>NW_022987851.1:7767237-9081455 GCF_902827165.1 Trematomus bernacchii | reverse complement strand
CCAGTTAACATTTATTTATTTATTTATCCATATTTTTTAATCTCTCCAGTTTTAAAGGATATTGTTGGTTTACTGTCCTATAGTATACATTGGAATGATTTCAAACCTGTTTTTATTTATCCTAATAATTATAAAAGGTGTGCCTTGGAAATATTTGTTTACATAAATTGTGATAAAACCGTTTGAGACACACTGTGATAACTTAGACTAAAGTGAACTATCTAAACACTCAGAGTCCTTTACCTCACTGAGCCTCTCAGGGCACATGGAAAACATTTTTTGGTATTATATTTGTATTATATTTCCATTTAATCTTGTGGACGTGCAGATTCCCTGTCCTCCATCAGGGGGTGCTGCAAGCACCCTCAGCACCCCTACTTACCACGGCCCTGTATGAAAAGGTTCAACTACGCACACACACACATGATCTCGGCTCGCGCAGCACACTCACAGGCATAGATTGTGCAAGAGGTGCAGTGCAGGCATATTGTTATTCAAGAGATGCGTTGTTCTTTTGGAAAACATGTTTTTATTTTCAATAATACTAATTACATTGACACATGCATTATTTGTGATTAAAATAATGGTTGTTGGTAATGTATTAGCGACCCCCACAGATGTATGATTTCACTGCGTCCGTGGGAGCTCAGACCCCTCCTTATGGGAGCTCAGCTCCCATTGGCTCCCACATAACTCGAACCCTGCTTTTAACCCCCCTGGGAATAATTATATAAAGTATGCAAGTATGCAAGTAAGCATTATTACATTACATTACATTACATGTCACTTGTTAGACACTTTTATCCAAAGCGACTTACATACTCAATACTGTGAGCAATCCCCACAGGCATGTCCAGTTGTATCACCTCTGTACTATAGATATTATTGCTTGTGTCTTGATTTAAGTTTATTGTAATTTTGAATTTTTGAATCGTTTTTTCAGCTATCTGGCCTTACGAAAACAGAAATGTGCAACCGCCAATGACGCACAGGTTCAAACAGGACATACTGTGCATAATGTGACCTGAGGCCTGTATGATAATAAAAAAAATTCAAAAAGGTATCCAGTGTTGCAACAATGGACAGTTAATATTTATTTATAAAAATACAAATGTCACCTTGAATTTACATTATTTAAAATCACCCAGCTGTCCACATTTCGAGCACCACTAGTGATTGCCTTCAAAGTGGGCTGAAAATATTTTTGCTATTCTTTCAGTCTCTTTCTTCATGGATGACGGGGACATGTTGGGACGCTGTCGAGGACCTCTGTGATTTGGAATGTGAGGCCCCTGTGGAGAGGAAAACAGACAAACCTGTAGTGTGAATAACATTTAATCTTGTGCTCAAAACAAACAGGCCAACCTATTAATGAAAGGATTATTTATTGCGTGTTTGAGGTGTGAGGTAACAAATGAGTGACTGTTCAAACACAGCAAGCCTTCCTTTAGTTTATGTTGATGCATGACTGTTGTTGGTGCAAAGAGCTCAATTAGGAGGTATGCAACAAGTGACTAGCTCGAAACGGTTCTTCAAAAAGGTAATTCCATGCCTCCTCAAAGTTTAACATCTCCACATCTGATATCACCACACCCTTTTGATGGCCCTGTTTACAATGGAGTGACAGAAAATACCTTTACCTCTGTACAGCTGGCTGGGCGGGCCAATCTGTTTCACACTAGGTCTGAACAACTCCCAACATTACATGAACATTCTGCATAGGAACACCATTTTAAAATTGCAATTTTTGATATGTTATTTTTTTTTAAATCTGGCGCCACATGCATGTATTGGAGCTAGCAGTTATATCACAGCCAGTGATCACGGGTTTGGCCTGGTTGAAATGCAATCACCATGTTTACATATTATATTGTTATAAGAGCAGCCTAGCTCCCTTTGGGAAACCTGGGTGTAGTTTGTCAAATAATAAATGCTGCAGCTTTTCACGAGTCAAAAGTAAAGTCTGTGTGTCCCAACTGCCAGTTAGAGTCAAGGGGGTTAGGCTTTGAGTTATATAAGCATTTCAGAGTTGAGGGGCCATATGCACTTTCATTTGTGGGATTTATTGTAACCGACAGGAGATCGGTTAGATTCCTCTTCTCTTTTCATATATCAATGTTCACTCCAGGCCTGCTGTTCTACAGTGCTTTATTTTGTTCAGATGTATTCAATTAAGTCATGATGATACTACTGTGGTTGAAGGTTTTTGCAGTTAAAATAGCTTCATAAATAGATGTTAAATGTTACCCTTATTTGACCCTGCAGAGTACTTGCATAATGTGCCTTCTTAGGTTTAGTGAATATTAACAGTGAATATGATTTCTGTTATGATACTATTAAGTCTCTGTCTTGTGAATATACAGAGTCAATTGACATGTAATAAAGGCAGCTTAAAACTGAGCTACGAGTCAGATCTACTTGCTTGGACCTATAAGGAGGATTAAGGGCATACTAACCACCGTAGCAGGTTTAACTCACTATGTGACATTTAGAAAAAAAAACACTAGTTACCTGTCTGGTTTTTTTCAGCACAGACAGGTTAAGACTCTTCAAACTACTTTGTCCACTCCTTTCCCAAAGCTAAAGGCTGGGAGGGGAAACACATTAGCGCTGCTATAGAAACTGTGTGAGGGCAGATTAATGACACATTTTCATTTGCAGTGTAAACACCCCTCGGTACAATCAACACCATATATACTCATGATCATATAACAGTATGTACAGCAGCTATTTGAAATATTTGTACAAGTCAGAAAGTGGGAGGGCCCAAAGCTGTCAATGCTGGAAGTTAAATGACACTGAACTTTAGTTGGTACACAGTGTCACTGTTCACGACTGGTCTCTGCTCAGTTTGCGTCATGTGTAAAGTCATCTAATAATAACCCCCTGCTTTGCATGGCGGTTCTGTTTTAATGTCAGTGACTGTACATTCTGACATATGACTTATTTCTTAAACTATGAATGGAAACAAGTAAGTCTTCCAATAGGTATTATTAAGACACTTGCCAAAAGAATGAAGCTATAATTAAAACGAATGTATTTAGGTATGATAAGGAAGTGAAATTAAAGGGGAAGGGAGAGTGAGTCAGTGTGGATGCAGGGAGTTGAGTTGTTGACAAATACTCACCGGGTCAGTAGCCTTGTTGGAGAAAGAAGGAGCTAAACGTATGACTCTCATGGAGGCCTCCAGTTGGTGAGAGGGAAGGAAGAAATTAGGAACCTCCACAGGGGCAGAGCTTCATGTAGAATGTTAAAGCGTCTAAAATGTGCCTGCTTCAGTGATATACATACAATTACAATACACATTTTAGAACTACATCACACAAAGAACCAGTGAGACACCTGTATGTTAAGACAGAAAATGCCTGTGGAGCAAAGTGTTCCAAAAAAACTGAAATGTTACTCAAAGATCTAAACAATTTTTCCATTATTTTAGATCTTGGATGACCTTTTCAAACAAATAAAAGTAAAATGTAATCTTAAATCCTAAAACACAAATGCAAATCAAGGATACAGTTGGGTTGGAACATCTTGATGGTCCAGGGAGCATGAAGCATCATGGGTATCTGTGGCGTGCAGTGTGGTGGGTGAAGGAACTCGGTCACCTGACCCTTCGTTGGGGCTGCTGGGTTCTTTCGGTGGTCTCTCGGCTAAAAATGGTATTGTCCTTTCACCGTCTGTGTCTGAAGAGTCTCCAGCTGATCCATTAAAACTGTCACTTTGCTGATGTTCACTTTCTTCTCTGCTCTCATCTCCACTATGGGTTAGCAGTTCTACCGTTTCCTCTTCCTCGTCCTCATCCTCTCTCAGATCGGGCCCCTCTGGTGGCTCAGGGCTCTCCACAGACACCAGGTCAGGCTCTGACATGATGCTGGTCCAAGGGCTGGTTTTGTCCGTTAACGAAGTCACCTCGTTCAGAGGCCTCGGGTTCACCACAACCTCATCGTAATCTTCATCATCATCAGCTTCTTCATCCTGTGAACAACCTGTACCATCTTGGTCTGCTCCTTCTTCGTTTTCATCTTCTGACACGGTAAGCGTGTAGCTCCGTTCGTCCTTCTCTCCCTCAGGCTCAGAGTCTGACTGGGCTTCAGACGTCTTTGGCAGTGGCGAGTGCAGGAGTGACACCTTTTCCTCTTCTTCTTCCTCTTCCTGGAATAAATGTGAAGCTCTGCGTGGACTGGAGACACTCTCCGGGATAGTTTGAGGGTTGTTGTCTCCAACAAGTGAAGTTGCTGAGCTGCTTAGGTGGTCTGAAGGAATTGTTTCCAGGTGGGATCCTCGCAGACCTGTGTGAAGAGGACAGTGATGTTGTTAGCAACACAGATGTTTTTTCCTTCCCATATTTTATGTCATACTTTGTAAGGTTTGAACTTCAGAGGGATTGCCTCCACATGGAAGATAGCAGCTATTGGGGCTAACACAACTAAAAGGGTTAATAGACCAGACTAACATAAACAAGGCAAAGAGTAGCTTGGATTATAACACTCACAGAGGGAGCTTGACTCCATTCTCTGATCAGTATGCAATTACTCCACTATATCTTAACATAGAACAGTCATTTGTTGCTATAGTAATGCCCTGAATGTCAAATGGAGAACCTTTAAATAACAATTTTATCCTGTTCTATGTAGCAACTGTCTTAAACCACAACTTGAATGTGGTGTTTATGACTTGTTCACAGCTTTTAAAAGGGATGTTGCCATAAACCCATGTTTAAAAAAATTAAGAGCAATGATCTAACAAGTACAGTACCGGTTTGATCAAGTCAATTGAAGTCAAAATATTGTTTCCAAATCCTCAAATGTCTTATTTTGATACTTTTCTTTGAGTTTTTGAGCTGACCTGGACAATTATTTAAAAAATATATATATATATTGATTAGTTAGAGTTAAAAAATAAATAATTGATAGTTGCATTTATAATGTACCATATAATAACATGATATAAATAGCTTGGGCAATAAAAAGTGAGAGCCATGCAGTGTTTACATTGTTCCACTTGTTACATTTCAGCACCTCTTGTATTAATCAGACGAATGAGGAAGGTACAGGGATGTCTCCATTTATGGGTTAGTGTGCAAGCTACACAGAAGACTGTCCCCGCAATGACCGTTTCTGGGTCAGCTGCCAACGCTGGGTAAACTAAAACAAAGTTTACATGCCAAGAATGATCTTTAAATGTTAAAACTAATATTAGTGGACACACTTTAAAGGTCACCTATTATGCAAAATCCACTTTTTCATGTCTTTTATTCATAAACATGTGTCCCCTCTGTGTAAAGAGATTCTGAAAGTTTCAGGAAAAGAGATTCGCTCACTTTTTGTCCTGATCCATTTATATAAAAACCTGTCTGAAAATGAGCTGATCAGATTTTGGACACTTTATGTCATAACGATTTTTTTGGCTTGTGTAACCATTAGCCAATAACCAACCAAGGTAACCCCCCCCACCTTATCACCTGAATCTCCTCCTAGAGCACCATTGTGTTCTTTTTAACCAAATATCTCTCAGAGGGGCGTGGGGAGTGGCTCCTTATTTTCATCTAAAGTAACAGACAGAGAATCAGCACTTTTGAAACAGGGCTGAAACAGAGGGGATTATGGGATGCTACAATGATCTGTTTGGTATTTCAGCCAAACACTTCAGAGACATGTTTTGTATATATCTGAGACCTATAATATATTGATGAAAAACAGTATAATAGGGGAACTTTAAAATAAATGTGCCATCCAATGTGCCGTTATTAAATGCAAAAACAATGTATTCACTTATGACTACAGGTTGAAAAATGTTGCTGCTAATTACTGACTCATAAAATGGAACCGCTTACATAACAGTGCTCACCGCTAATGATATTGTCTGCTTGTCCAACTAAGTGTTTGGACTTGAGAAGAAGCTGCCGTGTGTCTGTCTCCGAGTCCCTCTGCTCCTCCTGGCTGGTCTGACAGTCCGGCTCACTAGTGGGCGGGAATGTGGGAGTTGAAAGCTTACGGCTGAAGTATCTCTGGATGTTGTCGAGCTCACTTAGTTTTTTCCTGTAAAAACAAGGATTGGTTTGGCTTGGATAAAAAAAACAACAACAACAACAACAACAAATAAGTGAAAGTCCATGTGAGGAATGATACCTGAGTGCTGAAAACAGGAAGGAGCTGCTGCTGCAGACAGAAGGAGCTGCTGTTTGCTCCTGCAGACTCTGATGGTACAGACGCACTTTGTCCATGTGCTCAAAGTGGCGGTCACTCTCACTGGACCTGAGCAGATTAGAGATTAATTAATGCAATGTGGAGGCTTTTTTAGCACGTGGATAAATATACTTATAAAGAGTAAGTTAAATGTGTAATTTTTCGCGACACACCTTTCAGAGAACAGCCTCTCCGTGATGTCGGGTGATGAGATCTTTTGCTCTGTGTGCTGGCTGATGTGAGAGGGGAAGCTGCTGTAGGTGGCTGTGGTATGGTAGATGACAGGGAGTGCCTGGAATAAATCCTTCTAATAAAACACATGTATCATTATCAAAATGGTGGCCAATCCAAAATATAAGTTTTATTATGTACCAATACGTTTTCTCACCGGTGAGTTTTTGGCAGTTTCTTCATTCACAGCCTTTCTCCGTCCACGGAGGTCTTGGACCCCCTTTAGAGGAATGATTGACACTTTGAGCTGGCCGTGACACTGACCGCTGAAGTCTGTGATGTTGTACCAACCACACACCAACTGGAACCCACAGAGTAAGGGGGACAGGTCTACAGACGCAAATCCAATCACCCTCTCCGTTTCTATGGAAGAAAAACCCCAAGAGAGAATACATTTATCAAATGAATCATGAAATGAATCAATGAAATGTATGCTGTGATGTGTAACTGCTTCCTGTACCTCCTTTGTGCCAGACTTTGAACACGAGATGTTGCTGTGGATCGAGCAGTAGCTCATTTGTAAGCCTGTGAATTCAAAAACAAAATGTGCCCTTCACGTTTGTTTCAGTGTACCATAGATATCTTAAAAGATGTATTTATGTGTGTCGTTGACCTGCACTCATGATGATGGTCCCACACAGGGCAGTCGGTGTTGGCTAAGACAGCAGTGGACACTGGTTCAGCAGAGTCGGCAGTGATGTAGGAAACACAGCAGCACGGCGACCCTTCACTGCGCTCTGCCAGAGGACAGCCTGCCAGGGAAACACAACACGTCAAGGCAACATTTAGTGTTTATGGTCCCTGCCTCTACAATAGCTTTTTACCTTAGCAATCAACTATTCTAATTCCACTTGATTCATCTACTCTATTGTACTTTGCTATGCTTATTGTTTAAGAACCATGATTGCATCTTTGCACAAAAGGCGCTATATAAATAAATAAGTTGAACACAAACATTAAGTAAAGTCAAGCTCACCCTTCAGATTCAGGTGCATAGCTCGATCCACTGCTACAGTCACAGGGAAAGATTCCTCCGTGCTCATTTCTGTATGCTGCACACGTGTGATGTCTGGAGTTGTTCTGGAGGACTTATTCTTGTGTGTGCTTTGTGGTTGTTTTGGTGTAGCTGGCGAAGTGATACAATCTGCTGCTTCCTCCTCTGATAGGAGCTCCCCCTGGCTGTCCCAGTCCACCTGAGTGGTAACTCCAGCAGGGAGCTCCACTGGGACATCCCCTGCTGTCATGGCGATGTGTACCCTGATAGCAGCCCCTTGTAGATCTGCTGCTGAAGGCCTGAACAGCGGATACACTCCTGGGAAACCACACAACTTTGATGACACCCAGAAGTAAAGCCATAATCTTTCTCAAGCAATATTATTCAGTCAAATTATAACACAATAGTAATTTCTTACCACTGATGGTAAACTTCTGCTTCGGCGTCTTTGCAAGAGAGGACAGATCAACAAACGCTGAGCCCACCAGTCGATCAGTGTCTCTAGGCCTCTGGGATTTATCTTTTGAAAATGCGACCCACAGCTGGACCTCCAGCCTCTCCTCTCGTAGATACCACATCAAGGGCTGAGTGCTCCTTAGCTCCACTGCTCTACTTCCCTGGAAGGTCACCGTGGCCTGCCCCCCCTCCTCTACAGAGGGGTGTTTCATCTGAGAGCAGAAGGCTTCCTGGTCGTAGAACTTGTACCTGAAGTAGCAGTAGGTGGAGCGCTCCAGCTCACTGAGGCCCGGCAGAAGCAAGCAGTGGACCGGTATCCATGCTCTAGGAATCGAAACAGTTAAAGACATTTTTCTCATGCCGTCTCCCCAAGCTTCTTCATCCTCTTGCATGTCATTCTGGGCCATTTCCCAGCTCAAACCCTGAGCAGCTTTTATCACTCTTTCCCTGTCTGAGTGGTGGGCGAAGCTGACGGAGATTTCAAGGCCTCCGACCAAGATGTGCTGCTGCTGAGAAGAAGAACTTGTTTCCTGAGGTGTATACACTCCAAACCAGCCTGAAATACCTTTAAGATTGGAAAAAGTAACATGAATGAGAAAATGAGTCGTTTTTTTCAGGAAATCCAAGTCAAACAGCAGTCACTATGAGAGGAGCTTACCTGTTCTTTTATGGATGAGATCAGCAAGAGGTATTTTCACTGAGCCCAACATCGCATCCTTAGGCTTATGAGTGTGGACTGCTACAAGAAAAAGCACAAAAATAATTAAATTACAGACACATTATTTTCTAACATTTAAGATAACCTAGAAAGACTCCCTTGAACCAAGCAATTGTGTAACATGTTGTAATTAACATTCTTCTAACTTGGAGCAACACTGTTAATATTTACAAACTCGTTAGCACGACTTTTTCAATTAAAATGTTTGTTTGACTGCATGCTGTACATGTTTTATTAAACGATAAGCTGAATAAAAGTTAGAACCATGCCTGTAAAACAATACAAATATCACTTGCATATTAAATGGTTAGTGTGATAAGAAAAAAACCTAACATTTGAATTTAAATCATTATAATATTGTCATTATAATATAGTAATTGTGGAGAAATTGAACTGAGCTTTTGTAAACCTTTGCGACTGTCTCTGTTCCAGACAGTGAAGACAGCAGAGGCTTCTTCCAGCTGCTCAGCTAAGCTGCAGGTTTCTCCACTGCTCCTCTGAAGCAGCAGATCGCAGGACAACTCCATGTGGTGGTCAAACTCAGGGCAGAAGGTCCTGGCAGCGACACGGGTGCACCTCCTCTCACTCTCAGGCAAGAACGAGAGCTCCACCGTGATGAACGAGTTTACTCCCACACCAGCAAAGTAGCTGAATCTGTCATCTTGTTCTGATAAAACCCTGTAACAGAGAGACAGAAGCAAATTAGCAAACTGAAGACATTAAGGAAGTTTATTACATGGCTTAGTTGAATACTCGATTCTGATTGGTCAATTCAGAACACGTGACACGTTGTTAATCCAGTAGTACAGACCGCTGTCGAGGACTTATTGACCGTTGTTAAGGACGCTCACATCTGCAAAAAGAAGTCCGGTCGATTTAACTGTATACAGTTTGCTTGTCTTTAGTTTTCCGTTGTCTACCGTCTGAGAGCAACATGGGAGGACTTTAATATACATTTTAATATATTTGGAGAGCACAGTAATTTGGATGAATGGTTAGTGGCTGATGAGTCCCCAGCGAAGAAAAGAAAAAGACAAGAGGGACAAGAAAACAGCGGAGAAGTAAGAAAAGAGGGACAAGAAAACAGCGGAGAAGTAACGGGGCATCCTCAACACGGAGCTGCGGTCCTTTTTACGCAACGGTCCAGACATAGACATCAAACGGCAAAACATATTCAGTTGCCAGTTACTTTGGCATTAGGGCAGGGATATCTAGATACTTTCCAAGGTTTGACATAATGAATTGTGCTACTATTAAAGCAAGCAACGATGTTTTCAAATCTGTCATCAAAAAGCAGTTCCTGCCGTTGCTGCGTAGTTCAAACGGTAACAACGGACTATTTTTCTTAGCGGATGCATGTCATTTTAAATCAATAAAACTATTTTTTAAATCAATAATACTATTTTTTAAATCAATAAAAACATTTTCTAAATCTATAAAAGCATTTCAATTAATATTGGGAGTCAAGTCGTTACTTTTTTGAGAATGTGGCCTGTCACTGTAAATAGGTTGCTAATGTATACCCCTGTAATTATGTTGTGATGTCCTTTTGTTTTCTGTTGTTTTTATGTGTAACTAATGTACCGCAGGTCTCCCTTGAAAAAGAGATCGTTGATCTCAATGGGATTTTTTAACCTGGTTAAATAAAGGCTACAAACAAACAAACAATAAGCGGGATAAGGTGCAGCGACTTGGTCATTATTGGTCATTACAAATATAGTAATGACCGCCTCGCTGCACATTATCCCTTACATATATATGTATAAGGAAGACATTTTCAGTATGTGTTTTCGGATCTCTGATGCTGAAACACTTGCCATTAGACAGACTAATGGAAGGGAATTTCGCCTTATTTGTATCTCAAAACGTAAAGTTGAGAAACTCAATTTCAGTTTCTCTTTCAAGGAGAATATGCTGGGGATGAAGTGTCAGCAAGGAGAGCTCTAACTTGACAAATAAAACACAAACTACTTTAACTGACGACTAGCTGACATGACATTATATTGCAATCATAATTATTTTAGTCTGAACAACTGCCAAATTAAAAATACTTTTTTGATGAACTTTTTCATCACACCATTAGGAACAGATTCACACACATTTAGCCCCCAAAAAACACCACTCTCAACATTGCTAAGTGGATTTTCCTTGCATCAAAACAAGTAAAGCTCCCAAGAGGACAGTGTGTGTTGTACCTTGCTGCAGCCTGCAGACCTGATGCTCTGTGCACCTGAACCACCAGGGTCACAACACGAGAGGCCGCTCCTTTACCAGCCTGACCTTCAGGTCTCACCGGTCGGTGCTTGTACCGAATGCACACATCCAGTAATCCTGATACAACAAAACAGAACATTGAAGATACTAATTGTGCCAATACAGTATTATTTTTAGTTTCCATTACTCAGTGAGTCTGTGTACCTGAGGGCTGAGGCGGGTGTGCAATGGGACTGTCCGTCCTGGGAATCAGGGGCAGGGAGAACATTTGAGCCTCATTAGGATGCTGTCTCTGCATGGTGACCATGGCACACAGCTTGGACAAAGGAAGCATTCCTCTGGCCACAAGCTGGTCTCGAACGTTTGGATAATAGTATCTGTAAAAACAAAAAAATCCATCTAAATAAAACCAGTACGTTTTAAGCTAAGAGCTAATGAAATTGCAATTAGAATCGGATCAGGATTTATGCACGTGAAACCTCAGAACTTTTCAGAGTAATGACCACATTTTAGTTGTAATGAATGCATCTCCAATTACATTTTCCTCTATTGAACAATCACAAACCTGCACCAGACTTCAAAT
The DNA here is from genome assembly GCF_902827165.1 of Trematomus bernacchii. Taxonomy (NCBI): domain Eukaryota; kingdom Metazoa; phylum Chordata; class Actinopteri; order Perciformes; family Nototheniidae; genus Trematomus; species Trematomus bernacchii. Next base: position 9,070,074 of record NW_022987851.1, on the reverse strand, counting down.
TGGACACCCCCTCCGCTGCTTAGGCCTTTAGTCGAAAGAGAGCTAAGCAGCAGCCTCTGAACAGGAAGTCCTTCAGGAGCCAGGAGCACATGAGTCTCAGTGTGGCCAAACACAGGGTCCGGGACGCAGAGAGTGGTGGTGGTACGGAACGGCTTCAGGTTTACGCCTGTTGGAGATGGCATACAGGTCAGACAGACGCAGAGGGAAGATAAACAACTTGGGAAATTAGAAAGTAAAATTGACTTACTACTCTCTATGAGGTTCTGGTCCACTTTTGCAGCAGGGTCAGCCTCCTGACAGGGGAAGCTGTACTGGACGTAGCAGTCAGCCTCGCCCCACACTGTAGACTGCAGAGGGGTCAGCCCATCTACCTTCTCCACTCTTATCACAAACACATGCTCTCTCATACTTTCCTGTTGAGGTGCAATAACCTGAGGGGGAAACACAAGGAGGTGAAAGAGAATTCACAACTTATCATCACAGTTGGTGTGTACTCTTCACTCATAAAGGAAACAAAGAAGAAACACACTCGGATGAGAGACGTGAGATAGCTGAAGATCCTGCTCTCGCACCCACATAAGTATACAGTACACTTCAGTAAAGTTCATCGGTGTGACAACATTTATTATCTAACCTTTTTTGGTGAATGAGACTGGTGATCCAGCAGGTGAACTGGTCTCACGAGATGAGGTAAGCAGTCGTATTCTTCATCCCTCGTGCGCTGGAGGGCAGCTATCTGCTCTGATCGGCCCATAGCCAAAACTACCCTGAGCTGTCCTTTACAGCTTCCTGAGAACACATCAATGAGCGGCATGTAGCAGTCCACCCCTAAAACAGGGTACTGCGCCTGGAGAAGAAGGTGGGCAATCTTTGGATCCCTGCAGGGGAGAAAAGCAGAGAGGGTTAATATATTGTCATGTAAGCCTCACTGTGAGAGGTATATTTATTAACTGTGAAATGTAATTTGTGGTGGAAATTCCTGGAGTTTCATTTTAAGATTACAACACATTTCTGGCATGTAGGATAGAACATCCTATAACAGTTTGAGGTGGAGTACCATAGCGCCTCCCAGAGGACAGGTCAATAAAAGATCTGCCGATTACTTTCTTAAATAACCCGTTTCCCAGCAGCTGAAGATGTATTTTTCAAATTGTTTCTTTTGTCCGTCAAACAGTAAAAATCGTATTAACTATAGACCATAATAAACAAAAGAAGTCAACAAATATTTACATTTGAGAGGTCAGAGGCAAGGGAATTGTAAGTACTTTTGCATTAAAAAGTCTTACATTATTAATAATTAGAAAAAAGTTGCAAACAAATTAGTTAATCAAATGACTAATGGACAACTTGTTTCATAACCAAAGGAATCACTAGCACTTTGACTATTTGGTGCCAATCAACTCCTAATCTAATACCCTAGAATCTAGAAAATGTTTTTTTTGTTTTTTTTTTGTTTAGTCCCTCTCCGACTTGCCTAAATGACATGTAGAACTGGTGGAGAGGTAATTTAACGAGGCCGAGGAGTCGATCCTGCCCTGAACTTCCCGTCTTCTGCCACACCTCGATTACTATCACGTTATTCTTCATCCGCTCCAGCAGCTTAGTAGTTAAGGCCACAGGGGTCACCTGAGACAAAGGATGGAGACAAAGTCATGGTACTGTGTTGTTATTGTTCTAGCATGTTGCTTCCATTGTAGCCTAATGTAAAAAGTAAGATGTGGTTAGAAGACTTGATTTCCTGGGCTAACCTGAACAAAGTTAAAGGAAGGATTTGCCTGCCCCCAGCTGACGACAGATCTCGCTGTCTCATCACACCAGAGTTTACAGTTCAGGTACACGTTTGGAGCCTGCATGGGCAAGTTCTTTCCATCGGGCACCATGAGTAACGTATGCAGCAGAACCTCAGGATCCTCCTCCACCTGTAGCTGTGATCTGTGAGATGTTCGGAGGCCGAGATGAGGAGAAGGTTCCTTTGAGTGTTTCTGAGGACTCCAAGCATTCAGCGTGGGTTCTTCAAAAGATCCAGCAGGTAGCTCGTCCCTCTCAATGTCAGCATGGTGAGATCTGGAGCTGCTCTCTCTCTGTGGACTGGGTGCAGTTTGAGAAGGCGATGCATCTCTCCGAGCCAGCTTGCTTTTACTTTGTTCAGTGGAGAAATCTTTATTGTGTGTAGCAAGTTCTAGCGACACCTGCGAAAAAAAAATACCCCTATGACAGATATTTGGGTACAAAAAACAGGCTTGTAAATATAAATTCCTGCGTAAAAGAAACATACCCTGAGGGGTCCAATCTCCTGTGTTTCACTGTTCGCTTCCACCCTCTGTACAGGTAAGAGGACAGACTGACTCAGCTGCTCGCTCTCCAGCAGACAGCGCAGCGGGTGGATCGCCATGCCGATGGGAACAGGCTGCAGCAAGGAAAGCCAAGGTCATCATCAGCAGTTCATTACAGCACTTTATTAATAAATGTTAAACTCTGTTTTGTGAAAAATTAACAATTTTCTTGGTGGTGCTAAATAATCAACAGTGTGCAAATAAACCCATAAAATAGAAAACATTAAAAATATCCATTTAAAACCATCAGAACAGTGTTGTGCAAACACATTTATTGTTATTTATTTATAGTTATCAGAGGGAACTTACATCACAACAACTACATTTAAGCAGTTACAAATGTAAAACTTAGTGAGTCAGTCAGTCACTCTTAAACAAACCAATCTAATGCATTTTATCAATCAAATTACTAATGTTATACGAAATCTACTTACTTTCTTTTGGTCGCTCCTTCGTGAGTAAATCTTGAAAATCAGATCAGTTCCCCACCATTTTTTTACTGCTGCTGTACTGAAGTTGACAGGAAACACAGATCGCTGATGGAACTTTACCGCTGAAAAACAAAAATTGTACATTATGTCAGATTCTGTCACAAGCACCTACCATAAACATTGTTTTTCATTCGAGTTGGTTACTTAAAAGCAGATCGTAACAGGACATACCTCCACCTGCAACTTTACTGGCAACAGCTGTGGTCACCTCTCCATCTCCACCCTTACTACGATCATGTCGACTGGAAGTTGAGGCCGTCGGGAACAGATACTCTACAAAATATGTGCTAAGGATAAAGAGATTAAATATGTCATGCTTGAACTGATAATCATTTAATTATTTGTTTAAGTGAAATAAAAAATATCTTCAATGTTTTGCCTACCACTTTTTGCTGGTTAACGGTCGAGGAGGTTTCCCTTTACTAGAGGGTTTTCTAGGTGTGGTGGTTGTACTTCCTGTAGGTACAATAAGAGAGTCGATGGTGACTCTCGCAAGCCGGATCAAACTCAGCAAAGTGAACTGCTCTGCACTCAAACCAGGAGGGATACCAGCAGCATCTGTACACCGCTGAGGCTCTGAGTTAGGACTAGACACAGTGAAAATATGGTTAATAATTGTCTTAAATTAACAAAAGTTCATGTAATTACATCTACCGTATGTTTTTTCCGTGCTGAATGCTATCTTGGCAGCTTGCATATTAAGGGTTTATTAAAATGGTACATGGTTTATAGAGCATGTAAAGGCCATACCGTTCACTCATCTTGGGTGCAGACTGTGTCAGCTGTTTTTTACTTAGTGACATTGTTCCTTGACCCTCTGGCTCAGTGTCGTCTGGTTTGATATCCGACATCTGAAAAAGAACACGAAAAGAACGACTTTATATGACCCCTACCTCAAAATCAAGTACAGTGAGAGTGATATTACAGATAAAACATGCTTTTTATCATTATAAAATGTACTACTTACAGGAGTTTTGTAGAACAAATGTTCCAGTAAGCTCTGGTCATATTGTGGATCATTGAGCTCACTGTCCCCACACACACTGCTGTGGCCAGAGAGAGATTCAGGGAAGGAGCCATCTCCATCCCAGAGAGGCAAAGGAGATGTGTTCAAGCTAAAAAAACAAAACAGGGGGAAAATAGTATACAAATGTCTGAAAAGAAAACTGCTTACATATTCTGTCCGCTAATGCAATAAATGTGGGCATAAGTACCTGCCGAGGAGCAGGTGCACAGCTCTGTTATCCATGTCCATAGGACAGTCTAAGCTGCAGTCTGAAACTACAGCAACATCCTCAGAGTGCTTGAGAGTTGAATCAGCATGAAGAATATTTTGAAGGAACATCCCAGAGGGAGACGGGACGGGCCTGCAGACACAGGGAGAAAGTATTATAGAGGCATTATGTGTATTATAAGCTGATAGAAAACATTGTTGTTTTCACACTTAAACACACTCACTTTGAAGATGGCAGGATGTTTTCCTTTGGGAGAGGTAGAGGGGTGTCTTTCAGAGCCGGAGCAGAATCCATGTCACATTTTAAAGTTGATACAACCATTGCGTTTCTAAGCTTGTTTCCACGCTCCAGAATAACTGAAATAGGAGAAAAGATTTGTTAAGAGGCACTTCATTGTGTGCGTTTGTGGTTATGCACTCATGTTGTGTAGTCATGCTGCAACCAACCTGAAAGAATATCATTGGTGGTTTGACCACAGAGCTGTCTACATGAAGGATTCATGGCCGTTTGACTGTTTGGAGATTTGTCTGTTGTCGGCATCTGATTCTCCAGTGATTCTTCTTTGTCCTTCTGTGCATTTTGGAAATACAAGTGGTCTTTCCCTCTGAAATATAACAACAATATAAACAGTGAGATTATGATGCTCGGATGTACTTACTACCAATGAGCTTATAACAAGACACACAACTACCTTGGAGTGTTTCCACTGCTGCTGACGGCGGAGAGTGGTCTGGTTTGCGAGGGCACATTCAGTTTGGTTACTTGCGGTCCTTCAACACTAATATCTGTGATGGGACAAGAGCTGCTGCTGTCATAGGCTTCTGTCAGAGGCTCCAGATTAAGGGAAACCTAAGGAGGTAGAGAAAGAAGCTTAGAGGTACTGCTCCTGGTGCAACAAATAAAACAGCTTGAGAATTTTTAACAGTATTTATTAAAATCAGAATCTTGTTTTTTTGTAAGGAATTAGACTCACAAAATATAGTAAAGAGATATTAGAATTAGGGCTGTCAGTCGATTAAAATATTTAATCGCGATTAATCGCATGATTGTCCATAGTTAATCGCAAATTAATCGCACATTTTTTATCTGTTCTAAATGTACCTTAGAGGGATATCTTTCAAGTTTTTAATACTCTTATCAACATATGAGTGGACAAATATGCTTTATATGTTTGTTTATTATCATTTGAACAATGACAAATATTCTCATGAATATTAAACACAACAACCTCTGAACATTACAAATATTCACCTCAATTCAACCTGGAACCTCTCTCATACAATAATACTGTGTGTGTGTGTGTGTGTGTGTGTGTGTGTGTGTGTGTGTGTGTGTGTGTGTGTGTGTGTGTGTGTGTGTGTGTGTGTGTGTGGAGACACTGTGATAGATCGTTGGAGCATATATGCTCGAATGGGAGCTGCCTGGACGCTGCAATCATGTTGCGCGTACTATCCGTGCTGAGTGTGCTGACTTTTCGTACAATGTCCCACTGTCTGGCTACCTGCATAAAGTCAAGTGCTCGGCGCAGTTGTCGGCGAAATGTCATTGAAACAGCTCCTTATATCCGTTAGCGCAGCTAGCTAGCACCAGATGCTAACAACAACACGTAAGGTGTGCCTCGCTCGCGCGAGTCGCGCCACACATACACACTCCCTCCCGGTCCTCCCGATGGCCAGTCCGGGCCTGCCAGTGAGCGTGGAAGTGTGGTCTGCCACAAGCGGGCGGTAGGAGCGGGGCTGTCAGCATCAGCTTGTAGATGGTATTTTAAACTCGATGCGCTCTGAAACTACGGCGGCCGAGGACAAAAAATACACATGCGTTAATCGCGTTAAAATAATTAGTGGCGTTAATTTTTTTTTGCGTTAACGCGTTATTAACGCGTTAACTTGACAGCCCTAATTAGAATGTAACATAGGAGCAGATCCTGGAAAAAGAAAAGGAATACTATAAAATCTGAGAATGTGTACAAGAAAAACATTCAAGTAAAATACAAAAAGAATATGACAAATAACAATGACAATATGTTCAGTATATCTTAAAGTGGATGAGCTGTGCCATTTTTAAAGTAGTATCGTTGTGCAGAGATAAATTGCAAATATTACAATTTAATTATAGTTATAATGGTTAGTTTGTCAATGCCACCTTTTATAATGGTAATATAAGCCTGACGTGGGTGATGAGTTGTAAATAGTGAATGTCCCCGAACACTTTACCGATATAATTGTGGATAGAAATGTTAAAAGGCTTAAGAGATATTTAAATGGTCAGTCTGATATAAACAGCACCCCTGCAGTTGGTAAAGATGCCTACTCTTGCCAAAAGGAAAGGAAATGTAATTTCAGGAGTCTCAATATTCAGGACCCTTCAGTATAGCAAACATTATTCCACAAATGCAGGTGGCAGAAGAATGTGAATTCAAGTTTCGACTAACCTGTAACTCTCCCAGCTTGTCAGATGTAGGTGATATAAGGGTGTAAAATCCACTGATGGGGTGGGACAGAGAGAGGCGAGAGATACCCGAAACCTGAGCCCTTGCGATCGGCAGATGATCAGGTTTTGTCAGAACTTCCAGCACCAGGGAGCCCATATCTGTTCATCATTAAAATGTTAGTGGCTAGTGACAACATTTCCATCTCAAACACATTGAAGATATTTTAGTTACCTGTAAGATATGAGGTGAACTGCTTTGGTCCACAGCGGATAGGGAAGCGAGCTGTGGTCTTGATGGTCTTCTGTGACGGCTGTGAGCCATCTCTCGGGAAGAAGTGTGTCCCGTTTGAGGACTCTCCCCACCAGCGCAGCCTCACAAATGTTGCAGGTGGAGGCTTATGAACTGTCCATAATACCCTGCTTATGGTCAACCGCAGGAAGCATCTTAGCTGGCCTTCGACCAGAGGAGGGAGGCTGGTGGCGGGGGGGCACATCGCTGGGGACTGCAAAGAGATATAATTGATTACAGATTACAACACTTTAAATGTTAAAGGTAGTAAAGTGGTTTTAGCTGAAGGATTAAGATCAATGAATCATATTTTATTGATGTGTTCTTTACATCTTTATCTTTCCTTCAGTTAAAACTAAAATAAGTCTGTTTTCCACAGATGTTTTTAAGATATATGTCATAGTGTAAAATGTGCTTTTGTATATATTCGCTTTATTGTTAAAAATTGCTAACGTAAAAAATGGTATTAATATTGTGACAATTATTTCTATGAGAGCTACTGTTCACAGATGCACAGAGGCTACCAGTGCATCAACATGCTAACCAAACATATCCACATTGATCTCTCTGAGATACTGAATTTATCCCTGTAGGAATATTAGACTTCAAATAATGAGTTAAACAGGCATGATACTTCCGACAATAATGCATTATCCCAGCAATGTTAGACACTATTTTTGACAATTCACCTCAATCAGTGGAGCAGCCATGCTGTGTCTGGGACACAATATCACATTTGAATTGCCTCACAGTCACTATGGCATTGCATTATTAGCGTTAAACCTGAGGTGTCGCCTACTGCAATGCATTTCGTAATTAGTTATTTTGAAGTTCAATATTTAACGTTAAGTTAATATTTTATCTAGGCAACATCTGTAAAAACACCTACCAACAACACATACTGCGAAATTCTAGACGACACAGCAGATTACAAAATACAGGAACACACAATTATAAGAGACATATGTTACTACACAACCGAGTGAAACGTTGTTGATATATACAAAATAATTTCTCTGCGAAAAAATGATGTTATGAGTTTTGCTTAACTTACTGTAAACACAATTTAGGATACCCACAAAGTGCAATGCAGGTACTGCAACACATTAACATGGACACCACAAACAAAAACAAAATCCGATTGTCAGAAAGTGAGAGCATATTACATAAACTTTAGCTTGCAAGCTAATATACTCGGCTAATGTGACAGCTGACGCTAACAGCTACTTCACGTAACTAAGCAGCATGCTAGCAGGTAGCTAAGCTAACAACAGCTTACCTTTCTTTTTGCTGCCTCCGGTTCTGACGGTCCTCTGTTTTCTGCTCTTCATCCCGCAGCTCAGTAAATATGCGTGTTAAATAAGAGCCTGGCAGAAGCAGTGCCTAAACATTCAACAGCCATGGTTTTTATCACGGTTGTGCACTAACTCCACTAACTTTAATCCGTTTAACAGAGCTGCTTGGGTTTCGCACACACACTCACACAAACATACAAACTGCAGCCCGCTAAACTGTTCCAGAGCGACAAAGTGCGAACGTACCGCCTCCGCTGCCGCTGTTTTTTTACAGAGGCATTCTGGGAAATGAAGTTGATTTTGATGTGGCGGTCAAAAATCATTAACACACGTTTCTATACAGGTGAGCGTTACATGATGATGACAGTCGCTGGTTTAGCTCAGACTTAAATGACCAGGTTTATAAAGTATTGCAGCTGAAAATGCATGCTTTTGGGAAAGCACAGGATTGAATAAATGAGACTTAGATTACACTGAACGAATTGTTAGAGTGTGTTAATGGATGTTTTGATAACGTTTTGTTGTGAAATACAGCCCCCATTCAGGCTACTTGATACTCATCAAGACCTTTCTCTGTATTTTGTATTCATTCTTTATGGACGCAGGCGAGAAAAACTAAGTTATACTGTATATGGCATTCAAGGTAACACAGGGTAAGTAATTGATACACAAAAAGTATTTTAGGGTATTTCTTTAACATTACATTTGCACCTATAAGCAATTAGAGTTGCCAATTAACCTATTGCTGCATGTCTTTGGACTGTTTGAGGAAAGATAAAGTCCAACCAAGCACATTTAAAAAATGTATCTAACTTCATGAAGCCTTCACTTACATCACCAGCAGAGGGTGACACTGATCCATCTACGAAGCCACTCACAGGAGTCTGCAGTGATTTTATTTTTTTTCTCCAACTTGGGATTTTATGATATGTGCTGAACTTCTTCCCTTTATTTGACTTTTGCTTAGCAGCTCCTCTGTCAGTCAGCACTCTTTCCGTCAGCGTGTTTACTCAAGTCTTTTTTCTACCAGATGTGCACAAACACTGATGCTTTTTTCAACTTTTTTCATCATGTTCCACAAGATTGGAATGTTGCCAATTTGTTAAACGAATTACTGTATGTACTTGACAGTGTGTTGAGGTACATATATGCTCTAGTCATGTATGCTTTAGGTAGTTTGCACTGCTATCGCATAGCAACAAGTCACTCTAAAGCCATGTTTGTAGTGGTGTTCATGGAAACAGGGAGGGCCGCTTAGGGTGTATAGGGAGAGTGCAAAATAAAGCCCTTTGAAATTCAGGGAAAAGTCAGGCTTCAGGTTGTAAGAGGGACCTGTGAAAACATTACTTTAACCGTTTTGCTTTCCTGGAATTCCCTTTTTGTTTCTGATATATAAAATATAATCTCTTATAAATAGATTATATGCATATAGATTTCCATACAACATAAAATAGTCCTTATCTGTACAAGAAAATACAATATTATGTGTTTCTATAAATATGACCAAAGTAGATGCAACCTTTTGTTGACAATATGGTGTTCATTTATGTGTTTTGCGATTAAAAGTAGCTTTATCTGTTTTTGTTTAATGGTATGTATCGCTGCAATGAAACTGATAAGAGCTTTCCAAAAGCAGCATGTTGCTATCCATCCACTCCAAGCTAAAATAATCAAGTCCTGCTGTTGAGTGTGCACACAGACATGTGCAATAAGCATCCAGTATATGGCCTGTTCTTATATTTTCTCTGTCAGCATGAGCTTGAAGGGTGCGTCTGTTTATGTACACCGTGAGGTGCTTGAAGGAAAACATTCATCACGATGAGCAAGCCGGGGTATTATTCCTCTGTCACTCCCTTATTATTCACTCTCACAGATTCCTTCATTCATCAGCAGGATGCCCAAGCTTAGAGTGAATTCAAATAATGTGTCTGGTTCACTTCACCCTGTTTTAAGATGGGCATATGACCTTTCAATGGTATGCAGACAGCATTGTTTGTGTTTAGCCACAAAGTCGGCAGCCGAAGTGTTCCCAATTGCTTGGCGTACAGAGTGTGATTACTGACGCCCAGCCTCTAAAGCTCAATAAGAGGATGACACATCTGGCTTAACTGTTCCATTAGACAACCATTTATTTCAAGAAATGATCTCACAGGAAGTAGTGACTATATCATTTAGTCAGCTGGTAATAAACATGCACGCTCACAATGACTGGGTCCTTTGACTCATAGCACCAGTCAGAGCTGCAGTCCGGGGGTCTGAGATGACCCATTGTAGAAGAACTTGAACCAATCTCTGTTGCTTAGCTGCAGTGAACAAAGATATGACCTTAAAATAAAACTCTGTACAACAAGTTCACATACTCTATATCTGATTGTTCCAGCCCTTAAAAGCATTTTTATAAATAAATTGACTTGCACAACATTCTCCTTTCCTTGTGCATCGTTTTATAAACATTTCACTGTGATTCAGGCACAGGAATCTTTGTAAACTTATACACATTAGAATGAAGGTTCTGAGAGTTTGCACAAGGTACAGCTGTGTTGATATGTGATGGCAGACCCTTAAGTTTGCCCAGTGTAGGAAAGGGGCTGCATAAAATGTCAGTTTTGAAGCAAGAGAAGCAAACAGCCCCTGCACAGTTAACTGAATCCAGCACAGTGTGCGAAGGCAGAGGCCTCACTCCATCTGCAGAACCTGGCGAGTAAGAGCAAGAGAGCTTTTGGCCTCTGGGGATTATTGTCAACAGCCTCTTCTATCCCGCCTCTCAGCCTTGTGCTATCCATGTCCACTGCAGCACTGTACGCTTCGGGCTCCCATGGGCCCGGGGCTCCAATCACTGGCTGCCCCTATACGGCTGTATCCTCCCCTGCCTGTGGGCTTATGTTCTGGCTCCCTCCTTCTCTCTGCCTGCAAGCGTGCCTCTCAATTGTGGAGGCTGGCTCTTGTGCTCCAAGGGGCCCAGCAATCGCTCCACCCCTCTCACTCCTCAGGATTCAGGCTGCAGCGATGAAGGAACTCTTGGCCATGCTCATGGATCCATTTGTTTGCCACTGAAAGATACGGAAAGATGCGAACTATGTTTTAATATCTTAAGGACACAAGCACTGATAAATTAAAGTTTGATTGCCTTTTCTTTTAAAAGCTCAAGTGAGTAGGATGTAGTGGATTCTAGCAGTGAGGTCAGAGAGTTCAAACCTACTTAACACCCTTTCTTCCAGCCTTTTACAAGCATGTCGGAAAACCTACAGTGGCCTTGAGGTAAAATAAAAACTGCTCCCGTACACATTTAGGGCTCATTGTAGGGTAACTACTATTGTTCATTTAAAGGTAGGGTAGGGTAAGTTTGAGAAACCGGCTCGAGATCGCTAGAATTTGAAAATACACAACCGGAGAAAATCTGCCACCCTCCTCCAACACACACGAACGCGCACATGACCAATGAGGGCACGAGATAAGTTTGTGCCCCGATGGAAGGCTGACAGGCAGGTTGGCCATCCAGTTATTTTAGCCGGGCCGGCTAAAATGATTGGTCGTGCTTTTTACAGTATTACGGCTTCCACAGATGAAAGTTTTTTATGGATTTTTTGTCAAAGCACTTAAGATATTCATTGCTATCGGGATGTTAAGAGCATTCCATGGAATATAACAAAAAGTGTATCTCGAGCCAGTTTCTCAAACTTACCTACCCTACCTTTAAGGTGTTTATTCATGAATTATATATTCGTAACAAATAAAATATTCAATTTATTCCATTAATCCCTCGATTTCCTAGACACTACACCTCAAAACATTTCAATTATTCAGTTTTAAAGCCTTAAATGTATTTCAGGTTAGGTCTATGGCTTCAAAAAACAACAACACAACCACCAAATACTCCTGCAGCTGCTTTGTGTGGGTTCATATCATTGTGCTGGCTTGAGTGGGCCCCTAACACACATTTTGGGAGTTTGATGGTCTGGGCCAACCAGAAGCAGATGTTCAGCTTTCAGGACGAGCGCTCACTGTCTGAACTGCACTCTCTATCATCTCTAAATGCATAATGCAGCACAGATGTTGCCTAACTGTTGTAGGTCTACATTTGCTCCTGTCTTACAGGAGGGCTGAACACTGGAAATAGACTGTGATCATGGCACAAAATGGCAAAATCTGTATGTATGAAAACATGGGCCTGATAAATTGCTCGGCTTTACTATCACATCATACAGGGTTTACTGACTCTTACCCCACTTGTCCCCAATAAGCACCGGGCAACCAGCATGAAGCGTGTCTTCGTTCCCTTGACCATTTCTATGCAGATTCCACCAGAAAATGGCCGCTTTCTGCAAAATAAAAAACAAGGAAATATAACTTTTAATTAGCTAGGGAAGTTGCAAATTACCATTTTTTTGTTATTGACTAATCTGACAACTTCTTTCTCGGTTAATAGATCAATCTTTTTATCCAAAGTACTGAAGAATGGCAATCAAATTTCACAATGTTTAAAATGTTGGCCAAAAAGTCCAAAAGATAGTTTGCTTACTCTTATATGAAACACAGAAAAGCAAAAAATTCTCCCCATAGATAGGCTAAAACTGGGCTATTTTAATAATAATATATTAAGCTTGAAAATATAGCTAACCTATCTCTGTTCATCAAAATAGATTTAGATTTAACCTGGTTAGAGCTTATCTTGGTTAAAGCTGAATGTCAAGTACTGTATAAGAGCTCCTGCAGTGACAGTATAATATTAGTAAGTATTTCATTTCAACAGTTTAGTAAGATAATCTTTTTCTGTATAAACAACCAGTAGGTGAGATCTTACTAAAATGTAAGGTGAGAGGTGAAACCCCAGGGATGTCCTGGTAAACCTTATGCTCCGGCTCAATTAATAACCAAAATACAGCCTCAACCTCCACTGAGTCTCAACTTTACAATAGCAGTACTGTGTAGGATAAAGAATCTCATGGCTGTTGTTGCTATGGTCTGACCCTTTAGCATTTTGACAGCTAATCCATAGAATGTAAGGGGGGGCACAGTGTCAATTGAAATAGTCTAGCTTGAGGCAGAAAAGACACAAATATGCTGCTTAGACATTGGCAGAGTGTTTACCTTCATGACTGGAATACTGAAGTTGGCGTAGATGAAGGCTGTGGACCCACCTGCCTCTACCGAGCTGAGCTGTGGAAAAGGACATTCCTTCAGAGTTGTGTCTTGTGTTTATGCGCTTGTGCTATGAAAAGCTTCTCCGTCTGCTGCAGTCTTTTAAATAGCCCTGCAGAAAGCTATTCTTCCACTTAAATGTTCAAATGAAATTCTTAATAATGCTAAATGTTGCTAAATATATAGAATGAGACAAAATAGGCAAAGAAGGCTGTTATTATGGAGGCAAAAGACGAAAAATAGAGTTTGGTTTTAGTTTGTTGCATGACAGAACATCTATAAAAGTGTTTTTTATGCACTGAGGTCACGTCTAAGCTGTGTTCTCAGGCAGGTTGTTCCAAAGTCTTGCAGCACTAATGGCAAAGGCCTGACCTCTATGTTTTTAATTTAGACTTTGGAGCAGCAGTAACAGGAACCTGCCCACAAATCTCTGGCTGCTATAGAGAGGCGAAGTCCCTCCCCTTCCGGTTGAGCTCCATGGGACCTTATTTCGGAAAAGTTATGTATTGAAGTCAATGGAGAGAGAAAGATTATCTTTCGATCCCGTTTGAATTGTGCCACGAATTACACATATGATGTTTGTCAATTTAAAAGATAATTTTACAAGTCAAAAAAATAAATATTTGTCGTAAAACTGTGAAGTAACACTTTTTTTGTGTGAAACCGCTCAATGAACTACATCTCCCGTCTCGCACCACACACCAAGACGGCCGTCACGTTGGCACATTTCACTTCTTTCTTTCAGAATGAGGCGAAAAGTATTACAAGAGGTGAAAATCACTACAAGTCTGGGCATGTTGAGAGCTGTACATACACAAAAGGGGAGTTAGTCGGTTCCGTAAGAGCCAGCATGCGGGACCGGGATTCTGGGATTTGTAGTCTTTCTAGTTGCATATTTTTCATAGTCTTATATTTCAACAGTTTTACGACAAACTGTGACTTTTTTTACATGGAAATTATTATTTAAGATTGACAAACATCATATGTGTAATTCGTGGCACAATTCAAACGGGATCGAAAGATAATCTTTCTCTCTCCATTGACTTCAATACAAACTTTTTCCGAAATAAGGTCCCATGAGTCCCACCGGAAGGGGAGGGACTTCGCCTCTCTATCTGGGTCACACAGGGTCAGAATATGGTGAAAGTAAGAAATCACTTACATAAATCATGAAGGTTGCAACTCGATTCCCAGTTTTTAGCTTGAACACTGGACTTGAAGGCGACTGGAAAATGTAAACAGTAATATATCATGATAATATAGTCTATAGCAATATAATAAAGTTGGTTTATCAAGTACAACAACTTACTGTAGCATGGTCAAAGTGCGGCTCATAGTGGCCTCCAATCCCATAATTCACAACCTGGAGGTACTCGCCATATGGATGCTTCACATTCAGACCTGTGAGCATGGAGATCTTCTGGTCCAGCTTCCCAACTGTGGAGTGTGCTGAGTCCTTCAGCCATGCACTAGAATAAGAATTATGTTTAACAACTACTCGAAACCATGAAAAAGTAACTTTTTACATAATTTTCACACTGATAAGTGTTTAATTTAATACTAAGGCAAAGGTAAGTCATTTTCACCTCTTGCTGATGCGGTACTCTGCTGTTGCTTGTTTCTCTCCAGCTGCCACCACAGATCGTCTCAACTTGTCAGCAAAGATAGAAAACAGTATTTTATAAGTCTGTATTTGTTACAGCAGCCAAGCTTTAATGTCAAGCTGCAGGCCCTGGCAAATGTGAGTATTAGCATAAAAACCTGCTCCAATGACATGTCAAATAATAATAAAAAGAGCAGATTAAGAGAGCCGCATTGATGGAGTTCTTTTATGTTTCTAAAATCGCACACTCAATGTTGATGAAAGGGAGGGGGGCTTCATAGAGTTTATATTTTGACCTTTTTCACATGTATGCCAATTTTCAATGTGAACATAAACTTGTACAATGTTATTCTCTCCTTAAAGCTTTTCAAACAACGTTTCTGATTCATTTTCAAACTCCTGATGACTTCCAGATACCATATGGCTGAGACACATTAAAGTCTAAAAAAAACGCACAAAAGAGAACATTTATTGGAAAAAAAAAACTGACAAACAACTTATTATTCCATAAATGTATCATCAAGGACAGTATATGCCAGGTCAGTGAACTCCACACGACAGACCTGTGTTAGAGGCTGAATGTGAAACCTGCCTATGGTTAGCGAATGCTCCAAACAAATGCTGTTCCCTGGGCCTGTTTTCAACAAACCCACAGGCTCACATAATGATGAAATAAGTACAGGGGTTTCCATCTGAGCACAGCATGGAAAATTCATTGAACAATGCCAAAACCTCACAGACGCTATAGGGACCAATTGAGTTAGCCCACCAAATATTCCCTCAAGTAACTGAGTCAGTTCTGAGGACCATGCACTGCAGCTTTCATTAAATGAGCAGAGAAGTGAGTTTCACTTAGATACTGAGGTTCCATCAGAGAGGACTGAATATTTAACAGTGGAGCACAGTGGGGTTATTTGGACAGTTTGAGGCGCTCAGCCAAGTTTTTGTAGTAATGTATATCCCTCATTCCTTTAAGCCTAGCTAGACGTTTGAAAGCAGACCAACTCTTCCTCCATAGGATCTTTCCAGTAAGAGAAGCCTAGCAGAGACCCACTGCAGAGCAGATTCTCAGGTAGTATGGATGTTTACAAAATATGTGTTGTTATAGGCACCTTTTTACAAATTTAAATCTTGATTCAAGACAATGAAGCACAATGTTGTTACTTGGCTTCAAGCTTATTCCCCTTCTTCGATGCACTCTTTAAAACAAAAAAAGAATAATCAGCTAAATGTAAGTTTTAAAAGAGAAAATATTCACTATGCAAAATGCCCCCATTTAGTGAGTGTCCTCAACTACAGAACCAAAGCAAATGTACTGTAGGTAATCACTGTTCACCACTGACAAAAACAAAAGCTTTCTCACAACTTCTCAACATTTAAATGCGTCACTGCCTCCAAAAATCATCTCAGTGCTCAAATGCTGACAATTTCATTGCATTTTTAATTTAAGAGGAATGAAAAGCTAACATCATGGCAGATGTCCATGTGATACCAACAAAGCCAACATCAACATAGGAAAGTTGCCTGCTAGTAGCCACATAGTAATATATCCTAAATAGACACTAATAAGGGCCATTACAAAATAATATCCCAGGGTAATTTTAAGGCAATTGGATCTTCACTGTTGGAGAATAATAGTAGAAATAGGCCAGACTATTCAATGTGAGACAAAACGGGTGTTTACATGGCAATAGCAAAGTGTTAAATCCAGGCGATTTTCTAACACTTTTTGTCAATTTTGACTGACTTGAACTCTTGCTGTTGTCATGAAAACATATTTTTCCGCCTCCTTTTTGTGAGTCCCATGAGAGAAAACTCTGCAAAACAGGGGGTTTCAAAACTATTTCAGATTCTAATTGGATTAAGTAAAAAATGCAGTATTAACTGTAAAAACATGGCTTTTTTCCTTAGTTCCTATAAGGATGACGTATTGGAGAAACATGTTTTTTGGTTTTACCCTCAAGTGATGAGGAAAATGCACTTACTCCTGCGTGAGCAGTGATCTTGATGTCCTCAGCCTCTGTGTCAGTGATGAAGTTGTGGTACAGGACCACATACGGCTGCAGGCTCAGCACTTCACGTCTCACTGGCAGCAGTAGCAGTCCAGGATTTCCATTGGTAAAGAAGTCGCAGAATAGTCTGGGGTTTTTAAAATGCATTTGCTGCAAAGAGAATCAGACATCTGAAGTCCATTAACTAGAACAAAATAGGAACTATCTTTTCTTCTTTATCCGCAAACAATTGCTTATAGCTTAGTTCTTTTTTTTCGCAGGAGCTTCAAAGAATTAGAATATTGATAGTCTTTTTATGGTCTAGGAAATATCCATTACAAACTTACATCTTAATAACATTGGAGCTGAAACTCCAAACTGTTGTCAAATTTGATTACAACATCTTAACAAATATTGGTTGGATTGCCATGACATTTGGTATGCCATCATCATGTAAGAGTTTCAATTCATCCAATACTTTGTTTTATGACCAACTACACATTACATCACGTCAGATTCAGTTTTACTTTGTAGCTAAATAGCCAATATTAGCATGCTGACACACAAAACTGAGATGGTCATTGACATAAAATACATGATCATAAGCGTTAGCAATGTCATGGGGAGCATGCTGATGTTAGCATTTAGCTCAAATATCCATAATAAGATCCATATAAACTGCATTCTTTAACATTACACATCCAGCATAACTCAATGCTGACTATACCTGATATTTTTTCTAACATAGACTGTACAAAGACAAACAAACAACATATGAGAATTTAGATTAATTGGTATGATCCATCAGGGACATCTGCTATTGAAAAAGCAGATTTCATTCCATTGCACATTTGCTTTAACACTTTGCTGTATTAACTTATCCGTGATACCTTCCAGTTATTTTGCTAACACAGTATGTTTCAGAATGATAAATTGTGATGAATACCTGAGAGCCTTGGGTCTGGCAGAGTGTCTCGTAAGTGTCCCTGGTCCTTAAATTATTTGAGGTGGGTCTCTTCAGACCATGGTCTGTGATTGATAAGGGTGGGCTCCTAACCAGCAGCCTCTCGTATTTCTCAACATTCTGCAAAACCCTTCCATTCATTGGATCTGAGAAAAAATGAGTAAATACTATACATTATACTGGGCATACTTCTTAGTACAGTCAGTTCAGGCAAGTTCAAACAAGTCATTTTTGTAATGCACCATAGACAGGGTTAAAGGAAAAGGGCAGGTTAAATAAAAAAGTATTACCATGATGCAGTAACTCCTGGGATATACTGAGAGCATAGGAGATGTTTCCCGTCTGAAACAATGAGAGGAATTTAGGGCAGGCCAATCTATCAACTTCCAAATGTACATTTCCAAAGTGTCCTTCTACTTACTTTAAAATGAGAGAAGGCCAGGTGATCCAGAGCATCCTCTAAAGTGCCTGCATTCTCTGGAATCCACTCGCCTCCTGCGCCCCTGAAGAGACGCACCGACTCCTCCAACCACTGCACCGAGTGGTAGTAGTCTTGCTGCTCGTAGGCCACCTGGGTAAAATAACGTCAGGGTTACAGCCAGTCATTCAAACGGTGGCTAAAGTATTCGTCATGTTTGGTAGTATTCAGGCTCTTAATAACTTAATGTCACCTGGCTCTGGTCCATATGCACCCATGGGTTCCAGGTTTGATTATGGACCTCTTTTTAGTCACATCTAATTAGCAGTAGTCAGTTAGCGTAAGTTAAAGCCCTAGGCAGCAGCTTTATCAGACCAGTTTCTTTAACCAGTTGTATCTGTTCATTCAGCTGGTGTAATGTTGTCACCCTGCCAAGCTTGATTTATTTGGGTTAACTATTTTGGCTGCTACATAAAGACTTGGCATCTTCCACTGATGGCAGGTAGGAGGAATCCATAAATGTGGCCTAAATTACAGCCAATATAAAACTTTAAAACATGAAACTATGCCATTAGATGAATATAATCCTTTTATTTTGTACCTACTTAATGATGTCTGTGATTTGTTTTGATGCTTTTTGTGGGTGCTGTATTTTTTTGTGTATCTTTGTTGTTATTTATTCTGCTGTAACCTTACGAAAGAAATATTGATCTTCATGATGATGAGATTAGCGGTTTAAATAAAGTTTATAATAGTCGGTCCAATAGTCCAAAGCCAAAGAATGTTGATTTACTATGAATTCTTTTTGGATCAACTAGTCCATTTTGTCGACTAATTGATGCAGCTCTGGATTTGTGTTTTTTTTAAATAGTCAAACTGCTCCACAGTGAGCATGTCAATCTAAGAGAGTACACCTGTCTGATCTCAAGCAACTACATTGTGGATAGAGCTGTATGTCTGTTGATAAAACACCTTGATTGTTTTTACACCGAGAAAGTCTTGAACACCGGCTACAGTCTATCTCTTTACTCGGTCTGAAACCTGTTTTGTATCTGACTTGACTTGATGAAGTAGGTGCTGACTACAGGCTTGACAGCACCCACATAAAACAGGGTGCCATGTGTCTCCCCCATCACAGATTATATCCACAACCCCCTCCAGACAGCACACAAACACAATTCCAGTGTTGCAGTAACCCCCCCAAAAACACACTTACAGACCTATCTTCCCCAACACACACAGTTCAAAACACTATTTGGGAGCCGTTAGTCTCTAAAGAACCAATTGATTCTCAAAAAAAGCTAATTTCTGCATATCTCAGAATAGCCTGAGGGAAGAATCAGTTGATTTAATTTTTCAAATATCTTCAAATGAACCGACAAGCTAAAAACTTCTGTCTTTTAACCCTGCTGGTTTGAGTAACAGTTTAACGGCCATATCAAATCTCAGAGTGGCAGCTTTTTCACTTTTTTACTGTTTAAAGATTGTCTCAGATAATCTCAGACTCAGTACGAGTAAAGACAAGCTCAGGCTCCAAAAGCTTCTGCTTAGTGAGATAATGTATTTTCCAGGCCGGAGGACGTCTCTCCCACACCCTAACACTGTACATAACACATTTAATTTATAGCTGGGAAGACTTTTTTTTCTTTCATTCTGCTTCTGTATGTAATAGTATATTCATCTTCCCATGGAACGGATTCCCAGGCACGCAATGGGAAGAATTTCACTTTTTCCATACTTGACTGTCTGGATTCCCACCACACAATGACTGACAGGTTAGGAATAAAAGTATTTTGCAGACCTTTAAAATGGGATGTTTATCAGGACCAACATTTTCTTCTGCATTTTAGGATTTATAGAGCTCACAAATGGGCAATAGAGCAATGAGTTACTGAAGAACTGCACTTAAAAATAAATGTTTACGTAGGCCTTCCGGTGCATAAGCCTACTATTTTACATCACATAATACAAATTCTCCATTTAGTTTAAGAGGGTACACATTTTTTCCTCAACAACATTTATTTGCAAGCTGTTACTGGTTGATTTCCAACTTTTTTTTACAAAAAAGGTGTATCTAATTATGACCTATTGTCACATTTCAGACAGTTATTTCAGGCAGATGGTTTCATTTTAAGTGTTTTGAAGAGAAATCATCTCAAAAATATTTTACCAAAAAGTTAAGTCAAGTTTAAAAAAAAACACACAGAAATGTGTGTCGCAGGACTTTGTTTTTTTTCCCACTTTCCTCTCTGATTAAAAGTATCATGTCCTCTCAGAATTATCTTGGGACTAGATTGGGAGCCTCTCTACTAAGCTACCTATAGGTGAAGGCTATATAAACCAACCAGGTTAAACTAGCTCCCCATTGATGCATTGTTCAAATCTAATAACGTCATATATAGCCTAAAGATACGTATGTCAGTGGCGACTTTTCTGCAGATTATTTTTCCACCAAGGCTAATAACCTAAAATCAATTGGATGAAGCAATAAATGAAAATAATGAATTGTGTACCTTTCCAACCAGGAAGCAGTCATCCCCCGACAGCGGGACAGACACCGCAGGCCTGTAGATATCAATAGGATGGCCTTCAGTTACTCTCTGGAAAAGACCCCTTACGAGGCTGGCCACCTGGAGAACATACACATCCTGCAGCCTCATCAGCCCCTGGGCGGCCCCCTGGAGGTCTTCCAGTTTGGGCAGATCCGTCTCTTCCTTCTCGTAACTGGACCTGAGGGCTGGACAGCAGAGGGCCAAAAGGTGAGTTGGGGGGGTTGGGTGGTGACAGCTGAGAAGAGGAGTAGGGGGCGTTATCACCACCAGATGTGTCTGTAAACAAGGCAGAGAGCCAACCTTGTGTGTTCTCCTGGGCTTCGTTGCTGTGGACTACGTTCAGCCACTCTGAATGCAGCCGCTTGATCAGGGTGAAAGCCACCAGAGGGTTGGCCATCGCAGTCGCCGGGCCTTTGTAAAGTTCAGTGTGCAGGTCTGACACTTTGGCATAAAAGCTGCAGGGAAGATTGTAGACTGTGGTTACAAAAAGGAAGAAGCGACTATGTGCTCAGACAGTCTCACCTGTTGCAGGTGAGGAACCTTAAGGTGATCTTGAAGAACAATACAAATTGGTGATAGAAAATAAAACGATCCATCGGAACATAGAACAAGACCTTTTCAGTGTATTGTAATTTAGTTCAAAACAGTATAAACAGTGATAAAACCTGGCACTTAATATAGCCAATACACTGAAATAAACAACAATGCATCATAAAAAGGACTGAAGAATAAGGAGAAAGCAGCTGTAAAACCAACTGCAATGAATGAGAATAGCCTAATAAAATAAAAAAGTGAATAATGACTATACACATCACATCACCAAGGGTTGAGGGTTGTATATCAAATGAGGATATAAATTGTTGTGCCACAGAGTTAGACTTTTTCATATGAAAGAAGGAAAGCTACATCTGCAGCTTTTATAGCTCTGATCATCATTTTTACATTATGAAAATGAATAAGATGAATAAAGCTGATGCATGACATTACACATTTTCCAACCTCACACCACAAAGATTTCATGGTCAAAAAGGCTGGAGGAAACGGTTGAATCATGGGCATAAAATGGTTAGAGGTGAGTGTATCACTATCAGTCATACTGTTTCCAACCCAATAAAGGTTTTTTGACTGGAAGAAAATTGTGCTGATAAGACCTTCATGTAAAAAAACACTCTATAGCTTACATTGTGTTATTGTAAAGAAATATATCTCTTTAAGATGGAAATCAGTTATGAACTGATCACTTATTTAGGTGGTAGGCTAATGTTTTAGTTTGTTGGGCTGAAGTATTTTTTTAATATATTTGTTAATAAAATAGCAGATTTCAAGCTGTTGGTCTAAAAATGGGAAGATATCATAGTTAAACTGTGGATGAGCCACACACATGATCACAGTCTTTTATTTGCTCTTTTAAAGAGACTTTCCTTGAACTGTGTGGCTGTGAATTAGTCCTTTACATTTCCCAAAAACATGTGCACTGTCACTGTTTTTCAGGATTTTGCATCCACAACTCTAGGGGTACCACAAAAGTGTAACTGCATCTCCAGAGTGTCACTTACCGCTTCACGTCCTCCAGTCTCTCTGACTC
The DNA here is from genome assembly GCF_902827165.1 of Trematomus bernacchii. Taxonomy (NCBI): domain Eukaryota; kingdom Metazoa; phylum Chordata; class Actinopteri; order Perciformes; family Nototheniidae; genus Trematomus; species Trematomus bernacchii. The sequence goes on along the minus strand of NW_022987851.1, from coordinate 9,047,749 downwards.
GTGGTCAATGTAAGTTTTCAAGTAATCTATCAGCTTCCGCTCAACGCTGATCGCCTGCTTCACGTTCAGCAGCGACGTATACATTTCCCCTAAAGACACGGGGATCACAGCGACAGTCAGGAGACTCCAGCTGAAGCAAACACATGTGGAGTACTTCATCTCCAGCGCAGATAATACGTTTATTCCGGTTGTTCAGCAGCAGTTTCAGTGGGTGAGCTCCTCTCTCCCTGCCCTAAACTGTTCTGAGGATCTCCAGGAGTTTCAACATGCCTCTGCAGTCCACACGGGGATCTCCCTCATCCTGCTCTGGGATCAGCTTTCCCCTTCTGTATGACCTGCAGCCTGAATTCAGTCAGGAGGACAATACTTGTATCATTACAGCACGACAGGTTTATATGCACTATTAATGACAAGAACTCATAAAACGTAATGGGGTTTGGGTTATGTGCCAGTGTGTGAAGACTGTTTCTGATTTAACGAGCTGCACACTCAGTTTGAGTTTATATTCTTGCAAATAAATCATGAACATGAGGAGCATTAAATCTGGGTATTATTTATGCACCACTTTAATGTTACATATGTTTATTATTTTACTGTTGGTGATTAGGGTATCAGTTACTCAATGGCAGAAACGTTTAAAGGTCCCATGTCATGCTTTTCCGGTTATTACCCGACCCCTTGTGTGTTATGAAGGTTTTTATGCATGTAAACGGTCTGCAGAGTCACAAACCCTCAAAGTACACCCTGTAAAACTCTAAAACAGAAAATAACTGTCTATGCTGCCCCAGAACGCCTCGTTGGAGATTTTTCTTTTTCCATTTTTTTCTTTCTGGGTATGGTGACGTGCAGTGGCGACTGGTCATTAGGGGCAGGTGGGGCACAGCCCCACCTAGTGTCAGCAGAAAGTATTACAAATAATGATTACAAAAATGCAAAAAAAAAAATAAAAAAAAATATAAAATATATTTTAAGATCATGTTTAATCATCTGATTCGTCTGTACATTGCTGTTTTAGTCTGTGTTCTTCTAATTAGTGTGTCTACAGTCACAGTGTGTGCCTATTGAGCTGTTTAGAGCCATGTGGGACAAAACCTGATTATGCCCCTCCCTCTCGCTGTGAAGTGAACGGTGACTGTAAAAACTTCACTGCGCATGCTCAGAGTATTTTGTAATGAAATGTGTGTGGCAAAAAAATAATGACCAGAGGGGCATGGAGCTACCATCCCCACCATACGTCATCTCAAATCATTCAGAGCTGATTGGCTGTAAGTACGTGTGCCGCGAAAAGTGTGCTGTGTGAAGAGGAGACGAGAGAGCTGCAGTGACACGTCCTAAAACCAGGAAGTAAGCACAAAAAAGCAATGAGATTTCTCCAGAGGATTTTAGAAAATAGCTCGAAATAAGATCTGTGGGAAACGTACCTGTTAGATAAATGCACGTTTTGATTAGCCGGATAACATCCACATGTCTACCCTACTTATATAATTTTTTTATCATAAATCTATGGATTACATTTATGATAGACTTTTGAAACTACAAGAACATAAGGAGGACTTTTACAAAAAAGTAATAGAAATGTTTGTCCAGAAGGATAGGCAAATGGACTTCATCTTCAAGTCAAGGTAAGACCGCCATTTTATTGAAAATGGGATCTTACTAAGAGAGAACAATTCAATATTTAAATGATAAAATGACATTTTTTGGGTATCCTTTTGTTGAACTGTCTGTTTAAAATTAATCGAAGCATCAGACAAAAAAAGCTTTTGAAAATAATATTATATTTTGGTTTAGGTCAAAATATAATATTTGTAAACCTGAAGAGTCAGTGCCAGTGCCTCACCAGCCATGAACCTCACTGCACGTCACTGCAGAAGCTTATATATAGACATCTAAGTTTTTTGTGCCCCACCACTTTTGTACATATAAAAACGCCACTGGTGACGTGACCATACCCATCGCAGCTGCGAAACTGTGGCGAGCTTACACTATGGGTGCGCCATATTTGGGGGTGCGGGTGCTAGTGGAGCCTCGTAAATGGGGGTGCTGCAGCCCCCCCCTTCCCGCGTCCATTCGCGATGTCTCGCTGTCTCGCAGACCCCACGCAGCAAGCAGGAAATGAACCCAGCTCACACTGTCCGCTCTTCGCAGTAGCGAGCCGCGCAACGTCCCGCCAACACGGCACCCAGACCCCACGCAGCATTCTCATCTGTTTGTCATTACTGGTGTCATTTTCTGGTTGCTAACAAACACCATTGTAAAACATAATCACTGATGTTCCGCTGTAACGGTGGTGGACTCATCATAACAGAGTGGGCGAGCTGACCAATCCGAGCACAGTGGGCTCACAGGGAGGGGGGGCAGGAGCTCCAACAAGCCGTAGGACAGAGAGTGAATACACATACTATACAGAGATGCTGTATGAGAAACCAATGTGAGTTTGGAAAATTGCACAATATAAATATATTCTAGTAGACCTCAACAATGGAATTATGATCAGTAGAAATGGCCATGACATGGGACCTTTAATGCATTAGATATTAAGTTTGGAGTCAGTGCGACACCTGCAGGTGAATGACATGCATAACAACCAAACTGCCATTAACAAGCTGCAGATGAATTCATTGTGGTGAATATTTTGTAATAATCATAACATATTATTGATATATATATAAATAGTTTTAAATTAAATGTATATGGTGTGTACTCCAAAGTCACAAATACATAGGCCAATACAAAGGATTTACAAGTGACCACTTTAATATTTTCCTACAAAGAAATGGATTTAGTTTTCTCATAGCATATTATTATAGACCTAGTAATATGAATGCACCACAATGCAAATATCTTAATACATTATTTATTATTTTCCTATGGAATGAAAATATTGAGTTAGTACAAAACATTATTTTAACATACTTTAATGACACATTCACAGGTGTCATTTGCACATTTGGGACAGTAGTTTGCAGGGTTAAACTTTGTATTTCCTATTATTTTAATATGGATAATGTCACCACCATGCAATGGAAATATTTTTGAAATATACATGAGGGCTGACACACAATTATGACATTTTTCTTATTTGTATACAGTATGTATTCAAACTAAAGTTTTTCACCTGCGACAGGACTCTGATTTCTTCATGCAGTGTACTATTCTGCACGGAAATGTTATCTTTTTGTGATTTTATGACTTTAAATATCTGTGAAACAGTTTACTCCCTACAGAAGGCCTGAACCATTAGCTAACGTGCAACCAACCACACACACAGTCCTGCATGCTCAGTGCTGCATGCTCATGAAAGATAAGAGATTGAATACCAGCAGCAGATGCCAGACTTTATGTAAGATATCTAAAATTCAGTCATACAATTTAATTCTCTTTTCTGATGCAGTTGGCACAAAAACAGTCAGTGCCTGGTTTATGTTTAACAGCAGTCAATCTATAACCAGCTGTTGATCTTGTCAGCAAAAGTGCCAAGGTTTCTGCAATGTTTGCTTTTTAGAGGTTACCAGAGGTTAATTTCCCAGATTTGTGTAAAATAATTTCTTATAATTAATTAAATTAATGTGACTTGGATACAGAACATTAGTATAACATGGATGAATGGATTTATCAGACTGAAAAAAATTGTAATTCATTCAAATGTATTGAAGTTTCTGAAAAAAATCAGCACTTGCACATGAGCTTTATACAGCTTCTCAAAAGTATTGTTAATTACTACATTGGTTAATTGAATAGAAGACTTTTAAATAGGATTTAAAACTCTTTTTATGGAGCTTTTCTCAATGATGATGATCCAAAAACCTGCAGAAACCCTGTTTAAACATCACAAATACATATTTTTACATTTGTGCATTACATTTGAGAACTCAAAACTAAATAAGCCAGCTCAAGAAACAGGTACATTGTTCTGCAGCCTGCCCCTTACACTGGGTTGGCTTTGTTTGAGCAGCAGAGAAAGGTTCTCCCAAAGCAGTCCCTGAGCGTCTGATCTCTAAAGCCGTAGATTAGTGGGCTGAGAAAGCGTGGTATAAGGATGAAACAGAAATAATTAAAAAAGGCGATATCCTCTGGTGGCCAGCTGACATGTGGCGCCATGATACTTTCAGTGATGGGAAGAGTGAAGGCCAACATGCACAGGAGCAGCTGAAAGCCGTGCAGCAGCACAGTGTGCTTGGCTTTGCTCGCAGAAACCTTATCCTGTCTCATCTTTCTTGTTTTCAGCAGGATTTGTATGTATGTAAAGAGGATAACAACAGATACTACTGCAAAGAAGAGAATATTACCAGCAGCTTGGAACAATGGCTGGATTGGAGATGACATGATATAAATGGCTATGCAGAGCATAGGTGTGGAGAGGATATCCACAGCAGGATCTCTTTCCCCAATAGAGTATTCAATCACAGGGAAAATAAAGCTGAGAAACCAAATGGACAGAATTATGATCCAGATACGGTCAGAGCGCCAGGCGGCTGGGCACTGCAGTGGGTAGATGATCGCCACATAACGCTCCAGTGACATAGTGGCCAGGATTAAAGTTGTGTTCATGAATGTGGAAGTGGAAAGTAACAGCAGAGGAACACAGTAGACAGTAGGAAATGTTACCAGACACATGACCAAGAGGAAAAGGGTCACAGAGGCAAAGAGCTGGAGAGTGTCGTTAATCAGCATGTAGGCAAACAGGATATAACGGGAGTTGTCCAGGAAGTGCCTGTTAGTTGCAAAGATGCGCAGCATGATAACAATGCAACAGAGGAAGACGCAGAAGAAAGGGATGACCACACACACCTTGATGATCACAGAGAGGTTTGTGTGTGAAGTTGCATTGCCTGTATGCATTCTGCAAAATATGCACTATTAAGCAAACCTCTCTCGCCAAACCCTGTAAGAAAAAGAAAACATTAAATCTGTGTACACAAAAAAGGACATCCTCAAAAAAACACAATGACAATTGAAAAGGAATAAGAATACAATGTAGCTAAAGAGCAGGGTACTGTAAATAAGTAAATGCTGGATAATTAAAGTAAAACCTCACATTTGTAAATATACAATTATATCCCTTTGTATCTACCCATTTGAACAGACTATTTGTACTGTATTCAATACACATATAACCTTTAGAATAAAATAGCTCTCCCCTCACCTAAGAATGTGTTCATCAGATTTCAGTTCTTGTTATCATTAAACTTGATGATGAACAACATCTCTGAGATGTTCTTCCCTTATCTGAAGTGTTTGGCCCAGTTCACATCTCTTTGATTCATGCCAGATTCCTCCAGAGATGCATTATTTACATGCTATCGTCATACACCATGATGTCTGTCATTAACATATTTCAGTGCATGGGGACATAGGATCCTGTTGCAGTATTTGTTGAAGCAGTTAGTTTGTGAAAGCATTTATAAGTGGCTAATAAAAAAGAAAGAAAGTTATAAACCCAGAAAAAACGACTTTATTTAATTCTTATGGTTTGGCTTGCATCTAACAATATAATATGATTGTTAAATTACACAGTTTATAGTAGAATGGGATCTTATAAGAAACTCAACTATTGAGCCTAGAGAGCCTAAAATTGCTGTTTGACCACATTAAAAAGTCAGTTTTAAGACAGGCATTAGTTTCTTGTTAACAAAAAACCCTTCTACATTTAGGCATTTCTGAAATTATTTTGATTATTAATGAAATATGTGTTCTGTTCTGTTAAAGGACAAATGTGAGTAGCAGTGAATTAGTATGCACAATACCAGGATCCTGAAAAGCTTCAGCCATCAGTAGTTGCACTATTTATGTCTATGCTTTTCCTACTGATATGTCAACATTGTCTGTATCATAAAGGCCTAATGCTGCTGCTGAAAACATTAAAATGCATCAATCATGTTTGGCCACCTGGGGGACAGAAGACCTCCTTTAAGTCCCTTAAACACGTTATTAACTCCATCCATCCATCCATCCATCCATCCATCCATCCATCCATCCATCCATCCATCTTCTCCCTCTTATCCGTGGTCGGGTCGCGGAGGTAGCAGTTCCAGCAGAGAGCCCCAAACTGTCCTTTCCCTGGCCACATCAACCAGCTCTGATCCCAAGGCGCTCCCAGGCCAGCGAAGATATATAATCCCTCCACCTGGTCCTAGGTCTACCCCTGGGTCTCATCCCAGCTGGACGTGCCTGGAACACCTCCCTAGGCCCAGGTGGCATCCTTACTAGGTGCCTGAACCACCTCAACTGGCTCCTTTCGACGCGAAGGAGGAGCAGTTAAACTCTGAGTCCCTCCCGGATGACTGAACTTCTCACCTTATCCCTAAGGGAGATGCCAGCCACCCTGCGGAGAAAACCCATCTCGGCCGCTTGTATCCGCAATCTCGTTCTTTCGGTCATGACCCGTCCTTCATGAACATAGGTGAGACGTGCCAACCATGACAGTCCCTCAACACCTAGAGCCTTCAGCATTTCTGGGCGGATCTCATCCACCCCCGGGGCTTTGCCACTGTGGAGTTGTTTGACTACGTCAGTGACCTCCCCCCGGGAGATTGGTGTTGATCCCCCGTCATACTCCACTCTGCCTCTACCATAGAGGGCGGAGTTGTCGGGTTCAGGAGTTCCTCAAAGTGTTCCTTCCAACGCCCTAACACTCCATCAGTTGAGGTCAACAGCGTGCCATCCTTACTGTACACAGCTTGGATGGTTCCCTGCTTCCCCCTCCTGAGGTGTCGGACAGTTTTCCAGAAGAACTTTGGTGCCGCCCGAAAGTCCTTTTCCATGAAGGCAATCGGATCGATCAGGCTAAACTAACCTGTAGCTGCTCCGTCCACACTCACAACAACGTCATACAGACATAAATAAAGCAGCGACTGTATTCGCCATGACATAGACAGTCCGTGTTTTGTATATGTTTAACTTTTGTCCAGTTTCTGAATAGATATGAGGAGCTGTGAGCTCTGAGTGTTTGCTAACAGCTAACGGCTGATGTGTTGAGACATGTTGCGCTGTCGGGTGGTGACCAATCACGAAGCGTCATTTCTTGACTAGCAGCAAAAACAACCAATCACAATAGTGCTTCTCTGGCTGGCTCTGTCCAATCACAAACAAGAAGTGTTCTCCCTAAAGGAATACCCTTTCCGTCCAATGTGAAATGCGGTGGTGTTTTCTGAAATGCTGTGGCGTTTTCTGAAATGCTGTTGTGTTTTCTGAAATGCTGTGGCGTTTCTGAAATGCTGTGGCATTTTCTGAAATGATGTGGTGTTTTCTGAAATGCTGTGGCGTTTTCTGAAATGCTGTGGCGTTTTCTGAAATGCTGTTGCGTTTTCTGAAATGCTGTTGTGTTTTCTGAAATGTTGTAGTGTTTTCTGAAATGCTGTGGCGTTTTTGTGAAATGCTGCGGCGTTTTGTGAAATGCTGCGGCGTTTTGTGAAATGCTGTTGTGTTTTGTGAAATGCTGTTGTGTTTTGTGAATGCTATAGTGTTTTGTGAAATGCTGTGGCATATTAACCATTTTTAGAAAAACAAAACATAAGGGTAATAACAAAGGCTCTGAATTAGCCCTGAGCTAAAAAATGCTAACACACTTAGCACAGAACTCACGTTAAAATACCCTTATTACTTATCGTATCTGCACAAACAAGATCTCGACTAGCAAGCTGAGATTCCACAGATTCCAGACATATAAGTATCATCACTGAGTGACAAGAACTCGCAGAGAAACGACAACAAACAACAACAACTAAATTAGCCAAAACGGCTAAAAACGTCTTAACTTTGTTGTTTTCTGATCAAAAGTTGTGTTAAATGGCATTAACCTGTTAAGCCCCAAGTCTGTTTTTCAGGTCTCAGGCTCGAAAATGACATTCCCAGAACAAATGACAATAACTTCCCTTCTAAAAGGGGTAAATTAATAACCTTTTTTCTCAAAGCAATGATAAACCTGTGAGTTGGATGTAGAAAAGTCAGAATCAATATACTGTAGATTATTTTAATTTTAAAGTAAATTCAGATTGAACATAGTAAAAAAATGTAAATGATAGTGTCCGTCCAAAAATAAACCATTACTTATAGTGAAACCACCCTTGAATGATGGGATAGTAGACTAAAAGCTTTAGGAATCCAAACTATAACATATAATAAGTACCCTGTATCAAGATTGATGCAAAACAAGTGACATTTGACCTTGGTAGAGAGGTTTAGCAAAAAAAAAACACCTCTGGGGTCATTTGGGTGGAAATGGGTGTATTTGCCGGTTCTCTGGAACCCATTGGTCGATTTTGATGATTGACATCTCTTTTGAACCATTAGAGCCAATAGAATCAAAGGGGAATTTCCACATACACACACACGTTAGCATTGAGAAATGAGAGCTATGCGCACGCAGTTTGCCCAAAGCGAAACCAATTTTACGCTACGAAATCTGAAAACTGAAAACTAGTTTTATGGCTGATGGATTATCAGAAATCATTTCAAAGTGACACAGACACATTGGATTAACCTATGGATTAACCTTTAGCAGCGTCTTTATTGTTTTAATGCCATTGAAGAAAACTTTTGATCAGAAAACAAAAGTTTTAAACTGTTTACAGACCGGTCCATTAGATCTTCCAGAAGATTTAGACTCTGTGACTGCCCTGGCTATACGAATAGATAATAGACTCTGGGATAGACAAAAAGAAAGAGAACAACCTGCACTTCGTTCGCCAAGCTTCAGAGGGCCCCCTCGTGGCATCCGGATGGGGGAGAATTCTTCTTCAGGGGTCTGGACCAAGCCTCCTTTGACAACGCCATCCGCCGCATCAGATGAACCCATGCAACTTGGCCGAGCAAGACTTTCACTTGAGGAGCGCGAACGGCGCCTTCGCCAGAGCCTGTGTTTTCTACTGCGGGCATCATGGACACCTGATGGCTGCTTGCCTCACTAAAAGACGGGGCTCCCTAGGCAAGAGGAGGGCGCTGGTGAGCTGACTAACTTCAGACTACTCTCCTCGTACGCTGACTCCTATCCAAGTAAAATTAGGTAAACAGACCTTAACACAGAATGTTCTCATTGATTCAGAAGCAGACGAAAGTTTAATGGAGTCTTAATGGACAAAGACTGGAGTCTTGCCAAAAGATTGAACATTGTCACCATGCCCTTAGCTCAAACCTTAAACGCCAGCGCCCTTGATGGAAGATTATTGTTTCAGGTCACTCACCACACAGAGCCCGTCCAGGTTATCATAAATCACAACCACACAGAATTCATGACATTTCATTAATTCGACTCCGCCCAACACCCTCTGATTTTAGGCTTCCTATGGTTTGAAAAGACATAATCCACACATTGACTGGCGTTCCGGTTAGGGTGAAGGGTTGGGGGAGAGAATGTAATCATACATGTTTGGTCTCACCAGGAGAAGTTGAAGGGCTGTCTGTAGGAAGTGTGACTTCAGGTAGTGAGGTAGAGACTAAGGAAGTAACCCATGACCATGCCCCTGACTTACCAGACCTGCCCAATGTTCCCTCCTGTTACCACAACCTGAGGGAGGTTGTCAGTAAGGTTCGGGCCTCTACGTTGCCTCCTCATCGACCTTATGACTGTGCAATTGACTTTTCTACCGGGTTGCACCCATTCCCAAGGGACGTATATACTCCATTTCTGGCCCTGAAAGAGAATCTATGACGGATTACATTGACTCATGTCTGAAGGCGGGCCTCATTCGTCCATCGTCATCTCCTGCTGGCGCCGGATTCTTCTTCGTGGCCAAAAAGGACGGATCCCTCCGACCCTGCATAGACTACGCTCCCCTGAATGATATAACGGTAAATAACAGGTACCCTCTCCCCCTCATTTCCACCGCTTTTTAACTGTTAAAAGGAGCTAAGATCTTTACTAAACTGGACTTGAGGAATGCCTATCACTTGGTCAGGATAAGGGAGGGGGAGGAATGGAAGACTGGACTCAATACCCCCAGTGGCCACTACGAATACTTAGTAATGCCATTTGGGCTAACTAATGCTCCTGCTGTATTTCAGGCCCTTGTGAATGACGTGCTCAGACAATTTTTGAATCATTTTATGTTTGTCTACCTGGATGATATATTGATATTCTCTCCTGATGAAGAGTCCCATGTTCGGCATGTCTGCCAGGTCCTCCAACGCCTTCTGGAAAACCAGCTATTCGTGAAGGCTGAAAAATGTGATTTTCACAAAAACTCTGTCTCATTCCTGGGCTTCATCATTGCTCCGGACCAGGTCAAGATGGATCCAAGCAAGGTCAGTGCTGTCGCAAATTGGCCCACACCCGAGCAATTTCTCGGTTTTGATAACTTCTACAGACGCTTCATAAGGAATTTTAGCTCCATAGCTGCACCTCTCCACGCACTCACCTCTACCAATGTTCAGTTTGTGTGGACTCCACAGGCCGACGAAGCTTTCCAGGAATTGAAAAGACTGTTTACCTCCGCTCCTGTTCTCATCATTCCTGATCCACAACGGCAGTTTGTGGTGGAGGTGGATGCCTCCAATGATGGAGTTGGGGCTGTGTTGTCACAACGTTCAGCCAAGGACAGCAAACTGCACCCATGTGCATTTCTGTCACGTAAATGAACACCTGCTGAACGCAACTATGATGTAGACAACAGAGAACATTTGGCAGTTAAAGTAGCACTTGAGGAATGGAGACACTTGCTGGAGGGGTCAGAGCAACCATTCATAGTCTGGACGGATCATAAAAACCTTGAGTACATCCGTAAAGCTAAGAGACTGAACTCACGTCAGGCAAGATGGGCTTTGTTCTTCACCCGTTTGAACTTTTCCTTGTCATTCAGACCCGGTTCACAAAATGCCAAGCCAGATGCACTTTCTCGTGTTTTTGATCCTGAACCCTCGGCCAAGGAACCAAAGCCCATCCTTCCACTGAACTGTGTGGCAGGAGTGGTAACTTGGCCAATAGAAACAGAGGTGAAACGAGCTAACGGTGAGAGCCGGGCACCTAGTGGTTGCCCCCCAAGTAGGTTGTTTGTTCCTGTATCTGTGCGTCCTAAGGTCATTCAATGGGCTCACACATCGCTGCTCACCTGCCATCCAGGGGTTAATAAAACCATGTACTTCATCAAGCAACGGTTCTGGTGGACATCTATGGAAAGGGATGTCAAGGAGTATGTTGCCGCCTGCACCATCTGCGCCAGGAATAAAACCTCTTCCAGGCCCCAGATGGGTCTGCTCAAGCCGCTGCCAACCCCCAGTCGGCCCTGGTCCGACATCTCAGTGGACTTTGTCACCGGACTGCCAGAATCCAAAGGTAACACCACTGTCCTCACGGTGGTGGATAGATTCTCTAAAATGACACATTTTATTGCTTTGCCTAAGCCACCATCGGCCAAAGAAACGGCTGAGGTTTTGTTGCACCATGTTTTAGTCTCCACGGATTTCCCAGGGACATCGTGTCGGACCGGGGCCCTCAGTTTGTCTCCCGTTTCTGGAGGGAGTTTTGCAGCCTCATCGGGGCCTCTGCCAGCCTCTCTTCCGGCTACCATCCCCAATCGAATGGACAAACGGAGAGACTTAATCAAGAACTGGAGACCTGTCTCCGGTGCCTGGTGTCCCAAAGTCCAGCTTCTTGGAGTAAACACCTCACGTGGGTAGAATACGCCCACAACTCATTGCCCACCTCTGCCACCGGTTTGACCCCGTTATTACATGTCACTTGTTAGACGCTTTTATCCAAAGTGTTCCAGTGCGTCTACGGTTACTAACCTCCCATGTTCTCCTAGACAGAGAAAGAAGTCATGGTTCCCTCGGCACACACGCTGTCATGGCATTTGGGCTTCAGCACGTCGGGTCCTCCTGAGGACTTCTGCCCGCATGAAGAAAGCGGCTGAAACGGCATCGCCGTCCTGCTCCTGTTTACAGACCGGGTCACAAAGTGTGGTTATCCACCAGAGACTTGCACCCTGAACGTAGCCTCCAGGAAGCTGGCACCAAGATTTGTAGGCCCACTCGCTGTGTCCAACTGTATTAACCCTTTGTCTGTTCGCTTGCACCTGCCTAGGTCACTCAGAGTCCATCCAACGTTCCATGTAAGCAAACTCAAGCCGGTCAAGGAAAGCTAGATGGTTCCCGCTTCCAAGCCCCCCCCCTCCTCCGAGGATCATTGACGGAGGTCTAGTCTACACCATCAAGCGTCTGCTGAATGTTGGAAACGAGGAAAGGGTCGGCAGTTTTTAGTGGACTGGGAGGGTTATGGACCAGAAGAGCATGAGTGGATCCCATCCAGCTTCATAGTGGACCGGGACCTGATAGAGGATTTTTACAAGAGCCATCCTGAACTCTCTGGGCCGTCCGGAGCCGTCCGTAAAGGAGGGGGTACTGTAGTGTCTAGACATTTATGTTAAGTTAATTCATTTAGTTCAATCCTTTGTCTTTTGCCTTGTCTTGTGACTTCCTGTTTTATTTTGTAGTAACCTTTCCCTCTCGTTTCAGAGCCCTTCCTGCCCTTGTGTGTTTTCCCTCCAGTGTGATTGTCAGCTCCTCCCTTAATTGTTGCCACCTGTGTCCCCTTACCTTGTGTGTATATAGTCTGCCGTCTCCCCTTGTCCTGTCCCAGTTCGTCTTGTCTCACCAAGTCTGCCAGTCATCCCTTGACCTTGCTAAGTATATTTTTGATAGACTCTTTGTGTTAAGTTTTTTGATAATCCAAGTAGATGTTTTGTTTAGTGTTTTTGATCTTATAGTTTCTCAGTTTGATCCTCCTAGTGAGCGTTTTGTGTTTTTGCCTTTTTATTAAATACTTTGTTAATCCTGACCTGCTTCTGTTGTCATGCGTTTGGGTCCTGAGCCTTGTGACATTCATAACATTTAGTTAATTCTTTATTATAGTCAAGGTAAAGATGGATAAGAGAGAGAAAGAGAGGATCTAAAGTAAAGAGCCGCAAGGGACTTAACCTCATAGTAAATGTCAGCAGGAGTATGGAACTGATTTTAGAAAATAAAGAAATGTATTGCTTTTATTTTCATTGGACACATTGTACAACCACATTTCACAAACTGAATGAAATTAGTACTATTTGATTTATTTATTTAATCGATTTATTTGGCAGGGACAATGCACAGTAATGAACACTTAAAACATTCAAATGTGTCAAGCGTAACAGTGCCAGATTTAAGCTTTGAGCTAATTTCCCATCCGCAGAGCCCCTCACATAAAACATTTAAGAAGTTTACATTTTACAAACATAGCAAAAACAAAATACATGATATGCAAAAGGTGCAAAAGAGCAAGAGCAGCACACAAGTATTTATGACATGTGGTAATAACAATATAGCAGCATCGACATATAAAGTGCAAGAGAAGATACAAGAGATACATAAAGTGCAAGAGGAGTTACCACCCTGTATTAAAGTGCATTTAGCGGTGATATTGCACGGATGTTTGTTTCTCAAACCATTCTTTGAGTTGACCTTTGAAGCTATTGAGGGTGGGACAATCCCGTATCTCAGTTGGGAGGCTATTCCACAATGAGCTTGCCTTTAATGGAAAGGACATTTTGTCCAAAGTGGTCCGTCTGCGCCGGTGGACTTCACAGTCTCCTCTGGTTTCTGACCTAGTTGCAGGCGTCCAGTGTGTTTTTTTGTGGATGAATTCCCCAAAGTGTCCTTCTAACTTACTTTAAAATGAGAGAAGACCAGGTGATCCAGAGCATCCTCTAAAGTGCCTGCATTCTCTGGAATCCACTCGCCTCCTGCGCCCCTGAAGAGAGACGCACCGACTCCTCCAACCACTGCACCGAGTGGTAGTAGTCTTGCTGCTTGTAGGCCACCTGGGTAAAATAACGTCAGGGTTACAGCCAGTCATTCAAACGGTGGCTAAAGTATTCGTCATGTTTGGTAGTATTCAGGCTCTTAATAACTTAATGTCACCTGGCTCTGGTCCATATGCACCCATGGGTTCCAGGTTTGATTATGGACCTCTTTTAGTCACATCTAATTAGCAGTAGTCAGTTAGCGTAAATTAAAGCCCTAGGCAGCAGCTTTATCAGACCAGTTTCTTTAACCAGTTGTATCTGTTCATTCAGCTGGTGTAATGTTGTCACCCTGTCAAGCTTGATTTATTTGGGTTAACTATTTTGGCTGCTACATAAAGACTTGGCATCTTCCACTGATGGCAGGTAGGAGGAATCCATAAATGTGACCTAAATTACAGCCAATATAAAACTTTAAAACATGAAACTATGCCATTAGATGAATATAATCCTTTTATTGAGTACCTACTTAGTGATGTCTGTGATTTGTTTGATGCTTTTTGTGAGTGCTGTATTTTTTTGTGTATCTTTGTTGTTATTTATTCTGCTGTAACCTTACGAAAGAAATATTGATCTTCATGATGATGAGATTAGCGGTTTTAAATACAGTTTATAATAGTCGGTCCAATAGTCCAAAGCCAAAGAATGTTAATTTACTATGAATTCTTTTTGGATCAACTAGTCCATTTTGTCGACTAATTGATGCAGCTCTGGATTTGTGTTTTTTTTAAATAGTCAAACTGCTCCACAGTGAGCATGTCAATCTAAGAGAGTACACCTGTCTGATCTCAAGCAACTACATTGTGGATAGAGCTGTATGTCTGTTTATAAAACACCTTGATTGTTTTTTACACCGAGAAAGTCTTGAACACCGGCTACAGTCTATCTCTTTACTCGGTCTGAAACCTGTTTTGTATCTGACTTGACTTGATGAAGTAGGTGCTGACTACAGGCTTGACAGCACCCACATAAAACAGGGTGCCATGTGTCTCCCCCATCACAGATTATATCCACAACCCCCTCCAGACAGGACACAAACACAATTCCAGTGTTGCAGTAACCCCCCCAAAAACACACTTACATACCTATCTTCCCCAACACACACAGTTCACAACATTGCAACCCACTATTTGGGAGCCGTTAGTCTCTAAAGAACCAATTGATTTTCAAAAAAAGCTAATTTCTGCATATCTCAGAATAGCCTGAGGGAAGAATCAGTTGATTTAATTTTTCAAATATCTTCAAATGAACCGACAAGCTAAAAACAAAACCCAGTTTGTAACTGCTGCTTCCTGTGCCTCATTGAAAATCCTTAGCTTTCCACCTGCACCTCTTTTTTTCCTCAGTCCCTTCAGATAAACAACAAAGATATAGTGGTTGGTGTTGCATAAAAGTAAGTCTACCACAGTCAATTGTGCAGGATTTTCGTACAGTTATAGTATGCAACATGCCAACAATTCAATTACAGTAATTAAGTAAATACGTTTCACACAACAGATTATAAGCACTGATATATCATGAATTATGCAGAGCTAAAAACTGGTAACTAACCTGTTTTCAAGTCTAAGTGTCCGGGTTACAGAGGGCAACAGTAAATCGGCTTAGATTAGGCTGAACCCTCTGTCCAGCCTCTCTCATCGTCAAACCATGGTTGATAACATTTCATTTCATTAGAGAGTATTCTTCTTGTCCACGTCCTCTCCCTCCAGCTCTACCTCTACCTCTCATTCTTCCTCCTCTCACTCTCACCCACATCTTCCTCTTCCTCTCACTCTCAGCCCAGCTCTTCCTCTTCCTCTTGCTTCCATGTTGGCTTCCATTGTTGCTGTAAGAAAGTACTCACCTGTGGTCTTTTTATAGTGCTAACATCCTGATTGATGAGCCAACAATTATGCTATCAGGTGTTTGGTCAGGTGGAACGTGTTTCTTGATTATTGGTCCATGTGTGAGGCATTTTGAATATCAGTGTTTTAAACCTGCTAACACGTGACTTTATGTCAGATTCCTGTGTCTTACGTGGAGAAACGTGTGCAGTGGTTTGCAAAAAGTGCAATGTTGATTTGCAAATTGTGTGAAAAGCTGAAAACGTGTTTAGAGTTTTGGAGATTTGAAGCCGATGTTTTGCTCTTGAGTGTCAGTTAAAATAAATGTGCTTTATGTATCATTTTAGTGTGTTAGCAATCGAGAAAAACTGTAATGCATTAGATATTAAGTTTGGAGTCAGTGCGACACCTGTAGGTGAATGACATGCATAACGGGGGGTTACGTATTGTAACCCTAGTTATATAAACACAGGCGGAGCCCTCTACTGGACTCTATGGGTACTACTCTATCATGCTGTGCGTGCTTTCACCTACTGAATTACGTAAACGTAGCCGGCCAATCGGGGCGAGCCTACCTGAATGCGTGCGCAGGCCCACAGTATATCAGGCGGCTACAGCCGCCGCCCCACTATCCTATACACTCTTCAGCGAGCGGACTAGGAAAGACAGGGCCTCCAGGTAGAGGGCTCCGCCTGTGTTTATATAACTAGGGTTACAATACGTAACCCCCCGTTATATCTCTCACAGGCTCCGCCCTCTACTGGACTCTATGGGTACAGTGGGCGGAGCCCCGATGTATAAACGCCCTGTCGTCCAACAACATCGACCCACCACACCGTCCCTGACCGGCTTTTGGCTAATATCCACTGCATCCCCACTTCCTCCCATCCGGTTGTAACCGTGGAGAAGTCGGGGCCGCAACTTGGATAAGGCACACTCACACACGCTTACCTCGTGTAGAGTGTGCATGGAAAAAAATTGTGCGGAGACTCCGTCTGGAGCCTACCGCGCACCATGTTCTCCAGGTCCCTCAGGAGCATGGGAAAACACAAGTGCTTTATGTCCAGGGGGGGGGTCAGATACCTGCTGACCCACAGCCACCCCCCTCTCACCAGTCATGCGTTGCCTCGGCAAGCACCCGACGACGAGAAGGAGCCAGACATGTCCAGGAGATAACATTTTATGAAGGGGCCTGGCATAGACCAAGACGCCGCCGTGCATATATCTTCTACACTCACGCCGTTGAATAACGCTGTTGACACAGCCACAGCCCGTGTAGAATGTGCACGGACCCCAGTGGGGAGGGCTCTCCCCGCCCGTCCATAGGCATGTGTAATGCACCTGCCTAGCCATCCTGTTAGGCGCTTCTTTGAGAGGGCTTTCCAGCCACACCATCCCCAAAGCACACAAACAGTTGTTCAGTGCGCCTAATGGCAGCCGTGCGCTCTACATAGCATGCTAGCGCACGCACTGGGCAGAGGAGGTGCAATTTAGCCTCCCTGTCCCCAATATGGGGTGGAAGATTAAAGCCACCTAACTGAATAGCCCTTGATCTGAATGAACTTCTGATACTCTTAGGAGTAAAGGAGTGGTTCGGCCTGAGTGTCGCCCTGCTACGGTCACCCCGGATCAAAAGACAACTTGGGTGTACCGACAGAGCGGTCAGCTCGGACACTTTTTTAGCCGAAGTCAAGGCAAGTAGCAATGCTGTCTTCCATGACAGTGCTTTCAGGGAGGAGAGCTCCAGAGGCTCAAATGGTTCTGTGACCAGAGCCTCGAGCACCAACGGCAGGTCCCACTGCGGGGCGGAGGCGTGCACTACTGGGCGCTGCCTCCTGACCCCTGGCAAAAACCGCCGCCATAAGCGGCTGACTGAAGGCTGACCTGCCTCCAAATCCCTCATGGCAGGACGAAATGGGCTGCTGCATACACCTTAATTGTGGAATGAGGCCAGCCCCCTGTCCACCAGTATCTGTAAGTGGGTAAGAATAGAGCCCAGCGTGCACGACAGAGGCTCTAGACTCCTTCCTTCACACCATCGCCGGAATCCCGCCCACTTTGGCCTGTAACAAGCTGTGGTGGATTCTGCTCTTGCTGCTTGGATAGTCTGAATAACGTTATCAGACAGCCCCACCTGTCTCAGCCTGTCTCTCTCAGGAGCCAAGCCTGGAGAGGTTGGCCCAGAGTGGGTAACGCCCCTATTGCACCTGCTTCCTGAGACAGCGCTCCCCAGACCTGAGGAATCGCCCAGGGCTGGCCCACCATCATCTGTGTTACCCCCGCGTTACCACGGCGCCAGGCGGTGATCTGGGGCCACCAGGATGATTGACAGCTGTTCCCGCCTCACCCTCTCCAGGAGGGGGGGGATAAGGTGCAGCGGTGGAAAGGCGTTAAGCAGCTTTCTTGGCCATGGCTCGTGTGCAAATGTGTCGACCCCCAAGGGCGAACAGGTCCACCTCTGCTCTACCGAACTGAGTCCAGACCTGCTTCACCACCTCCGGGTGAAGCCTCCACTCGTCTGGCAGGGGTCCGCCTCTTGACATGAGGTCGGCCCCCCTGTTCTCCCGTCCCGGGATGTGAAGAGCCCTTAGAGACAACACAATCTGTGAAACCCACAGCCACAGGTTCTCTGCTGCGGTCAACCAGGCTATTGAGCGGACTCCGCCCTGCCTGTTGATGTACGCCACTGTGGTGTGGTTGTCGCTCCTTACTAGCACCTGTTTGCCCTGTATTAAGGGTTTGCAGTGCTGTAGGACCAACATCACTGCTTGCAGCTCCAGGAGGTTGCTGTGCCGCCAGAGGGCCAGCAACCACCCCACAGCCCTTTCTAGACACGCCCCCCCCCCCCATCCTGTCACTTTCTTTTTCTTTGAAGCGTCTGTGAAGACTGTGATATAGGAGGTTAACCTGCCCCAGTGGAGCTCCCCTCCGCAGATTCTCTGGGGACCCCAGAATCGGAGGTTGCTCTCTACTGAGGGGGGGGATGGCCAACCAGACGTCGTTTGTGTCTTAAGATCTAAACGAAGGCCGGTAAAACGCACATCTGCATGCGACGTGCATGCAGCAGTCCGAGTGGAAACTACGGAGTGAGCAGCCGTCATGAGACCCAAAGTCTGCATGATGATCAAAGCTGTCACCGTCCGCCGGCCTGACGCAGCCTGCAGGACTGCCCGCAGCAGGGATGCCTGTCTGCTTTCTGTCAGGGTGTGACACGTAGTCTGCCTGCATCGAGCATCACCCCCAGATATTCTACCTGCTGGTGAGGTATGGGGGAGCTCTTCTTCCAATACCTTGACCGCAACTTCTTTTTCAACCCAACTTGGTTAGGTGTAGGATCAATTGGGCTGTGTGCAGTATTGCCCATTCCCTGGACCTGGCCATAACTATGAGGTCGTCCCTCATGCCATGGTCCCGCAGGGGTTGCAGCGTCGTGGCTGAACGTGCGTGGGGATAGGGAGTAGCCGAACGGCAGTCTGTTGTACTCGTAGGCTACCCCTGGAAGGCAAAACGCGAATACTTTCTGTGCTCTTGGAGCAATTTCGCCATGAAAGTAAGCGTTCTTCAGGTCAATGGTTGTGAACCAATCGCCTGGCTGCACCAGTCTCAGTAACTGTTTCATAGTTAACATATGGAACTTCTTGCATGCAATGTGCTGGTTCAGGCATTGAAGATCAAGAATGGGCCTGAATTCTCCTGTCTTCTTGGGAACCAGGAAGTACAGGGAATAATGCCCCTTCTCTCTGACTTGAGAGTGCACATGCTGAGAGGAAACCTCCTCCTGGGATGACAGATGTGCTTCTCTCCTGCCTCTGAATGGAGGAGGGATGCTGCAAAACTGGAGTGAATAACCCAGTCTCAGTGTCCTGTCCATGCGCTCTGTTAATACACCACTGATTTTCCATTCCCCATAACATTGTGTTAGGGGATGTGCAATCAGCTGCGGCGCTGCAGCTATGAAGCTGTGGTACTCTCTGGTGGCCCACTCCGCCGTCAAACCCTCCATAAAAGGAAGTTTGACCCATGGGGGGGCTGACACAGAAAGGGCCGTTTTTCTATAATGTAGTTTCCACTCAGAGAAAAAAACGGCCGATTTTTAACTGAGGTCCCTGAACGCACCACGGCATGCTCCCGTGAGAGCGCGCGCTCCACCATAATGCTGTTTTTCTCTTAGAGAGAAATAAGCATTAATCGGAGCTTCTTCTTGTCCCATGAACGCACCGCGGCCCGCTCTCGGGGGGGGGGGGGGGGGGGGGGGGCGCGCGTCGTCATAATGCCGTCTCTTGAAACGGACATTATGGGGAAATGTGGAAAATGTGGAATGTGGAGAGAGATGACTCTTACTCTGGGATAAATGCAATCGTTTTTACTGAATGCATTTTACACACACATATCACTCAAGAACTAGAGTTACACTACATAACCCACTGTTCTTCTGCGGAGGTCCCTGAACGCACCGCGGCCACTCTCACGGGGGGGGGCCCGCGCGTCGTCATAATGCCGTCTCCTTGAAACGGACATTATTGGGAGAAATGTGGAATGTGGAGAGAGATGACTTCTTACTCTGGGATAAATGCCATCGTTTTTTTACTGAATGCATTTTACACACACATATCACTTTAGAACTAGAGTTACACTACGTAACGCACTGTTCTTCTGCGGAGGTCCCTGAACGCACCGCGGCCACTCTCACGGGGGGCCGCGCCTCATAATGGGTGTCCAATTAACATCGTATGAAAAAACGGCCTTGCCGATCTCAACGAGACATTATGGGAAAATGTGGAATTGTGGAGAGATATGACTCTTACTCTGGGATAAATGCAATCGTTTTTACTAAATGCATTTTTCACACACACATCACTCTAGAACCAGGGTTACTATATACGTAACCCACCGTTCTTGCAACAGGGCCTCTTTTCGACTTTGGAGCCACAGCTAAGAAGCTGTACTATTCTCTGGTGGCCTACTCCGCTGCCAATCCTTCCATAAAAGGGAGTTTTGGCATTGGGGGCTGACACAGAAAAAGGGGCCGATTTTCTACTGAGGTTCTTGAACACACCGCGGCAGCTCCCGTGGGGCCGCGGCTCTGTCAACTGCCATCTCTTTGAAACGGACATTATGGTGAAAAAATGGAAATGTGGAGAGAGATGACTCTTACTCAGGGATAAATGCAATCGTTTTCACTGAATGCATTTCTCACACACACATCACTCTCTTGAGTGCTTTGACAGCACTACGGTTTATTCCACTCACGTGCACGCGCCCACCTGCTGGCTCCTATACTGGAGTTTACAGAGGGGGCGGGGAGTGTGCCACGTGACCAAGGAGATCGATCCAAAGAGCCCTTCCGTAAACACGGGGGCTCCCAGGAGATCAACACGGTCCTTTTTGAAAAGTGTCATGCGGCGTGATCCCAACACACCCGTGTTTATCTGCAGTCGCCCTGTCACGCGGTAGCGTAGCAGAGCTCTTTTCAGCTCTCTGCCCAGCCTGCTGCCCGCTGGGAGCAGCTGCGCTCCGCCGCCATGGTCATCACCTAGGGCGGTGGACCTCCATGGACCGAACCCGGAAGTGCCTGACAACGGCAAACGGAGCCATGCGCCCCGCTGGAATGGCGAACGTGAATGGCACCGCCTCGGCCATATCCTGGTCCCCCAAACACTCTAACAGAGGTGGTGGAGATCAGTGTCCGCGATCAAACCAAGGCAGGTGGGGCATGGCCGAGATTCCAGTAATGGTGAGTCCATTTTTCGTTTCTTCTAATCTTCGTACGTTTATTTAACTCTTCGGTTGTCAGCTCGTCTGAAGAGAAAAAGGATAGTGGGGCGGCGGCTGTAGCCGCCTGATATACTGTGGGCCTGCGCGCGCATTCAGGTAGGCTCGCCCCGATTGGCCGGCTACGTTTACGTAATTCAGTAGGTGAAAGCACGCACAGCATGATAGAGAGTAGTACCCATAGAGTCCAGTAGAGGGCGGAGCCTGTGAGAGATATAACAACCAAACTGCCATTAACAAGCTGCAGATGAATTCATTGTGGTGAATATTTTGTAATAATCATAACATATTATTGATATATAAATAGTTTTAAATGAAATATAGTATATGGTGTGTACTCCAAAGTCACAAATACATAGGCCAAAGGATTTACAAGTGACCACTTTAATATTTTCCTACAAATGGATTTAGTTTTCTCATAGCATATTATTATAGACCTAGTGATATGAATGCACCACAATGCAAATATCTTAATACATTATTTATTATTTTCTTATGGAATGAAAATATTGAGTTAGTACAAAACATTATTTTAACATACTTTAATGACACATTCACAGGTGTCATTTGCACATTTGGGACAGTAATTTGCAGGGTTAAACTTTGTATTTCATATTATTTTAATATGGATAATGTCACCACCATGCAATGGAAATATTTTTGAAATATACATGAGGGCTGACACACAATGACATTTTTCTTATTTGTATACAGTATGTATTCAAACTAAAGTTTTTCACCTGCGACAGGACTCTGATTTCTTCATGCAGTGTACTATTCTGCACGGAAATGTTATCTTTTGTGATTTTATGACTTTAAATATCTGTGAAACAGTTTACTCCCTACAGAAGGCCTGAACCATTAGCTAACGTGCAACCAACCACACACACAGTCCTGCATGCTCAGTGCTGCATGCTCATGAAAGATAAGAGATTGAATACCAGTAGCAGATGCCAGACTTTATGTAAGATATCTAAAATTCAGTCATCCAATTTAATTCTCTTTTCTGATGCAGTTGGCACAAAAACAGTCAGTGCCTGGTTTATGTTTAACAGCAGTCAGTCTATAACCAGCTGTTGATCTTGTCAGCAAAAGTGCCAAGGTTTCTACAATGTTTGCTTTTTAGAGGTTACCAGAGGTTAATTTCCCAGATTTGTGTAAAATAATTTCTTATAATTAATTAAATGAATGTGACTTGGATACAGAACATTAGTATAACATGGATGAATGGATTTATCAGACTGAAAAAAATGAGTAATTCATTCAAATGTATTGAAGTTTCTGAAAAAATCAGCACTTGCACATGAGCTTTATACAGCTTCTCAAAAGTATTGTTAATTACTACATTGGTTAATTGAATAGAAGACTTTTAAATAGGATTTAAAACTCTTTTTATGGAACTTTTCTCAATGATGATGATCCAAAAACCTACAGAAACCCTGTTTAAACATCACAAATACATATTTTTACATTTGTGCATTACATTTGAGAACTCAAAACTAAATAAGCCAGCTCAAGAAACAGGTAAATTGTTCTGCAGCCTGCCCCTTACACTGGGTTGGCTTTGTTTGAGCAGCAGAGAAAGGTTCTCCCTAAGCAGTCCCTGAGCGTCTGATCTCTAAAGCCGTAGATTAGTGGGCTGAGAAAGCGTGGTATAAGGATGAAACAGAAATAATTAAAAAAGGCGATATCCTCTGGTGGCCAGCTGACATGTGGCGCCATGATACTTTCAGTGATGGGAAGAGTGAAGGCCAACATGCACAGGAGCAGCTGAAAGCCGTGCAGCAGCACAGTGTGCTTGGCTTTGCTCGCAGAAACCTTATCCTGTCTCATCTTTCTTGTTTTCAGCAGGATTTGTATGTATGTAAAGAGGATAACAACAGATACTACTGCAAAGAAGAGAATATTAACAGCAGCTTGGAACAATGCCTGGATTGGAGATGAGTTGATATAAATGGCTTTGCAGAGCACAGGTGTGGAGAGGATATCCACAGCAGGATCTCTTTCCCCAATAGAGTATTCAATCATAGGGAAAATAAAGCTGAGAAACCAAATGGACAGAATTATGATCCAGATACGGTCAGAGCGCCAGGCGGCTGGGCACTGCAGTGGGTAGATGATCGCCACATAACGCTCCAGTGACATAGTGGCCAGGATTAAAGTTGTGTTCATGAATGTGGAAGCGGAAAGTAACAGCAGAGGAACACAGTAGACAGTAGGAAATGTTACCAGACACATGACCAAGAGGAAAAGGATCACAGAGGCCAAGAGCTGGAGAGTGTCGTTAATCAGCATGTAGGCAAACAGGATATAACGGGAGTTGTCCAGGAAGTGCCTGTTAGTTGCAAAGATGTGTAGCATGATAACAATGCAACAGAGGAAGACGCAGAAGAAAGGGATGACCACACACACCTTGATGATCACAGAGAGGCTTGTGTGTGAAGTTGCATTGCCTGTATGCATTCTGCAAATATGCACTATTAAGCAAACCTCTCTCGCAAACCTGTAAGAAAAAGAAAAACATTAAATCTGTGAACACAAAAAAAGGACATCCTCAAAAAAACACTGACAATTGAAAAGGAATAAGAATACAACGTAGCTAAAGAGCAGGGTACTGTAAATAAGTAAATGCTGGATAATTAAAGTAAAACCTCACATTTGTAAATATACAATTATATCCCCTTTGTATCCACCCATTTGAACAGACTATTTGTACTGTATTCAATACACATATAACCTTTAGAATAAAATAGCTCTCACCTAAGAATGTGTTCATCAGATTTCAGTTCTTGTTATCATTAAACTTGATGATGAACAACATCTCTGAGATGTTCTTCCCTTATCTGAAGTGTTTGGCCCAGTTCACATCTTTTTGATTCATGCCAGATTCCTCCAGAGATGCATTATTTACATGCTATCGTCATACACCATGATGTGTGTCATTAACATATTTCAGTGCATGGGGACATAGGATCCTGTTGCAGTATTTGTTGAAGCAGTTAGTTTGTGAAAGCATTTATAAGTGGCTAATAAAAAAGAAAGAAAATTATAAACCCAGAAAAAACTACTTTATTTAATTCTTATGGTTTGCATCTAATAATATAATATGATTGTTAAATTACACAGTTTATAGTAGAATGGGATCTTATAAGAAACTCAACTATTGAGCCTAGATAGCCGAAAGTTGCTGTTTGACCACATTAAAAAGTCAGTTTTAAGACGCATTAGTTTCTTGTTAACAAAAAACCCTTCTACATTTAGGCATTTCTGCAATTATTTTGATTACTAATGAAATATGTGTTCTGTTCTGGTAGTATGCACAATACCAGGATCCTGAAAAGCTTCAGCCATCAGTAGTTGCACTATTTATGTCTATGCTTGTCCTACTGATATGTCAACATTGTCTGTATCATAAAGGCCTAATGCTGCTGCTGAAAACATTAAAATGCATCAATCATGTTTGGCCACCTGGAGGACAGAAGACCTCCTTTAAGTCCCTTAAACACATCATTAACTCCATCCATCCATCCATCCATCCATCCATCCATCTTCTCCCGCTTATCCGTGGTCGGGTCGCGGAGGTAGCAGTTCCAGCAGAGAGCCCCAAACTTTCCTTTCCCTGGCCACATCAACCAGCTCTGACTGGGGGATTCCAAGGCGCTCCCAGGCCAGCGAAGAGATATAATCCCTCCACCTGGTCCTAGGTCTACCCCTCGATCTCCTCCCAGCTGGACGTGCCTGGAACATCTCCCTAGGGAGGCGCCCAGGAGGCATCCTTACTAGGTGCCCGAACCACCTCAACTGGCTCCTTTCGGCGCAAAGGAAGAGCTGTTAAACTCCGAGACCCTCCCGGATGACTGAACTTCTCACCTTATCCCTAAGGGAGACTGTGAAGCTGACCATTGAGCGGCCCGACCAAGCAAGGAGGCAGAGGCAGAGAGTTCAAATATAACCCGGTGTGGGCATTTATTCCTCTTTGTGGTACAGGATACACAGCCTCAATATGACTTTCTTCCCTGAACACAGTCACCAGCAACCAGGATCTCACACACCCCAGACTAACAGGAAACAGAACCTAAATACACACAGGACTAATCAAACCAACAACACACAGGTGGGGGGGGGGGGAGGAGACAACACAGGGCACCAGGTGAACACAATCACCAGCAACAGACAAGACAGGAGGGGGAACAGTTTTGAAACTAAAACAGGAAACAGAGACAGACAAACTAAAACACAGACAAATCGCGACAAACAGATGCACAAATTACATACAACCACACGCTTCCTGTGCAACGTTCCAGGGCGGAACAAATCAATACACTTCGCCAATAACGAAGCTATACAATCTGTAACGGAGGCCGAGATCTATGGCCCCAAAGATCACCTTCGTTACAGACGCCAGCCACCCTGCGGAGAAAACTCATCTCGGCCGTTTGTATCCACGATCTTGTTCTTTCGGTCATGACCCATCCTTCATGAACATAGGTGAGACGTGTCAACCATGACAGTCCCTCAACACCTAGAGCCTTCGGCATTTCTGGGCGGATCTCATCCACCCCCGGGGCTTTGCCACTGTGGAGTTGTTTTGACTACCTCAGTGACCTCCCCCCGGGAGATTGGTGTTGATCCCCCGTCATACTCCAGCTCTGCCTCTACCATAGAGGGCGGAGTTGTCGGGTTCAGGAGTTCCTCAAAGTGTTCCTTCCAACGCCCTAACACTCCATCAGTTGAGGTCAACAGCGTGCCATCCTTACTGTACACAGCTTGGATGGTTCCCTGCTTCCCCCTCCTGAGGTGTCGGACAGTTTTCCAGAAGAACTTTGGTGCCGCCCGAAAGTCCTTTTCCATGGCTTCTCCGAACTTCATATGGGCAAGCATAAAGGCAATCGGATCGATCAGGCTAAACTAACCTGTAGCTGCTCCGTCCACTCTCACAACAACGTCATACAGACATAAATAAAGCAGCGACTGTATTCGCCATGACATAGACAGTCTGTGTTTTGTATATGTTTAACTTTTGTCCAGTTTCTGAATAGATATGAGGAGCTGTGAGCTCTGAGTGTGTGCTAACAGCTAACGGCTGATGTGTTGGGACATGTTGCGCTGTCGGGTGGTGACCAATCACGAAGCGTCATTTCTTGACTAGCAGCAAAAACAACCAATCACAATAGTGCTTCTCTGGCTGGCTCTGTCCAATCACAAACAAGAAGTGTTCTCCCTAAAGGAATACCCTTTCCGTCCAATGTGAAATGGTGTGGTGTTTTCTGAAATGCTGTGGCGTTTTCTGAAATGCTGTGGCGTTTTCTGAAATGCTGTTGCGTTTTCTGAAATGCTGTGGCGTTTTCTGAAATGCTGTTGTGTTTTCTGAAATGCTGTGGCGTTTTCTGAAATGCTGTGGCGTTTTCTGAAATGCTGTGGCGTTTTCTGAAATGCTGTGGCGTTTTCTGAAATGCTGTTGCGTTTTCTGAAATGCTGTGGCGTTTTCTGAAATGCTGTTGCGTTTTGTGAAATGCTGTTGTGTTTTGTGAAATGCTGTTGTGTTTTGTGAAATGCTGTGGCATATTAACCATTTTTAGAAAAACAAAACATAAGGGTAATAACAAAGGCTCTGAATGAGCCCTGAGCTATTAAATGCTAACACACTTAGCACAGAACTCACGTTAAAATACCCTTATTACTTATCGTATCTGCACAAATAAGATATCGACTAGCAAGCTAAGATTCCACAGATTCCAGACATATAAGTATCATCACTGAGTGACAAGAACTCGCAGCGAAACGACAACAAACAACAACAACTAAATTAGCCAAAACGGCTAAAAACGTCTTAACTTTGTTGTTTTCTGATCAAAAGTTGTGTTAAATGGCATTAACCTGTTAAGCCCCAAGCCTGTTTTTCAGGTCTCAGGCTCGAAAATGACATTCCCAGAACAAATGACAATAACTTCCCTTCTAAAAGGGGTAAATTAATAACCTTTTTTCTCAAAGCAATGATAAACCTGTGAGTTGGATGTAGAAAAGTCAGAATCAATATACTGTAGATTATTTTAATTTTAAAGTAAATTCAGATTGAACATAGTAAAAAAATGTAATGATAGTGTCCGTCCAAAAATAAACCATTACTTATAGTGAAAACCACCCTTGAATGATGGGATAGTAGACTAAAAGCTTTAGGAATCCAAACTATAACATATAATAAGTACCCTGTATCAAGATTGATGCAAAACAAGTGACATTTGACCTTGGTAGAGAGGTTTAGCAAAAGAAAACCCACCTCTGGGGTCATTTGGGTGGAAATGGGTGTATTTGCCGGTTCTCTGGAACCCATTGGTCGATTTTGATGATTGACATCTCTTTTGAACCATTAGACCTATGGATTAATCTTCAGCAGCGTCTTTATCGTTTTAATGCCATTGAAGAAAACATTTGATCAGAAAACAAAAGTTTTAAACTGTTTACAGACCGGTCCATTAGATCTTCCAGAAGATTTAGACTCTATGACTGCCCTGGCTATACGAATAGATAACAGACTCTGGGATAGACAAAAAGAAAGAGAACAACCTGCACTTCGTTCGCCAAGCTTCAGAGGGCCCCCTCGTGGCATCCGGGTGGGGGAGAATTCTTCTTCAGGGGTCTGGACCAAGCCTCCTTTGACAACGCCATCCGCCGCATCAGATGAACCCATGCAACTTGGCCGAGCAAGACTTTCACTTGAGGAGCGTGAACGGCGCCTTCGCCAGAGCTTGTGTTTCTACTGCGGGCATCATGGACACCTGATGGCTGCTTGCTCACTAAAAGACGGGGCTCCCCAGGCAAGAGGAGGGCGCTGGTGAGCCGACTAACTTCAGACTACTCTCCTCGTACGCTGACTCCTATCCAAGTAAAATTAGGTAAGCAGACCTTAACACAGAATGTTCTCATTGATTCAGAAGCAGACGAAAGTTTAATGGAGTCTTAATGGACAAAGACTGGAGTCTTGCCAAAAGATTGAACATTGTCACCATGCCCTTAGCTCAAACCTTAAACGCCAGCGCCCTTGATGGAAGATTATTGTTTCAGGTCACACACCACACAGAGCCCGTCCAGGTTATCATAAATCCCAACCACACAGAATTCATGACATTTCATTTATTCGACTCCGCCCAACACCCTCTAATTTTAGGCTTCATATGGTTGAAAAGACATAATCCACACATTGACTGGCGTTCCGGTAGGGTGAAGGGTTGGGGGAGAGAATGTAATCATACATGTTTGGTCTCACCAGGAGAAGTTGAAGGGCTGTCTGTAGGAAGGGTGACTTCAGGTAGTGAGGTAGAGACTAAGGAAGTAACCCATGACCATGCCCCTGACTTACCAGACCTGCCCAATGTTCCCTCCTGTTACCACAACCTGAG
Source organism: Trematomus bernacchii (assembly GCF_902827165.1). Lineage (NCBI taxonomy): Eukaryota > Metazoa > Chordata > Actinopteri > Perciformes > Nototheniidae > Trematomus > Trematomus bernacchii. The sequence goes on along the minus strand of NW_022987851.1, from coordinate 9,018,988 downwards.
GGAGGTTTTCAGTAAGGTTCGGGCCTCTACGTTGCCTCCTCATCGACCTTATGACTGTGCAATTGACTTTCTACCGGGTGCACTCTTTCCCAAGGGACGTATATACTCCATTTCTGGCCCTGAAAGAGAATCTATGACGGATTACTTTGACTCATGTCTGAAGGCGGGCCTCATTCGTCCATCGTCATCTCCTGCTGGCGCCGGATTCTTCTTCGTGGCCAAAAAGGACGGATACCTCCGACCCTGCATAGACTACGCTCCCCTGAATGATATAACGGTAAAGAACAGGTACCCTCTCCCCCTCATTTCCACCGCTTTTGAACTGTTAAAAGGAGCTAAGATCTTTACTAAACTGGACTTGAGGAATGCCTATCACTTGGTCAGGATAAGGGAGGGGGATGAATGGAAGACTGGACTCAATACCCCCAGTGGCCACTACAAATACTTAGCAATGCCATTTGGGCTAACTAATGGTCCTGCTGTATTTCAGGCCCTTGTGAATGACATGCTCAGACAATTTTTGAATCATTTTATGTTTGTCTACCTGGATGATATATTGATATTCTCTCCTGATGAAGAGTCCCATGTTCAGCATGTCTGCCAGGTCCTCCAACGCCTTCTGGAAAACCAGCTATTCGTGAAGGCTGAAAAATGTGATTTTCACAAAAACTCTGTCTCATTCCTGGGCTTCATCATTGCTCCGGACCAGGTCAAGATGGATCCAAGCAAGGTCAGTGCTGTCGCAAATTGGCCCACACCCAAGCAATTTCTCGGTTTTGATAACTTCTACAGACGCTTCATAAGGAATTTTAGCTCCATAGCTGCACCTCTCCACGCACTCACCTCTACCAATGTTCAGTTTGTGTGGACTCCACAGGCCGACGAAGCTTTCCAGGAATTGAAAAGACTGTTTACCTCCGCTCCTGTTCTCATAATTCCTGATCCACAATGGCAGTTTGTGGTGGAGGTGGATGCCTCCAATGATGGAGTTGGGGCTGTGTTGTCACAACGTTCAGCCAAGGACAGCAAACTGCACTCATGTGCATTTCTGTCACGTAAATTAACACCTGCTGAACGCAACTATGATGTAGACAACAGAGAACATTTGGCAGTTAAAGTAGCACTTGAGGAATGGAGACACTGGCTGGAGGGGTCAGAGCAACCATTCATAGTCTGGACGGATTATAAAAACTTTGAGTACATCCGTGAAGCTAAGAGACTGAACTCACGTCAGGCAAGATGGGCTTTGTTCTTCACCCGTTTGAACTTTTCCTTGTCATTCAGACCCGGTTCACAAAATGCCAAGCCAGATGCACTTTCTCGTGTTTTTGATCCTGAACCTTCGGCCAAGGAACCAAAGCCCATCCTTCCACTGAACTGTGTGGCAGGAGCGGTAACTTGGCCAATAGAAACAGAGGTGAAACGAGCTAACGGTGAGAGCCGGGCACCTAGTGGTTGCCCCCCAAGTAGGTTGTTTGTTCCTGTATCTGTGCGTCCTAAGGTCATTCAATGGGCTCACACCTCGCTGCTCACCTGCCATCCAGGGGTTAATAAAACCATGTACTTCAAGCAACGGTTCTGGTGGACATCTATGGAAAGGGATGTCAAGGAGTATGTGGCCGCCTGCACCATCTGCGCCAGGAATAAAACCTCTTCCAGGCCCCAGATGGGTCTGCTCAAGCCCCTGCCTACCCCCAGTCGGCCCTGGTCCGACATCTCAGTGGACTTTGTCACCGGACTGCCAGAATCCAAAGGCAACACCACCGTCCTCACGGTGGTGGATAGATTCTCTAAAATGACACATTTTATTGCTTTGCCTAAGCCTACCATCGGCCAAAGAAACGGCTGAGGTTTTGTTGCACCATGTTTTAGTCTCCACGGATTTCCCAGGGACATCTTGTCGGACCGGGGCCCTCAGTTTGTCTCCCGTTTCTGGAGGGAGTTTTGCAGCCTCATCGGGGCCTCTGCCAGCCTCTCTTCCGGCTACCATCCCCAATCGAATGGACAAACGGAGAGACTTAATCAAGAACTGGAGACCTGTCTCCGGTGCCTGGTGTCCCAAAGTCCAGCTTCTTGGAGTAAACACCTCACGTGGGTAGAATACGCCCACAACTCATTGCCCACCTCTGCCACCGGTTTGACCCCGTTATTACATGTCACTTGTTAGACGCTTTTATCCAAAGTGTTCCAGTGCGTCTACGGTTACTAACCTCCCATGTTCTCCGAGACAGAGAAATAAGTCATGGTTCCCTCGGCACACACGCTGGTCAGGCGCTGTCATGGCATTTGGGCTTCAGCACGTCGGGTCCTCCTGAGGACTTCTGCCCGCATGAAGAAAACGGCTGAACGGCATCGCCGTCCTGCTCCTGTTTACAGACCGGGTCACAAAGTGTGGTTATCCACCAGAGACTTGCACCTGAACGTAGCCTCCAGGAAGCTGGCACCAAGATTTGTAGGCCCACTCGCTGTGTCCAACTGTATTAACCCTTTGTCTGTTCGCTTGCGCCTGCCTAGGTCACTCAGAGTCCATCCAACGTTCCATGTAAGCAAACTCAAGCCGGTCAAGGAAAGCTAGATGGTTCCCGCTTCCAAGCCCCCCCCCTCCTCCGAGGATCATTGATGGAGGTCTAGTCTACACCATCAAGCGTCTGCTGAATGTTGGAAACGAGGAAAGGGTCGGCAGTTTTTAGTGGACTGGGAGGGTTATGGACCAGAAGAGCATGAGTGGATCCCATCCAGCTTCATAGTGGACCGGGACCTGATAGAGGATTTTTACAAGAGCCATCCTGAATTCTCTGGGCCGTCCGGAGCGGTCCGTAAAGGAGGGGGTACTGTAGTGTCTAGACATTTATGTTAAGTTAATTCATTTAGTTCAATCCTTTGTCTTTTGCCTTGTCTTGTGACTTCCTGTTTTATTTTGTAGTAACCTTTCCCTCTCGTTTCAGAGCCCTTCCTGCCCTTGTGTGTTTTCCCTCCAGTGTGATTGTCAGCTCCTCCCTTAATTGTTGCCACCTGTGTCCCCTTACCTTGTGTGTATATATAGTCTGCGTCTCCCCTTGTCCTGTGCCAGTTCGTCTTGTCTCACCAAGTCTGCCAGTCATCCCTTGACCTTGCTAAGTATATTTTTGATAGACTCTTTGTGTTACGTTTTTTGATAATCCAAGTAGATGTTTTGTTTAGTGTTTTTGATCTTATAGTTTCTCAGTTTTGATCCTCCTAGTGAGCGTTTTGTGTTTTTGCCTTTTTATTAAATACTTTGTTAATCCTGACCTGCTTCTGTTGTCATGCGTTTGGGTCCTGAGCCTTGTGACATTCATAACATTTAGTTAATTCTTTATTATAGTCAAGGTAAAGATGGATAAGAGAGAGAAAGAGAGGATCTAAAGTAAAGAGCCGCAAGGGACTTAACCTCATAGTAAATGTCAGCAGGAGTATGGAACTGATTTTGAAAAATAAAGAAATGTATCGCTTTTATTTTCATTGGACACATTGTACAACCACATTTCACAAACTGAATGAAATTAGTACTATTTGATTTATTTATTTAATCGTTTATTTGGCAGGGACAATGCACAGTAATGAACACTTAAAACGTTCAAATGTGTCAAGCGTAACAGTGCCAGATTTAGCTTTGAGCTGATTTCCATCCGCAGCCCCTCACATAAAACATTTAAGAAGTTTACATTTTACAAACATAGCAAAAACAAAATACATGATATGCAAAAGGTGCAAAAGAGCAAGAGCAGCACACAAGTATTTATGACATGGTAATACAATATAGCAGCAACGACATATAAAGTGCAAGAGAAGATACAAGAGATACATAAAGTGCAAGAGGAGTTACCCCTGTATTAAAGTGCATTTAGCGGTGATTGCACGGATGTTTGTTTCTCAACCATTCTTTGAGTTGACCTTTGAAGCTATTGAGAGTGGGACAATCCTGTATCTCAGTTGGGAGGCTATTCCACAATGAGCTGCCTTTAATGGAAAGGACATTTTGTCCAAAAGTGGTCCGTCTGCGCCGGTGGACTTCACAGTCTCCTCTGGTTTCTGACCTAGTGCAGCGTCCAGTGTGTTTTTTGTGGATGAATTCCCCAAAGTGTCCTTCTACTTACTTTAAAATGAGAGAAGACCAGGTGATCCAGAGCATCCTCTAAAGTGCCTGCATTCTCTGGAATCCACTCGCCTCCTGCGCCCCTGAAGAGACGCACCGACTCCTCCAACCACTGCACCGAGTGGTAGTAGTCTTGCTGCTCGTAGGCCACCTGGGTAAAATAACGTCAGGGTTACAGCCAGTCATTCAAACGGTGGCTAAAGTATTCGTCATGTTTGGTAGTATTCAGGCTCTTAATAACTTAATGTCACCTGGCTCTGGTCCATATGCACCCATGGGTTCCAGGTTTGATTATGGACCTCTTTTTAGTCACATCTAATTAGCAGTAGTCAGTTAGCGTAAGTTAAAGCCCTAGGCAGCAGCTTTATCAGACCAGTTTCTTTAACCAGTTGTATCTGTTCATTCAGCTGGTGTAATGTTGTCATCCTGCCAAGCTTGATTTATTTGGGTTAACTATTTTGGCTGCTACATAAAGACCTGGCATCTTCCACTGATGGCAGGTAGGAGGAATCCATAAATGTGACCTAAATTACAGCCAATATAAAACTTTAAAACATGAAACTATGCCATTAGATGAATATAATCCTTTTATTTTGTACCTACTTAGTGATGTCTGTGATTTGTTTTGATGCTTTTTGTGGGTGCTGTATTTTTTTGTGTATCTTTGTTGTTATTTATTCTGCTGTAACCTTACGAAATAAATATTGATCTTCATGATGATGAGATTAGCGGTTTAAATAAAGTTTATAATAGTCGGTCCAATAGTCCAAAGCCAAAGAATGTTAATTTACTATGAATTGTTTTTGGATCAACTAGTCCATTTTGTCGACTAATTGATGCAGCTCTGGATTTGTGTTTTTTTTAAATAGTCAAACTGCTCCACAGTGAGCATGTCAATCTAAGAGAGTACACCTGTCTGATCTCAAGCAACTACATTGTGGATAGAGCTGTATGTCTGTTGATAAAACACCTTGATTGTTTTTACACCGAGAAAGTCTTGAACACCGGCTACAGTCTATCTCTTTACTCGGTCTGAAACCTGTTTTGTATCTGACTTGACTTGATGAAGTAGGTGCTGACTACAGGCTTGACAGCACCCACATAAAACAGGGTGCCATGTGTCTCCCCCATCACAGATTATATCCACAACCCCCTCCAGACAGCACACAAACACAATTCCAGTGTCGCAGTAACCCCCCCAAAAACACACTTACAGACCTATCTTCCCCAACACACACAGTTCAAAACATTGCAACCCACTATTTGGGAGCCGTTAGTCTCTAAAGAACCAATTGATTTTCAAAAAAAGCTAATTTCTGCATATCTCAGAATAGCCTGAGGGAAGAATCAGTTGATTTAATTTTTCAAATATCTTCAAATGAACCGACAAGCTAAAAACAAAACCTAGTTTGTAACTGCTGCTTCCTGTGCCTCATTGAAAATCCTTAGCTTTCCACCTGCACCTCTTTTTTTCTCAGTCCTTCAGATAAACAACAAAGATATAGTGGTTGGTGTTGCATAAAAGTAAGTCTACCACAGTCAATTGTGCAGGATTTTCGTACAGTTATAGTATGCAACATGCCAACAATTCAATTACAGTAATTAAGTAAATACGTTTCACACAACAGATATAAGCACTGATATATCATGAATTATGCAGAGCTAAAAACTGGTAACTAACCTGTTTTCAAGTCTAAGTGTCCGGGTTACAGAGGCAACAGTAAATCGGCTTAGATTAGGCTGAACCCTCTGTCCAGCCTCTCTCATCGTCAAACCATGGTTGATAACATTTCATTTCATTAGAGAGTATTCTTCTTTGTCCACGTCCTCCTCCAGCTCTACCTCTACCTCTCATTATTCCTCCTCTCACTCTCACCCACATCTTCCTCTTCCTCTCACTCTCAGCCCAGCTCTTCCTCTTCCTCTTGCTCTTGCTTCCATGTTGGCTTCCATTGTTGCTGTAAGAAAGTACTCACCTGTGGTCTTTTTATAGTGCTAACATCCTGATTGATGAGCCAACAATTATGCTATCAGGTGTTTGGTCAGGTGGAACGTGTTTCTTGATTATTGGTCCATGTGTGAGGCATTTTGAATATCAGTGTTTTAAACCTGCTAACACGTGACTTTATGTCAGATTCCTGTGTCTTACGTGGAGAAACGTGTGCAGTGGTTTGCAAAAAGTGCAATGTTGATTTGCAAATTGTGTGAAAAGCTGAAAACGTGTTTAGAGTTTTGGAGATTTGAGCCGATGTTTTGCTCTTTCAGTGTCAGTTAAAATAATTGTGCTTTACTGTATGTATCATTTTAGTGTGTTAGCAATCGAGAAAAACTGTAATGCATTAGATATTAAGTTTGGAGTCAGTGCGACACCTGTAGGTGAATGACATGCATAACAACCAAACTGCCATTAACAAGCTGCAGATGAATTCATTGTGGTGAATATTTTGTAATAATCATAACATATTATTGATATATAAATAGTTTTAAATGAAATATAGTATATAGTGTGTACTCCAAAGTCACAAATACATAGGCCAAAGGATTTACAAGTGACCACTTTAATATTTTCCTACAAATGGATTTAGTTTTCTCATAGCATATTATTATAGACCTAGTGATATGAATGCACCACAATGCAAATATCTTAATACATTATTTATTATTTTCTTATGGAATGAAAATATTGAGTTAGTACAAAACATTATTTTAACATACTTTAATGACACATTCACAGGTGTCATTTGCACATTTGGGACAGTAGTTTGCAGGGTTAAACTTTGTATTTCCTATTATTTTAATATGGATAATGTCACCACCATGCAATGGAAATATTTTTGAAATATACATGAGGGCTGACACACAATTATGACATTTTTCTTATTTGTATACAGTATGTATTCAAACTAAAGTTTTTCACCTGCGACAGGACTCTGATTTCTTCATGCAGTGTACTATTCTGCACGAAAATGTTATCTTTTTGTGATTTTATGACTTTAAATATCTGTGAAACAGTTTACTCCCTACAGAAGGCCTGAACCATTAGCTAACGTGCAACCAACCACACACACAGTCCTGCATGCTCAGTGCTGCATGCTCATGAAAGATAAGAGATTGAATACCAGCAGCAGATGCCAGACTTTATGTAAGATATCTAAAATTCAGTCATACAATTTAATTCTCTTTTCTGATGCAGTTGGCACAAAAACAGTCAGTGCCTGGTTTATGTTTAACAGCAGTCAATCTATAACCAGCTGTTGATCTTGTCAGCAAAAGTGCCAAGGTTTCTACAATTTGCTTTTTAGAGGTTACCAGAGGTTAATTTCCCAGATTTGTGTAAAATAATTTCTTATAATTAATTAAATGAATGTGACTTGGATACAGAACATTAGTATAAAATGGATGAATGGATTTATCAGACTGAAAAAAATGAGTAATTCATTCATATGTATTGAAGTTTCTGAAAAAATCAGCACTTGCACATGAGCTTTATACAGCTTCTCAAAAGTATTGTTAATTACTACATTGGTTAATTGAATAGAAGACTTTTAAATAGGATTTAAAACTCTTTTTATGGAGCTTTTGTCAATGATGATGATCCAAAAACCTGCAGAAACCCTGTTTAAACATCACAAATACATATTTTTACATTTGTGCATTACATTTGAGAACTCAAAACTAAATAAGCCAGCTCAAGAAACAGGTAAATTGTTCTGCAGCTGCCCCTTACACTGGGTTGGCTTTGTTTGAGCAGCAGATAAAGGTTCTCCCTAAGCAGTCCCTGAGCGTCTGATCTCTAAAGCCGTAGATTAGTGGGCTGAGAAAGCGTGGTATAAGGATGAAACAGAAATAATTAAAAAAGGCGATATCCTCTGGTGGCCAGCTGACATGTGGCGCCATGATACTTTCAGTGATGGGAAGAGTGAAGGCCAACATGCACAGGAGCAGCTGAAAGCCGTGCAGCAGCACAGTGTGCTTGGCTTTGCTCGCAGAAACCTTATCCTGTCTCATCTTTCTTGTTTTCAGCAGGATTTGTATGTATGTAAAGAGGATAACAACAGATACTACTGCAAAGAAGAGAATATTAACAGCAGCTTGGAACAATGGCTGGATTGGAGATGTGTTGATATAAATGGGTTTGCAGAGCACAGGTGTGGAGAGGATATCCACAGCAGGATCTCTTTCCCCAATAGAGTATTCAATCATAGGGAAAATAAAGCTGAGAAACCAAATGGACAGAATTATGATCCAGATACGGTCAGAGCGCCAGGCGGCTGGGCGCTGCAGTGGGTAGATGATCGCCACATAACGCTCCAGTGACATAGTGGCCAGGATTAAAGTTGTGTTCATGAATGTGGAAGTGGAAAGTAACAGCAGAGGAACACAGTAGACAGTAGGAAATGTTACCAGACACATGACCAAGAGGAAAAGGATCACAGAGGACAAGAGCTGGAGAGTGTCGTTAATCAGCATGTAGGCAAACAGGATATAACGGGAGTTGTCCAGGAAGTGCCTGTTAGTTGCAAAGATGCGCAGCATGATAACAATGCAACAGAGGAAGACGCAGAAGAAAGGGATGACCACACACACCTTGATGATCACAGAGAGGCTTGTGTGTGAAGTTGCATTGCCTGTATGCATTCTGCAAATATGCACTATTAAGCAAACCTCTCTCGCAAACCTGTAAGAAAAAGAAAAACATTAAATCTGTGTACACAAAAAAAGGACATCCTCAAAAAAACACAATGACAATTGAAAAGGAATAAGAATACAACGTAGCTAAAGAGCAGGGTACTGTAAATAAGTAAATGCTGGATAATTAAAGTAAAACCTCACATTTGTAAATATACAATTATATCCCTTTGTATCTACCCATTTGAACAGACTATTTGTACTGTATTCAATACACATATAACCTTTAGAATAAAATAGCTCTCACCTAAGAATGTGTTCATCAGATTTAAGTTCTTGTTATCATTAAACTTGATGATGAACAACATCTCTGAGATGTGCTTCCCTTATCTGAAGTGTTTGGCCCAGTTCACATCTCTTTGATTCATGCCCGATTCCTCCAGAGATGCATTATTTACATGCTATCGTCATACACCATGATGTCTGTCATTAACATATTTCAGTGCATGGGGACATAGGATCCTGTTGCAGTATTTGTTGAAGCAGTTAGTTTGTGAAAGCATTTATAAGTGGCTAATAAAAAAGAAAGAAAGTTATAAACCCAGAAAAAACTACTTTATTTAATTCTTATGGTTTGGCTTGCATCTAATAATATAATATGATTGTTAAATTACACAGTTTATAGTAGAATGGGATCTTATAAGAAACTCGACTATTGAGCCGAGATAGCCTAAAGTTGCTGTTTGACCACATTAAAAAGTCAGTTTTAAGACAGGCATTAGTTTCTTGTTAACAAAAAACCCTTCTACATTTAGGCATTTCTGAAATTATTTTGATTATTAATGAAATATGTGTTCTGTTCTGTTAAAGGACAAATGTGAGTAGCAGTGAATTAGTATGCACAATACCAGGATCCTGAAAAGATTCAGCCATCAGTAGTTGCACTATTTATGTCTATGCTTTTCCTACTGATATGTCAACATTGTCTGTATCATAAAGGCCTAATGCTGCTGCTGAAAACACTAAAATGCATCAATCATGTTTGGCCACCTGGGCGACAGAAGACCTCCTTTCAGTCCCTTAAACACATTATTAACTCCATCCATCCATCCATCCACCCATCCATCTTCTCCCGCTTATCCGTGGTCGGGTCACGGAGGTAGCAGTTCCAGCAGAGAGCCCCAAACTTTCCTTTCCCTGGCCACATCAACCAGCTCTGACTGGGGGATCCCAAGGCGCTCCCAGGCCAGCGAAGAGATATAATCCCTCCACCTGGTCCACCTGGTCCCAGCTGGATGTGCCTGGAACACCTCGCTAGGGAGGCGCCCAGGTGGCATCCTTACTAGGTGCCCGAACCACCTCAACTGGCTCCTTTCGACACGAAGGAGGAGCGGTTCAACTCCGAGTCCCTCCCGGATGACTGAACTTCTAACCTTATCCCTAAGGGCCAGCCACCCTGCGGAGAAAACCCATCTCGGCCGCTTGTATCCGCGATCTCGTTCTTTCGGTCATGACCCATCCTTCATGAACATAGGTGATACGTGTCAACCATGACAGTCCCTCAACACCTAGAGCCTTCAGCATTTCTTGGCGGATCTCATCCACCCCCGGGGCTTTGCCACTGTTGAGTTGTTTGACTACCTCAGTGACCTCCCCCCGGGAGATTGGTGTTGATCCCCCGTCATACTCCAGCTCTGCCTCTACTAGGGATGTCCCGATCACCTTTTTTTGCTCCCGATCCGATCCCGATCATTTGATTTTGACAATCTGCCGATACCGATTTTTCCCGATCCGATCTTTATGCAATGCATTAAGAGAAAAAAAAGCTAACAGATAACGGCTGGTCATCCAACGCGATGAATTCAGCTATCTTGGCTGTTATTTTTTTGGCCTTTTCACTGTTCTGGGGCAGTTTCTCTTTCCTTTTAAAAGTCTCTGAAAGTGTCGGTTGTTTCAGTGCCGTTACCTGAGTGGCCGCTGTGTACTCGTTGTGTTGTTGTTGGTGTTTGTATTAGATTGGTCGTGTTGAACGTAGCTCTGTTCTTTCCACCACGCAGAACCTCCGCCTTGCAAACATTGCATCTGGCTGTTACACTGCCTTCGCTTTCAATTTTATAATACTTCCAAACTCCTGACATTTTCTCTGTCCCGACTCCCGAGGCACCAGCTGAACGTAGCCTCTTGTTAGCTTACTGCTACTATTAGACACTGCGCCCTGCCCACTCTGTTGCCAGATTTGAGAGAAATAAGCAACCAGGTCTATGAAAACAAGCCCAAAAGAAGCAACACATACATGATGTTGTGTAATTTTAAACCAAAACTAAGGCCTCAGGATGACTTCAAGATGTGAACTTGGTCATTTTTGTTTTGTAACATTAAATAAAATAATGAAAATATTTTATAAAAAAAAAAAAAAAAAAAAAAAGAAATTCCCAATCCCCAATTTTTTTCTCCCGATTCCGATCTTTTGAAAATCACGTGATCGGCTCCGATCCCCGATCACGTGATCGGATCGGGACATCTCTAGCCTCTACCATAGAGGGCAGAGTTGTCGGGTTCAGGAGTTCCTCAAAGTGTTCCTTCCAACGCCCTAACACTCCATCAGTTGAGGTCAACAGCGTGCCATCCTTACTGTACACAGCTTGGATGGTTCCCTGCTTCCCCCTCCTGAGGTGTCGGAAAGTTTTCCAGAAGAACTTTGGTGGCGCCCGAAAGTCCTTTTCCATGGCTTCTCCGAACTTCTCCCACACCCGCTGCTTTTCCTCGGCCACGGCTGAGGCTGCTGCCCTTCGCGCCTGTCGGTACCTTGCAACTGCCTCAGGACTCCCCCGGGATAACATAACCCTGAAGGCCTCCTTCTTCAGTCGGACGGCTTCCCTGACCACCGGTGTCCACCAGGAGGTTTGAGGGTTACCGCCCCTTGAGGCACCTAAGACCTTGAGACCACAGCTCCCCGCTGCGGCTTCGTTAATAGAGGCTTTGAACACCGCCCACTCTGGTTCAATGTCCCCAGCCTCCACAGGGATGCCCGAAAAGCTCCGCCGGAGGTGTGAGTTGAAGGCCTCCTGAACTTGGGCCTCCTCCAGACGTTCCCAGTTCACTCATTTTTAAGATTATAAACGGCAAGGCACCCCCACCACTCTGCACTTTTATACAGCAGAAAAATTCAAACAGCAGAACCACAAGGTCTGCCCTAAGAGGGGACTGTGTAGTCCCTCTTAGGTCCAGTTCCTTTGGTAAACAGTATTTCTCTGTGAGGGCATCAACACTTTGGAACACAATACCAATACAGATAAGGGAAGGGGATGAATGGAAGACTGGACTCAATACCCCCAGTGGCCACTACGAATACTTAGTAATGCCATTTGGGCTAATTAATGCTCCTGCTGTATTTCAGGCCCTTGTGAATGACGTGCTCAGACAATTTTTGAATCATTTTATGTTTGTCTACCTGGATGATATATTGATATTCTCTCCTGATGAAGAGTCCCATGTTCAGCATGTCTGCCAGGTCCTCCAACGCCTTCTGGAAAACCAGCTATTCATGAAGGCTGAAAAATGTGAATTTCACAAAAACTCTGTCTCATTCCTGGGCTTCATCATTGCTCCGGACCAGGTCAAGATGGATCCAAGCAAGGTCAGTGCTGTCGCAAATTGGCCCACACCCGAGCAATTTCTCGGTTTTGATAACTTCTAGAGACGCTTCATAAGGAATTTTAGCTCCATAGCTGCACCTCTCCACGCACTCACCTCTACCAATGTTCAGTTTGTGTGGACTCCACAGGCCGACGAAGCTTTCCAGGAATTTAAAAGACTGTTTACCTCCGCTCCTGTTCTCATCATTCCTGATCCACAACGGCAGTTTGTGGTGGAGGTGGATGCCTCCAATGATGGAGTTGGGGCTGTGTTGTCACAACGTTCAGCCAAGGACAGCAAACTGCACCCATGTGCATTTCTGTCACGTAAATGAACACCTGCTGAACGCAACTATGATGTAGAGAGAACATTTGGCAGTTAAAGTAGCACTTGAGGAATGGAGACACTGGCTGGAGGGGTCAGAGCAACCATTCATAGTCTGGACGGATCATAAAAACCTTGAGTACATCCGTAAAGCTAAGAGACTGAACTCACGTCAGGCAAGATGGGCTTTGTTCTTCACCCGTTTGAATTTTTCCTTGTCATTCAGACCCGGTTCACAAAATGCCAAGCCAGATGCACTTTCTCGTGTTTTTGATCCTGAACCTTCGGCCAAGGAACCAAAGCCCATCCTTCCACTGAACTGTGTGGCAGGAGCGGTAACTTGGCCAATAGAAACAAAGGTGAAACGAGCTAACGGTGAGAGCCGGGCACCTAGTGGTTGCCCCCCAAGTAGGTTGTTTGTTCCTGTATCTGTGCGTCCTAAGGTCATTCAATGGGCTCACACATCGCTGCTCACCTGCCATCCAGGGGTTAACCTGTTACGCACCTTCCGCCCGGTACCGGGCGGATAAACGCGTCATTTGCAGGAAACAACGTTTAAGGAATCTTAATATTGAATAAAACTATGAATGTGTTATATCCATGTAACGGGAAGAAACTCAGCTAACTGATCTTTTTAATTTTTTTTTAAAAAAAAAACCCACAATGCTAGCACTCAGCCTCTGAATTAGCCTCGACGAAAAAACGTAACCTACAAAGGCACTTAAACTCACTCACAACTCCCTTATTACTTATCCTAGATGCAAAACCAACCACACAACCACTGAATCTACCGGTGCCCACCTCAACACTCAGTGATAAACATTCGCAACGCTATAAACGAAAGCATGTGGAGCTAAGTAGCTAAAAACGCCAATATGGCTTACCTTGGTCAAAACTGGTCTTCAATGGCATTCAAACGATACAAAAACGATACTGCAGTTAATCCATAGGTTCATCCTATGTATCTGTGCCTTCTTTGAAATTATTTCTGATAATCCATAAGCAATAAAACGGATTTTTAGTTTCCAAACTCCAGAAGGAGAAAATCTGCAAATCCAGTTTCAGTTCTAGACGCGTAGCCCCCACCTTTTCTATTTACAACGAGTGTGTGAGTTGGCCTCCCCCTTCGATTCTATTGGCTCTAACGGTCACAAGGGTGTGTCAACCAACCAAATCGACCAAGGGGGGCCAGAGATAGGTCAAATCCACCCAAATGACCCCAGAAGTGGGGGTTTTTGGCTAAATCTCTCTAAAAAGGTCAAATTTCACTTGTTTTGCATCAATCTTGATACAGGGTACTTATTATATGTTGTACTTTGGATTCCTAAAGCTTTTAGTCTACTAACCCATCATCCAAGGGTAGTTTTCACTATCTGTAAAAAATAATTTTTGGACGGACACTATAATTTACAGTTTTTTACTATGTAAAATCTGAATTTTCTTTAAAATAAAAAACATTTATATTGATTCTGACACTTCTACATCCAAGTCACAGGTTTATCATTACTTTGAGAACAAAGATTATTAATTTAACCCTTTTAGAAGGGAAGATATGGTCATTTGTTCTGGGAATGTCATTTTCGAGCCTGAGACCTGAAAAACAGGCTCAGAGTGGAACAGGTTAATAAAACCATGTACTTCATCAAGCAACGGTTCTGGTGGACATCTATGGAAAGGGATGTCAAGGAGTATGTGGCCGCCTGCACCATCTGCGCCAGGAATAAAACCTCTTCCAGGCCCCAGATGGGTCTGCTCAAGCCGCTGCCTACCCCCAGTCGGCCCTGGTCCGACATCTCAGTGGACTTTGTCACCGGACTGCCAGAATCCAAAGGTAACACCACTGTCCTCACGGTGGTGGATAGATTCTCTAAAATGACACATTTTATTGCTTTGCCTAAGCTACCATCGGCCAAAGAAACGGCTGAGGTTTTGTTGCACCATGTTTTAGTCTCCACGGATTTCCCAGGGACATCGTGTCGGACCGGGGCCCTCAGTTTGTCTCCCGTTTCTGGACGGAGTTTTGCAGCCTCATCGGGGCCTCTGCCAGCCTCTCTTCCGGCTACCATCCCCAATCGAATGGACAAACGGAGAGACTTAATCAAGAACTGGAGACCTGTCTCCGGTGCCTGGTGTCCCAAAGTCCAGCTTCTTAGAGTAAACACCTCACGTGGGTAGAATACGCCCACAACTCATTGCCCACCTCTGCCACCGGTTTGACCCCGTTATTACATGTCACTTGTTAGACGCTTTTATCCAAAGTGTTCCAGTGCGTCTACGGTTACTAACCTCCCATGTTCTCCGAGACAGAGAAAGAAGTAATGGTTCCCTCGGCACACACGCTGGTCAGGCGCTGTCATGGCATTTGGGCTTCAGCACGTCGGGTCCTCCTGAGGACTTCTGCCCGCATGAAGAAAGCGGCTGAACGGCATCGCCGTCCTGCTCCTGTTTACAGACCGGGTCACAAAGTGTGGTTATCCACCAGAGACTTGCACCTGAACGTAGCCTCCAGGAAGCTGGCACCAAGATTTGTAGGCCCCTCGCTGTGTCCAACTGTATTAACCCTTTGTCTGTTCGCTTGCACCTGCCTAGGTCACTCAGAGTCCATCCAACGTTCCATGTAAGCAAACTCAAGCCGGTCAAGGAAAGCTAGATGGTTCCCGCTTCCAAGCCCCCCCCCTCCTCCGAGGATCATTGACGGAGGTCTAGTCTACACCATCAAGCGTCTGCTGAATGTTGGAAATGAGGAAAGGGTCGGCAGTTTTTAGTGGACTGGGAGGGTTATTGACCAGAAGAGCATGAGTGGATCCCATCCAGCTTCATAGTGGACCGGGACCTGATAGAGGATTTTTACAAGAGCCATCCTGAACTCTCTGGGCCGTCCGGAGCCGTCCGTAAAGGAGGGGGTACTGTAGTGTCTAGACATTTATGTTAAGTTAATTCATTTAGTTCAATCCTTTGTCTTTTGCCTTGTCTTGTGACTTCCTGTTTTATTTTGTAGTAACCTTTCCCTCTCGTTTCAGAGCCCTTCTATTTCGTATATGGCTTCGCCCTCTAAGGCTATCGCTATTGGGTAATCCCCCTGCGCACCCGCGCAGCACTGAAACACTTGTAGTCCACGCCCGCCCGCAAGGTGGGCCCCACCCTCGGGCTCCCTTCCGGTATAAATAGGAAGGAGGCCCGACAATCTGCTCCCTCTTTTTCTTCAGCACCCCGTTACTGAAGCACAAGAGACACTTTCATTAACAGAGCAATCATGAGCAGCAATTGTGTGAGAGATTGTCCCTCATGTGGCTCTGGATACATTATGAGTTACGACCAGCACACGATGTGCGAATCCTGCCTGGGGCCAGAGCACGCATACGTGGCTCTCAGCCAGCAGGTCGCATGCACACACTGTGCCCGTCTCTTGCGGCCGAGGAGGACGATTAGCCCGTCCAGGCTTTCGAGCCCGTGGACGGCGGCCTCATGTCCCTGGAGCCGAGTGCCGGGCAGGTGTCGGACGACTCCTACCCCGCCTCCCTCCACGGTTCACCGTACGGTTCTCCCCTCCCTCCCCTCCCCCGGACGGGGGAGACAGAGTCGGAGCAGGGTGCCGGCTTGGCGGACGAGCACACGGTCCCCTTCTCCGTCACCACGGCGCTGCCGGTGATAGGTGGCATCCTGGGGGAACTACCGGAGATCATATGCAAGGCGGCCGCCTGCAGAGGTCTCCCCGTTCCCCCAGCTCAGGAGAGGTGTGCTCCGGACGATATGGCCGGAGTTTTTTCGCGGGTGCAGACGGTCAGGAGTGACCCGGTCTGGCCACGCTTCCCCGCCATCAGGAAGTACCAGGAGGGGGCGGCGGCGAATCCGAGGACCCTGAAGGCTCCGGTGGCCACATTTGTTCCCCTCACCAAGGTGGAGGGGTTCACAGATGCTGGTTTCCCAGCCACCCCTTCTTTGGAGCCGAGCCTGACAGGCGTTTTTTGGGGTGAGACAGGCCAACGTGATCGCCGGACGGCGCCCTACGTTGGCCTCCCCCAGAGACCAGTATGTCGCCCGCCAGGCCGACCGGGTGCACCAGTGTGCCTTTCAGGCGTCGGCGGCGGTGAACAACATCGCGCTGCTCTCAAACTCGGTGGTGACGCTGGTGGAGCGGTCCACCACCTTGGCCGCTGATGAAGCGGAGGAGATCGGCAAGGCGGCCAGCACGGCGCTCACACTGTGCGCGTCCGTCGCTGTCTCCCAGGCGAGGATGGCCGCGTGGGTGACGCAGATTCAGCGCCACCTCTGGCTGCAGCAGGCGTCACTTACGGAGACGGCCAGGAAGGTGCTTCTGGACGCTCCAATCAGCCCGGACGGGCTGTTCGGACCCCAGTTCCACGCCATGGTGGAGTCCATGAAGTCTGCTGCAGAACAGGCGGACGACATCCGCCAGCACGTCAGCTGGCTCCAGCCTGCTGGGCGGCCACAGCGGCATCAACGCCCGCAGCAGCCGCAGCGTCCGACCCGGCCACAGCGGCAGGCGGAGAGACGCCCACAGCCGCGGCGTCAGGGTCCTTCAGCGGCTGCAGGGGCTCCGTCCCACGTCTCCGCTCCCCCGCCACCCCAGACAAAGGGGTCTTCCAGCGGTGGGTCAACGGGGAGTGAGGCACTCCCACTCTTGGTCTGCTCCACCAGAGCCTCCGAGGAAGCAGAGACGTTTTTGACGTGTTGGGGTTGTGTGGAAAATAAAAGGAGAGTTCATTTTCCAACTTTTTGTCTGAGTCATCAGTATCAAGTGTTTTCTCACCCCCCACTCTGTGTAAGAGCCTGCAGTTTTTAATCTATCGGTTAATAAACTGCAGAGTTCGCTAATTAAGCCAGCTGCCACCAATCTGTTGATTAGTAGACAGCAGGGCTCGCTGCAGAAGCCTGCTGGTTTTAACCTATCGGTTAATGAACCGCAGAGCTCGCGGCATTCCTCTGTCCGAGATACGTCTCCTCCACACATAATAAGCCCATGAGCGCAGTTATGACGCCTCATGTGGACGTCACGGCACACACCTCCACTCATCCCCTGAGTGTGTACACGCCTCATGATGAGAGCCGGAGTGAAACGCAGCGTGTGGAGGCTCCCTCACAGCCCTTTTGCTCCAGGCCCACCTTGGGTTGCCTCACGGGCTGCGGCGGCGAGGGCTCTGACGTGGCTCGTCGCCATGACGACCACAACACATCTCGAGCATGTGCGCCCGCTCTCAGAGTGTTTCTCAGAGTGGTAGCGCGTGTGTCTGATGGACAGATGGATGAGCAGGCTGATCAGCAGAGGGTACACCCTGCAGTTCGCCTCTCCCCCCCCCCCCACAGTTCAATGGGACACAGGAAACACTCCTGTCATCCCAGGAACAGTCTTACGGGGAGTGGAAAAAGACTGGGGGAATGAGACCATCCTCGATCTGTCAGTATTCCACATGCTGACGATCAAACAGGTGCTGGAATGTGTTCACCAGGACGACTGGTTCACTTCCACCTGAAGGAGGATGCATACTTCCATACCCATCATCCCGAAACACAGGAAATTCCTGCGTTTCTCTTTTCAGGGAATATCAGACCAGACAATCGTCTGCTGTTTGGATGTTCCCTGGCTCCTCACATTTTGTGTAGAGAAGGCTGGAGCCACTACACAGAGGAGGGATGAGAATGAGGTTTTTTCTCTGGACGACCTGCTATTTGCTGGCTCGATCCAGCATGAGGAAGTCGCTTTACAGACGTTACATCTCGTATCGCATCTGTCAAAGCCTGGGTTTCATAATGAATTTGGAGAAGAGCTGCCCTCTCCCCTCTCAGACATTCATTTATCTGGGAGTGGAATTAAACTCAGCCAGCAGAGCGCGGCTCTTGCGGCAGCGAGTGGAGGAACTGCAGCGAGATCTCCTCCGGCGTGTCTAAACCCGCACAGCCCTCTCCGTGACGCAGCTGCTCTGCATTGGCGTCAGCTGGTCACGCGGTGATCCCCATGGGTCTCCCCCACAGGAGGAGACTCCAGAGGTGGGTCATTCGCTGCAGAAGCCTGCTGTTTTAACCTATTGGTTTATAAACTGCATAGCTCGCGGCATTCCTCTGTCCCAGATATGCCTCCTACAGAGCACGGTCATGACGACCATTACAGCATATCACAGAGAAGCCTCTCCAACGGGGGAGTGAGACCCATCCTTGATCTGTCAGTATTCCCATGCTGACGATCAAACAGGTGCTGGAATGTGTTCACCAGGACGACTGGTTCACTTCCATAAACCGGAAGCACATATACTTCCATGTAGCCTATCATCATCCCGAAACTCAGGAAATTCCTGCGTTTCTCTTTTCAGGGAAATATCAGACCAGACAATCGTCTGCCGTTCGGATGTTCCCTGGCTCCTCGCATTTTTTCAAAGTGTATAGAAGGCTGGAGCCACTACACAGAGGATGGATGAGAGAGTGTGGTTTTATCTGGACGATCTGCTATTGCTGGCTCGCTCCAGGGAGGAAGTCGCTTTACAGACGTTACATCTCGTATCGCATCTGTCAAAGCTTGGTTTCCATAATGGATTTGAAGAAGAGCTGTCCTCTTCCCCCCCAGACTTTCATTTATCTGCGAGTGGAATAAAACTCAGCCAGCAGAGTGCGGCTCTCGCTGCAGCGAGTGGAGGAACTGACAGCTCCCTATCCAGCGTGTCACATCCCACAGCGTGGTGACAGCCCTCTCCGTGATACAGCTGCTCAGCATGACGTCAGCTGATCACGTGGGGATTCCCTGGGGTCTCCCCCACAGGAGGGGTCTCCAGAGGTGGTTCATTCGCCCACGCACTGACCCCGTGCGTCAGAGGTAAATGTGCTGGAGCTGTTCTCCGGGTTGGGAAGTATTCCAGCACTTCGCCCCGTTGCTGTACAATCAAACATGTGTTGATTCGCCCAGCCAACAGGCCACGGCAGCCTACCTCAATCGCCAGGGAGGACAGCCGTTTATGCTAACCCGGCTTCATGCCTAAGGCTAAGGTCATCACAAACTCTTTTAGGTCAAGAGTGATCACCCTGGCTGGCTTCTTTCCCCCTCCTCACAGGTCGGAGGAAGAAGCCACATCTCATCTCAGCTGTCCTGCTATGTGGCGCGCACGGCTGCCTTGCGCCGTTCTCAGCGCCTGTTTGTGCATTATAGAGAGCGCTCGATAGGGCAGTCTCTATCTGCACAACGGCTGTCACACTGGCTGTGTGAAGCTGTGTCACATATGTCTCCGCTGTGGTGGATCCCCCGGAGAACATCAATGCGCACTCCACCAGAGGAATGTTTCCTCCTCCACGGCTTTGCACAGAGGAATGTCAGTGGAAGACATTTGCACTGCAGCATCTTGGTCTTCTCCCTGTTCATTTATTCAATTTTATTTGAGGGATGTCTCCCATTCCTCTCTGACACACCCTGTGCTGAGTGTCCTGTCAGAGTGAGTGACGTCAGGGATCCAGCTGTGCGCCTCTCTCCTGCCTCGGCACACGGAGAGTGGCCTGTATTTCCCTTTTATGAGAGGGACGTCCCCCTTTTTCCCCTGACACATTTCGTACGGAATGTCTAGTCAGAGTGAGTGATGTTGGGGACCCAGCTGTGCGCTCTCCTGCCTGTCTGCACGCAGAGAGCTGCTATTCCCCCTCCTTTCTGTCACTGGGCAAAGTGTGACCTTCGTCTCTACTTTCTCACAGCGGCAGGTATGTATTATTCCCAGCCTTCGTCCCCTCATGGTAAATATTCATGTTATGCTATATTCCAGGGACTGTGATGCGCCATTCGCATGGCGCAATAGGCATGGGTTGTTATCTGAGCAGGTGTGTCTGTGCTTCTTGTACCGGGGGGACCCAGTGGGGCGCAGACTACATCTTGCTTCGCCCTTAACCCAATAGCGATAGCCTTAGAGGGCAAAGCCATATACGAAATAGAACTGAAGTTACCTACTGTAACTCCAGCTTCTATGAGTATTGGCGTAGCCCTCTAAGTTCTGGGCCCCACTGGCTCCACGAATAGCAGAAGAAAAGTTGTTTTGTGTGGGAGCAGATTGTCGGGCCTCCTTCCTATTTATACCGGAAGGGAGCCCGAGGGTGGGGCCCACCTTGCGGGCGGGCGTGGACTACAAGTGTTTCAGTGCTGCGCGGGTGCGCAGGGGGATTACCCAATAGCGATAGCCTTAGAGGGCTACGCCAATACTCATAGAAGCTGGAGTTACAGTAGGTAACTTCAGTTCCTGCCCTTGTGTGTTTTCCCTCCAGTGTGATTGTCAGCTCCTCCCTTAATTGTTGCCACCTGTGTCCCCTTACCTTGTGTGTATATATAGTCTGCGTCTCCCCTTGTCCTGTGCCAGTTCGTCTTGTCTCACCAAGTCTGCCAGTCATCCCTTGACCTTGCTAAGTATATTTTTGATAGACTCTTTGTGTTACGTTTTTTGATAATCCAAGTAGATGTTTTGTTTAGTGTTTTTGATCTTATAGTTTCTCCGTTTTGATCCTCCTAGTGAGCGTTTTGTGTTTTTGCCTTTTTATTAAATACTTTGTTAATCCTGACCTGCTTCTGTTGTCGTGCGTTTGGGTCCTGAGCCTTGTGACATTCATAACATTTAGTTAATTCTTTATTATAGTCAAGGTAAAGATGGATAAGAGAGAGAAAGAGAGGATCTAAAGTAAAGAGCCGCAAGGGACTTAACCTCATAGTAAATGTCAGCAGGAGTATGGAACTGATTTTGAAAAATAAAGAAATGTATTGCTTTTATTTTCATTGGACACATTGTACAACCACATTTCACAAACTGAATGAAATTAGTATTATTTGATTTATTTATTTAATCGTTTATTTTGCAGGGACAATGCACAGTAATGAACACTTAAAACATTCAAATGTGTCAAGCGTAACAGTGCCAGATTTAGCTTTGAGCTAATTTCCATCCACAGCCCCTCACATAAAACATTTAAGAAGTTTACATTTTACAAACATAGCAAAAACAAAATACATGATATGCAAAAGGTGCAAAAGAGCAAGAGCAGCACACAAGTATTTATGACATGGTAATACAATATAGCAGCAATGACATATAAAGTGCAAGAGAAGATACAAGAGATACATAAAGTGCAAGAGGAGTTACCCCTGTATTAAAGTGCATTTAGCGGTGATTGCACGGATGTTTGTTTCTCAACCATTCTTTGAGTTGACCTTTGAAGCTATTGAGAGTGGGACAATCCCGTATCTCAGTTGGGAGGCTATTCCACAATGAGCTGCCTTTAATGGAAAGGACATTTTGTCCAAAAGTGGTCCGTCTGCGCCGGTGGACTTCACAGTCTCCTCTGGTTTCTGACCTAGTGCAGCGTCCAGTGTGTTTTTTGTGGATGAATTCCCCAAAGTGTCCTTCTACTTACTTTAAAATGAGAGAAGACCTGCATTCTCTGGAATCCACTCGCCTCCTGCGCCCCTGAAGAGACGCACCGACTCCTCCAACCACTGCACCGAGTGAGTCTTGCTGCTCGTAGGCCACCTGGGTAAAATAACGTCAGGGTTACAGCCAGTCATTCAAACGGTGGCTAAAGTATTCGTCATGTTTGGTAGTTTTCAGGCTCTTAATAACTTAATGTCACCTAGCTCTGGTCCATATGCACTCATGGGTTCCAGGTTTGATTATGGACCTCTTTTTAGTCACATCTAATTAGCAGTAGTCAGTTAGCGTAAGTTAAAGCCCTAGGCAGCAGCTTTATCAGACCAGTTTCTTTAACCAGTTGTATCTGTTCATTCAGCTGGTGTAATGTTGTCATCCTGCCAAGCTTGATTTATTTGGGTTAACTATTTTGGCTGCTACATAAAGACTTGGCATCTTCCACTGATGGCAGGTAGGAGGAATCCATAAATGTGACCTAAATTACAGCCAATATAAAACTTTAAAACATGAAACTATGCCATTAGATGAATATAATCCTTTTATTGAGTACCTACTTAGTGATGTCTGTGATTTGTTTTGATGCTTTTTGTGGGTGCTGTATTTTTTTGTGTATCTTTGTTGTTATTTATTCTGCTGTAACCTTACGAAAGAAATATTGATCTTCATGATGATGAGATTAGCGGTTTAAATAAAGTTTATAATAGTCGGTCCAATAGTCCAAAGCCAAAGAATGTTGATTTACTATGAATTGTTTTTGGATCAACTAGTCCATTTTGTCGACTAATTGATGCAGCTCTGGATTTGTGTTTTTTTTAAATAGTCAAACTGCTCCACAGTGAGCATGTCAATCTAAGAGAGTACACCTGTCTGATCTCAAGCAACTACATTGTGGATAGAGCTGTATGTCTGTTGATAAAACACCTTGATTGTTTTTACACCGAGAAAGTCTTGAACACCGGCTACAGTCTATCTCTTTACTCGGTCTGAAACCTGTTTTGTATCTGACTTGACTTGATGAAGTAGGTGCTGACTACAGGCTTGACAGCACCCACATAAAACAGGGTGCCATGTGTCTCCCCCATCACAGATTATATCCACAACCCCCTCCAGACAGCACACAAACACAATTCCAGTGTTGCAGTAACCCCCCCAAAAACACACTTACAGACCTATCTTCCCCAACACACACAGTTCACAACATTGCAACCCACTATTTGGGAGCCGTTAGTCTCTAAAGAACCAATTGATTTTCAAAAAAAGCTAATTTCTGCATATCTCAGAATAGCCTGAGGGAAGAATCAGTTGATTTAATTTTTCAAATATCTTCAAATGAACCGACAAGCTAAAAACAAAACCTAGTTTGTAACTGCTGCTTCCTGTGCCTCATTGAAAATCCTTAGCTTTCCACCTGCACCTCTTTTTTTCTCAGTCCTTCAGATAAACAACAAAGATATAGTGGTTGGTGTTGCATAAAAGTAAGTCTACCACAGTCAATTGTGCAGGATTTTCGTACAGTTATAGTATGCAACATGCCAACAATTCAATTACAGTAATTAAGTAAATACGTTTCACACAACAGATATAAGCACTGATATATCATGAATTATGCAGAGCTAAAAACTGGTAACTAACCTGTTTTCAAGTCTAAGTGTCCGGGTTACAGAGGCAACAGTAAATCGGCTTAGATTAGGCTGAACCCTCTGTCCAGCCTCTCTCATCGTCAAACCATGGTTGATAACATTTCATTTCATTAGAGAGTATTCTTCTTTGTCCACGTCCTCTCCCTCCAGCTCTACCTCTACCTCTCATTCTTCCTCCTCTCACTCTCACCCACATCTTCCTCTTCCTCTCACTCTCAGCCCAGCTCTTCCTCTTCCTCTTGCTCTTGCTTCCATGTTGGCTTCCATTGTTGCTGTAAGAAAGTACTCACCTGTGGTCTTTTTATAGTGCTAACATCCTGATTGATGAGCCAACAATTATGCTATCAGGTGTTTGGTCAGGTGGAACGTGTTTCTTGATTATTGGTCCATGTGTGAGGCATTTTGAATATCAGTGTTTTAAACCTGCTAACACGTGACTTTATGTCAGATTCCTGTGTCTTACGTGGAGAAACGTGTGCAGTGGTTTGCAAAAAGTGCAATGTTGATTTGCAAATTGTGTGAAAAGCTGAAAACGTGTTTAGAGTTTTGGAGATTTGAGCCGATGTTTTGCTCTTTGAGTGTCAGTTAAAATAATTGTGCTTTATGTATAATTTTAGTGTGTTAGCAATCGAGAAAAACTGTAATGCATTAGATATTAAGTTTGGAGTCAGTGCGACACCTGTAGGTGAATGACATGCATAACAACCAAACTGCCATTAACAAGCTGCAGATGAATTCATTGTGGTGAATATTTTGTAATAATCATAACATATTATTGATATATAAATAGTTTTAAATGAAATATAGTATATGGTGTGTACTCCAAAGTCACAAATACATAGGCCAAAGGATTTACAAGTGACCACTTTAATATTTTCCTACAAATGGATTTAGTTTTCTCATAGCATATTATTATAGACCTAGTGATATGAATGCACCACAATGCAAATATCTTAATACATTATTTATTATTTTCTTATGGAATGAAAATATTGAGTTAGTACAAAACATTATTTTAACATACTTTAATGACACATTCACAGGTGTCATTTGCACATTTGGGACAGTAGTTTGCAGGGTTAAACTTTGTATTTCCTATTATTTTAATATGGATAATGTCACCACCATGCAATGGAAATATTTTTGAAATATACATGAGGGCTGACACACAATTATGACATGTTTCTTATTTGTATACAGTATGTATTCAAACTAAAGTTTTTCACCTGCGACAGGACTCTGATTTCTTCATGCAGTGTACTATTCTGCAAGGAAATGTTATCTTTTTGTGATTTTATGACTTTAAATATCTGTGAAACAGTTTACTCCCTACAGAAGGCCTGAACCATTAGCTAACGTGCAACCAACCACACACACAGTCCTGCATGCTCAGTGCTGCATGCTCATGAAAGATAAGAGATTGAATACCAGCAGCAGATGCCAGACTTTATGTAAGATATCTAAAATTCAGTCATACAATTTAATTCTCTTTTCTGATGCAGTTGGCACAAAAACAGTCAGTGCCTGGTTTATGTTTAACAGCAGTCAATCTATAACCAGCTGTTGATCTTGTCAGCAAAAGTGCCAAGGTTTCTGCAATGTTTGCTTTTTAGAGGTTACCAGAGGTTAATTTCCCAGATTTGTGTAAAATAATTTCTTATAATTAATTAAATGAATGTGACTTGGATACAGAACATTAGTATAAAATGGATGAATGGATTTATCAGACTGAAAAAAAGAGTAATTCATTCAAATGTATTGAAGTTTCTGAAAAAATCAGCACTTGCACATGAGCTTTCTACAGCTTCTCAAAAGTATTGTTAATTACTACATTGGTTAATTGAATAGAAGACTTTTAAATAGGATTTAAAACTCTTTTTATGGAACTTTTCTCAATGATGATGATCCAAAAACCTGCAGAAACCCTGTTTAAACATCACAAATACATATTTTTACATTTGTGCTTTACATTTGAGAACTCAAAACTAAATAAGCCAGCTCAAGAAACAGGTAAATTGTTCTGCAGCTGCCCCTTACACTGGGTTGGCTTTGTTTGAGCAGCAGAGAAAGGTTCTCCCAAAGCAGTCCCTGAGCGTCTGATCTCTAAAGCCGTAGATTAGTGGACTGAGAAAGCGTGGTATAAGGATGAAACAGAAATAATTAAAAAAGGCGATATCCTCTGGTGGCCAGCTGACATGTGGCGCCATGATACTTTCAGTGATGGGAAGAGTGAAGGCCAACATGCACAGGAGCAGCTGAAAGCCGTGCAGCAGCACAGTGTGCTTGGCTTTGCTCGCAGAAACCTTATCCTGTCTCATCTTTCTTGTTTTCAGCAGGATTTGTATGTATGTAAAGAGGATAACAACAGATACTACTGCAAAGAAGAGAATATTAACAGCAGCTTGGAACAATGCCTGGATTGGAGATGAGTTGATATAAATGGCTTTGCAGAGCACAGGTGTGGAGAGGATATCCACAGCAGGATCTCTTTCCCCAATAGAGTATTCAATCATAGGGAAAATAAAGCTGAGAAACCAAATGGACAGAATTATGATCCAGATACGGTCAGAGCGCCAGGTGGCTGGGCACTGCAGTGGGTAGATGATCGCCACATAACGCTCCAGTGACATAGTGGCCAGGATTAAAGTTGTGTTCATGAATGTGGAAGTGGAAAGTAACAGCAGAGGAACACAGTAGACAGTAGGAAATGTTACCAGACACATGACCAAGAGGAAAAGGACCACAGAGGACAAGAGCTGGAGAGTGTCGTTAATCAGCATGTAGGCAAACAGGATATAACGGGAGGTGTCCAGGAAGTGCCTGTTAGTTGCAAAGATGCGCAGCATGATAACAATGCAACAGAGGAAGACGCAGAAGAAAGGGATGACCACACACATCTTGATGATCACAGAGAGGCTTGTGTGTGAAGTTGCATTGCCTGTTAATTCAGTCAGATTATGCATTCTGCAAATATGCACTATTAAGCAAACCTCTCTCGCAAACCTGTAAGAAAAAAAAACAACATTAAATCTGTATACACAAAAAAAGGACATCCTCAAAAAAACACAATGACAATTGAAAAGGAATAAGAATACAATGTAGCTAAAGAGCAGGGTACTGTAAATAAGTAAATGCTGGATAATTAAAGTAAAACCTCACATTTGTAAATATACAATTATATCCCTTTGTATCTACCCATTTGAACAGACTATTTGTACTGTATTCAATACACATATAACCTTTAGAATAAAATAGCTCTCCCCTCACCTAAGAATGTGCTCATCAGATGTCAGTTCTTGTTATCATTAAACTTGATGATGAACAACATCTCTGAGATGTTCTTCCCTCATCTGAAGTGTTTGGCCCAGTTCACATCTCTTTGATTCATGCCCGATTCCTCCAGAGATGCATTATTTACATGCTATCGTCATACACCATGATGTCTGTCATTAACATATTTCAGTGCATGGGGACATAGGATCCTGTTGCAGTATTTGTTGAAGCAGTTAGTTTGTGAAAGCATTTATAAGTGGCTAATAAAAAAGAAAGAAAGTTATAAACCCAGAAAAAACGACTTAATTTAATTCTTATGGTTTGGCTTGCATCTAATAATATAATATGATTGTTAAATTACACAGTTTATAGTAGAATGGGATCTTATAAGAAACTCAACTATTGAGCCTATAGCCTAAAGTTGCTGTTTGACCACATTAAAAAGTCAGTTTTAAGACGCATTAGTTTCTTGTTAACAAAAAACCCTTCTACATTTAGGCATTTCTGTAATTATTTTGATTACTAATGAAATATGTGTTCTGTTCTGTTAAAGGACAAATGTGAGTAGCAGTGAATTAGTATGCACAATACCAGGATCCTGAAAAGCTTCAGCCATCAGTAGTTGCACTATTTATATCTATGCTTTTCCTACTGATATGTCAACATTGTCTGTATCATAAAGGCCTAATGCTGCTGCTGAAAACATTCAAATGCATCAATCATGTTTGGACACCTGGGGGACAGAAGACCTCCTTTAAGTTCCTTAAACACGTTATTAACTCCATCCATCCATCCATCCATCCATCCATCCATCCATCCATCTTCTCCCGCTTATCCGTGGTCGGGTCGCGGAGGTAGCAGTTCCCTCCAACCTGGTCCTAGGTCTACCCCTCGGTCTTCTCCCAGCTGGACGTGCCTGGAACACCTCCCTAGGGAGGCGCATAGGTGGCATCCTTACTAGGAGCCCGAACCACCTCAACTGGCTCCTTTCGACGCCAAGGAGGAGCGTTTCAACTCAGAGTCCCTCCCGGATGACTGAACTTCTCACCTTATCCCTAAGGGAGAAGCCAGCCACCCTGCGGAGAAAACCCATCTCGGCCGCTTGTATCCGCAATCTCGTTCTTTTGGTCATGACCCGTCCTTCATGAACATAGGTGCGGTAAAGCGACTGCAGTACCGCTCCCGCTGCTCCGATTTTCCGGCCCATCTCATGCTCCATTGTTCCCTCACTCGAGAACAGGACCCCGAGATACTTGAACTCCTTCACTTGGGGTAAGGACTCATTCCCTACTTGGAGTGGACAGTCCATCGATTTCCTGCTGAGAACCATGGCCTCAGATTTGGAGGTTCTGATCCTCATCCCAGCTGCTTCACACTCGGTTGCGAACCGATCCAGTGAGTGCTGAAGGTCGCAGACCGATGAAGCCATTAGAACCACATCATCTGCAAAAAGCAGTGGTGCAATCCTTAGTCCACCGAACTACAGACCCCCTCCCCCACGACTATGCCTCAAAATCCTATCCATGTATATTACAAACAGGATTGGTGACAAAGCGCAGCCCTGGCGGAGGCCAACCCTCACCGGAAATGGGTCCGATTTACTGCAGAGGACCCGGACACAGCTCTCGCTTTGGGAGTACAGAGATTGGATGGCCCTGAGTAGAGACCCCCTCACCCCATACTCCTGCAGCACCTCCCACAGTAACTCCCTGGGAACCCGGTCATACGCCTTCTCCAAATCTACAAAACACATGTAGACCGGATAAGCGTACTCCCAGGCCCCAGGCTGAGTAGTGTGATGCCTCTGTAATTGGCACACACCCTCTGATCCCCCTTTTTGAAAAGGGGAACCACCACCCCGGTCTGCCACTCCTTCGGTACTGTTTGCGACTTCCACGCAACGTTGATGAGACGTGTCAACCATGACAGTCCCTCAACACCAAGAGCCTTCAGCATTTCTGGGCGGATCTCATCCACCCCCGGGGCTTTGCCACTGTGGAGTTGTTTGACTACCTCAGTGACCTCCCCCCGGGAGATTGGTGTCGATCCCCCGTCATACTCCAGCTCTGCCTCTACCATAGAGGGCGGAGTTGTTGGGTTCAGGAGTTCCTCAAAGTGTTCCTTCCAACGCCCTAACACTCCATCAGTTGAGGTCAACAGTGTCCCATCCTTACTGTACGCAGCTTGGATGGTTCCCTGCTTCAATTTTCCAGCACCTAAGACCTTGAGACCACAGCTCCCCGCTGCGGCTTCGGCAATAGAGGCTTTGAACACCGCTCACTCTGGTTCAATGTCCCCAGCCTCCACAGGGATGCCCGAAAAGCTCCGCCGGAGGTGCGAGTTGAAGGCCTCCTGAACTTGGGCCTCCTCCAGACGTTCCCAGTTCACTCATTTTTAAAATTATAAACGGCAAGGCACCCCCACCACTCTGCACTTTTATACAGCAGAAAAATTCAAACAGCAGAACCACAAGGTCTGCCCTAAGAGGGGACTGTGTAGTCCCTCTTAGGTCCAGTTCCTTTGGTAAGCAGTGTTTCTCTGTGAGGGCATCAACACTTTGGAACACAATACCAATACAGATAAGGAATAACACCTCCTATCATACATTTAACCACTATCTTAAGAACTGGCTTTTAAAGCTCCCATGTCATGCTTTTCCGGTTATTACCCGTCCCCTTGTGTGTTATGAAGGTTTTTATGCATGTGAACGGTGTGCAGAGTCAAAACCCTCAAAGTACACCCTGTAGCGAGTAAAACTCTAACACAGAAAATACCTCCCCAAAACGCCTCGTTGGAGATACGTCACTGCCCATTTGAGTCTTCCATTTAGTTCCGGGTACGGCATTATATCATGCGGTACCCGGAACGAAATGGACCAATCCCGAAGAGCTATGGCCACACCCAGCGGCGCTGGCCGCACCCTCTGCCAGCCTAACATTTACTGTTGGAAGCTCTGGTTCAGTTCACAATCGATCCAGTCATGCCAATGCCAAGGACCTGTTTCCTGAAATGTGAGGAGAAATCTGAGCTGTTTGTCCTACTGACGGAAGAACCACGACGAAGTCAGTGGTTGAAATGTCTGTTTAACACTGTTCCTTCAGAGGTTCGAAGAACGTTACTGTGTGCACGGCATTTCACAGACGAAAGCTTCCAAAACATTGCCCAGTTTGAGGCCGGATATGCACAGCATTTGAAACTGAAGGACGATGCTATTCCTAGTTTGTTTGGACCGTTTGGAGCAGGGGAAGATTCGGGTACACAACCTGTAAGTTTGCATTGTTATTTGTGTATTTATCAAACAAGACTGTTTAAATGTGTAAATGTGTTTCGGACTGCTAAGCCATTGACACAGTGCTAACTGTGCTAACTAAGTTGCTAGCGTTTCCATATATCAACTCTAATATCAGCAGATGGCCTTGCATACATGTATCTCATAGCAGGAGAATGTCTGCATTCACACACGAAATACTCATAGACAGTATACTCCGGGTGATTTGCCGTATGGTCAGTCGCGAAACGTAATTACATTATAGCTGGCGTAGCGTGTATGCTACCGAGCTAACCAACGGAGCTAGACATGGGTTTGCTCGGGAACATTTTTTTGTTATGCCAGCTACAATGAATGTAGCAGACTACACGTATAAGATTGCAATTGTAAACACGTTCTTGCTAGCCTAATATGAATCACTAGCTTTTGTTCATAGTGGTTTTATTACACTAAACAAGCCCAGCTTACTGGGCTAACGACGTTGCTAGCGTTTAAATATATCAACTACAATGTCAGCAGATGGCCTTACATGTTTGTCATGGCAGGAGAATGTCTGCAGTCACACACGGAATACTCATACAGTATATTCCGGGTGATTTACCGTACATTGTAACAGTACATGTACATACTGCATGTATAGCTAACGAGGATAGCTATACATGCTAGCGCAAAACAATGTATTCATGCCAGTTACAATGAATGACCGAACGTAGCAGACTACCCGTATAAGATTGCAATTATAAACACGTTATTGCTAGCCTAATATGAACCACTAGCTTTTGTTCATAGTAGTTTTATTACACTTCATTTATAGTTGCCGTTCCTCCGAGCTAGCGTTCATATCGTGTTAGCTACCAAAGTAAACAAAGCTAGGTTAGCATATTAGCTGGCAAGCTTACTGTGTTCATTAGATAGATGGATTAGATCAGGGGTCGCCAACACGTCGATCGCGAGCTACCAGTAGCTCGCGGAGGTTTTCCCAGTAGCTCACCAGAGGGCGCTAAAGTGCAGTTGACATGTTGAGACATATTTATTTATGTAGTATATTTTGAGAGTAAGAAAAATAGAGAAAAAGAGATGTAAGATGCAGTCATGACAACTGAGGAAGGTCCGTCAAAGAAGAAATCTAAAATATACTACTTTCATGACGAGTGGGAACATGAATTTTTATTTACGAGCATCAAAGACAAGTGTGTGTGTTTAATTTGTGGCTCGAGTGTTGCGGTGGGGAAGAAGGGAAATGTGGAGCGGCACTTCACAAAACTTCACGAAAACTTTTCAAAGGAGTATCCCGCCGGCAGTTGCCTTCGCGTTGAGAAGGTACAACAATTAAAAGCTACGCTACAAAGGCAGCAGTCATTGTTCACGAAGCCTGCCAAGAAAGCTAGCCTAGCTACAGAAGCATCGTTCCGAGTCGCTCAGTATTTGGCAAAGAACAAAAAAGCTTTCACTGATGGCGGTGTTCTTAACCTGTTTCACGCCTTCCCCCCGGTACCGGGCGGATAAACGCGTCATTTGCAGGAAACAACGTCTAAGGAATCTTAATATTGAATAAAACTATGAATGTGTTATATCCATGTAACGGGAAGAAACTCAGCTAACTGATCTTTTTAATTTTTTTTTTTTAAAAAAACCCACAATGCTAGCACTCAGCCTCTGAATTAGCCTCGATCGAAAAAACGGGACCGACAAAGGCACATAAACTCACTCAGAACTCCCTTATTACTTATCCTAGATGCACAACCAAACACTATTGTTTGGTGTCCTGGAGACACTGAATCTAACGGTGCCCACCTCAACACTCAGTGATAAACATTCGCGACGCTATCAACGAAAGCGTACATCATCACATGTGGAGCCAAGAAGCTAAACATGTAAATATATCTTACCTTGGTCAAAAGTGGTCTTCAATGGCATTAAAACGATAAAAAAACGATGCTGCAGTTAATCCATAGGTTCATCCTATGTGTCTGTGCCTTCTTTGAAATTATTTCTGATAATCCATAAGCAATACAACTGCGTTTTAGTTTCCAAACTCCAGAAGGAGACATTCCTCCAGTTTAGTTTCGCTTTCCACACGCGAAGCGGCAACATTTTTTCTTTACAACCTGTCTGGGTGGGAGCCTCCTCCTTCGATTCTATTGGCTCTAACGGTCACAAGGGTATGTCAACCAACCAGATCGAGCAAGGGGGGCCAGAGATAGGTCAAATCCACCCAAATGACCCCAGATGGCCCAGTTTTTGGCTAAATCTCTCTAAAAAGGTCAAATTTCACTTGTTTTGCATCAATCTTGATACAGGGTACTTATTATATGTTGTACTTTGGATTCCTAAAGCTTTTAGTCTACTAACCCATCATCCAAGGGTAGTTTTCACTATCTGTAAAAAATTATTTTTGGACGGACACTATAATTTACAGTTTTTTACTATGTAAAATCTGAATTTTCTTTAAAATAAAAAACATTTATATTGATTCTGACACTTCTACATCCAACTCACAGGTTTATCATTACTTTGAGAAAAGATTATTAATTTAACCCTTTTAGAAGGGAAGATATGGTCATTTGTTCTGGGAATGTCATTTTCGAGCCTGAGACCTGAAAAACAGGCTCAGAGTGGAACAGGTTAAGGGAGCGATGTCTGTTATGGCAGAGACTTTGTTCAGAGACCACAAGAGCAAGTCGGAGATAATGTCTGCCATTGATGATGTGCAACTGGGACCCAACACTGTGGCGAGGAGAGTGTCGGCGCTGTCAGTGGATGCCATGGAACAGTTGGAGCGGGACATGGTCAGGTGCAAGTGGTTCTCCATACAGTGCGACGAGTCGGTGGATGCGAGCGACACAGCTCAGCTGTCTGTGTTTATCCGGATGGTGTTTGAGGATTTTACGGCGAAAGAGGAATTTCTGACACTGCTTCCACTCAAAACCACAACAAGAGGTGTGGACGTGTATAATTCTATTAAGAATTATTTCATAAACAAAGGCGTGCAAATGGAGAAGCTTGTATCCATAACAACTGATGGAGCCCCGGCTATGAGAGGTCGCCACAACGGTTTTATCGCAAATTGTAAGTCAGATCCATATTTCCCACGTTTCCTGAGTTACCATTGCATCATTCACCAAGAAGCACTTTGTGCCAAAGTTATGGACTTCAATCATGTCATGAAACCTGTGATAAAAATAATAAACTCTATACGAGCGAAGGCAAAACAACACAGGAGCTTCAAAGTTTTTCTTGAGGAAATGTCAGCTGAATATGGAGATCTCCTTCTCCATGCTGAGGTGAGGTGGTTGAGTAGAGGGAAAATCCTACAGCGCTTCCTCTCCTTGCTGAATGAGGTAAAGCTCTTCATGGAAGAGAGAGGGGAGGACACTTCCATCTTATCTGATGCTGGTTGGGTACTTGACCTGGCCTTTTTGACTGATCTGACAGGAAAATTAAACCAGCTTAACCTCCAGCTACAAGGCAATGGCAAAACAGTATGTGACATGATTAGTGCTGTAAAGGCCTTTAAAGCAAATCTGTGTCTATATCTCCAGCAAGTAAAGGGAAAGAAATTGCATCATTTCCCCTCTGTTCAAAAAGTACTGCAGGAGAATGAAGCTGCTGCTGGCTTTCTTGACTTGTCAAAGTACTGTGACTGCTTAACTAAGCTTGGCGAGGAATTTGAGGACAGGTTTCTTGACTTTAAGCAGCTTGAGCCCTGTGCAAGTTTCCTTGCTAACCCATTCAACATCGTGGATGTTACTGACATGTCTGAGCAACTGGCCAGCCTTTTCAGTCTCAGTGCTTCAGAGTTGGAGCTGGAGATAATCAATCTCCAGAATGACATTCGGCTGAAAGCACATCAGATGGACGAAGATTTCTGGAAGCTATTGGACCCAGAGAAATTCAAAAACATTCAAACTGCTGCACTGAAACTGTCCTGCTTATTTGGGTCAACATATCGCTGTGAATCAGCATTCTCTGATATGAACTTTATCAAATCCAAATTCAGGACAAGACTTACTGATGAACACCTCAATGACTCAATCAGAGTGAATTTGTCAGGATACACTCCCCAGTACAGTGCTCTGGTGGATGCTATGCAGTGCCAGGTATCACATTAGCTGAGTCAGGAGAAAGACAACAATGCAGTGACAGACTGAATGTTTGAAGACATATGTTTGCTTGATGCAAGTTGAGAAAAGCACAAGCCATATTCCCCTTTTACATGTGAAACTAATTTGTGAAATGCTTGAAATAATTTAAATTATAGAGCTAGAAATGTTATTACAATTAGGAACGTTGCACTCTTATCTGTAAAACTGTGTACTGTAGTTATTGATGTTAAAGCAGAACTCAGTATTGCATGGTGATTATTTGTCTTTTTTTATCTTCATGAGAAAGTCAAGTTTATTCATGTTAATGTTAATGTTAATGTTTCTGCTCTTGAGTCACGAATGTGATATGTGCACTGAAATCTATATAAAATAACATGAGTAGCTCTTGGCCACTTTCTTTTTTCAAAAGTAGCTCCCGGTTAGAAAAAGGTTGGAGACCCCTGGATTAGATAGATCCACACTCCTACCACAACTACTACTAACGAATCTAAAAAAACTAAGTTTCTCTAATATTTTGTGATTTGCATTTGATTTCGTCCAGCCAGATCCTGCCGGACAATACATGCCGGGGACGGGACTACCACACTGATGCATCGTCCTAAGATGCCCCGGCTGCGATAGGCAAGATGCCGACAACGGGGAGGAATTGATGATATACCGTGTATATATGTATATTTATGTTCATTTTGTACATTTCTAAAAATAAAGTTTAATGGAAATACTTAGTAGGCCTCCTTTCTTCCCTGAATTATTTGCTCCTATAACATATCATTCATATATAGCAAACCATGATTTGATTTCTCATCAAACAGTAGTAGTTTATTACAGGTAAAAATAACTTACTCTTTGTTATGACCGGCTCGTAGGCCACAACGGAAAGACAAGGAGACAAACACAAGTTTACAAAACCACGGCACATTTATTGTGGTAAATGCAGAGATAGGTGGTCGAGGGGAGAGGATCGCCGAGTTCGTCCTTCTGCAGCCGCTTTGGAGAGAGATAGGGGCCGCCGTGTGACTCCGGGCAGCTGGGCTTAATAGCACCTCGGCTCCGGCCAGGTGTCCGTGATCGCGCTGATTAGCCTCTTCAGCTCCACCCCATCGTAAGACCTGCAACACACCTGCACAAAGGCCCTGGGGCCGTCATACTCTTCTATAACAACAGTTGTAGGTACAGTTCGGTTAGTTAGCGTATAAAATATACGGCTGTACCGACGCCATTATAAGACTGATGTTCCGAGAGCGAGCCGAAAAAAGCACTGTTAGACATGGGCGGAGCCTCTCTGGTGGTTGACTAATCAGAACAGAGTGGCCGAGCTGACCAATCGGAGCACACTAGGCTCACAGGGAGGGGGGGGGCAAGAGCTCCAACGAGTCGTTTAGTGGAGAGAGTGAATACTGCTGAATACACATACTTTACAGAGATGCTGTATGCGAAACCAATGTGAGTTTGGAAAATTGCACAGTATAAATCTATTTTAGTATACCTCAACAATGTAATTATGATCAGTGGAAATGGCCATGACATGGGCCCTTTAAGCAATCAAAAATGTGAACACTTTTAACTGTACTCCCAATCACACATGTGCGTTGAAGTCTCCCAGCAAAATTAAAGAGTCCCCTTCAGGAGCCCCATACAGGACTCTTTTCAGGGTCTCCAAGAAGACTGAATACTCTGAGCGAAAACTGGACTACCAGGTTCTCCAGGCTAAACATAAACACATCAGTAAAAATATGGCCTACAGCTCAAAATAGCAAAGAGATATTCTAAGGAGAGTGTCTCCCGGGCCGGCGTCAGGATAGGCGAGACATCCTTCTCCTCCAGCTTCTCTTTATATCTCCACGACTGAGTGGAATTTGGAACACCTGGGCAGAGGCGGAGCCAGGGGCAGACCAGGTGCACCTGGGCAGCAGGGAGACAGAAAATCTTCAACCTTATTTTCTCTTTGGTTTGAGTTGAATATCTGGCTCTTTGCTAGAAGTAGTATTTACCAGAGCTTATTTGCTAATGTTGTCAATAACCGTCATGCTGTTTGATGCTGGGCCCTGAACATTAGCAAATGTTAGAAATGTAGTTGTTGCTTGTTTACTCTTTGCAATGTGTTTGATAAAAGAGACAGAAAATGTGCCACTTGCTCAGAGAAAGAAGATACATTTGGGTTTTCTGCAATTTCTCTGTATGAACAACATCTAGTTAGAAACTAGTTAGTTATTAGTTGTCACTAGGTTAAGCAGTTATTGGAGAAAAAAAAAGACACTGTTTTGGTTAGATACAAAGATTTAAAACAAAGGACAACTGTAGGTATTTGGAGATAATTTGCAAAGGTATGTTTGTATGATGCTAGCTAGCTAACAGAGCAATTATGGCTCACTTACTGGCCAGGTGGGTTGGACATGTGCAGGTGGTTTGATATTTGCAATGGCTCTTGTTTTTGCATATTTGGAAGCTTTACTTACAGTAAGGCAAATACACCACACTATAAAATAAAAATATTAACCATTATTTAAATTGTATTAATTATCATAATACAAATAGGTAAAAAGTGTATCTTTAATATTGAATCTTAACGGCACCAATACATTCTGCTAAAACCCTCTATACCAGTGATTCTCAAACTTTTTTCAATAAAGTACCCCCTTAGAAAAAACAATTCAGCCAAGTACGCCCTGATCAGCGCAAAAACTATTTGTTAGGGAAAAAAAGCCTATATAAAGAAGTACAGTACAGCCTTGCACCATCAGTGTCTGATTTATTAAAACAACAACATTGTAACTGAGAAACACTTAAATGCTACATTTCAAATGTTTACAATCCATCACTAAATTCATGGACAACCAATTTTAATATCATGCAATAACACTAAGATGACATTAGTTGCATTGAACTGATCTTTTTAATAAGTTGCACTTACAATTTAGTGAGAAACATGGGCTTGTGCTTCACTGAGGATCTTTGTCATTCTCAAACTTCGTTACTTTTCCTAAAATTGGTATATTTATCTATTTTTTTTTCATTAACATAAAATAAATCTCACGTACCCCCTGCAGTACTCCAACGTACCCCTAGGGGTCCGCGTACCCCCATTTGAGAACCACTGCTTTATACCAGCATATTTAAAACAATGCAACCATGTCACCAGCAGCTTTGTGTGAGATGCACCTACTTGCCATGGTCAGGTTATAGATGATAGGAAAAACCAGCTGAATATTTGACTTTCTGCCCAAACTTATTGTCAGCCCACATGATTAAAAGCAGCCCTGTTTGGTGTGAAAATATCTAGCTGCCTCAATGTCAAAAAACCCTAATGCAATACTGGTACAATTGTTCTTAAGGACAATGCAGCAGAGAACTCAGATCTGGTGAACATCTGTGAAATTAAATGCACTAAAGTGGTTAAGGTTGTAGGGGAAAACTAACCATAGGACAGACTGGACAACCTCACTAGAAGCTGAAAATGTCACTTTAAGTATTTGTTTTGCTGACGCAGAGCAGTTTCACTGAGCCTTTCACAGCTGCAGGAGGGATCTCTCATATTGATCGTTGGCACTGTGATGATTCTGCCGAGTGGACACTTTCAAGTGGGCTGGGTCAGTTGTTCCAGATGTGTCTCGTTCAATGCAGTTCGTGAACTGGTGTTCAGCGTGTTATGTTGGTAAAAGCTGTGTACTGGAAGTTCACAAAGATATTCTAGAGTAGACCACCATAGTTACCACCTGCTGCATTAAAGTACACTTTAATGCATGTATTATTATGAGGCATTTATTAAATACATAATATTCTGAAATGTACCATTCTGCAAAATGAGTGCTTTTACTTTTGGTACTTTGGGGATTTTAATAGTTTTGTATTTTTACATAAATTATAGTTGAAAGAATTAGTACAAAATCAATACAAACATTTAATTCAAATTAGTCCTATTTAAGCAAGTTAGGAACTAAACATATTTTTGAAAAAACTGTTTCTATAAACATATTGTTGATATACAGTATTAAGTTGTTTAGGCTTAAAACGTGTATTCCTGTCATGCGCATGACAGGTTCATGGTTCATGTCAGTGTAAAAAGAAGTTGTTTTTGTGATTGCCTACAAAGTCTGTTAGGGTGAACATATGTTACCAGAGATAGAGAGAGAGAGAGAGAGAGAGAGAGAGAGAGAGAGAGAGAGAGAGAGAGAGAGAGAGAGAGAGAGAGAGAGAGAGAGAGAGAGAGAGAGAGAGAGAGAGAGAGAGAGAGAGAGAGGAGAGAGAGAGGTAAATATTGTTGACAGTCCATACAGGTCAGTTCTGTTCATTTGAGGACTGACAGTTAGTTTACAAGTAGCTTGTTATTGTGAAATTATATAACAGAATGGGGGTTTTCTTTTTAAATAAAAAATGAATAGGCCTACCTGTTTGTAATCACACTTCATGCTTCTGTGATTTCTAAGGGTAAGAGAATGAAAAGGAAAAAACATTTGATAAGCGAACCCTTTTGGTGCATATTTTTAGCTTTGCATCTCAGAACTGATTACCCTGAATCCACTTTTGTGTATGGCTGCTCAGATGTTTATGAACTGCAGTCCAAAAGGTACACAAACATGGTGGTGAATTGCATTCTTTTTTTTATAGAACATATAGGTAGACAGTAAAGGGTAGTGAGAGGGGAGGAGACGCAGCATGGAGTGCAGTAGGACGCAATCTAAGTACACAGGGCGCCCCCCGAGCCACAGTGCCACACTCTGAGAAAACATTACGAAAATCAGTAATCAAAGTAGAGAGATAACTTTTATGCATGCAAAATCATTGTTGTTTTTAAGAAGATTGTGAAACCCATGTAGAGTTGGTGTAAACAACATACATGTGCAGCAGTGGAGAGTGACTGTATGATATCTCCAGAGCCCGGTTAGAGAGCACGTCTCGTATCCCCTGCTTAGTGATTAACAGGTTGATTATTAACGTAAAGCTCCTGAGTCTAATTGTGCAACCTGAAGTTTGCATCTGTTTGGCAAACAAGTGTACTCTGTAGAGGGCGGCTCACTGGGGCTTGTCAGGTCTCTACGCAAGTTCTGCGTCATTAATCAGGACTGCAGGGGATTGGACCAAATCCTTGTCCAAAACAAACTTTCTGCCACTGAACCCCAGTGGATGCTAACACAGCAGATAACCTTTTTGCAGTCTATCAGACACAATGATGCTATTGCAAGATTTTTGGCAGCAGGATTTTAGTGAAATAGAAAAATACATGAAGAAGTGTCAAAACTACTAAGCTACTTTCAGTGAAGCTGAGAGCAGGGTGCAGGTGAAGTAATGTGTGCATAAAAATGCTCCTACTTATAGGCCGTCTGAAGAAAAAAAGTGTGCCCTTTTTTGGAAGAAATTTGCAAACGAGAACCCTTCTGTTTAGTGTCTATATGCTAACATTCACCAGTCTATAATTAAAGAGCCTTCTTTGATATTACAGTTTGCATTACATTGGAAGGTAACCTGTCTTTTGTGTTGTAGATACTTCACCACTTTAGCAAAGTAGGCCTACTCTGATGATGTGTCTTTTACTCATGGGGAGATGGGTTAAAAGAGAAAAGAAAACAGTAGGGTTACAAAAAGGCATTGCACTCCTGTAGAATTTTAAGCCAGATGAAAATACAGACCTGCTGCAGAAGAGATAATGTATTTTTTATTCCACCCATTCCTTTCTTCCTTTTAAAAACATTTATATTGTGTTATGCTAGTAGTATAACACAATAGTCACATGCCTGTTGTCTAGCAGTATTGAGAATTCAGAGGTCTGTTAAGCTCTTTTCTTTCTTTTTTCATTGGAATCTTTAGCCCCAACTGATGCTGCCTCACAATACATCCCTTTTATCAGTTTCAGCAATTCATAAGCCTTAACACAGTTCCCTATATAGCAAAATAAGGTGCTCCCCAAGGCTGTAAACAGACTTTGATGCAGAAAATAGAAATCACAAATGGTGTGAATAATGTACCCTTCTCATGGATTAGCAGCCTGTCCATGGAGTAACTGGTCTCTTACCTGAACAACATTTCAAATGTGAGGCCACTTTTATTAAATGCATGATTGTGCAAACTTGGACAACCGCTAGCAGCCCAGTTCCATCCAAACCTTTTAAACAAAAAATAAAATGTTCTGATTAAAATCTGATTTAAAATTGATCATAATTTGAATGTAATCAGTTGAAGAGGACCTGCTATATGTACTGTAAAGGTATTTAAGGCTCATTCTAAGAAAAAGATTAAACCTGATGATTCTTAGTTTAAGATGATTCAGTAGTAATGAAAACATGTTATGCATATTATATTTTATTTCTGCTAATAGCTCCTGCTTAATACACACTGGCCCTTTAACTCTTACTTTCCCTTGCATACACTTTGACGCAATGGAGAAAGATAGAGAGAGAATCCAGCACGTAATTCCTGTCTCTGTTAGCTTTTTCAGATAAAGCCAAATACGTACATATGAAGACAGAGTCAACAGATCAATACCTTTTACGCAATGAAGTGGTCCCGGGACCTTACAAATACTCGCAGGACCCCACAGTTAGTCATATTCAGACTGAAGGATTGCAAGCAACAACAAGACTCTTTCTCTGATTTTGCAAAGAAAAGTGAGAGCAGATTAGATTAAATTGCAGAACAGAAAATCTACAGTCAACATAGATCATATTAAATACATTCTTCAAGTGCAGTGGATCTAACTCAGCTGCAAAATGCAAGCTGTTGCTCAGTGTTCAGTGTGCACCAGCCGGGCTGCTGGAGGACTTCTGCGAAAACAGACCGACTTTTCACTGCTGCGGACCAACAAGAGTGCTCTCAGGAGAGGAGCAGCCTGCATCCGTCTCCTAAGGTAGGTTATGAATATTAGAAAATTACATATAATATATAGTAGCAATACAGTCTATATATTTTTCCCGCCGAGTGCTGCCTTTTATAGCTCATGACTTTCAACTTTTTTTCCTCATTTTTCTACAGCATTTCTGAGAGTGTGCTATTGAGCAAAGGGGAGCCTGGAGTCCAGAAATTAGGGCAGAAACGGACAGATACTGCACACAGAGGGCCTTTGAGTGTTGCACATGGGCTTGCTGTTCCTTTTACACAGGTAGGTCAGTCTCCTACCAGAGACCAATGAAAAGCAACTAAACAATTATTGTGTACCTTTGAAAAAAGTCTGTTTTTAAAAGAAAAAAAGAATGGAATTGAAATTATGTTTTCTTTTCCATCTGTAGAAAATTGAAAACCTCTCTTACGACTCCCTGATCATAAGAGCAGCCTCTGTGGTTACAGACAGTTCAAGTACTTTGCTCTCCCAGACCTCATTGGCTCTCGTACATGCCCTCACAGATTACTCAAAGGTAGGTTTTCATCCAATGTGCAGCATTACAGTATATCAACAGTTTATGATTTCCAACCACAGTCTGAGAAGAAAAATCG
Organism: Trematomus bernacchii; assembly: GCF_902827165.1. Classification (NCBI taxonomy): domain Eukaryota; kingdom Metazoa; phylum Chordata; class Actinopteri; order Perciformes; family Nototheniidae; genus Trematomus; species Trematomus bernacchii. Next base: position 8,977,178 of record NW_022987851.1, on the reverse strand, counting down.
AAATAAATATATTGTCAGGCTTTACTAAACAACACAAAGATCATCAGTGTCCACATTGTTAGTTTTAATTGCAGCTGTATCACCAATAATTATGATTTAAATCTCTGCATCTTTTCATGATTTTACACAGAGAATAATAGCACTAAGAAATGACACTGACTTCATTTTCTTTATGTTTTTTCTTTTTGCATATGTACAAATCCAGACTTTAATTTACATTTTAAAATGTCCATGAACTGTCCCTGACTGTCGGTCCTTCTTCTGTTTGCTAACAGGCTGTGCAAACACGCATCATTGTCCAAAGACGGTATTTAGCTTCACTGGGAAAACTGTCTCCATCAGAGGAGGATTCGTTTCTGGCGGCAATCAATGCCCAGCGTGCAGAGGTTAGTTTTGGAAAATAAACCTTGATGTATACTCTAGCATTCTGGGTTTCTTAAAATGAGCTTTCACTCTTTGCAAAAAGGATAGATTAGATACATTTATAATATTGAGTGGTTCTCATCTCTGTTCTTATCTGTCTGCCCTTACAGGCAAGTGACAGGCTACAAGAATGCAAACTCTTTGAGACAAACTGGATCAATTCTGTCAATTTGTGCAAAATGGCAGCCGAGGCAGCACACTCTTCAGGTGGGTAAAATCTCTAAGGACAGCTGCATCTCTTAATGCTTAGTGAAAATTGTGAAATGTTGCTGTATTTATAAGGATGGAACAAGGAGGGGATTCAAATCACTTTTATGATACCATGTGTACACATTGGTAGAGCTTCAGTAAAAGAAAAATGATTTTAAGTTCCACATTTAATATTTTAACTTATGATAGTGTTATGTCAACCCTTGAACTTTCTTAGCACTTTGACTAAATGTGTGTTATCATCTGTGTGTTTGCAGGAGCCGATCAGGCCTCCATCACAGTGAGGGCAAGCATCCAGGTGGCCCAGTCCCAGGTGGGGGAGGCTCGGAAACTGGCAGTGACTGCAGATAAGAAGTTGGCCGAGACTAAAGCAGAAGAGATCCAAAGGATGGCAGAATATGTTGCCTTTCTAGATGGAGAGGAGCATGAGGTGCATGAGGCTTATCTACGAGAGGACTAAGTGATTCATTCATTCATTGATTTCCCTATCATGTCTCTATTTATTTTTGAGCCTGTAAGATCTATATGTGTTAGGATTTACACAAAGAAGATCAACATTTGACAAACTGAATAAAATAAGTTCTATTAGTAATTCTTTAATGTTGCATGAATCCTTATTTAAGACTATTTATTTGATTAGTTAATATTAGCAGCCCTTTTCTGATCAATGATGAAGTTATGATTAAATTCTTCTGTATATATTGGATGGCAGTGAGGGCTTATCCGACATTGGATTACATTGTTGTTTATTGTATATTTATTGTATTTTAAAGCTATCGTTTCCACTATTGTATTTTTCCCTGTTCATGTAATAGAACATTTAAAATAAATCTTTGAGTATTTGAACGTGTTTATGGGTCCTTGTTTGCCGTCATATTACATGGTCCTAAATGGCTTTGTGGTTACTACCAGGTTTGGGGAAAAATGGAAATCATGGAAAACGTTTTAGCATACAAGAAAAGGACAAGTTTTTTTACAGTTACGGTTACTCTAAAACAGACATATTCAGATGACCGATACACTGAGTATACATTTGGATTTTAAACAGGATTACAAATGTAAGATACATTTTAAAATAAGGAACTATATATTACTATTTGCACAGACAGTAGGCAATTGCGGGGGGAAATGGCCTCTTGGACCAGAACAGATGGACAAATGACTCAAAAGCTCCTCTGTAGCTGTCCTGCTATAGTTGGTGTCTCCAGAAGGACATTTTGCACACAAGTAGACTCACAAAGTTCAACAAACAAAAGTGTCACGTCTGGTAAAATCAATAAATAGCACAGGAAAAAATAAAAGCCCCGTTGAACTTCTGTTAGTTCAAATGGATTCAAGGATTCCAACACTTGAGTTTTTTTTCAAGTTTTTCTTGGCACAAGTGAACTGTATGCAGTTTGTGATATTATGGAATTATATAATGGGAACAGCAGCTGTTGTTAAAAGCTACTGATTTAGGTCAAACTCGTCTAAAATCAAAATGCAAAATGACCACGTCAATTTTAAAAAGGAATGTTCTTTGCATCAACAAAAAAAACCTTCTGAATGACAAGAGTGGATATACTGCAACAAACATTGATGAGTTAAGCAAAAATATGCATGTGTAATTTCTGTAGTGCTTAACATTCAGTGTATTTGCAATAATGATATCTATTGTGGGGTTTATTTGTATAGCAATGTAGTCAAATTCCAGTTTATAACAACAAACAGAATTACAAGTAGAACTTTTTGAACATCCGTCCAAATCTTAGCTACTGTGAAAGTGAATTAAAGGTTTAGTCATTTTTGATATGTTTCAATAAAATAATTTAAATGTTAGTATAATGCTTTTCTTGAAGAAAAAAAGACTCTATTTTTTTTATACAAGCCAAAGGAAGCATAGCTTTTCAATGCATGATACAATGTTTCATCCCTGAGGCCATAGATGAGAGGACTCAGACATCTGGGAGCTAGTATAAACATTATGTAGTTATTGTACCTGACATCAATATATAACTGTAAATCAATTGGAAGTAAAGCAGCTTCTATGAACGGGCCCCACAGCTGGGTGAGACACAGTAGCAGCTGGAAAGCATGAAGAATGACCGTTCTGAGCCCTTTCCATGTTTACTTCTTGTTCTCTCCTGATGCAGCTTTGGCCACTTTCACTATTTTAACATAAGATACTACAATAGTAATAAACATGAGCAAAAAGTACAACTGGTTTATAGCTGACAACATATGACTCTGCCATCTGTACACATTGAAGGTCTCCATTGAACACATCCTTTTTTTTGTGTAAAAGCTAAGAGAGGCTGTTGCAAAGAAGGCGGAGAGAACCATAATACAGGGAACAGCGCTGAGGCCATGAATGATGAGGATGCAGTGCACAGCGCTGCGTGTGGAGGACAGCTCTCCGTGTCGCAGGGGCATGCAGATGGCAACATAACGCTCCAGAGTCATTGCTGTCAAAGTAATCAGTGTGACAAAAGAGTACAGAGACAGAAGAATATAGAAAACTAGAGAATGCAATTCCTGAAGAAATTGCTAGTGGGAATGCTTTATGCTGAAAAGCTGATGCTGAATTGCTACTGTATGCTGAAATGTAATGTGTAAGAAGAAAGTGAATAATTTATATTGAGAGAAGAAAAGAAAGTAAAAAGGCTTGGAAAAGCAGCAGAATATTTGAACTGCAAACTTTTGAACTAACTTGATGGTGAATGATCTGTCGCCATGCCAACGGCATTTGATGACATCCCATAATACGCTTAGATGTGTGGATGGCTGCATCGTTACCAAACCTGTGAAGTTTTGGGCCGTTTGGAGCATTTTCACTGAAGTTATGAGAAAACCTTGTTTCATGGCGAGCCTTGTGTTATCATGGCAACGGCATTTGAAGAAACCCCATAATTGACGTAGAGCTGTTGAGGGCTGTACCGGTGATATACAAGCGAAGTTTGGAGGACAATCGGACCGTGTCCATTGGACTTACAGCGACATCGTGCTTCATGGCGAGTGGTCTGTCGGCATGGCAACGGCATTTGATGACACCCCATAATACGGTTAGATGCGTTGATGGCTGCATCGTTACCAAACCTGTGAAGTTTTGGGCCGTTTGGAACATTGTGTGTGTGAGAGAGAGAGAGAGAGAGAGAGCGAGAGCGAGAGCGAGAGCGAGAGAGAGAGAGAGACAGTTTGTGAGAGAGAGAGTGTGTGTGTGTGTGTGTGTGTGAGTATGAAATGAACAGTTAGAACTGACTGCTGTCAGTTGGAGTGATGACATCATCGTGTTCCATTACACAGGTGTTTATAGTTGACCTAACGAGCTCTGAAGAGATCAAAGGTTTTGCATTGTTCTGAATGAGAGATAAACCTCTTACATGTGAACGTTTTGTGGAAGAACGATAACAGATATCTGTGAAATTTCAAAACGTGAAGCATGTCAAGGAAGTTGAGTATCTGAAGTGTAATTTTGGTGTACTTTCGGGTTAATAATGTGGCCTTTTTGGCAGTTTAACTAAAGGTGTGCGGCTGCTGCTGTGAGGAAATATCAGCCTGAAATTACAATGGGTTTTAATGGAGACATGTTGAACATTTTTGTCACTTCATGCCCTCAAGAGGCATTTTGTTGAATTATTTTTGCTTAATTATTTGTCATTTTTCAAGCTACGAGATGTTTTCCTACGTTTGTCATGAAAAATTATGTCTCAGGAATGTAGGGTTTGGGAATTATGGCAGTTTTAAAAAAATATATGAAGGCACATTTCAAGAATTCCCACACTCTAGCTGTGACATCACGCACTCTAGTTATTGTTCAAATCTGAAGAAAACCTCTTTAACAAGGTCTGAACAATGTTTAATATCTCTAAAAGTAAGAATCAGATTTAAAAGTTGTGTTACACGAATAATGTCAGAAAGATGTGTAACATTTTAAAGTTGGAATGAGGTTTCTGAGTGAAAGTATGAATGAACAGTTAGCAGTTGAAGTCGCATGAAGATTTGTTAAAGGCTGAAGAATGTCTCCATTGACTTCCATGTTAAAAATTGGATGAATTATGGGATGTATCTCTGGAATTATGAAAGTTATGAATGATAAAAGTAATAGCCTGTGATTCCCGACCGAGCTGAACGTTTTGATGTTTGAACGGAGTTTCTGCAATGTTGAATGTGGGAGGAGAAGAGGGCCAAAATAAGTGGCCGGAATAATAAGAAGAATTTTGTCCGTAGCATAACATATAGTTGGAATGCTGTATCAGCATTCCCACTAAATGATACACAGGCCAACTTTTATAGCAAACCTGAAATAGGCAAACATGACAAACATGACAGTGATGTAGAAATGATCAACAACATGCTATCAGATAGTAGTGTAACAGCAAATAAGATGTAGCGTGCGTTTGTGTAGAAACACTCCTTTTTAAAAAAGGTAAACAATGTAAACAAAAATCCCCACCAGGATCTGCACAAAAATGATCCGGTAAACCTGCTGCTGATAAGACACACCACCCACCAGTGAGCTGTTATTGGTAATATTTCGGTTTTTTTATACAAAGAGCTTAAGGCTCCATCATTAGAAACAGAAACAGATTTCTCTGAAAACCCTCCAGGCTGTTCCAAAAAATAAATATGTTCTGCTGATCTGAGAGCCTTCTGACAGAGGGCTGTTCCAGATGACTTTAAAGACAAGAACGTCCCAGAATGAAACCAATCTCTGCTCGGCAGTGTCGTCATCATCCCTCTCTGCTAATCCCCTTCATTTCATTGCTATTCATAGTTGGAAAGAGTTCTATGTCATGATCTTGTCAGGGGCGTTCACACCAAGTACTTTTCCCACAGTAGTTCATGAGAACTTTAGTTCATGAGAGCTCCTTTAGTTCTGATGAACTAAAGCAGATCGCGTTCACACCAAAATGAGTTCCTGGGGGTGGATTAGGCAAATGAGCCGCTGACGTCACTTCTTCTTCTGCTTTGGGTTTACTGGCAGGCCGCAAACAACTTCACGGCGAGTACAGTAGGTGGCGGTATGCTCCTTAAAGTTGCAATTCGCCAAAAAACCGAGAGAAGAAGAAGAAAAAAAACTTCCGCTTCCGCTGTATGCTTCTGTTTACCTTCCGACCTCAGACACGGTATGGAGTTGACGTTTTGGTGGTCGTGTTATACAGCTTCGTAACTGAGTTATTTAAGCCAATAACTCAGCCACAAATACAAATACAGATCGACCATTCAAATGCAATAGAAATGCTGAGTCGGAGGCGAAGGCGGTTAAGAAGCCTTAACAAAAGGATTGGACGACGAAAGCACACGCTATGGACATGTTTCGCCGTAGGACAGCTGAGGATGATGGCCGTTATCACGCCCAAAGAACAGCAATGGTACGTTCATTAAATCACATTAATACTATCTAATGTAGGATTTATGGAGTTATGTAGGGCTAATTTGTGTCTTTGTATGTGTTCCAGATATGCGAATACTACGGAACTCTGGGTGAACAATAGAACGTCGGCCTGGTGGGAGGTGGTGCCAACAAGTGCAGTGGATCAAAGATTTCCGAATGTCCAAGGGCTCTTTTCAACTCCTCTGTATTCGCCTGGAAGCAACGTTGGGGAGAGGCATCTGAACAGCATGGAAATTGTAAATTGACAATAAAGCTGATCTTAGTATATTATTATGTTAAATGTGTGTTAAAGACAATGGGATGAGGTTGAAAGCTCTTTAAAAACTTTTGTATACATACATGTTAACATACATGTTAAGCATACACACCTGAAGAACTACGTTACACACACACAGGTTAGTCTGTGTACCGCTGCACTGCTGCTGGTTTAAACAAAGACAGTCATGATGCTAGTGCTGTGCATGTAGGTTCTCTTTTATTTATCAGCAGCAGATCAATAAGTGTCAGTAGTATCAAAACAATATAATAACAGTGGCAATATATATATATATATATATATATATATATATATATATATATAATAACAATAGGTAGGCTCAGCAGCAGACACACCTTAGTGCAAAGTTAGGTGTCAGTATTAATAACAGTGGCATATATATATATAATCACAATAATACAAAATTAACTGTCCCAGGTGTAGGCAATTTGGGGTGAAGTGTCTTGCCCAGGGACACAACGACATCCTGACTGCAGTGGGGTTTGAACCTGTGCTCCCCTGATCCGAACACCAACGCACCAGACCACTGCACCACACGCCTCCCAACAAGTCATTGTACAGTTTATCAACGACAAGTTTTTCTTAATTTTTGTATTGAAGGCCTGTTGGATTTAATCAGCTCGCTTAGCACTGCCAAAAGCCCAGCCTGAAAGGTATTTTGTTGCTCCACCTCGATTCCTGGGCCTTGTGTGAATGCAGCAGCCGTTCGTCGTGCATCTCCTTGGCATGCAGGTCCTCATTCTCCTTGCTGACCATGGCACGGCGGTCCATCGCCATGATGGTGTCAAGGAAGCTGTCATCGCATGCCCACTTTCCTAAGGTGAAATATGCAAGATACAAGATCAGTTTAATCGCAACAACGAGGCAAAATGTTGATTAATAGTCCAGTTTACTCTGAGATAGAAGATCAAACCGTTTTCATGTAATCCTTTTATTTATACATCACATATACTGAGGTAGCTGGGCCAATCAAGCTTGGACTGAAATATCGAAATTACATCTCTCTTTGATATTGACTACAATTATTGCTACAATGCATCAATTCATTATCAAGCAAATGACTTGTGCATGAACTCTAAGCAGCGGTGATACAATACATATTTCGACTTACTTTTACTTATTAATAGTTATATCACCTTCTTCTTCTTTCAAGGCCAGAGTAGTTACAGTGTAAGTGGATTGACATCTAACATAACATGGCTGAGTACAATTATAACAATCAATAAAAAAAAGGAAAAATAAATAGAATTTCAATTACATTTCTACTTAAATGTGCAAAAATATTAGAACATCAGTCTTTGTGGCATGCAGGTAATCAACTGTTTAAGCTTTTACCATTAACATGTAGAATGAATGTTGCAAATTACTTGAAATTATAGCAACTAATGTATTGTTAGAGGTAAGAATAGTAGTATTACCAATCCCCTTTCAATCACATTAGTATGCATAAAAAAGTGACAGGTCACACCTTCTAAGTCCCGCCCCCTAATTATGCTAATGAGCCCCCCTTTGATATGCTAATGAGCCCCTTTGTTCGAGGTGTTATCGCGTACAGGTGTTACATCCTCCCGGTAGCCCCCCCCCCCCTCTCAGCCCACCCCCCCTCCCCCTCACATACAGGTGTCACATCCGCCCCTGTCGCCCCCACCCCTCTCAGCCCCCCCCCTCTCCGCCCCCACCCCTCTCAGCCCCCCACCCCTCTCACTTTACTCGCGTTTATGTCCATATCGATCAGATCTAGCTAGTTCTAGCTAATGATATGACTACCTGCTTATTAAAAGACACCTAAACAATAAGCGTCACTATGCAACGGGGTGAGGCCACAAAGTATAGCACAGCATTATGCATTTTGTTTACATGCCCACCGGAACCCTGAGGCATTACCAACAGATCAACGCGCAATCAACCCATACAGGACATCTCTTTCTCCACATTATGTGTAGACATTATAATTGACTATTCTTGTCTTCTGATGTTTAATTACATCACCCCATTAATAAAATAATCCCTATATGAAGTTATATGAGGCGGGGTCGGGGTAATATTAGAAATAGCTGCAGGTATGGAGAAAAGAGAAGAGTCTCCCCTCACAATAGGATATTTGGCATGTCATGCATAAAACCGGTGTCATCTTTCCTGAAACTGACGTGCTGTCCGTTTTACAAACAAGTTATCTTTCTGCTTCTTCACCCTCTGAATTTTCCTCCCCCGTCCCTCTTCCTTCAACCATCACAACAACAATTAAGTCAGATCTGTGAAATTAAACACCTCTTCCCAAAGCGTGACTTCCTATTGGGGAGTGGGGCAGTAGGGCCTAACCCGACTGGCCAAATATACTAACATGCAGAACATATGGTATGTTTGAAAAAAGACTAACCATCTATCCAGTTCAAGCTGTATTTAAGATGTGACATTGCGCTCTGACTTTTTCCCGTAAAATCGTGACAAACTATTACTTATTAAATTTGACCTCATGCTGCTTGGTTGAAAATGATAGATGAAAAATAACTTTTTAAAAAGAGTCAAACAGCGAGGGACATTATACGGGTGAAAGAAACTCTCATTTCTACAGATGACTCCCCCCACCCAACGCAATAAGTCCCACCCCACTCAGCAAATCATCCAAAACTAAGGACCCCGCTAAGATGACCGTTGAAAACTAGCCATGGATCTGAGAAAAACCAAGTCTGATGTAGCCTACCCTTATTATCACCAGGATAACGGATATGGGCTTAATGACTGGATGTTACAAAGTAAGGGAGAGGATGTTCCCGAAGAAGAGCTTCCCTCTATATCATATCCGTGTAAGGTCTTTAGGACAAAAGAGGACTATGATAAAATGACATATGAAGAATACCTTTCTTTAAAAGATGGTATTATAGATAACCTTTATAGAAACAATATATCTCATACTACTCGCCAAGATCGCAAACGACAATTAGCAGAAAAGAAAAGCAAAAGTAAAGAAAACCGAAGAAAAAGAAAAAGCAAAATGAAAAGGAGAAGAAAAATGAAAAGCAAACGCAGATTGCGAATGAAAAGAAAAGGGACAATAGGACGGAAAAAGACAAAAAGAAGGAAGGTGAAAAGAAAAAGGAACAAAGTGAAGAAATTTCAACTAACTATAGAGGATGCTGATAGTGTTGTAGAGCCATTACCGGATCATAATAATCTTATAGATCATCTACCGCTAACCGACTGCTGCGAATGTGTTGAACAAATACCAAAAGCAATGGCAGAGCTTTGCTTCAATATAATGAGAGAAAAAGCATGATACTATGGAATTGCCCAAATTGGCGACAGTGCCAGAACATGTATTAAAAGACTGTTGGAGGATCTCTATTCTAGTATCGGTTGTCATTACAGCGAAGGATATGCCAAAACGTGTGATGACATAGACAAAGCTTTTGAAGACAATTATATGGTACCCGTCCTTACAGCTAAACAAATCCTATGCCAGGTATTCAACAGACCACAAGAAGCACAAGAAGCCCCAGAAAGGATTACATTCAGAGCTAATAATGGTGAAACCGAAGAAGAAGCAAAGCAGATTATAATCGTTGCGGGTGAAAGGATAGAGAATTTGCAAGTGATGTTAATGCACTTATCTGATATAAAAAATGCATTCATTTACTTCCAAGAGACCCCTAAACATCTACTTGGGCAATGTGAATTGAACGATAAACCGATCACTGTAAATGAAACGCGGAGAGAAGCAGCAGTGCAAATCGTTAAGTCTATTACCTTGTATGCACTACGACATTAACTTGGTCAAATGTAATATGTCTTTCTGAAAATGTGGCGAATGGTGTGTTTTTCAATTAAGCAACCATAACAAATGAAAATGTGTTTTATTTTTGCTTTCATATATAGTAATAGTATTAACTCCTTTGACTAGACTGTACTAAAATAAGACGTTTCACTGTTAAATAAAAATGGAAGTAGAAAATCGAGATAATGATGAGGTTCGTTATGTATCCAGTAACTATGAACAGCAGTTGAAAATGTTATTTAACCCTTTAACTCTAATAGACAAATCTAAAATAGCCTCTAGCTTATCTATAAGTTTGTGATTTTAACACTTATTCACTGACACAATGCAGATTTTGGCTTTTTTCTCATGTCAAGATACTTTTTGACACACTTTGAGGTATGCAAAACTTTTAAAAACACTTGTACAGTTAAATAATGTAGGTTTTCTCTGATATTTTAGTTATTTTCATCTACCAAGATACTTTTTTGATACACTTTAATGTAGGAACATTTGGCAACTGGTAGAATGTCAATTATTTTGTAATAAAATGTATTTTCTTAAAGACCGTGACTCTAAAAGGGGAAGTTTTTTTTTTTTTCTCCCGTTGTCTTTCACTTACTTTTTGGATACAGTTTTATGTATGACAACTTTACAACTGGTAGAAAGTTAAGTACTTTTTCTGAACAGATTTTCTTTAAGACTGTGACTCTTAAAGGTAAGACAATCCAGTTTTATGGAAGTAACTTAAATTATTTTTTATTTTTTTCTCCTACAAAGATACTTATAGTTACACTTTAATGGATGCAAAACTTTATAACTTGGTAAAATATTCATTATTTTGTAATGAATTGAGTTTTCTTTTTTGTTTTTCAACATACTATTGTACACAATGACTTTTCCATATATATATATATATATATTTTTTTTCAGACAAACTATACTTTTGACTTTTTCCGTAAAATCGTGACAAACTATTACTTATTCTTACATTTGACCTCTTGCTGCTTGGTTGGAAATGATAGATGAAAAAGCTACAAAGCTTAAAGAACTTTTCTAAAAACTCTCAATTCTACAGATGAATCCCCCCACTCAACGCAATAAGTCCACCCCCCATTCAGCAAATCATCTAAAACGAAGGACCCCACTAAGACGCCCGTTGAAAACTAGCCAGGGATCTGAGAAAAACCAAGTCTCCCCCCGCGAGTTGCAGCCAGGAACAAACTCCTGGACTACTATCGTCACCACCATTGTGGACACCCAAATCTTGCAATACTACAGCTGCTGATGTTACTCCTGGGGCCAAGACGTCTCTGTTTTTGAACATAGTGAAATCGGAGTTGGTTGATATTCTGGAGAGGGGTGCTGCATCGGTACAGAGAAAAAATCTGCAATGGATGCCGAGTCAGTCACCCCGGCCAGAGGCAACACGATTGTGTGAATGACATTCCAGAATATTTCTTCAGAAACAATTACAACGCGTTAATGAAAAAGACTTTGGCTCGCCGACTTCATTACTGCGATTGACCAGAGTCTTAATGATATAAACATTTACACGGCTGAATGGAGGATCCAAGGCGCTTCGGAGGCTTTTCTGCACAATCTCAAAACTGCAGACGCCTCAAGGAGAGACTTGAAAAGATCCATGCCGAGCTGGATGGAGAGGAAGAAGACTAATAACCAGCGGTTGATTTTTTTTTTCCGATACTTTGACTTTTCTTTAAACTAAAATAAAAATGGGTAACTACTATGGAAAACAATCTGTATTTATCTATCAGAATGCAGTCAATACCTGTTTAATAAGTGTGTTGTTGATGACGATTGAAAACAGAATGAGTAGTGATCCCCGTGTAAACAGAACGGCTGAAGTTTGTAAACTAGAAGACATTTTGGATATCGTTCATTCTGGCAGTACTATTCCGGGTCATTGGGAAACGATTGTAAACGAAACATTTAAAGTGGTACTGGAATCTTCATTTTCCGAAACATTCTGTAACATTACCGAAGAAATGAAACAAACACCAAAAGTGTATCATGTGCTCGCATTGTATGCTCTGTTTGTAGATGTAATGCATCTTTGTGTCAAAAACAGCATACACATGAATACTTTGGCCGAAGTGCAAAAACTCCATTATAATATTTCCCTTCATCTGGGGGATTCTGTGCTGGAGAAGATCCTGGGGATGTTGCAATCATTATAAATGTATTATTGATTCCTATGGGGTGAAAACAATAAATTGTAAATATGAAATTCTGTAAATAAAAAAAGTGTTTTTTACATTTAAAAAAAACTGTTGTCTTCAAATCATAGTATAGTATTTCCTACATATCATTTAAAAAAAAGAGTCACAGTGTAGAATGTCCAAACATTTAATTTAAAAGTACTAGTATAGTCTGTTAAAAGTATCTTGAAAAAAGTCCAAGTATAGTATGTAGTTAAGAAATATATTATATAGTTTTGTCTGCAATGTCAGTATAGGATCTCTAATAAAAAAAATTAAAAAAATGAGAGAAAGTCATAGTATAGTTTGACAAAAAGATCCTGAAAAAGTCATGACATTGTGTGTTGAAATGGTTTTGAATAAACACATCAGTATTTTAAAAAGTAAAATTGTATCAAGTGCATCAGACAACTCAAATTACTCCATTTGAACCATATTATAAATAAGTAAAGAATGGTCATAGTATATAGCAGGGCTGTTTAATAGTTTTCTGTGTGTCAGTGTTTCAGTGTTTCAGTGTTTTTGTGTTTCAGTGTTTCAGTGTTTTGTGTTTTTGTGTGTCAGTGTTTCAGTGTTTTGTGTTTTTGTGTGTCAGTGTTTCAGTGTTTCAGTGTTTTTGTGTTTCAGTGTTTCAGTGTTTTTCAGTGTTTCAGTGTTTCAGTGTTTTGTGTGTCAGAGTTTCAGTGTTTCAGTGTTTCAGTGTTTTGTGTGTCAGTGTGTCAGTGTTTACAGCCTTTCTTTGCTCTGATCAATCCCCAGGGATCCTCCCCTGGAAGGAATATAGCAGGATGAGAGAAAAACATTTAAAAAACGTATCTTAGAAGTGGCTATAGCATTTGATGCAATTCTAAAAGATAGTCAGATTCCTAAAAAGTTACAAACGGATGCTGGAAAAGAATTATTTGTTTCTTCAGCAAGGCTTCAAAAATCTTGTTAAATAATTCTTTTCCAGCATCCGTTTGTAACTTTTTAGGAATCTGACTATCTTTTAGAATTGCATCAAATGCTATAGTCACTTCTAAGATACGTTTTTTAAATGTTTTTCTCTCATCCTGCTATATTCCTTCCAGGGGAGGATCCCTGGGGATTGATCAGAGCAAAGAAAGGCTGTAAACATGGACACACTGACACACAAAACATTGAAACACTGAAACACTGACACACAAAACACTGAAACACTGAAACACTGAAACACAAAACACTGAAATACTGAAATACTGAAACACTGAAAGCACTGACACACAAAAACACAGAAACACAAAACACTGAAACACTGAAACACAAAACACTGAAATACTGAAAACACTGAAACACTGAAACACAAAACACTGAAATACTGAAAACACTGAAACACTGAAACATAGAAACACTGAAACACTGAAACACTGACACACAAAACACTGAAACACAGAAACACTGAAAACACTGAAACACTGAGACACTGACACACTGACACACAAAACACTGAAACACTGAAACACTGAAAACACTGACACACAAAAACACAGAAGCACAAAACACTGAAACACTGAAACACTGAAGCACTGAAACACTGAAACACTGAAACACAAACACACTGAAACACTGAAACACTGACACACAAAAACACAAAACACTGAAACACTGACACCCCAAAACACTGAAACACTGAAACACTGAAAACACTAAAACACTGAAACACTGACACACAAAAACACAAAACACTGAAACACTGAAACACTGACACACAAAACACTGAAACATTGAAACACTGAAACACTGAAAAACACTAAAACACTGAAACACTGAAACACAAAAACACTGAAACACTGAAACACTGACACACAAAAACACAAAACACTGAAACACTGACACACAAAAACACAAAACACTGAAACACTGAAACACAAAAACACTGAAACACTGAAACACTGACACACAGAAAACTATTAAACAGCCCTGCTATATACTATGACCATTCTTTACTTATTTATAATATGGTTCAAATGGAGTAATTTGAGTTGTCTGATGCACTTGATACAATTTTACTTTTTAAAATACTGATGTGTTTATTCAAAACCATTTCAACACACAATGTCATGACTTTTTCAGGATCTTTTTGTCAAACTATACTATGACTTTCTCTAATTTTTTAATATTTTTTTATTAGAGATCCTATACTGACATTGCAGACAAAACTATATAATATATTTCTTAACTACATACTATACTTGGACTTTTTTCAAGATACTTTTAACAGACTATACTAGTACTTTTAAATTAAATGTTTGGACATTCTACACTGTGACTCTTTTTTTTAAATGATATGTAGGAAATACTATACTATGATTTGAAGACAACAGTTTTTTTTAAATGTAAAAAACACTTTTTTTATTTACAGAATTTCATATTTACAATTTATTGTTTTCACCCCATAGGAATCAATAATACATTTATAATGATTGCAACATCCCCAGGATCTTCTCCAGCACAGAATCCCCCAGATGAAGGGAAATATTATAATGGAGTTTTTGCACTTCGGCCAAAGTATTCATGTGTATGCTGTTTTTGACACAAAGATGCATTACATCTACAAACAGAGCATACAATGCGAGCACATGATACACTTTTGGTGTTTGTTTCATTTCTTCGGTAATGTTACAGAATGTTTCGGAAAATGAAGATTCCAGTACCACTTTAAATGTTTCGTTTACAATCGTTTCCCAATGACCCGGAATAGTACTGCCAGAATGAACGATATCCAAAATATCTTCTAGTTTACAAACTTCAGCCGTTCTGTTTACACGGGGATCACTACTCATTCTGTTTTCAATCGTCATCAACAACACACTTATTAAACAGGTATTGACTGCATTCTGATAGATAAATACAGATTGTTTTCCATAGTAGTTACCCATTTTTATTTTAGTTTAAAGAAAAGTCAAAGTATCGGAAAAAAAAAATCAACCGCTGGTTATTAGTCTTCTTCCTCTCCATCCAGCTCGGCATGGATCTTTTCAAGTCTCTCCTTGAGGCGTCTGCAGTTTTGAGATTGTGCAGAAAAGCCTCCGAAGCGCCTTGGATCCTCCATTCAGCCGTGTAAATGTTTATATCATTAAGACTCTGGTCAATCGCAGTAATGAAGTCGGCGAGCCAAAGTCTTTTTCATTAACGCGTTGTAATTGTTTCTGAAGAAATATTCTGGAATGTCATTCACACAATCGTGTTGCCTCTGGCCGGGGTGACTGACTCGGCATCCATTGCAGATTTTTTCTCTGTACCGATGCAGCACCCCTGTCCAGAATATCAACCAACTCCGATTTCACTATGTTCAAAAACAGAGACGTCTTGGCCCCAGGAGTAACATCAGCAGCTGTAGTATTGCACGATTTGGGTGTCCACAATGGTGGTGACGATAGTAGTCCAGGAGTTTGTTCCTGGCTGCAACTCGCGGGGGGAGACTTGGTTTTTCTCAGATCCCTGGCTAGTTTTCAACGGGCGTCTTAGTGGGGTCCTTCGTTTTAGATGATTTGCTGAATGGGGGGTGGACTTATTGCGTTGAGTGGGGGGATTCATCTGTAGAATTGAGAGTTTTTAGAAAAGTTCTTTAAGCTTTGTAGCTTTTTCATCTATCATTTCCAACCAAGCAGCAAGAGGTCAAATGTAAGAATAAGTAATAGTTTGTCACGATTTTACGGAAAAAGTCAAAAGTATAGTTTGTCTGAAAAAATATATATATATATATATATATGGAAAAGTCATTGTGTACAATAGTATGTTGAAAAACAAAAACAAAAAAGAAAACTCAATTCATTACAAAATAATGAATATTTTACCAAGTTATAAAGTTTTGCATCCATTAAAGTGTAACTATAAGTATCTTTGTAGGAGAAAAAACTAAAAAATAATTTAAGTTACTTCCATAAAACTGGATTGTCTTACCTTTAAGAGTCACAGTCTTAAAGAAAATCTGTTCAGAAAAAGTACTTAACTTTCTACCAGTTGTAAAGTTGTCATACATAAAACTGTATCCAAAAAGTAAGTGAAAGACAACGGGAGAAAAAAAAAAAAAACTTCCCCTTTTAGAGTCACGGTCTTTAAGAAAATACATTTTATTACAAAATAATTGACATTCTACCAGTTGCCAAATGTTCCTACATTAAAGTGTATCAAAAAAGTATCTTGGTAGATGAAAATAACTAAAATATCAGAGAAAACCTACATTATTTAACTGTACAAGTGTTTTTAAAAGTTTTGCATACCTCAAAGTGTGTCAAAAAGTATCTTGACATGAGAAAAAAGCCAAAATCTGCATTGTGTCAGTGAATAAGTGTTAAAATCACAAACTTATAGATAAGCTAGAGGCTATTTTAGATTTGTCTATTAGAGTTAAAGGGTTAAATAACATTTTCAACTGCTGTTCATAGTTACTGGATACATAACGAACCTCATCATTATCTCGATTTTCTACTTCCATTTTTATTTAACAGTGAAACGTCTTATTTTAGTACAGTCTAGTCAAAGGAGTTAATACTATTACTATATATGAAAGCAAAAATAAAACACATTTTCATTTGTTATGGTTGCTTAATTGAAAAACACACCATTCGCCACATTTTCAGAAAGACATATTACATTTGACCAAGTTAATGTCGTAGTGCATACAAGGTAATAGACTTAACGATTTGCACTGCTGCTTCTCTCCGCGTTTCATTTACAGTGATCGGTTTATCGTTCAATTCACATTGCCCAAGTAGATGTTTAGGGGTCTCTTGGAAGTAAATGAATGCATTTTTTATATCAGATAAGTGCATTAACATCACTTGCAAATTCTCTATCCTTTCACCCGCAACGATTATAATCTGCTTTGCTTCTTCTTCGGTTTCACCATTATTAGCTCTGAATGTAATCCTTTCTGGGGCTTCTTGTGCTTCTTGTGGTCTGTTGAATACCTGGCATAGGATTTGTTTAGCTGTAAGGACGGGTACCATATAATTGTCTTCAAAAGCTTTGTCTATGTCATCACACGTTTTGGCATATCCTTCGCTGTAATGACAACCGATACTAGAATAGAGATCCTCCAACAGTCTTTTAATACATGTTCTGGCACTGTCGCCAATTTGGGCAATTCCATAGTATCGTGCTTTTTCTCTCATTATATTGAAGCAAAGCTCTGCCATTGCTTTTGGTATTTGTTCAACACATTCGCAGCAGTCGGTTAGCGGTAGATGATCTATAAGATTATTATGATCCGGTAATGGCTCTACAACACTATCAGCATCCTCTATAGTTAGTTGAAATTTCTTCACTTTGTTCCTTTTTCTTTTCACCTTCCTTCTTTTTGTCTTTTTCCGTCCTATTGTCCCTTTTCTTTTCATTCGCAATCTGCGTTTGCTTTTCATTTTTCTTCTCCTTTTCATTTTGCTTTTTCTTTTTCTTCGGTTTTCTTTACTTTTGCTTTTCTTTTCTGCTAATTGTCGTTTGCGATCTTGGCGAGTAGTATGAGATATATTGTTTCTATAAAGGTTATCTATAATACCATCTTTTAAAGAAAGGTATTCTTCATATGTCATTTTATCATAGTCCTCTTTTGTCCTAAAGACCTTACACGGATATGATATAGAGGGAAGCTCTTCTTCGGGAACATCCTCTCCCTTACTTTGTAACATCCAGTCATTAAGCCCATATCCGTTATCCTGGTGATAATAAGGGAAGGCTACATCAGACTTGGTTTTTCTCAGATCCATGGCTAGTTTTCAACGGTCGTCTTAGCGGGGTCCTTAGTTTTGGATGATTTGCTGAGTGGGGTGGGACTTATTGCGTTGGGTGGGGGGAGTCATCTGTAGAAATGAGAGTTTCTTTCACCCGTATAATGTCCCTCGCTGTTTGACTCTTTTTAAAAAGTTATTTTTCATCTATCATTTTCAACCAAGCAGCATGAGGTCAAATTTAATAAGTAATAGTTTGTCACGATTTTACGGGAAAAAGTCAGAGCGCAATGTCACATCTTAAATACAGCTTGAACTGGATAGATGGTTAGTCTTTTTTCAAACATACCATATGTTCTGCATGTTAGTATATTTGGCCAGTCGGGTTAGGCCCTAGTCACGCTTTGGGAAGAGGTGTTTAATTTCACAGATCTGACTTAATTGTTGTTGTGATGGTTGAAGGAAGAGGGACGGGGGAGGAAAATTCAGAGGGTGAAGAAGCAGAAAGATAACTTGTTTGTAAAACGGACAGCACGTCAGTTTCAGGAAAGATGACACCGGTTTTATGCATGACATGCCAAATATCCTGAAGCCCTACACAGAAAAAGGTACAAGTATATTGTGTTGAAAATATCGCAAAAAAGTCGTAATATTGTATAATGTATTAGTTGCATGTTGTATTTTGATAAAAATCCCTGTATATTCAAAAATATAATGGAGAGAAAAAAACAAAATATCACAGTATGTTGAAAAATATGAAAAAGTAATGTTGTGTTAAAATAACATGAAAGAAATCAAAAGTAAAGCATCTAAAAACATATATTTAAAAAAGTAATGTTAGTCAATTCAAGTTATCAAAACTGCATTGTTTCATCGAAACAGTGTTAAAATCACAAACTCTCCATTTAGAGTTTGATTCTTGAAGAAAACTCAATTCACTACAAATGAATGAATATTTTACCAAGTTATAAAGTTTTGCATCCATTAAAGTGTAACTATAAGTATCTTTGTAGGAGAAAAAACGAAAATCATTTAAGTTATTTCCAGAAAACTGGATTGTTTTACTAAAATCCCAAAGTGCCTTTAAGAGTCACAGTCTTAAAGAAAATCTGTTCGTCTTAGTGGGGGTCCTTAGTTTTGGATGATTTGCTAATTGGGGTGGGACTTATTGCGTTGAATGTCTGTATATTCAAAAATATAATGGAAAAAAGGAGAGAAAAAACAAAATATCACAGTATGTTGAAAAATATTAAAAAAGTAATGTTAGTCAAGTCAAGTTATCAAAACTGCATTGTTTCATCGAAACAGTGTTAAAATCACAAACTCTCCATTAGAGTTTGATTCTTGAAGAAAACTCAATTCGTTACAAATGAATGAATATTTTACCAAGTTATAAAGTTTTCCATACATAAACGTGTATCTTACAGTTCCTTTGCGAGAGAATTACGCACAAATCTGTCATATCAAAAACATTCTATTGCAGTATTTTATCTGTTTTATGTGCACTGTTGGAGGAGCCTGTGACCTATGTTTTTTCATTGACATATCTACACTGTAGCTGATGGGCATATGCCATAAAGCCTTGAAACTTGAAAACTTAAAATGATCAGAAACTGCATTGTCTCACTGAAAACAACTCTAAAGAAAACCCCATTCCAATAAAAGTTTTAGGTGACTTAGTGAATGAGAATTAACGGCTGATAGCAAGATCAGGAGGTGACAGGCAGGGGGGAGGGGAGGGGGTGTGAGGGGAGACTCTTCTCTTTTCTCCATACCTGCAGCTATTTCTAATATTACCCCCACCCCGCCTCATATAACTTCATATAGGGATTATTTTATTAATGGGGTGATGTAATTAAACATCAGAAGACAAGAATAGTCAATTATAATGTCTACACATAATGTGGAGAAAGAGATGTCCTGTATGGGTTGATTGCGCGTTGATCTGTTGGTAATGCCTCAGGGTTCCGGTGGGCATGTAAACAAAATGCATAATGCTGTGCTATACTTTGTGGCCTCACCCCGTTGCATAGTGACGCTTATTGTTTAGGTGTCTTTTAATAAGCAGGTAGTCATATCATTAGCTAGAACTAGCTAGATCTGATCGATATGGACATAAACGCGAGTAAAGTGAGAGGGGTGGGGGGCTGAGAGGGGTGGGGGCGGAGAGGGGGGGGGGCTGAGAGGGGTGGGGGCGACAGGGGCGGATGTGACACCTGTATGTGAGGGGGAGGGGGGGTGGGCTGAGAGGGGTGGGGGGCTACCGGGAGGATGTAACACCTGTACGCGATAACACCTCGAACAAAGGGGCTCATTAGCATATCAAAGGGGGGCTCATTAGCATAATTAGGGGGCGGGACTTAGAAGGTGTGACCTGTCACTTTTGTATGCATACTAATGTGATTGAAAGGGGATTGGTAATACTACTAAGAATACAGAGGTAGCATTATGTCCAGCTAGCATGCTAATTGCTAACGTTATATTATCGTTTTATCCCGGAGGGGAAAACTAGTTTCTAATCCTGAGAGAAGCACCTCGCCTGAAACACACGATTAGTGCCATGAGTTAGTGAAGCAAATTACAGAACATTGCACACTTATTCACAAGTCAAAACGTGTTCATAGCGGGCATTGCTGAGAATAGCTAGCTAGCTAGATGTTGTTAGCCAGCTTGGACCTAACGTTAGCAAGTTCTAGCATGGCTAGCTCGATCTACTGAGCAAACTAGAAAATGCATTTCCTGCAGAAAATGCGTGCGAATGCTGTAAACTGTGAATGAATTTAGCTGAAAATGCAGAAAAAGCTGAATATGTTATTAGCTGAATGGTAGCTGCTTTTAGCTACAAAAATGCAGAAAAAGCTTAATATTTAAAAGAAAAGATTTAAAAAAACATGTATAGCTTTGATGTCCTGAAATAGCTGAATAATGTAATAGTTGAATGGTTTCTGCAGCTGAAAATAGGCTGAAGGAGTTAAATATCAGATGTAAGTAGTAGTGAATGAATTTGTATTAAGATGAGAAAAGAAAGTAAAAAGGCTTGGGAAAGCAGCAGAATATTTGAACTGCAAACTTTTGAACTAACTTGATGGTGAATTATCTGTCGCGATGGCAACGGCATTTGATGACACCCCATAATACGCTTAGATGTGTTGATGGCTGCATCGTTACCAAACCTGTGAAGTTTTGGGCCATTTCGATCATTTTCACTGAAGTTATGAGAAAACCGTGTTTCATGGTGAGCATTGTGTTGCCATGGCAACGGCATTTGAAGAAATCTCAAAACTGTCCCGTATATGTCTTCACGGCTGGACTGTTAGCACACATGTGAAGTTTGAGCACTTTTTGAACATTCATAGGAGTAATACATTACATTAGGAGGTTACATTACTCTCTCTCTTCTCTTGATCGCCCTCTCTCTTCTCTTGATCACCCTCTCAATCTTCTATCGCCCTCTCTTTCTTCTCTTGATCGCCCTCTCTCTCTTCTCTCTCTCTTCTCTTGCTCGCCCTCTCTCTCTTCTCTTGATCGCCCTCTCTCTTCTCTTGATCGCCCTCTCTCGCTCCTCTTGATCGCCCTCTCTCTCTCTCCTCTTGATGGCCCTCTGTCTCTTCTCTTGATCGCCCTCTCTCTCTCCTCTTGATCGCCCTCTCTCTATCCTCTTGATCGCCCTCTCCCTCTCCTCTTGATCGCCCTCTCTCTCTCCTCTTGATCGCCCACTCTCTCTCCTCTTGATCGCCCTCTCTCTCTTCTCTTGATCGCCCACTCTCTCTCCTCTTGATCGCCCTCTCTCTCTCTTCTCTTGATTGCCCTCTCTCTCTCCTCTTGATCGCCCTCTCTCTTCTCTTGATCACCCTATCACTCTTCTATCACCCTCTCTCACTTCTCTTGATGTGTCTGTGAGAGAGAGGGAGTGTGTGTGTGTGTGTGTGTGTGTGTGTGTGTGTGTGTGTGTGTGTGTGTGTGGGAGAGAGAGAGAGAGTGTGTGTCTGTCTGTCTGTGAGAGAGAGAGAGAGAGTGTGAGTGTGAGTGTGAGTGTGAGTGTGAGTCTGTCTGTCTCTCTGTCTGTCTGTCTGTCTGAGAGAGAGAGAGAGAGAGAGAGAGAGAGAGAGAGAGAGAGGTAGTGGTGAATGTTTACAAACACCTGTGTGTGTAAACCCAGAGATGAAAGGTTACCATGGTGACGACTTATGACAATTTACCCACTGCAGCACTGAGTCCCATTAAGAATGCATTGAGGTTTGTATCTGACAATTTTGCCACCTGTTCAAAAACCATGGCTCCTATCAAAAAATGACCAGACCGTGAGCATCAGGGAACCCCAATGAACTGATATATGTTGTTTTTTTTGGTTTTGTGTGTAAAATGTGGAGATGGGAGCAGTTTGTCTAAAGTGTACTTCTCTCTGTTCTGAAGAAAGTTCCGGAAAGATTTAACATGGGAATCAATTGGGAGCTAGGTGGACTTTTTGTCTCTTCATGCCCTCAAGAGGCATTTTGTTTAATATTTCTTTTTAATTTTTTTTAATTTTCCAACCTAGGAGAGGTTTTCCTACGTTTTTCATGAAAAAATATGTCTGAGGAGTGTAGGGTTTGGGAATTATGGCAAGTTCAAAACATTTTTTGGGGAGCACTGCTGCACTCTGTTTTGAGATCAAAGCACTCTAGACTTAACGAGCTGCTCCATCCACACTAATGTTAAAATCTGAAGAAAGCCTCTTTACCAAGCTCCAAACAAAGTTAATTATCTCAAGAAGTGTAAGAGATATCAAAAATAAAAGTCAAGTTTGAATAGCTGAAGGTGTTGTGATCATTTGAAAGTTGGAATGAAGTGTCTAGCTGAAAGTATGTGGAAGGAGTAGCATTTGGCGCAAGGTGTAGGAAAAGAGGATTTGAAGGCATCTCCCATTGACTTCCATGTTAAAAAAAGAGTTTAAAAAGCTGAATATTTCAAAAAGTATAAAATATTTTTAAAAAGTTGAAGGTTTCCCATCGATTCCTGAACAGGCTGAATAGTTTAATATTTGAATGGTTTCTGTAGCTGAAAATAAGCTGAAGTTATGGAGTACCAAAGTATTGGCTGAAATAATAAGGGGAAGAACTAGAAAATGCATTTCCTGCAGAAAATGCGTGCGAATGCTGTAAACTGTGAATTAATTTAGCTGAAAATGAAGAAAAAGCTGAATATGTTATTAGCTAAATGGTAGCTGCTTTTAGCAAAAAAAAATGCAGAAAAAGCTTAATATTTAAAAGAAAAGGTTTAAAAAAACATGTATAGCCTTGATGTCCTGAAATAGCCGAATAATGTAATAGTTGAATGGTTTCTGCAGCTGAAAATAGGCTGAAGGAGTTAAATATCAGATGTAAGTAGTAGTGAATGAATTTGTATTAAGATGAGAAAAGAAAGTAAAAAGGCTGGAAAAGCAGCAGAATATTTGAAACTACAAACTTTTGAACTAACTTGATGGTGAATTATCTGTCGCCAGGGCAACGGCATTTGATGACACCCCATAATACGCTTAGATGTGTTGATGGCTGCATCGTACCAAACCTGTGAAGTTTTGGGCCATTTCGAGCATTTTCACTGAAGTTATGAGAAAACCGTTGTTTCATGGTGAGCATTGTGTTGCCATGGCAACGGCATTTGAAGAAATCTCAAAACTGTCCAGTAGATGTCTTCACGGCTGGACTGTTAGCACACATGTGAAGTTTGAGCACTTTTTGAAACATTTTCATAGGAGTTATACATTAACATTAGGAGGTTACATTACTCTCTCTCTTCTCTTGATCGCCCCTCTCAATCTTCTATCGCCCTCTCTCTCTTCTCTTGATCGCCCTCTCCCTTCTCTATTGATCGCCCTCTCTCTCTCCTCTTGATCGCCCTCTCTCTTCTCTCTCTCTTCCCTTGCTCACCCTCTCTCTCTTGATCGCCCTCCCTCTCCTCTTGATCGCCCACTCTCTCTCCTCTTGATCGCCCTCTCTCTCTCCTCTTGATCGCCCTCTCTCTCTCTCTCTCTTCTCTTGCTCGCCCTCTCTCTCTTGATCGCCCTCTCTCTCCTCTTGATCGCCCTCTCTCTCTCCTCTTGATCGCCCCCCTCTCTCTCTCCTCTTGATCACCCACTCTCTCTCCTCTTGATCGCCCTCTCTCTCTCCTCTTGATCGCCCTCTCTCTCCTCTGATCGCCCTCTCTCTCTCCTCTTGATCACCCTCTCTCTCTTCTCTTGATCGTCCTCTCTTCTCTTCTCTTGATCGCCCTCTCTCCTCTTCTCTTGATCGCCCTCTCTCTCTCTTCTCTGATTGCCCTCCTCTCTGATCGCCCTCTCTCTTCTCTGATCACCCTATAACTCTTCTATCACCCTCTCTCCACTTCTCTTGATCGCCCTCATCTTCCTTTTGAAGGGTCCTGTGAAGAGAGGGAGAGTGTGTGTGTGTGTGAGAGAGAGAGAGAGAGTGTGTGTCTGTCTGTCTGTGTGAGAGAGAGAGAGAGTGAGTGTGAGTGTGAGTGTGAGTGTGAGTGTGAGAGTGTGTGAGTGTGTGAGAGAGAGAGAGAGAGAGATCAGAGAGAGAGGAGAGAGAGAGAGAGAGAGAGAGAGATCAGAGAGAGAGGAGAGAGAGAGAGAGAGAAGAGAGAGATGTCTGTCTGTCTGTCTGTCTGTCTGTCTGTCTGTCTGTCTGTCTGTCTGTCTGTCTGTCTGTGAATTGTTACAGCTTAAATGCATTGCAATGACTTCCATGTTAAAAAAAGACTTTAAAAAGTATAACATATTTTGAAAAAGTTGAAAGTTTCCCATCATGTGCTGAAAAGGCTGAATAGTTTGATATTTGAATGGTTCCTGCAGCTGAAATTAGGCTGAAGGAGTTAAATAAAGACATTAAATGTAAGTAGTAGTGAATGAATGTTTACAAACACCTGTGTGTGTAAACCCAGAGATGAAAGGTTACCATGGTGACGACTTATGACGATTTTCCAACTGCAGCACTGAGTGCCATTAAGAATGCATTGAGGATTATATCTGACAATTTTGCCACCTGTTAAAAAACTATGGCTCCTATCAAAAAATGACCAGACCGTGAGCATCAGGGAACCCCAATTAACTGATATATGTTGTTTTCTTTGGTTTTGTGTGTAAAATGTGGAGATGGGAGCAGTTTGTCTAAAGTGTACTTCTCTCTGTTCTGAAGAAAGTTCCGGAAAGATTTAACATGGGAATCAATTGGGAGCTAGGTGGACTTTTTGTCTCTTCATGCCCTCAAGAGGCATTTTGTTTAATATTTTTTCTTAATTCTTTTTTATTTTCCAACCTTGGAGAGCTTTTCCTACGTTTTTCATGAACAATTATGTCTGAAGAGTGTAGGGTTTGGGAATTATGGCAAGTTTAAAACATTTTTTGAGGAGAAATTGAAGCACCCCTCCACTCTGTTTTGAGATCAAAGCACTCTAGACTTAACGAGCTGCTCCATCCACACTAATGTTAAAATCTGAAGAAAGCCTCTTTGCCAAGCTCCAAACAAAGTTAATTATCTCAAAAAGTGTAAAAGATATCAAAAATAAAAATCTATTTTGAATAGCTGAGGGTCTTGTGATCATTTGAAAGTTGGAATGAAGTGTCTAGCTGAAAGTATGTGGAAGGAGTAGCATTTGGCGCAAAGTGTAGGAAAAGAGGATTTGAAGGCATCTCCCATTGACTTCAATGTTAAAAAAAAGAGTTTAAAAAGCTGAATATTTCAAAAAGTATAAAATATTTTTAAAAAGTTGAAGGTTTCCCATCGATTCCTGAACAGACTGAATAGTTTAATATTTGAATGGTTTCTGTAGCTGAAAATAAACTGAAGTGGAGTGCTATGGAGTGCTAAAGTATTGGCTGAAATAATAATAATAATAATAATAATAATAAGGGGAAGAATAAAGATTCGAAGAACTATAGTGGAATGCTGTGGCACAGCATTCGCACTAATAATAATAATAAGGGGAAGAATAAAGATTCGAAGAACTATAGTGGAATGCTGTAAACAGCATTCGCACTAATAAAGATTTGAAGTACTATAGTGGAATGCTGTGGCACAGCATTCGCACTAATAAAAGTACATCTAAGACCAGTATTGTGCAGATTAAAACAGTGCAGTGCATGTATTTTATTTTACCTTGGTAGTCGTCCCGACATGACTTTGCCAGGTCTGCTAACTTTGCAGAGCCCGGAAACTGCATTCAGTAGAAGCTTCTGAATGCGGCGCTTCGCGTCCTCCGAGTAAATCGCCAGAAGCGCCGAGACATCCTCATCAATTCCACCGCTCCGATGATTTATTTAGTGTTGCTATAATAACTGCTTTCACAAAAGTAATCTCTTCGGGTACGCTGCCCGAAGCGAGCAAATACAATGGCCGCTTCCAAAAAAAAATTCAGAGTCAAACGGGCGTGGTTTGCATTCCGCACAGCCAATCAGACGTACGAACTATTTTCTCCCACAACAGTCCCTGCTCTCTAGCAGGGACTGAAAAGCGGGTCGGACGAACTAATTTGAGCTACTTTAGTTCCTGGGGCTTTTTGGTGTGAACGCAAATATATCGTAGTTCTGATGAACTATTGTGGGAAAAGTACACCAAAGTACTCCGGTGTGAACGCATCTACTGTTATGTCACGGGTTTAGTTTTGTCTGTCTTGTAATGGGTTTTATTTTGCTATTCTGTTCTCCATGTCTCTTGTTTTCCTTCCTGTGTTTTTCCTCCTGTGTCTGATTGTCTGATTGTGTTCACCTTTTGCCCTTGTGTTTCTGCCTCCCCTGCCCAGCTGTATCTTGTCCTGTGATTACCCCTCTTTGTATTTAGTCTTATCTGCCCCTGTGTTCCTTGTCGGTTCATTGTCTTTCCTGTCTCCCTCCATGTTGGTCACGGTCAGTTTTTGTGTTGTTGCTACCTTGTGCTACCTGTGTTTTTCATGCCATGTTTTTGTTCATCAGCTTTTAAAATAAAGCTCGCTTTTTGTTTCTAGACCTTTTTACCTTTTTTTTGTAGTCTGCATTTGGGTCCTACCTTTTTCCACGATTCCTAACAGAATGAACCGACGAACTATGGACCCAGCGGATTTTTTTCTTGACATGGATCTGTTCGATCTAGAGTACTCTCTTCGGTGTCATCATGCTGAGTGGAGTAGAACCTCGGCTAGAAGGGACAAAGAGGCTGTCCTCAAAAAGGCACAAATGGAGGTGGCCAACATGCCATGGTTGAGGAGCTCGTTGCCTGAATGGCTCAGAGTTTTTTCGCGCGGCTCTGAGGGCCAGTCTCCATTCTCGGACCCTTTCTCGGGATCCAGCCTGGCGTTTGGAGGTCCACGGATCCTCCAAAAGACCTCTAAGAGACGCAAGGCCAGGATTCCAGCCCGTGCTCCAGCGGTTCCGGCTCCAGTGCCGGCCCACACAGCCATGGTTCCGGTTCCAGTGCCGGCCCACACAGCCATGGTCCCGGCTCCTGTTCCGGTCCCAGCAGCCATGGTTCCAGCTCCAGTACCGGCCCCAGCAGCCATGGTTCCGGCTCCAGTACCGGCCCCAGTACTGGCTCTCCGGCCGACGCCAGCTCCCCGTGTCCTGTCGGCGTACCGGCCGACTCCAGCTCCCCGTCTCCTGTTGGCTCTCTGGCCGACGCCAACCCCTCGTGTCCTGTCGGCATTCCGGCCAACTCAAGCTCCTTCACCGTCGGGGGTCCCGCCGACTCGGGGGTGCCGCCAACTCAAGACTCAAGTCCCCTCTCGAGTCTCTTCTCGAGTCCCCTCTCGAGTTCCCTCTCAAGTCCCCTCACGAGTCCCTTCTCGAGTCCCCTCTCAAGTCCCCTCTCGAGTCCCTTTCCAATTCCCTTCTCAAGTCCCCTCTCAAGTCTCTTCTCGAGTCCCCTCTCAAGTCCCCTCTCGAGTCCCCTCTCGAGTCCCCTCTCGAGTCCCTTCTCGAGTCCCCTCTCGAGTCCCCTCTCGAGTCCCCTCTCGAGTCCCCTCTCGAGTCCCCTCTCGAGTCTCTTCTCGAGTCTCTTCTCGAGTCTCTTCTCGAGTCCCCTCTCCAGTCCCTTCTCGAGTCCCTTCTCGAGTCCCTTCTCGAGTCCCTTCTCGAGTCCCCTCTCGAGTTCCTTTCCAAGTCCCTCCTCAAGTCCCCCTCTCGAGTCCTGTGCCGTTGGGGGTCCAGCCGACACCTGTTTCGTCGGGGGTCCTGCCAACTCCATGTCCTGTGCCGTTGGGGGTTCCGCCGACACCTGCTCCGCCGGATTTCCTGCCAACACCATGTCCTCTCCTGTTGGTGATTCCACCGACACCTGCTCCGCCGGGGTTCCTGCCGACATCATGTCATGTCCTGTTGGAGGTCCCGTCGACACGTGCTACGCCGAGGGTCCTGCCGACACCAGCCCTTGTTTCGTCGGGAACACCTGTCCGGGCAACACCGGTGACTATCCCGCCGACACCTGTTCCGCCGGGGGTCCTGCCAACTCCCTGTCCTCTCCTGTTGGTGGTCCCGCCAATACCTGTTCCAGCGGGGGTCAAGCCAACACCTTGTCCTATCCTGTTTGGGGTCCCACTGACACCAGCCCATGTTCCGTCCAGGGTCCCGTCTACGCCTGTCCCGCCAGGGGTCCCACCAGCACCTGCTCTCGATCCCAGTGCTCCGGCAATCCAGCTGACACTGGAGGGGTCCCATTGCGGCGTACGTCGTCATCCGGAGCTGTCCCGTCGCCGCCTTCTTGCCCGGCCTCCTGAGTTCCCCAGTGGCTTTCGCCCTCGAGCCCGACCCCCTGACTCTTCCAGCCGCTGCCTTCGCCCTCATGCCCGGCCCCCTGAGTTTGCCCGCTGTGGCCTTCGCCCCTTCTTGAACTCTGCCTTGCCCCCGGGCCGTCCGCCCGAGACCCCCTCCATGAACTCTGCCTTGCCCCCGGGCCGTCCGCCCGAGATCACCTCCTGTACCTCTGCCTTGCCCCCGGGCCGTCCGCCCGAGACCACCTCCTGTTCCTCTGCCTTGCCTCTGGGCTGTCGACCCAGACCCGTCCTCCGGACCCCCTCCACCCACCCTTTTGGAAGTGTTGGACTTTGTTTTTGGTACGTCTGGAATCCGTCCCTTGAGGGGGGTGTTCTGTCATGATCTTAGTGTTATGTCACAGGTTTAGTTTTGTCTGTCTTGTGGTGGGTTTTATTTTGCTATTCTGTTCTCCCTGTCTCTTGTCTTCCTTCCTGTGTTTTTCCTCCCGTGTCTGATTGTCTCATTGTGTTCACCTGTTGCCCTTGTGTTTCTGCCTCCCCTGCCCAGCTGAGTCTTGTCCTGTGATTACCCCTCTTTGTATTTAGTCTTGTCTTCCCCTGTGTTCCTTGTCGGTTCATTGTCTTTCCTGTCTCCCTCCATGTTGGTCACGGTCAGTTTTTGTGCTGTTGCTACCTTGTGCTACAGTACCTGTGTTTTTCATGCCATGTTTTTGTTAATCAGCTTTTAAAATAAAGCTCGCTTTTTGTTTCTAGACCTTTTTACGTTTTTTTTGTAGTCTACATTTGGGTCCTACCTTTTTCCACGATTCCTAACATTCTATACATTGAACTAAAATATACTCCAGATTTAAATTGTATTTAGTTGATCCTGTTTTTTCAAAGTTATCCAACACAAAGAGGACATTTGGTAGGGCAAACTTTAACCCGAGACTAAAGGCCCGATGTGATAATTTGTATCATAGATATCAAAATAATCAGCAAAAGCAGTTATTAGATGCATATTTGATTAACTCCACTGTATATCATTAATAATTATTTTATTTTTTCATGTTTGAAGAAACATTTCTAAAACTATACTTTTATGCATTTACAGGACCACAGTCTCCTCATTCTCATGTCACTCAATCAAGTCATTTTTATTTATATAGTCCAATCTTTTTTATAGGTATTTGTAAGCTTTTCGTCAAGGTAAAGATGGATAAGAAAGAGAAAGAGAGGATCTAAAGTAAAGAGCCGCAAGGGACTTAACCTCATAGTAAATGTCAGCAGGAATATGGAACTGATTTTGAAAAAGAAAGAAATGTAATGCTTTTATTTGCATTGGACACATTGCACAACCACATTTCACATATTTTTCGTCATATTAAATGATCCTCAACAAGAGGATGTGGCTTTGTGGTTACTACCAGGTTTGGGGAAAAATTAAATGCATGGAAAATGTTTTAGGAAACTAGAAAAAAGGACACGGTACGGTTACTCTAAAATAATCAGATGACCGATACCCTGTGTATAAATTAGGATTTTTAACCGGAGATTACAATTTTTCGATACATTTTAAAATAAGGAACTATATATTACCATTTGCGTAGACAGTAGGCAATTGCGGCGGAAAGGGCCGCTTGGACCAAAACAGATGGACAAATGACTCAAAACCTCCAATGTAGCTGTGCTGCTATAGTTGCCATGATGAGACACAAGCAGACTCACTAGGTTGAACAAAGTCAAATCACGTCTGGTAAAAATCAACAAATAGCACAAGAATAAAATAAAGCCCTTTTCAACTTGTGTTAGTTCAAATGGATTCCAGGTCCCAATTCTCCTTTTGTGATCAAAAATCTAAAACCACATAATTCTTTACATTTTAATATACTTGAGTGTTCTTTCAAGTTTTTCTTGACATAAGTGAACTGTATGCAGTTTGTGATATTATGGGAATCATATAATGGCAACAGCAGCTGTTGTTAAAAGCTACTGATTTAGGTCAAACTCGTCTAAAATCTAAATACAAAATTGCCATGTCAATTTAAATAAGGAATGTTCTTTGCATCAACAAAAAAAACCTTCTGAATGACCAGAATGGGTATACTGCAACAAACATTGATGAGTTAAAGGTGGGGTAGGTAAGTTTGAGAAACCGGCTCGAGATACACTTTTTGTTATATTCCATGGAATGCTCTTAACATCCCGATAGCAATTAATATCTTAAGTGCTTTGACAAAAAATCCATAAAAAAATGTCATCTGTGGAAGCCGTAGTACTGTAAAAAGCACGACCAATCATTTTAGCCGGCCCGGCTAAAATAACTGGATGGCCGACCTGCCTGTCAGCCTTCCATCTGTGCACAAACTTATCTCGTCCCCTCATTGGTCATGTGCGCGTTCGTGTGTGTTGGAGGAGGGGCTCTGTAAGGAAGTGGCAGATTTTCTCCGGCTGTGTATTTTCAAATTCTAGCGATCTCGAGCTGGTTTCTCCAAAATTACCTACCCCACCTTTAAGCAAAAAATATGCATCTGTAATTTCTGTAGTGCTTAACATTCAGTGTATTTGCAATAATGATATATATTGTGGGGTTTATTTGTATAGCAATGTAGTTAAATTCCAGTTTATAACAACAAACAGAATTAGAACTTTTTGAACATCCGTCCAAATCTTAGCTACTGTGAAAGTGAATTAAAGATTTAGTCATTTTCGATATGTTTCAATAAAATAATTTAAATTTTAGTACAATGCTTTTCTTGAAGAAAAAAATACTTTGTCAAATTCTATTTTTTTTATACAAGCCAAAGGAAGCGTAGCTTTTCAATGCATGAGACAATGTTTCATCCCTGAGGCCATAGATGAGAGGACTCAGACATCTGGGAGCTAGTATAAACATTATGTAGTTATTGTACCTGACATCAATATATAACTGTAAATCAATCGGAAGTAAAGCAGCTTCTATGAACGGGCCCCACAGCTTGATGAGACACAGTAGCAGCTGGAAAGCATGAAGAATGACCGTTCTGAGCCCTTTCCATGTTGACTTCTTGTTCTCTCCTGATGCAGCTTTGGCCACTTTCACTATTTTAACATAAGATACTACAATAGTAATTAACATGAGCAAAAAGTACAACTGGTTTATAGCTGACAACATATGACTCTGCCATATGTACACATTGAAGGTCTCCATTGAACACGTCCTTTTTTTTGTGTAAAAGCTAAGAGAGGCTGTTGCAAAGAAGGCGGAGAGAACCATAATACAGGGAACAGCGCTGAGGCCATGAATGATGAGGATGCAGTGCACAGCGCTGCGTGTGGAGGACAGCTCTCCGTGTCGCAGGGGCATGCAGATGGCAACATAACGCTCCAGAGTCATTGCTGTCAAAGTAATCGGTGTGACAAAAGAGTACAGAGACAAAATAATACAGAGAATGATACACAGGCCAACTTGTATATCAAACCTGAAATAGGCAAACATGACAGTGATAGTAGAAATGATCAACAACATGCTATCAGATAGTAGTGTAACAGCAAATAAGATGTAGCGTGCGTTTGTGTAGAAACACTCCTTTTTAAAAAAGGTAAAAATGAGCAAAAAGTTAATGTAAACAAAAATCCCCACCAGGATCTGCACAAAAATGATCCGGTAAACCTGCTGCTGATAAGACACACCACCCACCAGTGAGCTGTTATTGGTCATATTTTGTTTTTTTTATACAAAGAGCTTAAGGCTCCATCATTAGAAACAGAAACAGATTTCTCTGAAAACCCTCCAGGCTGTTCCAAAAAATAAATATGTTCTGCTGATCTGAGAGCCTTCTGACAGAGGGCTGATCCAGATGACTTTAAAGACAAGACCGTCCCAGAATGAAACCAATCTCTGCTCGGCAGTGTCGTCATCATCCCTCTCTGCTAATCCCCTTCATTTCATTGCTATTCTGGAAAGAGTTCTATACATTGAACTAGAATATACTCCAGATTTAAATTGTATTTAGTTGATCCTGTTTTTTCAAAGTTGTCCAACACAAAGAGGACATTTGGTAGGGCAAACTTTTACCCGAGACTAAAGGCCCGATGTGATAATTTGTATCATAGATATCAAAATAATCAGGAAAGCAGTTATTAGATGCATATTTGATTAACTCCACTGTATATCATTAATAATTATTTTTATTTGTTCATGTTTGAAGAAACATTTCTAAAACTATACTTTTATGCATTTACAGGGTCACAGTTGCTCTGTCTCCTCATTCTCATGTCACTCAATCAAGTCAATTTTATTTATGCATTCTAATCCTTTTATAGGTATTTGTAAGATTTTTGTTCATTCTTTATTATAGTCAAGGTAAAGATGGATGAGAAAGAGAGAGAAAGAGAGGATCTAAAGTTAAGTGCCGCAAGTTGGATTTTACGGGCCGCTAGGGACTTAACCTCACAGTAAATATCAGCAGGAGTATGGAGCTGGTTATGAAAAATAAATTGAATGTTTTTATTTTCATTGGACACATTGTACAACCACATTTTTGTACAGCTTTTGAATGTTACATGTACCAGTCCAGACGTGCACACATGAACACTCTCACACACAGACACATGTCATAGTAATGCTCATCTCTTAATTTCAAACTACGCCAGTGTATGTCTTTATGTGGTGTTAGATGTTGTGGAGTTCACCTCAGGCTGTGTCTAACCGCACTTTTCTGTTCTCTGTCATTAGATCCGAAGGCAGCGCTGCTGTCCTTCACAAAGATTCTGACCTCCTCTCTCATAGATGGTTTCTTGTGAGGAAAGCATAGCTCTGAAGATATTTCACTCTTTAAGCCAATTCATTTATCATATTTGTTAAACGTCATTGAAGCACTCTTATCTTTTACCACAACAGGGACCGCAAATGTTATTAAGATGCACAATTAAGAAATCAGACGGTCTTGGTCATCTTTACTGTTAACATGTTGACAGTTTACTGGGAATTTTACATCAAAACACAAAGTAACAACATATTTTTACATATAGCGATTTTAAGATTAATATACATCTCCCTAAACATTGAAATAGTAGGGCTGTCGTATAGCTCAGTTGGTAGAGCTGGCGGCCCATGTAGGGGGCTAGTATGCGGAGGACCTGGGTTCAAAGCGGGTCCGGAAACACGTGCCGCATATCAACCCTCTGTCTCCCCCCTTCTAATCTGTCTCTACATCAAAGGCACTGGTTGCCCAAAAACCTTTGTTTTAAAAGAAAACACAATTAATATTAAACAATATTAATGTATGACTAAATAGTTTCATGCAGGCAGACAAGTGGAAAATGCAAGGCCCACAGAGCTGTATGATATATCCATGGTGTTAGGGACATGGTTGTAGGAAAACTGACGATGTTCAGCTAGATATCACTGTCCTCGTGTAGAAAGGGTAAATGACCGACAGAAGCAGAATTAGAGTGGTGCAGTGACGAGTCCTAAAACCCGGAAGTCAGTTGGCATTTTACCACTTACGGTTCCCTCGTCTCAGAGTCAACGGGATTTTTCCATAGGATTTTGGAAAATAGCTCGAAATAAGGTCTGTGGTTGACACAAATTTAAGAGACGGTTCACGTTTTGTTCTATGACATTAAATACAACAGCAGTGACCGCACTGGGGATTTTTGAGGAGTTTACATGTCTGAAAAACGATGGTTGTTAACAAGTGGCTGAATAGGAATACAGAAGTTGCCGAGGACGTTGTACGTCATTACGCCGAACACGTAAACACTCCCGCTAAGTTTGTTTGCCCCTGTTCTGCTTGAAAGCAAGTACCTGAGCTCTTGCAAACTGTTAAAACAAACGCTTCAACTTGTACAATTTTGAATCTGTATTTTTTAATATGGATCTTAAGTTGGCGTGACGTTGAAATCGTGCGACCCTGCTGTACTCGGCTGTAGTTAGTTTATAGCATAACGTTAGCATTTTACTTCTGGCGACTAGATTTATGATTTGAAAATTATAAAAGTAGGGTTGACGTGTGGATATTATCCGGCTGAACAAAACGTGCATTTATCAGGTCATTTAACAGGTTCGTTTTCCACAGATCTTATTTTTTACAATATTCCAAAATCCTATGGAGAAATCCCATTGCTTTTTTGTCGAGGGAACCCATGCACAGCTTACTTCCGGGTCGGCCTACACAAATACGTCATCCCTGCAGCACCACTCTATTAACTGTCTCTACAGTGTGTTCCAAGGGAGCTGGCCACACATTAATCCTTCTGTAACAAAACACAAGTCAACATGTGAATTGCAACAAAGTTACTTACTAAGCAAGAACACCAGAAAAACCCAATTCTTCAACAATACTAAACCAATAGCAACTTATCTACTGTTAAAGCAGATTTTATATATTAGTGTACAATGTTCAATTTTAAACTGAGTAGATAGATATTTCCATAGCATGGAACCACATAAGTAATCAATCAAAAGTGAAGTATAAGTCTCTCTCAGGCTTGCTTAGTAGCTTGGGAGCTTAGAGATTAAATGAAATGTAGGCCTCCAAATACACCAGTGCGTTTCTTAAACAAGGGGTTTTCTACATGTGCACTATTGATGTGGTCTTTTTTCTATCTAGTATCTAAAATACTTGCTTTTCTTTAGGCTGCATAGCTGCTTTAGCTGACAAAAGCTAAATAAAGTCTGACCATCAAGTGGATCTTCTAGCTTTAAAGTGGCTGTGCCATGCTTTAAAATCCCTTTCCGACAGCTTGGTAGAGTCTGGGCCATATATAGTAGGGGTATAAGAGGGAATGTTAACTGAGCATTGTGGCAGTATTGTATTTCAGTGCACGGAAAAAGTTTTCATCCCTGAGGCCATAAATGAGAGGACTCAAACATCTTGAAGCAACAGTAAATGTTATGTAATTAAAGTACCTAATATTGATGAATAACATCAAATTAACCGGGAGGATTGCAGTTTCTATAAACGGGCACCACAGCTGGATGAGACAGAGAAGCAGCTGGAAAGCATGAAGAATGACCGTTATGAGCCCTCTCCATGTTGACTTTTTATCCTCTCCTGATGCAGCTTTGGCCACCTTCACTATACCAATGTAGGATAAAATGATGGTTACAAACATAATTAAGAAGTATAACTGAAATACCACTAATTTAATGTGATCCTGCCATCGGAGAAAGACAAATAATTGCATGGAGCAAATCTTGTCTTGAGTATACATATTAAGGGGGGCAGATGCAAAGAAGACGGAGAGAACCACAATACAGGGAACAGCGCTGAGGCCGTGAATGATGAGAATGCCGTGCACAGCGCTGCTTGTGGAGCACAGCTCTCCGTGTCGCAGGGGCATGCAGATAGCAACATAACGCTCCAGAGTCATTGCTGTCAAAGTAATCGGTGTGACAAAAGAGTACAGAGATAAAAGAATATAGAGAATGATACACAAGCCAATTTTCATTGTGAACTGAAAGTAGCTCAAGTTGAGCAGGACATCAGACATGATTAAAATAAAGCTATCAGAGAATAGTGTTACAGCAAATAAGATGTAGCGCATGGTTGTGTAGAAGAGGTCCTTTGAAAAAAAGGTCAAAATGAGCAACAAGTTGATACAAAGGAAAACCACCACCAAAATCTGCACTATGATGACCCGGTAATCAAACTGACGCTGCCCAAACTTACCACCAGCCAATGAATTGTTATCTGACATATTTTGTATATAAAATGTGTTTTGCACTACCAAAATGAAATGATATACCTTCTCATATAAAAAAAGATAATTAAACCTATAACATTAACTACGTTTAAGCTTCTTCAAGCTTCTTATGAGTCGCAAGATGTAGGTGCAGTCATTTATTAAACCTCCCATACAGTAATGTGACATTGCGGCACAATTACAATTCAACAATATAACATAAAAAAGAATAAACTGTTAAAATGTGCATCATCATAAACACAGGTCAATATGAGAGAAAAGTTAATTTAAAGTGTGATGTGTGATGTGAGTTGACCTGCTTGATCTGGTCAATGGCTTGCAGCAGCTTTGGAAGACAAATGTATTCTAGTGAGCTCTGTGCAGTCTTTTGAGGAAGGGTTTGTTAGACAAGCTTGGCTATTGGTCTTTCAAAAACATGGACTCTGGGGGAAACTATGGTGTTAGTCTCAGGTATTCCCAAACAAATGTCAAGTCATATAATTCCGTAAAACACAAGGCCCAAACCAATGCAGAGTGACTTGTATCTGTAAATCTGCATCTGTGCCTCCACATCAACTTATAATTTGTTTATGGTTTAATATTAGTGAATCTCAATCCTTTTCTGTGTATTCTTTTAAGATTGGCTTTACCTTACTTTGTAACTTAAAATCAACAAAAACAGACACTACGTAACCAGTACTTTATCAAATATGATGCAGAATTGAATGAGGGATTTGTATCTCTTAATTACAATCTGTATATCATTGATTAAATCACATACAATGGCTTAATAACTTTTATAATCCTTAAATGTTCTTGTAAATCGTCAATTTACCATTTATAATTATGTTTTGGGAATCTCAGAATTTGTGTAGATCCTTTTTACTCTTTCGTTTTACTGTGCCATTTTATATCACACAAGTGCAAGGCAAACCCATGCTCTTGAGTAAATAGTGGTAATGCCACATCTATGGATGACAACAGAAGAAGAAGAAGAAAAGAAGCCTTCGCCAGATAAACATTTAGTGCCCCGTCCAAAGCTGCGATCTTTGAAAATAGGATAAATATACAATGAATTATTTCATTGTTCTGTGTTTCATGTTAATCAAAAGAGTGAAATCAACAAGGTTTTTCCATTTTAATGTATGAAGCAGGGGGAAAGCATGTTTTTAAATCAAGAAACTGCTGATTTACTACAGTAATATTCACATAATGTAGAACAATATCTGAAATCATATCAAACTGGACTAATATCTTATAAAAAGTTGTTTCCTTCAAAAGTCTGCATTGATTTGGGGACATTAGGTCACATGACATGAAATCTATTAAAAGTGACCGATCATGCTATTTTTAGGCAATAGCATAGGTCTCAGATATAAATATATAAAAAACATGTCTATGAAGTGTTTTGCTCAAAATACCAAACCGATCACCCATTCTAGCCATGCCTCATATCCCTCTATTTCACTTCCTGTTTCAAAAGTGCTGATTTGGGGTATAAAGCTCTTTTTTTTAATTGCTAATGTGAACATGCACCGACCATATTACGTCCAAAACAGTCGGGCCCTTTTTTCCGATAACAACATTTCTGATAGGGCCGTGGGTGTAAAGCCAGCCTACATTTCCGATATTACATCATATCGTATGCAAATCTGGATCAGCTCCGTTGTAGCCCCGTTTTTAGAGATTTAGGTACGGAGGAAAAGAGAGAGGGTTTTATTTTCTGACGCTGCGTGAGTTCCCCGACACACCGGGGACACATATTTATGTATAAAAGACATCAAAAAGTACATTTTGCATGATAGGTCCCCTTTAAAAAGAAATGAAACATTTTCAATTTAGAATGCTGTGTAAAAAGAAGATAGACTAAAATCCAACCAAAACAGGTGTGTTTTACTGTCGCATCCACTGTAGTAACACAATTCTACATCGATTTGAGGTCATTAGGTCACACAACATGGAAGCTATTGAAAAGGAATTAGACTTTTCAAAACATAAATGTCTGAATTTGAAGAGGATGGACTAAAAATTCAATAAAAACAAATGTGTCCAGTACAGTTATAATATCTGATACGGATTTGGAGTGATTGGGTCACATGACATGGATGGTATTACAAAGATTGAAACATTTCAATAGAGAACTGCTGAATTATATATATTACTTATATATAAAATAGAAAATCCAAAAAAGCCCAAACCTAAAACATGTGTGTCTTATTTGTTGAGTGTAGTAATACACTGTCCTATTGATTTTGAGTCATAAGGTCACAGAACATGGAATCTATAAAAACATATTTGTTTATCATCAAAACCTTGTGGGAGGAAGCAACGCCAGATCCATGGCCAACCTTAGCTTGCTTGCAAAAATACTATCGGAGTGGGTATGTTAGTTGGCTGGCATGCTAAATCCCAGCTAACGTGATCCCTGATACATTACATAACCCTTACTCGTGTTTTAGCCATGGCCATCCCTTTACAGAGCCATATAGTCTTAATGCTGCAATGAATGCTTTCATTATTTGTAATTGTTATTGTTATTGTTTGTAATTGGCTGTTAGACTAAACATATTATTGCTGACTTCCTTTATAGTGTAACTACAGATTGTTTTCTAAATCTGTGTTTTTTGGAAACAAACTGAGTTTAAACAGTGTCATAAACCAAACAATAAAACAAGAGGTTGTATAAAGCTAAAAGTTTGGACATATTAAACCAACCATCTAGACATTAAATGAACAGTCAATGAAGCTGAAGTTTTGTCAAAACTTAGCATACTGCTTGTTTGTTTTGCAATAACATTTTAGACTGATGTCATTGTTTTGTTTGTGCACCTGGTAACTCGCAGTCGCTCACACAGAGGTATCATGAGGGAATACGAGGGTGATGGGCACTCAGCAGACAAGGATTGTTTTTGTCCATGTGGATTTAGACTCCAAAGAAAACAGTGATGCTAATGAGTTGAGCATCAATATTCTCTGATGGCAAATACACTCCTGTGAAAGTTAATTGGTCCATTCATTATTGATACTATCCCTTGTTGATTTGGGGCTCTGAATGAAGATGGCACAGCAGAAGAAAGTGATTAATAGTTGGCAAACTATTGATTTGTCTTGCTGTTTCTGTAATCAACAACAAAACCACTTTTTTTAATGTAAAAGCTATAGAGTCTACAGCACATGTCAACATGACAAGATGATCCCAGTGATGATGCTATTTTTGGGAATGTGGTTAAATTAGTTTTTAGGTATTAAGTTCAAAACAACATAATTGGACAACCAGAAGTTGTTGAACTAATGATGGCGCTACATGATAGTTCAGGTAATAGGATAACATTTGTACAATTCATCCTCTGGGAAACATGAATATCTGTACTAAATGTCCATCCAAATAGTTATATTGTAAGTATGTTTGTATAATAGATATTACAAAAAATTATTCAATGTCAACCTTTTGGTAGAGCCATACAATACACCAGCGGATCACCAATGTCTGTTGGATTTACCCAGAATTGTCAACCTGCTGCTGGCACTCGATAAAAGATCAGGAGGTCACTATGCTATCTAGAATACCTTGTCTAGGGGCCAGGCACCAAAACATGTTTTTATGTAAATCCACCAAATATTCTTTGAGGTGTTTCAGCCTGGACAATAGTTGTGGCAGATCCAACCTTGACATTCCTAGAGCCATGTCACCTCCGAGGTGATTAAACACAAGCATTTGTTCACCAACTGCCAACAACTACATCAACTGCCAGGAGAGAATCTGCAATTAGAAGGAGTCTGAGCCAATATCAAGGCATATGCATTTGGTTAAAGGGGTCCTAAAATATTTACTGGCCTTTTTGCGGGGGGCTTTTTTTATATTTTGTTATAACTTTACTGGGCTAGAGTGCTGACAGTGTATGGCCCATACAGACACTACATTCTGAAAG
Source organism: Trematomus bernacchii (assembly GCF_902827165.1). Lineage (NCBI taxonomy): Eukaryota > Metazoa > Chordata > Actinopteri > Perciformes > Nototheniidae > Trematomus > Trematomus bernacchii. The sequence continues at coordinate 8,936,933 of NW_022987851.1, read as the reverse complement.
TGATCATTATGAGATATTACACTGATAGCCTTGGCTTGTTTTTCATCATCAGAAAATGTTTTCCTCCACATAATGATGATCATAATTAGTCAGTTATCTGTATTCCTCTGTGTGATAATAAACTCCAGTGAACTAATTAAAAGTGATGACTAAGGGCATCATTAATTATTTAAAGACTGCTTTGTTGATGGTGTCGGAAAATATTTCCTATTGTATTGTATAATGTTTTAATATATGAACCAAAAGTATTGTTTACACACATATTAACAACTGCACTTTTGGCAAATATAACATGATAATATTGAATAAGTTACACATTGGTATACAGCTATTATAAAATATATAAATGACCCATTAACAGTTAAAAAATATAGTTTAACCCTATATTTCATGCAAACATAACATAACAATCCGTATTCAGAATGAGTAAATTCATGAAGGTGTATTGCTCTAAATAAATAGTAATAATTTAAGGCCTGATTACTCTTACTATTTAATGTGAACTGTTCTCAATCATATCTCACATCGTGCAACAACATATTTGGAATCACGTACTGTTGTTGTATAGAAATGCATAGGTGCAATAAGTATGACATACCACATTGAGTTATATAAAGACACTCAAATAATAAATGAGAGTAAATGTTGAATTATGATTTATTTGCATGTCATCTTCTTTAAACCAACTGTAATTATTTATGTGATGTCATTCTTTGAAAGAGAGACAACCACCCTTAACTAACCTCTTCCATTCATCACAAAAAAAAGTATAACCTAGTGGCAGTTTTGGAACGTACCTTAGTACATTTACTCAAGTATTATACTTATGTACTTTTTTTGACATATTTGTACTTAAAGGTCCCATGTCATGCTTTTCCGGTTATTACCCGTCCCCTTATGTGTTATGTAGCTTTGTATGCATCTAAACGGTCGGCAAAGTCACAAACCCTCAAAGTACACCATGTAGCGAGTAAAACTCTAAAACAGAAAATACCTGTCTATGCTGCCCCAGAACGCCTCGTTGAAGATTTTTCTTGCTAGTGGAGCCTCGCAGTTGGGGGGTGCTGCAGCCCCCTCAGCATCGGAAGACATGTGCTACCAAGCAAGCGTACTCGAAGTGGGCGAGCTGACCAATCAGAGCACACTGGGCTCACAGGGAGGGGGGGCAGGAGCTCCAACAAGCCGTTTAGGACATAGAGTGAATACCAGGTGAATACACATACTATACAGAGAGATGCTGTATGGGAAACCAATGTGAGTTTGGAAAATTGCACAATGTAAATCTATTCTAGATCAGTAGAAATGGCCATGACATGGGACCTTTAACGTCAGTATTTCCATTTCCTGCTCCTTTATACCTCTATTTCACTGGATTAAGACTACATTTATTTAACCCTCCTGTTATCCTTGGGGTCAATTTGACCCCATTCAATGTTTAATGTATCTAAAAAAATGGTTCACATTATTTTTTTTGCTTAGTATTTCATTACTTTTCCTAATTTAGTGAGGACTAATGGGTAAACATAAAATCAACATGAAGATCTTTTTTAAATGTCCTGTACGCACTTTGTACGCATCGGTGTCCCTTGGGGTCAATTTGACCCCAGGTTGTTTTAGTAGTATAAACCATATAAAAATGTCAATATTTTACACTTATTTGTGTTGATTGTAAAACAAAACTACCCTCTGCTTTAGTTATTGGTCCTTTAACAACATCAAAAAGATCTTACTTTAACATTTTATTTCAGTCAGTGAGATTTTATGGAGATTTATATATTTTTCGATAGTCACATAATAGGAATTCTGGAAAGGGGTCTGCAGGGGAGAAGGTTGGGGTAATGTTTAATTAACCCTTAGATGCACGAGTGACTGGACCCTACACTCTTCCATAAGTGGGTCAAAAAGGACCCGTATTCGAATAATATGTGTTTTTCTGCCATTTTTGTCATTTTGGTTAAGAAAAATCACTTTTTTTTACATTTTTTTTACATTACAAACGAAATTCTATAGAAAATGCATGCATTTTTGACCCACTTATGGAAGCTTGGGGTAGTAATCCAAAAACTACAATTTCTTAAAAATGTTATTTAAAATTTGAATGGCATGATATCCAAAACGTGTTTTTTGAGGAATAGCTGGAATATGAAATGATAAAAAAATGTCACTGGGTCAAAAAAGACCCACTTATGCATCTAAGGGTTAAATGGTTATGTAGGCAGTCAACTAAGATACCTAAAACACCAGAGACATACATGTTGGTTACAATTTGGAATATGATCATTGTCTTTTAAACTAATGGGGTCAAATTGACCCCAGAGGATAAAGGTTGTAAAGTAAATCGGAGGGTTAACACAAGAGTTACCAGTGTATTTGTACATACACAAACACCTGATATGCTGTTATATCTCTCACAGGCTCCACCCTCTACTGGACTCTATGGGTACTACCTTATCCCGCGTGCATTCTCCCACTGAGACTTCTATAGACGTAGCCGGCCCAGGGCGGGCCTACCTGAATGCGCGCGCATCACACCGTATAAAAGGAGGCCTCGCCTCCTGACTATCATCCTTTTTCTCTTCAGCAGCGGAAGTGATTCCACGAGCTTCGAGACGATTGAGAAAGAGAGAGTAAAGTGTAGGGCCTACCCGAAATGCCCGAATCTAATTACCCTTCTGCTTCACGTCCTTGGGGCCTGACCACGCGGTGGGTAATATGGGCCCGACGCTGACATGCCCAGACTGCCAGATGATCCCGCGGCTCACACGAGAGCATCGTGGGCAGCACTTCCTGGCGAGGGCTACCCCGCAGGAGGAGTCGGTGGATCTGGAGCTCGACGTCGTGGACGTAGGCGATTCGGGGGGAGCGAGGTGACATCTCCCGGTTCTTCCGATTGGGGGACGAGGAGGACGCCTCGCTGACCGGAGGTCCAACTCTCAGGTCTGCGCGGATCGATTTCCCGGCGGTGATGACTCTGGCGGCGGAGCGTGTAGGCTTACCGCTCCCCCCACCGCTGCCACCGAGGCCTGTAAACCTCCTGAGATTTACGGCCCGGTTCGTCCGGCGCAGCCGACCTTCGTTTCGCCACAGTGGCGTCTCGTCACGTGTGGCCAGGGCTCACGGCCCTATCTAAGAAGGACCGAGAAGATGTCCACGGAGGGGCTCTTTGGGTTGGTCTCCTCGGTCACCCAGCGCTTCAGCCGCCTAGAGGAGGAGAGAGTCCAGCTTAGCCGCATGCTATCGCTGGCTCCTCCTCAGGCCCCGCTACGTGCCCCCCTCGCGCATGCAGGGGAGGGAGCGTAGTGCGACAGTGAAGCGGAGGGAGAGGCGCCGGCACGGGGGTCCCGTAGCTGCGGCGCCCTCCACCTCTACGGCCCACCCCGTGGCACCGGCATACCGGCAATCACGGGGAAGGGCATGCCCGACCGAGGCAGGCTCCGCAACAGCAGAGCACCCGGGTGGGGAGCTCCATCTTCGCGGAGTTAACTGCCTATTTAATGCCCAGATCCCTGTCAAAACTTTTAAAATAAAGATGGTGTTGATCTGTATCCAAGTCTGAGTGTCCTTTGTTTCCACAATACACTTGCACATGTTGATGACTGTACAAATTCCCCACTCGCCGCCCCAGCTATAGCTCCCGTTAGGGAGGAGGCTAGTGGGAGTGCGCAGATGAGAGTGATAAACCGCAGGCAGCACTGTTATAGTGCGGTGCGGGTACAGGGACATTATGGACGTTTTTCTGTTAGAAAACATTCTATGCCTGAAGCTAAGACTCCAAATAATGCTGTTTACTATAGTGATAGGGGCTGCATTATAGCAACGCCCGCACTTGTAAAGAGGCGCGTGGCGGTGCGTTCAGGGGCCTTAGTAAAACACACTACGCCTGTAAAAACTCCGGTTAATGCTGTTTTCCATAGTGAGGAAAATAGCATTATGACGACACGCGGCCCCCAATGCTGGAATCTCAGCCACTTTGGCCTGCAGAGGTGGTTCCCCAGCCTGCGTTTGGAGGCACAAATGACGGCTGGTGACCATCCCTCCCCCCCTCAGTGGGGGCAACCTCCGGTTTTGGGGGTCTCCGGACCACCTCCGGAGGGGGTCTTCACTGGGACGGGTGACCTCCTACATCACAGTGTTCACGGACGCGTCCGGAACAGGATGGGGAGGGACCTGCCTGAAGAGAGCTATAGGTGGGCGCTGGGCTCTGACAGAGTTTCGACACAGCAACCTCCTAGAGCTACGGGCAGTAGTGTTAGTCCTCCGACATTGCATGCCCCTAATTCAGGGGAGACATGTAATGGTCAGGAGCGACAACAGCACCACAGTGGCTTATATCAACAGGCAGGGCGGAGTCCGCTCCGCCTCCTTGTTGACCACAGCGGAGGAGCTGTGGTTATGGGCCTCAGAGGTGGTGTTATCTCTGAGAGCCCTCCATGTCCCGGGACTGGAGAACAGAGGGGCCGATCTCAGGTCGAGGGGCGGCCCCCTGCCAGGCGAGTGCTTCACCCGGAGGTGGTGAAGCAGGTCTGGGCCCAGTTCGGGAGAGCAGAAGTGGACCTGTTCGCCAGCCGACGCAACAGCCACTGTGCCCTGTGGTTCTCCATGGCCCTGAGCGACGACCCGCCCTTGGGGGTGGACGCGTTTGCACACGAGCCATGGCCAAGGAAGCTGCTATACGCCTTTCCACCGCTGCGTCTCATTCTCCCTCTCCTGGGGAGAGTGAGGCGAGAACGTCTGGCAGTCATTCTGGTAGCACCGAATCGCGTCGGGGCTCCGTGGTACTCAGAAATGACACGGATGGAGGTGGGCCAGCCCCTGTTCTGGGGGGCGATGTCTCTAGGGGCAGGTGCAATCGGGGCGTTACCCACTCTGGGCCGTCCTCTTCAGGCTTGGCTCCTGAGAGGGACAGGCTGAGACAGGGTGGATTGTCTGACAGCGTTATTCAGTCTATCCAGGCAGCGAGAGCAGAATCCACCACAGCCTGTTACAGGCCAAAGTGGCTGAGATTCCAGCATTGGTGTGAGGAGCGGGGAATAGAGCCCCTATCTTGTGAGTTGAGCTCTATTTTATCCTTCTTACATTGGCGCGTTTCCACTACACGGCCTCGCTCGGCCCCGCTCGGTATGGCTGGGCCGCGATTGGCCTCGTTAGGACCAGCTCACTTTATGGCGCGTTTCCATTACAGTTTAGGAACTGGGGTAGTATCTATAGTAACGCAGTGTAGGCGGAGCGACGCTGCTTAAAACTGCCGTGACGTCATCTTCAATGCGACACAACAATGGAGGATGTGGAGATGTGAAAGCGATCGTTTGCTTGTTTTTTGCTGTGTGGTTTATTATCACAAGAAATAGACAAGAGTTGTTTCGAAAGAGGCGACGTATAGCAAGACGAGGTATAGAAGAAGCTGACGCGAGAGTTCGGGCAGTCCTCCTACGCCGCAGAGACTACAGGACGACTCGAATCACTACTAACTACAATGCTACTTGGTAAGCTAACGTTCGCTAACTAGCAATGTGTTTAGGCTCACGCTCCCTATACGACCAAAGTATTTCAAGTATTTAATTAATTGTAGCTACCACTTTTACGTATTAAAATACGTATGCTTTTGTTTGTGTATTTCAGAAGTTACCGACCGAGCTACCGAGTGGTGGAATGTGATTGTTCCATCTTTCACACACACTCAGTGGGTGGAGAACTTCAGGATGCCTGAGGAAAACCTACGTCTACCAGGGGTAGCAGTGGCACAAGGTGCAGAGGAGGGCAGGGACATACGAGAGGGTCTGATGCGCTACCTGAATACCTAGAATGGATAATGTAATACCTAAATATTCATTGTATTGTATTGAACATAAATACATCTTTTTTTTTTCACATACATGTGTTTGTCAAATTATTTAAACCAAAAAAATGTTATCAGAATTGACTATTTAGTAAATATTTGAATTTCAAGCACCAGTACTGCCCCCATAATAATAATAATCTAATAAATTAAGCAAATATCAAAGCAAACTATAAACATAAATACAAAAGTGTAAAACACAACAGAACTATATTCATAAATGCAAGTGTAAAAAATTGTTAACATGGATGGAGGCTAAAGTATCCACAGCATAAAATAATATGATTATGATGGTTTGTCTGAAAGACACAGCCTCAAGGTTCAAGGTTTTTTATTTTGTCATACGAACATAGCTAGTGTAGTTATGACAATGAACATCTTAGGTCACAGGCTCCTCCAACAGTGCAACACAATAACCCAGATCAACAGAAATATAGTGCAAGTAAATATTAAGCGCTGTGCACCGCTCTCTTTGTATAGGTGTTTTCTTTTGTTCTCTTCTCTTTGAAATATATAAGCAATGTGTTTGAGTCTAGCACAACGAGGGTATTACAATTGAGTAATTTTTACTACATGTATTTATCATGTATTCTCAATACCATTACAAAATATGTAATGTTATGTTTTAGAGGAGGACCTCAAGCTAGCAAACTCAATTTCAAACAGTATGCAGAGTTGTCCTGCTAAAGAGTTAAAATGTATTATTTAACCAAGTATTTATTCTCTTATTTGCTTTAATTGCAACAGATGATAAAGGTTTCACTGTGATAAGTATTCTCTTAAATCCATAAACCCCTGTACAGTGCTTTGTGGACGATGGTGTTTATGATATTTCTGACTGCAGAGGGACGCCTAGATGATGCCATCTTTCTGTGTGATCGCTGGTGGGTGCAATTATTTATCAACAAGCAATAAGATAAGACATGGCATTGATTCTGCTGGGCCAGTTGCCGTTCCTGCAGGGCCAGATCCTCTCCTCCTCGGTTTGTGCTGTTGATGCAGAGGATGTTGTTCGGAACTGTTCCTCCTCGCTAGTCCCAATGTAATCATCTAGAACAGAAACATGACTTGTAAATTCCACAAACTACTGCAGCACAATACTATAAATAGCAACAACAACTATAGAAAAGACAAACTGAACGTAAACAATGGCACATATGGTGTTAGCAAACAATAGCTCTCGCTAATGCTATCTGCCTAGCTAGCCTTCGGGGCTCCATAAAAGCATGGGTTGTCGAACATAAATGTAAGGATAAAATAGACTTATTTGTTAGAAGTGAGCTTTAGAACAGATAGGGACACAAAGCAGGGACACAAAGCTTTCAAGCTAATAACAGAGCGTTAGCAAAAACGTACCATGCAGACTCCAGTAACGCCGTTGGAGAGTCCAGTGTCTGTGTAGAGACCTCCTGAAAGACTTTGATATTGCGAGTTGTCCCGTCGAGCACCCGCTGGACCTTATCATCTGCAATATAATGGACGTCGTCACTTCCTCGACCGACCATGGTGTGCTTTTCTTTGCCATTGTTGTAGCTCCTCTGTTAACAAAAATGCTGTTTGTAAAAATGGATTATCTCGCGCGCAGATTGTGACGATTCTCTCCGACCAATCAGCAGCCGAGAGCGTTGACGTCACAAACTCAGCCCGGTTGTCTTGGCCCTGGCCCCACGATTTTATGAGGCCAGAAAAACTGTGAATTAGGACCCGCCGGCCGGTACTAGGCCAAGTGGAAACGCAACCACAAACGGGCCGCTGACGTCACAGCCCTCTTAAACCGGGCTGCGCGCTGTAGTGGAAACGCGCTGGTGGACAGAGGGCTGGTGCATTCCACGGTGAAAGTGTATGCAGCAGCCATCTCGTCCTGTCATGAGGGATTTTGGTGGCAGGTCAGCCTTTAATCAACCACTGATGTCACGGTTTTTACAGGGGGTTAGGAGACTGCGCCCTGTAGTGCACGTCTCCACCCCGCAGTGGGACCTGCCCCTAGTGCTCGAGGCTCTGGCCTCGGGACCATTGAGCCTCTGGAGCTCTCCCCTCTGAAAGCATTGTCGTGGAAAACAGCTTTGCTTCTTGCCTTAACGTCAGCCAAAAGAGTGTCCGAGTGAACTGCTCTGTCGGTGCACCCGAGTTGTTTACTAGTTCGGGGTGGCCGGAGCGGCGCGACACTTAGACCGAACCCCTCCTTTGTGCCTAAAGACCTAAGGAGTGCGTTCAGGTCGAGGGCTATTCAGTTAGGGGGTTTTAGTCTCCCCCCCATGGGGGGCCAGGGAGGCTAAACTGCACCTCATCTGCCCGGTGCGTGCGCTAGCATGTTATGTGGAGCGCACGGCTGCCCTTAGACGCACCGAACAGCTGTTCGTGTGCTTCGGGGGCGGGGTGATCAGGAAAGCTCTGTCCAAGAAACGCCTGGCAGGCTGGCTCTGCGAGTGCATTGCACATGCCTACGGACAGGCAGGGAGAGCCTGCCCCACAGGGATTCGTGTGCACTCCACACGGGCTGTAGCTGTGTCAACAGCCTTATTCAACAGTGTGGAGGATTTATGCACAGCGGCGTCTTGGTCGACGCCAGGCCCCTTTATAAGGTTTTATCTCTTGGACATGTCTGGCTCTTTCTCCTCGTCTGTGCTTGCTGGGGCAACACAGGATTTGTAGGGGGGGGGGGTTGTGGGTCAGTTGGCATCTGACCCCCTCCCCGGACGTGATGCGCCTTCACCTTTCCTGGGCCCTCTGAGGGTCCCGGGATAGGCAAGGGGCGCGCTGGCCCGTTATGGGCGGAGGGGCTGCCCCCCTCCTGCCGAGAGGCAGGGGGGGGATAGCCCCCCCACATTTGTAGTCCTCTCACACTCTGCACGGGGTCAGTGCTTGAGTGTGAGGCATGGGCGCTGGCGCTCTCCCTGTTATCCTTAGGGATTCAGGAAGGCAGGTGCGTAGCAAGCCCATACGGGGCCGAGGGGGCTCTCCCCACCCGTCTATGGGCGGGGGGTGGGGGGGTCCCCCGGCACTGTTTTTTGAGCACGCTTTCTGCGAGGTAAGCGCAGCAGGGTGTGCTCTGTCAGCCGCAGCCCAGATTTCTCCTCGGTCACAACCGGGTTAAGGGAGAGTGTGCGGCAGCAGCTGCTGACCAGAAAAGCCGGTCAGGGGCAGTAGGGTGGAATGGTGTTGGACGACATTGCGCGTATACATCAGGGCTCCACCCACTGTACCCATAGAGTCCAGTAGAGGGCGGAGCCTGTGAGAGATATAACGGGGGGGTTACGTATTGTAACCCTAGTTATATAAGCACAGGCGGAGCCCTCTACTCAGGGCACTGTCTGTTCTATTCCGCTCGCTGAAGAGAGGTATAGGATGATAGTCAGGAGGCGAGGCCTCCTTTTATACGGTGTGATGCGCGCGCATTCAGGTAGGCCCGCCCTGGGCCGGCTACGTCTATAGAAGTCTCAGTGGGAGAATGCATGCGGGATAAGGTAGTACCCATAGAGTCCAGTAGAGGGCTCCGCCTGTGCTTATATAACTAGGGTTTGTAGTGATCACTGATTCATACACTGGGGTTACATAATTCAATCCAGGAACTACAGGTTGGGGGTATTGTTTCCGCACGGACAGATATCTTGACGGTACCTCCGGGGTACCTACTGGGGTTGCATTCGAATAGTCCATTTAGCTTAGGAACCTTCCTAACGGAGTGAAATGACCCGGAAGTCCCTCAGTGGCAGCCATGATAAGTGCCGTTCGAATTCTCTAAATTAAAAGGAAAGGAGGTTTCAAACTTCCTTTATAACCTCCTTTAGCCTAGGAACCACTGGACCTCCCTAACCGAAAGGAGAGGAGAAAATGCTGCCCCACAATGCCTTGCGGCCGCAGCATTTGCCGTCACACAACAGTCGGCCGTTCACGGAAACAACCGATTATGAACGAGAAATGATATCATGAAAGTTACGGTGCTTATTAAGCATTTTAAAACGTATGTGGTAAGTTGCCAAAGTGCTTTGTTTTGAACGTTCATCAGTATTATAATCAAAAAGAGAAATATGAACGTTAGTTTTTACTGAAATGATCAAATAAAGTCAACATTTCACAGTCTTTACTGAGCTGTGTGGGGTTTGTTCAACTTTTAAAAGATGTTTGAATGGTGATATACACAGTGATAGATGTTAAGGACTAACGTTTATAATAAATACATTTGTATTGATTTTAAGATCTTTTCATACAATCATATGTATTGGGATCATTTGTATTAATGTGGACCGGAGGGAGAGGGTGACGAGCATAAGTTTCACTTTCCTTTTTTATTTCAATTTCAACTTTGGTCATGAAGAATATGTTTCTCTGTTGTCCCCGTTCATAAAGCATAAAACAACAGCATCAGAGCACGGTGCAGAGTCTCTAGATGAGTTTACAGTAGTCCCTCGTTCTTATTAAACATCCATGTTGTAGTCCGCTGTATAGAAAACTGTAGTTTCCATAGTTTCCCCACAGCAGCAGGCGCACATTTATGACCTCTGCTGGCGCATCATAAACACGTCGGATAGTGAAAGTGCAGTCGGATTCTCTAAAGTGCCGCAGTCTCTTCTCCTAAATCCTTTTGAATTCTCCTATCCACTATCCCTTAACCCCATGACGTTTCACTCCGAGGTCAAGGAATAGACGATAGGGTTAGAATTTAGGAGCTGTTTTTTTGGAGTATTCGAACGCAACCTGTGTGTGTGTCTCTTGCACTTTCTCTTCTCTTCTGCGGCTTCGACCCGACAGCATGTCAGTTTCTGCTCCCCAATAAAGAGAGATTTGCACCTCCGATGCACCGCCTCCGTCTCCCTTCTCTCGGCACTACAGGTTACAATACGTAACCCCCCGATATGGTATAATGCTACTAATAATCTACACATAATCTAGATGTACATTTGGTCCACATTGACAAACCACAATACTAACATACTCTTAAATGTATAAAGACAGGATAAAATAATACTGTGAAAAGATAGATTCTGCTTAACAAGTACTTTTGATACACGAAGTAATTAAAAAAAATACTTGATATTATTCTGAAATTATAATTTAACTTTTGGCACTTTAAGTACATCTTGATGCTAGGCTACTACAATTTGTACTTTAATTTAAGTACACTTTTGAATTCAGGACGTTTCTCTGCAGTGGAGTATTTTAATAGCATAGTATTTGTACTTTTACGTGTAATGTCTGAGTACTTCTTCCAACACTGCCTGTTGGTGATATATTGAAAGATTAAGAGGACATTTGGTGACTGTATTTACAGCTGAGCACAAGTTAATGTTGCCGTTTCACCGCGTGAGGGAAGCAGTGTGCACTGCAGGCTGTGACGTCTCACTGCCGGGGAATCTTTGCTCGGTGACACGAACATTTATTGAAGCGGACCGACATGGCCGCACTGCGGAGGATAACAACCTGCTTCCGTCTACTCAGGTACGATATGTTTTGCAGTTAAATGTACTTGTATAGGTAAAGTTTCTAGATCAATGGCTACACAATGTCCTAAACTACCCGCCTCTTAAAAATAAAATACTGTTGTCGACGATTAAAGTGGGAAAATGTTTTGCCTCTGAATGTGATAGCAACAACAACAACCGGAAGTTGTTATAATACACGTTAAACTTGTTTTTCCTTGCCCAAAACCGCATTATATTACACTCGGTAAAGAAGAGTAAAGGGCTAATTAAAACTAGGTTCAGTATTGATTCCCCAAACGTCTTATTTCATCTTTAGGGGTCCTCATTCTGTTCAGTCCTTTGTATGTAGGCTACTGACAATATAAGATCGTAACTTGACATTGCTTAGCACTTATGTTAAAATCATATATTTAACTGTAGGCCTAACTGGCTGATTTGAGATGAAACTGTTTTATTATTTGTCTAGGAGATCAACTCGTGTCCTCATCAGTAGCGGTAAACCTGCGGGGAAATGGACAAACATTCTGTACACAGGTATATCGTCACTAACTGTGGGCGGTGCGCTGTGTGCTATACCTTTCAAACAGGTGAGTAATCTTACCAGAGATATACGCAACGCATACAAACAACACAGCAGCCATCTACAGTATATAAATAAGTGTACATTTACCTTGTGTGTTACTCTGTGTGTCTCTGTTGCAGGCTGACAACCTCTCTCGTGACTCTCTGGTCAGACGAGCAGCCTCTCTGGTTACAGACAGTTCAAGCACCTTTCTCTCTCAGACCACTTTAGCTCTTATTGATGCCATCACAGAGTACTCTAAAGTAAGTTCTCATCTTTTCTGAGATATTTCTCATATTTACAAGGATTGTGTTCGATCTTCTGGTCTATTGGATACTTTTTCATTATAACATTCCACTAGTCTTTAGTGGCTGGTAGGATAAAAAGGCCTTGATTAACGAGAACCTTTTGAATAACTGTAGTGTTTAATAAGTGCAGAAGAAAATCAGCAACCGGCTGGCCAGACTCAATACAAATATTGACAGTGTTTTCTGTAATAACTTAGATTGCCAGAAGGGTTGACAAAAGTCCACAGTGTTAACAAAATAGTTTACCTAGAGAGGTGCTAGTAAGATAGCCAGATAGCCATAGCTAATGTCAGCTATGCATCTAACAAGTTAGCTAGCCATCTAACAAGCTATTGCCAAATTAGTTGCTCTTATAATTAAAATTATAATAATTATTGACTTGCATCTACCCTTCTAGCAGTGAGTGATTACAAAAACATTGTTGACATGTGCTTTCAATATGCCAGCCAATCTCACAGAGCCAGCAGCTCTGGCGCTCCAAACATCCACCCACATTTCCAATTATGTGTTTTTTTGGGTAAACTAATTAATCTAAGTAATCTGAATGGTTACCTTTTCACGTGAAAAACGTATTAGCAATTTAAAAAAAAAACTAAACAACAATTTATTTGAAAAATAAAGACTTCCTTAGCTAATGACGCCAAGCAAAGTAATAGCACATACGCTCTAAGTGGAAATATGACCACAAGGTTATGAAGCATGGAACTAGCCCTTGTTCAAAGCGACAAAGAGGTGAAGACCCTCTATCCTCATACCTTTAATTGTGTTAAGGGAAACATTTGCCGTTTTTCCATGACCACTTCCATTTGATGTAGTATGTAGAGACAAATCAGTGGCAATGTCGAGAGATCTGTATACAAACTGATTTGTTAAGTACGCTTTCCCCCAAATAGTTTAGTAAAGACATGCAGGCACTTCAGGTTTATTTTAAAGTTCAAGATATCTGTGACTTCTGCTGCCACTCCCAACACAACATAGGTCAATTTCCTTTATTTGTGGCAATCAACCATCAAAATGTATTGTGCTATTTTTATGGATTTAATTAAGTTAGTTTAAATCTACTTGAGTACCTCTGTGCTAGTCTGCCTCCTGAAATTGATTTTAAATGTTAACGGTTTATGTCCTCCCTCTGTTTGCAACAGACTGTGCACACACTCATTTCCCTCCAAAGACGATATTTGGAAGCGCTGGGAAGACTATCTCAAGCAGAAGAGGATAAAATCTGGCAGGTGATCATTGCCCAGCGTTCTGAGGTGAGTTTTTGTTGTCTCCTTGGGTGAAAGGTACTTGAAAACAAAACTGAGCATAGCATTCAGTTTTTCTGTCGATTGCTGCCCCATAAATATGACGGCACACTTACAAACCGTATTAAAACAAACATTTGCAGATCTGTTGAAGACAACCTTATAACTCTCTCTGTTCTGACAGGTTGACAACAGACAAGATGAATGCAAACGTTTTGAGTCCACCTGGTTCATCGCAGTCAAGCTGTGTGAAACGGCGGCTGAGGCAGCACGCACATCAGGTGTGTAAAAGACGTGTCTGTGTGTGGTTATGATGCCATGAGAGAGAAAGGTTGTGATGTCATGGTTGAAGTGTTGAGGCAGGTTTTTCTCAGGGTTCTTGTAACTGTGAATACATGCTAAGCTGTGAATCGTCTTTTCAAAGCTTTGTTTCGCTGTGTGCCTGTTCCTTTTCACCTGCTGTCAGTGTTGCACTTTGGACAGTTTATGGATCATTTGCTGTCCCTCAGTAGCGCTTTGTGTGAAACAAAAAGGAAGTGATGGACAGGAGTGTCTTTTTAATGACTACCCATAATGTCTGAACTTAAGCTGGTGTTATATCAACCTTTGAACTTTTTTTATCAACAACTTGACGGTGTCTGTTTGCATCTGTGTGTCCAGGAGCTGAACATGCGTCCATCACGGTGTCGATGAACATTCAGGTGGCCCTGACGCAGGTGGAGGAGGCACAGAAACTGTCAAAGGATGCCGATAAAAAGTTGATCGAGATTAAAGTAATGGAGGTTGAAAGGATGGCGCAATATGCTGCTTCCTTACAGAATGATAGTGATGAGGAAGAGGTGCCTGACGCTTATCTAAGAGAAGATTGAAACAAATACTGGGAGGTATCAGAAAACAGAGGAAAGCATTAAAAAAGTGTGATATGCTTTCAAAGTAAATTTGCTTTTTATCATTCTTATAATGTTTGTCTCTTTTTGAGTCTTTAATGTTTGGCTGTAACTACTCATGTGGATTGTGCACACATGTAAAAGCTTACATCTGTACATAATCTGCAATGTTGAATCACACAAAGGGAGGGAAACGCCTCAGTAATTCAGCAACTCCTTCATAAGTGTTATTTAAGTCATTTAAGACTGTATTTGAAAAATGACTTCTACCTTCTAGGAATATGTTTTCCATCTATTGCTTATTTTATTGTGACTCGATCCCATTTTTGTGTTTTAATTAGTCTAATTCTTTGTAATAAAGACAAGAGACAAGACAAAAACGTGTTATGGTCTTCACTTAATGCACAACATCAGAAAACGATACATAGCATTTCATGTCATGTCACTAGATAAACTTAGATATAATGCAGTGACCAGTGGATTAGATTCAGTGTTGTGTTGCAAGGGCTTGTTACTTGTTTATCCAAATGACCTAAAAACTGTTACCGTAACAGTAACACAAATTAGGGTAAAACTTGCTTCTTATGGTTGCCAGGGGATGAAAGCGGTTTGAAACCAGCATTTGTTCTGATTAAATTGTTGGTGGGATGTTAAATGTGAGGTGTCTAACCCGTCTCCATTAAAATAATTTCCCCTTTTGTCATCTGCGGAACTTTGTAAACCCCATATAATCAAAAGACACCCCGCAGTAGACTTGCTTGTTCTGTGATACTAATAATGTATGAATATTTCGTTCACACACATTGTGATTCTGATTCCCACTTATGTTCCTCTGAGAACATCTTTAAGGTAGTGTTGCTTTACCTGTTGTTTGTATCTCTCTATTTCACTCAACAACTGTTCCTTGTCTGCAAATTACCCATGTCCAGACTGACCTGTAGAGCTTTTAGGTCGTTTCTCAACTCCCCCCCACCTTTCATCACTTCATCTACAGCATCACCTCTTTCCACACTGTCAGAACAGAAAAGAAACGGCTCTTCCTCTGGTCAAAATGTTGAATTGTGATGCTTTTCAAATTGGAAGACAGAAGAATAATTCCACTATTGGACAAATCAACCGCACAGTTTACAAAAGATTACAGATTGAATGTAAAGTGCGGGCAGGTGGCAAATCTGTAAAGGAGTTAAATGTAGACGGAACTATTGCATGTACAGTATATAGGACTTCACAGTATTAAAGCCTTCAAAAATTGAGATGCCCATACACTGTACATTGAAGCACAAAAAAAACTTCCTTTAATTCCAGCAGATGGCGGTCTACATCCATTGTAACAGATTGTTTTATGCCTGCATTGGCAATTTTATTCTGAATGAATGTTTATGCACTTACTGGTGTTACTATTTAACATTTAGCTTTCCCTGATATACCTACATTTGCATGTGGTAGTATTTATGTAAACCATCTATACATTGTATTTCCTTTTTTGTTTATATAGATTTGACGAAATTGTATTTCATGATTGTGATTTGGATTAAACCCCATATTGTTAGAGAACCCTTTATGTGAATAAAGTGCATACCCTGGTGCTTATACCTACATTTACATGAGGCACTTTCACTCTAAACCAGCTTGGTACATACAGTATAGAATAATTGTGCACAACTTTAAACCATTGTGACTCTTAACACTTTACATTCCCAATAATGTGCATGTTTTCACTGTATATGAAAGTGCTACTACTCTTACACCATTAACCTGCAAGTCTATTACCAAATCTACCAAGCCTTATCCTTTAGTAATGTGAATATGCTCTGTAACAGGTACATTGTTTTAATTATTTTCACGTAAGTCTTCCAAAGGTCAGTGCAGAGGGTCATTTCATGCTGTGGCGTCAGCAGTGAGGGGACCTCTCTGCTTTAGATGGTCAAGCCTTGGCAGGGGATGGGACCATGAGAGTGGCTACAGAAAAAGTGGGGGGGGGAGGTTAATGTGTGCAAGGACTGGCCAATGTGACTAGTGAGGAATGTTGTGTTTAACAAAGGCTGTTTTCACAGACTGTAAAATCAAAAGTCCCAGACAGTCTGTGTGGACGTGCACCCACTGGTCACAGGGGAGGTGGTGCCAGTGCTGCCTGGTAGAAAATGTAATATAGCTCACTGAGTAGTAAAGTATTTTTGCAGCATAAAACCTCAATGAGGTGACCATAATTACAAAGGTCACGGACCATAAATGCTCATAAACTATTTAGTGCTACTGAGGGGGATTGAGCATTTCTGCAGCATTTCTGGATAAAAACGTATGCCAGTGGTGTGAAATAACCCTCACTTAAACTATTTCACCCAAATTGGTGATATCATTATCACATTCAATGTTTAGTGGAAGAAAATAAGATGTGATTTTCCCTCATAAATACACAATCCTCCTCTTGCTCTGATTTTACTGTTCCAATGCAAAGTTGCCCAGGAGGGGAGATTGATTGGTGAAAAGGGCAGCACTTTCACCTGGGGATTTATAGCTCTTTGAGGATATAAATAAACCACCGGAGGGTATAAAGGCAGGGGGTATAGTGTGGCAACATATCATGGGTCATGCCTTAATCACAGTGATGCTGAGCTGTAGCTCTGGGAGAGGGACAGGGGTAACATTTTTGCAGGAGATGGTGGTTCCCTGGAGAGTTGACAGCCCATGATGAGGACTCTAATACAGGCTGTGAAGACGTCACAGCTCAACATGAGGGAATCACATCGGACGAGCATTTGTGCTTATCTTCACTGAATACATATAATGTGCAAGTCAAACTGCTGAGGTAGCCTTTTATCAGTTTAGGCTGCAGTGCATGATAATAACACCGTGCTGCACACGGCGCTGGATTCCTGAATGTGTAAAAGCTGTAATTATCTCAAAGGAAAGAACAATGCAAGAGAGCGCTTCATATGTTTTAGGACAGAGTACAGTGTGCACACTTTTTTCAGAAACAGGAATCAGTGCAACGCTGTCATTGCATGTGACTGCTTTGTCCTTCAGTAGCTCATCTCCTCGGGTTTATATTAACTTCTACATTCACTTCCTTGTTTTCCCTAAAGAATGTCTTTATAACATTAGTTACACATTGACCACCAAACACGTGATTCTCATCATCTTGTTGTGGGTGTATTCATTTGACATTAAGCTGACACATTTTTGTAGACTTAGGCATGGTTAATGGTACAAATTGTTAGTATTTCTCTTTTGTGACTACTTATTTTATTCAACGCTCAATTTTTTCAAACAACGAATGTGCTGAATACACTGTGATAAAGATGACAGTCCTAAAATACTCAAATGTCTAGTCTAAATAGTCGTGGTAGCAGAGGAAGCTGTGTTATCCGTATTGACTGATTACATTTGCTATTGGAGAGCCCTTACAGATGTGCGACGTGAAAACAACATTTTTAAGCTTAAACAATACAAAACCTGCATATGAAAACTTTATTGATAAGTAGCCTCGGCCTCATGGTTAGAGACACAACAGGTTCAGTGTCTCTGTGAGGAAAACAATGAAACCTTTACATGTTCAGTCACTGCTGTAAGGAAGATAATCTTACTCAAAAAGTAAAACAGTCATTTAGACAATCATTTCTTTGCAATTTAGTTTGCATGTTTTAACAAGTGTGCTCTTGGAACAAGAGGATCGCCCACAGATACAAACTCAATCACACTTTTATTTCATTATTTTTAAGAGATCACTTATGCTAAGAGATCACTATTTGACAATGCCTAAATATTAAGCAGTCCACTTCTGTTATATCCAGGGTCAGTTTAACCCTCCACTGAGCCCCGATCCTGTTACCCCTTCTATCTATTAATTGTTTAGTAACTTGATTAAGCAGATGTATTTAGGAAAATGCTAAATGTAACATTATAAATGCCTTAAAACTAGGTTTTAACTCATGTTCCATCTACATAAAAGGCTTCAACATTATTTAACAAAGCCAGTGTCAATTTAGGGCCCTTATTATGACAGTTTAAGTTGTTTTTTAGTGTTCAAAACAGTATTACTAAACAAATGTTTCTTTGATCAAATTACCTTAAACTAATTGCCATGTGGTGAACCTGGAGCTTTGGGCCCCCTGAGGTTTTGGGGCCCCAAGGCAGCTGCTACCTTGTGCAGCTGATCCATCCTGGGTAGTGGATGGATGGATAGATAGATTACTGTTACAGCAGCTTATATTAAAGTTGACGGTACCACGTTACAATAAGACTACCCTTATAAAGGATTCATAAAGGGTTTATAATTAGGTTGTAAACACTTTATTAATCATTAAGAACCATTTATAAACCAGTTCTAACATAGTTTTCATACATCAACACAGGCTCACTATTTGGCAAGATGACTAAGCCTTATATTGGCTACCTAGCTTACTTCGTCTTCTTCATCAGCCAACATCCTTGGTATCTGTTTTTCACCGAGTTGATTCTCCCCCCATCCATCTTGATGTTTCTTGGCATCTCTTTATGACCATTAATTTACAAGTTACTAACATTTATAGTTGCCAAAAGGGAGCCTTATTGTAAAGTGTAAAACACATTCCCATTTATTAATGAGTTACTACCATTTCTAATAAGGCTTAGCAGTACAGATAAATGTGGGCTCACTATTTGGCAAGCAACCGGTCACAGTTGCTCTGTTTATCTCATGTCTTATAAAAGCTTATTAAGGGTTTATAAAGTGTTCACAACCTAATTAATAAATGAATTACAAACTATTCGTAAACCCTTTATAAGGGTAGTTTTATTGTAAAGTGGTACTGTTTTAACTTTACATGTGTTAGGTAGCATTGCATAATTAAATGCAGGTTATATCCTACTTTTTTTCTCTCACAATATTGAATTAGATTATATTTTAATGCCTCTAATTTGACCCAGACCAACAAAACAAAAAACCTTTTTAATAGCCACTTCTGTATTGAGAAATACTGCTTCTGCAATAGGCTATAACCAGTAACACCAAGTAAACAAAACACATTCTGTTACCACTTTGACTCATTACATCTCAGAGGTGTCCAGTGTTGAAAGGTTGAAACAGAACAATTCAAATCAAATGGGGATGTTTGGGACTGTGTGTGTGTGTGTGTGTGTGTGTGTGTGTGTGTGTGTGTGTGTGTGTGTGTGTGTGTGTGTGTGTGTGTGTGTGTGTGTGTGTGTGTGTGTGTGTGTGCGCGTGCGCGCGCGCGCGTAGGCTGCTGCGTGTGTTTCTGTTTGTTGTCCTTGCAGGAGTGGTACAGCCCACGCGGATCGGTCGCTATGGAGAGCAGCGAGGCAGCCACAGAGAGCAGGACGAGCAGGAGCGAGGAGGACGGACACAGAGTGCCGGAGTGCACACACACACATAGGAATCATGGAGAAACGATCCCCGCCAGCTAACGGACTGCGACTTTTAACAACGCTTCTCACCTTTTACGGACTTACCTGTGAGTTAACTGTTTCTTTGTCATTTTGAGAGGCCATTGTGAGAAGTTGCCATAGTGCTCGGAGTCTCTACCGTTAGTCACTGATTCAAACCCGGCTAACGTTGGTCCTCGTTGTGCTGGGCTGTTCCGTTCAATGCCTGCTAGCTGTGTTCAGGCTAACGGTTCTGCTCTGTGGTTATCCTAACTGTATGTCGCTAGGAAAGTAAGTTAGCAGTTGGCGTCAGTTCACAGTAAGCTAAACCTCGCTTGCACATTTCAACTGTGTTAACGTTATTAACAACAATGTACCCAGCAACTTATTACACACAAGCTAACCTCCGTTATAGTCCCATTTCTCCCTACCCGGGACAAGAGATAGGTTTAAGCAGAGCTGATTTTGTTGTAGTCACACGCACATTTTTTTAGCTAAGGGGAGTTCTACTAAGTCACAACACGACTTGCCTTACAATAATCATTCATTGAGGAGCAGTGTTGATTAGTATATAAATATAATTGAATATCTGTGTGTGAGTGTCACTCATGGTGAGCTAAGAGCAGCTCCTTTGTGAAAAGTTTGCCCACTGGTTGTTGGATAGGGATGGGGGATCCACGCTATTGAGGAGAGGCAGCGCAGACCTCTCCGCTTTGGGCGTGAGAGTGGCAGGGGAAATGAAGACATATTTCAGGGGAGGCACTGCAGTCGCACAGTCTCTGGAAGTATTGACCTGCAGTTGGGCTGCATGCCAGTCCGAGCACCTTCCAGTCTCCATACTGTCACAAGCTGTGCTTTGCTCTATCCCAGTCCTGAGCTGGGATTACAATACATGGCAGGCCTGCTAAGACAAACATTGATGGATACTAAAAGTAAATGCCTCCAAAGAATGCCCCATTTGTTTTTTCCTGAATTCAAGGGCAATAAAAAGTATCCAATATGCCATGGTAGCAGTATCTTAAAAGGACCATAAAACCTTTCTTGCATTGCTACATGCATGGCAGTCACTCTGGCACCAGCTAACCTATGTATTTAATGTGGGGCCGCAACTGATTGATGAATCTGCATTTTTTTTCATTTTTACATAATCTCTTGGTGAATGAAACTTTAGAAAATGTCCAAAAAGATTTAGGAAACCAGCACATAAATGACAATGGAAAGCTTGAACCAGAAAATCATTTTGCACCCATTTTCATATGAATTAGTACTTGCTCAGCTATTTCATTAGTATAGCCATATACTGGCATTGCCATTTGATAATACAAAATGTGCAGATATTCATGTTTTTACATAAGTAGACAATCTAACCAGACATTTTTGATAAGCTAAAAGCCCCCACACAAAACAAGTTTCAGTGTGTCTCTACAGCTGCCATTGGTGCCAAATCAGTCACACACACACACACACACACACACACACACACACACACACACACACACACACACACACACACACACACACACACACACACACACACACACACACACACACACACACACACAGTTGCAACACATGCTTTTTCAGAGTCTTCTTCATAAATTATTTTTCTGTCTGTTCCCACTAAACACTGGTTCATAAATCAACACAGTGAACTGATAAACAACACACTGTTGCAAACTAAGCTGATTGGAACATGTGCTGCTGTTTGGAGCCATGTGTGCAGCACGTCAGTTTAACTAGTCACCTCGGCAGCCAAACAAGCTAATTATTAACACAGGGCAATCTAGCCAGCAAAGGTTACTTTTGGTGTTGTGCTTGGAAAAGACTCCCTACCATATGGTTGAAGACCATGTGGCTCAAGCCTACTATTGTGCAGGGGTACTTTGAGTCAAGAACCTTCCTCGATAGTATCATTTTCAGATTCCCTGTATGAAGACAGGGCTTTGAGGAGGGGATTCATTCAAGGCGTGGCTACGAGTTGTGAGGTCTGTAATTGAAGACCTTAGTTTTGTGGTCTCTTCTCTTGGGGCCGCATGATTCATAATATAAATAAATAATGTTGTAATGGAGCCACCTAAATTACAGACTAAAAACAGAAATAGATTTAAAAAAGGCAATGTACTGACTGAGCAGATTCGTTCCCCTTATGTTAATGTGCTTCAGTGGTTTATTAATTGACAGCAAGATGTAGCCAAGAAAGTGGTTTAGTCATTCAACATATTAATCCACTCCCGCTTTGTCTTTACAATGCTAAGGCATATCAGGTCAAGACTTTGAGACATTTGTTTGAGGGAGATATTCGGATAACATCTTTTTTTTTTTAATGTTTTGGGCCACCAGTGCTTTTATTAGAGAGACAGATTTGAAAGTTAGAGAGAGAGATATATGACTCACGTAAACGGTACCCAGGTCGGAATCAAAACCGTGTCTACCTAGCGGTGACTGAGCCCAGGTATGTGTTTTTTTTTTAGCTCTACCAGGTAAACTATTTGGCCCAATTTGAATCTTTTTATCTTGCAACAAAAACTTCTGTCACACTGAATTTGACTTGATTCACTTGATGATAATAATTCAAAGTTGAGCTTGAACAAAAGTATTTTTCTGGTCCACTGACAAAAGATGGCAACATTTTCACAAACATTTTCCACGTCTGGTGTTAATTATCCAGACTGGTTATTTTCTATTGAAAGTATATACAAGAAAGGGCATTAAAGTACATTTTAGCATTTGGACCCACATCTGTGGGTAGCAGCTGTAGCATTCATCGGTTCCTCTCATTTGAGGTTAAATCTCAGCTGTGATGCAGCAGCCTGAAAACTCCTAATCACATTAAATGCAGGCAGTGTTTTCTTTTTGAAAGAAGGCCATCAGCAGATGAGTGTGCTGCTTTATTGTGGGATATGGAGGCAGTGTGTGTGGGGTTCAGGGCGCAGGCTGTGGTCACCAGCTTCTGTTGACTCCACCCTTTGCTTCCTCTTCCTCGACAGATGTGACTGTCAGAGGCTTTGTATGGCAAGCTGTTCCCTGGTGGTCTTTCAGTAAATGAAGAGCTGTAACCCCCAGTTTTTGCTTATCCCTGGACTTGTCGGTAGAATGAATAAAAAGACACCAATGTGACACTGCAGTGCATTTTTCATTACTTTAGCCCTTTTTCTTTCAAAAGTTCAAACAGGACTGCCTGCACTTACCTGATTAACTTGAATTGCACTAGAACATTTTCTGTGTACTTTATTTTAGGCTTTGAAGATGGTAGCAATTCCCACTCACTCAAACAAAAGTTACTCAACATATTTACAAAAATCGTACCCTCTTCCTTGTTTCCGTGTTGGGTGGCCCACAAATGTGCATTAGAGAGGTTAAGGTTATTAGACTAGTCACTATGCCTTCATGGGTTTAGGAATTCACAATACAAAGAGTTATAACTGACCACTTTTAGGTGGTTACAGACATCTATGTCTAAGGATATCACTGTTATGGTATTTTAAATCTTGTCTTGAGGAATAAGAATGGCATTGTTATAATATCATGTTTTTTTTTATTCTCAGGAAATCCCATGAAAAGACAAAAAACAGCAATGAATTGAATACCGAGCTACGACATGGCTTATTCTTCCATTGTTGTCCAAAAAAAGATTAAAAACACATCAATCTACATTACCATGAACATGGCCTCTGTAGGTTATTTTGAGCCAATCCCACATTCACAAAGCTGCATAAATACTAGCTAGCTCACCAAATGTGAGGTTATAGTCACTAACAAATGCTGTGCCCATTTAGTCTTGTTTCAGTAACGTTGGCTAAAAACTTTAGGGCTCAACTGTTTAAAGGGAAAATAACTACTATGAAACTTAATATTTTTAACCCAGATTTGCATCTTCCACAGGAAATAATGGATCTTGGGGCTGGGTGCCACAGACAGGTTATGGAAGTTGCAAATCATTGAGGGGCGGACTAAAAACGTTGTTGAATTTGGTCTTTCTGTGGGGTTTCATTGTAATGACACAGACATCAACCTTTAACCGAACGTTCTTGTTTAACATGCCAATCACAGTGCTTTTGGTGGCACGGTGTCTATTTCCTCCCCAGACCAACATTATGAGTTACCTGTCATTAGAACCGAAGTGCATGGGGGTAATAAGCCATTCAAAATTGTGGGCAAAAAGGGAGCATTCAAAAAATATATGAAGTGCTATTATTAGTGATGCTATTTTCACTGTGTGTTAGCTAGTAGCCTAGGTCTTGTCGACTGAATAAATCTTGAATAGACAATTGACTGTTTCAATTACTGAGTCATAGGAAACTATGCGGTAAAAATGGCTTCCAGATATTTCCATGGATAATTAACTACTGTGAATGAACACAGGCCAACCTTTTGGAACAGTTTTTGCCTGCTGTTTTCAGGAGTCAGGGTTTTTCCCTCAGGTTAGGGTCACTCTGATACACTGTGGCTTCACAGTCCATATTAAAGAGGTATACATGCAGGATGTGCACAGTCAGCAGTTGAATCCCCCAGGAGGGGAGCGTCAGGGTTATGGGAAACAGGTGTGGCTGCTTTCCACGGCTCACTCTTATTTGTTTCACTCATTCAGCTGTCAGGTGGTTATGATGTTTGGGAAGAGCACACAGTCTGTTGCATACGCTAACCTACCCCCTACCACCCAAGTGGAAGATTATTAGCACTTACCAGTCAAATACTGGGTGGTGCTGACTGCAGCAAGTTAGCTTTCAGTAGTGTTGTCTTATTTGCTTGTACACAAGTGATGATGACATACATTATTGTAGCTAGTAAGGAATTTCCTTTGTCCACTGTTTTTGGCATATCTGAATCCCGCAGTGACTCACATACTTCCTAGTTCTTAGCTCTCTATACATCAACATAGTAGACCATTTTTGAAAAGTCAGTCAACCAACTTTTTTAGTTCCCCCCAACAAGTATATTTCTGTTATATCTTTATTAAAAAACATTTTAAATCGTTGACATATAACTTGATTTAGCAGTTTAAACACAGAAAGTATTGGACTTACTATCCCAGAGTCTCAGGTCCAAAACCACAAGTGAGCAGGAAATGTTCCCTGCATGCTTTATTTACAGTAATAGAGTAACTGATTAGTGACAGTCCAAAACTCTTTATTGTATTACAAAAGTGATCAAATCCCAAGTTTTCTAGGTTTCTTAACACACCCTTGTCCCTCATTGTGTGTGAGATAACATCAGACACCGAAACCGAGAAGAGAAAGAAATGTCCCCTGGCTCCGAGTCCCTGAATTGGCTTGCTGAGCAGCCCTGGTCCTTGATGCAGATATATTGCGGTAATGGCTTGAACAGGATTTTGGAGTACTGTGTCCCTTCTGGTATTGAGCCAAATGATTCTGTATTCCCCTGCCATCCCTGCTACACCCCCTATGTCCACATTACCCCCTATAGTTTACATCCCTCTGCTTTGGTTGCAGGTGCCGTCTTCGTTTTCATAAAAGCTGAATACCTTTAGCAAATAATAACAAATAGACTGCAGGTGATGCTTCTGTTTGGTGTTGATGTAGGGATGGAGGAACATATACTGCATGTTTGAAAGCTAAGTGTAGAGTCATAGATTACTACTCACTGCTGACAAACACTATATCAACGTGGTAGCTATTTTTGCCTCTAAATAGATTGCAAAAAGAATCTTAACAAAACAAGTGGCCAGTTCTATTTAGGGCTTAAAAACAATGTTAGAATAATAGCAAAACAGATTGCATTTCATTTCAAAGAGGAGGGGTCAGAGTTTAAAGATTGACTAACCCTACAGCCGTGACCTGGTTGGACCTGGATTAAATGAGGTACTACTGACTGTATATTCTAAAAATATTTGTCTTCTATGTCCAAGTGGGCTTCATGTTATGGGAACAAACCAGACATGTAACCTGAGTACCAGAAAAAATACACTTGTATGTTGTCTTACTGGCTTTATGTGATGCTCCATGGACTTAAAACTGTGGGAGGGGGTGTGTAGTACATTGCAAAGAGGGGTGTGTTGACAATATTCCCCTTCGATTGAAGTCTAGACGTAGTTGTACAAAATACAGGGCAATATAATTTCATCATAAACTCCGCAATTGGCCAAGCATTTTGCATTGGCGTCTTATCAAATACATGTTTTTGTGCTGAAGTCAAATCCGCTGTGATTCTTTTTCTTAATCCCAAATGACCTAGGCACCTAAATCTCCTTGTTCTCACAGTTCAAAGTGGGTGGTAAGTGAAAATCAAGAGTTGGCTTTTAATCTGTTGCAGAAACAGGGTGAGAGTGTGTGCCGGGAAAAGTGGGTGTGCCGGGAAAATGAACAACCTCTGACCAGGATAATGCTGCTGAAATGCCACACTGACCAAACTACTTACTGTTTTTATTGACCATGGTACACACAGTACAGATGCTGCTTTTGTTGGACTGTGTTACTTCCTCTGTAATTGTGAAGCAGCTTCCTCTTTTAATGTTTTTTTATACCTTACATTAGCTAAATTCCTTAGAGGTAGCTGCATCCAAATGTAGCATAGTTAAACAAGTTTAAATAATATTATTATCATGAACTGTAACTATACCTCTGAACTCTGTAGTCTTACTAGCACTGCTTAACAACTTATTTTTTTAGAAAAGTTTAACTTTTTATCTAAAGAATCACTGTTCTTCTGACCTCCGTTACTATTCAATGGCCACATAAAACAATCTTTAAACTTCCAGGCCGCATTATGAGGAAATAGTTAAGATTAGGTGCATGCTAGGCAAAGCACTTAAAACAAAAGCCTAATTTAATATAGCACTATTTTAACACAAGTTGTTCTGCATTTGGTTATACATCTTACTTCCTAGCAGTATATTGTTCACCTTCCACCAGTATTCTCAGCTATATCTCTCTCACAGCAATACCTAGACCTATTAAACTACTCCAGTGTGCAGATTACATGGGACAATCACTAACAACATGTCGATCCCTTTAAAAAGGTTTGTTTGCATACAAGAAATCTAAAATTGGAGAATGATGGGAATTATTTTAAAGAAAAACAGTGGAATTCCCACTGGGGTCTCTGCGGCATGTGGGAAACTATGTTTCCATTATGTTAGATCAGCCTAATGAAAGTACAGTAGCCTATTTAGACCCAGCGAAGGGCAGTGGAGTCTGTGATTAGCACAGAACCCATTCTCTCTCCTCAGCACAGCTCCACCCCCACCCCCGCCACCCAACAAGGGCCTGGTCTATTTCTGTCCTCATGAATGAAAATTGAGACTGGTTTTATAAGATATCATTTAAAAGGACAGTGTGACTTGTAAATTGTGGAAAAAACACCAACATGTGTATTTAAAAAAAATCAGATTTTTTTTATATTATGAATCCCTCAAAGTTGAATTGAGTTGTTTTGAACATACGAGGCCAACAATGTACCTTTTATTATTACAGAGACTTACAGTACGTGGAGGCTTGGACCTGGAATTATCCTTCCAAAGTAGCCTTTCTATGCTGCCTTTGTTTGGCTTGATGTTAGATTTTAGCGGATGCTGTGAATAATTTACCAAAATCAATTAAACAGATACTAGGCCAACCATAAAGAGCTGAAAGTATAAAGGCTCCAGTTGTGTTTGAGTGATGTCTGGCTAATTGTTTTATGTAGTATATGTCTAAACATTCATTCATGGCTGTCAGCTTCTGAGACGAGATAAAGGTTTTTTTTGAGAGCAGTCAGCTATCTAAAAGAGGACAGGAGAGGATGTTCTTGATGAGCTAGCAGACCCTGACATAAACAACAATTCTACCCAAGTGCATTTTTTAACACCACTGTGGTGTGATACTGAGGGCACTGCGGTCTCTATTAGCATTAACGTGTCAGGGATGTCCTACACTTAGGCTCTAATTGACAAAGACCCCTATTGTAGCTTCTCCGCCTAAAATTAAAACTCCCAAAATGAAGTTACCTATTCACACAGCAGCTTGAGAAATGTCCTCCCTTGCTTTCTGTGAACATCTGGGACCTTTCCAAATGTCAATTTCACAAAAAAGTACTTCCTTTCATGCATTTCCTTGCATGGAAAAATAACATTGCTGCCCACCTCTGTGTCCACAGCACTGTGTTCAGAGACTGAAATACCTCAAACCCCCACAACAAACAATAACAAATCCCACACAATAAGGCAGGATGCTGTAGGAGTGTTTGCATTGCCTCGATACACAGTGGCAGACATTGTCCTTCACCAGTTCTACAGCATAGTCGTAGTTGACTCTGATGAGAGGTTGTAACCTATCCTGACACTTTGTATGTCAACACTATTGACAATTTTCTCTTAAGCATGGATCTTTAATCAAATGTGACCTGGATGAGGAGAATTCCACATTGCTATGGGAGAGCAATGAAAAAGGCGTTTTGAAGAGGATGGTGATGTGTGAAAGAGGCCCGCACGCCCCTTTTTTAAAGGCCTGTCAGCCTGTGTTTGTCTCCACCATGAATTAGCCCACTGAAAAAGCCTCACACCCTCACAGGATACAATGCTAGGAAGGAAGGGGGTAGATTAGAGCTGGTGTAGGGACTAATGTTTCTTTCACACTGCACAAATATTTCTTACGATAAAGACATGCTATAAAACAGGCGATACACCACTTGGCCTATCCTGTCTCCGACTGATTGAGACTGAGCTATAGGCGTCACAAATAATAAAGCAACGGTCTGGGGTCCTGTGTAAGGCATACAGGCATTGTCTGTTTTCTTTTCCCGGTCACCTCTTTAGAGAATAACAATACCAGACAAATAGCTCCCCACCTCCTATTGACTTCTTTGAGTTTCTGGTGTTTAAAGGCTCATACAACTCTGAGAAAAAGCATTGAGACTTGGAGAGCTTGGCTGTGGGCTGGGAACGGTTGCTTTAGTGGGCATAAGTCCATTGAGACATTACTGAATAGCTCATTGTTTTATGACTTCAAAGTTACAATAGTCATATATCAATCCATATTGTTTGACTGTTTTTGTGTGAGGTTTGCCAAAACAGTTTTTCAAATTCATGTCAATGAGCAATTTTATTTTTAAATGTGACCTTGGTATCAGATGGAAGTTTAATGGTCAGCTAATGTTGTGATTTGCCTGTACTAAACTAAGGGTCTTTAGACCAAGGAATGAATTACTGCATTCATTAAACAGTAATGAAACACTGCCCTTCAGCCTGTGTTCACCTCCTACACAGTACAGAAGCAGGGAAGAGGGTGAGGACTAGGCTAGTAGAATGACAGGTAGCCAAACATACCTTCAACCAGTACAGCTATTGGAGTTATTATCTTATTATCGAAACATTTATTATTCAAAATGAACAGCTAAAATGTATTTATTTACTTTACAAGATGAATGTGCTTCTTGACTCAACGTAAATAGTTACTTTAGTGACATCTAAACTATGTAGGTTATCATAAACAATAGATATGATGGCCACAGATGTCAGAAGACCTATCACCCATAAAACCGTCATCAATCAGCCCATGACCTAAATACTGCTGCTCAGAGTCCGATAACATGACGTTATAAATTGTGTCTTTGTATCAGTATTTTTGATTTGAGGGTCTTAATTCTGTTAAACTGTCATGTACTAACACTAGCTTGTAAAAATGATTGACCCAGCCTAGTTACAGTTTTATATCCTAACCCAGGTCTTAACTTGTGTCACTCTCACTCCTGTACTCCCTCTCAATGACTGTCTTATCCCTTGCTCTGTGTCCTTATTCTTCCCTGCATTACTATATTCATTTCTGAATGCTGAGCACTCAGTTTCCTCTCGCTTTAAACCACACTCCCTACTGCACAGATCTCATGTCTGCATTCTTCTCTTGTGAGGTCTGCAGATCAGTCCCCGTGAGTGCTGCTTGACATGATAATCTATGCATGGAGTTTGTCTACATGAACATGACATATTGTCTATTGTGTTGCTGCTTGTGAATGTCTTTGGCCTTGGATCCCTCCTGTCTCACACGGCTCTGACATGGCTTCAACATGAGGGTCTCTATCCAGGAGACAGCGTCCTCCTTTGGGGAAGTCGGGCCTGAAGCTGGGTCAGATCTGGTTAGGTGGAGATCTTGGCTCATCAAGTGGCCGACGTGGAATGTTTGAGCCGGTTGCTAGGCAAAGAGGAAGGTTTTGATTTACCATTGCGTCCGCGCAGCAGCTTGTCGCAATTAGTGATGTCAGGAGGGAAAGAAACAAATATGAAGCATTTCTTCAAAGGCCAAGCATTTCCTTCCCATGAGTTCATTCTTTCCTTGGGTTTCTCATGGAAAAAAGGGGGCAAAAGTGCAGCCTATTTTCTCAAGTCAAATTAGATTTTTACAGGCCAGGGTTCTTCCTGTTCTCTGCTTGAGTTGAATAAATGTGTTGCAAAGTATCAAATCGTGACGCAGCATTAAGATTGAACTTTTCATGTTCCTTCTAGACATTTGGAAACATATTGTTTTATTGGATAAAACGGAAAACCAGCAATGAAATGAGTGACAGTCCTTATCTGTGCTTGTATTTCTTGATGAAACACCATGACAGCTCGTTGTTTAGCGACTGCTTACATTTCATTTGCCTGCTGTATTTTAGATAATATTTCACAGAGCTGTGGCTGTGTTCTTTATGGTCCCAGCCTCGCAGTGCCAAGTTTCCCCACTCTCCTCCTGGCTTTAGGTATCCCATGCAGAGGCCATCTGTCTCTCCTCCCATAATGGTAAGGGTGGAGTCCTTCTTTAAGCACTTCCCCCCTTTCTCTCCCTCCTTTCCAACATACTCCCAAATGCTCACTGTAAAACAAACAGAACATAGCATGGATGGATTCCAGTTTCTCTGTATGCTTTGACAGGCCTGAAAGCTGACACACTGCGATAGACAAACTACGTTCGGTAGCAGTTGGAGTGTCGTGTCAGGTAGCTACAGAATGTGGAGCATGTTGGGGAGCAGGAGCCTGGTCGGAGACACGTGTCTTCATGCATCAACACAATGTCACGCATGCCAAGCATGTTAGTTTACCACTCAGACAACAAGTGTTGCAGGAGGATTTTATCAGCATGACATCTATATCCTACCAGTTAAATATATATATTTGCAAATATTTATCTTTCTGTCCGGCTTTTATCATTGCAATATATTTTTATTAAAGCAGTTGCACTAGTAAGGTGACAACAAACAGCTGTCAGGTCAGCTCAGATGACCGTAAAGTACAGAATGTAAAACCCACACGGCTCTGACCCTGATTCCCCCCCACACCAGAGCTCAGGACTCCAGACGCAAACACCGGGTAACACATGCACATTATAGTAGTGAGGGCTTTTTTTAGATCAGGTCATGATTCAAAGGTGGGGAAAAACTGTAATTGAAACCCTACATTATCTCTGAGAAATGGAATAAGAATCCTAAGTGACTCTCCCAAGTGTCTTTCCGACTGAATGGCAAATATGGCCGGCTGAGTTAAATGCTTTAGTTTAATAGGTTAAGAGTCTAAATACAGGGCAGAACTATGCTGGATTAGTTTACAGTGTAAGGCAAGAAACACAAGGAAAATATTTTGAATATGTGGGTCAGCAGAGAAACAAACAAACAAACAAACAGGAAAGCCGGAGTATTATAGCACAGCAGGGAACTTCACAACACAATGCAACATGCATTTAGGACTCAGCAGACATTCAAACAAAATGCTCTGACACACATTTTGAAAAGAGAAACTGTATGTGTGTGTGTGTGGGTGTGGGTGTGTGTGTCTTTGTGAAATTACAGGGGACGTAATGGAGCACGGGGAGCCTCAGCCTCCTTTGGCTATATTCCTCACAAACCAAGATAGCATTGCTGTGGCTTACCGCTCACATTCATGCCAGCGACTCAAAATACCAGCCAGTGGACCACTTTTTTATAAGCTTTACTCCATACACATCCGAGACTACGTACCAAATGGAAATGTATAGCTCCCAAATATAGCTTACTCCGAGTGTAACCGTGTCAGGAAAACTGAGGCATACTGTTATAATATTTTTGAATGAATTCAAATTTTTTTTTTTACATTTTCACTGCAAAGCAAACATTTTCACAAGGTTTATTGTGGATCTACTCCACAATTCACTTTCGATTTTGTGAAGTGTCTTGATGAATATTTAAGCAAACATATGTCTATCAATGGCTCATTTGTGTGATAATGCTCACAGAATAGCCTTGGATAGACTTGGATATATGTGTTTTGTTCCCATTCATGGCTGTAACCTGTCATTTAGGATTTATTTCAGGTTAGGTTTGCATTCATTCCCTCTGAGCTGGTTGTTTTTGTTTTCTTTTGCTACAACTCAGAAGCACGTTTATCAAGTGTGACACGCAGACGACTGTCCATATAGCGTTCACATCACAAACACTGAATCACACTTTTTTTATATCTCACGGTTACGGACCGGTGTGATTTTTCTTTTTCTCATTGTTAATACTCATATTTTTTTGACTTTCTTTCATGTATTACAGCCTTCAATTAGCCATTATCGTCAAAACCAACTTTACATGTTGCATTACTTTACCTTAAAATAACCTATATGAAATAACAGGTCCAAAAAACCTGTGGTGGGCTTCAAGTTGAATTAAGGGCCTAATAAAAAGAGGGTATAAAACCAGATTGCTTGTTTTGTTTCATCTCCTTCCAGGGATTTTTTTCCTGTTCCTGCTTGAAAGGTGCTCTGACAATTAGCAAGGGGGACAGTCTGAGTGTCCTGCGGTGAAAGTGTGTTGCTTATTATGAGGGAAAGCAGAGCACTCAGACTAACCACGACGAAGTCTGGTCGTTTACCCCAGGAGAAACATGTCTCAAACTAATCATGGCTGTTATTGTGACTTTGGGAATACTTTGTCAATGATGAGTGACAGGAATAAATGCATGAGCCGGTGCACTGCATCTTGCAAAAATCATGAATACACATTTATTGTGAGCCTCAGTCCTGGCACATTGCAGCTACTTTTGAATAATAATCTCTCTTATATCCGCCACAATGGCCGTGGTAAAATTAGCTGTTTGACAAATTCAAATCTAGATTCTAAGAGTGTACATTTTTACAGTTAATTAAAGCTTCAGCATTGATCCTGTTGTTTATCTGAATCTGATCTCTATTGTGTTTTCCCAGCAGATGCCAGCGGTAACCAGGTGGTTGTTCCTGAGAAAGTGAACGCCGTGCTGGGGAAGAACATCACTCTGGGCTGCAGAATAGAGGTGGGCTCAAACCTCACGCAAAGCTCCTGGGAACGCAGTCTCCCTTCAGGCACCATTACCTTGGCAGTGTTCAACCCCGAGTTTGGAACCTCCATCTCTCCAGACTACGCCAAGCGCATCTCGTTTGTTTCCCCCTCCGTGCGAGATGCTACCATCACGATCGAAGGAGCAGTCTTAGCAGATGTCGGGACCTACACCTGCAAAGTGGTTACATTTCCTCTGGGCAACACACAAGCATCAACCAAAGTAAATGTTTTAGGTAAAGTATAGCTCTGTCACTTCCTTCTTATTGTATTGAGTGCTTCTTAAAGCTGTTATTTAATCTGACTTTTCAAAGGAGGGCACTGTTGGTTGTGATTAGGCAAAGCTTAGGTGATTACTAAGTGTTTGCCCTGAAGGAACAAACAACTCCCTGAAGCCACCTAGCTTTTTAAATCACTACCTGGACACAGCCCCTTCTACATTTAAATCCCTATAGGAATCTGCAGCTGTGACGAAGCTGTTTTGGCGTGGTCCCTCTCACCTCACTCACCCCAGTGTCACTCACTGTGAAATACTGCTATGTCAGGTTT
Organism: Trematomus bernacchii; assembly: GCF_902827165.1. NCBI lineage: Eukaryota > Metazoa > Chordata > Actinopteri > Perciformes > Nototheniidae > Trematomus > Trematomus bernacchii. The sequence goes on along the minus strand of NW_022987851.1, from coordinate 8,903,530 downwards.
CAATTCATTTCTCCATGAGGCCACTTGTATGCAAATCACACATGAATAGTTATATGGAATATACAGACTCTCCTCATGTAAACAAAGTGCAAAAAGTTCAGTGGCCCAACAACAAGTTAATTGCAGGGTGTGATACAGAGCAACTCTCAGGACATTCACTTGCATCTAACCAGGCTGCATGAAAAAAAATCATACATAGTAACAGTCTTAAGATTTCAATATGCAGCTATTCCCCTCGAGGCAGGGAGCATTGTTGTCAGCTCGGCCCTCTTTACCCCTTCACTCATTTTGAAATTATATCCCATGCTAAGTAATTGGCATTTGTGAGGCTCTCAAGGGCATTGAACTAAGCAGAGGACAAACTTGGCAATCTTGACTGAAATTAATAATATACTTTTAGGCACATTTAGCTTCTTTATAATCTGTCTTTTTATGAATGCCATCTTTGTTTTATCTTGAGGCTTTTTCCTTGATATTGTAACCCCCACAAAAGACATACATAAATAAATACTGTATACAAATATACACTGTCACTGGTGTTAGCATGTGCATTCTGCCGCTTATGGGCGCTGTACAATAGCTGCCTACTAGTACTAGGATGGGTACAAATCAGAGACCATATTTCGCTGTGTGTGCTGTGTGCATGAATGTGTTACAAATAAAGTGGGTTTCATCCTACGATTCTATATTCTCTGTGGGTACATAGAGTTACCCACTCTCAGAGCTTGAACTTTCTCTGCGGTCAGCGTATGTTTCAAACTCTAAATTGGTGGTTAGATTGCACTCAGGCATTGCTGAGAGTCGGAGATTGCTCTGTAGGCAGTAGTTTCTTGTCTCCCTCCAGAGACTGGGGGAGACTGATGACTAATGAGTGGTACATTTAGTGCTGCTGTGACAGCCAGTGTGTCTGGGACCTCACAGAGTTCAGCTACACCTTGCCCTCCTCTCTCAGCTGCTTCTCAGCCCTAGTTCTTTTATGGCTCACACATACATGTACACCCATACGCAAATACATACTTTACAATTCAGACGTAATTAGGGTGTGATTATGTTAGAAATACATGTCTTGGCAATTAGATACATGTCATGTGGGTATAGAGTTATTTTCTTAAAGATTGAACATCACAATTAACAGACCTAAACTAAGCAGATTTAAGTTCCCAAGGCAGCGATGAAGATCAGATTCATCATCTGTGCCTTGTTTTGGTTATACATTTTTCACAAGTATTTGGAGAAATGAAAACATGGCTGCACCCCTAAAACACTCAGGACAACACCACGTTAGCGTATGTTCAATATAGACACATTTAACCACAGTTAATTTGCATATTGTAATATACAGAATATTGCGTGTTCGCTGTGTGTATTTGTTTGAACTACTGAACTCCCAAGTTTTAATTGATGTTTATACTTTGAGATTAAGGAGATAGCACTTGACTTCATTGTCATTCCTTTCAAATGAACTAAAGTAAAGCGATGAAAAGGCTCAAACCCTCCAATAATAGACCTTAGTCACGACACATCATAATGATTAACAGGTGCAGTACACATCAACTTATTTTCAAAAATGTACACTCTTGATACAAACCTTGTCCTGTATTTCATCTTGAAACACGAAACACGCAATATTTGTTCTGGCTCAACGCTTTCTCGCTAGTAGGCCTTTAAAGAACACTTCAGTGGGAAGCAGGCTCCAATATAAGCAACAGGAAGGAACCAGAGGAGGAAATTATGACACTTAAAGTGAATGAATTACAATGACCCTTTGTTTTGAAGTGCTGAACAGCAATTGATCTACCTTAAACAAAACATGTAGACACAAAATGATGGCAAGGCAGATTTAATGAATAAGCAATAAGCATTTAAGCTTAATCTTCAAACCGCAAACTACTTTTAGAAGAAGTATGTTCATTAATGTGGCCAATAATGCAGTTTCTATCTTTGTCAGGTCATACAATTGAGAAATCAGCCCCACAGAGAGATGGCTGAAGTTGCTTAATCACCATAGAAAGAATCTGATGAGGGTCATAGTTTAGTCTATTCACAAAATGCTGAACTTCCACACAGTTTCTGTGAAACATGTGCCATGAATTTATATTTGCTTGCATGTCCATATCGATGTCCTAAATCTTATATTTTCTTGTTCTGTTACCTATCAGTTCATGAACCAAGCTTTAGTAGTTGCACTGTTATTTATAGTTGTTTCAGTTCACTGGCTTTCTTTTCTTTGAGAACCAACTTTTTCCTTCACAGCATTCAAAATCTAAAGCATAAAAGATGCCTGTTCTTTTAAGAACTGCTATACATCATTATTTCGAAAGTTACTGCCAATTTATAGGTTTTTTAATGCTAAATCCTCCTGTAAAAATGTCCAGGCGTGATGCACGACTCGCGAAGATCCAGTTAAATCCCGTACTTCTAGGGGTTCCCACTCTGACGTCAGTGCTCGGTGTGCATATCTGAATCAGTGTGTATGTGGGCGGGAAAGGGCCAATGCAGCTGAATGTACGCTGAAGGGAAATCGTTATCCTTTCCCCTAAAGCATTTCCACTCATCCAAAGTGTTCCCCTCCCTTCCTGACAGCAACTCCAAATTAACACGTCTCTCTGATTTAGTTATTCTGAGGCTTTGGCCAGCTCGACTCTTAACATAGAGCAGCTACTGTTTATAGTCAGGGGCTTGTAACCAGGGGCATTGAGAAGGGAAGAATGTCCCCGCCCCTGCAGCGGGTACAGGAGACGGCAGGTTATTTTTGGAAAAAGGGGTGCCTGGAGTTATTTAAATATGTTGTTGGGCCTCCTGCTCAGCTGGAGAGGAGTGGGGGGGCAGGAGTTTTAAGGTGACAGCCCTGTCTTGTGGTGTGTGCCCCCCACGTGTGTCTTAAAACTGTCACTACTGCAGTAAACGTAACAGCTGTTCTTTTAAGATGGACAGAGAGGGACGAGGTGGAGCACTGCAAGACAAAGAAGAAGAATTAAACCCAAGTGTAACCTTGTGTAGCCATCTTTTGTATTTCACTGTCCGTTTTCCTCTTTTGTCATGCTGAACTTTACCATGTGTCATGTTCTGACAGTTAGTGATTATTAAACAGAGCCACTCGTGTGTTTATTTTAGGCCAATGCATAAACTGTTTTACGGCTTTGCACAACAGGTAGAGGGTTGCGTTATTCTGGTCACGTCCCTCTTGCAGGGATCTGTTTTGCCTCTCTGCTGAGAAAGTCCTTGTTCTCTATAAACCCGCTGTTATTCTCAGGAAGCCAGTATAACATTACCTCAGCTGGAAAGCACTGAGAAGTGTACAGTAACCCGGCTCCTCATCTTCCACCACAACACTGTCAAATACAAACACACCACAGTGTTGACTGCCAGTAGCCTCTGATTCTGCACATTTAGGGTTTGTCCCCAAAGTCATGCATACATCAGGCACTGCAGGAACAATAGATGACCCTTCCTCAAACACATCATATGTTGGACACACAACAATAAAGACAGCTTAGTCTCCACTGAAATGGCTCCATTTGATTGAATAGCGTGGTTCATCAATATTTAATGCATTATGTGAAATGGAAGAAGTCAATCTGCTCTGTTTGGCAGATGAGTGTACTAAGGCCCCTTCCATCTGTCCATACACTATATGATGGACATTATTTATTCATATACATACACACAAAGATCAATATTCATTTGTAATCTTTTCTCCATTCTGTCATTTCCTTTCCCCTCCCCCCCACTCTCTTTCATCTGCTCTCTTTATCACAGTGGCGCCAAAGGTCTATGTGTCTGCGGGCCCAGCGGCTCTGCTGGATGGTGGCAACGAGTCGCTGGTGGCGACGTGCATCGCAGAGCGCGGCCGCCCCGCTGCGGAGGTCTTCTGGGAGACGGAGCTGTATGGACGAAGTGAGAAGGAGAGTCAGGAGGAGCCCAACGGCACCTCGACCGTACATGTGCGCTACATGTGGAACCCGCAGAGCTACGCCCAGGGGAAGCTGCTCACCTGCGTGGTGCGCCACCCGACCCTGCAGACAGAGTTCCGCATACCCTACATACTGAATGTGCAGTGTAAGTGTTGGATTATAAGACCTTTGTGAATCCTTTGTTTTGTTTCAAATCTGACTGGTAAAGACTGGTTAAGATATTTTGTGACATTCTGTGTTTTTTATTGAAATCTCATGGAAATACCAAAACAATCAATGAATTGGTCGTACTACATCTACTGTAGCTTTAGCCTGATGTAACTTACTCCTCTGTGCCATAGACCTTAGATGTCAAAAGTTGTTTTTATTGTAATCCACAAGAAAAAGGTAATTTCCAAATTGGTTGTTCATTGGGTACAGAGAAAAACATTTATCTTTACAAAGTTATAAAATGTAAATAATAAAAAAGCACGGCACAATGCGAAGTCCTTTGATGAATGAAATGTAGTTATTGTAGTCTACGAACTTGGACTGGAAAGAGGTGTTTTACTAACAGAATTTCCATCATTGTCCAAAGAACATCATTGCACTGGTTGACCATGAACAACAATATAGAATATCCGCAGCTTAAAGTTTACCTTAAAATGTTCAAAATCACACACACTTTAAGCCTGAATGGCCTTGTGGTGTCATCCTTTATCCATCTTTTACCAACTGCACCAAATGTTTTCTTCTGATCATGTTGATAGGATTGGGTTAATTAAATGTGCAAGATTATGCTGTTTATTGACATTTTTGTTAATATCTTCAATACTATAACATAATGCTGAAATCCCGAAGATGAACGGTCATTATATACGGCAAAGTACAGATAATTATAGTTCTAATTGTGCAGCGCTTACAGGTACGGTATATTTATTGATATTAACCCCTGCTGAGAGCTTGATTTATGAACAGCCTGATCCCTACCTTCCCTCTTTTACCATAAAGGGGCCGTTTAAGAGTGTTCTTAATGTTATAATCATTGATGCATACTTCTTCGGCGAGCAGTACTAGTCTGTTTGGACTGTGAGTGCAGGCTAATGAAGGTGTTTTATGAAATATTGATCAGGCCTCAGCAGCCACACTAGTAGCGGGAGGCTGCTGGGGGCAGTGGCTGGAGAGATGCAGGAAAACCAAGGTTAAGCCAGGAAGAAAGAGGCTTCCCAGCTCAATAAATCATGTCAAATGCAGAGGCAAGGGATTTTAAGTGCAAAAGAAGCACAATTTGAACGTTAAGCTGCGTGAAAAGGTTCAGTGGACACCATGTGCAGAGGCGTCTTCCTGTGTGCTGTAATGAGTTCCTCATTTGTCCTCCAGAGAAATCAAAAATGAAATATTGGATTCCTAGGTCAGTGTTTGCCATGTTTTATTACAGTGGCATGTGCTGGGCATTCTCCTGCTTTCCTGTGTCACTGTGAGGCAGTAGTTTATTATTAGCTGCAGTACATTACTGCCTGAGTGAGTCTGTCATTTTCTAACTTTCCACCAACCCAGGGTCATTTGTTTGTTCTGCTGGCTCGCGTTCACCACTAGATCCTGTACCCTGCTACAGTCCTGCACTGCCTTTGTTTTTTGTCATCGCTCGCTACTGTGCTTATAATGCACGCTTTGTTCCTTCTGGAAAAGCTCATTTGTCTTCAAGCTGCTGGGACAACATTGACTGATTATTGAGTCCTAGTCTTGTACCCTCAGAAATGAGATCAAACTTACAAGAATAATAACACCACCTTTAAAATCTAGTTTTATAAAAACCTGTTTTAGTTATTAATACAAATGATTACTTGACATCAAAACTGTATGTTTTACAGTCTCACCAGTGGTGTCGATAACTGGAATTGACAACAATTGGTATGTGGGACAAGAGAATGTGAAGTTCACCTGTGGAGCCAAGGCCAACCCACCTGCCCGGCTCTTCACATGGACCAGGTCAGTTTCCCTAAAGAATGTCTACTGGTGGAAACACTTTTTGGAAAGACTACCATTTGATTGATTTTTTATTCTGTAGGTGAGGATAGGTGTAGCAAGTTATAATCATTATCCATGAACTGCAGTGATGTCAGTATTTAGTGAACATTGTTTACATTGTCTGCCACAACACCACACACATGTGAGGGAAATACAGAAACATACATTATTACTGAAATGATGAAACAAATACAGAAGTGCATCTCTAATGCTGATTCTTGAAAACCTCACTGTATTGAAGTGAGCGGGAAAGCCTTAACTTCTCATTAGAAATACAGTCACAGTACACTCAGTAACTAATTGTTCTAAGAGCTGGGTTTTAAGATAATCGTTGTTGTCTTCCCCTTAGAGCCCGCCTTTAAAGGTCACCTATTATGCAAAATCCACTTTTTCATGTCTTTTATACATAAACATGTGTCCCCTCTGTGGAAAGAGATTCTGAACGTTTCAGGAAAAAATATTTGCTCACTTTTTGTCCTGATCCATAAAAACCTGTCTGAAAATGAGCTGATCAGATTTTGGCCACTTTATGATGTCATAATGATTTGTTGGCTTGTGTAACCATTAGCCAATCACCAACCAAGGTAACACCCCCCCCCACCTTATCACCTGAATCTCCTCCTAGAGCACCATTGTGTTCTTTTTAACCAAATATCTCTGAGGGGCGTGGGGAGTGACTCCTTATTTTCATCTAAAGTAACAGACAGAGAATCAGCACTTTTGAAACAGGGCTGAAACAGAGGGGATTATGGCATGCTACAAAGCATGATCTGTTTGGTATTTCAGCCAAACACTTCAGAGACATGTTTTGTATATATCTGAGGCCTATCCTATATTGATGAAAAACAGTATAATAGGGGACCTTTAAAGACAGTTTCTGTCAAACAGGCTGACACACAATCTGTTAAAGTTTCTTACAAATGTAGAAGCATCCTCCGTCCCATATTCAGGGGACAAGACACACAGCTATATCCTTTGCAGCCTTAAGTAGTGTTGGAAAGCAGTCAGTTGTTAAAAGGTGAAGCTTCTGTCTATAAATTACCTCCAACATGACTTTTGGCGCCTGGACACTGGAGCTGTCCAATGCGCTGCTGCACACATCGGAATAGACTCCCTGTTATAAATAAAAGATTCCAAATGGTTCATGCATCAGAGTAACGCTGGCCTATTGGCACCTCTTTCTCATCATCTTGCTTTGAAAACAAGAGATGTGTTTTTATTTGAACTGACAGTACTACTAACATACAGAAAGTGAAGCTCTTTATTGTAATTTATTTGTTAAGGAAACCTTGTTCGGGTTTATTCTCCCTCGACTGGTGTTAGTCCGGTCAGCACAAATGATCTCTGTCTTTTGATCATATTCAAAGTTGCATCAGGCCTACAAATAGTAGATTCAACACAAGCGGCAGATCAGGGACATGTCACAGAACGTTTGTGCAGTCATAACCTAATGTCTTTCTTTGAGTTTGTGTATGTTGTACTGTACACTGAGATTTATCTAACATTGTATTTCTGCACAGGTTGGATGGAGTGATGCCAGAGGGTGTTGAGATATCAAACAATAGCTTTTCTATCACTCGCCCTTTGGAGCGCAATGACTCTGGAGTGTACCGCTGCGAAGTGATCAACGACATCGGCCTCCGCATTCAAGATGTAACCCTCTGGGTACAAGGTACGTTTGAACTTTCTAACTTTCTAACAAACAAACTCATCTACTGTTGTTAATCTTTACACTTTACACTTCTAACAATCACCAACTCTAACCAGGGCAAAGGAGTTCATCTGTTATCAGTTATTGTGTTTAAAATACTCCCTGCATTTACTGGTTTATTGGTTTATTATTGTGGTGGAAAACAGTATTAAAGTGCTATTTGACGTTTCCACACCCCTAAATAACCTTAAAACCTGAGGTTAAAATAACAATCTGTGCCTTTTGACCTTCACCTCTCTGATGTCAGTTAACCCTCTCGGTACGATCAGCTACAGTTCATCACTTCGAGCAGAGCTAAGCCTCCATATTCATGTCCCTGCTCAGATCCACTTTCACACATTCCTGGCAACAGAGGAGCACAGAGTGCAGATAAAGAGTATCAGTACCAAAACGTTTACAGTGTTGTGGTTTTGGCAACATCAGATTTCTCAGATGCGAAAGAAGGTGTTTACCCCTGTCGGTTCAGCAAAGTATGCTCCCATGTTGCCTTTCTCTTTGTTTTCTTTAAGGTCAGGTTTCACAGCGGGACATAATGAATTGTGTTCACAGATTTGCAGTACATGGAAGAATGTTTTTGTACTCCTTACATTACATTTCTTATTCAAAAGTATATTGTAGCTGTAAATGGAAGTTTGATTCTTCAAACACTAAAACTAAAAGCCAGATAGGGGACTCTTGATCATTACAAGGATTTCCCCTGCATTTGTATTATTGGAAAGCTGTTGATTTATGACATACATCCTCACAGGATACTGAAGAACTCCCATCTACTCCCTCTGTCTATCCATGCTTTGCCTCTAGAGTTCATTATTGTAACGTCAGGGCGTGGATCCTGACGACCCTGCATCTCTTCTTGTTTTCCTTTCTTCTCTGCTCCTTTGAAATCCTTTTCCAAACAAAGCAACTGCTGCTTATGGACACATACTCCGCTTACCCACTCAATCCTTCTCGTTTCTCACTGTAGTAGAGAGCTGGAAAAGCCCCAGTAAAGTGCTGTCATGCTCCGTCTGTGTACAGGCCAGGTTTAGAGTCCTGCTCCAAACGAAAGCACAGCTGACATCCTGTCTAGGACTGACTTGCTTTGAGCAATTATGTTGCTTCTCTTGTCAAATATTAAGACTCGAGCATGCGGCCTCTCACTTCCATCCCCTGTGGAGATAGCCAGGTTGAGCTCAGCTTTATTCCCCCCCCCCCTTCTGTAGCTGTTTCACATTCCCAGTTGTCTGCGCAGCCTTGTGGGTTTTGGCAGAGTTTTGCTCAGATCAGCTACATAGTTGCAGATGCACATAACCCTACATGAGTTTAAAATGTCGCGCTGCAGGGTGGGATTGATAGTGACTGATGGAGGAGGCGATTGCCAGCATATCAGTACACTGACCTTGTGCGTCTCCATTATCCTCTGTCATCCTTTAACTGTAGCCCTTCAGGCTCACACGGTGCATAATGGCAGGTAATTACACTCTTACTCAGTTACACAAATTGTGGAAATCATTACATCTCCGTGGGGAATCAGGTTTTGATAACTAGTGCCAAAAAAACCTCCTGGAGACGCAGACGTCTATTAGTGAGAGTCATATTGCTTTGTAGTCAGGCCTTTTGAAGTGCCGCTGCAGAGATCGACTGGTGGTATCAGGCTGCTCTTAGCCCCGGAGGCTGGAGGTCAAAATGGAGACACTTATCCTGACCTTGAGCGCCACAAAGTCCTGTCCTCTCCGGCTCTGGCTGCTATCACAAACGCCGGGCACCGGAGGACAAATCAGATGCAGGAACCTTGCATCGATCACACAGCGTTTCATCTTCTCACATGACTTCCCCACAGCAGGATTGAAAAGAAAAAGGGGGGAGAGCCAATCGCGCTCACTCAGATGCTCATGAGTGCATGTCCTCTGTCTTTCTATACCTCTCTGTCTTTTTCATACACACACACAATGACATTTAGCACTTAACCTCTCGCTGCCCCGCACATTTCCTCCTTCTTGCTCTACAGCGCAGCTTTCAACAGACCCTTTAGTCTCAGGGGTAGCATGTGTCTAGCTCTGCAGTGTTGCTATACATTAATCTAAAAACCATTCACACTCGCTCTGCCAATCGCTACAGACATAAAGTGTGCTCTTTTCCCCCTTTTATTTGTATGACTTCTCACTCCTTATGCTGTCCTTCTCTGTTTTAAAGGGGACCTATCATGCAAAATGCACTTTTTGATGTCTTCTATACATAAATATGTGTCCCCGGTGTGTCAGGGAACTCACAAAGTGTCAGAAAATAAAACCCTCTCTCTTTTCCTCCGTACCAACATCTCTAAAAATGGGGATACAACGGAGCTGATCCAGATTTGCGTCCGATATGACGTACTATCAGAAACAATGCGCAAAGTGTTTTGGAAGTAATATGGTCTTTGTTTACATTAGCAAGCATCGCTAACACTCAGAGCTAACCTGTACTGGAGAGAGTATGTGTAAAAAAGCAGGATATAAAAAGGAACTCACCTTTTAGTAAACCCGCAAGAAAATAAGCATTTGAGCTCCATACTGTTTCAGAAATAATCCTTGAAGTGGTTTGGAACATGATATGGCGTTTAATTACGGCAGCTTTTAGCTGTATCTGTCACTGAACTCACTGCTTGCCTTGTCGTGCTCAAAAGGGGGCGGGGCCAGCAGCTACAGTCACAGAATCAACACTTCTCTAACAGCTGAAACAGAGGGATATGATGGATGTCTAAAATGCACGATCTGTTTGGTATTTTGAGCAAAACACATCATAAACATGTTTTATATATATTTTTATATATCTGAGACCCATAATATGTGCCTAAAAATAGCATGATAGGAGATCTTTAAACCTTTTCATCACATGTTTACTCTGCAGAACCCCCCCCCTACCACGGCGGCCCCTAGCACCACTGCAGCCCCCCGCAGCGAGACCTCGGGACCTGGCACTGTGGCGGACCAGCACAGAGCCTTGTTCACCTCCCCCACCCTGGCCTCCTTACCTGACAGCAGCCTGGGTACCATCGTGGGCGGGGCTGTGGGCGGAGTCTTGTTCCTGATCCTCTTGCTGATTCTGGGCGGGGCCTGCTTCATGCGGTCGCGCCGGACCTTCAGAGGGGACTACTACACTAAACAGTACCTGGGACCCTCCGACATGCAGAAGGAGGCCCAGCTGGACGTGCTGCAGCCCCACGAGCTGCAGGAGGTCTACGGGGATAAGACCAGCAAAGGCAGCCAGGATCTGAAACCCAAACTGGGCGGGGACATCATCTACCCCGACTACACCCCTGACCATAAGGATAGGGACGACTGGGCCGATAGAGGGGACGCCAACAGGGGCCTCAAGGAGGGAAACTACTACCCAGATCTCTACAACCCCCAAAACATGCACCCCTGCGGGCCCCCTGTGCACAGCCCCACAGTGAACAACGGCTCCCCCTACGTCCCGGAGGACTGCTACGACAACGGGACAGACAGCGACTATGTGTCCCACATGGACGGATCTGTGATTTCACGCAGGGAGTGGTATGTTTGAGGAAAGGAAGAAAAGAAAAAAAAGACAAATCAAACGACTGACTGAGAACAATTCACAAGAGACAGATTATCATTATTTCAGTTAAAGGATGAAAACTATTTCTCAGTGCGGTTTCACAACGAGCTCTTTGAACATTACTGCTCTGCCTTGATTGTAACCACTTAACCTTAAGGACGCCTATTTGGATTGTATTACACTTTTGGAGATTTTCAAGGAGCTGCAAATAAGCTGAAACGCCTCTGTGAAATTATCCGTGCAGGCTTAAGAGGCTTTGGCATACCGTGTTGTTTCAACTGATGTGAATGGGGTTTTGTATTCTGCTTGTTTGTGTTTGCACCTGTCTTTAACACAGGTCACAGGTCAGGTGTTCAGACCCTTGTTAGTGAAGTATTTATATCCCTGACTGACTCTGTTCCCATAAAACCTCACATCTTCTGTGGCATTTTCCAAACGGTCTCTTGATAGCTCACAGCGTTTTCATACTGTTGAAATGTTGATCATGGCTGCAAGCGGTATTTAAAGCAGATTATATTGCATGAGTTTTTACAAAAAGTTAAAAGTATAATTGAGTTAAAGGGAAGGTTTGTCACTCACATGATTAAAAGGGAGATTTAACAGGTGTTGTTCTGAGAGACTGATGAGAGTTCATTACAAAGAAAACCCTTGCAAACCTGTGGTTATGTTATTTAGTGGCTTTTTCAAACTCAAAGTGTCTTCAGCAAATTATTGTTGAAAAGGTGAGCCGTCACCTGACAGAGAGAAAGGATATTCCCTGTGGAAGTACTTTAACTTCCAGCTTCAGTTCAGCGTACTACAGATGTTGTTAAAGTTGTAAGATTTGAGTCCTGGTTCCCGTAGTAACAGCAAACACTCCCTGAGCAGCTACTTTACGAGAGGACAACTTGTGTAATTAAAAATGGTCTTCTGACAAAGAAAAAGAGCAGAAAATTACTGTTATCTTGTTTTGTAGGCGCCTTTTTGATAACCAAAATTGCTGAGTACTAACCTCAGTGACAACATCTTTCCGTTTCCTGCGGGTGCTTCACAATAAAAGCTGGATTACATGCAAGCATCCTCTCCTCTGAATCTCTCTTGTTTAGGAAGCCAATCCAGTTTAGTAATGGTGGACTCTGCCACTACCAATAAAAGCTATTGAGAGGTAATTACTGCATGAAAAATGCCAGCCATGCTAAGGGTAGATCTCATGAAAATCTTAAGGATTACCATCTTTAACCAAAACACTATTATCACTTTTGAAATGTGTTAATCCAGTCACTTTCCTGAAGTCAAAAAGCACAACTTGGTTATTACAGTTGTCAGTAAACATCAAAGGAGACCCAGCAGGCTTTGGCCCTCTCTCCACTTAACCATGATAACAGGCTGCATCGCTGTGTTTCCCATTTCCCCTCCTCTGTATCCTCTGATTTCTGTCTGCACACAAACACCAATTGGTCATTATAGATTTTATTTTAAACGTGGGATCAAAGCGATGAGTTATAAATGCCACATGTGACTTTAACAGCTGTCATCATCTGACGCTATGTGGCTCCATAAACCACCAACGGTTTCACTGCTGCCGCTCGACACCCAGCGGTGAGGATTCATGACGCTAAATAAGCAAACTACGTGTTGAAGAAAATGGGCAGAGAGAGGAGCACTAATAAACGGATCCTGAAAGCTTTAGTTTTATATATGTTTGAAGTCTGATTGTGGAAATACCTCCCAGCACAGTTGGAAACGCTGAGCGGCTGACATCACTACTGATCACAGAACAGCCTATGATGTTGGGGTTTGGCTCCTCTGAGGATATACAGCCTTCATGGAAACTAGAAATGTAATCCACCAGTGAAACAAATCAGTGTAGGAACCATGTAGGTTAGAGCTGTCTGCGTTATAGCTCCCAAAGGGATTTTACAGTTGTTTCCCCTCAAACAACAAACCCAGTGTCGTTCTGTTAAAAACAAAAGAGTTGACATCATACATGATCTCATCTCATCTCACTGCTTGATTTGACCTTTCTCCACTTAGTGCTGTTTCCTCAGGAGTAACACATGGATCAAAGTGGCCTCAAATGAAAGGGAAAACACAACCTTTTTTGGAGAGATCCCAGTGTAGTCAATCAGAGTGTTTGTTGCAGGAAGAAGGAACCATATATGTGTGATACAATCCGGTCAGGACAGGGGGGGGTATATTTTGAGGTTGTTTCTTATTGGGGTTTTATAGATTGATGGTGCACATTTTCCTATTTTTTTTTTTCTTTAACCCTTCTCCACCCATGCCAGGGCTTTGGTGGAAGGTTTAGATGTCTGAGAATACACTTCTTTAATCTCGCTCTTACTCTCATTGCCACACACACACACACACACACACACACACCCCTCCGCCACACATCTGCCACTGCAGCCCGCAATCCAGGATCAGACCTCGCCTCAAACCTTCAGCTTTTTAATTAACTTTTTTCTGCTCATTGCAACTTGGCAACCCACGCGCCCAGAGTCGATGACATAGAGCTCAACCATGTCTGCCATTTTTCATTCATAGCTTTAAAGTTATTTGGTAAACCTGTTCCATGCAAACTGCTGTCTCTGCTTTCAAAATACTATCTTTCTTTTTGTATGTTTCATCTCTAAAGACTGTTTGACAAAAGCAAAAAGAGCTGAAGTGATGAATGTTATTGTACAGGATCACTCTCCAACTGGTTTGCATGTAAATTAAGTTATTCGATGCCTACCACGTTTATTATTTGTCATCACCCATGTACATAATGCTAATAGGTTAGCGTAGGATTAGCTGTTTGATTTGTATGCTCATGTACAGTTGTGTTCTGGTCTCCCCTACTGAATAGTTGGTGCCTTAGATGGGTTGCGCAATGCACAGAAACTTTGGAAAATGACAAACATTAATATAAAGGGTATAAATATCATTAAAGTGGAGGACTGACTGGTTCTTTAATATGTCTTCCATGGTTATATTTGAGATTTGCTGATATTAAAACATCAGAACAGACAAAAGGTTGATTGTTATGCCTTATACACTTTGAGGACACATGTAACAAGTTAGTTACTGAGACAATTGTAATAAGAAAACCTTCACTGGGAATTAAGGCAAGCCAGATTCATAGAAAATATTATTGTCCTGTAAATATGCTGGCTGTTTTTTTTTTTTATTATTGAAAAATCTTATTTTTTTGTATGAGGTCTGTAATTTTCACAGAGTATTCGTTAATCTTACGTGCGTTCGAGGAGCTCATGATTAGGGCGAGCCTGTTTTCACTGCATTTTGTATTTGTTTCTGAACCAAATATTTTCTATGTTGTTGTTGTTTGAATGATTGGATCAGAGGTTAAAGTGCGGCTGATTGTATTTGGTTCCTTTGTTTGCAATAAAAAATACATCATCATTATTGCACTCAAATGTGTCCTTGGATTCTGCTTTCAGGAGATCTTTTTCAAGTTTCTTTTCATTTCATTTTTCATTCAGGTTTATTATTTTAGTGAAATACCTTGTTAATTTAATATTAAGAGCTTTACAGATGGATACAGTGTACACATTTCAAAAAATTATTTTACACAAATCACTTCTGTAAGTAGCATATGGAAAGCTTTGGCTTCTTTAAAGCCAACGCAACAGTTTGTTGTATTGAAAGCGAATGTACTTTAGGATTCTTGCTTTTTTGAGTTTGAGTTTGAGTTTTTGATTGCGCTTATTGAAAGTCTCTGCATAAAAGCGTCAAACAAATAAAATGTAATATAATAAACATAATACAGAGTCCCTGCAGAAAATACCTTTTTGATTAAAGTCACGATCTTTAGTTTCAGTTATTTAATGGGTTGTTTGCAGTGATATGAAACTGTCTTCTTTTACAACCTTTTCCTGACCACATTGCACAATGCTTCAGGCACGACATATTTTCTAGGCACCTGGAAGTTATTAGTGTACTGGTATCCTTGACATAAAGCCATTGGGATTTTATCTTTTTGATTTTTGATTATTCTAGGATATAAGGTCTGCGTTGAGATAACGTTGAACAACCACTTTTGTTAAGAGAAATCAAAGTTTCAAAATTCACGAGTGGGATATTAACCGATTTATTTTATGTTCTTGAGCAAAACAATAAAACATCTTAAGCATCATTAATCATAGACCTTATTTCAAGCATCTAACCAAAAACTCAATTAAAAAAAATCAATTGACTTTAAGATGAGGTAACCTGAAGTTCTAAAATGCTAACTTGTTTTGAGGCTTTGGGCAATCCTGCAGCAATGTTTGACCTAGAAACAGTAGTTAACAAAACAGTTTAACTTCAAGGTCCAATTAGTACTATAGCTGTTCATCCATTGCCACCACATATTTCAGCAGATGGAGTTTTCCAAAATACAATGGATTCAAAATAAATTCAAAACTTCAGGACAGCAACTTAATGGACTTGAGCTGGGCTGGTTTTGTCATCTGCTAGGTCAAAGGTTGAGAATAAGCTGGAAGTCTTTTATTTTAAAAGTGCTTGATAAAAAATTAGCTGACATCGTCGCTGCATGTCATCCCTTCTGTTTCCCTTTCTCTTCACGGCTGTTCTATACATTAAGAAAAAAAAAAGAAAAAGATTTTGACTCAACATTTCCCAGATTCCTTCCACAACATGCAGCTTTTTGCTTTTTTTGGATGGAGACAACCAAAGAATACTGATCAGCTATTGTTTTTTTGATGTATTATATATTATTTTACCTCTTTTCATATAAGAAGACAGGTGTCCCTGTTTGAACTGGTATATATCTTGATTATGTGGACTTGTGTTTGGTCCCAGACGGCCACCCTTAAGTGGATTGCCCTGATTTGTAGCACCTGTCCCAGCGTCCCAGTTGGTGTAAATACCAGACTGCTGTATTTTAGTCTGTTTGCTAAAACATTGATCTGAATCGTTGAAATGATTAAATTAGAGTTTTGTTTGAGGCTTTCCCATACTTCTTTGGACGTGTGCCTTTGTGCTAGCGCCTTTCACATATGCGTTTAGATAGTTTTCTCTCCAGTACGTGGTAGAGATGTTTCAGTGTTTCAGCCTGTGGTCATCAGTCTCTGTCACTTCAGCCTCTTCCACTGTCCACACCTGTGATAGTAACTAACTGACCCATTTAACACAGCTCTCCATCCTGTCTAACTCAGCACCCTCTTCATCACCGGTTCACAGAGTGAAGCGAGTGAGGCTTTCTTTTTTTTTTTATCGCACCTGCATCGAGCGGGGCGGCGGCTGACCACCCACAACTCCCTCCTGTCCTTCATCAGTGCTCAGAGAGTAAGATGAGTCTCCTTGAATATTGTGAATTTATCACATTGAAATGATGCCCTCAAAACATTTACAAAGGAATTTACAATGGCATCCCTAATCCAAGCCCTCCCTCTCTAAGTGCCTGTGGTAAACCCCCAGTGTTAACCTGGCTTTGTAGGTGACACCACCACTATCAATATGTGTTGTTTAGCAAAGTGACATTTGCCCCCTCCGGTCCAGATTAAGAGCAGGGGGAGAAACCAGATACTTAATCCTCTGTGGCATGTTGGACAGAAATCTCCCTTCTTGGACTTCACTTTCATCACTTCATCGTCCACGTCGCCCTGGCGCAAAAGCACTCACTCTATTATCATGGTGTTGCCTGACTGGGATAACCCCGGCCTAATCCATCACTGCTACCGTCGGCATGTTTGTGCAGGCAGTGTGGGTAAATAACGCCGTGTTGGTGGGCTTGGGTTACCTCTCTTTTTCCTTTCTTAAGTATTTGGCAGATGGCTGCAAGGGGCATTCTTTTTAACACTTAATGAATCCGTCAGCAAATGTGTTTAGTTTTGTTACCTCGTAAAACAGCAGCAGGTACTTTCAACATTCTTTAGGACCCCACCCAAAAGTCAACATGGGTGTCTGCATCTAACTTTAACCTTTTGAAAGAATTCTTGTAAAAATGCATGTTTTCTTTTTTCACTGCCAGTGTACCAGTATTTTTTCTTATGTTACCTTTCATGATGTATTAATTCACACTGAAGGAGAGAGTGGTGGCCTCTACTATTTTGTGCTCCTACCCTCCTCCTCCTCCTCTCCAAAAACACTGATTGTTAGCTAATGAACACGAACGCAGCACCGGGAGCTCACTTCAAAGGCCACAGCTGACTGAGCTGAACAGACAAATTGTTTAAACTCATGGGTTTGGAAATAATGAAATGCTGCAGAGGGTGGGAGAGTGCGGAGCAGTTATAACAAAAATGTTGTCACATGGCCTGCGGTCTCGCTGGCCCTCTTCTCGGTGTGAAGTGTGTGAGGCTTCATGGCAGCAGCACCTGGGGCTGAGGCTGGAGCCACACGGAGACGAAAACGAACCGCATTCGATATCAAAAAAGTCTTCCGTCCACATGGAATCGGCTCAATAAACGTGTCCGTCCACACGAGACCGCTCGACCCGCTGGAAACACTGTAGTACATATGCCGGGCCTGTAAGTGGCGCTGTACTTCTGCCACAAAATACACCAAAAGCAGCGAATAAGACCCCCCGAGCATGGTTGCCTGGTTGCCCTTCTGTTTATTCGCCGCGGTGGATTTAGCAACATGTAGTTTGTGTAGTTCTCCATTGCTACTTGTTGCTGATAGTTGTGGTAGAGGAGCTGTAGATTTTGCACTAACATCTGTAGCACGGTCAGTAGCGTCTGGAGCACGAAAGCAACCCTGTGATCCGCCATTGTTGTTGTTGTTGGCGAAACACATCAGCAATGACGCGGGTGACGCTGGGGTGAGCAGCAGAGGTGGGGAGAGGCGGGGCTCGTTATCAGGAAATGATCGTATAGGGCGCAAACACGGAGCCGTTTGGCCCCCCAGAGCGCTGCGTCCGCAGATCTACCCACCTTGGGACCCGTTATCGTTATCGTTATCGTTATCGTTATCGTTATCGTTATCGTTATCGTTATCGTTATCCGCGTTTCCCTGTCGGCCTCGTGTGGACGAACCGTCTATAAGATAGAGAACTGTAGCGGATATGACCCGTTTCGTCTCCGTGTGGCTCCAGCAACAGTGCTGTGAGTACCGCCGGGGGGGGGGAAACATCTCTGTTTGTTCAGAAGCAGTTGGTGGTTTTACTTTATAGAAAAATGCTGATAAATTGAAATGTTATAATTGTATGTCTTTCTTTTGAATTTATTTTGATTTAGATTATCCCTCAGATGGTGTCTGTCCTTAGGGATACAGTCATTTGACACACTTTGTCCATTTGTAAAATGGGTGTAATAACAGTGTAATTAGGGTGTTATATGGTTGTAATATGGGTCTAATGATAGTGTGCGTGTGATTACTGTGTAATAGGTCTGTAATAGTGTCTTAATGTGTAATATGGGTGTAATATAGGTGTTATGTTTAAAATAGAAAACATTATGTGATTGCCCATTTAAGGGATAAAAGTGTGTAATTATGTCTGTTAACAAAACCATCTCACTGCAGGGTTCATTTAGTCAATGTTTTTGAACGTTCTATCTAACACCATCTTTCCCAGCAGATAGAGTATGGCCACTAGTTTACCCACACATTTATTTTACTTTTACAATGTATCAAATGACTACGTAACGTCATTCTTCTATGGTTTTGCAGCTTTTGCGGATAACTCTTTTTTAGCTATATTTTACAGAAAAAAGAGTGGTTGGCGGTACATACCAAAAATAGAGCTTCAAGTAGAATTAAATATTGACCATGGTGAAATTGAAACCTGACTCAGAATGAAGGATAATGTTAGCTAGATGTGTAAATAGGCCCTAATGTGCAATACCAACTTAACAGCTAATAACATATCACTGCTTCTGCTCCCCTATGTGGCCAAAACAAAATATGTTGCAGGATTTAGGTTCTAAGATTTCATGACAATAACTGGGCAAACTCTTTTTCCAATGAACTGTCACACCATCAGAGAGATACTAAAATGACCCATCATTTAGATTGTCAACATTTTTATTTTTAGACTGTGGCATTCAAGTGTCAGACCACACTGTTTTTTTCTTTGTTTGCTTTCAATACTTCATTTTCTATATATATTTTCTCTCTAAACAAGACCGACCTAAACAAATAAGCAAAGCTGTACACAAAGTGTTTTAAACATCCACAGGCGAATCCAAACAATACAAAAAACAACAGACAAAAAAACCTTGAATTTTGTTTCTCTTTCGAAGTAAAATAAAAAGAATACAGAAAAAGCCTGCAGCCTCTGCTCTATTTGCAAGTTGCTACTGTTTCACTCTGCCTTTTGTGATTTACAAGCCACAAGTATACGGTTTTCATTGTGATGTACAATGGGAGCATTTAATTAATGAAGTGAATCATCTACATGACAGTCACGCACAAGTAGTCTTATTTATCTGCTTCATGTGGCCGGTTAAAGAACACCTTTTTTCTATCACAGACAGAAATAAATATCCAATGTTTTTGATTAAAAAAACTCAAAACGAAAAAGAAAAATTGCCTTTCCATATCCTGACATGTTTATAAAACCTCCTACATGCATCACCTTTGGGCAGTAAATTCGACTTGTTTGCAGCTGACTGGTGAGAGGTTGGGCACTGTGACAAAGCCCTTTTTGTGCAGCGACTCCTCTGAGACCGAGAGCAAAGACAATGAAGGTTTTCATCGATGAGCCACATTGTTTCCCTGGATAGCACTGAGTGGCCATTCATAGATCAGAGTGTGTGTTCCCAGCCCGCTCTGCAGCCGTTTAGCTTTATTATTACTTAGCTTGCTGCTCCGGAGCGCCTGCGTTTCTCTTTGCTGACTCAGAAAGTTTACCAGAGACAGTTTACAGAAAAGTCCTGAGAGCAGCATATCTTATTGCACAATTTGAAATTAAATTGGGATGATAGAGTGGTTTTCTCTAGGGCCTTATATATAAAATATAAACATACAGATAGAGGATGGTAAGAAAATATCCATAGGATCATTCCTCTCTTTGGCAGAGCCGCCATCTCTGCCTCCCACTGCTGTAACAGGCCCCTTTAAAGACTAAAACACGCACATGTTGGAGTGCAAGGGGCAGGGAGTTACATGGTTTTACCTGTGAGTGTTTCTTATGGATCAGCCTCTAATTGGGCTCATGGCATGCCACAGGCTCTGATCAGAATGGGTGGGCATCCATCTTACTGGCCTGTGACAGGGAGACCCCTACACCCCCCAGCATTGTTCTGCAGTGCTGGAGCAGATATAATCTTCAGTGAATTTTAATCCCTGCAAAACAATGCAATGGTCCATGGGAAATGTCCATAGGGTGTATTCAAGGAAACAACACACAATTGAATGAAACTTAAATACAACTAGGATTGGACTGAATCTGCAACTTGATGTATGCTGGAAACATATGGGAAGTGTCCGGAGGAAGTTTACATTCTGCAAGTACCAAGAATAAGAGTTCACAGCCATGCTATATCAGCTCTGTGGGGCTGCACACAGGCACAGCAGTGGTTTGAGGGGATTGCTATCGACAGCAAGCTAACAGGCTGATATTTACAATGCTAAGCTATAATGTTTACCATCTTTACATTTACAAGTGAGTGTGCTCACATGAATAGATTCAAAGTGCAGCTGAAGAAAATGGGAATGTCATCAGTATTCTTTTCACAATTAGATTACATTTGATGATTGCGCTAGAGAAGTCAATGGATGAAAGTTATCACAATCCATCCTCTGGGAACAGTGAATAGCTCTACCAAATTTCCTGAAAATCTATACAATCCTTTCCCAGACAATTCACTTTGAACCAAACACATCCACGTACTAGCAATGCTAAAGGAAAAACCACATGTTCACAAAAGTAATTTAAATCCATCTTCTAAGAACCATGAATGTCTGTAGGAGACTGTGCACCTATCCATTCAGCATATGTGGAGATATGATGTTGTGAACATAGCAAAACATTGTGGTGGTCCACAAGCATCTATAATATATTTTAATATGTCCAGTTGTTGTCATGAAACGTACTCTAAACAACAGGTGGCAACCTTATGGTTAGAGCTAGAGGAAAAGTCATCAAAGTTATTATGATTCATCTTCTGGGGAACATGAATGATTGTACAACATTTCAGGGGCAATCCACCAGATAGATACAGTATTTCAGTCTGTACCAAAGTTGTGGAATGACCAAACCACATTGCCATCCCAAAGATTTCACAATGACATAAGAATCCCATCATTTATCACTGTCAGGGACATCTGTACGTCTGTCTGCCTGTCTGCTGTTGTCTGTTGGTATTTTTAGTGTTAAAGCTGTTTCCTTCACCTGCTTGTGTCCGTCAGTCTGTGACTTCCAAAAGGCCCAAGAAGCAGCCTCTGATCCGGCTGAGCAGACACCCAGCACTCCCCTCGGCATGCTTCCTGTGAACAGTTGGACATTGGGTCGTGTGTATGCAGTCTGACAGCCGGACCAGCCGTCCACCCGGCACTCTGCTACCACCAACTGTGTGCGTTTGTGCACGTGACGGCATTTGTCATGTGACTGCTGCCTGCCCCAGTGTCAGAGCTCAGCAGCCAGCAGACCACCACCAGAGCCTGTTGTTGTTAGTTCCTTGGTGCAGATGAGTGGCCATGAAATCTCTCCTCACACTCAGCCCACGCAAACTTATTAAGAATCAGTCATCCGGTGTGTATTTTGTAATGCTCTCTACAGCTGTTTAGCTCTGATTGGTGCTTGCTACCTTTGTTTTCGCAGGCTTTCTTCTACAGTCTTTTATCTAACAGCCAGAGCTCTCCTGACTGGGACAGATGAGCCTGTCCCACTCAGCTGTTCGGCTGGATGATGTATCACCATGGCTCGGGTCTACAGTCAGAACATGTGCTTTTTTGTTACAACAACATCAGCGCGGCCTTAACATATCTGATTTATGGCTCTGATTTACTGCAGGGTCGGTAGGAGCATTAACATATCTTCAGCAGATAGAGGTCTACATCATCATGAGTACAGCCACTGTTAATTATTGTCACATTAGCCCATTTCACTTCCTGACATTTTGAACATGTTTGTCAGCACTGCTTGGTTTATTTCCGGAAAGGATCTGACTTATTTAATTTGCCGGTTTATTTTTTGAAATATCCAATCATTCCATTTTGTTGTGGAGTTTGACCTTTGTCAGGCATGTTCCTACGTACACAAGGCCCATAGAGCACGACAAACAGTTGGTCAGTGGATGCCCCATAGAGTTTTAATTCAACCCTTTTGCATTTTATACATATCGACAGTATTTTATAAATATGTGGTTTGGGGATGAGTGTACTATGGCAGTCACATAATCAAAACAAACTGAACTAAATTAAGAAGCTAATTAAGTAATTAAATGTAAAACATAGTAAAAAACATTGACAAAGATCACTACAGAAGGAAGAAACTGCAGAATTATTTTTCCACCGTTCATCTATTTGTCTTTGACTTGGGTTCTCTTCTTTCAATAGATCCCTGATTGACCGCTTGACTCCCTAATTGTCTATGCCCTCATCTGAAGCTGAGGCACTTTTGGCCTTATTAAACACAGCCACGATCATATACAAGAGCAGGGATGACAAAGGAAAAGAGAGACAAAAGATGGAGAGGAACTCCATTGTTCCACCACAACACTGGAGTGTGTTACGGGTAGGGCGAGGATGGGGTGAAGCACAACTCATGTCAAATCGAATAAATTACTTTCAACAAAGGGGGGCAGGCAGCAGCGGGACGCCTATTTAGGGGCTTTTAAAGTCGAACAGCGTGAAGTCTTAATTACTGAGACTTAACACTGGCCAGTGCTGCACTCACGCAGCGCTGGTCAGGAGTTGAAGGCTGCTGCCCCCGCGGCTTCAGAGGAAGAAATGAAGACCGAAAACTGAAGACAAAACAACATTTCCCCTGTCTCTACCAGCAAGAGCAAAAATAAGGGTTGATTTAATTTGATTTCATCTCTAAATTGTTTTATAAAAGCAGCTAAGGCCTCATCCATGTAGTCGAATTGAGGTGGTTTTCCAAAAAAAAGAATACACCTTGTTTCACCTTTTATCCCTACTGTCAGATTGAATCTTCATGCACATGCAGCTTTATTGGCGGTAATGATCCTGGGTTGCTCCCCGCTGACCAATCACATGTTAATGCTTGCTGTTCAGATGACAGGAGGAGGGGTCAGTTACGAAAGAGAAGCTCTGATGCCATTAGTCAGATGGTGTGATGGTGTGAATGATTTTAAGGATATACATGCTGACCTTTGACCTTTACTTTCTCCTGAGCTTCACTTCACAGTTTGGGCAGATTCACCGTAAACAAGTCACATCGGTGTTATGATTCAGACAGAAGACAAAAAACAGTATTGGAAGAACCAGCAAAGATGAATTTCTATGCAGATGATCCACTTACATTAAGATGTTATTTTACTCATTTAAATGAATACGTTTCAATATGACTGTGTTTCATGGCTCCATGGTCATATTTTTATAATTTCTCATGTGAATGTTGTAAATTAATTAAGTGTGTGACTGTATGTTACCTTCCGTGTGCTGCTATGTCTCTGTCTAATTTTGATTTTTTTTTACATTCCAAATAACAGTTTTAGAATTCATTAATAAAACAGTTTTATAAGAAAACTTTTATTGTCACTTAACTGAATCTCACCTGAGTTGAACTTCACATTATTCTGCTTGGTAAGCGGTATTTACTTTCCTAATTAGCTGAGTGTGGGGGTGTCTCCTGTGGTGATATCAGAGCAAATGTCACAGCGCATTTCTTGTTTTGGCTGAAGTACGTGTTTGTGCTTGTCTAATAACCCCTCGAGGCGGTGTTACCTCTAGAGGTCATGCATTGGGTCTGCAGCAGCCAGGAGGATCAGGGGCCTGGTAGCCGTGACGATACACTTTCATTTCAGCCAGCTAGTAATCCCACAATGCAATAAAACTGTCTGGCCCCTGAGTCTGGCTCCAGTCAGACCAACTTTACTCGCAAAAATGTCCAACCCCCCTCTCAATATTATTAAGTGGAATGTAAATCTCGAAATAGAAGTTTAGAGCTCTTTTCTCTCTTTTTTTCAACATTGGAGATGTCATTAAACAGCTATTGGCCAGGATGGAGTCAGTAATTATATATGGGGAGAGAGTATGTGTGGTAATGAAGGAGTGCGTCTCAACCAAACCAAGAAGACACCAGCGGGGACAGAGGTCACTGCAGGCTGTGTTTATGTTGGCCATGGAGCTGCAGCTGTGTGCACAAAGTGTGTCTCTGGCTTCAGACATTATCTCACAGTTGGTTTTGGTCAACTTTTCAAAACAAACAAAGTGTCTTCTGCACTTTCCTCTTCTGTCTTGCATGTTGTTTGGTGAAGATGAATTCAGGCCCAAATGGACATGGGAATGGATTTGAGGGGGGGGAGCCACTGAGTGAACAAATGCAAATTGGGATCGTTTTTAATAGACTCCAGGGGGCAGCAGAAAAAAGCTAAAAACACAGTGTTGACATATCATCACCTTTTCATTTGACAGCAAACATAAGGTTGCTTATTTACACATCCAGCCATTGCAGCATTATCATGTATTTGTTTCTGGCCACCTGATATGAAGTCCTATACACTCTCTTTTAACTCTGTTTGGGGTCTCCACCAACTCCTCTGGGAAATATTAAATAATCCTACTTCTAAAAGAGGATTCATTCATTTGGGAACCTAGACTGTCTGTATAAATGTAATGTAATATAGTTGTTGGAATATTTTCCCAACCGTTATGGGCTCATTGTCTATTATCCTCAAAGCCATGACACTAGTGTCACAAAAAGAACTTGTTTTTAGAGAAGATCCCCAAAAATAAAACTCAACCTGAATTCCCACAAAGGACAGAAAAATGTGAAACCTATTCACATCTTCAGATCCTTAACATAGATCCATTTCATACACTGTGACCTGATTCACGGAAACCCGACTCTATTATGTTAACCTTACCTCTTGTATCACATATTCATGTGTTTCTTTTAGCTCAATTTGACCTTGACATCCTGACATGAACCAAATATATTCTTTTAAGCAAGAACAAAGGGTCTTCTGAAGTAAACTAAAGGTGTAATGTAGCAGACAATGTCAAATGTCAGGTTTATAGTTGTAATCATACTGCTACTTATGTCCGACGGATTGCCAACATTTATTTTGGGTAACATCTAAACCATTTATTTAAAATCCTTTATTTCCTGAACATGGGTCAATATTACATTCAATAGTGAATTCAGGTCAGTCCATCACTGAGCTTTTCGTCTATTTCATTGTCCTTGCATCTTTATTATAGAGTTTTAAAAAAAGAGCTATCTCTCAATTCGATTAAATTAGATAGAATTTATTCATCCCAAATTTGGAAATTAAAATGACTTTACATTTGACAAGAAAAGTTCACAAAAGAAAATGTGTTTCTCACATCATAAAACATATTTATCAATCTAATAATTAGCTTTTAAAATTGTCTTATCGTTTCTCAATAAAGATATGGAGCAAAACCCATTGCTCATTATTGACTTTTGCCCATTAAAATAATCAATAGGCCTCTGATCAGTGATAGTTGTGATTTATGGCTTCAGGCTTAAAATTTAAAATTAGAATGTGATTAAGAGGATGCTGGACTGATTTTTGACAAAGGCTTCTCACACCCACCGGGCGTCACCAGCAGCATAATCACTTAACGCTAAGTGCTGAGTCAGCAGGTAAGAGGAAGGTCAGGCTGTTACTGGCAGAGAGAGAGCGGTCACTCAGGGACACTGAAGACACCTCCTCATATAAAAAATAAATAGTGTCTATTAAAAAATCCTGGGAGAAATTATTACTTCTGTTTAGAACATGTAGGAATGACCCTTCTGTTGTCATTGTGTAGAAACTGGTGTTAACATGGCAGCCCTACAGTACAGTGTGCTACAGGAATGCACTGGTTGAGCGATCATTGCGTACACAAGAGGCGCCACAGGGATTTCTGAGGCCCCCCCCCCGTCCTCTGTGTGTGTGTGAGTGTGTGTGAGTGTTTGTTTCCTGGCTGCTTACACTTGTTAATAGGCTGCAGCTAAACTCAGGAGCCCACTTTATTATCATTAACATCATCAACATGAGTTTTTAAATACTGCATGCTCGGTTGATTTAAGGTTACTTCAATATGTGATCACACATAATAATACATATTACATTTAGTTAACCATCACAATTCTTTAAACAGGCTTTTATGTGAATAACTCCCTGTGCACTTTTAAGTTTTGTAAAGTCTTGATCTGTTCTTTATTGCATCTCTTGAATTGTTGCTGTTTTATGTTGTATTTTTTTTTTTGTATTTTATTGTTGCTGCCTTTGGTTTTTATTGTATGTACATAACTTTGTTAACATTTGAAGTGCTATACAAACAAAGGTTTTTATTAATATTAAAAATGTTTTGGTTAAATTATCATGAAATTGTACTTATGTATTGTGTGTCGTCCTACGTGCACGTATCTCTTGTGCACTTTGACTTTCAGCTAAACACCTTCCACCATCAAGGACTAGAGACTGTAGATGTTGTTTAATTGCTTTTAATGTTGAAGAAAGGCTGAAACTAGGAAATAAACACAATACAAGAAGTACATAAATATGCAGAAGAATATTTACACACATTATACATCATACATTTAATTAACACCAAAGAACATACACACACATGGCTGTAGCACAAAATGATGGCTGTAGCTAACGGTAGTTCTACAGAGGAGTTTACAACACACATTAACTATCATCCCAAAAATATTCTCTATAAACATTATTAATTGCTTCACATATTAACTGGAAATGAAAGAACACTATGGTTATATCACTTGTACATACCAATAATGCGACCAAAAGCATGGAACGCCAAGGATTAGAGCGAATTGTAGTCGATAAAAACATGTGGCTGTCCTGTTCACGTGTTGCTTCCTCACTAGGTCACATGTTACATATACTCATTTCAACTACTGCCAGCAGGGCAAATCCAACGAATTAACAACAATGTCCTGATGAAGACAAAACACTCCCTGCCTGGTATCTATAGATAACACCTATTAACTTAGCTTCTAAATATCCATGTTCGAATGTCACTACTTGCTCTTGTAGTCTTCCTCGGAGAGAAGAAGGACTAAGTCTGTAATAGGTCTGAGGAAAAGCTTAGCACCATCTTCTCTGGAGATCTTGACCTCTACGATGCGGACCTTTTTCATCTTTGCTCGGGAATGCCTTTTTGACCAATGCCAATGGCATTGCCTCTTGGCTTGAGAGTCTTTCACAAGAAAAATAGTTCCAACATCAATGTTTGGCTTGCTTCTGTGCCACTTACTCCTTGTCTGCGAAGTTGAGAGGTACTGCTTCCTCCATTTGTTCCAAAAGGCATCTGCAAGGAATTGAACCTGACGCCAGTGACGCTTGTACAGGTCTTTGGGGGTGAAATCCCCCGGAGGAGCTGAGAAGGTACCTTTCTTCTGTGTGAGTAGGGTAGCAGGGGTCAGCACCAATGGATCTGCAGGATCGGTGGATATTGGATCCAAGGGTCTTGCGTTCATGATGGCCGCTACTTCTGACAAAATAGTTGTGAGAGCCTCATGTCTCTCCACACGGACGCTGTCAATGTTTGAAGGAACCTGGAGCTCCTTGCAGGCTCGGTGGAAATTGGTGCCTCTATCCGAGCGGATATGCTTCACTGGACCACGTATGGAAATGAACCATCTGAGGGGAGAGAGACGTTTAAGGTCATGTGATCGGTTGTCTGGAAGATGTCGCCTCTGCCTCTTGAAGGGGGAAGGGGCAACCCAGTTGTTGGCATCATCCTTCGGAACCCTTGATCCATGGTCTTTATGAAGACCTTGTCTTCAATCGAGGGAGCTATTTTGTTATCTTCCTTAGTTCTTTGGAACACTGTACACCCAAGATGGTCTTCTCCTTTGTCACAGGCGGTGTCATCACTGAAGTAGCTCTTTGTGGGGTCAGTTGACGTAAAGTCGCTGTATCTTTCTTTGATGAGTAGGCGATTCGGACAAGGTTGAAAGAGAGATGGACGACCGTTCTCTAGCGTGCTTGTGAAGAGAGTGTTCACCATGGATGGCTTATGAACATTTCCCAAACAGACGTCTCCCACGATGACCCATCCTAGGTCGAGCCTCTGAGCATAGGGTGCATTGTGAGGACCATTGATCTGTTCCCGCACCTTGTGTACTCTTATTATGTCCCTTCCAAGGAGAAGCAGTATTGGGGCTTGGTTGTCCATCTTAGGAATCTGAAGAGCTACAGATTTCAGGTGTGCGTGGTGGAGCGCAGCTTCTGGAGTGGGGATTTACGATCTGTTGTTAGGAATCTGGTTACACTCAATTAGCGTAGGGAGAGAGACAAACCTGCCCATTGAGAGATTCGATTTGGAAATCACTCGCTCTTCTTCCAGCTATCTCTACCACTCCTGCACATGTCTTCAGTGAGTAAGGTGACTTGGAGCCTTGTATCTTGAAAAGATCAAAGAACTCTGGGCGAGCAAGTGATCTGTTACTTTGATCGTCGAGGATGGCATAAAGCTTTACTGCTTTGTCTGGATAACTTGAGTGGAAGACTCTAACAAGACAGTTCTTCGAACACGACCTGCCGCTCAGGTCTCCACCGCAGACGCTGGTACACAGGGCTGCAATGTCAGCAGGTGTACTTCCATCCTCCCCGCCATACCCTATGGCAGGGTCAATGGCCTTTGCCTTCCAGGTTGGGGGTCCTGGATGTAGAGCTGTGTTGTGACTTTCACTTTCGCACTCGGAGCACTTGACGCTCGCTTTGCAGTTTCTGGCAATATGTGATGTTGAGGCGCAACATCTGTAACAGATCCGATTTTCCTTAACCTGTTAAGCACCAAGCCTGTTTTTCATGTTTCAGGCTCGAAAATGACATGCCCAAAACAAATGACTACAACTTAACTTCTAAAAGGGTTATATGAATAATTTCTTTTATCAAAGCAAGGTTACATCTGTGAGTTGGATGTAGAAGTGTCAGAATCAATATAAATGTTTTTTATTTTAAAGAAAATTCAGATTTTACATAGTAAAAAACTGTAAATTATAGTGTCCGTCCAAATATTATTTTTTACAGATAGTGAAAACTACCCTTGGATGATGGGTCAGTAGACTAAAAGCTTTAGGAATCCAAAGTACAACATATAATAAGTACCCTGTATCAAGATTGATGCAAAACAAGTGACATTTGACCTTTTTAGAGAGGTTTAGCCAAAACCACCCCACCTCTGAGGTGATTTGGGTGAAAATGGGTTTTTTTCTATATCTCTGGCCCCCCTTGCTCGATTTTGATGGTTGACACCTCTTTCTGACCGTTAGAGCCAATAGAATCGAAGGGGGAGGCCCACACACACACTCATTGTGAAGAGAAAAGGTGGGGGCTGCGCGCATGTAAATGTAAAGCAGAGTGGAGCTAAATTCTAGCTCTGGCATTTGGAAACAAAAAAGCAGTTTTATTGCTTATGGATTATCAGAAATAATTTCAAAGAGGGCACAGATACATTGGATGAACCTATGGATTAACTGCAGCATCGTTTTTTTATCGTTTTAATGCCATTGAAGACCAGTTTTGACCAAGGTAAGCCATGTTAGCGTTTCTAGCTACTTAGCTCCACATGTTATGATGTACGCTTTCGTTTATAGCGTCGCAAATGTTTATCACTGAGTGTTGAGGTGGGCACCACTAGATTCAGTGTCTCCAGGACACCAAAAACGAGTGGTTGGCCGTGCATCTAGGATAAGTAATAAGGGAGTTATTGTGAGTTTAAGTGCCGTTTTAGGCAATTATTTCGCTCGTGGCTAATTCAGAGGCTGAGTGCTAGCATTGTGGGGTTTTTTTGGAAAAAAAATTTAAAAAGATCAGTTAGCTGAGTTTCTTCCCGTTACATGGATATAAAACATTCATAGTTTTATTAAATATTAAGATTCCTTAGACGTTGTTTCCTGCAAATGACGCGTTTATCCGCCCGGTACCGGGGGGGCCGTGCGTAACAGGTTAAGAAAGGCCTTACGATCTTCAAGGGATTTCTCTCTAAATCCGCAAAAATTTTGTAGAGGATGAGGCTTCCTATGGATAGGACACTGTCTGCCAGGCTCCTCAGTCATCTTTTGAGTCATCTCTGCATCGGAGGGGGAAGACACCTCTGTATTATGGACTGAAATAGTTGTTCTATTATTGCTTTGCTTAAAGGCAGGCGTTTCTGAGTAAGACAGGGTATTGTTGAATATGGTAAGATCAAAACTGGGGTCATTTCTTGTCATTGCTTGTTCACAGACAAAGTCCACAAAGAAGGAAAATGGTGGAAATGGTACACCGTTTTGACGTTTGTATCTGGTGCCCTCACTTATCCATCTCTTGTGTAGGTTGTATGGTAACTTTTGTGCAATGGGGTTGACGCCACGTGAGGTATCTAGAAAGGCGAGGCCCGGTAGATCTCCCTCAGTCTTGGCAGAAAGAACCTCCATCAACCGATCGCCCAGCTCTCTCAACTTCTGAAATTCCTTGTTCGTCATCTTGGGGAACCCATCAAGTCTCTTGAAGAGTGAGCTCTCAATAGCTTCTTGTGATCCGTAACTGTGTTCCAGTCTTTCCCACACCATGGCTAGCCCTCTTTCAGGTTGGTTCACATTCACTGCTCTGATCCGCCTTGCATGATCAGCAGACTCATTTCCTAGCCATTTAACTAGCAGGTCCATCTCTTTGCTAGCCGATAAGTCTAGGCCTCTGACTGTGTTAAAAAACGAAGCTCGCCAGGCTCTAAAGCTTTCTGGACGATCGTCAAACTGTAACAATCCTGTGCTGACAAGTTTGCGGCGAGCAAAGAATCTCACAAAGTCTGTCATGCTCTGACTCTCCTCTGTGTTGCCAGCTAATGGAGTGCTGTGGTGATCATTGAGTCCTCCTGTCCTCATCCATCCATGATTCTGTCCAACTTCAACTGAATATCTTCGTTCTGTTCTATGTTCCAACTTGACCGACTGTTGAGCGGGGACATTAATCAGTAGAGGAGAGTTATTGTCATGCTCTTGGTTATAGAGTGCAGGGAAAATCCTATCCTGCTGCGGCATAGCGCTTCCATATCCATTAATGGGTTCCACTTCTGGCATTGACTGAAGGCTATTGTGTGATTTGGGATGTTGAAGTACGTATTCGGATGTACGTTCTTTGGGGTCTTCGGGTTTGAGTGGGAGCTCTAATTTGAAGCTATGTTTATCCCCATCACTGTCTGCTGCTGTCTCAAGGACTTCTGCCTCAGCAATAGCAGCGGCTGCTTCTCTTTCCATGCTCAGGACGTCCAGAGGTGCATCTATACGTGCTCTTTCTATTTTCATTTTCATTTCTTTTTTAGCAAAATAAACTTGTGCTCTTGCTGCTTTGCTTTTGCGCGTGCAATAGCTGCTGCTTTGCTTGTGGAAGCACTGCTTTTCACGGAGCTTGATGCGACAGACCTGACTTTGAACGAGTTT
The DNA here is from genome assembly GCF_902827165.1 of Trematomus bernacchii. NCBI lineage: Eukaryota > Metazoa > Chordata > Actinopteri > Perciformes > Nototheniidae > Trematomus > Trematomus bernacchii. Next base: position 8,871,900 of record NW_022987851.1, on the reverse strand, counting down.
GCCTGTTTTTCCTCCATTGTGAAGCCGAGGATGAGATTTCTTCATTAGCACTGTTGTTGTTGTAGCCTTATCTATTAGCTGTAATGTAGCAGCAACTTGTATCTGCTCAAACCTGTTGTCCAGCCCGCTAGAAAGCTATTGTTTCACTATGTCGTCCTACGTGCACGTATCTCTTGTGCACTTTGACTTTCAGCTAAACACCTTCCACCATCAAGGACTAGAGACTGTAGATGTTGTTTAATTGCTTTTAATGTTGAAGAAAGGGTTAAACTAGGAAATAAACACAATACAAGAAGTACATAAATATGCAGAAGAATATTTACACACATTATACATCATACATTTAATTAACACCAAAGAACATACACACAAATGGCTGTAGCACAAAATGATGGCTGTAGCTAACGGTAGTTCTACAGAGGAGTTTACAACACACATTAACTATCATCCCAAAAATATTCTCTATAAACATTATTAATTGCTTCACATATTAACTGGAAATTAAAGAACGCTATGGTTATATCACTTGTACATACCAATAATGCGACCAAAGGCATGGAACGTCAAGGATTAGAGCGGATTGTAGTCGATAAAAACATGTGGCTGTCCTGTTCACGTGTTGCTTCCTCACTAGGTCACATGTTACATATTTTACTCATTTCAACTACTGCCAGCAGGGGGAGACAAATCCAACGAATGAACAACAATGTCCTGATGAAGACAAAACATATTGTACTTTTACTTTCCACCAATCAGAATAGGAGACTGAACAGGTAATTGCGGAAAATGTCAAGGGAAAATAGCTCATTTATGATTTGTATTTATTTTCTTCAAATACTCACTTAAAGGTGGGGTAGGTAATTTTGGAGAAACCAGCTCGAGTGCGCTAGAATTTGAAAATACACAGCCGGAAAAGATCTGCCACTTCCTTACAGAGCCCCTCCTCCAACACACACAAGTGCGCACATGACCAATGAGGGCACGAGATAAGTTTGTGCACAGATGGAAGGCTGACAGGCAGGTAGGCCATCCAGTTATTTTAGCCTGGCCGGCTAAAATGATTGGTCGTGCTTTTTACAGTACTACGGCTTTCACAGATGAAATGTTTTTAATGGATTTTTTGTCAAAGCACTTAAGATATTCATTGCTATCGGGATGTTAAGAGCATTCCATGGAATATAACAAAAAGTGTATCTCGAGCCGGTTTCTCAAACTTACCTACCCTTTAAGTGTTTTTGCATAATTTGTGTCCATAGATGGCAGCCATGAGTTCTGTTTTGCAGGAATCCAAAACAAAGTCCTGTTGCACAAACTTCAAACACTTTTACCTTTTACAACTTCAACCTGAACTTGTAGAGAGCAATGAGAAAGGCACTTGTACCAACCATAACACCAGCTCCAACAGTGGAAATAGAGACTTTACATTGACTAATGGAAGCATAATGATCTCCATCCCAGCAGGCTGGATGTGTCGCCTCTTTCCTTCCTGATCATCATAAGACAGAGAGTGGCAGAGGCGTGATTCAGGTCTATAAACCTGTATTGATTTGCTGCTCTCCTTCCTGCACAGTCCCTGCCTGGCCGGTGCCAGAGTAATTTGTCCCCCAGGTCTAAGGTTGCATGTGAATTTTCTGTTGTGTCAGCTGAGTTTAGTGCAGTGCATGCTTGAGAGGAGGTGAACTCTCATTATCCCATACTGCTTCAATTAAGAGCTCACTGTCAACCAAAGCAACATCTTAAACTCATTTATTACCTCCCGCAGTAGGCATCTCAGAAATGGCAATATTTCATCTTCCACAGTAGAGTGTGTGTAATTTTGTCACGAATACATCTGCAGCAGATAAAATCAGAACAGAAGATGAAGGTTTTATGTAACATGAGGCAATCAGATTCATTTGTGTGTGTTCCTCTATTCCTACGGCCATATTGAATATTTCCACACCTCATGAATAATATCCAGTGCCAAAGCTCGGTGCCAGCGCAGGAAGTAGTGTGTCCTCTATGTAGCCGAGCAGAAAGTGAGGAAGAGGATGGGCGTGTAGCACAACTGATTTTTATGCAAGAGGTCAGAGGTCGTGTCAAATCACAGACCCTCATTTGCCTTTTAATACCATAACCACAACTTTGAATGTAAAGTGTTTTTAGTTCCTACCCCAAAGATATATTAAAAAATATGTATTTTCATCACCACAATCTCTCCTTAAACTAAGTAGCAAGTGTCAATGAGAAAAAAATCGTATTGTTAATAGCTGCCATGTTACTGTTTTCACATGTACATTTGTATACATTGATTTCCTTTGTATACACACAGCATAATTGCACAAACTTCAATGTCATTTTTTATGTTTCATGTCTATTAATGATGTGATGTTTTTTTGTAGATTGACTGTGAAGAGTCAGAGAAACTTAGTTTTATTTCAATTCAGTTTTATTATTAACTCAGTGTTTAATTCTTGATAGTTTTTGCACTAATTTAAACAATGTATTTGTTCAAATCACTTTACTCTGCTGCATGTCTCCTCTCCAGGGTGTTTGTTCTTAAAGCGTCCCCGAGGATTTCCACACACCAATGTAAAGGTTCCCGGAAATACCAAGCTGTTATTATTGGAGGGGTGTTTTCTTTAGTACTTTAATCTGAAGTTCAGATTTCCTATTTTCTTATAAGATGTGCCTTAAAATATCACAGGTATACTTTACATTCAAAAATATGAATGTGGATTTTGATCTATAGGGTGAGAATTTATGTATCAAATGTGGATAGAATCAAACCATTCAGCTGTCTTTGTCGTGTTTTATTTCTTGCAAGAAAGTTTAGTCAGTCATACAGAGAGCATACAGTCTGCTGAGTGAAAGACGAATAATAGAGTTTCGGTTGCATATTTAAACACAGAGAGAGGAGTAAAGGAGGGGTTGAGCTTGATGATACTGAAAGGAGCATTCTGGGAGTTAGGGAGGCCATATCAGGATGTTCTCAGTTCACATGAGTTGAAGGTCATACTGTTGGTGCACATAGAGTGTAACTAACACCATTGCAACAAATGTTCTTAATAAGGAATTTTCCCAAGCTTAGCTAAGAAGTGTGAGAAGAAGTAAATATAGATAAATGTTAGCAAATACGAATCACACAATGAGAAGTAAGGAAGTGAGTATAATATGTTTCTATTACAATCTATTTGTTGTGTTTTTGTAGTTTTTGAATGTATAGTCAGCATCAATCTTCCCTATCTTGTGGTAGGGTCCAGGTGCACGTTGTATAAGGTTTCTTTTCATTGAAAATACAAATGGTTGGTCTCCAACTCACCTCTAAAGGCTAGCTACTCCAGCAGCTAAACAGTCATCATAACAAACTGTAAGTAAGTAATTTTCTAACTGCTGGGGACACTTTGTTAATTGTTGTTTCCCATCTCTCTCTCCCCTCACCTCACTACTATCACTATCAAAAAAGGCACATACTTTACCTCTTAGAACCTGTATCCACCCAACACATCACATCCTGATACATGTCATGGAGAGTTGCATCATGACTTCTTGACTAGCTGTGTAAAACAAAGAATGCAATGTAAATGTATGCAACAGGGTTGCCTAATTACTAGTGAAGGCGAGATGAAGCCTTATGAAGCTTTGAAGCTTTCCAGCCAATTGGTTCGCAAAAGGGTTCATCTCATGAGGCTTCATCATGGGCTTCATTTAAACACAAACCCCCTATTGGTCAAAGTGTGTAAAACAGGCAGATTGGACATCTCAACAGTGTGCTCTATCTCATATCGAGTTCCCAATTAGTAAAGCCTTAGAATAACTCTAAACAACGAACATTAAATCATATGTTCATGTTAACAATTTGTTTTTATTCCAGTTGAATGATTGTGATTGAAAAGCCTAAGGAGGCTGGTAAACATTGCAAAGAGGGATTTGTATTCCTTAATAATATTCATAAACTTAACCATGTTGTAGCCTGAGAAAGGCTAAACCATATCAAAGAATACATTTATTAACTACATTATCTCATTTAGCTGTAGCTTTTATAAACAACAAAACATATGTATTGTTCAGTCGTTGAACCACAGACCCTGCGGTTGATAGTCAACTGCTTTCCAGCTGAGCCACAGCCCACACACTGAATGTCCCTGAAAACACTACACCATATTTATTCCTGTATTTATTCATTCATGTTTTTATTCCTACATTTATTTATGCTTGTATCTATTTATACTTATGACATGTTCCGACCTCTATATAAGTGAGGGTCTGAGCTCTTTTAATTCCATCGTGTCACCAGCGGACCCGGGTACAGGAGGGGTAATATGGTTCTTATTATACATCCATGGGTATTATGAGCGTTGTGGTTCAACGGTTCAACCGATCTGAATCGCTTCCTGAAGCAGTCACGTGGTATCGACAGGCAGCGAGGCTTCGTTTGTCATCGATGACGTCACTGGCCCAAAACGATACAAGCCTCGATACAAGCTTCACAAAAGCTTCAGGGATTACTCGACACACGCTCCGAAGCCTCGGCGCAATACGTAACATCACTACTAATTACACCTAACAAGCATTTCCAAATCAAAATAACAGTCTTTGAAACCATAGTTAAAACCATGCAAAGCTGATCAACCTTTTCACACGGCCCCTACTGGAAGTGCGGGCGTGGTCTACAACAACACAATCTCTGTGGTTTATGCATCACAACAAGATGAGTAATATACAAGACCCAAATGTTACTGAAATGGATGTGTATTGTGACAGAAAAACTGCATCAACCTTCAAGGGGGGTTGATTTTGGGCTTCATGAAGACTTTCTTTCATTATAACTTGCTCCACTTATTGGGTGGGCTTTAGTAATTCAGCCCTGATAGGAGTTGTACAGGTTGCATTAGCACAGACCTGCAGCCTGCTGGTTGAAAGGTCCTGTGGTGGGGGAAGCCAGGACGGGTGCCAGGTCTGGAGGGGAGCACAGGCCCAGCTCAGCACGTCCCAAACAACCGGTGCACGAACCAGAGCCATCTGCTGTCCATTTCACTTACATTCTCACTTGATGCTCTGCCAACAGCTCGCTCTTTCACCCCTGGAACGATACTAATCCTCCCGTCCTCACACAAGCCACCAAAGTGTCGGGTTCATCTGGCAGGAAACACTCTTCTGATTTTTGCCTGAGAAAACAAAGAGCTACACTTCCCTGAAACGCATTTCAAAGCTGTATCATTTATCACAAACACTCTTCCAAACTCCATCCTCTACTTACTGTAATGGACAGATCTGCCTCTCCACTCTTCATGAGCGAGTTTGAGTAATTTCCATCAACCAAATGACCATTAAGCACTCAGCAGTCCGACCTCAACAGTTGAAGTACATAAATGGCTTGTGATCTGAACGTCAGATGCATGGTCTTCAAGCTGGCAGCATTATTGTTAGAGTGATTTCTATGAACTAAATAACCATTAAGCACTCAACTGTTAACGCACACTGCAGGATGAATTAAAGATTGATCAGAGAAGTTATGACTTATAGAGAAAAGGAAATTTTCCTGACATTTGAAAGCCTTATATCCTGAAAAAACTGCATTCATTAGATTTGTACTTACTTGATGTGCTTGCAGTTTCAGGAAGCTTCCTATTGCACCACAGCAAGTGCAACTCTGCATGTTTTTAATGACTTAGTTGTTCCTGACAGTAAAAATCACTTTTTCAGTATGAGTCACTTCACGCTACTAAAGTCCAACAGAATGCTCATCGAAAACAATGATTCACACAGAATAACTGTTATCACTGAGCTCTCGTACTGTTGAGTGATGCATTTGAAAAGCATAAAAAGTATTGTGACTTTAGAAGTTTGTCAGACAACAAGACATAAACATTTATGAGAAGATTACGGATTAATTATGGATGTATGGGAGCTGATCAAATGCATCAGTAACCATTATGTGCTCTTAAAAACAAGGTCAGGATGTTTTGTGAATGAATGTTTAAGTTTCCAGTGTCTTTTTATGCTCCAATAAAATGCTGCTTTTAAGGTAATGCAACATAATAATCCAATGACATGCTATTGTGCTCCGTAAGGAATTACTTTTGATACCACAAATACATTTGGCTGATAATACTAGTTTGCTTTTACCTAATTATAGTTTTGAATGCTTTGAATTCCTGAATATTTTTAGCATTAAGGTATGGGTACTTATACTCAAAATAAAAGCTCTCAGTTGTCCTAATGTTACTTCTTCGACTACTGTATAACAATAAATCAAAGCCTAGATTAAGAAGTAACCACCAGCAGACAGTTAGCTTAGTTTAGTAAAACGTTCAATAACTGGAAAGAGGGGCAAACGGCTAACATTAGCTTGGTTCTCTCCAAAAGTGGAAAAATATGTCCCTGTAAAACTACAACTTTTGTTTTTTACACTTTATTTTATACACATCAAGCAAAAATAATATGTAACATGTTTCAGTGCAAAAAAACTAAATAAAAAATATTATTTGAAGTACGTTTGAATGTGGCTGTCAATACATCTATACTTTTTTTTTACTACTGCATATAACCTTTTTAAACTAAAGCCAGGCTAAAAAGCTGGGTGTACAGTTTACATTTAAAGATGTCTCCTTGACTCTTTCAACAAATTGAACACAAAAACCACAATTAAAAACAATCTTTTTTTTACCGACATATGCTCTGAAAAAAACAACGTTACCAAACAGATTGTGTTTCCTTCCTCTGCAGACCACACATGTCTTTGTCAAAGTGAGTGGTCCTACATTTTGATTTCGGATAAAGCCGAGACATTGGTGCATGCTGATGGTACTGATATATCTAATTCACATCTTTTGTACTTTACTTTGTGCACAAATGCCAGCAGTGTCACACGCCACAGTTGTTATATGACTCAGATTGCGAGGAAATTAATCAAGTGTTGCATCAGTGCGCGTGTGTGTGTGTGTGTGTGTGTGTGTGTGTGTGTTGTGTGTGTGTGTGTGTGTGTGTGTGTGTGTGTGTGTGTGTGTGTGTGTGTGTGTGTGTGTGTGTGTGTGTGTGTGTGTGTTTGTGTGTTTGGGGGTTTTGGTGATAATTTATCTGTAAATGAAGAACAGCAGGAGGAGATGTTGCAAATGATCAGTGATTTTCCTCCTCTGTAGAAAGTGATGATAAGGTTCCACAGAGTTAAGTAGGTTAGCACACAACCCTTCACAGGAAAGCCTTGCCGGTGCTTCACTGCACACATTATTACTGGCTGATCACCAACAACCTTTTTTTATCCAGCCGAATTTCCGCCCATGTGTCCAAAGAGAGTTTGATAAAGAGAAAGCCATCAAGGTGAAAAGGTTTCCAGTTGTACATCTGTGAAGTCTATAAGTACCTTGTCTGTGAAATGTTAACAATCCACTGTCAGTAAAATGCATTAGCTCACAGACAGTATAGAAAAAATATTGAAGGTTTCCAGACTCCTTTTTTAAACTTCAGGGAATAAGAACTTCAGGTAACTAAATCAGCCGGAAAAAATGACCACTGGCTTTATTTTCATGGGATTACACCGGATTTTAGAAACAGACTGGATTCCGTGTCAAGTGTTTACCCTGAAAGATCAAATGTTGCATGAAACTTCAGTAAGAGACCGGACTGTGTTTTACCTTCCGGAGATATGATCATCGCCAGCATCAAGTCACAGAGCAACACTGGCAGTAAAAAGAGCTTAATATTGATTATTTCTTACAGACAAAACCTCTCATCTAACTGGCTCAGAAGCTGATACAGAAATATTGATTATAAACACCTTCTTTCAATCTGCCTTTAAAACTAGATAACTCAACATGCAGGATAAACTAACACTTTGATACAAAACCCTTTGAAGGCATGACGATATAAAAACACTTTTAGGGATTAAACAACTAACTGTGACCCTGAGCAGATGTGCAGGCCCTGGATCAGGCTTAAGCACTTTCCTCTGGTCTTAGATTCATGATTCAGGTGATAAAGGATGCAGTCTCTTGCCATGCAAAATAAAAGGATATGAATTAGGCTTTTAAGGAACAATTCACCCCTAAAATCACATATATACACATTTTACCCATACTCATCGTGCTATTTAACAATCCAGATAGTTTTGGTGGAAGTTGCCTATAGTGTTGGAGATATCAGGCATGGAGTCTGCCTTCTCTCAAATATATTGAAACGAAATGGTACAAGGCTCATGTGTGTGCTGAGAAAGGATGAGTCAACTTTTGTTTTTGTTGTAAAACCAACTTTCACAGGCTGCAAAATGACTCGCTAGTTTCATACCAGATTCAAAAAGCTGTTACAAACCACACAAAATCAAAATGTGTTGGCAGAAATTTTTTCTTCCTTTTGTCAGGTCATTTCATTCACTGCCATCCCCGTGTGATCTTTGATGACTCAACACTAAAGTTGATGAACTTTAACAGGAAATAGAAATTGTCAACTTCACACAAAGACCAGCCTGAAATGCAGTGCAGCTCTGTGGAAACATCTTTACCTTTCTTACCCACATTGTTTCTGTTTGCAGTTTTCTGTCGCAGGGTGACAAATTGCACAGAGCAAATAAGTCTTAAGGAAGAAAAATAAATCTCCAAGTGAATAAGAGTGGCATTACGCTATAAAACAATATCCAGAAGTGAATGATTTCCCAAACTTGCACACAGTCAGTCTCTGAGTGCCCACGCTGGGACATGATGTTATGAATGATGAATGGATTTACCACCTCCCAAGGCGCATTGCTACAAGAGGTCGCAGAGTCACTGAACACACTCATAGTGCATGTGCCTCAAAATACTGAAAGGAAAACCGTGATAGACATGTAAATCTGCGTAAATGAAACACAAAAGCCCCGTTTCTGTTTTAAGAAAGCAAGAAAGGAGAAGTGGCATTATGCACATCTAAAATACTGTGTGTATGTGCTTTACAGAGGGTGGTGAAAACTGCACAGAACATCACCAGGACGGAGCTGCCATCCATGGAGGATCTTTACTCCCAACGGCTCAGGAAGAAATCCCTACGGATTATCAAAGACCCCCATCACCCCAGCCACAAACTGTTCTGTCTGCTGCCGTCTGGCAGGCGTTACCGCAGCATCCTGGCAAGAACCAACAGATTCAGAGACAGTTTCATACCACAGGCGATAAGACAGTTAAACACCTGAACTGCTGTAACAACATTCATAACATTCTGCTACTTAGTAATCATTTATCTATTTACCTAATATATCATTCAAATAGCTTGCATATAGACCCTTATTTCAATATTTCACTTTTTTTAAACTGTTCCTTTCTTTTTGCAGTTACTTTTAATATTTACTTGCACTATATTTCTCTGTCTTTCTGTAATATTGTGTTGCACTGTTGGAGAAGCCTGTGACTTAAGAATTTCATCGACATAACTAGCTATGGTTGTATGACTAATAAAGAACCTTGTACACGTATGGGTGTTTGAGTGGCAGCAAACATGCACACCTCAAGGCACAAACATCCTCATGTCAGCTGTAGAGGGTGTATACCTCTAACCATAAACCACACACACACACACACACACACACACACACACACACACACACACACACACACACACACACACACACACACACACACACACGCGCGCGCGCGCGCACACACACACCACACACACACACACACACACACACACACACACACACACACACACACACACACACAGGCAGACACAATTTAAATACCCTTATGCCTCACATACAGTCAGTTGATGCGGATCCAGCTCTGATGACACCATCATGGGACGCTCAGGGCTGCTTTTTCTGGTTTTTGTCCTAAATGTTGCTCACTGCTCGGACATTCTGGGTGAGTCTGCAGGGTTACAATCCATCTGTGACTGTCAGCTGTTTATAGGCTTATTTTACTGGTCCTTAAGGGCTTGTTTAACCTGTGGCATTCACACTAAGCAGCGCTGTTGTGGCTTTCCTATGTGATTAGTCCAATTACAAATGCACAAAGGCAATAAAGCCACATGCTGAATGCATCTTGAACACACTAAATAATAACTATTTTTGCAATATGTTGCTGATGGCATTTTGGCATTGGCACTCCAGCAGTCAGTTTATTACTATTGACCAGAGGTGTCACCTAAAACCACATACGTTTCCTTACAGCCTTTAAAAGTTAATATATTAGGGTCGTTAAGGTTTTTCTTTGTGTAAGGGGGAAACCCTTGGCAGCCTACAGTTATGTAGAGATCCTACTGTACAGTTTCACTATGAAGTCTTTGTTTCTGCAGAGTCAGAGACTTGTAGCTGGAGATTAAAGTTTAAGCATGTGTTTTTTAAAGTCGAAAGCCTTAGTTGTTTACCACATCCCCAGTCTGCGATGAAGAGCTGCTGTGTACAACTGTTGAATGGTTGCTGTTTGGTGAGAAAAAGAAGCCCTGGGGCTCAGGAAATATGATGCAGTGCATGAATAACTGATTTTTTCTTTTAGTTATTACTTTGTTTGTATCCTTAAGGTGTGCTTTTTCCGTGCTTGGCTGACATAAATGTTGGCAGTAACCTGCAAGGACAAATAAATTATAAACCCACAAGGCATAATTGAACTGATCCAGCATATTTATTTCTCTCCCTGTCCTTTTAAAAGGCTTTGGAGGGTCTCCACATTGTTTCCATTTTGCTGTGATGTATAGTAAGACATGCAGAGTTTCAGCTTTCACAGCATTTGATGCAAACATTTAAGTTTAGACTGCAGCAGCTGGCTGTTTGCTCTGTTTTTAACCATGAAGCAATGCGGCAGCACACTTTTACTCATCATGTCTCTAAAGCTGAATAGAGGTTCTTGGCTTCAGATGGCTGATGGGGCAAACTGTGTCCTCAGGTGCACTTGGATAAAGTCAGCAGAGGAAGCAGGATGAAAGGGACTTTGTATGCATTGAGTCTGCACACCACACTGTCCTTAGTGTTAAAACCTGTCAGCTCAAATTAAATGTCCTTTCCTCTGAATCCTCCCCTAACCGCGGCTGATCGGCCGCCGCTGTCTGGGTATGGATCAGGGCGTAACTTTTGGACTGTTTTCATTTCATTAACATAATGGAGTCCTCTATTGAATATACTCTGAGGGGACAGCGTTGCATTACCCAAATGTCATTTTGTGCACAATGTCCATTCCCTGTCTTCACCCCCTCAATTATAAGAGGGCAACTTTATCTTTGACTTATACTTTCATATCAGTTTTGGGTTGCAAATCAGAGAGGTTTGTGGTTTCATCTCTGCAGGCTGCATGTGGAAGTTTAGCCTCTGTCACATTATATAAATGAGTGTGTGAATTGGTGAATGCTGGCTTGTGTTGTCAAGCGCTTAAGCAGCCACCAAGACTAGAACAGTGCTGCATCAATGCACTTCATTTGATATGTGTTGGGTTGGTCCATCACTTTGGTCTGGAGTCTGAAGTTAAGAAGAATAGTTTTCTATTAAATATTGAACAGACATTCATGGTCACCAGGGGATGTATCCTGCTAACTTAAGTGACCCCTTGACTTTTTCTCTACATCAACAACTATTGGATGGATTGCCAGGTCAAATATTTATTTTTTTCCAATCTCCAGATGACCTCTGGCCCAACCCGACCTGTGTGTTTATGACCTTATGTCTGCAAAAATAAACACATCAACCTCAGCTGTACTTTGTGTTAATTGCTAAATTACTAATTATACAACGTAAATACTGTAAAATAAGATAGTGAACATGATAAACCTTACAGCTAAACATTGCCATGTTAGCATTGCCCCTGTGAGCTGCATAGCATGTTGACAGGATCTTAGTCTTGTTTGTATTGATTAGTCATTGGCATGTTGTAATTATGATAAAATGATCCTCATAACCAATGACCCGGTTATTCTCATTAATCACAGTTTCACCTAACTAGTAAAAGACAATAGGAGCTGCAGAAACCCCTTTCATAAGCACAACAACAGACATCTATCAGCCTGCCCCCCTACCCCCTCACATCATTCCTGTTTCCCTAGTATTTGCAATTGTGGGACTGCTCAGGTAAACCTTTGACCTCTGATTGTTACTGAACTTTTTGTTGTTATGTGTCTCAGGTCCAGGCGAAGAGTTAATTATTGAGATCAGACACAACATCACAGCAGTGCTGGGAGAGGACGTGCACCTGAGATGTATATATCTGGGAGAGAGCCAGATCCAGAGCGCCGAGTGGAAACGCCGGACAAGCTCCAAAATTAAATTTAAGAGACTGGCGGGATTTGCTGATGGCAAACCGTTTAGCCGTGATAACGTCTCAAACCCAGTCTCTCTCACCAACCTCACAATTCACATGCAGGTGTCCAGCGTGGAAGTAGAGGGAGAATACATCTGTGAGTTCAGATCAGAAGAAGAGTATGATTTCGACAGTGTATTCCTCACTGTAGTAGGTAAGCAAAGCTGGGTGTAATTCTTTAGTCATTAAAGGTAACCTGTTATGCCAAATCCACTTTTTCATGTCTTTTATAGATAAACATGTGTCCCCTCTGTGTAAAGAGATTCTGAAAGTTTCATGAAAAAAGATTCACTCTCTTTTTGTCCTGATCCATTTATATAAAAACCGTCTGAAAATGAGCTGATCAGATTTTGGCCACTTTATGATGTCATAACGATTTGGCTTGTGTAACCATTAGCCAATCACCAACCAAGGTAACACCCCCCACCTTATCACCTGAATCTCTTCCTAGAGCACCATTGTGTTTTTTTAACCAAATATCTCGCAGAGGGGCATGGAGAGTGGCACCTTATTTTCATCTAAATTAAAGATCGGGAATCTTTTGAAACAGGGCTGAAACAGAGGGGCTTATGGGATGCTACAATGCATGATCTGTTTGGTATTTCGAGCCAAACACTTCAAAGACATGTTCTGTATATATCTGGGACCTAAACTATATTGATGAAAAACAGTATAATAGGGGACCTTTAAAAACACTGACAATGTGGTTTGACATGACTTTTTCTTCTCAGCTCGGCCGGATATTCAGGTCGAGGTGAACTCAGAGACTATAAACGGCGCTCACTACCAGGCGGTGTCGTGCTCTGCGTTCGGTGGCCGACCTGTACCTCAGATCAGCTGGTTGGTCGACAGCCGCCCTCTTTCAGATTACCCTTTCACTGTGGACGTGAGTGAAACCCTTCACTCAAACGGAACCTCCACCCTGAGCAGCATCCTGCGCTTCCCCACCCACCTGCAAGACGAGGACAGCGTGACGTGCGTGGTCCAACATCCAACCCTCCCAAAGCCCACTCTCACCACAGTGAGGGTGGAAACCTTCAGTAAGCTCAATGTTTTCAGTGTTGCTGTGTTTCTCCGTCCGTGCTGCCAGGAGGTGACATATTGTATTGCATCACCAGTCAGGGTCTTTTTGTAAACGTGCATCATGACTCAGCATCTCACAACACAATAACATTTTCCTGCTGATTTTTCACACTGGCCCTTCCTTCCCACTCTATAGACATACACAGTGACAGACCATAAATCACATTGCACAATGCAATGCATTCATGTGGGAATGCACTCTTTTCACTGGCGTCGAGCATATGGAACAACATAATGCAGCAACAGCCCAGTAACTAATTATTAACACACCACAGTGCAGTAAGCAATTAAATTGCTTTTTTTAATCAACCATTTTTTTAAACTCAAATATTGATTACAAAAAAAAAACATTTCTAGTTGAGTGGTGACATTTATTTTCCAAAGTTCCCACTTTCAACACCAACAAAGTTTTTGCACACCATAAGGTATGAATGTAAACATGTAGAAAACAAGGACATATGCTTTATTTAGACACAGGAATATTTATTTTCAAATAATTCATCTTCAGATGGCACTAGCATCTAGAAGTCTAACACGACTCATGTACAACTTTAAAGCAAGTACAAGGAGCTAGTAGTAAAGATACTAAAACACTCAAAAGCTTGGATTTCTTGTCACCTCAACTAAACCAGCAATGTTTAATTTTACACCACACATTTAGGCTCCTGCCTTATGTTAAATTGAAATGAAGGATTCAATTGAATTCCTCTTTATCCGTCACGTATACAGTGACATTTGGTGCAGGGCAGCTGGAGGCCAACATCAGACAAATCAGTTGGCCCAATCTTAGCAAATGTACCTGTGGTGCAGTATAATGTTGCTCATGAGGACCTTTTAAATTTGGTCATCAATCTTTAAAAGCTCTCACTAATGCTCCTCCTCGCGGAATGCCGGTTTCAAACTGAGATGCCCCCTACTGGTCACATACTGCATTTTGGCTGCTTTGCTCTCATTAGCATGATAGGGCCAGCTAATTTATCCATAATACTTTCACACCCCACTGAAGTAATGCAGCTTAGGCTATAGGTAATTCTCCAACTGCAGTGGTTAAATCTACACATAATTTAGGTGTTAACAGATTAAAGCGATTAAAGTGCTTAACTCACTTTAATCGCACACACCCTTCCTTAACTCATTAGGAATGGCTGGCTATTGTACAACGCCACAACATTGATATATTTGCTAATAGCCTGTGATCTCTGCTGATTCCCTTTATTAAATCCTGTGGTTCTCTCAGCGTTGGTTGGACAGCAGCTGGGCCAGACATCTGCTCTCAGCTGCAGCCCGGCCAACAGATGGGACAGGTGATAAGCTTAAGTCAGCACTTTCCAGAACCCAAGCAGAAGCCCCTCACGGCTCGTGTTTAGCTAACATTCAGCTCATCCGGCCACCGGCTCCTATTCAACAAAAACACCCTGAGCCTCAACTTGATATCTGACTTTTTAATTTGCTGGAAAAAACATTAAAAATAACTCTTCTCGCCTTTCTTCCTGCTCTTTTAGCAAGTCCAAATGTGACTATTAAAGCAGAGATGGTACAAAACGGAGGAAGTGAGTTCTGGGTGGTCTCGTGCATTTCGTCTGGAGGGAGACCTGACACCGACATCGCCTTGGCTTTGAACACTGACGAAGATCTGCAGAGAGAGGAGCACTCAGACTCAGACACAAAGACCAGCTCAGTGCTCCTCCCTGCAGCTGTGTACGAGGGGGTCAATGTCACCTGTGTGTTTGACCATCCTACATTTACAGACAAAGTGTCACGAGTCCTAACACTGCCGTCTTTTTGTGAGTGTTATCAGCATTCTGCTTCTGAAAAACTGCTGATGCTCGTGATGTAGAAGTCACAGAGAATATATGTGCTTTTTATTCTGCAGATTTGTCTGGAGTTCAGTTATTGTTCTCAGAGATGAGAAAAAACAGTGATGACTCTCAAGGCACTGAATCTTTAGAGCTAAAGGACGGACAGAGTGACACCGTCATCAGACTGCAGGTCACGGGAAATGTGCCACATTACAACGTCACCTGCCAGAAGTAAGAAATATTCATGTGAAACTGGTAACTGTTTATTTAGGTTTTGAATGTTTTGTTTTGTTTTGCAGTCTCGTGCAAAGAAAAAAAAATATGGGGTGACATATTGACAAAAACAACATCAATGCTCCTTTTTTCCTCCTGTACGCATAGACTGAAACAACTAGAGGATGTGGTAACACGTCTGTTGGCACCAAACCACAAGCGATAGACTGCAGGAACCAGATTTAGAAATGTTTCCTGAATGAAAAAACACTCATATTTTAATGTTGGTAAAACATTAAAATGAAGAATGAATTCCTCCTTGTGTTATTGCTTGTGTTGCCTTTTAGAGATGATGGACCGTTGCCTGAGGGTGTGGAGCTGGTTGGCAGCAGCCTCACAGTTCAGGGTCCTGTGGAGCATTGGCACGCCGGCCTGTATGAATGTTCCTTCTCATATCACCATCTTAAAGCAACGCTGAAGTTTAACGTCACAGTTAAACCTCAAGTTATACAGCCTGGTAAGTGAAAGTCTCTGCATATGTTTCTTTCCATGACTACATTTTGAAATGTCTGTATTATTCCTCTATAAATTATTGATGTGGATCCTTCTATCTTCTCAGTGCCTCCAACAATACGGGTTGATTTGCGGGCTGAAGATGGACACAGTGTGATTGAGTGCTCAGCAGCTGATGCTGTTCCCGTTGCTAACATGTCCTGGCTTCTACCAGAGGGTGTGTCTGGAGTCTCTTGGTTCAATTTCACTTCTCATAATGGAAGCCACTCTGTCAGAGGAGTTTTACTCCTCCCTGCCTGCTCGCCTTGGGAGCTCACTGCAGAGTGTGTGATAAATCACCCTGCGTTTGAGGAGCCAGAAAACAGAAGCATAACTCTCCCTCTTTGCGGTATGTTCGACAAATCATGCAATGGATGATTTTGTCTGAGTACTGGACACATTTGGCTGTAGAAGTGTCATATATTTTATATTTTTACTCAAAACCACTTCCTTTAGTTTCACTTCTCTTTCCCACTCAGCTCGCCCAAACATCACCATCAACTCCAGCACTGAGAGGAGAGATGGTGTGGAGTACACAGAGGTGGACTGCTCTGTGGAGAGTGTTGCCCCTGCAGCAACAATAACCTGGCATGTTGGAAACAGTGACAACAGCATCAGTTATCTGTCTGAGACCCAGGTCCAGGCTGATGGTCTGGTATCGGCCCGCAGCTCTGCACGCTTCTTGTCTTCTTTGTATTCTGGTCAGAATTTGACGTGTACGGTGGAGCATCTGAGCCTGGAGGCACCAGAAACAAAAACAATACACATTCTTGGGCCGAGTACGTTATTTCTTTCTTCGAGATATTTCTCTCTGTGACTCACACAGCTGCTCACCCCCTTCCTGTCACTCCTTGTTTTCTCTTTCAGAAGCCCCTCTGATGAGTGTGTCAGTGGTGAGACAGCAGGACTCTCCCCTCTGGCTGGCAGTGTGTAACTGCACAGGGGAGGGTGTGGGGACCAACCTCAAATGGGTCCTTCCCGAAAACACCAAAGGCCTGACATCCCTGCACTCAGAGTCTGAAGGGTATGTCCGGAAAGCCCGGCTGACTTATCTGTTCCCTCTGGCCCTTCATGAGGGGCAGCAGCTGACCTGTGTCTATCAGTCTGAACATGGAGCTACAGAGACAAAGACCCTTCCCATCCCCAGATACTGTGAGTTTAACACAAAAAAGGCTTTTATGAACTTCTGAACTCCCAATAATTCACAGTGATGCATTCAGCGATGGTTTACCTGACTTTCCTGCAGATATCTCCGCTGTGACAGTCCTTAACCACACCACTCCTCTGCAAAGCCGCTACGGTGATGAACCCTTTGCACACAGACTGGCTCTCCAGGAGGATCATCACAACCAGAGAATACTGCTCCGAGTCGAGGGAAATGTACCAGAGTACAACCTCAACTGTAAAAGGTGGTGTATCCTCTGTTATCTCAGAAAACCATCAGTAGGAAGCACCTGCATGCAACACAAAATAATTGTTTCCCCCATTGATGAGAGTTAAGAATTACCAACCTTAAAATGTTAACTGGATTGTTTGCACGACATGGACATCATCCAGGATAATTTCGATACTAATAGTTGGTTTGAAGATATTCCTTTTTTCTTGTTTTTCTTGTTAACACATTGCACGAAAAGACAAAAAACATAAATGAATGGTCAGTGTAGCAATGGCCTGATACAGCTTGTTCCACAGTCCTTTTGTTGTCCAAAACACCTGGGCAGTTCCCCAAACACACCCTGCAGCCTTAATAATCACGAGAGCACACATGTATTCGGGGCTGAAAAAAGCCCACAACTTATTCACATTTACTCCTGTTACATAAGTGCCGGAGTGATTTATAAACTCACTACAAACAAGTTAAACTTCACATTGGTTGGGATAAATGTTCAACAATGTATTTAGTAAGCACTTATGGGGGGAGACAGCATTGAGTAAGGAAGTCAGTAACATTTGAAAGATGACCGAACACATTGATGGTTTTGGTCTTTTCAAGTGATATAGGACCAAAGACAATCGATTTTTAGACATATTCAGTTAAAAATCTCTTGTGTTTCAGGAGTGACGGCTCATCTGTCAAAATGGACGGTGTTGCCATGGTGTTCCCGTCAGAGCTCACAGAGCAGGATGAAGGCCTCTACAGCTGCCAGGCGTCCTTCTACCACCACACAGCCACAGTCAACATACAGGTGGAGGTCACGAGCGAGGAAAAACATCTAGGTGAGCTGTCATCTTTTGAATAAAAAAAAAAAAGGCTTTCTGAGCATATCAATATCCTGAAGTGTGTTTCAAATATAAATATGAGCTTTTCTGAGACTTTTGTTTAATATTTGTGGTTAATACAACTGTGTCTATGTATGTGTTTCAGCAATTGCAGCCATAATCTGCATGTCTTCGGCTTTGGCTATCCTCCTCATCCTCGCTGTCACCCTGTGGGTCTGCTGGTAAGTTAAATGGCTGCACAGGTTACAGGAGGGAGAGGGCAGGTGATGTGTTGCAAATTAGGGCAACTCTGTCTGTGGCACACTATACGAGACAAACAGGATGCGCGGATCGCATACCCAACCAACCCACTAACCCCAGCATCAGGCTGTTATTCACAAACAGGAAACAGTGTGGCTGAAGCAGACAGGTGCCTCTGCCGCCACAGCCCCGTCTGTAGACAGGTAGAAAATGTTCCATTTGTCAGTGAGAAAATCAGAGCTATTTTCCATTTTCCTCGTTGGCCCATTATCACTAACGCCACATTGCAAAAGGGAAGATAAAAAGTCCACATCTTCAGGAAGTTATTAGTATAATGAAATTTGAGCTCCCATTCATCAATGAGAAAACTCCACAAATCCAACTGTAATCTTTGCTTTTGAGAATAAGAAACAGTGAATCACTCGTCTTTTACGACTGATGTGGGATATCTGTCACAAACAATATGATTTCTGCCTGCAGAAGTTTCCACATTTTCAAATTCACTGCCAGATCTAACTTCTGTCAGGACCGTTTATCAGGATCAGATCTTGCCGGGAATAAATCTGCACTGTGCGGCACAACAGCAGTTCAGAAGCATTTTCAATAGGCCTGGCTCTGTGGTCAGAACATTTGGTCAAGGTGCCATTGGTTGACAGATCCCCTGCTCCAGTGGGAGGGTCCTGTCAGGCTAATTTGGGAAGGTCAGTCACGCAGTGTACACCAAGAAAACATGACTCCCCGGGAGAAAAACTATTTTGGGACCAACGTTAAACCCCCTGACCCCCCCTCCAGTGCTGGGGACACATTTTGACCCCAGCAGTCTTCATTGGGTTGTCACTGAGGTTATGAATGAACAAAGTGAGCTGCTGCCTCTGACATGAGAGAGAAGGATGAGGCCTCGGGTCACCCCTCGCTGTCTGTCTCATTGACCCTCCTCTGGCATAATGCATCACACCTGCAACATGTCCATCTGAACTGAAGTCAGTGTTAGATTGAGTCACAGGGCCATCTAGTGGTGTCGTTCAGCCCTACGAGTTCCTCAGAAGTGTGTACACAGGATTTCTCATGATTCATACAATCTGTTTTTTGTTCTACAGCAAAGGATACAGCAAGACACAATATAAGGTATGTTTGGATTCAGTTAACATGAACAAAGTGTTTTTTCTGGTTTTATTAAATTATGATGCACATTTAAAACGTTAAAAATAATTATCTCAAACTGTTCTTTTTGTCTTACTTTCTCTCATAATACTTCAGAAGAAGGAGTCTCTCTCGGCCTTGACCTCTATGATGCAGGAGCCCGGCTCTCCTGAGGTGAAGAAGCCAGCAGTGACAGAAAACGACAGTGAGGAATACGATCAGCTGGTCAATTTCTCCATAGTCATCGATCTCAAGAGCACAGTGTAAAGATAAAATCAGTTTCGGATTACATATTCTGCACAAACTATAAGGCTTACAGCAACTGCCACATTGTTCATTATTTCAGTGTATTTTTATGAGCATTAATTGTGAGATTGTTTCTTTTTTAACCAATTTGTATTGACTCGCATTACTTTGGCACTTTTTTAACTTACTTGAATTTTGTATGTTTTTTTAATGCAGATTGTATTTTTTTTGTATTTCTGAATAAAATAACCCATAATATATATTTTTTTTTTTACGTGTTACCATACGACTTAACAACCATCCCATCTCCAGATTTAGAAGACTTTTACTTTAGCTTCACACCATCTGCCCTTGTGGTAAACTTGGTCAACTAAATCAGTGAGGACCATCTGCTGTGACGACTAAGAAACTCTAAAAATAAATCTTGTCAGTGCAGGTTCCAGATACAGACACACTCATCCTCAGCTCACCCGCCCACATCAGGTCGCTGTGTTGCTACACCCTCTTGTGGCAAATGATTACACACACAGCTGAGTGAGTGAGGTTTTAGTCACAGCCACAAAAACTAAAATCTGTTTTCTTTTTAAGTTTTTACTCAGAACTCTTCAAAGTATTTGCTAGTAAAACAAAGTTTCTTGAAGTAATCAAAATGAAACGATATTTTGTATAAAAGGTTTAGTGCCACAAAACTGCTGTACAAAAAAATGACTCAATATAATTGACATAAGATATAATTTGACAGTGATGTCATTTGGTCACTACACAGTTTCAAATATTATGTTTTACTTTTACCAGTCTTCAGTATTTCTTTTACATTTCACAATTAGCATTACTTTCCTTTAAATAAAAAAAAAAAAAAACTGGATTGGATGGACATCAATTATATTAGGACAACCAAACTGTATGTAGGTTTTATTCCAACAAAACACCACACGGTTATTTCACTGATCAGCACATCTTAAACCAGAGACAAGGGTAGGGAACCAGCATGATCTCAGATAATGACGGCATATGATGACAGAGCACTGTATTACATGAGAAAACATGTACAAATAATGAAGATAATTAAACAGCTGAAAACTGTGAATTACAGAGGCTTCAAAATGTAGCAATACAATCAAAACAGTTTGATACAAATGTACAACTATTGCTTTAGGAACTGAACTGCGTAAGTAAAATATGACATACACGGATGTCCTTTCACATTCATTTATCTTTTCTTGTAGACACAGGGCCTCAACTGCAGTCCAAATGTTTTTATATTTTCTGGAGCGTCTGCTGTCTTCATTAGTTCAAAGGCGTAGAAATGAGTGTTTTTGTTCTCCGATTCCTTAAGGGGGAAAAAAAGAAACAAAATATTATTTATCTTTAAACGGTTAGTCACTGAGTGGATGTGTTACTCTATGTATAAGCTTGAGTAAAAGCTACAAGCCATCATGTGGGTAAACTCTTATTCACATCAACATATATATGTTAATCTACCTTTGATATATTTAGCCAGGTCCCTGTCACAGAGTGCATGGAATATTTTCTACCTAATGTATTTTTGCCCACAGAAAGGTGCAGCTTCCAGCTACTTACTCCCTCTTATTGACTACACAAAAGTAAAAATACAATTATGATACTTTTATTGACTTTTGAAGGTTTAATTAGGACTGTACAGTTGGCGAAAAACATCTTAATGTGGATGTTTACATGCAAAACTAGTTATAATTGTATATTAATCAAGGTTTTTATAAAGGAGGAAAGGCTACAACCATTGCGGGTTTCAAACAATTGTGACAAACGATGCGCCTAATCGATTGATATTAATCGCACTAGTGAAAGTAGACAAACATAAAAGTGTTTCTGTCCTCTTATTTAGTTTCTTGCCTCACCTTGGACAACAGCTTGAATCCCAGGCTTGCCAGCCCAGTGACGAAGTTCCGCACGTTCTCGAACCTGCTCGCCACTTCTGCTATTTTGAGGACACCCCTACAATGATGGTGCAAAATGGTTATACACACATATAGTATTCATACATCGATCTGCCATACATCTAATAAATAACACCAAACACTTTACCCAATCTTTAAGACACGATTGGCCTCTGCTAGAAAATCTGCCAGGTTGGTCCCCATGAGAGAAAGGCAGAACACAGCGATGTCCACAGATCTGTCAGGAAGAGGGACCTGCAAAGAGAAAAGGTGTTTTATTTTCTAACAATCTCACAGATTATACATTTATAAGCGTGCAGAAAAATGACACAATGACACTCACGTTGGCCATGTCGCAGACTGTGACAAGCTCACATGTAGCCACCAAGTCGAAGCTGTGCACTTTGTTCTTCACACTGCTCGCTATTTTACAGTCGCCACAACCAAAGTCTGCAACCACCAGAGTGGGAGGCCTGAAATAGATGATAAAAAAAAGTCAGCAGGGTTAGAAGTACTGTGTACAGCAGATAATGGGAGTTTTGGAAGAAACAAAAATGCTATTGAATTGTTTTCATTCTTTTGAGGGTGTAAAAAGGTGGTGCTAACGTCTTGAGAAAAGGCTGAAACTGGTGCGCGTTTTGATCTGGAAGGATAGAATCTGTGGTCTGCTTAAATTGTTTGGAAAGACTTGAGCTGTATTGCTATAATAAAATGGTATTTACTGTCACTTCATCAGCATATATTGAACTAAACTAAGGACTTTATGACAAATTATATTTCTCTCAGTGTATATGATTGTGATACCAGCCTCCGTAGAGGTCGGAAACCTAATTGATTTTTCCACAGGGCTGAACTGAGAAATATATGTAGACCCTTTGAAAAATGTGTAAGAATATATTTAAAATCCTATGTCAACTAACTATCTTTTTGCAGCTTTATAATGCATCCTTCAGTCTTGTTTGGCGAATGGAGCTCAAGTGTCCCCAAAACGTTGTCAAAGTGTTGTGTAAGGGTCTCCTTGTAATTAAGTAACCAATATTTTGCCCCTCAGGTCACATGAGGACACTCGAGCTAGCGCCAGTTGCTGAAGAAGACTATGTGATTCAGTTGAATGCTCAGAAAAGCTACTTAGATAAATACACTTTGTTGTCAAAGGTCAAGTATGAACTTCCATGTCCAAATTACAAACCTGGTTAGATTTGACAAACCTCAAAATGCTGTACTACATGCAAAACATTACATTACATTGCCTTTAAGCTCACTTTAGTTGAATGTAAGCGATGATGGCTTGCACTGGATTAGCCGGCCATCTCTGGACCTGTGCAGTGTATCCTCTGTGGTAGATCCCAAAAGCCTCCGGGTCCTGTTTGAACATACGCTTTGCTTCTCCGCTGGTCGTGCTGTACAAAACTTCATTAATGTAGCGGAAACGAGCTGACTCCAGACGCTGCTCCATGCGGGACCGGAGAGAGGAGGAGCGGTCCTGCTGCCCCTCTTCTTCTGGTACCACAGGCTCCTCTTCCGTCTCCGCAGGACCCTCCTGTTGGACCTCGTCCTGTTGGACCTGGTGCTGTTGGACCTGGTGCTGTTGGACCTGGTGCTGTTGGACCTGATGCTGGCTGAGGAGCATTTTGCGCAGCTTCTCTCTTTTCAGAATCTCTGCTTTGCTCAGCTCAGGTTTCAGTCTTTTGCTGGGAGATGGGTGCTGATCCTCTGTGATCTCCACTATAGGTTCCTCTGCTTTTTGTTTTGATACACCAGCAGGAGATTTTTTTTCAGCTTTTTCAACTTTGCCACCAATTTCCGGCTTCTCTGTTGTAGCGGCTACAACAGTTTCCTCTTCAGGGTTTTTCCTTTTCTGTGGTTTAGGTTGCTTTACCTTTTTCTTTGCTGGAGTTTGACTCTTGGTATTTGGAATTATTTTGACGTCTTCCTTTGGCTTGTCTGGCTCTGCAGATTCTTTATTGACTAACTCCTCATGCTTATTCTCTCTGAATTTATTATTAGATTTCCTCTTGTTCTTCATTTTTGTTTTCCACTGTTTTCTGTTTAGTTGCTCATTGTCCTCTGGTTTATTTCCATTTACTGTGTCGGATTGGGTCACTTTTATCTCTTCCGTCTTGCCCACAGATGTGGTTTCTGCCTCCGGGGTCACTAAGGGAGAGAAATACATTTTGATATAGTTAATATCAAAATGTCCTGTTTCAGAATATATTCAACGCTTAAATACTTATCCACACAAAAATATTAATTAAATGATGGAATGCATGTAATTACTCACCAATTTTTTTATATTTGTTCCTTTTGTTTGGTACAGGTTTCTCCTCATTAGCAGTCTGGTCTGCGTCCTCTGCTTTCTTTCGCCTTTTACTTCTCTTCTTCTTTCTCTTTCTCTTAGGGTGTGTCGGGACCACTTCTGCCTCACTGTCACTTCCCTGCTCTTTGTCTTCGTTCTTCCACTCTGGTACCGACCCCAGGGTCTGCAGGGTCCGCATCAGGCTCTTCTTTCCAACCAGCTTAGCCTGATCAGGGGATACATTTCAGATATCGTAATTAGCCCTTCAACCTAAATACTCAGTATTCTTTCAAAACAGTGTGTAACGGTGAAAAACACAATATTAATAGCTTCCTTTATAACAAATTGCCTTAATGAAAAATGTGTTTTTAAATTGTTTTATTAAGAAAGAGGGAAGAATTATGTCAACATAATATTTGTCCTTCTGTTACCAAATGTGGCATGATAGCAACACAATAATTACTTTGACTTTTTTTGTTAATTTATGTTTTTTTCCTATTCAAATCCATCCGTCTGGCATGTTTCAAGGAACATAATTTAAACAAAAACCAAACACACTTTAGAAAATGTGCAGGTAAGTTGCCTGGCTATCATGCATTCATTATGTTGCACCATTTTCTGCTTTGTATGATACACTTACACAACTCAAGGTAACATACAGCCATCATAATGGAAATAACTGCGTTTGCTCATTTGTTTTACAACTTACTCACAACAGGTTGCTTATCTGCATTTACATGTACCTTGGCATTTGTACTGCTGTTCGCCTTCTGGTTGTTTCTGAGGACGGTTTCGGTTAGGACTTTAGCGTCTTGTTCATCACTCCATTCTTCTTCCTCATTAAACATGATTTCTGAGGACTGTAAAATGAAAACCAAACATGTAAAAAAGAGGAGAAAAAGTCTGCGGGTGTCACTTCTTCTCTATCGACGTGCTAACTCTGCTAATTCAGTCACTCACCAGTTTGTCTCTAAAGCAGAACAACGAGATATGTTACTTGTCAATCGGCTTTTGTTAAAGTCGGTGATGGCACAAAAACGTTTAATTTAATAACCATGTAACTACATGAAGTTGCTTCAGAAATATCTTGTCAAAAGCAAAAGCCACGTTGGTTTGTCTCATGTGCTTGAAGGAAGCAAAACAGAACTACATGCGCATGTTGATGACGTAAAGACACAGGCGGGGATTTATGGGACATGTAGTCCAGTGCCCAGTTCTTATTATACATCCATGCCAGTAGGCTACCCTACCAGATATTTTAATACAACTCTTATTTACTCTAAATAATTCATGAAACTATGTGTGTGATTCTGCACCCTAAATAAACACTGACTTGACTTAAATAATGATATCAACAAGATATAGGCCTATTGTAATAAATGTGCAATTGTGTACAGTTTCAACGACATAATTACTCTGTAGCTATGTTAGTTTGACAATAAAGAACCTTGAACCTTGAACAGTATGAAGAAAAGTCAGTGTATCTTCGTCTCATTTGTTTCTCTTTCTTTCTTTTCATTTCTTTCTTCTATGGGATTTTTGGTTTTTAAATTTCACCAGACTGTGAAGGCTTTTGTTTTGAAATTATTTCCGGGAGTTGTGTTTTTTTAAATCAGTTTTATCCAACATTTTGACAGTATTTGAAACTAGAAATTAAAAAAACTAATTGTTTTAATGTTTTTATATTTTAATAATGATTTTATATTATAGTTGGAATAAAAAATAATACCTAAACTTCAAACTAGAAAGTAAACAGTACATAGTTTTAACATTCACTTTACAAAAACAGCCATAGTATCATATATTACAATATAAATTATGTTGTCTTTTGGCGCTAGCTTTTCCCTTAGGGATGTCCAAATAACCAGTGGTGGGAAGTAACTAACTTTACTCAATTACTGTACTTAATTGGTTGAGTATTTCCATTTAATGCAACTCTTTACCTCTACTTCGCTATAATTTGTCTAATAAGCCACACCTTTACAACTTCAGCAGTAAATTATATTAATATTAATGTATTATATGTATATAATTTTGAGGGACCATCTTTTGTTCTTCAATTCAAATATAAATGGTGTACTTTAACTCCACCACATTTATTAAATATCTTTAGTTATTTTTCCGATTTTGATTAATAATTTGAATAATAATCACCACTTAAAAAAGACTGTAATTACACAAGGAGTCAAATTCACAAGCTACCCTGCAGCATTAAAATAATTAAAACTAGCTCAAACTTTGCCTGCTTTATTAACACTTTAATGCATCAATAATGTTAATCAAAATATATCATATATATTAGTTTGAAATGGACCAATCTGCATAAGGAGTACTTTTACTTTTGGTACTCCAAGTATATTTTGATCAAAATACTTTTGTACTTTTACTTAAGTAGCATTTTGATTGCAGGACTTTTACTTGTAAAAGAGTATTCCTACGCTTTGGTAGTTCTACTTTTACCAAAGTACAAGATCTGAGTACTTCTTCCACTGACAACTGCCTGGTATTTGTTGATGCCTTTGTATTTAAAAAAACATGACCTGAGGCAGTGGATTTGTCCTCCCTGCAGTGCTCCATCCCGCCTGTAGGGGGCGGGCCTCTCTTGCTCTGGACATTACCACGTACGGCGGCGGTGAGGGTGTGGACGTCCCGTAGCATTCAACCCAGAAACATAACGCTGCTAATAACTACTAACCGCGTTACACCGCAACAGGCGAACATACCCGGTAAGTTTGTCTCATTGGAGGCATATTTCATTTCTATTTGCTCTCTTTAAACCACCAACTTACATCGTTGTGTGTTTATCTCAGTCAAATCAGCGTGAATTGAGAGAAAGGGAGACAGTCCGAGGCGTATAGATAGTTTGTTAGCTTGTTAGCCTGTGTCTCATTTAGTTAACCAGAGGATGCTATCTAATGCGTGGAGCTTATACACTCACTTTTGGTTTAGTCGGATGTAATAAAACCACATTGTGTTCCTGACAGGAGCTGAAAGCATAACCAGCTTGTTTAATGAGCTATTCCTCTCTGTTAGCTAGTAGCAGAGCAGCTAGTCACACTGCTCGGTGGGGTGAAGTCATTACTCTGACACCAGATTGTTGCTATTTCTGTGTTAACTTATATGAACAAATCACAAAGTCAACCTAAAAGGTGTGTTAAATTGCACTGACATATAAAGTGTTGGCATCCGCCTTACCTTTTTTAAGTTTGAGTGATGGGCTTATTCAAACATTAAGTTAGAAATGTATGTCTTTCTTCATATTAATTGTACATGGGCAATTGTGATCCCAGTACTGTGCTAGTGTCATGCCAACTTTTTAAACCCTTTACAATCTGGTGTCTTCAGTAATGTCTTGAAATTAGGCTATGCTTTATATTTAGCAAGCATATCATGTTTTATCATGGTTCAGGATGTGTGGAATATAAGGAAGTGTATCATTCACACCCTCTACAACATCTACCTTGTTTATTAAAAATGCCTGTTGAAATGTAAGAAAGATGACATACTCACATAGCTTGTTTTTTTCCTCAATGTTCCAAAACTAATTTGCAACATGAGACAGAGAAAAGCAGTAAATCATCAGAAATAAGGAAACTGTTACCAGTTGATGTTTTCTATTTTTGTGTGATAAATGTCTTGAACAACTAAGTGATTATTGAAACCAGTTAAAGATAGATTTTCTGTCAATCAACTAATTGATCAACCACAATACCTTGTCAGTGCTAATAAAAGTATTAAAAAGTACAATATTTAGTATGACAGTGGATACAAATATGTATTCACCATGGTGTACCAGGTTCTTTTCACACTAACAAAACAGTGTTCTGAGTCACTTTGCTGTAAACTGCACACCCAGCCAGTATTTAGGGCGGATAAGATTACTCAACACTAGGTTTCTAAGTTGCTGCTATCTTATTTTTTAAGTTTGTACAACAGTACATACCACATAGCCTTTATCATCTGGAATCAAACGGGTTTAATATGCGTTATCAGAGCAACTTCCTTGTTTGTGTCCCCCTTCTCAGGGTTGCTGGAGTGCCATTGAGCTTCTTGTGTCCCTCAGTCTCCCAGATGAGGGACTGATGCTGCCCAGGCACCTGCTGAACCCCCCGGGTCGCCTCTCATCTGTCCCAGCTCCTTTCTGCATCTACTCCCACGGGTGCTGCTTAAGAAGAGGAGAATACACTAACTAAAATGGATGATATCTTCACGCAGTGCCGGGAAGGCAATGCGGTTGCAGTTCGATTATGGTTGGACAATACAGAGAACGACCTCAATCAAGGGTGAGCCAAAGTTTATTTAGTTACACCGTAGTGTCGTTTCTTACTTTGAATGTTTCATTTTAAGCCTACATTTCTGGTGCAGGCTGAGAGCCCGCCTTTTCAGTCCCTAGCGAGATAGTGGCCTTTGGTTGAACTCATTTCCTTTTGGGCACATGTTTATGTCCAGAGTAATTCAGAAACGTGATGTTGGACAGGAAGCCTGCTGTCATGGTAGAGATAGTCACGCTTTCATTTGAATTGAGACCCTTGGAGGAATTAAAATAAAGAGTAAACATACCCTCACACAGATCTGCAGGCTTCTGTAAGATGTGACATGTTTGTTATACAAAATATCTGTCTGATAGTAACAGATCATCAGTCAGTCCTTCTGTATCCTCAGCTGACTCTGTAAAGAAACACTTGGCAGAGCTTGCCAGTTGTTTTTCATGTTTAGGGCTGTAAAGATTAAAGAAGTATTCATACATTTTTATAATACAAAATAGATACATGCAAGAAGTCAGCCCTTGCAAGATACCAAATAGCCCTTTTTGGAGCACTTTAGTCCAATTTTTATTTATTGATACAGATATTAAGGAATATTTGTTCGCCTTTTGAATGTCTGTATTGACATTGTGTGCTCGGTTTCCCCTTTCCTTTCATTCAATTTTCCCACTGTTTAGACGGTATGATTGCATCAAGCCAGTGTGTATCCATGCATTCCCAACATGTGACTCGTCCATTAGCTGATTGCATGTCAAGTTCCCTTTTCCGGTTGATATATCTCCCCCAGTGGGTGAAACACATTTATTCTTGCCATTTAATTTCCCTACAGAACTTCTACTCATTCCCTTGTTATATTTCAGTAAACCCCTTGTATCTCAGCCTATCAGATATCACTGTGATATTTGCTGTGCTCCTTGATGATGGTGTGTTTACGCTGATGTAACTCCCTGACAGAGAGTAGTAGTGGAATGCTGAATCTCCTTACAAGGAATAACACACAGGCCTCGAGGGAACCTTCTACCACCTACCAAAACTGAGGGAGAGGGGGAGGAGATTATTGTAGTAGGGCCGGGCTCGAAGAGTTATGTGTGACGAGACAGAGGATCATTGTGAGTGTGCGTGGGGGGCAAATAGTGAATTTTTCAAAACAGAAATGCAGAGTAAGTCATAGCAGAGGACATCACGTTCCCCTCCTCCACTTATGTTTCTGTTATTCTTCTCCCAGTAGTATTAGATAACTCCGCTCATTTCCGCTCGCCATTTCCTCCCAAGTTCACAAGAGATAATTGCAAAGTTTCTCCTAAATGTTTACAATGTAGTTATTCTCTCTTCTGGTCTTCTCTGAATATATTTCAACCTCAATTTTGAGTAATGTTGGTACAAAATATAGTAATGTTAGTATATGATATAGTTTTGCGTTACATGGAGGGTAACCCATGGTTTAAAATTGAATACATTTGTAAAGCTGAAACCCTAAGGCTAGGGCTGCAATTGACCATGAATCATTTTGCCTTTTAAATGTTAGATAATAGTCGATTTTGCTTTCCTAGTCCAAGACGATGTTTTCAGGTTCCCTTCTTTTGTCCGAACATTGAGCCCTACCCTGTAGATATTCAGTTTGCTGTCGCATAAACAAGAGTGCAGCAAATCCCTATAATTTGAAGTTTAGATTCAGAGAATGCATAACATTTTGTTTGCACAACATGGACTTAACGCTCGATGCATTTCAAAATAGTTGCTTGATTTATAAATGTGTTGAATAACTGAATATTGATATGCACATTTTCCAAAACATTATAAATAGTTTTAATATATGTTCCAGCCTTTCAAATGTGCAGACTTGCTGTTTCTCCTCGTCTTACAGTATAATACATTGAATACAGTATCCTCAAGTTTTTTAAGACTTTTGGTCAGACAGTAATGCACACCTGAATTTACGATGCTTAACATTTGAACAAATGAAAAATTGGTTTGCATTTGAATAAATACTGAAAATAATTTCCTGTTGCTGCACCATTTGAATAATAATAATAGTCTGCGCCCAACGTCTATTCCTGAGTGCCCCGTTTGTGTTGCGTTTAATCTCCGGAGAGGACTGGGGTCAATGCTCTTGTGATTTCTTTGGCTTACAAGTGTATAATTATGGCTTTGATGGTTATCTGTATTTAGCCTCTGTTTACATTTGCATCCAAAATAAGCCCTGCCCATGTGTGAATAATAGTTAGAGCAAAGGACTTTCCATTTCACTCATGTCTTTGGACCGTAGGACAGCACTTATTTTTTATCGAGTTTACCATGCAGGCTCCTTTTCTGGGAAAGAGGTAGATTTAGAGTGTGAATGCAGATTGAATCTATACTCTTTGGTGGGAGCAGCAGTATGTTGCCCTGCAGTGAGAACTACTGCAAGCCGACAGTTCAGAGAGGCTTGTTGGAGCAGGTAGTCATGTTCTCAGAAGAATCAGTGTTAGCACTTTGTGAAAAAAACAAACAGATTATCAGATATGCTTTCCACGCTCTGCTAATCTCTCCCATTTATTTCTACAGTCCTTATAGAAGAATTGACTAAACTTAAATCTGTCATTATTCATAACGGGTTTATGTTAACATCTGTAGTCTGGAGCTATAGCAAAAGAAAAAGCAACATTATCAGATATAATTATTAAATTGAATTATCATAACAAAAACAAGTGTTTATCTGAGAATAATATATTGGCCACACATTAATATGTGTATGGATGTGCTAATAACACTTCTGGCCCTGATCAGCCTTTTCTTATTGGGTATCTGTGAATATCGAGTCCAATGCCATACTTTTATTTATTAAAGTGGACCTATCATGCTATATTTGAATAATATATTGTAGGGCCATACCTATATAAAACATGTCTGAATGGATCATGCATTTTAGCCATGCCTGATTTCGCTCTATTTGCTATATTCCAGCAAGGGCTGATTCTGTGGCAAATAGAGTGGCGAAGTCCCTCCCCTTCCGGTGGAGCTCCATGGGACCTTATTTCGGAAAAATTATGTATTGAAGTCAATGGAGAGAGAAAGATTATCTTTCGATCCCGTTTGAATTGTGCCACGAATTACCCATATGATGTTTGTCAATTTAAAAGATAATTTTGCAAGTCAAAAAAAAAAAAAAAAGTGTCGTAAAACTGTGAAGTAACACATTTGTTTGTGTGAAACGCTCAATAAACTACATCTCTGGTCTCACAGAACAACACACGTCACCAAGATGGCCGTCACTACTGTCTTGTCAACAAAACGATTGACTACCCTCACTATCACCACAATGAAACGCGTCCTGAAGAAAGTCATGCAAAGCTGCCTGCCTGCCTTCCTTTGATTCTCTCTGAACTGCCTGGTCTTTGTAATGTTTAATGTCAACCATTTGTGCAGATAGCATGAAGTAGAGAAGATCGCTAGCGTTAGCATTTCTCCCCGGGCTTAAATTGTGTATTATAGAATGATCACACCGGTGTGACAGTACTCTTCAAAGGGTTCACGAAATATGACTACTACTCTTACTGTTTAACATGTTGGGTTACTTAATGTTACTTCATGTTAAGGCTAATACAAATGACAAGGCTGTAATGCTAACTAACGTGCTAGCTACTAGCTAGCTTGATCGATCCAGACACTCCTGGTCCTTTCATCAGACGGGAAGCGAAAGAACGAGCAAGACCCATTGCTGGTATGATAACAACCTGGTACTAAGCACACAGGCATCTTGTTAAAGTTATCTTATCTTAGCCAGCGCCATATAGATAGATTATATCTATATGGCGCTGAGCGTCATGTTACCATGCTGTTACCATGCCACGGCAACCTCTCATTCCCCTGATAGGTGGAGCGTTGCCCATATAGGCGGAGTGTCACCGCCCACTATTCCGGGCTGACGTCGGGTCGGATGGAATCTGTATCCGCTCGTTGTAGACCTGTTTTTAAAAGATTTGGGTATGGAGGAAAAGAGAGGGTTGTATTTTCTGACACTTGGTGAGTTCCCTGGAACACCGGGGACACATATTCATGTATAAAAGACGTACAAAAGTGCATTTTGCATGATAGGTCCACTTTAAATAATGAGTTTTTACTACATCTGGCACGCTGAAACAACAGCTGGTGTGCTACTTAATCTGACAAACCTTATTTTTCTTAAATTCCTCAATACAGGATCCCTTAGACATTATCTTTGTCTAAGGCAAAGGAAAGCAATGAAACACTAGCAACAAGATCAGATTTTGCAGGATTTTATATAGATCATAAAATGTTTCATAGATTTTTCCAGAGGTGACAGAATAAATAATAGAAGGCCTGTGATATTTTATTTCTCTGAAGTAAAATTATTGTTTTCTTTTTAGTTGTCAGATGTTGGTGTGAATTTAGTTTACCCTCCCTCAGGCGTGCTATGGAGCGGGGGGGAAGTCTGGGCAGAGACAAACAGGGTGCAGACAGGGGCTCTTCCTCTGGATCTCTGTCTGCCAAACTGAGCACTGTTGGCAGGTGGAAGTGCCTGAAATAAATGACCACAGCTAGTGTGGAGGGGGAGAGCAGGAGGAAAGCCTGGCACTCCAGAGCCTCAGGGGTGTGGGGATGAAGCTAGCTTAGAGGGAAAATCCTATATCCTATAAAAAGGGTCTCCGAATGAAAATACACACAGGAAACCAGAGGCCTCAGATGATGTGTTGGAAGTACATTTGCAGCACTTGAATGTGGATTGGGGCACTTGTATTGTTAGTCATTAGCGGATAAAGAAATTATGCAATATTTTTATCATTTGCAAAAAACATTGTCATTCAAGGTTCAAGGCTTTTCTTGGTCATACGTACATAGCTACAGTGTAGTTATGACGATGAAAATCTTAGGTCACAGGCTCCTCCAACAGTGCAACACAATAAAACGGAAAAAGATAGTGCAAGTAAATACAAAAGAAAAATAGTAAAAAAGTGAAATAGTGAAAAATAGTACAAATGTGAAAAATGGTTACATAATTTCTCAAAATATAAAGACACAGGCATAAAAAAATGCTGATGTTTTAGGCACATCATACCTTTTTATAACTTTTTATTATTATTTTATGTATTAATGTGCAATTGATTGATTGGTCTATACATCAGATGGTGAATGAATATCAGCATAAGTTCCCCAAGAGTCCAAGGTGATATCAAATGTGTTATTTGGTCCAACCACCACACCAACACTATCGGATATAACATACTTAGTTAACAATGACATCAAATAGTAAGCCATTGAATCCTCAATTCAAAGGAGCTGAAACCAGACAACTTCTGGAGGCTGGGATTGATACAAGATTGTTTATATCACGTTGTGGTTGTCATACAGATGAGCAGGATGGTACATTTGTTTATGTGTTGACATCATAACTTTACGTCCTTTCTTAAAGAGTGTTCAGCTCAACACAGAACTCTAATAAAATGAGAGAAGTGAGGCTCTGGGGAGTGTTCCTCTCATAAACTTACACTAATTACGTTTTGGGGATTTGGCCTTTTTGTCTGAGAGGAAATTGCTCGGAGAGCAAATTGGATGTGACTGCAGCAGGTCACCCAGATGCACAGACAGATGTGTGTTGTGGGACTGAGGGTCTCTGTGGGGCTCTTGATGCTGCTTTGAGCAGAGCTTTGCAGGAAGTGTGAATACAAGCCAGTGAATTGATGGCGGGGGCAAAGGGTTCAGATTCCTGCAAATTCATAATACTCCCTTAGTTCTCAGATCACATTATTATGCTATACGCCTAGTCATCATTTCAGAGTAGATGCATAACTTTATTTTTAGGGTTTATGCTGTGTAGCACAAACAATAGAGCCCATATGGAAACGGAGGGTGTATGGAAAGTGGAATATGTCATCATTGCAGTTCAGTTTCAGTGACACTGAGATAGAGAGGATGGATCTGAATGAGAGAATAGAGAAGTTGGATAAGGGAGTGTCCACAGGAAGTCAGAGTAAAAGGACACAATCGCACACAGCAGCCAGAGTGTGCAGCGCTGCTGAAGGAGGTCTTACTGGGCCTGCAGCAAATATTCAACCTACTGTTTTTATCTTATTCACTTTTTTTTGTCCGATTGTTTCTCTTTCACTCAGCCCTTATTGTGTTGCTTCCAGTGTCCCTGAGGCAAAGAGGACTGATGGTTTATGTGCTGTTTCAGTCTGAGTTGCATCAACTTCCTTTTTCTGAGGAGGATACCAAATGAAAACAAAGTCCTCATTTTGTGATCTCAAAGCTGAGAGTCCCTCTAAAATTAATGCAAAACAACATAATGCTGTAGTTTTAGATATAAACTGGCAACTGATAGTATCTAAGGAACATCTAGCTTACTATTAACCTGTTAAGCCCCAAAGCCCCCCTCGGCGGGTCTTTTTTTTTTTCCCAAATAAAAAAAAAAAAGAAAAAGGTTTTTTTTAAATTTTTTATACATTTTTTTTATTTAAATGTTTTTTCTTTGGATGGAATGAATACCTATGGTGATAATTCAATGTAATACATAATTTTTATAGTCTGGTACCTGAAAAAGGTCAAATGGCACTGATGGAACCAGATGTACCCAAATGTGCCGAAAGCTTATTCCGCCTGGAACTTTTTGTTGCTAAACCTCTCTAAAAAAGTCAAATTTAACTTGTTTTGCCTCAATCTTGATACAGGGTACTTATTATATGTTATAGTTTGGATTCCTAAAGCTTTTAGTCTACCATCCCATCATTCAAGGGTGGTTTTCACTATAAGTAATGTTTTTTCTTTAGGCGGAGGTAAGAATTTACCTTTTTTTGCTATGTTCCATCTGAATTTACTCTGACTGAGAAAAATCTATATTGATTCTGACACTTCTACATCCAACTCACAGATGTAACCTTGCTTTGATAAAAGAAATTATTCATATAACCCTTTTAGAAGTGAAGTTGTAGTCATTTGTTTTGGGCATGTCATTTTTGAGCCTGAAACCTGAAAAACAGGCTCGGGGCTTAACAGGTTAATACGGTCTTACACAACAATCCCACAGAATATACCTACTATAACATTTGTGTTGATTTAACTCTATGATGATTTGGTGGCTGTATTGCTGTGTCGTTGACTTGTATGGCGCATAGGATTAAATGCTGAGGAGACCTAATAAAAGTACTTATTGCTGACTCTTGACATACTTAGAAGAACTTCAGGACAGGCGAATAAAGATGAAAAGTCCTTTCTATGTAAAAAGTATTTTTGTCGGTGAAACCTGTGCTGAATATAAATGTTACCCTTCTCTCTGTAGAGATGACCACGGCTTCAGCCCGCTGCACTGGGCTTGCAGGGAGGGCCGCTCCAGCGTGGTGGACATGCTCATCATGAGAGGGGCTCGCATTAACGTCATGAACCGGGGGGACGACACGCCCCTACACCTGGCCTCTAGTCACGGACATCGCGAAATCGTGGGAAAGGTGGGGTTCATGTACACACTGGGGCACGCTCCTTTGGTCATCCTTTAAAATGCTCATATAACTGTTGAAGTTTGCTTCATAAACCCAGGATATTATGAAACCTCAGATGATGTCATCCCATGAGCAATTGCAGATGCAGAGGTCTTGTCTGTTCTTGCAGTTCCACCATAAGAAATGTCAAACTGCAGGGATGAGGGAGATGTAGAAATGTTTCAGTGTTGATGTTTCAGTGGCTGCAACTACAGTTTACTTTTTCCCCTGTCAACAAGTTATTTATTTATAAAGAGAAGAAGTTATCTATAGCTGATTCTGTGGCTAGTCTTGATTCGCCAAGATAAGTTTAAATAGTTTACCATTTAACAGCATTTGTGCACATTAGCTGCAATTTAACCAGCAATATGGTGATCCATTCCCTGATGTTCTGTGTTTGCACAAGCTGCAGGACTCCTTTTAACATGCTCCACATTGGTATACCATGACCTGTTGAAAGGCTTTTTAACCATGCAACATGCAGTGCATTGAACGCAGCTTCCTGCCAGACTTTTGTATTTGAAGACATTCACTTCAGTCTCCAAAAGAATATGAAGAGATATTGTAACGAAGCGTTTTGTATGCCAGAATGTGAAGCCTCTGCTCTGGGGTGTCTGATTTAGATTTGCTGCCACTCAGGTATTGAGTTTAATGTTAGGTATGTCTCAATACCTCTGGCATGTGTCCACAGGCGAGACAAACTTCCAGGATTTTTGTTGCCAGCATTAACACTCATCCCTGTATACAGCCCAAACAAGATCTGACCAGCCTTGTTTTGCTTTTAATCCTTTGTTTCTGCTTCCCTTTCAGCTGATTCAGTGCAAAGCAGACACTAATTCAGCCAATGAGCACGGGAACACACCACTGCATTATGCCTGCTTCTGGGGCCAAGACCAAGTGGCTGAGGTGAGTGTGCCCCCTGGTGGAATTAAATACATTTGATGTTTAATAACTAATAACAAACTATTAAAATGTAGCTAACAACAATTCCTCCTTTCACTTAGGACCTTGTAACTAATGGGGCTCAGGTGAGCATCTGTAACAAATATGGGGAAACGCCCCTGGACAAAGCCAAACCACACCTGCATGAACTCCTCAGAGGTATACTGACCCCTCTTTACCACCTCCCTCATTTCAACAGTTTCAGCTTCCTTTTTGATTGTCTTTGTGTTCAATTTTCTCATTGCACACTATTCCTTTATCAACCAGAAAAAGCTGAGAAAATGGGACAGAACTTGGCTAAGATTCCCTTCAAGGACACGTTCTGGAAAGGCACCACCAGAACTCGACCCCGTGAGTCCACCACACATAAAAACCTGTTCTTTAACTGAAGTTTCCATCAGTCAATATTAGAGATGTCCCGATCCGATCACGTGATCGGGGATCGGAGCCGATCACGTGATCGGGGATCGGAGCCGATCACGTGATTTTCAAAAGATCGGAATCGGGAGAAAAAAATCGGGGATCGGGAATTTATTTTTATTTTTTATAAAATATTTGTATTTTATTTAATGTTACAAAACAAAAATGACCATGTTCACGTCTTAAAGTCATCCTGAGGCCTTAGTTTTGGTTTAAAATTACACAACATCATGTATGTGTTGCTTCTTTTGGGCTTGTTTTCATAGACCTGGTTGCTTATTTCTCTCAAATCTGGCAACAGAGTGGGCGCAGTGTCTAATAGTAGCAGTAAGCTAACAAGAGGCTACGTTCAGCTGGTGC
Organism: Trematomus bernacchii; assembly: GCF_902827165.1. NCBI lineage: Eukaryota > Metazoa > Chordata > Actinopteri > Perciformes > Nototheniidae > Trematomus > Trematomus bernacchii. The sequence continues at coordinate 8,834,509 of NW_022987851.1, read as the reverse complement.
CTCGGGAGTCGGGACAGAGAAAATGTCAGGAGTTTGGAAGTATTATAAAATTGAAAGCGAAGGCAGTGTAACAGCCAGATGCAATGTTTGCAAGGCGGAGGTTCCGCGTGGTGGAAAGAACAGAGCTACGTTCAACACGACCAATCTAATACAAACACCAACAACAACACGACGAGTACACAGCGGCCACTCAGGTAACGGCACTGAAACAACCGACACTTTCAGAGACTTTTAAAAGGAAAGAGAAACTGCCCCAGAACAGTGAAAAGGCCAAAAAAATAACAGCCAAGATAGCTGAATTCATCGCGTTGGATGACCAGCCGTTATCTGTTACCTTTTTTTTCTCTTAATGCATTGCATAAAGATCGGATCGGGAAAAATCGGTATCGGCAGATTGTCAAAATCAAATGATCGGAATCGGATCGGGAGCAAAAAAAGGTGATCGGGACATCCCTAGTCAATATACATGTGGTGTTTGAAATGTCCACTGCTTTTTGTCTGTATTGTGCTGTTTCACATTTCACATCGATTATGTGTTTTTAGGCAATGGCACCCTGAACAAACAAGCAGGCATTGACTACAAACAGCTCTCTCTCCTGGCTAAAGTGAACGAGAACCAGTCTGGAGAGGTACTTCTGATCTTATTATTTTACTATTCTGAATTGTTATGCCAAGGTACAAGCATTCATTTCACCTTTTCTTTATTTAATTCTTGTCTGTAGCTGTGGCAGGGACGCTGGCAAGGAAATGAGATTGTTGTTAAAGTGCTTAAAGTTCGTGACTGGACCACAAGAAAAAGCAGAGACTTCAACGAGGAATATCCAAAACTCAGGTTATTATCTAATCCTGAATTTTGTGCAGACTATATGTTGTGGCCACTCATTTGTCTGTTTTCATTGTGTTGATCTGACCGTTATGTCTTATTTCATTTTGGAGGGCTTGCATCTCACACAAGACGTCTGTTTATGTCAAATCCTCTGGGTTTCTTTCTGTCTGTCTGTCTGTCCCTCCCTCTTGGGCTCCATCCCAGGATATTTTCCCACCCGAATGTCCTTCCTATGTTGGGAGCATGTCAGTCTCCTCCCGCCCCTCACCCCATCATCATCACACACTGGATGCCTTATGGCTCCCTCTACAACGTGCTGCATGAAGGCACCAGTGAGTATTCCTGCTCTGGTCACAATACCTGTACTTGGTTTTTGTGATTTATTGAGCATTTGTCATTGTGTCACCATCACTTTGGTACAGTAGTAATTACATATTGCTGAGTTGTTAAAGTAAGGGTGGCTAATATCTGTTATGAATTGTCCCTCACTGTGCTGTCAGACTTTGTGGTGGACCAGACACAGGCGGTGAAGTTTGGACTGGACATTGCTTGTGGAATGGCCTTCTTGCACACACTCGAACCCATGATCCCTCGCCACTATCTCAACAGCAAAAGTGTTATGGTAAGAAGAAGTGGTGGTTTTTTTTTTGGATCATAAATGTATAAACTGCCCTTTCAAAGAACAATTGTGTTCCCAAAAAACCCCCTCATAATTCTGTTTCTCTTCAAAGTGACATCTCTGTGTTCTTGTTTCCACAGATAGATGAAGACATGACAGCCAGGATCAGCATGGCAGATGTCAAGTTCTCCTTCCAGTGTCCTGGCAGGATGTACTTGCCTGCATGGGTAGCCCCCGAGGGTAGGCATCACTCATACAGCACAGATCCAGAGTGGCAGCTGAAGACACAAGGGTGTATGATGGATGCAGGATACTCTAGACTCTCAGAACTAAATGTAATATACAGCAGATTTCCCCCCAAGATACGGGGAAATCCAAGAGACATGAACTGATCACAGTACGTGAAAATAACCAGGGATCCACAGAAAAGGTTTTATGTTCACAAAACAGTGCATGGAGCATGATGGCGCTTCCTGCATGAGATATAGGAGACTTGTTACCATAGCAACACCTACATACAGACTAGGTATAGTGGGTAGTGATCCGTGAAATTGAGAGTGCGAGAGTGATGGTATTGATAAGACACAAATGTACATTTTTGGCTGATATGAAGACTTTCTGTAGGCCTTATCTTCAGCATGAATGTCTTTGTAACAGTTATACAGATTGCAACAATATATTATTCCAACAAAATTGTTCCGATAGAAACATTTTTTGTTATCACCTACTGGGATGAAAACATAGTTTTACAGGAAAAGGAGCTTGAGATTCAATGTTGATCAAAGATACTGAAGTCTGTCAGTCACTTGTATTGCTGCGCCACCAACATAATATTTCTTTTTTATAGTCGATGGCATTTAAAAATAATCTTAATTTTAATTTGGTAAGCCTACAGGACCAACTCGTGTGGTTATTTGCCACTTCTTAGATCACCTCCTCAGTAACCAAGATATACTGTATATAGGTTACTGAAGAATATACAAATTGTAAAGCCATTTCTCTGTAACGCTTTATGATGAACAAAATATAATGGGTTCTTCCGTTCACCGTGCTACACCCTTCCACCAAGTATAATGAATATCACGCAAGGAGATTTCCCTGCTGACAAACAAACAGAGCCAAACGCATAGCCTCCTTAGCTCATAATAACGGCAGTATCACAAGTACTCTTTTTCAGATGTTAGCATTTTAAACCTACAAAATGTTAAACCAGTTGTGTTTTCACTTTCCAGTAGAATTTCTGCATTTCAACCCAATATTAACAAACCTGTGTTCACCTGAATCGAAGTGTAGAGAAAGGCAGCTCCTGTTGTGTAGTTCAGTGTGTTTGCCTGATGTTCATTCTTTGCCCTTTTGTGATACCCAGCCCTGCAGAAGAAGCCAGAAGAGATCAACCGTCGGTCATCAGACATGTGGAGCTTTGCCATCCTGCTGTGGGAGCTGGTGACCAGAGAAGTGCCGTACGCTGACCTCTCCAACATGGAGATTGGCATGAAGGTTAGCAGATCTTTCTCTAACTCATTATATTACCAGCTGAGTAGAATAACTCATAGCTTTAATGTCATTAGGAATATATTTCCTGCTTAACCAAACATTTTGTCTGTTTTACTATCAGGTTGCCTTGGAGGGTTTGAGGCCCACTATCCCCCCCGGCATTTCGCCCCACATTTGCAAGCTCATGAAGATATGCATGAACGAGGACCCAGCAAAGAGGCCCAAATTTGACATGATTGTGCCAATTCTGGAGAAAATGCAGGACAAGTGAAACTCCTCCTCTGCCCTCCTGTACTGAACCGTTGCATTAGAGGATATCTTGTCCCAAATGTCCCTCTGATATATTGGTGTGGTGCTTGCCAGTATTGCCTTAAACTCTCACTTTCTGCTGCATTCAACACCACTGTAGCTTCTGCTTCTGAGATGAATTCAGCAGCAGTCACGTCTTGTACGCCTTTGTTCTTTCCTTTTTTTTTTCAATGTGATATCAAGTTTTTATTATTACTGTCTTCATCTTTGTCACTGATTTGCTGTCTTCACAGGAGCTTTGTGTTGACTGTTCATCCCCTAACTGTAATCATGTGACTGAGTTATATCCTCTTATAGACTGAATAACCTGTGGAGGTCAGCATGACAGACTGCAGCACTCCTTCAGTGGATTTAAGGCCTTGTTTTTCTTACCTGGAGTGGGCTTGCCTTGTAAGGAAACTGCTCCTCTATAATGTTGGCCCCTAATAAATCAGATAACATATTAACTCAAAGCTTGTCTTGTGGGAAAAAGTAGTTGTGTTGGCTACAAACTGTATGCAACTGGGCAAGCATGACACAGGTCTGAAACCAAGCATTTAAACAATATATCAGATTATAAAAAATGTTTATGAAAGAGCAATGCCTGTGAAAGTACTTAGCAGTGATACCTCTCAGCTTGGCTGCGTTGTGATGTGTTTAAGCCTGACCGTAAACTGCTGACAGTGATGTAAAACTGCCCATAGAAACTTTATTTTCATGCAGGAAAAATGGCAATTTTGGGCAGATTACTTTTATATGGATTGCAAGATTGCTAATGTTCTTGTTGATTGCTATCATGTAATGTAATTAACTAGAAGACTCAAAGGTTATCTACTTTTTCTCATTACACTCCCTTCAAAATATTAACGTTTTTATACGATCAAATACTGTTGGCTGTACTTTTTTCACACCGAGTATAATCTCCTCAAAATGTCTAAAAGTGTTTGTGCTCAACTCACAAGTGTTTTTTTTTCATGCTGAAAGCTGGCTGTGTCGTCCTGTGTTAGGAATGAATTCTGCAACTGAGTTAATTTATTCGTAGATATCAAAGATACAGTATGTTGTGCTTAATGGTTGTGCTTTCGAGCAATTGACTGCCTTTCTTACAAACTTTACGGCTACATCAGAAGCAGCTGCCAACAGAAGGTGACTGGGACAAGGAGCGGGGGTGCTAACATCCTGCAAACCTTCATTTTGTTTTCTCACGTGTTTTTATTGCTTTGGTCCTCTACATTACTTCTGACTTTCTTTCAATCTTGTGGGTTTTTGTCCTACCTGCATCGTCCATGTGCCTACACCAGCTTGCTTATTTGTGCTGAATCACAGGTTGAAGCCAAAATCAAGAATGACTTTCACAAATGTATGTATTTATATATAAGTATATTAAAAAGGAAAAATATGGGCAACTTGATTGTGTGAATTCATATTGTAAATCTGATGATTTTGAGAAGTTTGGCAAAGGTGAACCAACACATGAATAATTATAAAGAACAAAATCACATTTTAAAAATAGAAACACAATATCAGGCCAATGAAATGTAACTGATATTTCCTTCAACCTGGAATAGTGCTTTTCTGATATATTTAAAAAATATGAATAATCACTGATTTACGGCAATACGGGTTAATAACATATCTAATATATTGGTTTATATATATTCGGCCTATTTAAATTACTATTTACATAAGTAACCAGTAACTTAAGATGCCATACAAGTATAGTGGAGTAAAAAGTGCAAGTTTTCCCTCTGAAATGAAACACAGCAAATACATAAACCGTGGCAAAGAAACATAACAAAGGGAAGTTACACAAAGGTTTATTAAAAAATAAGCAAGTTAAAACAGTTATATCAATGTTTATACCATTTAATCAATTTATAATTGCCTACATTTATTTGTGATATTATTTTGCTAAATGTAATGGTAGGCCTATATAAAATGTAGTAGCCTAATGTATTGATGTATTATGATTAGACCCTCCAGAAAAACGCGATTATGCGATCGCATAATTTACCGCATAATCAGCAAAATAGCGCATATTTTTAAAAGGCCGCATATTTCTTAAAAGGTCGCATAATCCCCGCATTTTTCCACACAAAATTGAGGAAAAAAAAAGTTAACGTGAAGTAGTGATGTCATCAGCTCGCGCAGGTAAACAACACCGTAGAGTGAATGTGTGGAACTCACACGAGAGAGAAAAGCAACAAGATCAGCGCCATATAGATTATTATATAGCCTACTATTATACTATTATTATTATATACTATTATAATTATACTATTATACGGCTCTGACCAAGATGAACAAATCGAATCCATCCCATTTGCCTACGAACATTTCTGCTAAAGACCGGGCAAAGCAGTACGCAGATGTCTTGCACGAAAGTGGGGGGAAACTATTCTGCACCCCGTGCAACTGTGTGTTGGAACATACAAGATTGAAGCTGGTCAGATAACGAACGGGTAAATGAAAACAGAATGAGGCGGAGGTGTGTGTGTGTGTGTGTGTGTGTGTGTGTGTATCATAGGAACTCTTTAAAAGGGCTTCCTTTCATTCAGTAGTAGCCTAGTAACAGGGTGTGGGAGAAGAATCACCTTTTTTCCGCCTCCCGCATATTTCGCAACTTTTCGCATATTTCGCAACTTCTCCGCATATTTCGCATAAAAACCCCGCATGTTTAATCGCATAATCAAGGATTTTAGCCCGCATAATCAAGGATTTTAGCCCGCATAATCAAGGATTTTAGCCCGCGTTTTTCTGGAGGGTCTAAAATTATGGCATGTTCTGTTCCTCATGTTTGAGTGGCTAAATCTAATTTTCCCTTCATGCCTATGCAATAATTAGAAAATATAGATATTGCTGTTGAAATGAAAGAAATGCATTGGGCTTGGTGGATGATGATGATGATACATGCAGCACCGGAATAATGTCCAAAAACATACAGTAACTTTTATTCCATGAAGTCCCGCTCCTGCTCTGTGCCTGAGAGGCAGCAGTGAGACGGTCGGTGACGTTTCCGTGACGCAGGTTCAGCCTCCATCCCTGGTCGAGCCCACTGACAGAAAACACCACCTAGAAACGACGCGAGGCCTAGCGAGTTACGGAAATATGTAGTAAGCTCGCACAGTTAAGCATATTTCGACAACTGGGGGTTTGGTGGAGCTGGTAAGTACACATTCTTAACATAAGGTTGATAACGTCATTGCGTTTTGCTGTGATTTAGCATTGGGGCAAACATTAGCCTAGCCTAGGTGACGACGGTGATGATGGCCGATGGATCCCGTTATATCCAGCTGCGGCGATGGCATCCGAATACTATTGCTGTATTTCAATATGCAGTCTTCTATTAAAACTGTATTCAGTTAAAAATCATCTAACAGATAATGCACTTAGCTTCTTACTATCGTTTTGATAAGAGGTCGTGTTGGCAAATGAAAGGTGAAGCTGCAGAAGTACGTTTGATATTCGTTGGGAAAATTCTACAGTGAAAGTAACCGCAGTGTTGGCCTACCCGGAATAGTCGAAACAGAAACAGACTTTAATCTCCAGACCGTAATGTTGCTAGCTAGTTGTTTCACAGCCAGTGTAACTCGCACATTTAAGCGATAGTGATGTTGTAAACGCATTTAAAATATTAATTTCCTTGAACTTTGACGAGTAACTCTGTCTGAATCGTGCCCGTGTTAGCCTGCTAGCTAGCATGCTAACGGTAATGCTAATACATCTCAACCTCTTCCTCCATCAGCACTTTACTACGTTACATGAGAAGTTAACATGGGGGGCCATGATGATGAAGATATGCCATATGTTGTGAATAAACAAAAACACGACGAAGAGCTAAAGAACAAGCTGAATGACAGCAGTCACTGGTGCGAACAGGAGTCTACTGGCAACAATGCTAAGTGGGTTAAAGAAGGCCAGAACCAGCTGCGGAAAGTAGCTGAGAACCATCAGGACCAGGACCACAACTGCAACATCAGCCAGAATGGGAACAAAGAGGACTTCCCGCATCAGAACACCACTCAGGAAGAACAGCAAGGAAACGAGGAGCAGAACAAGTCTCCCAAAATATCAATGACCCCTGGGCTCAGTCAGGAAGAGTCCAAGAAGCCACTGCTCATCGACACTGCAGAGTCTACAGAAGAGAAAGACAAAAAGAGAGAAGAAGATGATAAAGAGAAGACATCAGAGGAAGACGAAGATACATCAGGTGATACCAGAGAAGAGCTGGAGGCAGAAGATGTGGAGTCTGAGAGAGAGGCCTCTGTTGTGGGGAGAAATCCCTGCCTCCTGTTCTCCAACATGAATGGGACACCCAATGAGGAAGAGGCCAGCTGGCCTCCACTGTCTCAGGACAACACCGCTGACAGCACTCCAAATGGCAACAAGGGTAAATAGAAGTACATGTGTTGAAGTTTAGGCCACATATACAACATTTGACATGCCCAAATGAGCAGTTGTATGTGAGCTTGCACATACAACCAGATGTATGGAAACAACATCCCATTAGAGACCGAGAGGACACAGTGAAAACTTAACTATGGGCTTTGATAACACAAAAGTATGCACTGAGCATCACATAGATTACACAGGTTAGAACAATGGGCAACACTTACCTTTCAGTTCACCTTTATAGCATTTCTAAGCATTATATCATATTTACATGGTTTATTAAACTATAACTTAAGCATATATACAGTACGTGTATATTATGAATGTACTTTTAAAACAACTACAACTCCTCTTGTGGTGTAGCACACACCAGAGAAGGAGTTTACATTTTTGACAAATTAACACTGTATTACTAAGAAATACCTTGATGTCTTTATTACTGTGAAAGACCACATAACAGTGTAAAGGAAACCAGTTATTAAATGTTTGTAAACCACTAATAAATGCTACATTGGGTTGCGTGCATCAAATGCATTGTATTCTTTAGGATCAAAAACACTTTGGGGTTTTATGTGCAATATATAGGCATATCGTTTCTATATTGAGCTATAGGCCCTCATTTCACCCAATAAAAAATTGCAATCTCTTTAAACTGATATATTGCCTTTTCATCCACTGGGGATAATAATAATAACACTGACATCTGCATTGGAGTGAATTCTGTTAGTATTCAGCATTATGATTGTAGTGTATATAGTACTGTTATTAGTTGAATATAACAATGTACAGTGGTAGTAATGATATAATCATCAGTATTTTATCTGTTTATTCGGTAATGTTGTTTAACTCAATACCCTGAAATATATTTAGTAGCAACAAAATATAGCTGTGGTTAATTGTTGGTAGATGGACTGCTGGCCACAGTGAATCATTATCCCTGTGTTTTCATATCGGTTTGCAGACATCATATCTCACATTTTAAACATAAGCAATTTCAATGCTGTTTGTTTGTATACATACATTTTTTTTTCAGAATCTTTATTTTGTCCTTGTTATATTTCCATCTTTTTCAACCAGACATTGAACACTGTTCCCCTCTCGTGTTTCTCTTTGCTCCCCGCCTTTCAGATCCCTTTTGGGACTCCAGTGCCTTTGAGACTGACACGGACCTGCCTTCAGGATGGATGAGGGTGCGAGACACATCGGGCACATACTACTGGCACATCCCCACAGGCACAACCCAGTGGGAGCCTCCTTCCCCCCTGGGTAAAGTTGGCGACTCCACAATGTCCTCCACTATGTCCCTGGAGACTACACCCTGCGAGGAGACTGAGGTGAGGTCTCACGCTAACTTTGCTTGGATAGGGGAAATGGCACGAGAGTCTGCAGACAATAATATCTCCTTTTAATATTCCAGGAATCCTGGGCTCACCTTTCCAGCACTGATGAAGGAGTCGGTGAGAGGGAACTGTGGAATGTAAGTTGTGGCAAGAATTTAATATAGTGTTGTTTTTAGTGTAGTTAGATTGGATTGTTAATAAAAGATGTCCATTGGTAACTCGTTTTTGTTGTTTCTGTGTTTTCAGGAGGAGGGAGAGGTTGCATCTGATCAAAGCCTGAAGGAGTTTGAAGGGGCCACTCTACGCTATGCATCCATCAACCTGAAGTATGGGCTGTTAACATTTTTTGATAAATAATAGTTAGTATTTTATTGCCTGTTCTGTTCTTATTATCTTTCTGTTGCTTATCCTTATGTCCTTCTTTCTCTTGATAGTTACAATTGCTCCATGTCTGAGGAAGAAGAGAGGCTCGCTCCACTCTGCACAGATTTAGAAACTAAGGTAAATATGTGTTTATATGTGTTGTTGCTCTTGATACAAAAGACTGTTCACAGACCTGGTTTTTAAAACGGCTCTAAAACATTTACGATTGGTCAAATACAGAGGTGGCAATTCTTCCACAGGGTTTTGTAGTATGACTTAACTCATTAGTTCTTTCTCATCAGGAACTTAAAAAAAGCAAAAACACATGACATTTTTAAACTTTTGGGCACATTAAACTTAAGACCAAATGAGGCCTTTTTTCTTGCTTTTGTATGTTTGTAGCCAAGCAAGCATATTTTTGTTAATGAAGTAACCAACAAGACTGAAGAGTTGTAAACATGTGGAAATAAGCAGCATGAACTCTCAACAAAAGGCCAGTATTCTGAGTTGATGGTTCTTAACCTCCCTGTGCTGTCCAGTTTTTGCTAACGTGCTGCTTTTGTGTATTGTCAGTGTTTTGCAGTGCGTTCCCTGGGCTGGGTGGAGATGTCAGAAGAGGACATGGTGCCTGGAAAGAGCAGTGTTGCTGTCAACAACTGCATCAGGCAGCTCTCCTACCACAAACACAACCTCCATGACACTGCTGGGATCTGGGGAGAGGTGAGGGGATGTTACTATTCCTGTGATGTCCACTGTGATGTAGATGGTTTTGAAAAGGACATTTACTTATCAAACTCTCTACATTTTATATGGGTAGGATGTCTACATCAAAAACAATTTGTATTTAGTAGTGATTGCTAAACAAATTGTCGTTATTTCCTCTCGGGTGCTTTTGAGTCGTTTAAGTTTTCTTTGATAAATCCATAGTGGAATTGAAGCAAAATAACTCAAATCAGAAAAGGCATTTTCACATGTTGTCAGACCGTATCAAGTGAGAGATAAAGAAATGGTATAACTCCGGAGGGTCCTTTCTATAATGTTTTCAGACATGATAATAACAAACTGAGCCTGTGAGTGACCAAACCAGCCCTTAAGTGGAGGGACATTGACGACGTGCAATTGCCCCGAGAAATTTCATCGCAGCTTGTTTAGCGGCTGCTGTCAAAAGCTTTCTCGCTCGATACCGGTGCAATTTCTAAAATTGCTGTCCCCATTAGTCATTTAGACAAAAAAAACACGGCTAAATGGGGTCCAGGTTGGAAAACATCAGTCACTCTTTAATAGCAGTGCAAAATGACTCTTGATAGTTGAAATGTTTCTAAGCCAGGCTGCTCATACTAAGAGGTTGTGTGTGTTGTCTCAGGGTAAGGACATGCTGATGGTTCTGGAGAACGACACGATGAACTTGATCGACCCTCTGGGCCAGACTCTGCTTCACACTCAGCCCATTGGCAGCATCCGTGTGTGGGGTGTTGGCAGAGACAATGGCAGGTCAGTAAACACAGGACAGAATGAAGATGCCCCAACTGCACACGGCTTATTTGTCTAACTTTGAACAACTGCTTTTTAAAACCTGTTTTATGTCATTTCGAATTGTACTTTTACATAATTCATATATTTTTTTATTTGCATTGTGGCGGAAAAAAGGTTCTACTCATACTGCAGTTCACATTTTTCATTTGTTTTAACATGCTCCGCTAACAGAAAACATATATCAAATGAGTTTACTTAATTAGAAAACAAATGGCCCTTAACCCTTTTGTTTACAATTAACTACACGGTCATGTTTTTGTCCCAAATTGCATGGGATTAGCATAAAGAGGACGTGTGTGTATGAAGGGGACATTAAAGTGGCTATCCATGAACTACATTTTCATTCAAATATTCTGGTGACACGTCAAGGGACCCTTTTTAAAATCAAAATATAGTATGAACTATAGGATTCCTTATTTTTAAGTAGTTTCATATGATGATTTTAGGATCATTTTGATGGCTTCTGACTTATGTTTGGACCACATACATTTCTCCCTCAGTTGAATGTTCTTCTTTTATCCTGTTGGGATGGTTTATTCCTGTTTAAACTAATACAACGCCTTTTGTAATCATGACTCGTGTCCCAGAGGCTTGGTATTCCTGATTCTGCATGACGTGCACTTTGTTGTCCTGCGTGCACTCTTTCTGTTGCTCGCTGCTGCCCTCTGCTGGATCGATAAGAGCATTGCAGCCAAAGCTAACCTGACTGTTTCTGCCTGCTTTCTGTCTCTGTTCTCTAACAATGGTGTTTTTTCTTTCATGCTGCATTTTCCACCATGAACAGGGAAAGGTACACATCAACAATTACTATTTTGAAATCTTTATAATAATTATAGTTTAGTCCTGCATATATTTCTACACGTCTGCTGTGTTAATGATTCCCTGTGTAAATGTGACCTTTTCCATCTGATATCACCTGCAGGGATTTTGCCTATGTGGCTCGAGACAACCTGACTCAGGTTCTGAAGTGTCATGTTTTCCGCTGCGACTCACCTGCCAAGAACATTGCCACCAGTCTGCATGAGATGTGTTCAAAGGTCAGCCACCATCTTATATCATTTTGTACCATGGTGAATTCAGTGCAATGTCAACCATGAATTCTGTACTTGGAATTCACATATTTTCCTTGCCTTCATTTTAGATAATGCTGGAGAGAAAGGCGAACAAACCGGGGCTGAGCCGGCTGAGCTCTGACCCGAATCAACCTGTCGTCCCCATTGAAGGTAAAGAACCTTTAGGGTTTTCACACTTTGATATAAATCAGAGTGTAGAAATAGATCTCAAATGTTTCCATCTTACTCAACAGAGTTTCCTGCTCCGAAAAACGAGCTCTTCCAGCGCTTCCATGTTTATTACCTTGGTTGTCACTTTGTGGCAAAGCCAGTTGGTAAGAAACACCTTCACACATTTAATGATTATTTTATTACTTCAGCTATCTTTAAATCATGACTGTAATTTATGTGTCCTAATCTCTAATTTGATTTTGTTATGTGCTTTGGGTATTTCTCATGTTCACGTCTCTCAGGTATGGATATAATTAATGACTCACTCGAGGCAGCAGTTATTGGAAAAGATAAAAATGAGTGGACTGCTGTCTCTGTGAATATCGCACCAGCCACGCTCACAATACTTTCAAAACAGGTAACTGACATTATTTATTTGTTTTTTTAATAAGGAGCTAATCTGTCATAATAATTTGCTTAAGGGCATTAACACTTAATAAACTCAAAACCTAATATTTTGAAATGGAGGTGGAAATAAGCCTGTCTTTTATGTTTAACCACTTAAAGATCTCCTATCATGCAAAATGCTTTTTTTAATGTCCTTTATACATGAATATGTGTCCCCGGTGTGTCAGGGAACTCACAAAGTGTCAGAAAACAAAACCCTCTCTCTTTTCCTCCGTACCCAAATCTCTAAAAACGGGGGTACAACAGAGCTGATCCAGATTTGCGTCCGATATGACGTAAATCACGTCATATCGGACATGTGGACCCACGGCCCGATCAGAAAGTTGCTATCAGAAACAATGCGCAACATGTTTTGGAAGTAATATGGTCTTTGTTTACATTAGCAAGCATCGCTAACACTCAGAGCTAAGCTGTACTGGAGAGAGTATGTGTAAAAAAGCAAAAAAAAAAAAAAGGGAACTCACCTTGTAGTAAACCCGCAAGAGAAAAAGCATTTGAGCTCCATACTGTTTCAGAAATAATCCTTGAAGTGGTTTGGAACATGATATGGCGTTTAATCACGGCAGCATTTAGAATTCTGAGCAGGCACAAGCTCCACCTTCTTTTTTTTCTTTTTTCAAGGACCCCGAACCTGCAGTTCTCTAACAGGGCTGGAATAGAGGAATATGAGGGATGTCTAAAATGCATGATCTGTTTGGTATTTTGAGCAAAACACATCATAGACATGTTTTTTATATATTTGTATCTGAGACCCATAATATATTCCTAAAAATAGCATAATAGGAGACCTTTAAACGGTAATATTGTGTTATTGATTGTAATCGGTTTATCATTACTGATTATATCATTTTTTAATGTCTGCGAATAACCTGGAACAATCTAATTTATAATTAAAATAATTTACTGTCATTTGTATTTCTACCTCCAGACTGAGGACGTGCTGTCAGAGTGCAGGGTGCGTTTCCTCTCCTTCATGGGTGTGGGAAAGGACGTCCACAGCTTTGCTTTCATCATGGCCGAGGGTCCCGGAGATTACACCATCCACATGTTTTGGTGCGAACCCAACGCGGCCAGTCTCAGTGAGTCCGTACAGGCTGCCTGCATGGTGAGTTCCAAACAAAAACATGAACCGTACAGGTGGAGAGATGACATGGAGATGTACAAAAGGTTGAATTCTTTCAACACTGGCTGACATGTGAATCACCATTGTTAACGCACACCATTCATGCGGAGTGTGTTTTCTTTCCGTAGCTTCGTTACCAGAAATGCTTGGATGCCCGTCCGCCCAGCCTGGCCTATTGCCTCCCCACCCCCCCCGCTGACTCTGTGGCCCGCCGGGTGAAGAAGGGGGTCCAAAGTCTGCTGGGCAGCTTTAAGAGCTACAGGTCAGGCCCCCAGTCCCCCTGAGTTGGAGTGAAGAGGATCCAAACACAAGGTCCATCAACACAGCCCCTTCTCACTCTCCCTCTCTCACCCTTCTACCACATTTTCGCCTTACGAGCGTTTCACTTGTCTAGTCACTAGTCTAGTGCGTGGAGTAGTTTGTTGGGAAAATATGTGTGTGAAAAGATTGCATTTATTGGCTGTTTTGAACTCCCATCTCCAAACAGATGAAACCCAAGCATCTTTTGTTTTTTCTTTCCTGGGATTCTTTCTGTGAGTCTTAACTATTTTTGTGTTTTAACAGAAACAATGCTATGAATGTTGGAATATGGATGTAATATATATATATATATATATATACATGCAGATGCTAGAATTTGCTTGAAAATGAGGTTGCTAGATTCTCTCACAGAAATCGTTCCCTTTTCCTCCTTGGTGCAACTTTCATCTCGAACACTCCTATTTTTGTAATACTGTCACACAGTCGTTGTCAGTACCCTAATAATGATTTCCTAAAACACCATTGCACCGCTCTCTCCACCACCCTAGGTTGTAATACAAGCGCTGTAGGTAGTATGACCCTGACCCTCCCAAACTATGTATTTTAGTCTTCCAAAGAACTGTATGGTCATCTGTCACATAGTGAGCAGCCACTGAGTGTAGTGTGTTCCTCATACATTCTGCATGGACATTTGCAAGTTCAGTGCTAGTGTGCAATAATCAGATGTTCCTGTATGGTGTGTGGTGATATGACGGCTGCCTTGTGATTCATTTGTTCACTTTAAATGAGAGAGTCTGGCCATATTCAGCGTGAGGCCAACGGAACAAAAGAGCCATGTCGAAAACCATTATTGTGTGCTAGAAATAATAGTAATGTAAAAAATACAACCTCATGGTTTTCACACAGCCGTTTACCATCAACAACTACTGAATAGTACTTTAGAAACTCACCACAAGCTGCATGTTTTGCTCGCAGCAGTTTAGTGCTTAAGACCCATCAATGTATCCTGTAAATTCCTTCTCTGTGTTTCCGTACGGTAGGAGGAGGCTGGAGTTGACGTGTTGTTTCGTGTTTCATAGGCATGTCACTCTAGTAAGTGTCAGTGTTTATCATAAGCTAGCGGTAGAAAGTTAGACTTCCTGTCAGATCCTTCAGACTGAAAAGATGAGAGCAGGTTATAATGTTTGTATTTACAGTTTGTGTATATGGCAAACCTAGAGATTATTTCTCCACTGGTTTACATTTTTATTTGTATTTCCTTGGCCACATTTTGGCCCCGGGCCACTTGATCTAATGTATTTTTTATTGTGTCCACACATTACAACGTACACGATTAAGATGATATAAACATTAATTTGTTAGATTTACTTTTTTATAAAGAAAACACTAATTAACCAAGTTGTATGCTATCTTTATGTGTCCGTCAGTGATCGATACTGTATGTAACACAATAGTAATAGTCATCTCTAATATTAAAGATGCCGTTTGTAAGACATTTGTTAGCTACTTACTCCTCATGCTAGCTGACTCCACTACATAGATACAAATACCTCTACAAAAGACACAAAACCACATCACTCAATTAAATTAAAACACATATTATGGAAAGGAATGTATTTACATGCATAGAAAATACAGCGTTGTATTTAAAAAAACAAACAAATGCATTTATGAATGTTAAGAAGTGACATGTCTTGTTAAATGAGTGTAAGTGGTGAATAATGATACATCTATGGTCTAAAGTAGGGGTCTAGTCTTTTTAAAAATACATTTTTAGTCTCAACTAACATCAGTCAGCATTGAATTGTTCACAACCTTTAAACTTTCACAATGTTTTGTTTGAAAAAACACTCATTTGATATTATTTTATATTAAAACAAAGCTGAAATCAGAATTGTGCTTAAAAGAGTAACATGCATATACTTGTATACACTTATGTTTGAAACATATTGATTGGAAACAAATGAAATAGATACCCACTTTCTAAATATTTTAGAAATACTCACTAAACACTAAAACCCTAAATCTCTTACCAACTGCTTCTTGAAATGTGTAAGATATAACACTAATGAAACGTAGTCTCATTGTCTCATATTACTGCCATGTCACTCCCGTGTCACCTGGAGTTACGTTTGCTTTTTCCCAGTCAGTGGCAACACGAGTTTAAGAACATTAGCAGATTAATTTATTTCTGTTCATGTAAATTAGGTGTATAAAATGTATGTATATAAAAGTCACTGCACAATAAATGTGAACATATCATACCTCGTTTTCTTGTGGTCTTTTTATATCCTGGCAGTTTGTGGTTGTGTGAAGCTAAGTGGGTCTGAAGAGATTGGTTTCCAAAGGGCAGTCTGGATTCGATAGCCTGAAGATGTCTCCTTTGGTTTCCGGTTTGTGGCAGAAGCTGCTTTTTTTTTTTTTCATTTTCAGTTAATGGCTTTATCTGTCATTTCCAGCTTTTCCATTAAAATGTAAAAGAAGCCTCCACACAACCTGGCTGGCTCTTTTGCATATGCATTAAACCAGCTGACACCAGATTTACCATATGTATTGACAGACCAGCCTCTCGGAGCATGAACAGAAAATGCAAAACACCCCCCCCCCCCCCCCAGTCACCTGTTCAGGTCATATCGGCACCGCTGCCCCACCATGTGAGTTCAAAAGGAAGGGAAGGACTGGTTATTGTTTCCCTAAGAGATGGCTTTTGGAGATGAAAGCTGCACATCAAGTGGAATCTGCGGCGGTAATAATTGGCTCCACCATTTCCACAGAAATATGAGGACTGCCCTGCCAGCGGGACCCTGAGCAGCGGGACAGATCAAGGCTCGGCTATAATCGCTTTCTTTTGAAGACAGACAGGGACCCCTGTGCCAGCTGACATATTGACTTCAGTTTGTATAGATGAAATATCGCCGTCCACTGTCTGTCCGGTTGCATCATGTGTGTCAAACATATCAGGGGTGAATTCTTAAAACGGTAATAATTGTTTTGTGTTACTCTGCAGATACTGCTCAGGTTCACACCACAGGGGGGCAATGTGCATGTTTACCATCTCCACAGATAATGGCTCATATTCACACTGACAGTGTCAGTTTAGTTGGTACACCCAGCTCAAACTAATTCATTCTTGACAAAAAAACAAACCATATAAATGTTATGTTAAGGTTTTAGTGAAAATGATTTGGTACTTTTAGTTGTAGTTAGAATGATCCGCATTAAAGGCAGTGAGCAACACGTAGACCACCAGATGTGAATCATGTACACCATCCAGAGGCTGAGAGGATCTCGACTAAAGAATCGATACCATCACATTTTCCCTCTCGCAACCTTTACTTTTACTTAAACGCTAAAAGAAAGTACTATGGTGTTAGCTACACTGAATTTTTTTTAAAATGTTGACTTAAATAAATGTATTATGTAAACAAATTAAACATAATTGTATTGATAAGCTTTTTTTGGTTTTGCCTGTGCGGGTATGTGTGGGTGGAGGGAGGGAGGGGGGAGTGTAGTGAGTGTACTGTGATATTACAATATAAATGAAATGGCATCGATCATTGTACACTATAATGAAATAAAAAGACTTGTAAAAAAAAAAAAAAAAAAAAAAAAAAAACATAATTGTATTAGGTTAGTTGAAAGCAATAATATTAAGTTTAAATTAAAAAAATTATAGTTTCAACTTAAAGGGGACCTACCTATAACTCACGCAGCGTCAGAAAATAAATCCCTCTATTTTCCTCCGTACCCAAATCTTTAAAAACGGGGGTACAACGGAGCTGATCCAGATTTGCGTTCAATATGACGTAATATCGGAAATGGGGACCCACGGCCCTATTAGAAACAATGCCTTACGTGTTTTGGAAGTAATATGGTCTTTGTTTACATTAGCAAGCATCGCTAACACTCAGAGCTAACCTGTACTGGAGAGAGCATGTGTCAAAAAATCAGGAAATAGAAAAGAAATGCACCTTGTAGTAAACCTGCAAGAGAAAAAGCATTTGAGCCCCATACCGTTTCAGAAATAATCCTTGATGTGGTTTGGAACATGATGGCGTTTAATCACGGCAGCATTTAGCTGCATCTGCCGGGTAATTCTGAACAGGCATTAGCTCCCCCTCCTCTTTTTTTTTTTTCAAGCTAAGGACCCCGAACCTGCACTTCTCAGGCCTGAAACAGAGGGATATGAGGGATGTCTAAAATGCATGATCTGTTTGGTATTTTGAGCAAAACACATCATAGATATATTTTTATATATCTGAGACCCATAATAGCATAATAGGAGAACTGTAATGCTGCGTTCACACCGGACGCGATGCGCTGTTTGGGGGCGGCGCGATTACATGTAAAGTCAATGCAGAGACGTGGACAGACGCGAATTCGCTCCGACGGTGCGCATGAAGCGGTGGACGCGGCGCGAATCACACGATTGAGGCGATTGAACGGTGCCGCGTTAAACGCGAGAGTTCAATTTTTTCAACTCGAGCGTCAAATTCACGTGACGCGTTCTCGCGGAAGCCAATCAGCGGTGAGAATCTCAGCCGCCGTCACTGACATTCAACCACACAATATCAGCCGTTAGCTGTTAGCAGTTAGCACACAGAGCTCACAGCTCCTCATATCTGTTCAGAAACTGGACAAAAGTTAAACAAGTACAAACCACAGACTGTCTGTGTCATGGTGAATACAGTCGCTGGTTTATTTATGTCTGTAGGCCGTTGTTATGAGTGTGGAATGAGCATAGACAACGTTAGCTTAGCCTGGTCGATCCGATCTTCATTCAGAAAACAAGCATTTTAAAAGGTGTTTTGCCTGCTGTCTTGTCTGCAGACTTGTCAAAGCCTTAATTCATGGTTGTTACTAACCGGTATCAGTATGTTGTTACTTCGGCATCATTTAGAAACGTGTATTACAATTTAATCACGGTAAAATGTGTTCATTTGTTGTAGTTGTAGCTCCCGAGCCAGCGCGTCTTGTTTGAATGATGCGAGTAAACACAGCTGGCAGCCGCGGTGAACCTCCAGCGTTTAGAGCGATGCGATAGGAGCGATTAGAGCGATGCGATAGGAGCGATTAGAGCGAAGCGAATAGTCGCATCGCGTCTGGTGTGAACGCAGCATAATACTATTTATTTCAACTAACCTAATACATTCATGTGGAACCTGTTGACATAATACACTTAATTAAAGTCAATGTTGAATTCTTTCAGTGTATTTGGAATTTTCAACCGTACACAGGCTCCTCTGATGACAATGTTTATCCACCACTGTTGTTTGGACTAAAATAAACAACAAACTCATGCTAAATTGAACTTGTTGGCTTGTGTTCAGGGCCAATTAGCTCATGTCAGCGTGCCAACACCTTATTGTGAACATAGCAGATATTTTACCTGCTAAACAACAAAATGTTTTGATACAATATTCTGTGAAATTATACTTGAATGTGCATGTACTGAATGTTTAATGGAATTGGTACACAGCTTGACATCTTTTGGAAGTTATCCTTATCCATTTAAGAGATGTGTTTATTTAACTGTGTGCTCATTCTGGGGCTTTGATGCTGTTTTATACTGAGTTTATAATATTTTGTCCACTTCATTTATATCAGGAGGAGACAAAGAGTGTTTACAGAAACACACAGTGGTTGTGGACAGTCCTGTATTATGAATGCGCGGTGGTGGCATGTTTACAGACACCCATGTCCTGAATCGCTTTGTCTCCTCTGTATTCGGATGCTTGTTATTCTGAGCAGTGTGTGTTCCAATGTATCTCTGAAGCCATATTTATGCACTCCTTTTTTTCCTGGTGTCAATCACAATTTACATAGGTCGGCCCATGGAGAAACTAATCACAATTATAATTATTCCTATAGCCTAATTATGCATATGGCATTTGTTTAATGGAGATTTATTTAGAGTAATGAATGTGTAGTCTTGTGGAACATTGCTTTTCCTCTCGGTGAGGAGGAGAGGAGTTGCATCTCCTTCGCTTGCCTCTTCAATCTAATCACCAATCTCAGGCTAGATAAAAGAGCCGGTGCAAGCTCCGTCTTCAACCTGGTATCAAGGTCTGAGAGAGATGATGGGATTCCCTGCAGGGCACATCCTTCTTTGACTCATTCAGATTGCAATATACACCTCTTTGAACGGGGATTCTCATATCCTCTGCAGCCTCTATTCCTACACTGCTTATCCACTACAATTTCTGGTGTTTTTGTATATATATTTCGCCCGATTCTGCAGAGATTTCTGTTTCTTGTCCATCAGGGAGGACGACAGCTAGTGCTGAGCTTGGCCACAGCAAATCAAACTCAACCACAGGAGTTGGAAAACTACAAAGGAAGGGATAATACTTTTCTTGAAAGTATTACAAGAAAACAATCCCTGCGTTCACGATCCTAGAAAATCCACAATAGTATGAGATGCATTACAAAACATAGAATGACAGGTGTTGGAGAATACACAACAGACAATACAGATGCAAAACACAAATGTTGGTACAATCTCTATTAACGCCCTGAGCCATTCATTTAGGGATTAAGCGGTCTAATCTCACAATGTTCAGAAATTCATTCTCTCCCAAATAACAATAATTGCTTTGCCAGTGGGAGCAGCCAGCAGCCCACTGGTTTCTGGGTAATCATTCTGCAGGGCTCCTCCAGCCATCCCTGCAGCCCGGGGACGGTTAAGGAGCCGTTCAGTGCACACACACACACACACACACACACACACACACACACACACACACACACACACACACACACACACACACACACACACACACACACACACACACACACACACACACACACACACACACACACACACACACACACACACACACACACACACACACACTGCACACACACTCTGAGAGCAAGCCCTGTCTTCACTGACCCTGCAGCATGTGATGATGCATGACAATGTAAACAAACCACACATGTGCCACAAAACATTTTCAATATATCATGTTATATTTTAAGAGTACCATTTACTTATAAAGCAGCAAAACAAAGTATGTAGCTCCTTTGCTTGACCACAGTGTACAACTATTTAATTACAGGTCAAAAACATAAAGTACTTAGGGATTGAATAATTATGTTATTAATATGATCTCTACTATTTTATTTGTAAATATTCCTTTAGAATCTAACGTTTCTATCACTTAAACCCACTGGATATTTCTTTGAGAGAAGGAGAATATACATTTAATGCAACAATCTTTACATTGATATCAGGGTTAAAATATGGCAGTATATGATATTGGAAAGAAATAATCTGAGAGTGAAGTCTTTCTAAAGAACTCTGGGACAACATTTCTTAAATAATTTGTGCGTGTGAGGACACTGAATGCTCATCTTTATCTACGCATGCTGTCTTTGGCTACACAGTATTACCATTCTTTTCTGCAGTTTTGGTATATCATAATTATTTTCTCGTAAAAAGGGAAATGCATTTTGTGGAAATAAAATGGACTAAAGATATTTAATGGGTCTTTGCACAAGTTACCTCTAAAATAATATTTTTAGAGTTTATAAAATGTGCTCTTTGCAAAAATTCCATGAAGTGAAATGCCTATGAGTGTGCCGACAAGATGCCAATATGAATCACTGACAAGTCTTTTAAATCTACATCCCTGCCTCTCCCCCCCCCCCCCCTCCCCTCCATTCTCCAATCAGTAGTTTCTATTAAAATGTGTCAAATTCCATAATGGAGTATTTTCTATGAAGAACAGACCTGCCATGCTGGCAATGGTCTTTTTGGGGCACGAGCAAATCACTGTACTCATTCATCAATAAACTTGTAGACAGACAGCCAGTTCATATTCCTACTGAGATGATCAGGCTGAAATGTTCAACGATTGGAGTTAGTGGGAAATGACATGTCTCATTACACATATAGATGAAACACTCAGTGTTACAGAAATTGTTACCGACACATCATTTTGAATGTTTCCTCATTTCCAGATAGTCAAATGATCTCAGATTCACTTTTTGAACTTCAAAGGAGTAGTTTTTTAGCTTGATTCGATTCATATTTATTTTAAATGGACAGATTATGAGAGTGGTTTCAATCTTCTCATGTAACTGAAGTCATTTAGTTTATTTCCCAAAATGTAAAAATATTCCTTTTACTCTCTGTAGCTGCAGTGTTGCTACAGTCGAACCGATCCCACGCAGATATAAACAGTTGGTGTTGCAGATGTACAGATTAAGAGAAAGAATAATTAATAAACAAGTCTCCCTAAGAAGACAACAACTTCTCCTGCGAGTCTCTCCACAGACCCCACAAATGTGACGGCCCAAACCCTCCCAAGGCATACTGCAGCAAATTGCATCGTTACTTTGCAAATTTGCACAAGCAATCAACTCAATCTCACTTGGGGTACCAATCTGACAACAGGAATGATTAGAATCCAGGGCGGCTAGCCGCTCGCCACTTGGGACCGAGATGAGAGCGGAATTACAATGAAGCCTGAAATTGCGTGCTTTTGTTACCTCCCTGTGTTCCTGTCCTCTCTCCATCCTCCCTTTCCCTCATGCCCCCGCCGTCTGTCTCCTCTATTCTATCCTTTGGAGATGTGGTAACAAGGTGTGACTGTTAGAGACAAAGCCAAAGGGCAATTCTCTAGGATGGGAGACCAGAAATAGCTCTTGTCCAGTCTTTTTTGTTTGCACAGATTTATCATTAAAAACCCTGATTTGGGAAATGGAAAATGCAAGGTTTTTGTGCAAACGTGATGAAGGATTAGAGATCACAGCCTTTCATGCAGCACTCCTGGACAGGAAGTGCTTTAAAAGAGGAATGCATACTTCATCATACCGGCAAGAGGGGCAGCATAGTCAAATTCCCTTTAGGTTTGGACAAAAAAACATTCAAATGACCTCAGCAATTGTAGCGAAATGCAAAGGGCAGAGGCCCCCCTCAACTTGCTTTGTATTTATCAGTTTCTCCTCACATGTTGCCTGCAAGAGAAGGGTTGAGGGGGGTGAAATGACCTGCCGGTAGCTGAGGGGAGGAGAAGCAGGCTGTTGATTCTCATTTCACCGTTCCCATCTCCCAGCAGGATTGTCTGAGACATAGATAAATACTGCCAGCACTGCGATTTATAAGCTGTGCAGCAGACACAATTTCACCCATTACCTGACTGACTCAAAAGTCCAACACGCTTGAGTCCCCTGCATACAGAGTGCTGTGATTTCAGATGCTTCTGCCTTTCTTCTGTTCTGCCTTTGCCTTTCCTCTATCGCTCTCTTGTCAACACCACAGGGGGCAAGGGAACTCTCAAACCCTGAACACCTATTTTTTTAAAACTACAACAGTGATGTGCTTTTGTCATGTGTTTGTTTTGCATGTCTGTTTATTTTCTTGTGCACCAATTTGCATAAATTGGACGGCCAATCAGAGTGACTTCTTTCACCGCCGTGCACCGCCCAGCAATGGCCGACTATCGGCTTGGTTATGGCCTTGGTGCTTACAAAACGTGCCCTGCCCGGAGTTTCCTAAACATTGTTAGCAGGTTGTTCTTAACGTATTGACATAGCCTCTTAACCAGCAAGTTCAAAACTTGTTAATATATTTTAAAAAGTCAGTATAAATCTGACCAGCCTTCTTCTACTACTTCTACTTCTACTACCATTACTAATACTACTAAGGGTCTACTTTTCACTAATCCTAAAATATGATGACTGTTGATACCAATCAGGTTATGCTAGTTAACTGGAAAGAGGCTAGATATCACTCCAAAGTTAAACTGTCTTTACTGTGAGGCCCTTAAGCCTCAGTGTAATACGATTGCTTTGTTAAAGACTTTAAGCAGTGTCCAATTTCCTTTCCTTGTAAAAAGGCACGACTGTCCCTAACCTCAACTCTATTTCCTCTTCAGTTCACTTTACCTAAACGCAGCAGTGCCAGGCTGGATTAGTACCCCAGCGGCCCCTGAGCACTGAAGCTCATAAATGCAACCCATGGGGGGCTGGAGCCCAAAGGGCTGAGCGGAAGTCTCCGGAGGCTGCATTACACACGGCCTAATGCCCTGAGACTGGAGGAGAGGCTCTATATAGACATATCATTATTGGATCATTAAGATCAAGAGAATGGGTCATACGTTGTGTCATATTTCTGTGGGGCCCAAAATATAATTTCTACCATCCAAGAAGTCCCTGTTGCCATGGAGGGCCGCTTGGAGGTGAGGGGCCCAGATTGCCCATAATGTAGTTCCAGGTATGCAGCCGTGTATTAATGACTTCTGTAGACAAGCATGTTGGCTTCAAGCTATCCAGCATAGCAGTTACAGATAGAATACAACGCTTTATTATCGAGTGATTGCTAATGAAACAGTAGAGACAAAATAAACATTATTATAAGTGCTTAACTCTTTCAAAGGATTACTTATAAATCAAAAAAGGATTTAAAGACCGTGTTTAACATTGAATCTCTGGTACCAATACTGACTCTTTTGTGAACTTGAAGCTATTTTGTTTCCGATAGTATTAAACACCACAGGCTTTCCTCCACATCCTCACTCAAAGTCAAATTACTCCTTCAAGGCCTGCCAGTAATATGGGTTAATTGTTCTGGATGGCTGGATCACTTCCAAGCAGTTCATCCAATTTCCATTTAAATTGAGCTATCGGAGCGTGACATGGGCGACGCTTGGCTCGGCACTGTTGCAGACGGGCCGGCGACAGCGATGCTCCGTGGGCTGGGATGCAGAAAAAGCTGTTTACAGGTCAGAGTGACTCTCAAGTGGCTCGCAACAAATGAAATGCAGGCGCTCACCTTGCTGGTTCTCTCAATTGGGCTTTAAGAGGGAGCAAAGAAATCTCATAGTCTAAGCAGTCAAGTGTATATATACAGTACATTGCCTCATTGTGAGTCTCCCGTTGACTGCGGTTCCTATTGTGACCCGACTGTCTGAATAATAGAGGACATTCTGCTGCTGCTTCTTTCTTTACCTTCTGCTCTCTGGTGATTCATTGCATTTTGAATTAGAGCCACACTCATCCTACTTTCAAAATATCTTTTACCAAAATGCAATTTCTTACCCCTCTGCCCCTGCAGGAATAATGTCACAACATTTCTCAAATTATTGGACAGGTTTACTGTCTCCAGCACACCCCATTGTTTTTAATTAAAGCTGTTGATTTAAGGCTTCAGTTTCCTTCCCTCTCATAACATGTGGACTCTAATGAGCCATGATTATTTCCTGCAACTGCTACACATCTTTGTTTTGTTGTTGTTCTTTATGTGTACAATCAAGGCGGTGCATTTTATTTCAACAACGTGAATAAATCACCTCTCATCACATGAGTCATGCTGATAAATCGTACTATTAAAAACTAACTTTCTTTAGAATATAGGAGCCAGAATTTGTCAAATACACCACAGGACTCTTTTGCTGCTTCACTTAGTCAACACTCCACCTTCTGATTGCTCATTGACAAGAGAGATATTTTGTAAATGTAACCTTCCACGTTCACTTCAAACGGTTTTGCCATGTGATTAAAGTATTTATTGGAGCTCTCTTTTTGGACAGCCACTCCAGACCCCCAAAAAGGAATAAGTGACACAAACAGTCAATCTTCTACCATAACAACTGGATTATAATATTCATAACACTTTTTACTTTTTTTCTAATCAAACAAACAATAGACATGAATGATATTCATTGTGTTCTTGCTGAATTCCTACAAACATTTTTAATATGATTATCAGCTACAAATATGATTGTTTTTGACTAAATTGACAATTGTTTCAGTCTCAAATTGTCTCAACTATCCATTTGAATCAGGCGACAGAAGGTTTTTTCATCAAGATGTTTGAAGAGTCTTTAAGAATTCTGGAAATATCTCTTCAAAAGAGGGAAGTGAATTGGATGCTTGACTCTGTGCCTTTCCAATGCTTCAAGTTTTTCTCAAAAAGAACAAAAACCTTGAAGATTTGACTGAAAAAGTTCCAAATAATGTTGCCCCTCTTTGACCCAATGCCTGCTTTGTGACCTCAATGTAATGGAAGTTCAGGGGAGACCTCCACCCATCACCATGGCAGCCTCTGAGTGGATCAGCTTGGATGGCTTGCATCAGTCACCCCCCCCACAGCCAATCCAGCCCAACTTCCCATAAAAACCACCCCATTCTGTATCATCGATTCGTTCCCTTCTAGAAATGGGCCCCATGTCACGCGTATTGTTTCTAGATTGAAAAGGAGTTTGCCAACATCTGCTGTAAATCAAAAAGTCCCATTAACTGGAGGGATCCATTCTGCCACCAGACATCAGCTCTCTCTCTCTTTCTCCTGGGTCAAACCATTGTCTAGGTTTTATTTTTGCAACCCTTGCATGGCAGACCCTCCATCACTGTCCCCCCCCCCTCATCAGAGGGAGGACTGTGGTTTGTGAACACAATGATGTTTGGTACAACATTAAAACGTTTAACCAAGTGGAGGGGCAGCGTGACCCCACACCCTCACACCATCACACAGGTCAGGATGAGAAAATGGGGGTCACATAACAAACACATATTATTCCAAGACACTAAATGACACTGCGAGGGAGTCTAAGTCAAACACATTTAGGCTCATGTTTGACCTGTTTTATCTCTGTATGGTTTTCCTATAATTGAGTTAAACGGTCGGTTCTTCCAAACTAAATAAAACCATATTTTTTTTACCTTCCCCCCCTTGCGGTATCTAACCATGAAGATACAGTCCTTTTTTATTTATTATTTGCTGAGGTTTTGGAATAACTGTCTCATATATGCAGCCCCATTTTGTGGCTTATAATATAAATGTACAAGATAACAAATCAGACTTTATAAGGGATGGACTGGACACATTCGCATTGTAGTCCCTTGTGTTTGTATACACAGTTCTAAGCTTATTGGAGCATACATAAGCATTTAATGTGTGCTTTAAATATATATTAGCGACTAAGAATGAAAAAACTAAACAAACAATTCAGTTTCAGAAAGCAGACTGGGTCACAATGTATCAAAACACCCAACATATAAATCACATTATAAAATAAGTTTATGTGACATATCAATATGATATTCACAAACAATTAAGGATTTAAGCATAAAAACATAGTAATATATCTTCATTGTGATAGGAAATAGTATTTAGAAGCCTTAAACTGACGAATTTAAGGAACAGTGTGACATTTTCAGAAACTGTTTAATTGCTTTCCAGTAGGGTGTTTGATTTCCTGTTTACTGCAGCCTTATTCAGACATTAGAGTCCTCTCTGTCTTCTCATCTAGCTGTTTACCAGAAAACCATTCAATTTTCAAACTATTAATTACTATAAACAAACTATTCCTTTGAAAATGAAACTGCTTGATGGCTTGATATCATTAGCAGCGGTAGGAGAAGTGTTTTTTCTGTGTAATTTTGCTAAGCTGACCCTTTAAAAAAAATAGGTTTAGCGAGGAATGGGGTATGAGAGAAATACTTTAATATATGTTTCAATAGTTGGTGAAGAACAAATGCTTTTTTATTTGTGAGGAAGAACAGATATAATGTTTTGTACCTTCTACACATTTTAATGAACGATTTCATGCAGGAGTCATCCTCTGAAAGGCTCATTTTGACTCAGGTCTCCCACATTAGCAGTTCCCCTTGAGCTGCCCTTGACTTGAACGCATTGAGCCCGAGGCGCTGGGCTGAGGGCTGGCCCCCCCCAGGCTCCCCTCCCCCAAGGACACTCTGCAGGTTGCCTTTCTGTCTGCCTGCAAAAAAAAAGAAATCATGTCCAGATACTTCTATTGTTCTACACTCTGATCTTCACACAGGTTGCTAAAACAAAGCCCTCTTATTAATATTTATAGCCTCTCTGATGGGACGGGATCAATGGAGAGAGGAGCAGAGAAGAGAGAGTGTGCCTGAATAATCATCATCCATCTACTTCCACACCTCCCTCTCCATCTCTCTGAAGTAGTGTTGTTTTAAAGAGGAATTCAGTTTGCGAACGGGAGATGGAAATGTGATGAGATAGGATGGAGGAATGGCTGTGTCCGGGTTCACGTCTGTTTTTCTTAGCTTTCACAGCTGGCTTGTTGCAACCTTAACAAGGATGTTATTGAGACATTTTTACAGCAGTTTTCTTTACGTAAATAAATAAGCAACACAGCACACACTGCATCCCTGTTTGCCTTAATAGATATTCTTGTGTACTGACATCAAAGCCTAGCTGTGTCTTGCTTGTTTCTTGACTTTCATTTGCCTTCATTTCTTCTCTTTTCCCAGCTGAGGATGTGTGGGAGAGTGTTAAGAGTGGATTTGTAACAGACTTCCGGTGTCTTCATTGGCAGGCCCAGCATGGTGGATCTCCGAGATGAAAGTCGGACAGCCTGAGACTGTCTGCTTCAGTCGGTGGGCACGCTGCCCAGTGCTCAGTAGGCGAATTAGGTGGGCAGTATGCCCAACACACCCCCTGTTGACTGACAGGGGCCCTGCCGAGCGTTCTTTAACTGCACAAGGAGAAAGTTATTAATCAGATCTGTTTGCCTCTTCCAGCCTTTCCGGCAGAGGAGGAGGGGAGACCTGGCTTGGTGATGAATGCCCTCACTTCTACGTGTTTCAAAAGTACAGTTTATCCATGAGGAATGGAGCAGCTCGTACATGGGCTGAGGGAAAATTGCCTTTTCCTTTGACCTGCAGCCAAGGGTGAGGAAGTGAATTGAAAGCGATATAAGAGCGTCTGCCCTCTGAGGTGATGAATACGGTGTAAATTAGAGGAAGAGGCCTTTCAATCTCCAGCGCTTTTGCTTTTCCCATTCTTGCCACGTAAAATTGTTTTCTGTCTTTTGCTCTACAGCCCATTCCTGCCACCCTCATTTTTTTTCTTAATCTCTCTTTCCCTTTTTTCTTCCATTTATATCTGTTCTCCATCCCCGCCCCCTCCTCGCTGCACTGCAGCAGGGTTCTGGGGGAGTGCGGGTTGACAGGTTGAGCTCTGGGAGGTCGAGAGGGCAAGGGCAGCATTTGCAGATTGTGGGACAGAAAGCTGAGACAGCATGGCCTTCAGATAGAACGCAGCGTGCAGCAGGAATCGCGAGGCCATGCAGAGTCACTGGGAACCGTGACCTTGAGTCGTGAGCAGAGAAGAAAATCAACACAAATCCATCAAGTCTGTACGGGGATTCATAGGCCCTTGTGCATGCGTATGTGTGCACTGATTGGCATATGGTGTTTTGTTAGAATGGATTAGACAACACCCCTCATGAATTACTGTGAAAGCCCAGAATATGGCATGACTGAGGAATAAACAAATGAAAGCTTTTATAATGTCTGCCTTTAATTGATATTTATTAATGCAGTATCTCATATGAAACAAAAGTTTTGGTACAGACTTTTACATTTGGATTACTAATGACTAGTATAACAATCCAATGGATGTTGTCTGCATGTGTGTCTGTTTGTGATTGATATCTCCTGTTTTCTCCTGAAACTACGATCTATTAAGGTGTGCGTGTGTGTGTTTTTGTGGCTTACATAAATGCTCAGAATAATACCCCCCAAACTACTCAAAGTATCCAACACAAAGCCTGTGGGACATGAATCTTTGAATCATACGTGAGTGGAATAGCAACCGTGCACTGCCTATGAGTAGACTGATGGACTGCTTGAAAATACATGTTTCTACTAGACTCAATCTTGGAACCAGTCCTGTTGGACTGACCCCTAGATTCC
Organism: Trematomus bernacchii; assembly: GCF_902827165.1. Taxonomy (NCBI): domain Eukaryota; kingdom Metazoa; phylum Chordata; class Actinopteri; order Perciformes; family Nototheniidae; genus Trematomus; species Trematomus bernacchii. Next base: position 8,804,889 of record NW_022987851.1, on the reverse strand, counting down.
ACCGGGTCCGTCTGCGCCGCGTACTACGAACCTGGGAAAAAGGGTTGGATCTGTTGTGCTGCCCCAAATTTCGACCGCTTTGCAGTATACATTTTTCCACATAAAACTAAATATTATGAGCTTTGGAACTACAGGAGCTTGGTTTATACAATATGTGAGTATATTAAGTCCTTCACTAAAATGTTAAACTTAGCAAAAGCTGCTTTAAGGCACATCAGCTTATTTAACATTTTAAATCCCCCATAATGCCTTTGGCAGGTAAAACACAGGCTGACTGTTAACATAGAAAACATACATTTACATTCAATTCAAAACGCCAAATGCCGGGTTTCTTATGATACAAGGTTGACTACATTATATAAATGACAGAAAATGTGATGCACATACTGTATATCATGGAATATATACCTGCTATTTTTTATAGGGCAGTGGTTCTCTGAAGTTGACAAAGACAACCAATACAGGGTTTCATTACCTTAGAAAAGCCAACAAAAACGTGTCCCAATGCATAGTATGTTAAATTGCCAGAAATTCCAAGATGTAAAAAGTATACTTTTAGAAAGTATATGATTTGGAATAGAGCCATAGCGTCTACAGGAAAAAATAAATTACCTTCTAGTTTACTTCATCCACTACTGATATAAATAGCAGACTACTCAGGATTTTCTCCAGCAATTTAAGCTCTAACCTAAGATTGTGTTGAAAAAAACGAAAATGCTTCTTTTGAAATTTAAAAGGAGAATAATTGAAAAGTGTTTTTGTTTAAAGTAACATTTAAGAGAAGCACTTCAGCCTAAATGGTTAAAACATTATTAGTTTGAATGTTTCCATATTGAATTAAAGTCATACACACAAACTCTGTTTTCTACCGGCCTCCACAGGTGTATTTAATCCTAATTAGTAATCAGGAAACTCAGTTTGACCCTCACCAGCCACCATACACCACAGTAAACTAGCAGCTAGTGTGCTCAGTGTTTGGCTTTCACTGCTACTCTTGTTTGAGTACTTTCTCTCATTATAGTGGCATTTTTCAACAACACAGTCTTGTTTGGATATGATGCAGTACTTATAAAAGACAAAGCTGACTCAATTTGAAGGATTATTGCTTGGAAAAACATCAACCAGCATCGGAGTATGGAACAGTGTGTGAGTGTTACCCCTCTGTGGAGAGGCCTGCTGCTTCCAGATTGTCCTCCAAAAGTAAGTTGATTCAACATATCAAATAATGACAAAGTTCAACAGCCAGAAAGATTGACACCACTCTGCAGGCCTAGTTGCCTACAGTTTTAACTTTATTTAAAGGAGGTAGGAGGTTAAGAGAAACATCAATCAACTCTCCTCTCTGGACTCTTAATGAGGCCTTATTCTCCAACTGACCCTTCTTCTCCTGACAATTTCAGCTTTAAGTACATTTGTTCTCAGTTTTTTAATGAAGACACATCTGCCTGCCTTGCAATGCCTCTCAAACACCCTCAAGATGTTAAAAACCTGTAAAGGAAGCAAAGGAGAGATCTTAAAACATATACTGCCTCAGGCATGTGGCTTTTAATTTTCACCTCTTTGCCCATATGTTTAGGTCCCCAGATTATTATAGGAAATTGGTCACTATTTGGTGTTCTGAAGGAAAACATCTGCTAAATAAATGCACTGATGTGATTGTTCCCATGTAGGTTAACCATAATACTACCGCTAAGTGATACCAACACTACACTGTCTGTTAAAAATGTTTGTGGCAGCTGGCCCTAGCACTGGAGCAAATTCCCTGCAGTATGTTTTAATACAAGAGAGCAGATCCACACAGCCTGTAGCTGCTCACTTATGCACAGGCCATACTTGGATTGTACAATCATTAGTCTCGGGGTTTGAACTTGGGATGAACCAGCAGTAATGATAGATTCATTGTCTTAAAGAGCACCTTCCAATCGTCGCAATATGAGTGTTTCTCATGCTGAGATATTGCTGGGGACAGTGTTTTTTCTTCTGTCTGTTTTTCTTTTAACTGCACTTGTAGCATGCAGTGAGAAATGATGTAGAGTCAGGCTCTCTAGGCGACTGCTTCCCTGGGAAATGTCGCTTATTCTCTGAATTGCATATGAATATGTGCAGGAAAGATTGGAGGCTGATTATGATGTATGGTGATCTGGGAAGCTGCAGCTGTGATTTTCAGAGTCTGTGCACATACAGTAGAAGTGTATTGTATAAAAAGGATGCAGCATATTTCCATGTTGCCTGTGTGTGTGTGTTATTATGACTTCAAAGAGCTTTCTGTATTTTTAATTCAAACACCTTGTTGTCACTCCTACAAAATAGTTATGTACAGCTCTGTGGTCTTTAAAGCAACAGTTGGACCTTTTTGGAAAGATGCTTTTTTGTGGGGATTATTAGAATTAGAATATAAACTTCGCTCTCACATTTGTCTGATAAATATCTAGCTGAAGCCATCAGACTGTTTCCTAGTTTGGCATGAAGACTGTGTTACTGTTAATTTGTGAGCTTTTCCAGTCTTTTTGCTAAACTAAGCTAATCAGTTACTGACTGAGGTTTAGTATGTAACTCATAGATATGCATGTGGAATTGATTTGTATATCAAGGTCTTGAAAACGTAGTATAATTCCCAAAATGTTGAACATTTATTTTAGTCTTACAGTAATTTATGGTTTCAATTATTCTGTGATCTCTGCTAATCTCTGAGGGAGAAAAAAAACTAAAAGGAAATGGTGGACATTTAGTTGTGCTGACATGCGTACAAACAATACTGCCCAGAGAAGCGTTCCATTCATCACCAAAATGAATTTTGTCTCATCATTTGCTGAGATTTCTGTCCATTTATCAATGTGAGTTATGGCCCCTCTTTAGAGCTGTATCCGTGCTACCTCAACCTTCACCTCACTTGTATCTTAAACCCGCTGTGCTGTGCATTTGGTTTTATCTGTCTGAGCGTGTAATGTAGTGACACATCCACTGGGACAGCAGACATGAGGTTAAAGCAATTCACCACGGAAAAAAACTGCAGCCTGCTTTGGCACGGGTGAAGAATGGGCAGAGACAAGCATGGATACCAGATGGCAGTGAATCCGTAATCACAATTCTCTGGTGCAAAATAAGGCACTGGTGGAATGAAACCTTTTCTGCAGCTTGAAATATCCCACGTGCAAAAGTCTTTTGTTTACTTGGCAGAGGGTCTAGCAGTGATCCTGGTTTCTGTGAGGGGCAAGCTTGTTGTTTTCACTGTCCGTGAAAGAGTTCAAGTGTTGAGAGAAGGCCATTATTAGCATCAGACTGCAGCCATGTTGGTATTGGTGTCTGCCAGTGTGGAATGGTAATAACCAGCCTAACCCAACACAGAATGAAGATAGAAAAAGACGGTGGAACTGAATTTTTGATTAGGATGAGGCTATAATGGCTCCCAAATGGAGAGCCCGGTCTGTGCTCGCCCCAGAGGGACTCACCTGTGATTTACCCTCCTTACTCTGTATGTGACAGGGTGGCATTGTGGCATCGCCCGCCCCCTCCCCTGTGACCCCCGATGATCCCTCTTCCACAGGAGGCTGCATAATTGTCTAATTAAATGGAGAGACAACAGCCCCAGCATACCTCATTAAAGACAGCGCTCCATCAGCTCCCGCCTCTCCATTTCTTTTTTTAAGGACCCCACTCATCCTGGCAGGGAAGGTCAAACGGAGAAAAGAGTTGGAGATGTTTGCCGGTCCCTCTGGCATCCCTCCTGTAGAGGCTAAATTAAACAGTTATTTTATGATAGTGTTGAATAAAGGGCTGCTACACAATTCCTTCTATCATTTTGAATATCCAGAATTTTACTGTCGGATCAGTTTGATTGTTGATGTGACAAATAAATATGGAATCAGGGGAGAGAACAAAGGAAGCTTATTTTTTCATTAACATCTTTCCATGATGAAATACAGCACGGTGCTGCCTCTGTGTTAAGTGCTGTGCATCTACCTTGCAAATAAAGTGAGTGCAGTCATCTTTTTTGTATTAATGAGGCATGCACCTTTGAATAATTTCAACAGATAAATGAGCCAGGTTTGAGCTGCTTATAAATGAGGGTAGTTGAGCAAAAGGTTCCCCTGTGACTTCTGTCTGTGCTCAGAATATAGTGAAATAATTTACTTAGACATAATGTCAGATGAATTAAAAAAAAAAAATGTTAGGAATGCCTGCATACTGTATATACTATATCTATATATATCTATAGAGGTTTATTTAATCATCATCATCGTGTTTATAACATTTTGTCCATAATTAAAACAAAGTGCACTTTCTTAATTGCTACAGAAATAAAATGTTGCATGCTGTTTTTCCATCCAGAAAACATACATAGGCAATATGTGCTAGGTTTGGCATAATCAGCATTGTAGACTCCCGTCTCAAACCACATGTAAATGTATGTGTTTGGAGGTGTGTGAGACTGCATAAAGACACGTGCATCAGTTTAAATATCGTTGGTGTCTTCATGTTTGTGGTTACAAATGTGCCAATTTCAGAGCCAAATTTATCCGTCTTTCTCTGTCCAGCTGATGCTAAATGTAACCTTTCCAAGTCCAATTATTTATGAAGTCTACAAACGCATCTCCCCGCTTCCTCTCCCTCTGGTTCCTCCTTCATACATATATCATAAATATTTAAGAGGATGAATATTGGAGGTTAACATATGTCCCATTTGAAATGTCACTGGCACCTCCAGCAGCCAGCATGCTGTTGACAGAGCACCAAACCACTTTGTTTGGGATGCGAGACTCTATCAGGCTGTTGTGTAGTCCTCTGGCCCGACATGAACACAGCTGCCCTGAGTATCACTCTCACATGGTTTGTGCATGTGTCTCGCATGCTTGAGAGAATAAAATAAACCAATTGTTGTCAGTCAGGCTGTAAAGTGGCTCCGTAACCTCTCATAATAATCAAATACTGCACCTGACATCCAATTTACTCATCTGGACTCCATAGATTTTGTGTCAAGGTGTAAAAGTAGTTGGATGAATCAAGCTTTGGGGTGTTCAGGGAGCGCAAATAATCTTGTAGATTGGAGTGACATTTTGAGATGGGGGACTTTGTTAACCAAGCTGTCGCTTTATAAAAGGTGTCTGGACTGATGGAAAATAATATGGTGTCGCTCACGAGGCATCTTTGAGATGCGACACAAGTTGGCTTCAAGCGGCTTAAGCAAAGTAAACTTTTAGTGAATTCTGCCATGACAGACTTTATAAGTGACATCCAATAAAAGCCCTTTTCAATACTGCCACTTCTCTACCATTCATGAACTTGTCCAACAAAAATGAATGAAGTTCCTTGAGGCTCAGGTAAATCCATATTAGTTGCAGTTATAAAATGGGAATAATAGGGATCCTGTGTTAAAAGCTACATACTTAAGGACTAAACTACGATTCAAGCCTGACTTAATGTGAGAATGGTTTTATTTGTATTTAACCCCTGAAGTATATGGATAATTGGGGCTTTACTTCACTTAAGTCCCTTCACAATTCATCATGAGGGAAATGTGTTTCAGAAGTCAGCTCCATGGGAACACTGATTTAGCAAATTGTTGATAGTGTTATTTAATTAAAAAAAGGTCCCAGTGGTCAGTTCAGGTGATACAATGCTAATGAGGTTAGCATAGCATTACCTGGTCAGTTCAAAGACTAGCTTGTCAACCAAACATGAGATTATACAATTACAAAGCTTGTACCCTGCATGTCTGTACAGAACAGGAGTTTTTCATAATACTTCTAACACTGAGGAACAAAAAAGGCAGCTTATATAAAGCCTCTAATGTGACAACTTGTTAGCTTGATTTTAATTATCACTATCACACTCTTTTTCTTTTATGACAAACTGAATATCTGTGGGTTCTGAACTGTGGGTCGGACAAAACAAAACATTTGAAGAGGTCAACTTCGACTCTGTATTGTTTTATATGACATGTCATAGACTAACCAATAATCACTTCGCAGAGATAATGAAATCAATGGTTAAAGCCCTAATCGTTTGGCATGAACTCATTTCCCTGAAAACATACTTTTTCTTTGTTAAAGTGCAAACAAAATACTATAGTGTAGAGGCAAATTCAGACAAAGGCTCAGTGTAAGATCAATATACAGTTATTACTTTATAAAATATTCTGGGACATGCCTTAACTTTTGGTCAGTGTCCCTTTTACCCTTTGAACCTGCTGCTGGACAGAATGCAGATAGATGCGTGAAGGCCAATAGAGGGAGCCCAATAGCTATTTGTCCTCAAGCTGCCACAGGGCAGGGGGGTACCACTGCAGTTTGTTTACATGCAAAATGGTTTAATGACTTAATCAAAGCCAAATTATAAGTATAGTTTACCAAGTAAGATGCAGACAGCTGATTTTCTGTTTTTATGGTATATAATGTAAGAAAAGGCTTTCTGCCATCCACTGTCTGTAATCAATTGGCTGGCCTTTTGTGAGGATTTACTGAAAACAAAGTGGAGGCCTTTGAAACGCGAGTGTGTCCCAGCAGATGGACTGGTGCTGATGGGGGGTGTGGAGTCAGAAACAGCTGTGGTTTGTCACTTTTTCCAGAGGTTTTCCATGCCGCTATAGGAGCCTGTCAGCTGGTTTGCTTTAACTCCAGAAAAAGAGACAAAGGGTCTCTGGGGGGACAGCAGGATTTCCCAATACTGCAGTCACCATAACCGTTGCAGTGGTTTACCCTGCGATGCCGTTACACTCTGCTGGTGTCCTCCAGTACACCAAGTCATAAGGTGGCTCTTTACACGTCCTCTAAAGATTAATGAGCATGTGCGTTTATCGTGACAGATTTGGAGATAATGGGACTCAGATGTTTTATCAATATCAAGAAAAAGGAGGCAATGACAATGTATTTCATTGATATAACACAAATCTTTACACTGAAATGTTAAAGGAAACAGCGCTTCCTCTAAATATTAGTTTAGGAGTGATTTTATCCACCTGGGCTGCATGATTGATGGGCTTAATATATTTCATTAAGTGAAAGATTTCTATTTTCTCTTGTAATGAGTTGCTGTGTTTTGCTCGCCTCTGAGGCCGCACAGGTCTGCAGTTAAACTCCAGACAACGCAGTTGTTTGAGTTTGAAGCGCTCAGGAATATTACTTCGATAAATATTTGATGAAAGAGGAAGTTCCATAGATTCAGTACAACTCTGAGTTATATGTGTACATGGTCATTAGCTGGCCTCCGAGTATCCATGTTTAATATCCTTTGTTTACAGTGGAGGGTCACATATGGGGGAAACACATGAATATGGAGCAGGTAGCCTCGGCTCGTCTCTCAGCTTTGCACAGATGCTCGTCCTGTGTCACACACACACACACACACACACACACACACACACACACACACACACACACACACACACACACACACACACACACACACACACACACACACACACACACACTACATATACAAATCAGGCACAATACACACACACTGTACATATACAAATCAGGCACAATACACACACATGCATGTTCCCGTGCTCTAATTAAAGTAGGTTTTGTGACATGCATACATTTCCATGATTCACAAAGATATTTCACGGTTATCTTTTATTGATTCCTGGTATAATAAAACATTATCTCATTGTGATTCTTACAGGATGTTCGCCTGGTTAATCTCAGACATCACCACCTGACTCGTAATACGGCATCTTCTGGGGGGGAAAACGACAAAGAGCTACATGAAAGAGGGGCTGAACACAGGGGAGGTGAGTGTATTTCTGTGTGTGCTTTCTGCCTCCCTAAGTGTCTTTATATTTGTGTGTACAGCTGTGGCTTGAAAGTGAATACAAAGGGGGGGGTGGTCTGTACCAGGAGGGCGGTATGGCTCTGCCCCGCAGCATTTGGCACAAAGGGGCCTACTCCTATTATGCATGCTGGTGGTATCTGTGGGAGATAAGGTCAGGTCCAGCTAATGAAACACAAGGTAAAGGTTTGCACAGAAACCCCCTTTTTTAATTTTAATATTTTGAAGTTTTTCAATTCTCATCCACCATCAACCACCTGACCTCCTGTCTTTGCATTTATATGAACTCGTACTAGTTCATCATATCTGGTAATTTACCGGCAACTCTTCAACATTTTCATGAGTGAAAGTGAAAATAATCCAAGGACATATAAAAGTGATACTCATTGAATGAAGTCTGAAATATATAGTAGCGGTGCCAGGAAGCTACCCTGCTGAAACATAGCTGCTTCTTTGTTTATATCCCGTGCTTTGAGTGTAGCTGGGAGGCATGGCAAGTGGAATTCACTCAGGTGATGGGTTTAGTACGAGCGGATGCAGAGGGGGAGCTGTCTCTCCCGCCCGCTGACTCCCCCCAGCCGGCTCTGGCATCCAGTCAGCCCGGCTCTGTACCAGACGACAGCACGACAGCTGTTTCCTATGACTAGGGAAAAAACACAGTGATTCACTTCCTCGGTTGGCCTCATTTGGGAGGAGATGGAGTGTGGCCAAAATGCTCTCCACCGGCGCTGAATTGTAGACAGTAGAAAAAGGTCAGCAGTAGAGTGGGGAATGAAGGGGAAGCAATGCTTTAAATGACAAGACCAATATGTCAGCTGTGAATGGATTTTAACCTTTTCTCATTGTAGGAGATGAACCTTGATGCTATTTAGTAATTATTTTAACCGGCAAAGGCATAACTCTCTTACTATACATTTGGTAAAAATGTAGTTAAGACCTTAATAGCCGCGTTCACACCAAGTACTTTCCTGTACTTAGTTCCGGCACTAAGAGCCCTGGCGCTTTTAACCCCAGGGTACTTAGTACAGATCGCGTTCACACCGGAGTACTTTTCCCTGAGGGAAGATTACAAGTACAGTAGGTGGCGGTAAGCACCTTAAAGTTGTTTGCAACCCGCTACAAAACAAGAGAAGAAGAAACTGATACAGGATCTGTTTAATCGCCATGTCGGTTTTCTTTATTGCACTCTCAAGACATAACATTAAATAGAAATATTTTAAATGTAACTAAAGTGTCAGTTGTACATGTCAGTAAACATTGTCAATATAAAATAGTGTCAGTTGTACTATATAATAACAGTAATAACAATATAAAATAAACTCCCAGGTGTAGGGAGTCTCAGCAGCAAACCCACCTTTATTATATATCTTCCTGAGACCCACTGCATCCGTCTGCCATAAACACTATGCAAACATACATGTTAGTTTTGGCCCATAGTGGACTCCATGTTGTGTTGTGTGAAATGGGGGGGAATTAAAAGTTTAGGTCAAATAATATTTAAAATTATATAAATTGTCATATTTGTGTATGTGCCCCTGCCATTCCCCCACAAGGTTGCAACATTGATGATAAATAAATGACAAATAAAGCTTTGCCAGTTTATAACCGATGAAACATGATGGTATCAGAATAATCACTTACATGTGATGTATAGGATGCTACACAGGTCACAAAAGATAAAGTGTCAGGAGAAATAAGCTTAATCGCCATGTCGGTTTTCTTTATTGCACTCTCAAGACATAACATTAAATAGAACAATTTTAAATGTAAATAAAGTGTCAGTTGTACATGTCAGTAAACATTATATATAAAATAAAGTCATAACAGTAATAACAATATAAAATAAACTGTCCCAGGTGTAGGGATATTCTCAGCAGCATGCACACCTTAGTGCAACGTTGTGTGTCGTGTGTCAGTATTTACAAAAACTATACCAAATAAACTGTTATTAAATGCAGTTTGTCGCTCATCCTGCCGCTGCGCCGACGCTTCCTCATGGCGCAGCGCCCACACTTCATCCTGGTGCTGCTGGCGCTCCATCTGCTGCTTGAACACTTCTGCCTGGCGCTCCATCGAGGTGAGCATCTTGTCCTCCGTTTCCTGGGCCTTGGTGAACAGCACCATCTGATCTCCACGCAGCGACTCATTCACCACGGCACGCCGGTCCTCCAACGCCTGGGCGGTGTCAAAGAAATTCGCATCCCGTGTCCGCTTTCCTAAGAGGGGAAAATAAGCAATATACAATATACAAGTTTAGTCGCCATGTAGTTTTACAACATACTAGGAATGTGTTTTTTGTATTTTCACAAATAGAATTAAGGTTTCACAAATCTGAAACTGTGTTATAAAGAATGTTTGGCCTCTCTGGGATAATCCAGTCCAAATAAATCGGCTATGCAGCGATTTAAGAGGTTCAAACACGGAGGATTGTTCCTTTTTGAAGAGTGCTTCATGTATGCTTGAACTTTGTTTAATGTTGTTGAGGCAAGTTAAACATAAAATATGATGAATATTATGAAATAAACATGATTGTGAACATCAGTTCGATGCGTAACGTTCTTTCAAGACAAAGTTACAGTGTGTGTGTGTACTGTGTGCTCGGGGCCGGTGTTAGCCTATTATGGCTAGCATGGCTAGCTTGATCTACTGAGCAAATAAAAGTACATCTGAGACCATTATTGTGCAGATTAAAACCCCAGTGCATGTAGTTGATTTTACCTTCGTCGTGGTCGTCATCGTTGGCCACTGAATCCGCCGTTTGTAGTCCTGCCTGAGTTTCTTTATTTTTAGCCGTGGGGCTGTGCACATTCCCAGGTCGAGTGAAAGCTACTGAACTGGCTTCAGTGCATTCCCTGGGTCGCGTCCTCTGCGTAGATCTCCAGAAGCGCCGACACCTCCTCATCATTTCTTGATGCTTGCCATAACTGCTTTCAAAAACAAACACAACGCACGGAGCGTTGTGTTTTTGTAGCGAGGAAAAACAATGGCGTCTTCACACAACATTTTCAGAGTTGTACGGGCGTGGTTTGCAATTCGCCCAGCCAATCAGCACTGGGGCACTTTTGGAGCTCTTTTCACCCACAGAAAAGTACGCTCTCTGAGCTGGCTCTAAAAATGGGGGTAAAAGTACCCGAGATTAAGTACGATTTTTGGTGTGAACGCGACATAAGGGGTACTCACGGAACTAAAACGCGAAAAGTACGGTGAAAGTACTCCGGTGTGAATGCGGCTATTGTGACTTTTTTTTTTACTAAGCAAGATATACTCAGTTGCGGTCTAACACAAAAGCCATTGCAGTACATTCATACATCATCAAGATAACAATCTGATTTTTTTAGCACCTATTTAAGACCGCTGTTGATTCAACTTCATGTTAGACAATGTCGTTTATGGTGCTGTTGAATTGTTGTTGACTATGGTGTTTTTTTATGATTTACAGTGGTGGCTCTGCTCAGGCTCATCTAAACAAAGTTTCAACCATTGTATCATGATGGCAGGTGTAACCAGAAAGCACACTCATAACTACTGTGTTCAAGGCAGAAATGTTCCTGCATTAGCATTTACCCCGCTGATCCTGCTATTGATTCGTCAAGTGAACTCTCATCTGACAGCCACCTCCCTTTTGTGGTAGCTGTGAAAGCTTTTGAATAGCCCGAGTACTGTGCCCAGTGCCGGCCCAATACCTAAACAGCCTTTCACAAGGTTTGTGAAAAGTCATCGCAAGGAGGTGTTTAGTTTCCTTAAAGGGCAAAATTGCTTTCACATGAGGCTTATGGGAAATACCTCATAGCACACACGCATTGGCTCTAGAAATACAGACAAATGTATCCAGAAGAAAATACAAATTCACAAATACATGTACATCATGACCTGCATTTTAAATCAGTTGTATAAGAGATAGCGTTGGTACGATCAATAGTTCTCTCATGCTACTTCCAACATCGATCCTCTCCTTTGAGATTTAATTAGTTCCTGAATATGCTCAGTGTAACATGAATATTGTGGTATCGCTATTGAGCGCCGGGGTGATCTATACTGCATTTGTTCATGGATCGATTATGAATGTTGTAATTTGCTATTGATGTAATTGATTAATTTGTCCAATTATAGTGGAGACAGTCGTCAGCCATTTTTACTGCGCAGCTCAATGAGCAGCACATCAGCGGGGGGTCCTCCAGTCACAATAAGCCCCCCCCCCCCCCTCAGTCTACCACAGGGTGGGCTCGCCTCTCATCTGCAGTACTCTCCACTATTCAGATATATTAATGATCTGAAAATTACTGATGTGGGAGAAATATGTTCCTTTTTTATTAATGGGTCTATTTTATTAAGTATTTCATATTCATTTGATACATCCGTTTGCTTTTATAATTTTTACCTCAAAAGCAATTGGTTTCACTGAATTGATAGCAGTTTCCCATAAAAAGTCAACTTTGACCACAATTATGTGTTAGTATCTGCTATTGTAATGACATAAGTTACTTTAATGTTAACTTTCTAGATAACATACACTGTAGATACCATATCATATCTACAAATAATATAAACAATAATGTTGGTGTGGACATTATTGTGGCAAAACTATGAAGATGGCATTGAACATTGAAACTGCTGAATTTTAACTTTCTTATTCCTGGGTGAGAGTAATTTCCAATGACATAAGCATCTTTGCATTAGTTTAATTGTAATACCTCTAAAAATGGCTATTTCTGATATCCTTTATTATGGAGTGGTGCAGGGATGACTTATTTACCCGAAAGTAAGCTGCGCATGGGTTCCCTCGACAAAAAAGCAATGGGATTTCTCTATAGGATTTGGGAAAATAGCTCGAAATAAGGTCTGTGGAAAACGAACCTGTCTGATAAATGCACGTTTTGTCCAGCCGGATAATATCCACATGTCTACCCTACTTTTATAATTTTCTAATCATAAATCTAATCGCCAGAAGAAAAATGCTAACGTTATGCTATAAACAAACTACAGTCGAGTACAGCAGGGTTGCACGACTTCAACGTCACGCCAACTTAAGATCCATATTCAAAAATACATATTCAAAATTGTACAAGTTGAAGCGTTTATTTTAACAGTTTGCAAGAGCGCAGGTACTTGCTTTCAAGCAGAACAGGGGCAAACAAACTTAGCGGGAGTGTTTACGTGTTCGGCGTAATGACGTACAACTTCCTCGACAACTTCTGTAGTCCTATTCAGCCACTTGTTAACAACAATCATTGACACGTAAACTCTTCAAAAATCACCAGTGGGGTAATGTCGTAGAACAAAACGTGATCCGTCTCTTAAATTTGTGTCAACCACAGACCTTATTTCGAGCTATTTTCCAAAATCATATGGAGAAATCCCGTTGACTCTGAGACGAGGGAACCGGTAGTGGTAAAATGCTAACTCACTTCCGGGTTTTAGGACTCGTCACTGCACCACTGTATTCCATTTCGACCGCAACCTTGCTAGATATTCTGTATAAAATCTGCTTTCCTCTTCATGTTGTCCTGACATTTTCCTGAAATGGGTTTTTGTTGGTCTTTTTCAATACATACTCAGAAAGCTGTGGTTCAAAAGCTTTTCACTAGCATCTCTAAATGAAATACATCTGAGCAACTACATACCCAAACTTTTGGTTTACTTATGCTTTTCAAAGAGATAGTTTTAACTAATCTAAAAAATTGTCATGTGTCATATTTATCATAAGATTGTCTTTCTTTGTCTGATGACCTTTTTGAAGGACAATTTGACCACGTTATTTATGATGCGTGTTAATCTGCTCATACCTATAATCTCAAACATGCTTTTGATTGATTGGTTAAGGGTTCTTCATCAGCTGTAATCACCCAATACTCACTCACTCAATCACACACACATACTGTATGTTCTGTTCTTCAGTATACGTCCAAGATGCATGTAGAAAAACTCTAAGTTGAATATTGGTCTTTAAAATACCTTATTCATTGGCCAAAATGTTTCCAGTGCCCACTAAGATAACACATATTAACACTCAATTTAAATTGTAATTAAGTTGAAACGCCACCAGAGGACTGTACAATTTAATGCAAATGTACTAGTTTAATTACATCTTCTCCAACTACTCCCTCAGCACTCCCAGTGTACCAGCCGCTCACTGAGTGAGCCGGCTTCCTGTTCTCCCACAGCTAATTAAATCACACTGATGGGAAAACAATGAAAATTACAAACAAAATTGAACAGAACCAACCAAATAAATTAAATTGAACATTGTATCTAATTTGCAGGTAGAACCCACACCTTCATTATCTGCTCAGCCTTCATGTTAATCACATGCATAGCTGCAGTGAATAACATTTTTAATGAAAAAACTGTCTACTTGAGTATTTATGAGAATGTTATTTCAGGATACAAGGATACTAGCTGGGAGATGCCTCGAACAATTAAAAACTAAACTTAAACTCAATTTAATATCTTTCCGTGAGTTATTATTGTTATGAAACCTGAACTTCTAACATCCCTTGTTAAACATCTTTCCAAACTAATTATATTGTGTTCTTGTGAACATTTTATGTCGATATAATCACATCTGTCTGCCTCGACAGCTGCTCACTACACAATTAGTCTCATTCTGCTCCAGGTATATTTGCAACTTCCCTACGCATTGTAAAGTATATAAATAGATGCTCTGTTATTAACTGTTGTGCAGCACATTCATACTGCACAACAGTGTGCTTCCAGTTTCCACATTTTAACACTCTTTCCAGCAGTGAGGGGTAATTGGAATTGATGCTTCTTAGTATAGCAGAGCTGCTGTATGGTAGTGTTGAAGAAACTGCAATTGCTAAACTAAAATATGTGCCAGGTTGTCATCACTGTTGATTTTGAATTATGAAAACACATGCTGAAGGTATGCTGTGAAATGCATCATTTTCAGAGGCCTTTTTAAACTTTGTGAGTTTGAAAGGACTTTGTGAGCAGCAGATAGATGGAGTTGGAGCTGACTGCTTCTGTTGCCAGGCCTCTGTTGATCATATCAGATCAAACCACACAACCAAGTTCTCAGGGGCTGGAACTTTTTATTAAATTCTTGTTTTGGCAATAAACACAAGCAGTCCCATTGGTGTATTCCCGCAAGTAAATAATGGTTCGAACTTCGGACTGACAGCCCTGCGTGAAAAAAAAAACACCTGTCTCATTGACTTGAATGGAGTAACTCTAGCCGGGGCTTTGGCAAAAATGTTGAAATGTTGCTGCAATGCAAGATCAAGTTTGCATTTAAATCCCTTATTTATTGTTATTGTTTTGACGGTTGCTGATGTAATAATCTGAATCCTCTAAGTATTGCAGTTGTCATACTGTATTTTGCCATTTGATCACTTTTAATTATATTCATCTGTTCCTCTCCCTGAATTTGCAGGAGAGTTGTTCAGTGTCAGCCGGTACAATCCCCCCCCACCAACCCAGCTCTCTGCGCTGTTTTAAGTCTTTGTTGTTTGGTCTCTTTATTTTTTCTAAAAGTATAAAAAAGGATTAAACAACTAGCACATCACATGCTGTAACTAGAGACTCAACCTGTAACAACTGACAACGTTGGTGGGTGCCACCAAGCAAGACATGTTCAGTCTGAGAATGACCATGAGGACACGAGCACCCATTAATAGTTATCTATTTGTCAATTTTTTGTTTATCAGCCTCCAGCTAACTGTAAACACATCACACACACTTGATGGGTATTTTATGTTCCCACCAACACTTCCTCTTGACAGTAATTGTACTGAAGTGTCCGTCCTGTTATCCCTGGATTGATCACGTCTGAGTTACTTTCGCTTTAGAGAGACTGCACAATTGTTGTAATTTCAGCCGCCTAAAAAACATCTTTCTTAAGCCTTGTCTCTTGTTGAGCTGCACTTTACGCTGCAGGATTGGTGCTTATAGTGGTGAGTGCCTGCAGGCTGGCGTCCACACAAAGCCCCCAACAGAGCTTTGATGTTTTGCCTCAGCGGATCAAAGATGTGAGAGTGTGGACCTGCCAGGTGCTCCACTCTTTCATCTCACTTACTTATGCGTCTGCTGCTTTCCATTATCTGTAAAGGGACAAAACAATGTGTCCCATTCAGGCACACTCCATAATTCTCCGCAATACAACTTGATATCAGATACTCCTTTCAGAAAGCAGTAAAGGACTTTTACAGTGGTATGTGGCAACTAAATAAAGCACAGTAAACAGTGTGTTCCTGGTTTTACTGGGCTCCCTTTCTTATCATTTTGAATGCAATACACATGAGTTACAATGACTAAAGCACCTTTGCAGATATGAGGAATATCTTTTTGGCTTGATCTCAATCCATAAATATTTGAATAACTTTCACTTTTGGTATTGGTTGCTTGCTGTTCTCTGTAACAGAAAGTGTAAATAATGGTGTTGTGCGGTTTTCACACAAAGCCTGAATCCCCCATGACTCCAGAAAATATGGGGCATTGCCAAGTTCACTCCAGACCAGACGTTTGCATGTACTTAGCATTTTTTAACTCATTGCTATAACCAGACGCCGTTTGATCCTCCCGTTAACCTGCAGTCGCTTAAAACCTGACCACTCCCTCGTTCCCCGTTTGCTTTTCAAACACAGAAACTCCCACAGGACACCTTTAAGTGCCTCCACAGAGAATTCACACATTATTGATTACAAATGAGATAATAAAAGCCTGCATCATTTCATAGGCTCTGGGGTAAAGGTAACTTGTCTCCATTTACATATCGTGTTCCAATTTATCCCTTTTGTATACGAGTCTGTGTGCCTCACCACCGCCTTCTCCTACACGCATGACTTATGGATCATGTATAGATGGTTCCCTGGTTGCTTCAGCTTAGATCATTGACGCTTTGATCTCAATGTAAGCGGATGACGTTCTCATGCATAATCAGCGTATTGATTTCTTCCCCCTCTTCTAACCCGCAAATTGATTGGGAAACTAATCATTTCTCCTTTTCCAAACTACAAATCTTGTTAAAGAGAATTTAAGCAGTCTAACAATTTAACAGGCAAAATAGCCCGTTTAAATGGCAATTAACATCACACTTTTCAATTGAACTGTCCCTGCGTGGAGTTGTGGCAATTGTAATTAGATGAGTAAAAATTAGTGGATTACATTTCCCCCTACAAAAATGTACCAAACAATGAGCGGCTAAGTATCGGTTTATTTCAAAGTCTCTGTGCTTTGTTGCAGTATTGACCAGGAGTGGCTAATCCTTTTGGAGTGAGAAATGGTCTCATAATTGAGGGCAAATCTAGACAATCTATTTTCTGGATGGCAGCATGAGCTGTTTTTTCCCCCGTTGGTTGCACACAATACAACAAACAAACACACTATTGTAAGTGCTTCAGTCCAGGGGAAAAATCTTTACTGAGTTAGCGTATGCTGAGAGTTAAGCCTCACATACATTTCTGAATCATCAATATGTTACTTAAGCTTTTAACTTGGTTACAACAGAAGCTGAAAGAAAGAGACGTGATGGTTCTCCAACACATCGATAATCGAGCGGCGAGCTACTGAAAAGCTGCTTTTCATTAGCTCGCCGCTCTATTAACGATTATAGCGTAGTAAGGTTGCTTCTTGATTTTTCGGCCGCGGCTGGACAATAACGTTTTTTTATTTTAGAATTGTTTCTCACGAATATCAAATTGGTCGGTGACGCAGAGATCAAGGAACAGACGTGACAGCGGCACAGCGACACCACACACGGAGCAGTCTGCTTTCTCCACCAACACCAGTCCAGACTCCAGAACCAACAGCAGAATGACTCTCTCTGAATAGAAACTTTATTATTCACTTAATCACTGATTGAGATATGATGAAGCTAACTTAATCTCATACATTCATGGGATTTATGTAACAGTAAGACCGCCGCCAGGGATTTTGGGCCCCATGAAAAGATATCACATTGGTTAATTAAACATTTTTTTCTTAATGTTCTAAAATTGTTTGGGCCCCTGTCAGTCACGGGCCCTTAGAATCGTCCTAACTTTTCACCCCCTTATGGCGCCCCTGGGTGCACCCACATGCACTATTTTTGTTTTTATAATGCTGTTGTAAATACTCCTGTTGTCTGCTGTGTTCAGACTTAAAGGAGAGGTGTCATGCTTTTCCGGTTATTACCCGTCCCCTTGTGTGTTATGAAGGTTTTTATGCATGTAAACGGTCTGCAGAGTCAAAAACCCTGAAAGTACACCCTGTAGCGAGTAAAACTCTAACACAGATTACGCCTCGTTGGAGATTTCTCAATTTCTTCCTGGGCACTGTGAGTCACAGTACCCAGAGGCCGCACCCTCTGCCAGCATTTCACGAAACAACTTCCCAAACCTTTCAGCGATTCATGCCGGATATGTACAGCGTAGGACACTGAAGAACGATGCTGTTCCTAATTTGTTTGGACCAGCGGGAGATTCGGGTACACAACCTGTAAGTATTCATTGTTGTTTGTGTATTTATGATGTTTAAAACAAACAAGGTATCTACCACGACTGTTTAAATGGGTAAACGTTTTTCGGGCTACTACGTTGGGATCGCGGAGAAATGCTCTCCGCAGACCCATTCTCACAGCGTTATAAACCTTTTTCTTACTCAATATCAAGCCACACTTATTGTTTTTACTTCGGCTGTGAGTGTTTGTGTGTGCTCAGGATGAGTTTAGCTTGTTCTAGCTGTATCGGCAAGCCTGTCTGCTCCTCGCAGCAGTGTGTGTGTGTCTGTGTGTTCGAGCAGCGACGAGCCTGTCAGCTTCTCGACCAATCAGAGCACACTGGGCTCACAGGGAGGGGGGGCAGGAGCTCGAACAAGCCGTTTAGGAGTGAATACCGGTGAATACACATACTTTACAGAGATGCTGTATGAGAAACCAATGTGAGTTAGGAAAATTGCACAGTATAAATCTATTTTAGTATACCTCAACAATGGAATTATGATAAGTAGAAATGGCCATGACACCTGTCCTTTAAGTCATGTGTGTGTGATGCCACATTCAAGACATTTAGTGTCTTTTTTTTTAACAGAAGACCGTTGCTAGAAGCTGCAGCTAGACTGCAGAAGTATTAGTTTTTGGTTTTTGAGGATGGAACAATTTCACACACAGATATAGGGAGGCTAGACCTATACAATTGATTTATTATGGTTTATAATTTAATGTCAATAAGAAGAAAAAGATGGCTGAACAACTTTTCAGTGTCAATCCTGTGGAGTTCTCCAAAATAATGTTCAGCTTAAGTCTCAGCAAAACTCACAACATTTCTGGAGCCTTGTAGACCCAGAAAACTATAAGAACATTCACCAAGCAGCATTGAAAATGTCTGCTTTATTTGGCTCTACTTTGTGAAGCAGCTTTTTCTGACATGAATGTCATGAAATCTAAATACAGAACAAGACTGACTGATGGACTTTTAAATGACTAAATGATGATATTAGAGTGAACCTAAGTGGGCACACTCCAGCATACACCTGTATGGTGGACTCCATGCAGCGCCATTCATCTCACTAACTGTACAAAAGAGTGAAATGCTTGTAAGGTGGTGATTAAGGACATTTATGTGAATGTTCAGTGATGTACTTACTGTGTGGGCCATAATAATATGCGAGACATTTTCATTTTCTTGGACCTTGATGTGAAGTTAAGATTTTTGATAAGCTTTAGGTATTGCAATTTCACACGTGTACAAAACTATAGCTTAATTCAACTGATGAGGGCTATGTGAATAAATGTAAGCGATGTGATGCAAGTAGCTCATTTTTTTCAAAGTAGCTCTCAGATGAAGAAAGGTTGGAGACCCCTGCTTTAGAAGCTGCTCTAAAGAATAACGGAATTAAATCAACAAAGGAAATGAAAATAAATGTTCTGATATTAAAGTCCGGGAATTCGTATTTGACAAAGACCACATTCAAGTATTCCAGTCAGACACTTTTTCATTGCTTTAATAAATTATTACAGATTGTTGCAAATGTAAACCAGTTTTCAGTTGTAATATTCTCTCCTTATCCTAAAGTCTGCTGTGCGTGTCATAATTGCTCAGTGGGTTGCTTACATGTATTTAACACCTCATGTGCTTCTGGGTAAGAGCTTGTGGTCATTTTACGTATTTCTGTGAGATCAGTTTGGCTGATATGGTAGTATCTAGAGAAGTGGCTCTGTGCTGGTCTTCATCGGAAGTAGAAAACCGGTCAACCTAAACTTTTCAGTGAGAATCTTTAAGTAGAGATAAGGTCCCAAAAGAAACAAATGTGTAGAGCTTCTTTTTGGGCTTATTTTGCCTTCATTTGATGGAACCGATAGATTTTAAATGATTATTTCTAACACAGGCTGTTATGCGTGGTAGACTATAATTCTGTTCTGTATTCGTCCTTATCATAGGCTGTACTGTGTATATATAAAGGACACTACCCTATACTCCTTTTTTACACTATGTTGTCACTAGGACGAGCTACTTTTTAAACACAAGTTAGCATGTGATATACTACTATAAATATAATATTGTTTTAGGCCGCTTTAAGTCTATGGGTATATTGTGGTCAAGTTTGAATAAACCAATTCTGTGTCAGTAGAATCCTCAGTGGTCTCCTGTGTTAAAGATGGACACCGTTACACTATTTCCTTATTCTTTCGACTCTACATTAATCATACTTTCTATGGCTTTTTAGAGGGCATTGTCAATTGTACATGAACGCATTCAGTTTATGGAATTTTAGACTGCTTTTTCTTGGAAGGACAGTCTTTCCAAAATCATTAACATTGTATAGTCCTATCACTTGAGTGCCAACAAGTATGGACTGTAAAGCTGACTTCCACAAAGAAAACATATGCAGTGCTGACAATGATTGATGTCTGTCTTATGTGTAAGAAATCTCAATAATACTAAAAAAAGACAAGAAAATGAGGTGTGTTGTGAGCCATTTGTTTCTGGGGACAGGCTGGCTATCACTGCGATGAAGCCCCCTTTGCCTTGAACAAGCACATCCAAGAGCTCATTTCACCCCAGCAGAGAGTGATGGAGAGAGGCCTGTCTGTATTTTGTCAGGCCTTTGATGGAGTCATTGACTGTGAGGGGTATCGGGGAGGAGGAGCGTGGATTCAGATTGAGACTCAGAGCTTAGTCTGACCCCAGGTCCACGACAATACCTCACCACTGTGATCACAGCTACAGGCCGCAGATGGCATGAGAATCATCTTATTTAAAGCATGCATAATGAAGCGTAGACAAACAGTAGCTTCTAGCTGCAGAGTCAACTCATATCCTTCACTACATGGTGTCTCACACTGAATATAAGGAGCAGGAAGTGGATATAATATGTGTGCCCAGGTATCCAAGGCAACAAATCCCAGTCCGGGGATCTTTCTAAGCTGGAGTCATGTAGAGGCATTGCTCATCACATTCTTGAAAAGGGCAAATCAGACCGCTACTTCCACCAAACCCCACGCTACTCCATTCAAGTGCAGTTGGTTCAACACTTAAAGACACAGGTATGCAAAGATTTCATGGAACAAATGTGGAAGTAATTACAAATTTGCAATGACGCACAAAAGGGTCTGTTTGGGCAGCTGTGTGTGAAAGTAGCGAGTTCTCTCTCAAGCAGTCTTTTCGTCCTTCACACAAATGCTTTTCCCACTATTTGTGTAAATGAAAGACTCCACCACCAGTGTGCTGCTTTCCATTGCTCATTTAGTTCTTAATGCTGGCAGACAGATTATCATTAATGAAAATAAAGCATGTCGTTTTTTGTTGGTAAATGGAATGATTAGTAATAGAGTTGTTTATCGGGTTAATGCTGATACAGTATATGTTCTTTTCCTAATAAATTGTCATCATGGATCTGACCATTGAAACATTTATAATAGTTACAATACTTTTTTATAAAATGTATTCGACGCTCCTAGTTTAGAGTGTGCAACCGGCCTTTGATATTTTTGCAACAGCTTATAGAACTACATAAACTGACTTTAAAGTAATGTGTTATTGTGCTATCAGGATAGATCTGTACGCTTTTAGGGGCATTCTGGACAATCTACCAGAGCTTTGCTTTATTCAACAACTGCTGGTGAGATTATCGGCCTCTTTTCCTTAATATACTAGCAGTCTGCTAGATGACTGGATTCGTAGCAGAAAGCCAAAATCATTCGCAATTATTATTTAAAATGGCTAGAACAAACAGCCCATGTTCTTGCTTCATAAAACAACCATTTGACCGAATAGTAAAAACTTCTGCAGAGAGAAGTTATGCCCAGCGTATTACAACCAAAGCATGAAAATGCATTTTTTTAATGGATTTATTCTCACAACCTTTTTGAACATTTCCTGGCTGTTTTTATTTTATGCTCAATTTGTGGTCCTATTTAGAAAATGAAAAGCTACAATATGTGCCCTGAAGACAAACATAACATCTAATCTGCAGCTGTTCATTCTGCTGTCACATTGTTTAAATTGCAACATAGTAACGAGATGAAGATTATGCAAAGGACCAACCAAAGGCACGAAGTAAAATCACTTTGTGTTTTATTTGCAAAATTGTCAATCATATACACGCAACAGAGCGGTAATTGTGCAGATGGAGCAATATGACCAACAGTGGAGCAGAAACCGACATGACTGAAGGTCAAAAACGTTTGCATAAACACATGCAGTGCATTATCTGGGAAAGAGGTGGGCTAAAGCTGGCAATCATCCGCCACTGTAGGAAGAATTATCTTGGCTAAGTATTTCATCAACATATTTGGCAGTATCAAGCATTGATTTGAATTTAAAATGTGTTGAATGCTGTCAGAGCCTGCATAAATGTGTGAGGCTGGTTTCAGTGTCTGATGATAGTGCTTGAGTGAAAAGTATAGGTTTTGTTTTACGATACAGTTCACTGCCCCCCTGCATTGTGTGAAAACTGTAGCTGTTACGCAACAGGAGAAATATACAAAACAATCACAAAGGACTCGGCCATGTTATGGCTGACAAAAAGCTGCTTGTTTAGCATTCTGAACAACCTACAATTAGTTATATTTTAGCAATTGAGGATTATTATGAATGATTGTTTTGAATACTGATCATTTAGAGATGATAACGTTGAACAGCTGTTCCTAGTTTGGTCTTGGCTGATCAAATGGACGTGCGTCATCTGAAATGTAATGTTGTCATTGTAACACCTGGCCAACATTGGCATAGTTCACGTTTTTGTTTTTGAATGTTTGCAGATACAACTAACACTAAGTACAAACAACATACATTAGCTTATTCAAGCCTTAAATACAAATATTCAAGCTTGCATCTTATCTAAAGTCAATGCTTTGGACTTGTTGCTTCGTTGAATGAAACGGGTAGCTTAACCTGACACGTGAGTGAGACCGATCCCAGAGATTCTTTAATCCCCACACTAAAGGTCAGAGGAAAGTTGAAAATCCTACAGGGTTATTTCAGACGTTGTAATGCTGACAAATTTCAGTGGACTAGATCCGTATATACTTTTTGACATGCGTATTTACAATTTTATTAATTACATTGAACTCATTCATTTACTGTGCGGCCCCCTTTCTCATCGTGCTGTCCCTTTCAGAGAAAGTAGTCTTAGGCACAAATCCAGAAATGTGGCAAACATTTTCTCTTAAAGTGTGTGCAGTCGCACAATTTCTTTTTACATTTGATTACAAAACAAGTATGACAAATTCATATTTATTCATATGGCTGTGTCCTTACTAATAAACTACATTTTTTGTTTAAAATATGAAATGCACTCAAGAAAGGCCCATTGGTTAACAGTTGCATTAGTCATCAGTTTTTTAAAGCATATTAAAGTCCTGACTGGGCCTATTGTGCCTCAGTGTGTTATAGCAATAACATGTCAAAAGTAAAGCCTTACCGATATGATTTTGTTTAGTTTTGTTTATTATTTCTGCATTATAAAAACATGTTATTTATGATATTCTGGCTGAATCACAGACCTTACCACTGCCAGTGTTAGGCAGAGGTTCCTGGCACTGAACTGCTTGTCAATGGGGCTATTTGAGAAAAAGATGTTGGTTTCCAGGGTTTTCCAGATCAGCACACCTGAATTAACCCCATTTTTTTTTTAGGGCTGAAAGGGGTACTTTGGAGCTCAGGGAGCTACAAGGAAATACTCAAAAACTGACCTGCAGTCAGTTTGAGTCTTTCTCTCACAATTACGGGAGTACTCCTGGTTATTCCTCTTGTGAGAGAGACGGATGAGAGAGAGAGAGAGAGAGAGAGAGAGAGTTTGTAATCATCCATATCAATTATGGGTCATGTGACATGGGTATTTACATTGCCAGGATGGCTCCACTGATCTGACTAATGGAGCCACCATCTGGACCTGCTACCTGACTTCCAAACAAGGAAAACAGGCTGCAAGACCACAGACATGCAACTGGAGTCGGCTCCCATTGGAGGTGGCAGGTGGAGAGGCAGAGTGTTCAGTGGGACGTGCTGCCTGTGAAATCTCATCATATTCATTAATTAAATCATTATGGTCATTCAACTGAAGAAAGTGCCTCAGTAATAAGCTATCTATCTATTTGTCTTATATTAGTATATTAGCATCAATGTTTGGAAATAAGAAATACAGAAATAGTGAGTATCACTGAATGTGTTTTTCATTCCTAGTTTTCTGGCCGTTTCTCTTCCCTCCTTCCCTGTTAACCTTTCACACTCCATAAGGTGTTGTAACATTTGGCTCTCACTCTGATGTGTCCAGTCCGTCTGCCAGCATGACCATTTTAATGATTTTGTGCTTAATCCGTGTGAACTTTCTGCAAACCATTCCCAGACTAGAAAAGGTCACTTGAATTCACTGTTATTGGAAAGGGTTCAAGGATTTAGGAAATATCACTTCCCCTAGTTGCTCTTCTGTTTATTTATTCTGACCAAGAAAGCGGCACTCCTATATTTGAAACTTTATTTAAACTACAGCCACAGAAGTTTTGTGACCACATTAATCAAGCTGTGTCAAATGTTGGGAGTCATTGTTCAAATTCAGCTCAAGGGACTAGTAGCTGAATTCTTATCTTGAAAGCTATCCCCTAGCTAGCTGTTTCTAGTCGTTTTGCTGCGCTTAGGTAACTGGCTGATGGTACATTTACCATAGGGTGATATCAATCTTTTCATCCAACTTGAGGCTAAATAGTAAGTAAGTGTATTTCCTCAAATGTATTCCTCAGCCCTTACACTTTCAGTTAAAGTTATTTTCATGGGAATAAATCTGTAGGAATGAGAAAAGGATTAATATAGGCTGTCAAAAAAGAATTTGCTTTAGTGTTGTCTGAAGTTTTAGCTGCCTATTAAAGCCAGGCAGTTTATCAGATGTTATTTGAACAAGTGAGCGAATCCAGCTTCTGAATGATCGGGCTGCTCTGCAGTGGAGAATACAGATGGGTCCCATGATGCCAAGAGAGAATCTGTGACAGTGAACGAACAAGGTGCAAACTGTTCAAATAGCAAAATAAGATCATTCTCTATATTTACTAAAGTGTTGCATCCAATATATCGCAAAAGCTTAAGCCTTACAATGCTTAGAGGACATAAGAGTAAAGCATCATGAACATTGCCTTAAACTTAAAAATAAACAAGCAATAAATCAAGTAACTTAAATATAACTATAAGGCTAATTTACATTTTTGTTAAGAAATATTGAAACTACAGTAAGTCAGAGGCCAAAACAAATAATGATATAAAATTATTTGTCTTTGACATTGAATACATTCAGTAAGAGCTGCAGCCCTCAGGCAGTGGTTGTAACAAACAAGGCTTTGCAATGTTAAATGAATGCACTTGACTGTCCCCGCTTGCTTTAACCATCCCATAATGCATCTGTGTGATCAATGAGACCCTTGGCTCTCCTCTTATCCCTCTGCCTTCCTCCATAATCAGCAGTGGGATGGGATCAGACACACCCACCTGTCATGTCGCACAGGACCAAAGTATTCCTTCTGTCATTCCTGACAGTCCTGTGATGGCAGGGCAAGGACGGGGGCTTTGTCCCAGCGTGATATTTATCTTTGAAATTGAGGAGTTAGACAGACAAGCGACCACTTCATGCGCTTTTATACCCTCTGGCTTTCCTTAGGAACGTCTTTCAAATGAGGAGGATGAAAGATTTAGCGACTCAACTCTGTTGACCGCACGATTTTAAAGCTAGACCTCATTTTAATAGCAATTTATTTCAATATTCATTAAGTATAAGCTTTTACTTAGAAAGATAAGCTTAAAACCACATCACATGAACAAAGGCATAATATAGATGGCAAACAAACACTGCCACTAAACATTAATCATCATTATTATATGACAGACCCCTCATACTGACTCCCACTCACTTTCAATGCTTTGGTAAGAGCCTTTGCAGACTGGATTACAGACCGCAGACATCTAAAAAATGAGCGACGCTTGGCTTTTTTCCTGGAAGAAGAAGAGAAGGGTCCCTCCCTCAAAAGCAGCTCTTAAAATGCTGTCAATCACAGCAGCACGGAGTATGCAGGAGCTTCCTCTGACACACTCACCAGGGAGCATTGTCTGCCATTCCCAGACAGTTCAAGGTTAATTGATGTACATCATAAAATATTTATAACAAAACGATCATTTATTGCTCAGAGTGAGACGACAATTGCGTTATGCATGCAAACCAAGCTTGCGGTGAATCTGTATTGTATTGAATAGGCCCTGCGATAAGGAAATAACAGCGCAGTCCCCTCAAGTTAGTCATTTGCACATTTTGGAAGTCTGTTAATGAGTGCGGGTTAATGTGAAAAGTTTTTTTTCCCTCAAGAACTACAATGTAATTATTTGATTTATGAGAGGCTGGAGGAAGAATCCCTCTCAGCACCTCAGAGGGCCTCGGCCCGGGGTTTGTTAGACATACTAGCGGCCTCTATCACAGCATTACAGCACCACCCTGAAGAAACACATGATTGTATTATGTAAAACTCTGTTTGTTCAATATCTGAACATCATTCAGAGCAGACAGTGACATTAGAATAACAACAAATAATTGTTCAGAGGTTTCAGTGACTAATCAGAACAGTATTCTGAGCATAATTCTTTATTTGCACCACAGTGAATCTTTTGTTATTTGGGCATGTAAACCACATGACTGTATTAATACGAGACCAGTAGAGAATACTATTAATCACCAAACATTGAGAGGCTCCGTGATAGCTTTGTTTTTGTGCTTGTCAAAATAGTTGGAAGGGTAATTTTACTGTAATCCAGCTTTTGGAGGAGACAGCACAAGAATGAACCGAGAGACATTTCTGACAGTCTGGAACAGTGAGGGGGATTAGCTGTCGCTGCAAGGCTGGGGAAAAGCAACAGTGTACTGTACCACAGGCAGATGGCCACTTTTCAGAATAACTTTTAAAGAAGGAAATGTATAAGTTTCTCCTTCTATAAGACCTTTCGAGTTTGATGATGGCACAATTTGTCTTGTGGTCCTCTAATTAGGCTAAGTGAATGTGTTGCATGTCCAGAGGCATAATTACATGCAGAGGTAAAAGGTTGTGGTGTAGTTTGTCAGTGAGAGTGGCTTTGCCTCCTTGAATAACTGCATGCTGTGATCACTTACTGGAATGAAAAAGAGCTGCTGTGTGTGTGGAGAGAAGGAAAGAGGGAGAAATCCTTCCAGTGCAGATGAAATGGTTTGGCCTAAGTGCGGTTTAATGAGAGGCTGCCAATCAAACAAATGGAATAATTGCACCAGCTTAATTAAAATGATTCCTTGCTAATTTCGTGAAGGATACATTGTTTTCATCCCATCCTTGCAAAAATTGATTCCCAATAATCTTCAGACGGTCACATTAATCAAAGCTATAAACCACAAATGTACCAAATGAATACATTTTTCTAGCTTAAATGTATTGGATAACACCATTTTATGAATGTTTAAAAAATTATATTTATTATGATGCTTGCATAGCATAAAACAAAAGCAACCTAACAGGGCTTGTAAGTCTGTTAAGCAAAAAGCGATTTTTGTTAGTAATTTAATAAAAATATGCCTTGAATTACTATTTTATTGTGACGGTGTTAAAGGAATATTACAATGTATGTATTTAAAACAAACCTAGGCTGGTTCAAACTCTGATTCATGACTGTTATTTTAAAATAAACACTTTCTCTCTTACAGTAGCGCTCAACCGGTTTTTGGATTAATAGAGAGAAAAGTCCACGCACCTATTATACAACTTATACAAGTGTGGCACAACGACATCAGAAATGTTCAAATTCGACATAAAGTTGCTTTAATTGAAAACATAATAGTACTGCTGCTTTTGTTTGGACCTAGATTGTAACTCTGTCCACACTTGGCCCAAAATAGTCCAGCTCCATCTTTAATTTTCTGCGGAATTGTTTTCTCTTATTCCAGCTTCAAACAGAGACCCTGTGGCTTTGTGTTCTCTTCTTCCACTGTCCAAGGTTGCCCTGAGTTTCTGTTTGCTCTCTGGCTTAGAGGTTGTCACACCGCTGACCCTCATGAAGCTTTTGGTCACAGCATGGGTGAAGATCGAAGGATATTTTTGGGGGTCTTGCTAACATTATTTTATTTCCCCTCTAATACCAACCCTGTTTATCTTTTACACAGACAACCGGACATTATGTTCGTGTTCATCATCACCTCAGCATTATGTTCACAAAACTAAATCCATCAGCTGTTCAATGTTAGATATGATGACAGTTTACAGTTTACACAATAGCCATTGTGTCATTGTTTCATTTAAGTAAACGGAACAAATAAACCAGATTTTCTCCGAAATTACAGCCAAAATACTGTAAATGGGTATAAATCATGTGTTCTGTCAAGCTACAGTATTTCAAGGTTAAGGACAAACATCTGCTGGCTTGATTAATCATGAAGAAGGAAAGAAAATACTTTATATACTATATATTTTTTTACAGTCCGACACTATTAGAGGAATCTACTCAGAAATGCACTCTTTCTTTGTTATACTTATGAATCTTAGAATATCCCAAATCTATAAGAACTTCTGTAGATGTATAAATTAGTGGTTAGGGACATTTGAAAACACCGGTGGTACTGGACAACATTTTCTAATTTGTAATTGACGCGCAGATCACTGTCTTTAATCCTAAACGTTAGATGGCTGTGTGTCTGGCTAAAGGGCAACAGGTTTCCATCCCGCACTGTGCTCCCTGTTCCTGCTGCGGCCTCTCAGTCCTACACACAGCCTATACTACCTCATTGACGTTATCAGGTCATTAAAAAAACAAAAAAAAAACAATAGTGAGCAAGTAATGTAATCGGTTAAATTCCAAATGTATGTAACATTTCATAATTTCCTGTAAACACCGATTGCCCAAAGAATGTGGTTACCCAAACAAACGACGACTCATGTGAATGATGAACGTTCCAACTCAAAGCCATAGCATGCTGCTAACATCTTCGTCTCCTGTGATAAGACTTTCCCAAAGCTGTTGGAACTAGGCTGCTTGCATTTGCTCCCATCCAGCCACAACAACATTAATGAGGTTGGCTTCTGAGGCTGGGGGATGAAGGCTATGACCACAGTACATCCCAAAGGTGTTGGGTAGGGTTGAGGTCAGGCCAGTTTACATCCTCAAACCAACATTGAAATTGACCATGGCTTTGTGCACAGGTACACAGTATTGTCTGAAATGTCATTGTTCACTGTAGCATTTCCCTTTACTGCAAGTAAAGAGCCCAAACCATAACAATATCTCTACAGTATCTATTCCTCTGTCTTGGTCTATCATTATCTTTAGAAGTGTGTGTTTCTACAGTAGGAGGCACTGCAAAACTAGGGCTGGAAATGACTGAAACATGGTTCAGTTGCAATCTCCGGTTTTTAAAGGGGAATGAACCATAAATCTCTGTCTTACTCTCTCAGTCTCCATCTCTTTGCCTTTCTGTCTCCTACTCCATTCCTCTTCGTCTCTGTCTCTGGCCTGACTCCAAAAGAGCTAGTGCTCCAGGCACTCAGTCTCAGGTTGTTTGAGCTTCACAAAAAAAAAGGGAGTTATTGGAGACGGTGGTACTGCAAAGTACAAAAAAAAAACTATTCGAAAGATGAATGTGTCAGAGACCTCAAATATTTTTCTTCGATCACACTGTGACAAAGAACCGCATGAAGGTCTGCGGTGTAGGATCATCTAAGACGCAGGGCAAACAGTAACCTTAGGCAGCATCTGACAGCAGAAAATTCAAACCCTCCAGGGTGTCCATTTGAAGGGGGAGGACTGTGAGAGTGAATACAATTCAGGGATTCTTTACCAAGACTTTATCTGGTGGAGTCCATTTTGGTTGTATCAGACATGCCCAGGCTGGTGTTGCAGTGTATTAGTATGTGACCCGTGAATCACAGCACTGAGTTCAGACACCGTATTGACATTTGAAAGGTTCAACCCGTCACAGCTGCTCATGACTGTCTGAGCAGAGGCAGGAATGAGCCTCAACCCCCTCTGAGGAGAGATCACAGCCTTCTGTGGAGTCAAGGTTTCAGATTAAAATAAAAATGGTTTAACAATAGCATATGCTGAGATGTCACTATAAAAAAAGCTGTGTTTTGTAGCACCTCTGTCATCTAAAAGCTGAATTATTTTGTAACATATGTTTAACTTTTAGATTTCACTTTTCAATCTGTGGTTTATGGAAACAAACCTGATGGGATTCATGCTCGACAGCACAATACATCCTGATAAACAGCAAACATTATACAAAGTATGATATTTTTGAAAGTATCATCTATCATACTTCCATTCTTTACTTATCCTGCTTGAAGATAATTGTTATGATTCCTACAGTTGGATCATCTCTTATCAATTGGAGGCTTGAGGCCCTTCGCGTTGAAAAAGCAGCATTTCCTGTAGGATCATAAATATACCAGAGACTTCTCCACGCTTCATTACTTTGCTGAGGATTTGTATATCTTCTGGTCACATTTTGATTTTGAAGTGTGCTGCGAAAAACATCTGAAAAAGGGTGATTTTAATTTATGAATTAATCAAATCCCCTTAAACCCATGTAAGATAATAAGCTTTGAAGCATGCTGAAGCAAGATAGATATTTGAAGAACAGAAAAGTAGTTGAAACCTTGTCAGTTTTTAAAACTATGCACATCAACTAATTTCTGCAGTAGTCTTTGGAAGTATTCGGCTGTTTCATAAAGCGACACACATTTTTGACAGTTACTGTAAGAAATTGGAAATGGGCTAATGACAGCACTTGATTTTATGCATGCAGCAGTTCACTTGGAGAGAATTTATTCAGGATCTTCTGAAAAGGCCACCGAACATTGAACTTCATTCATTATATACTGTATGTATCAAGTATAATGTGAATTCTAAGCTTGAAGTCCATCTGAATAATATCAGTAACGATAGCCGACAGTCTAATACTACTACTTGTGCAATCATAGAGGGACAATCATTTGAATAGGCAGCAACACACTTTTTGGGTGATTACTTGCAGCAACATCCACCAACAGAGATTAAAAGCCAATTTAATAGCCTTGTTGCACCATAATAGAGGATCAGGGGTATGCTGTATCTTTGTCATCTTTTGGAGTCTACTTTTGCTCATCAACTTTCATAATCACCCTTGTAAAACCCTTGATCTGAGCTCTGCTGGGTGATTAAAGACTTGGGCGATAACAACGAAGCTATTTGTGGAGCAGACAGACGGGGAGAGAGGGCGTGTGACTTGTCTCCGGTATGTGTGGACATGTCTAATAAGGATTAGGCTGGCCCACAAAATGATACAGAAAAAAGACCAGCTTCCTCTCAGCATCTCTAACAAATGTGAACATCCAGTCAGTGGAGAATATCTCTACTGCAGAGGAATCGGGGAAAGCATCACTTACTCAGTCTGTCTGTTGTGGAGACATGCAGCACTGAGACGGATCTGTTTGGCCCCAGGAGCCGTAGTTGTTGCATATGTATTAAACAAATAATTAACATGAGTGTGTGTCTGTCACTCTGCTTCTTTTATTACACTCCCTGGCAGCTATCCAAGATGTTCCAGGCATAGATCAGGCCCGTCTGAGAGATTGCGAACGGAGCAGGAACAGGAGGGGGGCGAGAAAGGTGGATTTATTAGCCACAATTAACATCAAGCTATTGTATAAGGCTCCTGTGGACAATATCAGAATAAGTAGTCCGGTTTCATTAAAAAAGGGCCTTGGCGGTGTCGGAGGGAGACAAAGGTGACACCCGTCAGAAGGCAGGGATATCTTAAATGAGTCTCAAGTTCCTCCAACTCTCCCACTTCAGAGCGGGTGGTGACTGCAGGTAACTGACTGTAATGCCTCTCTTGCTTCCTGATGGAGGAACTCCAGGCAGTTTTTTTTTGTTACACAAAGACTGCAGAGCTTGGATCTGTCTCATGATTTCTTATGAATATGCATGCAGGTTAACTGATGCGCAACACTATAATTGTGATGGGAGGGTAGGAGGCTGACGTTTCTTTGGCTTGTAGCGTATTATTCCGAGTAATATGAGGGTGGGATAGCGTAGTTTGAGGCTATTTCCTCTTTGTCCGGTTGTTAAGCTCACTTTTGTATGCCTTTCTTCACCCCTTCTGTGCTCAATTTAAATGTGTTTCTGAAAGCACCAACTAATTTCGCCAGCATCGATCTAATTATATTTGTTGTAGCTTTTGTTGTCCCTCTATTTCTGCCTCCTTGCCTCTGCCAATTAGGTTTTAACTAAATGAGATTATGAAGAATAAATGCTAACGTTCGGCTCCACTAGAGTGTGGCACATCAGTTTACCTAAGGCAAGGCTTTCAAACTTGGGCGAGAAAAAGGGAATGAAGCTAATTTTAAGGGATATGCTTTTGATTTTGAGTGTTTGCATAAGCACAGTGGAGCATTTCAGATTAAAAACCCCCAATGTGTGGCAACCATGAAATCGCTTTAATTAGGCCAGCTGACAATCCATTGGCGTTCCAAACACACTGGACACTAATAGTGATGAAAACAAACCAATCACCTTTACAGTAATTTAAGCTCTAAGAAATGCAAATTAGAAAGGCTGCTTAGCAGGAAGAAAATGCCACAGCATTTAGTTTTAAGAGTTTTAAAAATGTGCACAAGGTTAAAGAGTTAGACATTTCAGAATTAGACCTCAGCAGCAGAGGGCTGGCAGTTAAACAACAGACAACTTGTGAAGGTCAGGTTGTTACTGACGGTCGACAGTGACAGCTGCCACTTTCTGAACAAAGGTCAATCCATCAGATCACCCCATCAGATCAGATCTAAGATCAGCACTAACAATTGCTTGTACATTGATATGCATCCAATGCTAAATAATGTTTTGTCTTACAAATGTTTGTGTGCAGTTTCAGTTTTGATCCTCCGTCAGGAACATAACGCTGTCTAAATGGTACTTTTTATTGAAATCGTAGTTACACAAAGCACAGCTTTTTTACATCCTAACTCTTAGTATTACACTATTCAAATGCTAAACTGATATTGTTCCATTGTTCAAGAATCTGCAATCTAATTTCCCAAATGTGCGCACATCTCAATTCAGCAACCAATTTTGACTTCTACCTCCAAATGTTTGCAAACCTCATCTTTACCGCAGAAAATAAATACCAAATTCTGTTGACACATATCATATGTCGGTTTATTCATCTCCGTCATAGCAAGGAGGACAAAAATGTCAGTGTTACTAACATACATTTATAATGCAATGTCAACAAAGTATGAAGTCTACTGAATTACTGAGGATAACTCTGTGGGATATTTGACCTGACTAAGAGTAAATGAACCAATCAGATTTGGACTTTGGACTGATTTTATCATTTATATCAGCACACGAATGGCACATTTCCACTACAGCGCGGTTTAAGCGTGCCGTGCCGTGCCCGTTTTTGGTTGCGTTTCCACTAGGCGTAGTTCCGGCTAGTGGGTACTTTTTCACAGTTTTCTGGCTCTCCAAAATCGAGGTTCTTTCCGGGCCAACAACCGGGCTGAGTCGGGCTGAGTATGCTAAACTAGAGAGAGAATCGCTGGCAACTACAACAAAATGAACATATTTTACTGTGATTTAATTGTAATACACGTTACTAAAGATACTGCCCCAGCTACTAAACTGTAATGGAAACGCAGCATAAAGTTAGCCTGGCCTAACAAGGCCCAACGAGGCCTAGTCATACCGTACTAAGCCGAGCGAGGCCCTGCAGTGGAAAAGCGCCATAAGCCTAAAGCCTTTTTGCTGCCAAAATGGAGGTCAAAAGCGGCTGTCACTTACCTTTATGGATAAACAAAATTAAATGAGCAAATATTATAATGCAGAATTAGTTTCAAATTATAATATATATGAGATGCTTATATTTTATGTTTATTTTCTACTCTTTTTATTTTTCTAATGATGTGCAATGCCTTTTTTTTTATCATGCTGCTGAGACTAATAAAAAAAACAGTTTAAGGTCAATAAAGTAAATCTTATCTTATAAAATGTTACGTTAATGTCAGAAGAAAGGTGAATTACCAAAATAGTTTGCATGTATTAAATGCTTACACTATGAATATGTAACCACAACCCATAATGTGTAATTTCTTAAATGAGGTTTGACTAATTTCATTTGATTAAATCTTATTTATGATTTTTATTTCACAGCATTTTTTCTTCATCTGTTGCAATTTACAATATTCCCATAATAGGCTATATACCTTATTGTTGTATTGTACCAGCAATTACAAGTATATGAGCACAATCTCAGTTTTCACAGCTTAATGAAGATATGTCAAATGAACCAGTGTTATTATTAATAAGAAATGTGTATTTCTCATAATTTAACAACAAGCTAGTTGAAGCCATTACAGTAATATATTTTGAATAAACACTATAAGATTAGAACAATATCTAATGTAATCAATACATTAGTGACTAGTCATTTGTGTTTCCGAGAGGGCATCAGCTCGACCTGTCAGGACTTCAGAGGTTTTAGTCGCAGTGGGGAGCATTGTGAAGCAGGAGAGCTGTAGTGTTTGTTCTTCAGTGAGTCCTGAGAGCTTGCCCTCATGCACTGAGCAATGTAATTGAAATCTTCCACCCATTGTTCAAGATGACAGTTTTAATTTACAGAGATAAGCAAGCT
Organism: Trematomus bernacchii; assembly: GCF_902827165.1. NCBI lineage: Eukaryota > Metazoa > Chordata > Actinopteri > Perciformes > Nototheniidae > Trematomus > Trematomus bernacchii. The sequence goes on along the minus strand of NW_022987851.1, from coordinate 8,770,026 downwards.
AGCCTTGACCTCGCTCTGGCCTGACATGGATCGCTGCCCCCTCACCTTCCAAGGTGTCTTCAGTCAACTCTGGGTTCTCTTTGGGATATACTTCTCATTTTTGGTTGATGTAGATAGAAGCACTTCTTATTTTCCACCTGGCTCGTTTTTTGCAGCGTGAGATCTATGTAAACAGTACTTCAGTCCACAGATCGACACCTCTTTCTGCTCCGACTGACCAGCGATATTGATTACATAATGCTTTGTTCAGTTGGCTGCTTCCCTCCCTTTGTTGCCATTATCAGACGCTGTGCGCAAAGCCAGTCCCTCTCACCATTCAATGTGAAAGAGAGAAGACCACGAGTGCAATGATGAGAGGACCAATAGCAGTGGACACCATGTGATGGCTATTTGGGCTGAGACTCACGGCTTTGAGACTCCTAAATCTGTCTTTTAAGCACCTTTAGTGGAGTGTGAAATACAGTATATTGGACTCCTTTATATGGGTCCTATTTGCTTTCAAGACTGTGCGGTTTTCTAACATTCACGCGTGGAAACTACAGTGGTCTGTTGAAGTCACATTCATACACTTTCTCCAGTAATTGATATTAATTACTTGTCAGCTGCCCTGCATTCAATTCTACATGCTTGACAGCTCTGTGGACTAAGTAGAAACTACCCATACTGCACTGTGAGTGAGTGACTTACTGTTACTCGATTCATTTTCTATTACTTGCTAAAAAGGTAGGAGTAATCAATAATACTTATATTGATTTACATTTGACCAAATAGAACTTTAAACTACTCTGCTCTTTAGACAGACTCCAGGGTAATAATACATGTATAACTTATCTTAGATTTATTTCAATAGAGGTCACATTTCCCCGATTGAATGGCAATGGCTCCCTGAACACCTCATAAAGACAACACAGGCATAACATGACATTAAAAAAGGTTTTGATTAAATGTTTATTTTCCCCCGAGTCCATGAGTGCATATGAGCGACAAAGGAGAGGAAGAGATCTTTTTTTCAGTATGAAATGCCAAATAAAATGGAGAAAAACCTCGTATTGCAGACGGAGAGGAGGGGCTCGCTGTCAGGATGAGGGTCCCTTGGCCTCGCCTCAGGCAAAGATGCTGCAATAAAGCTCGCCCATTCCAAGGGCCGCTATTTAACACCCCTCTGTAAATGTGCACCTGTCAGTGTATTTCCACTGAAGTGTTGGATTCTTGAAATTATACTTTACCCCTCCTCAAAAACTGTAACAGGCAGGTGAGAGAAGAATGGAGACAAAGAGAGGGAGAGAGGAACATACGGATAATAAAAAATATACAGCATTGGCATTACTGAAGTGAGCAGCTTTGTCGGAGAGGGACTTCTTTGAAGATTTACAGCCTAATCCTATCTGCTGAACCGCCATCGCTGCCTCCGCTTTTGTTTCTCAGACTCTAAGACCTACTCCTGCAGGAGCCACAGAGAGAGGGTCAATGGATTCATCTTGTCGAGTGCAGAGGAATGTGAGGGTTTATGGTGATGGCATGAAACAGAACATTTACAGCTGAATATGCTTTGTTTGCATATTGACCCTTGATAATAACAGTAATCCTGAGCATATATTGCTGTCATGTATGCCTGCTGGAAGATTTATGGTGCATAGCAGGCACTGTGAATTTAGCTTTCTGCATTTTTCCTCTATTCAAAAGTCTGATGAATTAGTAACAAAGGATTTATCCAGTTTACATTTTGATCCTTAGAGACAACATTAGCATTACAATTAGTTACAGTATTTTACGACGTGCATCACTGATGTGATTATGCTTACTTATAATTGGGTGAAATGCAAAAGGAAGGAAGCAAAATACTGTACTGTAGGTATAATCCTTGATGATCGCTTTCCTGGAAAATTGATAAATCAAGTGCACATTGCATTGAGTAAGCAGTTTTTAGCAGTAAGTCTTTTCCTAAAGATCAACATTAAAGGTGGGGTAGGTAAGTTTGAGAAACCGGCTCGAGATACACTTTTTGTTATATTCCATGGAATGCTCTTAACATCCCGATAGCAATGAATTTCTTCAGTGCTTTGACAAAAAATCCATAAAAAGAATGTAATCTGTGGAAGCCGTAGTACTGTAAAAAGCACGACCAATCATTTTAGCCGGCCAGGCTAAAATAACTGGATGGCCTACCTGCCTGTCAGCCTTCCATCTGTGCACAAACTTATCTCGTGCCCTCATTGGTCATGTGCGCGTTCGTGTGTGTTGGAGGAGGGGCTCTGTAAGGAAGTGGCAGATTTTCTCCGGCTGTGTAATTTCAAATTCTTGCGCACTCGAGCTGGTTTCTCCAAAATTACCTACCCCACCTTTAATGTAGATTTAGTTTAGGTTTCCATCGTTTTTCCATGAACATTTATTTTTCAGATTAGATTCAAATAAACTATAAAGCCCAAATTCATAATAAACGCCCTTTACATGCGGCTCAGATCATTGAGGGGATTTGCAGGAAGAACATCAGGTTAAGGGAAAGCTACTGTTGAATTGTGAATGGAGCTTTAAAAAGAAGCAATTAATACTTTGAGTGTGTTTTAAAGGAAATGGTGAAAGGAAGACATGAAAGGACCCCCCCCCTCACCGCTCTCTCTGAACATCAAGTGCTCTGACACACGAACAAAGGCATGAAGGTCCATATGGAATAGCAGCTGAGTGAGCGCGGTAGTTCTTTGTGGGAGCTCTGGAGCTATTTTAGCCACAGTAATGATGGGAATCCAGGACTGTGGACTCTCACTACAGTGCTGTAGACTTATGACACTGGCTTCACTTATACCTTTCCCATTCAATTACACACCCATCTGGTCACTGCTGTTTCTGCTGCCACAGCACTGAAGGATTCACTTTTGAGGATTTCAAAGTCAGTTTGCACACCGAGTTCCCCCCTATGGCATCTACATCTCAAAGGACAGTGGAAACAGTGACTGCCAATTAGGAGTTCCAACGAGACCCATTGCACCCCAAAGAAAAATGGATGTTTCAAAGAAGAACACAGAAGAAAGTGCTGTTTTATGAAGGGTGCTAAAACAGTTTATGCCACTGCACTGTAATGAACTATATCTCTGCCTTTGGCGTAGTTTTTGAAGGACAAACTGTTATTTTAAAGAGTTACTTACCTGCGAGCTGTCAGATGTTGGAGCTGAGTGCCATTTGATGATACTTTCTAATAAACTTATCGAGACTGCCCTTCAACAACGGTCATCACAATCATAGCTTCAGAAGGTGAGACTGATGCAGTCATAGAGAAACAGCAGCACACACATAAAAACATTTAACATCGCCCTTAAGTGTTTTTACAGCACCGCTGTACCTCAAAGGTGCATTAAGTGAGGTTTTACTGGCCCATGCAAATGGCTGTAATAATTCATCAGGGAATTGATAAAGTTGTCACCTGTAACTCAGCAGTGACTTAGCCGCTGCTGGGGTTTTGGATTTAAAAAACATACTTTTAGACATAACCTTTCTTCTCTTTTGAAAGGTAAAGGATAATATTGTACACAGAAAAGCCTACAAGTGAGCAACCAAGGAGGATCATAAGCAACATTCTCGTCATGAAATATCTATGTGATGATATGCTGTTCAAGTGTTGCAAACTAGAATGCACAAGCCAATATACAGATGGTATCAATACAACCCTCTTTAGAGCCCCACTTGTTGTGCAAAAAGGCTCCATGTGGCATATAATAATGCGTTCAGAATTATGCTCAACATCCCAGATGACCGGTGCAAGTCTTTGACATAATGAGATAGTATTCATGTCTGGAGGAAGCTTATGTTTAAATTTCAGTGTCAAATCATTTATTCAGAAATGTATTTATACCTCAGGAAATGTCTGCATGTGTTTTAGTCCCTGTGAACTCCATATGTCTTTTGGCTGGATTGAGCCTTGGCAAATTGACTGACGTATTTGGCAGCCATCACTGAACACACATCCGTACTTCTGAATGCCAGAATGTTTAGGGTATACAAACACTTTTTTCAAAAGCACATAAGCCATTTGTAGCAGCAAAATAAACAGCCCAAGAGAGTCAATCTGTATAAATGCTATATTGGGGGGGGGAAAGGATAATATGTTTGGCTTTTGAACCGTTTGTCAGACAAATCAATGATTTTCCATAAACAAAATAATGTTTTAGTTGCAGCCCTATAGCATCATTCCCTCCTCTCCTCTTTTACAACCAACATGGGTTAAGATTCCTGAATCTTTTACAATTCTAAAACCATGCCTTTCAAAGAATCAACAGCTAAATAGTGTAACAATGATAACATACATAAATGAGCCATCACCATGTGGCTTAGCTTTACAGTACATATTAAAATTGTAGATTGTAAAATAACACCACCAAATATCTGTGGTATCACATTAGGTATTAAATAATGAATCCAATTATACATGTTCTGTTGAATATTACATTTTGTTTTGCTTGGAGATTTTCAAGATACAAAAAATAACACACTGCGAACCAAGTTAGTGAGGCTACAAACGAAGAAACATGGCAGGGAAAATCTAAGATTTCTTCACTTGATCAGAGGAATTTCTTCCCCCCTCATCTGATGGTTGCCTTTCTTTACTTTTTACTAAGCAGTGTACAGTCTGAATAGAGCTGTCCATCTTCCATCACCAAAGCAATCATAAGGAAACCTTCGTCTTCCGTCAATAATCCAATGGCAATTAGTTTCTTCTTCACACGCATCCAGGTTTGAATCCCTCTGTCTTGGAACTTTGACTTCTTGTCTGACCCCTGAACCAGTGCGGCCATTGCATCCTTGAATCAACCTTTATTGGATTCTGTCCGGTTTCTGATGGAAGTGTGGAAACATCATCACAATGCTTTGCTATTGAATTCCCATACTTTCTGCACTGGTCAATGCAGTTGACAGGTGATTGTTGTGCACCTGTGACCTAAGGATAGTGTTTGTATAGGAGGTTGGGATGGAGACCGGCATAAGGGCACAATCAGGTCAGAAGGTCATTTAGAGGTTAGAGACTGCTCGCCACGTTTATTGATAACGTCCTGGGAAGTAAGTCTGGCCGTATCGCTACCCTAAATGAATTTATTTTGATGCGAATCTGGTGTGATGTTTACCTTCTTCCAGAAACTGTAATAATAGTTTCTACAAGGTTAAAAGGTTTAGCAGGTGGATCGAAGGATACTATAAATATTATATCAAATTATGTAGTAATTATGTTAAGTAAACATGGATGGAAAATGCATCATGTAGTGTTATTTTCACCGCGGCTTGGCTTGAACTGTGACAGGCATGACTAAACTGAATCTTTCCAAGAAAGTAGCTTATCCGTTGTAAAAACAAATGTGTTGCAGAGGAAGGAGACTGCATGACTCTTCTTGGTCCAGAATGAGTACATCCTGTGTTGATCCACAGAGGTGTTGTGCTAAATGATATGTTATTAATGAGAGGCAGCACATTGTGAACGAGATTACAGATGGATTTGCCAAAAGGCGCCCACACACACACACACACACACACACACACACACACACACACACACACACACACACAGCATTTTGGAAAGCCTCTGTATATTTTTACATATTTGAAAGGGTTTTGTAACATTTATTTTTATGATAATGTACCGTGAAAGAAAAGGTTAAGTCCAAGCACAACACTTCATTAGAGAGAACATTTTGGTAAACTAAAGCCTTAGGCTGTGACAACCAATCAGCACCTGCAACAGCTAATAAAGATTATTCTACAAAATACCTTTGAAAATAGATAAAAGAAAGAAAGGGAGAAATAATTTATTCGATTGACAAACTATTTTTCAAAGTTTATTTTCAGAATTCTTCTTCTGAACATAAACCTTGAAAAATGTCAAAAACATTCATTACAAGAATAGGTACACATTTTGGATGGGTAAAATGATAAAACATATGTCTAGTAAATAACATTGACCTATCAACATGAAAATGGTAAAAGCAAAAATAGGCACAATTGCAAACCAAGAGAATATACAACATTATTTTCTCTTTCAAATGATTTCCAACTGCCTACTAGACATGCTTAAGATAACACTTATTATGACATAAACCTTATGAAGCTTATTCAAGGTGAATGGCTTGTAAACAACAGATTATTGTCAGAACAACACAAGCAATCTCTACCATTGACCATCTGACTTTTATAGCCACACTCAAAAAGAATAGCAACAACCTGGATGTAAATCATTAGGTCAATTCAGGCTCTCCTCAAAGACAGACTCAAGTGATTGATGGGAGTAATGTGATGTTATGGTCATATTCTGCATCCAATTAGTACTGATCTATTGTTGCTGTGTGGTGCTTTAATGACCACGGTGGGCGGGAGATGATTGGCCCTAATACCATTTGTCTCCTTAATCATGTGTTTATCACAGCGAGGTCTGCGGAGGGTCTCTAGTGAGCCATGTATAAACCCTTGCACCATTCTTTCTCCTATATGAACCTATACAGCACCCAATAGCCAGGAAAGTCATCATTAACATGCAGAGAGGTTAGCAGTGTCCAACTGCAGGGGCAGAAAGCCCGCCATGAATCCTCATTAAAAGATGACGTGGCACGGGGTCACATTTACCGGTTAGTGCAGAGGTGGTCACAGGCAGTGGATTGCCTCCTATAAGACTGGCACCATGCAGTTCAATAGAGATAAACTATTCTGCAAATAACTTCTGGGGGCTTCACTTGTGTGATATTGAACCACTCCATTCACTGTTAATTGTCTCAGTGTAAGGTTAATTGGCTTGTATTGGAGCCAGGAAATCCAATTAGCTGGGTTGTTATTCCACTCATTGATCCTCTTGTTTTGATCACAAAATAATAGTTTTTACAAATAAGATCAAGGAAAGACACATCGGCTGTGGCATCTGTATTACTTGGTGCAGACAGACCTTGACATGGCATTTAGTCCATAACACCAGACCTGTAGCAGAGACCACAGACTTGGTAAGATACACATATGTTCTGTACTGATGTCACGCAACGTGTACCATGTTTGTTTGTTTTTCTCGAGAGAAAAGCATTATAGGTAAACAGGTAGTAGACCACTATATTTGAAATATTTTTAAGAGAAGGTCGTGGGTCATCTCCATGAAATGATTTTGCATCTGCAGAAATAATCATATGCAACAAATGTCTTGAAACTGGGCCTAGAATAAAACATTTGAGACATTACTAATACATAAATATGCCAGGTAATTGTTTGGTGCCATTCATTAATTAACTTGATTGCCCAAATCAATTAAAACCACTTTTTACAACTAGTTTCATTGCTCCAGCATAATTATGCTTTCTGATGGTTTGGCTGCTTCTTGTTTGCTGCATGTTTTGTATAATTTGCTTGTGGATTCTGCAAGTCTCTCACATATTGATCATTCATTCTTTCACTTAAATGATGGCCTGCACCATAACAATTACGGATGATAGTGAAACAAGTTAAGTAGCATTGCCGCCTCCACTGCATGACTGAAAAGTGGCATTGACGTGGGAATCGAAGTCTTTTGACTCCCTGATAAAGGCTTGATGCCAAAACACATCAGTTTGCTGCTAGGTCTAACATGACTGCTGTAACAATAAAGGCATTTTAATTTAGAGACTGCCTTTTGTGTTTTCTTGGGCTTTTTCAAGTAGCTAAATAAAACAATAGGCTGCCTTAGCATTTCCAGTTCAAACAAAAGAAATGAGTAGGCAGCAAAGTGGGGAAAGAGACACTGTTAAGGGAGTTGGCTCTCAGAGAATTCACAGTTCCTCACTTTTCCAGCCTGGCCCTGCTTTTGTTTTCCCCTGCAGGAGATACGAGGCCTCAAGGGGAGTTTAAATTACTACTCATAAATGGACTCACTGTGCTAAAGTATACTGCGAATATAATCAAACAAATGACAGGAATTGCAACCTATAGAGCATACATGGCTTTTCACTTGTTTTTGATTGTGAAATGATGGTCTCCCTAGACAAATCAGTCAAAGGCTATTCTCTACCCTGCCATTCCAAAATTATGTATTTTAAGCAATTTCAAAAAGGTGGACGGTTGGATGGAGATGTCTCTATTTATAAAAGCATGGGCATCACAAAGGCCATGACAGATGGATCCACGTGTGGAACAAAGGCGGTATGAACTGATGGATGGAGAGATGAACGGACGGATAGATGAATGGAAGGCTGGAGAAAAGTAGACGGGAATGATAAATGGGCAGAAGATGAATGCTGTAGTCTTTCACATACAAAGAATACCTGACGGTCAAAGCTTTTAAGATGACAACAAAATCTTTTCAGAGATATTGGGTCAGCGTCGCAGCATATGGATGGCTGTTATTCCAGTATGGTAATGTCTATTGGGGTGGATTATTGCACCGTTTGAGGGGTTTTATTGTTGCTAATGTTCAGTGGTTTTCTGGTCCGCTGCAGAGGGGCCAGGACGGGCGTGCTGTGTGCAGGAAATGTCAATGACGATTAGCATAAGAAGAGGGAAGGGCAGGTCACTCGATGCATATTCCACAGCCCATTGGCTCAAGAGTATTAATAATAAAACAACACGATGAGGGGCTCGTTTACTAGTTCACTGCAGATCCATTACAAATCAATTGTATTTTCTTGTGTGTGGCTGAAATATTTATTCCATGCACCTTGCTGGGCTCCAATTAAAGATCTGCTGGGTGTCTATTTATGCTTCTGCGCATCCCTCAGTATGGAAGAGTCCAAGCCAGTGACCTCTAGGAGATGCAGAGAGTATTCAGAAACAGATCTTCTACTCCCCTCACCCCCTTTATCCATCCCCCACTCCCTTTTCACCATCTCCCCCATCTCTCACTGCAGTGTTGTCGCAGTGAGTCTGTGTGTAGGAGAGGCATGTATGTGCATACTAACACGGGCCGTGCTGTGATTTCCCCCTATGCCAACACAGAGCGCCTGCTGCCTGCGCTGCAGTTTCTTATAAATAAGGGAATAAGCATTGAGCTGTTATTAAAGTTGATGGAGACAGATGGCTGCTGTTGTTTACAAGTTTAACTAAATCACCAGCCGATCAGCTGTGACTCCCCGCAGAAAGTTGAGAGGCTGGAAAAGGAGGAAAGGCAGTGAATAAGCGAAGAGGTGATGACTGCAGAACATGTTTAGCAAATGGTGACATATTTCTTCACTGCCTCTGTTGCATCAAGAGTCGGGGTTATTAGCATCAATGTTTTCTCAGAGATTAATGTGTCCTTCATTCCTAAGTTTACCTACCGGTCTGTCTCAGCTCACAGACAGTAAGTGAGGTCAGTTTTTCGGTCTTTTTTTAGACACGGAGAGCATGTCGGAGACAAAAGCATACATCTTCTCAGTGTGACAAGGGACTCTTATGAATTCAAAGTAATTTAGATGTCCACTTTGGATGCTAATGTATACAACAGACATTGTATTGATGTAGTGATTCTTTATTTACTATTCAACGTCCTCAAGGGGGACATCTTGATCAGCGTGGTCATCTTTAAGTGTGTGTCCAGTGGTGAAATTGCATATTGATAACCGGTGAAGATAAGTTCATTGTCGTGCGGACGGTTCTACAGACAATATGCAGATAACTCATTGCTATGGAGGCAAAAATAGGTATGTTAGAGGTGAAATTGTTTGTCCAAATCTAAAACTCATAATGAATTGATATTTCCCAGTCTGCCATTCTTCCCTGTCAGAGGTGACATTGATATTCATACATCGCAGCAGGCTCTGTGTCAATTTCAAGTCTTATTCAAATGTGTTCTGAATGGAGCACAAACCCCACAGCAGGGCTGGCTGCGAGGATGATAGCACGTCCTGTTTGAAGAGAAAATTACAAGAGCAATACACCCGGGGATCTCTTCTCATTCTGTGTGATGTCAATGCACAACACATCTCCAAGCAATTTTGTCCAAATGAAGAATTCTTCTCCATCTCATTGTTTTTTGAGCAGCATATAGATTGAGAGGCTCGAAGACATTTGCATGAACACACAAAGATGTACTGCCTGAGCAGTACAAAATACACACGCTTGCAATATACTTTAGGGAAGATCCTATTACAAACTTTGACCCTGCGACCTTAACCTTCACCCTCTTCCCTACACCTAAACTTAACCTTTACCCTTCCTGAAGACATTTCTAATTCAAAGCCATTCTGTTTAATCCATTCAGTTTAAAACATAACTTCAAAATCAATGGCTGCATTAAACTGAAAAATGTTCAGCCATACATGCTAGTAATACACATACTCACACAGACACAATCAAAGAAATGCAACATACACCCTGTGATTATTTTACACACTCCTTGATGACTCCCTAAAAATAGAGTTTTGTTAATGTGTGTAAGTGGTTTGACACCCTCTGCTTGATCCATCAGCCCTTCTGACCCTGGCCGACCCCCCCTCTGTGACCTTTAGAAAGGCCAGCTGTTCCCCTCTACAGGATGTGACTGAAGAGGCGGGTCTCCCAGACACCAATTGATTACAGAAGCATTAATCAAGCTGAGGGATTATCCCTAGCATGGAAAAGGCTTCTTTTCTATAGTAAACCAATTATACTTTTTATGGGATGAGAAGGTTAACTGGCTGCATGAGCAATCCGTTTAAAACATTGACACTATGGGTCTGGGGAGGTGGAAAAGCAGCAGCCGAACAGGGGCGGAGGAGTTGGCTGTGTAGATGAGTGTGGGGAGGAGCGTAATATGCTTTCATGGAGGAGTTCAGATTGAAAGAATAGAGTGGAAAGCATTCAATGATATTATTGGCTATTAAAGTTAATTGGGGAAGTTGTAGTAAAAGGTCCATGGAAGGCAAGGATGCATGATGCCGCCCTTGCTGCTTACGTAGAGCGGTGTTTTCCCTTCATGCTGCATTGAGCCCGCAGCAGAAAGAGGGAGGGAGGAGAAGGAGATTCTGATAAAGGTTTGTTCTCTACTTTAATGGCTCCCTTGTCTGTAATGACCGCTGCCCTGATCTCAGACTTAATGACCCTACTCGTTTTAGGGGGCCAAATTAAACCTGTACAGACAAAACATCCATTCATTACCGCTCCACCATAGCTTACAGTAACCTGATAACAATTAACACATAAAGCCCTCCATTATGATGGCAGATTTTAGTTTATGGGGCTTAATCTGTTGAAGCTCCACTAGTGTGGCACGGATTGAAAATAAGGTTGTCATTCAGAGTAAGGGCCTATGCCACACGTACAATGGGTTTTCCTCCCCACAAACACTAGCATAAATCTCAATCCAGATGAAAATGTAAAAAGAAAAATGTTAGGGTACAAACACACACTCACATATGCAAGATGCATTGCTTTATTACATAACACATCACAGTTATGCTGTTGAATTTGGTCAGCCTGGTGACCCTAACAGTTTGAGCTAACTTTTTTCAGATAATAATGGAATTAACAAAGTTATTTTTAAATGAATGAACACAACAATGGATATTGCTTATGTGATGGTAGTTAAACCTGAAGTTTTTCAACTCAAAGCTAATCCAAAGCATGGATTTTAGGAGTTTTGTAGGTTTCAAAACTGTAGGAATTCGAAAAGTTGCGTTGACTAACCTTTCATCCTACGCACATTACAATGGCTGCACTGAAGAGAGAAAGTATTTAATTGTTTTACTGTTCATGTTCAATGACCCGGAATGTAGAATATTGTAATATGAATACATTTTTGTCTCGAGCCTGTCTAATGGTTAGATCGAAAAATAAATAAATGCAGTAACTGTAGTAATGTCTGAGTCAAGATGCCAGTTTCAAGGATCATTTTTGTCATTCTGCAACACAGGCTTGCTCAAAGACTGAAAGAGCGACAGCTGTGTCTGGGAGGAAAATGTCTGCTATTCCACTCTCAGTTTTTCTGTGGGCACTTGAGCAGTCTTTTTAGTTTTTGTCTACTCCTTTTCATGTGAAAAAGTAGGGCTTTATATGTTTTAGCAGACAACCCTCAGTAGCAGAGACTTGCACTATATACTGCTGCTTTGCTTGTTCATGACTGATATCCTCATTCAATATGTACAAAACCGAGGTTATGATTTATTTACATTTTTAGCAATTTGTTCTTTTTTCAAACCATTGCTGCTCTGAAGTTATTCTCTCTGTGCTGAGGCAGACTATAAACTTCAGGGAAAGAGACAGATTTATGCTCTCCCAACTTGAGAAATAGAATAGTCAGTCAACAGTCTGTAGAGTGCTAGCCTATATTTGTCTCTTCCAAAGTGCCGTTTGCAGATGACGGAGACCGACCCCCAGGGGCCTCATCAGGGAACACCGAGGAGTCTATCAGATCAGCTCCTTGGTCTCAGTTGTGTGATTTATTATTGATATTTAAGCACCTGTTTTCCAAATTTCTATATAGAAATGTATATTCAAAGGCTGATCCTGGAGAAAGAGCACATTTTGTTTTGATGGAGTGATTGTGTGACTGACATTTTGCAGTCATCCCAACACATGATGCTAAGTTTGCCTGTCATGAGGAGTACAACATACAGCATTATGTGTTCTGTTTCTCTGAATGTGCTTTGTTAATTCTGAGGAAACAACCCTGGTAATGTCATCAACGTTAAACCATGTTTGGTTCAAGACTCCACATGTATTACAGAGGGTCATTGTTGGAAGATGAGAGAGTGGAGAATTTCAGTCCCAGTGGATCCCTGTTATAACTTAAAGCAGAAGGGGCAATATTTCTTTATTTTGCATTATGGTAAGTGAAGGATGAAGGACAATTGTGCTTCTTTCCAAATCCCATACATTTTACTTTAAGTACATACTGCAGTGGCCCTTAAAAAGTAGGTATTGTTGCATGCGTTATGTCTGCAGTTGAGACATACTGCTACATTCCTAACATGGCACTTCGAGCTTTGACCCCATTGCTCATACATCTGCTGTGCAAAGGATTGAGTGGGTCGGAATAGCCACAAAAAATCATGAAGGCTTGCATTCTGCAAGATGTGACTGGATGGAGTATGACTTCTTGGTATTTTAGACATACTGCATTTGACATACCATGTATTGGGAAATACTATATATTTTTTTGGCATTCTAGATGGTATGAAAGTGTAAAAAATAATAAAATGTTACCTTGTTGCTTAGCAGGGATATGATGTTCTAAATGTCACCATATGTACTTGCACTTAGGACATTCATTTTAATGAGCCCCTTAATTTGAATCTGAAACAGTTTGCTGATACAAAGGAAAATCCATGGCGTGAGTATTCTAATAAGAAGCTCACACATAACACACAAAACACACAAAATATATGTGACACAACTCAGATTGTGTAGAGGACGGCGTCCGAGGTTCTCCAGACCAAACTCTCTCTGCACAAACTGCAAGTTAAAATTCCTCCAGAATAAAGGTGACTGCTTCTGAGAAGGCGGCTTTCTCCAGTGAAAATATACCTATCGAGTGAAAATAGCCTAATTCTCATCCTGGTCTTGATTCTCATTTCTGCTCTTCAACTCCCCTTCTGATAGGTTTCCCTTTGATCTCCACTGATCCACTGCAGAAGAGTGATGGTATTAGAAAGTCATGCTGCAGGTCACTGTAATGGGACTGCAAATATATGACTCACCTCAGCTCCTTACATCTGCTGCACTGTTGGAGGAGCCTGTGACCTAAGAATGTCATTGTCATTACTACACTGTAGCTATGTACATATGACAATAAAAGCCTTGCATCCTTGAATATCGTTACATTAGGATTTCTAAAACTGGTTTATTGATAAAGACCATTATATTAAGGACTGTTTAACATGAAGGTGATAGTGCCTATTCTTAAACTCATTTGTAAAATATTTAATATTAAGTGTATTTGGTGTCAAGGCTTTGAGAAGTAAATAGAGCCTACAGGTGGATTCACAACAGAGATTAGTATGTGAGCGTAGCAGCGCAGCTCAAGTTGTTAACCTAAAGTCGCTCATACTGTATGCTTCACTCAATATAATGTAACCTCTGGCCATATACAGTTTAAAGAGGCTGTTGGAGTAATACTCAGCAGGTATTGAGTCAGTCACTACACACATTTAGATTTTTTGACATTGAGAACATGATATAGATTTTGTCTGTCGAAAAGACTGCAACTTTCTTATTTAAAGAGTAGGGCGGCTGTGGCTCAGTGGATAGAGTGCTGGACTTCAAATCAGGGGGTACCAAGTTTGAGACCCACTGCAGTCAGCATGTCGTTGTGTCCCTGGGCAAGACACTTCACCCCAAATTGCTCCTGTGGGGATTGTCCACAGTACTGAATGTATGTAAGTCGCTTTGGATAAAAGCATCTAACAAATGACATGTAATGTAAAGTAGTCCACTTTAGGGGAAAAGATTGCATTAAGCTACAGCCACTAGTGGAACAGAAGCTGGACAAAAAGAAGTGGCAGGACTTCATCTCTCTACAGTGCAGCCAGCTAGCATATCCAGACTTCTTTTACAGTGCATTTTGCACTTTGCTTCTGTAACTGGGGTTCATCAGACTGCTGTATTTGAACTTAAAATAGATTTGCTTGAAGATAATTAAGCATTGTGCTGACCAAAACTAAAAATGGATATTTGCTTTTTTAAATGGTTACTTTATATAACTGACAATATTTTATAAAATAAAGGAACACTATCATTAAATCTCTCTTTAGCAACAATTAGTGGAGTGGTTGCCAAGCAACACAAAGGCGCATTTAAACATAGACGCAGTGGAGAGCATGCTTAAATATTTGGGGGATTATTAACAGACTGGAAATCTAAATGAATTGTTTAAAAGTTAAAGCAATGTTTAATTATCTGAGTAATCGTTTATTTGCTGGTGCTGGGCTGTTTGCATATTGCATTTACTATAACCACACATATACCGATCTACTATCAGCAGCTTATGTTCACTATAACTAGAGAAAATGGAACATAATATACTACAAGTGAAAGCATGCTAGCTAGCCAAAGATGCCATTAACTTGCCAAAAATGGTTGGTGAAGTTTGCATTGGTTTATAAAAAGCCTAGGAGATGTAATTATATTTGGCAAAAATATTCCCCATAGACTCTTTGTTACATTCGCTGGCATCGTTGGTGCATTCAGTTTTTTTTTTTTTGTATCTCTTCTTCTATTTTGGTTTAATGGTGGGTTGTAACCGTTTCTTCAGTTTTTCCTTCTGTGATTCCCACTTGCATTTTTTGCAAATAAGATTATTGAGAGATTTCCTTTTTAACTAAAATATTGATCACAACACAAGTATGCAGTTACCTTTATGATAATCTATATAACTCGTTAAAGCCTTGTATATAGTATATCACAACACAGCAGCATGCTTAATCCATTTTACGGCACTTAGTTAATTCCCCTCCTTCTCCTTTACTAATGATCAACACTGTGTAATAACATAATCTGCACTGGCAGCAAGCACTTGTCAACAGAGCCATAAAGATACTTCAGCTGGAGGCCAGTTTAGCAGTGGGACACGAGCTGCTCACACTGCCCCCCCACCTTGCTTTAGTCTGGCTCACTGATCATCTGCATACATTACCTCACAGAGGGTCAAACGGAAAACTGTCCCAACGGACCTTCATTGTTACAGTTTCATTCCAATTTTAAAACAGAAATGGGTAACAGCATGGACCATTTTTCTGTCTTTTTAGAAATCTGGAAAAGAAAGCTGATTCAATCACCATGTTCAGGCAATCTGTTCAGGCAACTAATTCAATGTTGGCACTGAGAAATGGAAAGCAGAACACATCACTGTGCATGCAAAGTAAAACGGCAGCAATTTCATAAGCAGCGAAGATCTGTGAGATATCTTTGCTCCCTCAGTGGGGTTTGGGGAGATAGAGGAAGGTGTGGGGGAGGGAAATCCAGGGAACATATGCACAGATCAGTATAATACATAAGCAGCAGTGAATGCTTGACAACTAAATGTCACAGCCGGACTCAGATGGACAGCTCTTCTCTCCGAAAGATAGGGTCACTGGTGTGTGTGTGTGTGTGTGTGTGTGTGTGTGTGTGTGTGTGTGTGTGTGTGTGTGTGTGTGTGTGTGTGTGTGTGTGTGTGTGTGTGTGGTGTTGTGTGTGTGTGTGTGTGTGTGTGTGTGTGTGTGTGTGTGTGGTGTGTGTGTGTGTGTGTGTGTGTGTGTGTGTGTGTGTGTGTGTGTGTGTGTGTGTGTGTGGTGTGTGTGTGTGTGTGTGTGTGTGTGTGTGTGTGTGTGTGTGTGTGTGTGTGTGCCCCTTCATTGCTGTCTTCACATGGAGCTGCAGGTTCCTGTCAGGCTCTTAAGTGCCCATTGTCCTGCAATCGGCCTGAGGCTGTAGAAGTAAAGAAAGCAGGCGGGGGGGGGGAGAGAGAGGTGACTCTGGGCTTTGCTTGCCACCTGTCTAGACATCAGGAAGATAACATCCCCACTTTTAATCCATACTAGAGAGCCTGAGGAGACACATCTTACCGCCCATGCCTGACTGTTTATCTGTGCACTTTCAACTGTACACAATACAACACAAATCTACACTATGTCCCTCTTCTTTGCTTGGCAGAGGCTTGTGGGCTTTGATGAAGAAAACCCATCTGTCCAGAATGATGTTTTCTGCAGTCGCTGCATTATTTTCAATCACAACTAGCAATTTAATGCAGAATCACTTCCCCGAGGTATGAGAGCCGTGCTCATACATAGATAAGTCATTCTTTCACTCATTCCAATTTGCTTGAGGATGTTAGTGTGACTCAGTTCTCAGTCAAAAAAGTAGTGTTGCCATGGGTTTCTCACACTATCAGTCTTAGACTTTCACAGGTCGACTCGTATAGCTATATTTATTCATCTCATTTCAAGAGGCACCTTGCAATTACTGCAGCTACCTCAAGTGCCAGGGTATTTCTGTAGGAATAATGATTGACAGGAGGAATGCTTTAGCCAGATGCAGTACCTGACGGGTTGGTAATTAAAGAGGGCAGAAGATTATTGTCGGGGACTCAAGAAGAAGACATCTGGAGACAACCGGAGATAAGCCAGATGCGTAGATTGTCTTTGTAAATATAGTCAAATTAATCTGATGGTATAATCTTGTTTGTAGAAAAAGAAACGAGAACGATGCCGTCTTTCTATTTCAGTCTGTTCATCTCCGTTTCTGTGGGCTGCACCCACAGGGGGTGAGGATAGCTAGATAGCATGCAATCAAACTATGTGATGTGTTGAATTCAGCCTTGCAATATTCAAGCTACGTAGAGTAGTAGACAAAAAAAAACACATGAATACAGAAATGTGGTTGTTTAGGTTTGTTTGGGTTGACGGGAGACTCAAAAACTCAATATTAATACAAAAAACTAAAACCCCCAAAATCTTAAATTAAACGATTGTACACTTATCTAAAAACTGTGGCACAACCA
Organism: Trematomus bernacchii; assembly: GCF_902827165.1. Lineage (NCBI taxonomy): Eukaryota > Metazoa > Chordata > Actinopteri > Perciformes > Nototheniidae > Trematomus > Trematomus bernacchii. The sequence goes on along the minus strand of NW_022987851.1, from coordinate 8,752,670 downwards.
AAACTGAGTTTACAATATGATGTACAGTATGTTATTTGGTTCAAAAACCACACCTTTAGGCCAGAATGTATTATAGCTTATAGGCACATTCTGCATCCTACAGGCAGGGCCGATTTTTGGGATTTTCATGATCTAGTTGGGTGCTTTTTATGTCCTGTGGGGGGTCACAAATTGGATAATATATTGATTTGTAATCAAGTTTCAAACCAAGTCAGTGGGCTGCAGCATACATTATTTTTGAAAGTGTAATGCATAAGAATCAGTTGATTGTTACTATTAATGATAGCTAGATGATGATTAGCTTCGACTGACGTAGTCTTTTCATTATATCTGAGTCAGTGTAAAAAGAAAACAATACAATGATATATCTTTAATGTTTTACTCAAATTGAAATGAAAGAAAAGCATTACAACGTTTGTTAAAAGGTAATCCTTCTGACATTGGATGAATGTAATTAACTTTAGCTCTCTAGCTTGTTTATTCACGCAATTTAAAGCAAAGTATAGCCTATAGCTGCAATATAAGTTAGTGTGCATGTTGTCGGACGTCCACTGACTAACGTAGAGCGTTCACACAGGATCTGCTGGTCATATGATGTCCTGATGAACAGAAACACAAGCAGCCCGCTGGACTCAGATCTCTAGATACCTCATCACTCCTCCGCTGCTCCGGTACAAGTCCGGGCTGCGGTGGTTTGTTGATACAAACATGTCGTCTTCTTCTGTTTGCTTTAATCGAGGCTACGTAGTTATTCAGCGGCCCCATCGTCAGTAAATGGAAGTACTACAAAGAATCCCGTTTAGTGCAGTTATTTCACAAGTTTTGTTATATACAAAGCTCGAAAAAAATTACCGAGGTCCGGACCTCGGTGACCTCAATGGTGGATACGGCCCTGCCTACAGGCACAGCACTTGTAAGAACAGAAAATCAAACAAAAAACTTAAGGATAACCTCAGGCTTTGATTCTAAAACCATACCTAATGACCATTAGCATCGACTGGCCTTCTCTCCAAATCTCTGTAGATATATAGACATCTTTTTAAATTGTTAATACATGATGACTAATCAGGCTAGCTATATGAAGTAGATATTATTTCACGTATACGAGGATACAAAATACCCTGAAAGTATGACTGGTTCATTGGTCTAACAAAGTGTATCGGGGCATAACATAGGCGTCCACCAATCAGAGGGTCATTGGTTTGATCCTAGCTTTTGGGCAAGATTCTTACCCGAAATTAAGTTGCTTGGAATAAAAGTGTCAGCAAAATGTAATGTAATGTACGAATTATCAATTTTCAACACTCACTCAAGGTTAATTGCTTTATACTTGTTCATACAAATGCACAACTTTTTACTGTGATATCTTGTTTAAATAGTTAGTTTATCACTTTATCACTTTATTTTTGCTGTATTATTATTTTAATTTGTATTCTTTATTTTTACTTTGTGAGAATCCTGTTTTTCATTCTTACACTGTTGCAGCTATCAACGCCCGGATTTCCCCAAGGGGATAAATAAAGTTTTATCTTATCTTACTGTATTGCTTAACATTTCTCCTTACACGCTTGTTATTTAAGGAGTATTATTGGTATTTCTTGTAGGACATAGAACAGAAATAAGTTGTTTGGCTTGTGGTTTTATCTTAACCTTTAAAGGACACATGTGCTGTCCAAAGCAATAAATAATTCATTTTAAAAATATCAATAATATTTATCCAAGATCTTGTATTCAGTAAAGACAGAACAAGTAGAACTAATCAGCAGATACACGCTTGCCCACACAGTTTGAATTGAGTGCCTTGAGTCAAGATGCTCAGACTGTGTGAAGTCTCTGATGGAGAGTTGTACCACCTGTTTGGCCCCATCTCTTCACTGCTCAGTGAGGCACAAGATGAAGCACTTTACATCTTGGTGATCCTCCTACTACTGCTCATCACTCTTCATAATACCTTCCAACGCCTTCCCTCGGTAATCTGCTAAGCAAAATGAGCAATGCCCCGATCTTTCTGCCACCCCCCCCAAAAGCACAGACACGCTTAATTTCAATTCAGTGATGACAGTGATGAGACAGCCCTCCCCCATCGTCACCATCAGACAGTGAATAAGCAGACACATGGGCTCTGCCACACTGCTCTGTTTAAACTACAGATTAATTCGCAGGACCAGCAGATGGCTGAGAAGTCGGTCGTTAACCTAATGTGCTTTTTAGTTTTCCTTATGCGAGTGGACAGAAAGTGTGGAATGGTCAGTGGTACAGTGAATAGTCTATTTGTTTTTGGTTCTTTTTATGCTTATAAAGTAAAAGCACCAGATGTTTGGTTTGTTTGTATAGGTTGCATTTATCAAGCTATACAACTTGGATGGATTATTGAACAGGCCTCTGGGTCTGGGCCAGAACCTCAATTTAAAATGTCCATTACCATCTCTTGTTGGAAACGACCAGAGGGAGAGGCTAAATGACCACTAAGAGATGCCACACAACCTCAGAAGAGTTTCAAAATGACCTCAACAAGATATCAAATGACCACAATGAGCCAAAATGATCACAAAGGGATGCAAAATGACCACATAAAGATGCCAAATGAACACATAGAGAAACTAAAAACCACAAACAGACGCAAATAGAATGCTGCCACAAAATGACACCAAAGAGAACCAAAATGACCACAAACAACTACAAAGTACATAGATGATAATTCAGATGACAAGTGTTTAAAAAAGAGGAACCTAATGACCACAAAGGCCCCGTTTACACTTGTCATTTGAAATACATTTGATTACACTTACACTCTTTTGTCTGTTGACTACATCATAATTTCGACAGCAAGTAAAAGCCATGATTAGGGTAGGTAATTCACCTCAAACACTTTTTGTTATATTCCATAGAATGCTCTTAACATCCCGATAGCAATGAATATATGAAATGCTTTCACAATAAATACATCAAAAAGTGTCATCTGTGGAAATTGTGGTACTGTAAAAAGCACGACCAATCATCTGAGCCGGCCCGGGTCAGATAATTGGATGGCCTACCTGCCTGTCAGCCTTCCATCTCGTGCACAAACTTATCTCGTGCCCTCATTGGTCATGTTTGTGTGTGTTGGAGGAGCGGCTCTGTAAGGATGTGTGAAGGAAGGGGCAGATTTTTTTCGGCTGCGTACTTTCAAATTCTAGCGCACTCGAGCTGGTTTCTCCATTCTTACCTACCCTACCTTTAAGAGAGGAGATGCAGCCATCGAGAGATGACAAGCAACCACATAGAGCATTCAAATAATCAGTAATGAGACACAAAACAACAACAAACACAAAACGATCATTAAAAAACACAGAGATGCCTAAAGACAAATCGACGAACAGAGACACGACAACTAAGAAACCTCTTACTACCACAAAGAGACGCAAAACTACCACAAATGTAGACAAATGAACACAAAGAGCCACCAGAAGAGAGACAAAACATGGGTCTTACTAAAAGTGCCAGGTTATTTATATAATTCAGTCCAAATTAATTCCTGTGGTAGAAGTCTCAGAGAGAATAAATAACAGACTAAAAATGGCAGACACATAGTAATTCATAAATATACTATACCATTGCCACTTCCAGAATTTAGAATTCACCTCCAGTGTCTAATATTTACATTGTGCTCCAGTTTATCTCTGTACTTTTAACAGTCAATGCAATATCGATGGCACTTTTTATGAGAGGTAATTTGAAATAATCCATTTAAAGTTGTAAAGAGCCCTCAGGATTTGCATTTTAATTATACATTTTGATTTACTGGGGTTGATTACTTTCATTCTCTGGCAGCAGGTTAATTGTATGAGCTCGGCACTTCAACACTGTGACTTGTCATTACGTGAATAATATAATGAGGCTTCAGTTAGCCAAGTGTGGCATGTTAACTATGTTGAAACTTTTCCTAGCACATATACTATTTCATTATTTTAAGGGATTCATCAGGTGATTTCACAATCTGTAATGCTGTGATCTGTGTGGTCTTATGAAAAAGAGTTGCCTATACTGGCTCCATGTGCATTCATTTGACCCTCAGACCTTCTTGTAGAACAACTAACAACCACTGTGTTCTTGATTGGTTAAAAAGGAGATTTGCCATGTTGATGAGAATTGAACTTGTTGAACTAGTAGAACAAACAATAACGCACATACTGCTGTTACTATTATTACGTTTCTCAATGATTTCCATCGATTGACTCCCATGCTCGGCCAGTAAGCTCAGCTGTAACTTTGCTCTGCAAGGACCTGGTCCATTGGGAGGCCTGCTTAGCTCAGTGTGGACGGGGGTGGGGAATTAGTGTGGGCTTTCAAAGGAGCCATGGTGGAGAGATCTGCGATGCATCGGAAATCATTGCTGCCATCAGTTCCCAGCGGACGGCAGCAGTGCTGATTTGTAAACACAGTGGGTGGGAAAGGACATTGATGGAACATGTCATGATTGTTTGTTTAGGACTGTTGTTCCATAAAAACATTATTTTTTGCGTTTATAATATTACCATTAGTCTGTTTTCTTCGGTCATTTGGGAAACAATGCTGGTTGTCATATGAATTAAATTATTTATATTAAAGGCATACACTATATATACAGGTCCTTAAACGAACCCAATATTTAAATGATAAATGGACATAGGAGCTGAAAAACATTTAGATTAGGGCCAGGCTCTGAGTGAGAAACCCCATTGTCTAATTACAGGATATAGATTTGCAGTCTGTCGGTTGTTAAAGCCAAGATTCATCATTATACAAAGAACTGTGAATGATCCAAGGAAGAACGCCAACTCTGAAATGTGATTTCAATTATTGTGACTAGTCGAAGCTTTTCCATATCAGTAATTGCTTTAGGTCCAACAGGGTTCTTTTGAATTATACTGTTCACAGGAAGAGGATATTTTCTCTTTATTTTAGTGAAGAAAACTCAATTTGATAAACACTTATCGGCAGCCATTGTTCGGTGATGTTATCATGTGCCAAATAGAAGAGCAGTCTAAGGAGAGTTTTTAAATGTTTTATTTTCTACAGTTTTTCCTGCCAGATGAGGAAAGTGGCATGTTGCTGGTGGTTTTGGAATTCCATCTACTTTCCCCAGTGTTTTAAGCTTCTCCCTCAGCTCAGTAGTTTAATATTAGGAAATTGACACATTTAGTGCTCACGAGATGTTTATGAATCCAATTCCTTTATCTTTATTTGTTTGTCTATTGATTTTCACCAATTTGTATTCATCCTTACCTCCCATGTCTGCTGCACCCCTGCTGTGCAGTTCAGCGTCAAACATCCAAAATCTAACCTTTCCATCTCCGGCCATCAGGCAAACTCTAAATGTCAGATGGATCTACCCTGAGATGCCTGGCAATCAGGAACACTTTTGATGTACCAGACACCTCTCATCTTCATTTGTGTGTGATTTGAGATGGAGAGTTGCTGGCCTGTCCCATTGTGGGAGGGGGGCTGGTCTGTAGAGGCAAGGGCCAGATGAGACCCCATCTGGATAGACCCCACATCCTGCCAACTCTCACCCCAGTGTCTCGGGACGCTCCCCACTTATCAGCAGCCATCAAAGGGTGCCTGCCCACCAGCACGCCCTGAGTGGGCTGCCAGCTCAATGACTCCCTCGCCTCATTACTGACACAAAGAGGCGAAAACAGGGAGCTCCTCAATCACTCAAACACCCGCAGGTCCCAGGGTAGCAAATTTGGGTTTACAAATTGGAATGTGTTTATAAAACATTGTTAAGCTTGTGTTTCTATTCAAGATATACTTCAATATATAAAATAAAACTCATAAACACTCAACTCCACAGCTTACAGTTGTTCCACTGAGAATTTTGATTACGATAAATACAGGATCTGCAGTGAAACATTGTGCTTAAGGAAAATGGCCCTGGCCTCGCTCTCAGTCAGACACTGACAATGGCCGTCATCTCCTCCTTCCTACACACACAAAATAAATATAACCCAGTAACAATACTGGGTTAATGTTACCCAGTACCCATGGGTAGAAAACGATTTGGTCACCATCAAACCAAAAGTTAATGTTGTCAACCCTATGTTAGACTCACCAACTATTGGCTTAGTATATATCACAAATGTATTCTTAGTTGTGAAAATATGAGTTTGCAAACATACAAATATGACAATAAAACTAGCTGCAAATAACCAGTTGTCTTGGGCTTCATTCGTGACCCAATGATTTTCTGCCTGTAATTTTTATATACTTAAATCACCTTCTCATTTGTTATTTCTGTTACTCTAATGATATCAGGTACTTATTGGAATTGTTTTGTTTGTTTACTGGAAAATAAATAAGAGGAATCAACTAAATAAATGACTAATTGTTTTCAAATGTGTTCAGCTTCATGTAGCCTACAACTTATATTTTTGCAAGGATAATAAATAATATATTGTTTTAATGCCCATCAATACCGTTACAGGTTAGTCTATCCTTGTGGCTCAAAGGGAATATTCAATAACTTAAAACCCCAAATTTACCAATTCAACAAAACCTTAAAATATCAAGACATTACTTTTGTCATTTTGATAGTTTTTTCAGATTTATAATCACTGTGGGATTTTAAGGTTATTCCAATTTTAAGAATCATACTTTTTTTCAACTACAAATCGACTGAAGATTGATCTGCCACATGGGGTTTAAAGGGAAAACAGTGTAAGTGGTCTCTGGTGTTTAAGAACAAAACATTTTCATGGATGAATAATCACACACAATTTATTTGTTACAAAGAGATCACTCAAAGACTCCTGAGGAGAGGAGGAAGAAAGAGAGACGAAGGATATTCATCACAGGCGTTTGAATAGAGAAGCATGTAAAGCATGAGCAACAGTATTAGTTTGCAAAGAGCTTTTCTTTGTGTGAATGCTTCATAACTCGTTTATTTTCCACACAGTTACAAGACGGTCATTTGAGACAGAAATACCTAGACATCACTGTTATCTCATAGATGTATGACTCCTCTACAGGGGAAACCTTACTCCTTTCTTTGTTCTCATCCTTTTTTTTCTTTCTCTTCCAACGCCACATTAGACGGAGAGAGATAGTGACTCATTCCCTCTCTGACACCTGAGATCGAGCGCAGAGCTTTGTTTCGGGGATGATTAATACAAATGCATGTCAGACCAGAATGAAAAGGTGAAAGTAACCTGAGTGTGCACATCAACGCTTTTATCCTCTGTTGAACAAACCTAAAACATCCACACATTATATATATCTGCTTATCTTGCTAACAGTCAAATATACAATGGCCTTTACTTTATGATCTCCGAGGCATAATAATATGGTCTGAGAAATTGTAATAATAATAAATAATAATTTTGTGACATCAGTACAAAGACATTAGCCTAACCAGCATCTGCTTTAGTGTAATTTCCCTCTTAAAAGTAATTCCAATGTCATTAAGTTACTGCTCTGTTATTGGGCATCATTGGGCTTTGTCTCTTTTACTTAACGCTCTTACCAAAATAGTTTGTGTTTTATTCATTGAACAAGGCAAAATGAAGTGTCTAAATGGAGTTATTAAAGCCCATTAAATCTGGAGTGTGGCACTTTGCTTTTAGCCCATTATCTCTCTATCTTTGTCTTTTTTTCTGTCGGAGCTGATCTGGAGTTAAGGGTACATTGATTGTACAGCTGTGTTGTATAATGTCAGACTTTAAAACTTGTATTTATCTGCAAAAAATAATCAAACTATGAGTATCTGAGTTCAATTTTTTATTTGGCCTCCAAATTGAAATGTATTTTTCTGTAGGCTGCGTATGCTCATCTGCATTGCAGCCTACAAAGAGTCTGTTGATTGACAGGGTTTAGGTTTTTGAAGCCATGGAAATACACATACACTTGGACTTCACATTAAAATAATCAGAATGATCAAGAGTAGAGAGCTCACAGTAAAAAAACATATTTTAATCGTACTTGCCACAAGTGGTTTCTCTCAATGCAGATCATGTTCCCTAACCTTGAACTGATATTTTAATTTAAACCATGAGATTTTGTTAACAATAAAGGTGTAACGTCAGAAATGGTTTTAGATTTGTTTTGCATTCCTAAAATGGGGAGTTGGATGGGATAATTCTGCATATTTCGTTTTTTTTATTTAGAGGAACTAATTTAGTTTTTCCAAAAATAGGGTGATGCATTTTATTCAGTGGAGAATATTATTGACAAAGTGTTCTATTATTATCCAGAATAACGGGGACTGTGATGTGTTGAATTGTGTAAATGTTCATTTGCCAATAGTTTAGACAATAAAAAAAGCTATCTGTTTGGCAATTCGTTTGAACTGACCATTTAAAAAGGAGCCTATTGCAGAGTTGAGCAATGAGGAGGGTAGCCACACTCCCTTCATAGTTTAGCTCTCAGTCCCCTGGAGCCAGTTCATGGGGCTCCTCTTTGGAGACGAGCAGGGATCCTCTCCCCCCCACCCCCGCAGCTTTTTTCTTAGTTTCTAGCTCAGTGCACCTTATTACTTTACAGGGGAGGAGGTGTTCATCAGCCACAGACTCCATCCTAGATTGTTGTCAGCTTTATGGAAGGATACGGCCCATATCATTGTTCAGTGTGTTCCACTGTATCTCTGTCAATATAAGTCACTGATGGGAAGAGCTGCTGAGCTGCTAACACAAGGTGGAAGCTGTTATGTTGGGAGGGCTGGATTTATCAAGGACTGTAAAAAGTAACACTGTTTTCTCATTGGTATTGATCTTATCCAACTCTAAGAAAGAACACAAGTGAGTGTAGTTCCCAAAAAGTCAATTCATTTATTTTAACATAGATAAAATATAAATACATATCATTCATTTCGCATACACCCTGTCCCCCACTGCTTTATTCTCTGTGGAGCTAGACTGTTGACGGGCGACCTAGGTGACTTTTCCATTGGCTGTTATCAATCACCTTCATCTAAAGTAAATTAATTCCAGATTAGTGAGCGTGGCTGTAATTAGATTTCATGAGCAGCGAGTTAAGAGGCTAAAGCAGCGCTTTGAGGAGCGGCAGTCTGCTATGAAGGCCATGTGAATTAGCGAGTAGATATGCATGAGTGGGACCTTCAGTTCTTACCATGGTAAAGATGGGTGAAGGAGGTTGTTGGGTGAAATCTGTATTGATTCCTCAGGGGAGGAGGAAGAGAGCCAGGTGATAAACTTGGCCTACTTAGGTTGACAATCAATACAGATTTCAACCCTTCCTGAGGAAATAAGCATCAATTACCTGTAACATAGCAGAAGAACTGCAGCCGATAATTACATCTCACACAACAGGTCAGTGGATGGACTGACTGTGTCTCCAACCTGACAAGGTGGCTAATGCAATTCAGCATGCTCAGGAGGCGGCCGAATGCGCTTGTTACTGCAGCCACGTACCATTGAGCCAGGTCGCTTCCCCTTCAATCAGCTTGACCTTTTCCGCCGTGACTACAGTATAAGTGGCTTTGTGAGTTAACACGTCGCTCGGCGGGGAGAGAACTATGAGCAAGTTTTTTTTTTTACGTGGAGTGCGTACGCTGGGTTGATTAGAAATGTTATGGTGTGTTGGCCTTGTTCATGTAGCACTGCGGTCTGATATTGTCCCCAGATGTTATTTCTGGAGAAATTAATGAGCTATCCATTGCTGTGATAAATATAATCCTTTAGCAGCAGAATAGGAGTGAGGGTCCTCTGCTGAGCCATTGAGTGATTCAGAGCAGGATGTACAAGATAGAGGTGGACAAACTATACAGCTCCAGCAGGTGGTGAGATGATTAGTAATTAAACCTTTGGGCAGCATTACTAAGAGTAAATAATACAGATTGCCTTGATCATGTATGACTGTGATGCTATTTCAGCAAATTAAATTAGTTGATCATAATTTTGACTAGGAACTCAATGATTAACCTGTATCTCTTCTGTTAACAACTTATCTTTTGCTCTTATGGTATTATCTAATAATTATGTGTGAATGGCGAAGCCACACACAGTCTGGTATTCGACATACTTATCTCATCTTATTCTCCTTCTTCCGCAACAAATGTTGTCATGCTACTCGTCCGGCAGCGTTGACAAAACATACGGAATGACCGGGATCAGGTTGCTATGTCTTTTATAAGAGATTCGCCTAGCCGTTTTCACACAAATCGCAGAAAACTGCGATCATTTGCCCCATAGGAATGAATGGGACATCCATTTGAACAGAGCTAAAAAACACCCCACTTTGACCCCATACAGATTCTGCATACTTAAATGTAGAACAAAAATTACAAGTTTACACAGTTCTCGTTGGATATTTGTTGATAGCTAGTACGGTTCTCACTAGTCGCAGCTTACGTTTTGTGGAAATGTCACACTCTTTCACATTTTATAATAGGTGTGTATGGGAGAGCTCGTTAAGACGTAGAGTGGCGACATCACGGCTAGAGGGGAGAGGAGCTGGACATTTTTTTGGAGGAGTTTTTTTTCCAGCTATTGCTCGGCTGGCCACAATTTTCACTCTTCATACATAATTTGGTGATCATAATGCAGGGACATTTGTCACGGCCGCACCGATATGCTCATTTAATCAAACGGACTTACACATATAGCAAACACGAGAGTCATCAGGTGTTCATCTGGCATCCTAAATACTCTGGGTAGGATATTTAGCTGATTGGAGTTACAGATGAGCTCTGCAGTGTTTAAGGACTTGTTAGTGGATCAGAAACTGTGAACAGAGTTGGACAGTGCTGCCGTAAAGTTGTTGTCGCAGTTCCAGCCGTTGGTGCGCCGTGGAACGGAGTTTTTTTTTTTCTTAGCGGAAGAAATACGATAATTTTAAGTCAATAAAATAATTTCAATTAATATTGGGAGTCGATCCCTTAGTTTGTTTAGTATCTGGCCATGTAATAAGCGGGATAATGTGCAGCGACTTGGTCATTATGGGGAAAAGAACACCTTTCAGGCTCATCAAGATCAGCCTGACTGATTACGTAAACACCAGGCTTACTAACCTACCCGCACAATTTTTCTCTGGTGTCAGAATGTCTCACGATGTTAGTGAATTCTTAAACATTTTTCATTTCGGGTTAAAATGAGTTGTAACTGCGTTACTGAGAATTGTAACGGGTAGTATATTACCTACATTTCATTAGTAATGCGTTGCAGTACTTCGTTACAGCAAAATGTAATACATTACTTTAACTCCGTTACTTTTGTAACGCGTTACACCCAACACTGACTAAATCCAGTGGTAATCCAAAGATGTTCAGAAACGATGCAGGAATGTGGTACAAGAATCCAAAAATGTAATAGATAAACAGTTAAAATAGTCAGCTACAAGTGAGCTAAAATTAATGGATATTATTTGTTGTACCTTAACAATACAACAGGGGTCAGACTGACCCACAGCCCCCCCCCCCCCTCTCACCCCCTCTCACCAGTCATGTGTTGCCCCGGCAAGCACAGACGATGAGAAAGAGCCAGACATGTCCAAGAGCTAAAACCTTATGAAGGGGCCACCATGCATATGTCCTCCACACTCACGCAGTTGGTGAACTTGAACAAGGCTGTTGACACAGCCATACCCAGTGTAGAGTGTGCACGGACCCCAGTGGGGAAGGCTCTCCCGCCCGTCCATAGGCAGGTGAAATGCACTCGCAGAGCCATCCTGTCAGGCGTTTCTTGGACAGAGCTTTACCAGCCACACCATCCCTAAAGCACACAAACAGCTGTTCAGTGCGCCTAATAGAAGCCGTGCGCTCTACATAACATGCCAGTGCACGCACCGGGCAGAGGAGGTGCAATTTAGCCTCCCTGGCCCCAATATGGGGTGGAAGACTAAAGCCGTCTGTCTGTATAGCCCTCGACCTGAACGAACTCCTTAAGTTCTTGGGAACAAAGGAGGGGTTCGGTCCGAGTGTCGCCCCGGATCAAAAGGCAACTCGGGTGCATCGACAGAGCGGTCAGCTCAGACACTCTCTTGGCCGTAGTCAAGGCAAGCAGCAACGCTGTCTTCCATGACAGTGCCTTCAGGGAGGAGAGCTCCAGAGGTTCAAATGGTTCTGTGACCAGAGCCTCGAGCACCAACGGCAGGTCCCATTGCGGGGAGGAGGCATGCACCACTGGGCGCTGTCTCCTGACCCCCTGCAAAAACCGCGTCATAAGCGGCTGACTGAAGGCTGACCTGCCGCCAAATCCCTCATGACAGGACGAAATGGCTGCTGCATACACTTGAATTGTGGAATGAGCAAGCCCCCTGTCTACCAGTATCTGTAAGTAGGACAGAATAGAGCCCAACGTACAAGATAGAGGCTCTAGACTCCTTTCTTCACACCACACGCTGGAATCCCAACCACTTTGGCTTGTAACAGGCTGTGGTGGATCCTGCTCTTGCTGACTGGATAGTTTGACTTTGTCAGACAGTCCCCCCTGTCTCGGCTTGTCCCTCTCAGGAGCCAAGCCTGGAGAGGTTGGCCCAGAGTGGGTAACGGCCCTATTGCACCTGCTTCCTGAGACAACGCCCCCCAGACCTGAGGAACCGTCCAGGGCTGGCCCACCATCATCTGTGTCACCTCTGCGTACCACGGCGCCAAGCGGCGACCTGGGGCCACTAGGATGACTGACAGACGTTCTCGTCTCACCCTCTCCAGGAGGGGGAGAATGAGACGCAGCGGTGGAAAGGCGTAGAGCAGCTTTCTTGGCCATGGCTAGTGTGCAAACGCGTCCACCCCCAAGGGCAGATTGTCCCGCCGAGCCAGGGAAAACCACAGGGCACAGTGGCTGTTGCGCCGGTTGGCGAACAGGTCCACCTCTGCTCTCCCGAACTGAGCCCAGATCTGCTTCTCCACCTCCGGGTGAAGCATCCACTCTGGCAGGGGCCCGCCTCTTGACATGAGGTCGGCCCCTCTGTTCTCCCGCCCCGGAATGTGGAACACATTCTCTGAAGCCCACAACCACAGGTTCTCTGCTGTGGTCAACAAGGCGGACTCCGCCCTGCCTGTTGATGTACGCCACTGTGGTGTGGTTGTCGCTCCTCACCAGCACATGTTTGCCCTATATTAAGGGTTTGAAGTGCTGTAGGACCAACACTACTGCCCGCAGCTCTAGAAGGTTGCTGTGCCGAGCCTCTGTCAGAGGCCAGCCACCACCTATAGCTCTCTCTAGGCAGGTTCCCCCCCATCCGGTCACGGATGCGTCTGTGAACACCGTGATGTAGGAGGTCACTCGCCCCAGTGGAGTTCCCCTCCGCATATGCTCTGGGGACCCCCAGTATCGGAGGTTGCCCTCCACTGAGGGGGGGATGGTCACCAGACGTCGTTTGTGCCTCTTGGGATCTAAATGAAGGCCGATAAACCACCTCTGCAGGCAACGCGTATGCAGTAACCCCAGTGGTACCACGAAGTGAGCAGCCGCCATGAGACCCAGAGTCTGCATGATGGTCAAAACTGTCACCATTGCCCCCTGTCGCAGTCTGCAAACTGCCCGAAGCAGGGATGCCTGTCTACTTTCTGTCAGGGTGGCACGTAGTCTGCCTGCATCGAGCAAAACCCCCAGATACTCCACCTGCTGGTGAGGTATGGGGCAGCTCTTTTTTTTTTGCTGCTGAGGAGTGATCAGCGAGACACCCAACACGCCCAGATTATTGGCCGCTGCCGTCAGCTATGCTCCGAGCCGGAATATTTTATCTAGATATTCTAGCGTTTCACGGTCACGAGGCAGCTGAGGCAGAGGCTTTTTCCCCCTCCGCCCAACCTACTGCCTGTGGGAGCAGATGGGCCCGCCAGGCTCTCATCAAGGGGGGGGGCACGCCTGAACACGCTGTGTCCTTGCGGCCCTGCACCCTGAGGATTCCCGCCATACCAGCTACTGGAGCCCTCGTCTTCAGTGGGTGCCGCCACGTCGCATCCACACACTGCCAGATATCTTGCAACGGTGGCGAAACGAAGGCCGGCTGAACCGGGCCGTAGAACCCCTGACGGAGGCGGCTCACCGGCTTCGGTGGTAGTGGTGGGGGGAGCGGTAGTCCTACATGCTCCGCCACCATGGCCATCACCAACGAGAAATCCTGACGGGCAGACCTGCGCGATGGACCCTCATGGACGCCGGACCCAGAAACGCCCGACACTGAGAAGTCCTCGTCTTCTTCCTCCTCGACAAACGGGGCCGCCCGGCCCGCCGGAATGGCGAATACGAATGGCACCTCCCCGGCCACCTCCTGGTCCTCCATCTCCACCACATCGAGTTCCTCCTGGTCCTTCACCTCGTCCGGCGAGACATAGTGTGCCTGGAAGTGCTCCAGACGATGCTGGCGTCTGAGCCTCGGGAGCGAACGGCAGGCATTGCAGGACGGGGAATGTTTTACGCCATCCACAGCGTGGTCAGGCCCCAAACACTCGAAACAAAGGCGGTGGGGATCAGCGCCCGCAATTAAGCCAGGACATGTAGGGCAAGGCCGGGGCTCAAGGAGTGGTGAATCCATTACTTTTCTTATTCTTTCGTCTTCTCACGTTTAGCTTTTCAGTTGTTTGTCCTGCTCGCTGAAGAGAAAAAGGATGACAGTCGAGAGGCGTAGCCGCCTTATATACTGTGGGCCTGCGCGCGCATTCAGGTAGGCTCGCCCCGATTGGCCGGCTACGTTTATGCAACTCAGTATGTGAATGCTCGCATAGCATGGTAGAGAGTAGTACCCATAGAGTCCAGTAGAGGGCGGAGCCTGTGTGAGATATAACTAATGCTATTAATACTTTCTCAGCAGGGGTAATGTTACTGTAGCATCGGGACGCGCACCCTAGTTTCAGTCACACAGTCAACATTTCTCTGAGTTTTCTAGTTACATTTTTCTTTACTTTTAGCATTTTGAGTATTGTTTTCTTCCTCTGTTGGAGACCTTACTGTGTGTGATGACTAGAAAAAAGAGGTTTCATATGTAAACGTCACACAGTCAGGTGTGTGTTTACAAATAAATCATCCCCCCTGGGTAAATTCCACACGCTGTTGCAGTTATTTTACTTACATCTTCGAATAGCATGATGCTAAACAAAGGGAAAAGGATGGCTGGGCGAAGAGCAGTGATAGCCAGTGGTGATTATCACAAAGGCACATTTTGCTTCCTGCAAAAACATAAAAACCTACTGCTATAGTATATGAGCAAACACGTTATAAAATTATAACTTTTAAAAAGAAGATCTATGCATTTTTGTGATGTTTGAGGAGGAACATTTCTATTTATTCCATTAGAAATTGAAAAACACAAACGTTTAATACTAATCCATTGTAGCACCTCAGAATTTTCTCAAAAAATATACCATTCAACATTTTAGACCAAAAATAACAATCATGGTTGTGAAAAACTGTTTTGAGTTGTACCTCCCAGTGTGTGATGGTTGCTTTTGTATGTAAATGTGTTCCTATGAAAACTGAACTTGACCCGCACATCACAGCACCTGGCTGAGTGGATGTGCAGTGTAAACAGTTTGAATGGACTCTTCAGCACCATTAGCTGAGGTTACACTGTAATTGATTGCTGGCCTTTTAATACAGACGACTCCAGCATCGGCGAGATAAATATGGCCTCACAGGCTTCATCTCAAATTTTTCTAAAAGCCCCTGTCTGGCTTTTGTAAAATATTTTCAAGTGAGCTAATTAGCCTATCTGACAATGGCAAAATGGAGAAATAGACAAAAGGAATAATTTTTACAATAAAGGTCCAATCCTAAAGCAAATTAAAGTGCGAGTGCCCCACTTAAGCACCGCTGTTCACAGTAAAACAGCTCCATTTGAAGCCATCTGGCTAGTAAATGCTTCACTGTTTGTTTCCAAAGAAACCAGCACCAACCAAAGCCTTTATGTCTGAACAATTCCCAGAATAAGAATGGTGACAGCAAGCTTTTGCATTATTGCCAGAAACACACAGGTATCTGTTCATTTACACAGCCACCACTGCGTGAGTGGAGACGGCATTTATTAAAAGAATTGGCAAAATACATAATTAATAAAGAAATATTGACATATCAAATAAATTACTTTGAGAGCTCAGAGAGGAGACGGAGGAGAATGAGTAAGAATAAGGCAGGAGAGAGTAAGACATGTAGTGATATAGACAGCATGACATAAAAGAGGAGTTTGTAGCACAGCGCAGCCCCCCCCCCCCCCTCTTCAGCCCCAGCTGCTTTATACTCCGACTCTTTTCATGTGCGAGGGCCCCAGTCCTCCACCGAGAGCCGGACCCACAAAGAGCCCTCACTGCCTCCAGCCTGTGGAAAGGTGACACAATCAATAGCCTCTCCCCTGTCGGCTCCTTCGTGCTGGCAATGTGGATGAATGTACCCCCCCTCCTCCTGCCTTTATTTTTCACTGTCTCACAACTTGTGAGACAGCGACCCTTTTAGCGGTTGGATTTTCAGGGAAATAATCCACCACGAGAGTAGGTAGAATTGCAAACCATGGTGACTTTATTTAAAAAAAACACCACAAGAGAACAGTAGCCAGCATGTAGGTGTTCACCCCTCTCTGTACAGGTTCACCGCCCTGTCTCTGACTGAAGACTGGCTCATTTATAGAGGTTCTTCAGATGACTTGATTGAAAGAAACCATTCACAGGTACACTTAATAAATACACACGTCATTATAATTATTATAAAGAAGATCCATAATATCATTTACATAGCATTATTAGTTGTTTATAGCCATCTGTTAATTAAACCCAAGAACAACATTATAAGAACAACATTATAACTGTCCATAATAAATATAACTACATTCCCAACTAAGAAAGAAACCCCTGCGCCTATCTTGCCACTTGGTTCGTCCCCGAACCTTCTTTGGTCAGTGTTTGTTCCCCCCGAGGACCTTTTGGCCGAACACACTGTAGCGGACACCGGACGAGACAGCATGGGTAAGTGATAGATGTAAACTTGACACAGTGTTCACTTATACAAGTAATGCAACTTTAACGTCATGATATATACACACCCTCAAACATATTATTGCACACAATGATTATTCTCAACCGCTGTCATCCTTACACAAGCATAAACACTTTCGGAGATCCCGCTAACCCCCTCTCTTTTCAGGTGGAGCCGAGGACCCGACCATTATCTTGCCAGACGACATTCCAATTAATACGGTTTAATCATTTAATAAATACTACATCAATAACTAGTATAAATTATATATACATTTGCAAATATGCAATGCCAAACTGTACTGTGCAAATCACGCTAATAAAGTGCAAACTGTTCACTACTAAAGTGCTGAGTGACATTATTACTGTGCAAAAGGAAGTCGTTATATAAAGTGCAAACCCACATGTGCAATATTACAAGGGCCCAAAGCCGTCAGTCCATAGTAACGAAGTTACCTTTGTTACACAACTCAGTGCAACTTTGACCCTATTCAAACAAAGTACAACTACAAATAGGGCTGAGAAGAACACTGAACGTTCAAGTGGATTGTTTTGTTTGTGTCTCCAGGAATCCATCTCTGAGAGATTCCACTTCCCAGAATCCCTAAAATTAGAAAATGTTCCAATGGATTATGGAAACATTTAGTTTTTAAATCGTTTTTACTAAAGTACTGCTGAGCCTGGAGAGGGTGTAGACTGCCATGTTCTTCTTCAGTCAATGAGTTTTACCTGCAAACAAGAAAGTTGTAGCAGTTGAGGTTCAGAGCTGTCTCCTACCTAAAACCCAACAAGGACAGGCTGGCCTGCATGTCCTCCTACAAAAAACGACCATATAGGCCGATTGTTCATGCCCTTATTACGACCCAGAGACACGTTTTAAAGTGTATGTTGTTTCTTACACGACCACTAGAGGTGCTCTAGTGGTCGTGTAAGAAACAACATGCTCCCGGCCCGTTCATTGCAAACGCTCCGGAGGGACGTTTATTCACAAATAGCCCTCTCTGGAAAATCCTAAATTGTGGAATAGTTTGGCCATTAAAATGCTTTTTGATTCGATTTCTGGCGAGAAGTGTATATTGTACTCTTAGAATCCACGTCCAGTCGATGTGTAGGATCTATAGTTTGATAGATATTACGAAGATGATTTGAGGTCTCGCCAGGATAACGTGGGGCAGCTTCCATGTAAAGTTAGCGTGGGTGAAAACAGTTTGTCTCGAAGTTTTCATAATAAAACCGGATATATTCCCCTCACTGTCAAATGATTACACAGTGATATCTGCATTACTCATCCACTAAAAAACATCAGTTTATCCTTGTACACAATTTAAAACAATCAATACTGTGTAATTAACAATGCTTTTGTGTTTTTAACCTTCGATTCAGAGAAACAAATAGTTTTTTCGGAGTTTCCGAAGACACTACAATACCCAGAATCCCCAGCTGTCGTTTGGGACTACAACATCCACCTTGCTTTACAAACCCCGTGATTAGTCATCAAGCCCTGTGATTGGATGTTGGAGTGGCAGTGCGACAAGGTTACGCTGAGCGTCAAACAGCTCTATGAAATGGAATGGAACCACGGCAGACTTTCCAAAACTGGAATTGGATGGGTCCAGCCCCCGGGTCCAGCCCCCCCCTTTATAAGAGGTTTTCGTATTTCCCACAATTAGAAGTTGCCAGTATTAAACTGTGTACACCCTGGAGGTTTAGGGGATACGAAACACAGTGGTGTTATCAAATTTAGAATATATAATTAATAAATGGGTGAATTAATATACCCACATGACACCTAAGGTCAGAAGAGCTTTATTTAACAGCTGGTCTTATGTCTGTGACCCCTCCTGTTATTCATTGATAAGCCTGAAACATGCACTTGTCAAGGTTCAGAGGCAAATATGGCAGTAGCCATCGATCATCTTAAGATAAGATAAGATAAGATATACTTTATTGATCCCAAGTTGGGAAATGTTTTTGTTACAGCAGCATACTACTTTGTTCTACTCCACTACAATTCAGAGTTTAACCTGGTATTTTTACTCCACTACATTTATTTTAGTTACTTTGCAGATTCTGATTAATGATGTGAAATATAAACAACCCTTAAATCAGACTTTAGTTACACCTGAGTCAAATTCAGGGAAGGTGATTGTCAAGTGCCAACATAAACTATGCAATATATTGGACGTTAAGTACTTTGTCAGACTTCATATTTATCTGTGGATAACCCCAACGTTTTGTTCTTATTCAAAAGAAGACCTTAACTTAAAGTATTCTTTAATGTTTAAATAAAGCCTTATTAGTTTGTCTGTTTTACACATCCTCCTGTTAATATCTTTGGACGTCCTGCACTAAACTGTTTTATTGTAGAGATCACTACAGTATCTTCTTGATATTTTCTATTCTATATTTCTATCATGCCTTCTACTTTCCCCCAATTTTGTATGTAGGCTACTCATAATATTTAAATGTTTTCATCAAATAAAACGTATTCAACAACAAAATTCAACAACAAAATTCAATAACGCGCTTTAACCACTAGGCGGTGCGGGTTAAAAAACCAGTGGTGTAGTTAATAAAACATATCAAACATAATATGACTATTAACTTTATTGTGAAATTAAAACAGAATGGTAAAGGAAAATACAGTTTCAGTCTCTCGATTTGAAGCTTATGCATTGTACCATGAACCTGTATAGACCTGTAACAGTCAACCGCATGAGGAGTTGGAAAGGTAGTTCAGTAAATAATATCTTTAAAAACAAAAAAAAAAATCCCTTTCTATCAGCTGTGCACCGTTATGGTGTAAATACAGCCTATCTACCAATTGGATCAAATATAAAAGTCAGCCGGATTAGTGTTGATACTGCAAGGAGACGTATTGTGTGAAAAGAAATGGAAGATGTTGTTTAATTGCTAATATATTTATGATCCACGTCACGTATTCAGTTTTGGCGGCATTTCTTACAGTTTGTCAAAAGGTCTTCTGATCAGGGCTCTATAAATAAATATCTACGGCAGATATGTAATATTTAATGCAGCCGAACCGTGTATTACAATGCCGTTAAGTGATGACTTCCAAAGAGAAAAGCAAGAACACTCGGAATAAAGTATTATTTTATTTAAAAAAAATGTTTTTCCGATTTCATATCGCATAAACACCATATCCCGACATGCATTGCGGCTAAAACAATCAATGTTTTAGCCTATCAAAACCTCTGAAAAAAGAAAGGTGTCTCTCAGAATCGAAAGGGAAAAACCTATGGGAAAAACACAAAAGCATTGTACACAATTTAAACCAATAAATGTCGTATAATTAACAAGGATAAACTGATGTTTTTTAGTTGATGAGTACTGCAGATATCACTGTTAAATCATTTGATCATTGGTTTTATTATGAAAACGTCGAGACCGGAAATACTGTTTTCAACCCGTAACTTTACATGGAGGCTGCCGCATACCTCATATCATCTTCGTAATTTTATCTATCAAACTATAGATCCTATATATCGACTGGACGTGGATTCTAAAAGTACAATATACACTTCTCGCTAGAAATCTAATCAAAAAGCGTTTTAATGGCCAAACTATCCTACAATTTAGGATTTTACAGAGAGGGTTATTTGTGAATAAACGACCATCTGTAACGTTAGCATTCAACGGGAGCACTAGAGGGCGACAACTTTAAAACGTAATTATAAGACGTATTAAGGGCTTGAACAAACGACATATTTGGTCGTATAAGGGCCTGAACAATCGGCCCATTTGGTCGTATGAGTTGGAGGACTTGTTGGGACAGGCTACTAAAACCAGGTAAATGTTAGCCTACCTTACTGGATGCTCTTTACTCAATTTTTCAGCAGTCCTCCCAAGCATGCTAGGGTGGTTCTGCAGGTTTACACCCCAAAAGCGTACTGTTTATCACACATGACATTCATTTGATCAGACACAGATCGCATAAGAACTAATGTGCTTTAAATGGAAAGGTCTAAGTGAGAAACTGAGCCACTTCATGACAGTAAGGCAACTAAAATGATGTATGTTAAGTTAACACAATGCAGGACAGCTACTTTTACTCAGATATACATTTTAAAAACGTTTGCAAGTGTTCACTCAAAATATACAACAGTGTTACACTTGTGCATTGGATGTTTACATGATTATAATACATGCCATGTCATCAAAACTGCACCGGGTAACAGATGCCGCCTCATTTCTGGTAATGACTTTCATCATTATTTTAACACTCCTGAAATGGTGAAGTGGTCCCCAGCCACATCATTTCTGCCCAGTCTGAGTCCAATCTGCCGAACACCTGACTCGCCGCCTCCCCTGAATCCGTAACAACAACAAGTGGTGGCGAGTGACGGAGCCCGGCAGATGTGCCTCAAAGTTTGAGTGTGTTCATTTAGTGCAGTGGTTCTCAAACTTTTTCTGTCATTCCCCACTTTGAACAGGTGGGCCTTTTCAAGCCCCACCTGTTCCTCATCGCTCCAATAAAATGGTACTGTAGACCAAGCTTAAAATGGTCAAATGTATCGTTCTATAACAGGGGTCTCCAAACTTTTTTAGGATGAGAGCTACTTAAAAAAAATAAAACAGGTCGTGAGCTACTTATACTCCTCTTTTTTAGTTTTTTTGCAGTGTATATATTTAGCACATTTTAACATTATTATATGCTTACCTTTAACCTTTGTGTGCTCTTTGGGTCTGTGGGACCCGTTTTCAGTGTTTACTAAAATAAAATGTATTCAATTTCATTATTTTAACCTGCTTTATTTGGGGGTGGACCTCACATCCTCGAGGGGGGTCCGGGGGCATGCACCCCCGGGAAGATATTTTTTTAAATGTTGAAGTGAAATGCATCAATCTGGTGCACTTTGAGCACAACATGATTTTATGGATACAGCTCTCAACACTCAGATGAAAGAGAGCTGTATACTTTTCAATAATCCAAACATCTTTAGAATATGATCACAACCCATAACAAATCATTTAAACTTGTTTATTCTTATCTTATGTTACCTAGTTAGCATGCTTTCTTTTTATTTATGCATATTTTACTAATTACTTTTTACTGTCCTATAGTACACATTGGAATGATTTCTTACTTTATGTATTACAACTAGGCTATATTAAATAGATAAAGGTGTGCTCTCTCTAGCTCTCTCTCTCTCTCTCTCTCTCTCTCTCTCTCTCTCTCTCTCTCTCTCTCTCTCTCTCTCTCTCTCTCTCTCTCTCTCTCTCTCTCGCTCACAGAGGCTGTGTGCTCCTCCGTGGCGATGACGGCTTGCGTTAAAAAATAATAATAAACATAGGCCTATTTGTAAAGTGGGGGGACACAAACGGGATTTCGAAAAGTGTCACGGTTAAACTCCTTGTGAAGTGTTGAGGTGCCGCTCCACATTGTTTTCTTCCCGACTGCAACGCTGTTGTGTGTGTGAGAGCGTTTCACGTGTGTTTGAGAGATTTTTACATATGTCTGTAAATTATTTTGGTTTCAGTTGTGTGTGTGTGAGCAGGCTCGGATTGGCCGGAGTCTCCGGCTGTAACAGTCCACTACCGCCGCAAGGACCCAGGTTCGATTCCGGCCTGAGGTCCAAAACATTTATTTAAAAAAGTTATAATAATAATCTCCCGTTCATCGCGTCCATTCGCGACCCACCTATCAGATCTCTGCGCCCCACACTTTAAGAAACGCTGATTTAGTGGCAGCTGATAATACTGTAACATCAAAATTGAAAAGCTTTCAAGCAATGTTAGTATTATCTTTATGCAACATCTAAAGGACACGTGAATAATGCAATGGTGGAGCCTAATATCCTTAAAGCCCCAACACTTTATTGGGAAGTGGTCGGGATGGATCCTGATAAAAGTTCCTTTTTTTTAAATCATCACTATCGAAGTTTCTCTGACCCAAACAACCAAGAGAAGACAATTTTGAACTCTGAATAAAAGCTTGTCGAGAGAAGTAACGTATGTTGCATCAAATGGTACAACACTTCATCTAACTTATCTGAGAATTGTTGCATTACATTTATGAAGAAACCATATCCATTAAGTGATTTATACTGAATCCCATCCCATGTTGTAAGGAACATCAAGGGCAGGTTTGCATCATTCATTTCAAAGAGTAGAGCTACAGTATGTGATAGACAGAATAATACATCTCTCATCATCTTTGATACCTCAGTGTTTATATTGTGATCCTATTTCGGGAATTGTCTATTGATGCCTTCACACATTCAATGTGGTTGTCATGGTATCATGGAGAGAAAACATTGCAATGTGGATGAAGCAGAAGCAGGTAGACACACTAACGTGTAACCTCAGTGTAAGAATAAGGTCCATCAAAGAGCTGTAACTTCAAGCAGGTGCTTTTGGATTTGTTCAGAGGTCATTCAAATCTGAATGTTGTTGGCTGAATTAGAAAAGTGGTTAAAATACAATAAAAAAGGACTTTCATAAAGTATGTGGCCTAACATTCACTGATGCTTTCTTTAGAAATTATTTCAAAATTCTGTGAAATGTAAGCTACTGATGGAAAAGTAGTGTCGTCAAGCGGTGTCTGCGTTGTGTTTTGTGTTGTGTTGTTGATGGATAAGACCCGAGCCAGCATACAGTTGAGGCGATCTCCGTTTATTCACTGACAATCTGACAAAATACAACAAATAAGTATTACATTTGTTATCCCTCACAGTGACTCCTCTCACGTGGAACATTTACAAAAAGGGCAGAGGAAACGTGAAGGACACAATATGAAGGGGGAAGTCCGCACAAAAATTGTACAGTGACTAAATTCTGGAGGTTCCTCCCACTTGTTATAGACCTAGTCAGGTATTGAACGTTTAATTAATTTAACAAAACACAGAATTATTAAATACAAAACACCGAATTATTAAATACAAAACACAGAATTTGCGTGATTATACTAAAAATGATTTACAAAGAAATATTTAACACTAAACACCACTGCATATTTACAACTGTTACATACATAAATTGTTAAACTTTACAAACCGCTTCAAAAACATGTTATCCTAAAGTAGGTTTGTCAATCTTTGAATGTACTGTATTTACATTCCTTTTTGGTATTTAAAAAAAAAAAATCATCCGACCTGATTCTCTGATCATGTCAGTGTTACCTTAGTGTTGTTAATCTGATTGGCAAAACTTCATTAGAAGAGGTCAGAAAGTAATCTGCAGACAGACTGTGGAACAATGAATGTCTCCCATTGGAGACTTACACATCCATAGTCCTTACTGAAACCCCTTATAGTTCTAATTGGCATAATAAACCATCTTACTTTACGCTGACACTAGTCACTTAATGGAGTTTCATCAGCATTAAGGCCAGTTGTTACTGAGCTCTGGCACCTACAGCAGGGTTTGAGCACTGGTACCTGTGCCAGATAAAATAGATCAGTCCAGTAGAGCTCAATGTAAAATCAAGAATAGATCTCCCAACTGCAAAATTCCTATTTAACTCCTGGCTGCTCTTTGTACATTTCTGACCACAGGCTATTTATCTCTGCAGCGTTCTGTTCTGCACAAGAATCAAACTATGAATGAGATTACCTTATCTACTACCCCCAGAATAAAAGATACATATTTCCAGTTTTCCTCTTTGTTCCTGCATTTAATATGAATAGATGTGTTGTCTTAGTCTGTAAGTCGCACACTTCCAATTTCATCGTCTGTGTGTACTAGTTTAATGCACAAAATGATGATTTTGGTTATCTGGAAACTAAAATGCAAACTAATTTTGTCATTTGCTCTCAACATTACTCATAAGTATCTGAATGTGCGTAGTTTGGAATTGTTACTTTTAATTTCAAGATTATTTGGTAGCAACGCAGTATGATGGATTTGTGGTGCCAAGCTAAAGTAATGTGCTGTATAAGTAATTTACATAGCTGGACTGTGAGAGTAAGATACTGTTTCTGAAACCTTGGTTATTTTTATTTAGTATGCACACACAGTAAATGTAAATTGAACTGCCAGGCTCTGCAAAGTGTGCTTTTATTGTGTAGACTAGAGCCTTGACATAAATGATTCATGTGTGTTTGTTTGTGTGTGTTTGCACGTAATGCCTGTCTTGTTGCATGCAGCACACATGTTTTGTCTGTTGATTAAGATCAATGTGGTCCTCATGCATGAACATCTCTGTATTTAATATCACAAGGCATCCCACAAAAGGCTGTTCATATAATCATGTTGATATTATTAAACATTAAGTACAATACATACAATAAAAAAAGCAGCAGCATTAGCAAATTGTACAACACATATTGTGTACAAGAGTCAGCCATACAGTATAGTTAAATATTTTAGTGCAGACTAAGTGATGTTGAAGGCTGATGCAAATGTATGTTTTTTAAGTTTACGTTTGAATGAATCGATTGAGAGGCTACCTCTTGGATTTTCAAGGGACAAGTCCCTACTGGTGATTTATCTACCTGCTGTTGTAATAGTCAGGAGACTGACATTTTGAGATCGTAGAGCCAGAGCAGGTCATTGCTAGAGGTGATAAGAAGGATGGTGCAAGTCAGTGTAATACTTTATAAGTTAAGAATAGGACCTCAATGCATCCAGCATGTACAGGGAGCTGATGAAATTAAATAAGAAATAGGATAATATTAGTGCATTCTCTAGTTTTTGATTCAATCAGCAGTATTGTACACATTACATTACATTACATGTCATTTGTTAGACGCTTTTATCCAAAGCGACTTACATACATTCAGTACTGTGGACAATCCCCACAGGAGCAATTTGGGGTGAAGTGTCTTGCCCAGGGACACAAGGACATGCTGACTGCAGTGGGACTCGAACTTGCTATCCCCTGATTCGAAGTCCATCATACTATCCACTGAGCCACAGCCTCCTGACACAAACAGTGTCATCCTGAAAATAGTGGTGTCGGATCCTAGAATGCTTCCAATTGTCATTCAAGAGGGGATATTGCTGTTTAAAATGTTGCGATACAGAAATATGGGGAACCAAATAAACAAGTGGTGAGACTGACCTTGTGTCTTTTACACAGTTATTTGTAAGGTCATGGGAATATTCATTTTTTTAAATGAATTTACATAATTTACCTTAATCTAATTGACTATCTTTGAGTTTGATTTTCCTCGGGTTTGACTTGCTCTGCAGACCATGAATCGGCAGACAGAATGTCATGCTTTTTTAAGGATCTTATTCCTAAACCAGATATTCCAGCGCGTATGAGATTTGAGTCTAGACATTGGCAGTAACACACCGCAGCCTTTTGTCTCTGCAGAGCTCCAGGTAACAAGGACAGCTATATTCACGTGTGTGACCTCAGGTTTGAACTGCATGTTTTTCCTCCCAGTATGCAGTTGATAGTGCAATCATCCCTTAGACAAAAACGTCCTTCCCCACAGCCACTGACAACAGGTTGAAGAGCCCTCCCTCGAATGGTAAAAAAAACCAACATGAGAGGAGATGAATGTTTTTAACAAATGTCAGTCTGCTGCAGTCCTGCTGGCTTCCTTTCTCTCCCATGGTAAGCCCATGATCCTCTGTCCGGAGGAGATATTGGAAAAATACAAATGCAAATCCTCTGCCTCCCAACAATTCCACCTGGGAGGGTGTGTGTGTGTGTGTGTGTGTGTGTGTGTGTGTGTGTGTGTGTGTGTGTGTGTGTGTGTGTGTGTGTGTGTGTGTGTGTGTGTGTGTGTGTGTGTGTGTGTGTGTGTGTGTGTGGTGTGTGTGTGTGTGTGTGTGTGTGTGTGTGTGTGTGTGTGTGTGTGTGTGTGTGTGTGTGTGTGTGTTGTGTGTGTGTGTGTGTGTGTGTGTGTGTGTGTGTGTGTGTGTGTGTGTGTGTGTGTGTGGTGTGTGTTGTGTGTGTGTGTGTGTGTGTGTGTGTGTGTGTGTGTGTGTGTGTGTGTGTGTGTGTGTGTGTGTGTGTGTGTGTGTGTGTGTGTGTGTGTGTGTGTGTGTGTGTGTGTGTGTGTGTGAAACAAAACAAAGAAACTGTGAGATAGAGACGGAATATGTCTGTGTGCAGGGGCCTATAGTTAGTATGTGTGACCCATGAGGACATTTGATTGACCATAATGTGTGTGTGTGTTCCCTGCACAAGAACTGAATCCTATTTGAGTTGGTCCACATGGGACCCTGATCCCGCCCGGCTTCCACTGCCAGCTCAGGTGTTCTATGAATGTGATTTATTTCCAAACAGGGAGATCCAAATGAAGATGAGGCAGGGAACATGTGACTGTCTGGAGAGAGGGAGGGATGGAGAGAGAATGCAGATTGAAAACATGATAAAGAGCAGGTGTGTTTGCTTGAGCAGAAAGCAAACTCATTGAACTCCTTGGCATTGAATGTGCAGCATACATTTACGAGGATGATTGTGGAAATGAGAAGAACATTTTATGTTTCATTAATGGTATGAAATTAAGATCGCATTTTTAACAAACACTTCTTAAAATGTTGGCTTTTTTTTCTCTACATACATACATTCATACATACATTCATCACTAAAATAACATATTAATCTGCCGCTTGGCTTTTCACAATCACTGATCTGCCTGGTTAACATTCTTCTTTTGTTAATGGCAAATTGAAACCGGCTGGTTCACCTGCTGTATAGCATTACAACATGTTATGTCCCTGTTAAAAGCATTGTATCCAATAAAATCAACTTCAAGACCAAATATACTTGACTATGTTCACCCTGCAGTAATAGTCATCACCACTGCCATGTTAAGAGCCCATGGAAAGTTCTAGAACAATCATAACTTGCACTGTTAAGTTGAATTGACTTCATAGCATTTACAG
This sequence comes from Trematomus bernacchii, assembly GCF_902827165.1. Taxonomy (NCBI): domain Eukaryota; kingdom Metazoa; phylum Chordata; class Actinopteri; order Perciformes; family Nototheniidae; genus Trematomus; species Trematomus bernacchii. The sequence goes on along the minus strand of NW_022987851.1, from coordinate 8,724,985 downwards.
AACCATTGAACTGGCTTATAAAGCTGAGTTACAATAATAACAACTTTTGAGATTCAGTTGAAATTGCATTAATCGTTATATTAAGTAAAAGTGACTTAAAGAAAAAGGTTTTAAAAAATCTAATCCTTTTTTACAGTGTACATAAATACATCTATCCATTGTGTTTTTAAAGTTGTGTTTTTTTATGGTGACCACTATGCGCACTTTAGGAAATAGGGCTGAGCCATTGTCATATTTTAAGTCACTTCTTAAAGCAAACTTAAATCAGAAAACATATGCATTTTTTATCTAAGTAGCCTGTTTTTTATACGTTTGTTTTTATAATTGCTCTTTAAGTCAAGTATTTTATTTTCTATTTAAAAAGACAACCCCACCAGAGTTACATTTCGTCCACATATTTGAAAGAGCAAATAAGTATATCACCACCCCGGTGACAGGGTTGCTCCCGATGGTAATACTCACCCCTAGATAATGCAATGGATGGCATTTTCATTATATGTTTCAGTGGACATATACTATATGTCTAAGGCAGTTCTCGAGGCTGAATATTGATGTGAAATAAAGTCAGAGGCTATGTGAGATTCTCAGAGGTAAGAACCTGTATCTCTTCTTTCTCCATCTCTTCTTTCTCCCCCTCCCAACACAAATGACCTCCAACTTCCAGCGGGGCTCAGGCAGGGCTGAGGGGGAAAATGAGAAAGTGAAAGGCAGGAATACACTGGTGTGTGAGACGCAAGCCTGTCCGTTTGTGTGTGTCTGGAATGTGAATGAGTATGACACTAGCTGAGAGAAATGAGGATGTTTCACACAATGACTACAAATGCGCCCATTAATTATTGTTCCACTTCTTCCATTTGCTCAGTATGAGCTGTTTGTTCATTGGACCTGTTTACCTTCCTAATGCCTCCTCAGCCTTCACATGTGTTGACTCCTCAGCATGTCTGCTGCGTGATCAATGAGCTCCCCGGTCCGTACAACCTGACCTGTCAACATGCTGACGTTAACATGACATGAGTGCATGTTTGAGTGGTCAGACAGAGTGTACTGTACGGCACATTTTGACTCGAAGGTGCTGTTTAGTTGCATTAATTCCCTGTAGGCGTTAGCTTTACACCTGACCTTTAAACACAAACACCTCCGAGCTGCTGAATATACACTTTGCCAGCCTCTGTCACATGTAATTAGATTGCTGTTATAATGTGATTAATGGTTTATTGCTCAACATGAGTAATGAAAAATAAAGTGTGAGTTTTATGATTCATTTGAATATAAATTACACATTCATATGTACTGGATGGCCATTTAATTAAATGCCTGACTGTGTATGTATAAGGGATCAGGTGAAAAGTCAAGTGTGTAAAATAGGCAGTGAAATTAATTCTCTCAGCTACTGTAAATGAGATGTGCTCTATCACAGGTATGACAGAGGAATTATGGGGAATGAATTCTATATCATCCTGATGATCTTCCTTTCATTCAGTTTAATGTGATCCAGAATGAAGAAGTTGAACTGTGTGAAATTCAGTGCTTTCCGCTTGCTCCGTCTCTTCTTGCTCACCCTGGTGGGCAGAACTATTGACCTTGGGACTGGCTGTAAAAGGGCTGACGACAGACTCAACTTTTCCCTTTCATTCATTTCCTGTCAGCCGCTTGACAGGGTTCTGTTCTTATTTTGCGAGTCCAAGGATCAGCAAGAACATGAATTAATGAACTAGTGGAATGTGTTGGTCTGAATTATAAGTTTATGCCATTATCATGAAAGTTTAGTTCTCTTTGACCTCGAACAGCATTAATGCCAGTGTTAAAACTGCATTAGATTGTTGCATTAATCCTTCTCATTTTATATTTAAATATGACAAAGGATCATTTAACGCAAACATAATTATCTAATTTCAAATTATTTTGGTAGACAGTCCTCATCAGAAAAAAAGAAAATAATTGCATGTGTTTTGACAACTAATATCTTGTAGATGTGTCAATAGTGACCATCTTCTAACAAAGGCAGAGAATTGTCAAAAAAATATTTTTGCACCAATCCTGGTTTGTTTTAGTTACATTAACTCCCAGGGCATTCAGGTATGATAATCTAATATTCTCCAAGATTAACAAATAGTGGTAGCACACAATTTTACTTTGTGTCTAAGCTTTCTGTTAACGTCTGCTTTAAGATCTGTGCTTTGTGCATTTTCTAGCATGCCTCTGACTGTTATGAAGCCTTATAAAAACCCCTTCCCTTTCAGGTTTGTTCACAGTAATGAAGTGCTGGGTGGGCAGGCCTGTGTCTTGCTGAGTTTAGATAAAGAGGCAGTGGAGCAGAGGATGTAATTAGCTATATTTACCTCCGCCAGCACAAGGCCTGAAGCACAGTAAGACTGACTGTGTCACAACTCAGTAATTACACCTGCCTCCTCATTACGTTCATCTGACCGCGAGCGAGTCTCAGGGTGAGCAGAAAATACAGATATGTGCACTGTGCAGAGGGACTGGGATTCATTCTCTGGTATTATTTGCCTGGTGCTTTCTTCTACTAAAATCCCCCGCTGCCATTGTCACTTCAGCTTTATACAGAAGGATTAATTGGAGTCATGCACCTCCTAAACACTGCCTTCCAGCTTGGAAGGTGGATGTTAGAAAGTTGTAGTTTTATTTCTTTTTAGAGGATGAAGGATGTGGTCGGATTTAAATCAGAGGTGATACAATGGACAGTTTATAGGAGCTACAAAGCTATTGTTTAAACAGAAATGTTATACCTCTAGAAACAAACCCACTTTTGTGTAATATTTCACTGTTGTTACCCTCAGTAGGAAGTAGATCATAGTGGCATATCCAGGAGACCTTCAGTAAACAGCATTTGTATTTATTATTCATACAAAGAAGTTGGAGGTTTGACAGGCCTAAAGTAGGTAAGTTACTGTAGGTAAAATGCTTAGATAATGTTCACTAGTGGCAATGTTTCTGATGTAGCTATGTCTTGCTTCGTACAGACATATCATTTGGAGGAGGTTGGGGTGGATAGTGTGTACAACATGTTTTGGTTGCATCCTGAATCTTGTGGATGGTATTTGGACGAAACAGGATGTTTAACCTTATGGTTATAGTCTCACAAACATGGTTAATATGTGTTTGAAACTGAAAACAGTGATCTCCCATGATAAAGTCTATAACACCTGAGTTCCTCCTTTGCTCCCGTTATAGTTACTTTAGCCATAAGAAAGCTTTGCCAGTTAATTTAAGTATATGTACGTTTGTTAAGGTTAGAGGAAGATTGTGGTTTTGGTTTGATGTTGAGAAACAACTTCACTAATGGATTCAGATCAAAGCACAGTACTGTGACTGCCAGTCTGAAAGTCTTAGACGATATTAAGGCTGCTTTGGATAAAAAATCTATTTGTGTTGCATTGTTTATTGACATAGCCAAAGCATTTGACACTGTAGATCACCACATTATGTCTAATGTTATGTTGGTGTCTCGTTTCGGTCATAATGCCATTTGCTGGTTTCAGAGTTATCTCACCGACCGTACTCAATGCGTCAGGTTGGGTAGTACTGTCTCTGACCCTGTCACCTTGGAGAAGGGAGTTCCACAGGGCTCTATTTTGGGGCCCTTGCTCTTTTTATTATATGTAAACAATATTTGTAATCAGATGCAATTTTCTACCTATCATGTGTATGCTGATGACACTATTGTATACTCATGTGCTCCTTCTCTGGATATGGCCGTTTCCAATTTAAAATCCGATTTTATCACGCTGCAGCATGCACTTCTTGATTCCAAACTGCTATTGAACAGTAAGAAAACCAAAGCAATGCTTTTTGCTCCCAAGTCAGCGTCCTCTTGCCTCTCCATTGACACCCTTGATGGTGTCTCTGTTGAGTTTGTCGATACCTACAAATATCTGGGCTTTTGGTTGGACAGTAATTTGAACTTTAAACACCATATTGAAGTTCTAACAAAGAAATTGAAATTCACTCTTGGCTTCCTTTTCAGACTTAAATGTTGTTTTTTAATTTCATCCCGTAAAAGGTTAGTCTCTGGCTTATTCCTGTCCCAGCTGGACTACGGTGATACCATTTATAGATTTGCCTGTCCCACTGTTTTGGCCAAACTTGACCCACTCTACCATGCTGCACTGCGTTATATATCAAATGCACCCTATAGGACTCATCATTGCACACTGTATAGCCTAACTGGATGGTCCTCACTTACTATGCGTCGGATGCAACATTGGTTTTTATTAATGTATAAAGCCATTTTAGGTAAGCTTCCACTCTACATATGTGCCAGATTTGCCCCAGTTTGTGACTCTTACAACAAGATCCAGTGCCTGGATACGGTTCCAGGTACCTGCTGTGCGGACTGAGGCTGGAAAAATAAGTCTTTTTTATTATGGTCCTTGGTCTGGGAATGACCTTCAATCAAACCTAAAACTGAGGGCACTTGTCTCAATAGCATGTTTTAAGTTGAAGTTGTCTGAAGTCCTCACCACCAGCTGCTCTTGCAGTAATAAGTAGTGTACCTTTCTTACTGTCCTAATGTGCACAATGTAGTGACTGCTTTTTCGTCTTTTGTTTTCTTAGTTATGTTCTCTGTATTTTATATGTTTGTGTTATGTGTTATGTGTAACGTTGCTGCCTTCTTGGCCAGGTCAGCATTGAAAATGAGATTTTATCTCAATGCTTTTATCTGGTTAAATAAAGGTTAAATAAAAAAAATAATAATAATGGATCATTACCCTTAAACATGTTGATTATGCTTCCTGTGAACAGGTAATGTTTAGTAAATATTGTAGGCAAGATGCAACAAATTAAATGCAAGTGAACATTTTCTATTTACTCTATTATACACATTTTGTAATTGTGTTGTAGTGAAGTTTGTTAAAAAAAGGTTTTCTAAATTACATTAAAGTACATGTTCTAATATCCCAAATAACAAGAATACGGATATAACTTTTAAATGTTGTGGACTTGCTATAGGTCTGGTTTTTGACTGAATACTAATCGAGACAGAAGTAGTGTACTTAGCCAAGACGATTTTCAAAGATGACAGTTTGGAACATACTGAGCACACAGATGGTGAGTGAAGACGCGGATTATGTTGCAGCAGTTGTAGAAGAAGTTTCTCTGGAAACTTTTATAGTTTATTTCACTAGTATACACTCACAGATATGTTTATGGTGAGGCTCTTTTTATCTTCCTTTGTTAGTGAATGATAGGAGAAAGCATCCTTTAATACTCTACCTGTGTCCCCACTGCAAATGGTGAACCCCTTACTCTGGACTTCAGTATGAATTGGATTGGAGATTGTCCCAAACTCCAAAATGCCCCTTTATGTAGTTCTGTGTTTAAGTGGCTCTTCAAATGTGTCCGCAGTAGGTACCATCTCTGACATTTAACTTGTCCGACAGATAATATCCATCTATCTATCTTCCTGCCTCTAAATAAGCGATGCGTTGGTGAAGGTATGCTAATTATCCACCCAAGACAAAGGGAAACAGGGCTACAATGATGAATGGCTTTGTTGGAGCAGGTGGGCTTGCTCCTTTAAAGATAACCCTTTGTATGTAGAGGAGAATGTGTTATCCATTGAAATAGCCTTATCTAGTTACACAGGAGGTGTTCACAGCTCTGTACTGTTGTAATGAGGAGACAGAGAAAGATGAAATAATAAAATGAGACATGCAGCCCTGCATTACCATATAGATAACCAGTACAGTACACGTAAGAACACGATCAATAGGTGGGTGTTTACTCCTGTTTGAGTATCAGTGAGAAAATGCAGACAGAGTTGTTTTGCTTTGGAGGAGAAAAAAAGTACAAGAGGACGAAGAAATAAGGAATGATTACTGTAGGAATCTTTTACAGCAAAAGTTTCCAAAGATTTAAAGCAGCTGAAAGAAGCACATTCTGTGTTTTTCTCCGCTACAGTATGGGTGTATCAGCCAAGGTATTTACTCATTTTGAGAGGCACTTTAAAAGGGGTGATTGGATAACCTTTCCAGTGCACACCTTGGGCTAAATTGTAGTGCATGTTTATAGGAGCAGATCTACTGCTCAGACTAGGACCCATAAAACACATCATCTTTTATACTGACACATCCGATAGCAGAGAGCTTGTCAAATGTTTCTCCAATCCATAAAATGTGCTCAGAGGGGTTTTACGCTGCAGTCAGCATGGATGTATGACTCCTATCTACAGCATGCTGACCTCCCACAGAAATAGTTGTACTGTAACAGCACAAAAGCATTTTCTTTATCAAACAACCTCTGATACTGATACTTATTTTAGCTTCATTGGGCAGTATTCTCCTCAAAACGATCCGTCATGGGTCCGTTGAGCATTAGGGAAGACAAATTCAGCACGGAGAGGTTCTGTTTATTCCAATATGTTAGAAATACGGTGGCAGGTTCAACATTAATCCTACAATTCAGCCTTAGTTGAAATAGCACATGTACTTATAATTCACTGAAAAGGTTATTTGGTCTGTTTTGCTTTACACCCTTTGCATATATTTTCCAATTATCTATGATGGAAGGCACTTCCTGTGAAGTGAAAAGGTTTAGCTGCTTTGTATGGGCTAATAATGTGATTGATTTGACTTCTCGCTCGGAGACAAAGTAAAAATTGCGATCACAGCGCTAAACAAGGGGAGACTTCTTTCAGGGGAAAGTTGATCATAATCAGTTTAACTTCTTTCTCTGTTTTAGTTTTCTTTGCTAAAGAATCCAGGATGTCAAATCATCAGAATATAACTGTGTTTAAGGGTGAAACCTGTAATACTGATCCAAAGACATGAGGGCAGTATTTTACATCCATTACTAGGTCCATAATACGCACAATATACAGTCAACAGTAATAGCTCTCTCCATCTCAATGCACACTCTATTATGGACCATCTGCAATGAGGGTGAAGTGCTTTTATTGTTTCTGCCTCTTGAAATGTACACACGGACCATAGATGTATTATTGACAGTTCTCGAGGCAACTGTATTTATTTGTCTATGGGCTTAGGGCAAACTCAACTGAACTCATTATCACCTTACATAGACACCTTTGACATAACATATAAACTGTAACCTCTACATGTGCATTCTGTGGATAATTGTTGTAATGTTTATACCAAGGGTCTGCCATATCTTACCCATTTCATATTTATTTATTTAGTTAGCATCCGAGTTTTTGCATCACATTTTGTGGTTACTGCTGAACCCAGCTGTTGAAACACAAGCTGCACAAAATGCACCAGAGAAAACAAATATATGTCAATTGAAATGTAACCATTTTAAAGCTTTGAGATTCTATGATTTAGGTTATTTTACAACCCGATCCCCTATGTTGATTGGTCCACAATGGGATGGAGCTCAATTTACTTCTAATTAGGGCTTTAATGTGTGTTATTAAATACATCGCCATGTCCCAATTAGAAAACACTGGGGCCATACATCATTTTAATTGATATCCACCTCGTGCCACATGGGCTACCCATATTCCATCAGTGTTCCCAAAATGATCTTTGTTTGTGGATATAAGTGAGAGTGGAGTCTTTTTTTATTGGAGTACACTCATTGTGTGTGTGTGTGTGTGTGTGTGTGTGTGTGTGTGTGTGTGTGTGTGTGTGTGTGTGTGTGTGTGTGTGTGTGTGTGTGTGTGTGTGTGTGTGTGTGTGTGTGTGTGTGTGTGTGTGTGTGTGTGTGTGTGTGTGTGTGTGTGTGTGTGTGTGTGTGTGTGTGTGTGTGTGTGTGTGTGTGTGTGTGTGTGTGTGTGTGTGTGTGTGTGTGTGTGTGTGTGTGTGTGTGTGTGTGGATTCTGCTTGATTGTATATATTTTTTGATTTGTGCTTTTTGTGAGCTATGGGACATTTGAGAGCAGCAGTCTGGCTCCTCATTATAGAACCACACATCTCCCATGATACCAATGCTTTCTGTTTATTGAATGGTAATGTCTTAGAGAATGCAAATGCATTCCGCCTCGTGCATTTTGTTCAAGCAATCACACTTAATAAGCTATAGTTGACTGCAGCTGGGCTATATGAATATTTTTTATTCAGGTTTGATCAGGGAAACTAAAGTAAATTCCTGCAGCGGAAAAAATAATTGGATTTCAGAAGACTATACTATTTAACTTACAATCAATATTTCTGTAGTAAGAATGGATCATACTGTATTACTTCTTGTATAAGGGTCGATCACAGTTACAAACTCACAGAGATTGATCTGCCACTTCTGCAGTTCCCCCCCAGCTCTAGGGTTCTAGCATCTTTCAGTGTCTTTCAGCCCATTTGTTTGGTTCACTGTCCCCGCTCTCATAGCATCATTTTAGCCATATAGCATGCAACTGTTTTCTGGAGAAAAAATCTTAAAGGGGACCTATCATGCAAAATGCACTTTTTTATGTATTTCATACATAAATACGTGTCCCACGCAGCGTCAGAAAATAAAACCCTCTAAAAACGAGGGTACAAGCTGATCCAGATTTGCATCGGATATGACGTCATATCGGCAATGCAGACCCACAGCACTATCAGAAACGTTGCTATCAGAATATCAGAATAATCCATGATATGGTGTTTCACGGCAGTTTCTGCCGGTAGAATCTCCCGCATGAGCAGGCATAAGCTCCGCCCCTCTTTTTTTTCAATTTCTTTTTTTTTTAACGCTTTATACATAAAATCAGCACTTTTGAATCAGGAAGTGAAATAGAGGGATATGAGGCATGGCTAGAATGGGTGATCTGTTTGACATGTTTTTTATATATTTTTATATATCTGAGACCTATGCTATTGCCTAAAAATAGCATGATAGGTGACCTTTAAAACTCACTGTACATGATACATCTCAGCGCAAAACAGCATGCAGACAAATGGGTTGACTAGCTGGTGAACAAAGTTGAGCATATTCAGCATGAGTCAAGAGTTGGTGGACACTTTTTTTTATGTCAAAATAAATGACAGCAAATCATTGCCAATGTTGATCTTTATCAGATGGATGTCTAACACCTTTACCTTACATTATCAACTAATATCAAACATTGATTGTATACCAGTGATATGTTTATAGCAGGAACATTTTTTTCACTGAAAAGTAACGTGTGAAGCCACTGACATCTGAGTCTCATACTCTCGCTCTGTTTACACATGATTTGATCACCACCAACTCTCAAGGTTCTTTATTTTGTCATACGAACATAGCTACAGTGTAGTTATGCCGATGAAAAAGGTCACAGGCTTCTCCAACAGTGCAACACAATAACACAGATAAACAGAAAAATATAGTGCAAGTAAATAGTAAATACAAAAAGAAAAATAGTTTAAAAAAGTGAAATAGTGCAATAAGAGTCTATATGCAAGTTATTGGAATGATATATTAGAGAAATAGATAAATAATTACTAAGTAGCAGATGAATGTTACAGATGTTGTTTCAGCAGCTCAGTTGTTTAGCAGTCTTATTGCCTGTGGTATGAAACTGTCTCTGAATCTGGTGGTTTTAGTCCGGATGCTGCGGTAACGCCTGCCAGACGGCAGCAGACAGAACAGTTTGTGGCTGGGTTGATGGGGGTCTTTTATAATCCGGAGGGATTTCTTCCTGAGCCGCTGGGAGTAAAGGTCCTCCATGGATGGCAGCTCCGTCCTGGTGATGTGCTGTGCAGTTTTCACCACCCTCTGTAAAGCCTTACGATTGAGGGCGGTGCAGCTGCTGTACCAGGCCGTCATGCAGCCAGTCAGGACTCTCTATGGTGCACCTGTAGAAGTTGCAGGAGTTGAGTATCCTGGAGTCCATGTTGAACCTCCTCAGCCTGCAGAGGAAGAAGAGCCGCTGTCGAGCTTTTTTGGTGATGGTGGTAGTATGAAGAGTCCATGTCAGGTCCTCAGTGATGTGGACACCGAGGAACCTGAAGCTCTTGACTCTCTCCACCGTAGTCCCATTGATGGGGATGGGGGTGTGTCCCTCTCTGTGCTGTTTCCTGTAATCCACAATCAGCTCCTTGGTTTTCCTGACGTTGAGATGGAGGTTGTTATCCTGGCACCAAGATGTCAGGTTTTCGACCTCCTGTCTGTACGCCGTCTCGTCGCCGTCTGTGATCTGGCCGATGACGGTCGTGTCATCAGCAAACTTTGCGATGGTGTTGGAGCTGTGTATGGCAACGCAGTCGTAAGTGAACAGGGAGTAGAGGAGAAGGCTGAGCACGCAGCCTTGAGGGGCTCCGGTGTTGAGGATCAGGGTGGAGGATGTGATGTTTCCCACCCGCACTGCCTGGGGTATGCCCGTCACAATGGTATTGAAGGTTGAACTGTAATCAATGAACAGCATTCTCACATATGTGTTCCTGTTCCTCTGGTCCAGGTGTGAGAGGGCAGTGTGGATGGTGAGGGCTATGGCGTCGTCTGTGGACCTGTTTGCTCTGTAGGCAAACTGCAGGAGAGTCAGGGAGGGAGGAGGTGATGAATGATTTGACTAACCGCTCAAAGCACTTCATTATGATGGAGGTGAGTGCTACTGGACGGTAGTCATTGGGGCAGTTGATTATTGTCTTTTTGGGGACAGGAACGATCGTGGAGTGTTTGAAGCATGTGGGGACTACAGACTGCAACAGGGACCTGTTGAAGATGTCTGTGAACACCTCTGCCAGCTGAACTGCACACACCCTGAGAACACGGCCAGGGATGCCATCAGGTCCAGGAGCCTTGTGTGGGTTAACCCTTTTAAAGGATTTGCACACATCTGCCCTGTTTAAAACAAAAGGGCAGGGCTCCTGATCCTTCTCTGCACCCCCAGCCTGGCTGCTCTCGAAGCGAGCAAAAAAACTGTTCAGCTCATCTGGGAGAGATGCGCACGCAGACACTCCCGCAGCACCCCCCGCTGCTCCTTTGTAGTCTGTCACTGTTCTTAGTCCCGCCCACATGTTCCGGGTGTTACAGCCTTTGAAGTCAGATTCCACCTTGTCTTTGTACTGTCTCTTTGCACTACTGATAGCTCTCCGGAGTTCATACCTAGAATTCCTGAACTCCTCCAAATCTCCAGCTCTGTGCGCGATAGTGCGCGCTTTCAGCTTGGTACGCACCTCGCTGTTTATCCAGGGCTTTTGATTTGGGAATGTTCGTACAGAAACCTTCGGTACCACGTCATCGATGCATTTCCCAATGTAGCAGATGACAGTGTCCGTGTGTGTGTTGATGTTATTGTCCTCAAACACACTCCAATCCGTAGATGCAAAGCAATCCTGCAGTGCTGAATCTGACTCGTCACTCCATCGCTGTACTGTCGTTGTTACCGGTCTGTCCCGTTTAAGTTTCTGCCTGTAAGCAGGCAGCAGCAGCAGTGAGATGTGGTCTGATTTGCCGAAGGGAGGGCGAGGGAGAGCTTTATATCCATGTCGAAAAGGGGAATAAACATGGTCCAGTATGTTTCCCCCGCGCGTCGGGCAGCTGATGTGTTGGTAGTACTTCGGCCGGACCTTCTTCCTGTTAGCGGTGTTAAAATCCCCGGCCACAACGAACGCCGCCTCTGGCCGTGAAGTCTCGGTCTTGTCGATGATCCCAAACAGCTGATCGAGTGCCGTGTTGTTGTCGGCGAGCGGCGGAATATACACTGCTGTTATCACAACAGATGTGAATTCTCTCGGCAGGTGAAAAGCCCGGCATGTGATCATGAGGTGCTCTAAATGAGCGGAACAGTCCAAAGAAATAATCCTCACATCTGTGCACCAGTTGTTATTAGTCATTACACACACACCGCCACCTTTACTTTTCCCCGAGTTAACTGTCCTGTCCTGGCGATAAATAGTGAATCCGTCAGGAACAATGGCGGAGTCCGGGATAGCGGGGTTGAGCCAAGTCTCAGTGAGAATTAACACGTTACAGTTCTTAATGTCCCGTTGAAAAGCAATCCGACTTCTGAGTTCATCTAGCTTATTTTCAATTGATTGAACATTAGCCAGAAGAATACTCGGAAGAGGGGGTCGGTTTTTCTCGTTTCCTCAGACTGACCAGAAGCCCGGCACGGGACCCCAGCATTGTCTTCCTCCTGCGTCTCTCAGGTAGGACGGCAGGAGGCAGCCATTGCGGATCTCCATTGTCTGTCGGTGGGTTATTGTCCACAAAGTTTCTGATGTGAAGAAGTTCCTCTCTGCTATATTGTATAGCAGAGTTGGTGCGGTCGGCTTGCATGTTGCGAACCATGTTAAAAGCAAACGGCAAAAAGTAAATAAACAAAATACGAAAAGTGCAAAGTTGGAGAGAAGCCAAAAGACAATGCGGCCATCTTTCACCGGCGCATTATATTAGGGACATTTCTGACAGGCAGTTCATATTTCAGTCTGTTTCAGTCAATATTTATTCGAATACTATTTTGCTAAATAATTAACAGTTTTTAATTTGTCCGTATAGATCGGGCATGAGGTGGAAAGCCTCTGATGCAAGAAAACAAAATTGAGATGATGTAAAGTGTACAAATGAGAATGAGGTGCTTTAAAAACCCATCAGCACCTTTTTGGACCGAGTTAGATTGCATTGTGTGGTCATCAGGGTTGAGGCAGATAAGCGACAGTCGATCAATAACCATTTCTTATCCTCACCCTTCATCGTTTCTCAATCAAAGGGCAAAAGCTCCTTTCACAAGTGATGCTGCCACAGATAACCACCTGTTCAAGCCTCGGCTGGTTCAATCTTCTCCACTCCCCAGTGTCTGCCATGATTATGGCTAACCTCTTCCAACTGTACATTATGTCCACCACTCAACCACGATGAGCAGCACAGCTTTATTATGTCTCTGCCTGGCTCCCTGCCTCTTCCCTCACATGTTACTGTATGCATCTGTAGGAAGTTCAAAGTCTACACAGGGCCCTTGTTAATGTTATAGGCCACACATTAGAGAGATGTGACAAGCAAATGTGCTAGTGCTTTATTTACATGAAGATTACAGTGAAGCAGCGCAAAAAGAACACTTTAGTTTGAAATAAAAGGCTGAGCATTGAACAATATCAAATGTTTCGCAACATTCATGTTTATATCAATCTCATCCATGATTCTTCACTGCCTGAATTTAGTCTGAAAAGTTATAGGAAACAGACCAATAAGACTGGCATAAACTATTTAGCTCTTGAAGAGCGGAGATGGATTAAGCATCCACTAGGCCATGTGGGAATCTCCTGTTTCCATGTTTGTCTCAAGAGCTGAGGTTTGTTTGTCATAATTAAAAAGCCTTCATCGACCTTTCCCCTCTCTGTCAAAGTATGTTTTCAACAGAAAACCTCTTTCACTATTCATGTGAATCTCCTTACCTGGTCTTTTGGCTTTGTAACAAAAATGACAAGTAGGATTTAAAAATTAAATATAGTACCCTTCACCGAACACTCTAGTGCACGACGGGTAAACATTAGATTTGTCTCCTGAAATCACTTCGAAATTAGTACTTTTTTAATACTTCACAACAAATAAATGTAAATATCTAGGTGCAGAGCCGTATAATAGAAGAGTTACGACATCTCCGTTCACTCCAATGGACCAGTTTTTTTACAGCAATGGCGGATCGTGGAGTCGTCAATAGTTCCCCGGAAGTTAGCTTGCCGCTGACTTCCGGGGAACTATTGACTCGAGAGGCTCCACGATCTGTGGCTGGCAGCGCAGTAGAGTTGCAGCGTTCGTGATGGACTTTTAAAGGTAAGAAGACGTTTAAAGATTTATATTGTGGATATTATCAGCACATCTGAGTCAAATGAACATGTGTATTAAAGGATGTTAGTGGATTATCCTTAAATCAGTAGATTTAGGGAACGTTTACAGATAACAGATTAGGCTAGGATACCGGATAAAGTTAGCAACACACGTTAACCATGAACAGCTATTAATCCGTTCTCCTAATGTTATTTCATCCAACGTTGTGGAATTAGAGAAAAAGGGCTTCTAAACGTGATTCTTTTGTGGGGTGGAGGAATATAATATTAGTTAAATATAACATTGGGGCACGTGTGATTGTAATGAGTGGAAGTGGAGAAATTACGATCTCCATTTTGGAGTAGACCTACAAGCTAGTATAATAAAGTTAACGTTACACAATAATAAGGAAGAGAGCTATTTGATATTAATTTAGAGTGCATATTTGAGACTTCCAAACAGTAAACAAAAACGTAATTTATGGGTGAGTGTTTTTAGTGTATTCTGTTGATTATTACCTGTCTGTATTATGTTGCAGCTCAGCTGATTTTGAAATGATGGCAAAGTGAGAGTGAAAACACAAGGTACATTTAATACTACTGTTGTATATAAGTAAGCATACTAAACATGTATTCTATCACTGTATTATATAAGTAATCTTGTTAGTGTATATTAGTAACCTACTGTATGGCAGGTGGAGGGGCAGTGATGTTACAGGTGGAGGACTTACTGGACATGTATACACTCATTACATACTGTACGTAAAATACGACCAAGAATGTGAGACAACTTTATACAAATTCATATCACATCCATTACTGATGCCATTTGTCATACTTTGTTAAACTCACAAATAATAAAGTTCCATAACTTCAGTTGGAAACAAAGACCACACCTTATCTCCCCAAGGCAATTTCCCATCCAATAGATGTGCTATATAGGTGTGTATAACCCTTTCTCCTGTCTGTTTCTCCCTCTTTCAGCACACAAACCAGAGGGGGATTCAATAGAGCCTGAATACCTGCACTGAGACCCTCACCCTGCACCCTGAGTCTCAACTCTCAGAGTTCTTCAAGCCTTTCCCTGTTATTTGTATTAAACCAAACATTAAGCTTCCCAATGGTGTGGTCTTCGTTTTGTGAAAAAGTGCAAATGCAGTGTTTGAATATGATTACCTCACATATTTTGTTGCGGCTGTCTGTTTTGATTGTTAAATTGCTCCTGCTGACTTGAGCTAGCCATTTTTCCCTCCTCTCTGTGTCAGTGGGGAAGCCGTACATTCTGATTCTTACTCCTTTCTCTGAGCGATTGGAGCATCCCCAGGCAGCACAGCAAACCATGGTGGAGACGATATGCCAGGACAACACGGAGGAAAAGGCACAGACAAACTGCATGACATGCTATTCAATGTTTATTGAATTCCATGTATTTACAATGGATGTTCCTAAAACAACACTTTTAACGTCATAATCATGTTGCTGCTAGTCCATTGATAGTCACCTGTTGGTCTCCTGTCCTTTCTGAAAGTCATAAAGAGTACATTAGTCATTTAGATTACTTCTGTCCTCAAGTACCATGGGATTACTGAAACCACCATGAATTAAAAAAATGGTAGAAATGAATCTAATCTAAATTTTGAAGCATTCCTTACCATCCCCTCCCTCTAAATATATCAATAAACATTAGGAAGTGATGCTCCTGACTACCATACCTGTTTAAGAAGATAATATTTGTTTTAAATAATTCAAAGCAATACACAACAGCAACAGGCTCTTTAACCAAGGCAACAGCCTAACATGTATATGTTAACAAGTAAACTAGCTGTTCACACTATTCCTAATATTATCCATAAATATTAGCAGATTCTATTTTATTTTTAAAACATATTGATGTAAATACATGCACATATCGGTATGTTGTATAAATATTGCAAATCAAGACCTTTATTCACTACTTATTACCAAAAATCGTAGTTCTATCTCCGGTAATCATGCATTCATATGTCCCGCCACGAACTTCCGGGGAACTATTGACTCTCCCTGAACCACGTGACGATCAAGCATTTTGGACTTCCGCTGTCGTAACTCTCTCTCTATATGGCGCTGGCTAGGTGATGCAAGACTAAGAAATAAGAAGGTATGTAACCTTTTTGTTTTGGTTGACGTTGGCTTCACTTCTTTATTGTTTGAGATCCATCAGATGTTTTATTTTGACCTTAATAAAATACCAATTATGTAGAAATGTAACAAAAATGACCTTGCCTTTTTATAAAGCCAACAGTCATCACAGGCTCTGCCCTTGCATGGTTCAGGTCCTACCTGACAGACTGTAGCTTCTCAGTGCAGCTAGGTGCCTTCTCCTCAGTCATAGCCCCTCTTACCTGTGGGGTTCCCCAAGGCTCGATTTTGGGCCCCATCCTTTTTCTACTGTACATACTGCCCCTAGGTTCAATTCTCACAAAACACAACATCCCCTTCCACTGCTACGGCGACGATGTACAGATCTATCTGCCACTCAATTCAAATGTTAACTCATTACAGCTATTGATGGACTGCTTAGCAGATATCAAATCCTGGCTGAGCCAAAATGTCCTCAACCTCAATGAGAGCAAGACTGAGGTTATCTTTTTTGGACCCCAACCTCTAGCCTCCCAGGTTGATATTCTGGGCTCCCTCAAAAATAATATCCTCCCCTCTGTCACGAACCTTGGAGTGACCTTCAATAGCGCTTTTAAATTCGATAAGCAGGTCAGCAGCGTAGTCAAAACCTGCTTTTTTAAAATACGACTATTGGCCAAGACTAAGTCGTTTTTATCGTTTGAGGACCTGGAAAGGGTTATTAATGCCTTTGTTACCTCGAGGTTGGACTACTGCAACGCTCTGTACATGGGTATGGACCAGGCGTCAATTAAACGCCTGCAGCTAGTCCAGAACGCAGCTGCACGTCTACTCACTGGCCACAAAAAGCGTGACCACATCACCCCAATTCTGGTCTCACTGCACTGGCTTCCAATTCGGTTCCGAATTGATTTTAAAATCCTTTTATTTGTTTTTAAAGCACTAAATGGGCTGGCTCCGGCCTATATAGCTGAACTCCTCCAGCGCTACACCCCAACAAGAGCTTAAAGGTCTGCTGACCAGCTGTTGCTGATAGTGCCCAAGACCATGGCTAAAAACCCGAGGGCACCGAGCCTTCGCAGCAGCTGGCCCGAGGCTCTGTAACACTCTGCCCCTCCATGTGAGCTCGGCCCAGACCCTAGGGTTTTTTAAATCTACTCTTAAGACACACTTCTTCTCCCTGGCCTTTTAGTCAGAGCGGAGCACCACTCCTGACTTTTCCATGTGTTTTCTTTTTAAACATCTGTTGTAATTTATTGTCTTTTATTGTGATTATAGAAATGTGTTTTTATGTGATTGTAGTTATTACATGTACAGCACTTTGGCCCGACCAAAAATCGCTTTTAAATGTGCTCTATAAATAAACCTTGATTTGATTTGATTTGAACAAAATATACAAATAACTGTAACGCCTTGTTATCACACAAAGCAAGGCGATATTTTGTGTTTTATGCTGTATGGGTTATGCAGGAATACATATATCCCTTTGTTTGCTAGAATCAATTTACAGTCAAATAAATGCTCAATATGTCATCCAATCAATTAGAACGCAGATGAAATGACTTTTCCGGAACTCCAAAAACAGGAATAGACTCAACAATAATGTTTTATTGTTATCTGCATGCCATTCTTTTTATCAGCCTCATTACATATTTGTTGTTATTGTGCATATGCTATTTAATATGGTACAGACAGGCTCTCCAAACATTGGTTATTCAGTTCATATCTGGGGTGTTTGTCAACTGTTGTCATAATATTGGGTACATCCCCAATATAATGAGGGAGCAGTCAGCAGCTAAACTGAGCCACACATGTCAATTCATTGAATGTGCCTGATGAACAGTGTGTAAACATGTGTGATTAAAGATGTTTTACAAGTGACTTTAAAAAACATCCCTGCTCACTTGAAATTCATTTAAACACTTATTCCTTCTGATTTAAACTTGCAGCTACATCCATAGTTGGTGTTTTCGGAGTATCCACAGGGACTAGTGTACGTCTGTCTCCCTCTGGACTATGGACTAAAGCTATGCTATCTATCTACATTTATCATGTAGCTGCCTCACATCGAGCTCTAACTCAATAGTGTAAGATTGGAAAAGGCACGCTGAACATTTTTACTCATATCTGGATTATTTGCTTAGCAACATCAAACTGGATATTAAGCTCAATTTATCTCTATATCCCAGAGCAATATCAAACAAGATAATTTTCTTCCCTGTGATGAGAAAACCAAATTGTAATTTCAAGTGAGGATAAATGTTTTAACAGGTAAATCCCCCAGTGAGAGGTGCTGATAATATATTGTGTTATGACTTTTGGGACATGGATGAAGCCTGCTCTCTATAGATCCACATTCAGATGCTTCATTAATCTATCCCTCACCAGTGCAGTTCCTTTCTCCCCCATATTCCTCCGCTGCGATGGCTTCTGAAATGGGAATTGGGCGTTGAAAGCGGCGGATATATTACTTGGAAGCTGGGGACCTGCGAGCCAAGAGGAGAGAGGGCTCATGCGTTAGATTACCAATGCCCTCAGCCTGTCAAAAAAAGGCACCTGCTTGCGGCTTGACGTTAATTGGTTGGGACATGGTTTATAATTTAATTCCATCGCTGAATGAACTTCCAATACACAAAGCTATTTGCTGGCGAGATGGCGATTGGTAGGGTATCCCTCTGTGCTGCTGCGGCCATCCCAAGTGAAAGGTAAAACTTTGATTCGTGCCTATAAACCACACAATGCCTTCGGATGTTGTGCACTGTGAAAACCATAATAAAAATACAATCTAGAAATGTTATGGGAGTCTATCACAATTGAATTGACTACTCTGCAATTCCCTCTCCTTCATGGATTATGCTGAATCTTTTCACAGCTAATCACATAAGGACTTCTTCACAGGGAGATTTGGCTGTAACTTGCCTTAGCTAAAAGAAAAAAGAAAAACCTTTTATCACATAAGACATTTAAATAGTTAGGTGTAACATTAATGGTGGCTCACTTCCATTTTGGTGGACAGTAAGCCATTTCAGTGAGCCAGCATGGATAATACTGGGCCCCTGGCACTGCAGAGCTAAATGGAATGCAGCCATTAATAATGTGAATTTCTACACCTGTGTTTGATGAGATAACATATCTGCCAGGAGAGAGGTCTGTTGAGAACAATTAAAAAATGTCCATCAGAAATGTTGGAGTCAAGCCTCTTGAATAGAACAAATGTAAGTTTATCTTTAAAAAATCATTCTTAACACATAAACAAGGGTTTCAGTATGCGTATGTTGATCTGTAGTTGCTTTAAGTGTCAGTTGCTTAATATATTGCTAGTGTTGCTTGAGTTTTGAACTTCTCAATGCACCTTGGAAATAGAAGTTATGCAATTCTAAAAAAGAAAACAAAAAAACGTTGCCTTTACTGAGGGCTTGCTTGCACATCATTCCAGGGATGGGGAAAACAAAGAATACTCCCGGTGTTTGAATAGCAACCGGCAGTGGCTCAGTCAGTAGGGGCTGGGACTGGGAGCTGTAGGGTTGCCGGTTCAAGTCCCCGACCAGACCTAAAATATGGAGTGTGGACTGCTACTTGGAGAGGTCCCAGTTCACCTCCTGGGCCCTGCCGTGGTGCCCTTGAGCAAGGCACCGGACACCCCCTTTCCCCCCTCACTCCCATTGCTCCCCGGGTGCTGTACAATAGCTGCCCACTTCTTCTAGTACTAGACTCCTGGTACTAGGATGGGTTAAATGCAGAGAACACATTTCACTGTGTGCTGTGTGCTCTGACCATTAAAAAGAGGGTTTCATCCCTCCCAATTCTTATAATTCTACTTCTTCTATTGAGGGCATTAAGTACACCAGAGGATTCCATGCTCATTTTACAACCTTTTTATTTAACATTCACATAATTCTGCTCTTTTCAAGTTTCTAGGGATGGCAATTACAGTGGGTCAGTCTGTCCCTATTCATACCTCAATAACTATTGGATGGATTTGATATTTTGTACAGACATTAAAGTTGCCCAAAGGATAAATCCTAATGGCTTTGGTGACTTTTCCTTTAGGGCCACCATGAGGTTGACATTTGCGTTTTGGAGCGAAATGTCTCAACAAGTATTGGATGGAATGTCATGCAATTTAGACATCCCTTGATATAAACTTGACTAATTCATGATATTTTCATTTATAATAATCATCGGGACACGAACACTTTGGACGTTTTACCCAAATAACAGCCTCGGTAATTGTGTTAAGTGCTAAATATGAACTAAGATTATCAACCTAATTAATATTATACCTGCAAAACATCAGCATGTTAGATTAAGCAGTTTGATAACTAATATGTCAAGTACAGCATTGCAGAGCTGCTTGCATGACATAGACTCTTCGTCTGCTTGTTTTACATTTCTTTAATCGATCCTCACGATAGCTTATTCACACTGTTTGTTAGATGTATGCTAATACCAGTTTTTTTTTTATCCACAATGTGGGGTTTCTGTTTAGCCTACAGCACTCATTTTAAGAGAGAAACAGCTTCCACTGTAGGGCTCCAGACTCACACAGACAGGAGGAAGTGGAAACAACACACAAACACGATGCTGTCAGCCCCCTGATCAATCTGTGACAACTACCTCTGCTCCTTTGTAAACATGGCACTGGGATGGGAGGCAGGGTTATTATTTGGAGGTGGAGGTTTAGGGTTTTCTTATGTAATATGCTGGAGGCTGTCATGAGGTGAGATAACAGTGTCACAGTCATAAGTGGGCCAGGACATTAGGGCTGTGGGAATAAGCAAGGGCGTCTGAAATCAGCTCAGTGGCCCTGCGTTGTGACAGAAGATCATGTGAGGCTAAGGAAAGAGTGACTGTTTCTCTTCCCTCAACCCAAGTCAGATAGAAGAAGAGACCACCCCAGGACAGGATTCATAGCACAACTATGCGCTTCTCAAAAATAGAGGAAGGTAGATGATAACTCTGACACATAATGAATTCCATGCCTTTATCCCACAGAGCAGCAGGCCAGCAGGCATTCAGAGAGCTCCCCTTTTATCTGATCTGTGTCCCTGCTACAGATCAGGGATGGGCAGTAAGAGACATTTGATAGTGATGATGACTTTTCCTGCAATATTTGTGACGCAGAGAGAATTGGTAAACCCAAGAGGCTTTAAGAATGTGCCAAACAGTTATGTTACATGAATGTCAACATAATCACCAATGTTGTGTTTTGTTTTAATTGCTGGGATGTCATCAGAGTCAGGATGACAGTACCTAAGAGACAAACAAAGCAAGCTGAGCATCCTTTTACCCAGGGACCTCAGTGCTCACAGGCCACTGGGGAGACCCACTGTAATCCTACCAGCATGTCATACACCTGCACCAAGGTCTCCTCACAGTCAGTCATGAATAACATGTCTCCACAGGACCACATCGTCATGTATTTAGTATAATATATTCTTATTTAAACTGCATGTGGTCTGGTTCTCATACCAGAAGATTTGTCATCTTGCAGCATCTTTCAAGAAACAATATATTTAGATATTGTTTACCTTCTAGTCTAGGACTAATCCTGAAAACGTCGATTCATAAGCATACTGAATATACCTACTGCATATTAATAGCAGCCAAAGTTATTGCTCGCTTCATGAAAGCACACAAGAAACAGAAACAAATGAAAGTTTGCCGTGATATGGTTTTTAATATTATTGTCTCTTTCTATGTTAAATATTCACAATTTGATTTGATGTCAGATTGCCCTTGAAATGACTCAATGAACTTTGGCGCTAAATTTGATCAAGCGCTGTCAACCGAACTCATTTTGGAAAAAATCCCAAAGGTTTTCGTAAAGGGGGATTATATAGGGTTGATTGCTGCCTTTTAAGGGATATTTCTTCATAAGGAGTCTCTTTTAGTATATTATATATTGTACAATTATCATAATATGATTTCAGGTGAATCAGTCAGATGTTGTAACCTACCCAAACAACTCCTCGCAAGTAGAAAGAACACACATACAGTTGTGAGCTGAGGCTGTAGCTACAGTATATCGAATTGGTGTTTTCAACTTGCTGCACCAGCTTTGGCTTTTTACAAAAGTCGGCCTTGTCTTACTTTTGCAGTGGTATTGACAACTTGTGCGGAAGAATGATTTTTCTAAATGACCTGTCTAATTAGTCAATATGCATGTTATAAAAACAGATATGAAAGTGCTGCTATTTATACCTAGGCACAGTACGTGGAGGCACATCTGTCGTCAACTCTCATTATCGTGTGTGTGTGTGTGTGTGTGTGTGTGTGTGTGTGTGTGTGTGTGTGTGTGTGTGTGTGTGTGTGTGTGTGTGTGTGTGTGTGTGTGTGTGTGTGTGTGTGTGTGTGTGTGTGTGTGTGTGTGTGTGTGTGTGTGTGTGTGTGTGTGTGTGTGTGTGTGTGTGTGTGTGTGTGTGTGTGTGTGTGTGTGTGTGTGTGTGTGTGTGTGTGTGTGTGTGTGTGTGTGTGTATTGAAGTATTTTTGCATTGGAGTAGCAGCATGATATTTCTGGCTGGTTAAGCTGAACATGTGGCAGTCCTCCTGGAAAGCTGACCCGTGTCTGTCCGTCTACAAGTTAATGTTCAAGTCAACCGGTGCCCATCTGCAACTGCTTCCGTTTTCTCTCCATCTGTTCCCCGTACTGCCCACACACACACACACACACGCGCGCCGTTTCATCAGAGGTGCTGCTGCAAGGTAGCTGAACCAAAAAGCATAACATTTCACATTCATCATTTTAGCAAGTACCTGTGAAATTTAGAACTTTGTATGCTGATGGCATTTACGGTTGATGGTGCATCATCTTCAAAGAACATAAAAGAAGAGATGCCATGATCAGATCTGCGCTAAGAGTCCTGCGAATCAGTGCAAAGTTTAATCTCACACTCTCCCACCTACCAGCTGCCACACCAGCAGCTCAGTGCAGTGTGAGAGACAGTGGTTTGCATGAGTTAACACACTAACTACTGTAGCTTTCCTCATTCTCATGAACACATTATTATAAACACAATAATGTATTATATCTGCCATCAGTTCATATTTATACATGGTAAATACCTCAGACCTACATGGCTTTCCTCTGCAGCAGCACCTTCGTCTTGAATGAATAAAAGATCACATTGTAATATTCTCTTATTCAAGATTGACGCTTGACCTCATTGTCTGCCATTGCTATCTTGATTTTATATGATTAACAAGTTGCAGATGTAGGCGTTTATCTGAAGCGTGGTTTCAGCAGCTGACTCCTCAGTTTTCCTCTCTATCCAGGCACACAGGGTGAATGGTTTTGAACTTTAGCTGCCTCTCAACATTGCATTCTGACATATTGAAGGACCTACTGTATGATGGCATGTCTGTCATAAGAAAAGGTGGTGCATGGATTCAAGTGAATATAACATTTACAGTATGATGTATCCTAAAACTCAGCCACTTCACTAATGGGATATCCTTTTTAAGCTGCACTAAGGAATACTTTATTATAACAACAAACCAAGGAAAATGATTACCCTACTCTACCCCACTAGTTTTGTTTCCAAAATCAGCAGGCAATAGTTGAGTTAAAAAAGGTTTGAAAAAGCTGAGCGCTGCTACATGAACACATCAAACAGATCAAAAGCAACGTAAGAAACTACTGTTGTAAATGAATAGAATCGTGCAGCAGAAAAAGTGCCAAACATTTATTTTTTGAGTTTTTTGGGGCCAAAACTTAAGCTCAAAGGAGAGGGAAAATTGGACTTACATTTGTCGAGTGGTCAGAAACACAGCTCCCAGTAATCCGATGAACTTTATAAGATTGTATTGTTGTGTAAGGTTTTGTTTTCAGTTTCTTCAGCTGACCCACAGGGGCCAAACATTTTAACTCATGCCGTTTTAAGTTCAGGAATGTATTTGTTTCAATGTCCCCATTGTTTTTTGTTTAGTTGGTTAAGTTACTGTTTGCATTTGATTTCAGGAATATTGAGCCTATCATGCTTCATCACGCAAGCATGTAGCAGCATGTTGATCATTTACTTTCTTTACCTTTAAATGATTACCTACGTTTTAATAATAAATGATAATAGTTTTATATATATATAGCACTTCTCCTACAGCAGGTGCAGCCCAAAGTGCTAGATGTTAAGACCTTTTTGAAATCATGCAGCATAGCAACATACAATAGTATTTTAACAGGTTAAGACACAATGAGGTAAAAGGGAAAAGTGCATTTTTTATTTCATTGTTGTACCCAATTATGTTCATCAATTTGTAACACATGTTAACCTAAATTATGTTCTCTGATCCCTTTTTTTTGTGAATACTAAAAGAGGAAGAACAAACACATCTGTCTAGTATTCACAGAACATTCAGCTCAGGTTCACAGACAATGTTGAGGCTTTTTTAATGGGAGGCATATTTGGGTTGCCTTGTTGACAGAGCAAGAACAGAAAAACACTGAAAAATATGTTTTATAATGTTTTTTATTATTAAAAAGTGTTATTAATTTCTATTTTTTATTATAACACTGATTTTGAATCGAAGCTATGGCAGTGCTCCTTTTGGCTCTGTTTACACCTGTGCTGTTTATTTGTGTGATAGTTAATAAACCACTTTACTTCAGCATTCAGTTGTCCAATTCAATATTGACAGCCATTTGTCATGCTAACCTCCATACAAGGACCTTGAAACTAATTGCCCTAACATATAATGAAGCATAATTGTAATTAAACAACTGAACAGGCAGCAATTCTTATCTCTTTGATGCATTTAAATTAATTTAGACATGAAACACCAACCCAGTTGGCACTCCTGCCGAACAGACACCATACGCAAGGTGCAGATGATGAGGCGCTCTAAAGGTCCTTGTGAGGGATTATGAGTTTGTGGGTAGAATTTAGGACAGATTGTTGCTCTCCATTCCCTCTGGACATGACCTCTCCCTCCCCGGCCTCAGACAGGTCTGTTAAGATGCAGGGAGAGAAGGGGAGCAGCCCGAGTGTCTGCTCAATCCATTAAAAAAAGCTGGCCTCAGCAATGATTGACAGGAGGAGAGGTTACATCCGTATTTACTCTTATAGAAATACATGAGATCGTGAAGAAAGAAAAATACTGGGGTGCAAAATGGCTTGGCATTGAATAGCCAAATAGGGAGGGAAATAAATGGGAAGCATAATGCATGAATTGATGGACTGATTCAAGAAGAAGATGGAATACATAAATGCTCAATATCGAAATTCAATTTTGAAGCCAAATATAATCATTTTTCCCAGCAAGATTTTCCTCTGATAGAGGGTGAAAAAGACAATTCTTGTACACTTAAAACCAAATACTGATAAACACTTTGAGATGATTTTATCACCATGAGAAGTGATGTCCAAATATGAAATGGGCATTGGCGATGTCTGCACTACCTTTCTACCCATGTGACATATTCCCCCATTTTGTTTTGTTTGAATATATAATATGTAATGCTCCACTATTAAATCCAGACAGCAACGAGGAAACATATATTATATTATTTATATTCCACTATACTTGTCCACTATACACATCTCCATTTATACACATGACCTGCACACAGGTTACCGATATTACCTGCCAGAATCAATTCTATACCAGTTGATCTGTGTGGTGGCCTTCAACATGTTGAGTTTTAATACATGTGAATCTGCAGCTGCTTGAAGTCGTTTAGCTTACATGTATTGAGTCTAGAAAGAAATATGAGCATGGTAAATTCACTTCCAAGTAACAATAAACCTTCTAGTAGGTGAGTTTAGAGTGATCCACGTAATTGTGACATTTGTATCCCCAAACCTGTTCTTATAAAGACCTGTGGATTATTCAAGTAGGGAGTATCTCTCTGAGCTAAACTTGATGTTTCCATGCACTTTATGATGACGTATTGACCCAATAACGTTGGGGAATATCCTCCTCCTCTAATGAATTCACAGCAAAGGAATAATCAGAGTACGGTGTATACATGCAGGCACCAACATAACAAGGTAGTCCCAGTAGAAAGGCAGCAAAGGGTGCTTTCTCCCCAGTATTTCATGGCACGAATCCCTATAGAAATGACTCGATGTGTTGAAACTAAATTAGAAAGATAATTACGTGAGAAAACACTCCAAATGTGCCTTAAATGTTATTTTCGCTCAGGTTTGTGAGAATTGATAGCGTTTCCCGGTGTTAAGGGGGCTGCTTGGCTTCAGTGTGACAGACACAGGGGGTGATACGGGTGTCATTAGTTTAGCGCAGCTCGATAGGACCCGGGGAGACTGACGCTGCTGCTCCCTGCAGGAGAAACATGGACAGATCTGTGTGCGCTGCTCCTCCGCCGCTGCACTAACTGCACCACACATTACGGCACAGGATACTCTTTTTTCACCCTAAAGGATAAGCTTTATCAAAGGGCACTGCTTTGTTTCTAGTTTCCAGTGCTCTATTGTTTCTAGAAAGACGGATAACCAGGGTTTACTCAAGTCGCTCGATCACTAGTTGTGTAGGGTACACATTTTCCACGGTTTTCGTTCTCTACAACGTGCGCTGCGAATAAAAGTTTTACGGAGTCGCCGGTATGGATCACTTCTGCTTTTAAGGGACAACACACGTGCAGTAGCATCATTTTGGAGAGGGTAAGTTGGATTTCTCTTTGCTCTGTAAAGAATGCTTTCAAATGAGTCAAGCAGCAGTTTGGCAACAAAAAAATGCGCGTTGCTCTTTCTGCAGGTGTAGGACGGAGGCTAGCTGTGCAGCGGTGACTATATGGTTCATAACGGCTGCAGTTGTTATTCTGATTAGAGATACACCACACCGCATTAGGCTATATGTAAAGCATGGTGCCTTTACGCAACACCGGAGTAGTCAGACTTCTGGGTTCATAGTCCACAACACTTTAACATTAGATCTTGTTTTTAGTACATCAAATGTGATATGCGGTAAAAACAGTCACTCCTTCCACAGCTGGTGTTAGGTTGCGATGTGACAGGTGTGTGTCTGTTACCTGTCAAAGCAGCCTGTTGACAGACTGACTGACAGGACGCTCGTGGCGGAGCTGTCCACCTCTCTGTGGTGCTGAAAGTTTCCCTATCTTGCAAAAAGCTTTATGGTATCACAGAGAAAGGAAGTACGCTAATAAGGCAAATGCATAGGCTATGTGCTTATAGGTGACAATTCTGATTTAAAGGCCAAAGGCTAGCGTGCAATTTATGTATTAGCCTGCAGGCAATGAATGATCCCCTGACGGTGAGGGGGGGATGCATGAAACATGTGAAAGCCCTGTGTTGCCGCACTGAAAGCAGGGTCTCAGCAGGGTTTGCAGCAGACAGTGAGGGAAGATCATTTAATTCAGTTTGAATAAACACAGAAGAAATTCCAAAAGCCGGAGTCCCTTTTAATAAAAAAACTGAAAAGGGCTGTATTTCTTCAATATACTTTAAACTATAACGTTTGATACATGCGTGTGGCTTTAATCAAGTGTATATAGCAGTGTGATGCTGAAATCAGTTTTCCATTATTGCTAGTCTTAGGTTTTTTTTTTTTTTTTACTTCTACCACATACTTTGCACACAACATGTGACTGAGTATTTTTATCATTCATGACTTTCCTTTGTACATCCAAAGTAAATAAGACTCCTACATGTTTTGTGAAAGATGAGTCAGGTGCACATGGCTCTGTGTTGGCCCTGTCCCCCGCTGTGAGCATCCCCCTCACTGTGATTGCTCGTATCACTAATCCGACTCTGCACTTATCTGAGATTTACAACATGGCTGTGAGGATTTCTGTGGACAGGTGGATTGCCGTGCATGCTGCTGCTGCTGCTGCTGGGGCATCGCTTCATATTTTCTGACTGTGATGTAGACAGCCCTGTGTGATATTGTGGGAGTCTTACCTGTCTTGGCTTGAGTTTGCCACTGTGGTGCTTTATAGATTGATTCACCTTTTGGTCCTTCTGTTGCAGTGATGGAAGAGATGGTAGGAAGGGATGGAGGTGGAGGGGGGTTTTCCAATCAATTCTTAGCTTTCGATTTATATCACAACTTCAATTTCTGCCCATTTTTCAGAGAGAACTTTGCTTCGAGGAAGCATTTTGTGGAATTATGAGATTCACTACTTTTTTTTCAAACCATAAATTATTCTTCGCCATTATACATTTAGAAACTCCTAATGCCTTCTTGTTCTAAAACTCCCTTCCTGCTGAATTACCATAATTCCAATAGGTTATCTATTATTCTATTGTGTTTGTTTCATTTGTTAAATTGCAAAGAAAAACGTTTTTTTAAGAATTAAATATTGCGAGAATGCAGTGTTATCTTCTCCTTTTCACTGTGCATCATGTCTACACGTCAGGATGTTATCATTTTCTTTGTCATGACCTCATCCTGAATAAGACACATAACACTGGATCAAAATGGCACTAATTAAGTCTGAAAACTGAGATCAGATACAATAGAGAAATGAATGAGAAATTAGGGGGATATTCATGGAGAAGAATAGCAGAAATGAAAATCACTTTATTTTTCAGCTTTTATTTGTGGAATGGGTGACTTTGCCCACTGTGAACCGTCGGTCACACGTCTCTGGTTGCCTGGGCAAATCTCTCTAATCCAGAGAGGCGGACCAGATATGCCTTCATGGCAAATTTGGGGCTTATGGGCAGACTTGGAATTGTGTGTGTGGCAGCCAAAGCAGAACATTAATAGATTTCATCTAACAGGATTAGTGATATTTGGAAATGAGACAGGAGGCAGAAAATGAATAAGACATTAATACCCAGTGAGCAAAACCAACAAGACTAACTAATGTGTGAATAAAGATGTTTTGAAAGGCACGCAGACTTTTCTTTTATAAATCCCCCAAAGCTGCATTGCAGAAGTATTTGTGTTTGCCATCACATTCCCTGTGTAATAAAAAGACTCAATCCTCACTTACAAAACTGGTAGAGAATATTAAATGGGTATCTGATTAACACCCTGCTCACTTTCCCCACAGAAAACATTAGTATAGTGGCATGCAGGGAACACTCACAGTAATAACACTTTGTTAGGAGGAAATGATGGAGGAAGTTGCCATCACTCTCCCTCATCTTCCTTCCACCCTGAAGATGTTTGAATGGCCTGAGGCTGCTGACGATTGATTTCTGGTGTATTGTTTTTATTTTTCATTCCAACGCCATCCCGAATGAAATCATTGTCCTGCAAGGTTGCGTGATTGAAAAGCTCTGGTTCCCTGTCGTCTGTGGCTCATCCCCACAGAGCCCTGAGGCTGGGGGTCCGACAACAGGCAGATCCAACACACGACCTCACATGCAAAAGGTCGAGCGCTGCTAGCTGTCGGCAGGTCTCATCATTCCCTCATGACACGGCCATTATGGTGCCCTCTGGATGGCATGTCAGTCACCCATGGTGGCAAGTCAATTAGTCATGTCCAGAGGGTGTGGCGGGACTTTGTTATTTATCTGCATGTGGGGACACACTGGAGGCAGATTACAATTTTAATTACCTTCTATGAACTCGTCATGAGGAACTGAAAGGATGAAGTATAATAACTAGCTTTTTATTTGTATTCAAAAAATCTTCCTCATACAATTCTTTTAACTATCTTGATGTATCTATTTTTGCAGCTTAACAAACGGAAATCTTTGAATGGAAGACTCTAGAATGCAGAATAATAAGCTGTGAGTTAAGAATAACTGACTTCATCATGAGAACAACAGCAGGGCAAGGAGAAAAGGATGAACGCTGCAGAGTAGAGGAGGGTGGGAATTGGGACAGAGGAGATGCTGATCAAAGGTGTGGATTAAGATATCTTCCTCTCTAGGAGATTCAGTGTTGTGCAAATCAAACACACAATCTGCGGCGCCACATGGAGATTAATTCTGTTAAGTACCTGGAAGCTTGCTCAACGAAAATCCTCATAATATACACTGTGTGTGTGTGTGTGTGTTGTGTGTGTTCATGCACATGTAGCTTGCAAATAGTATCACTCTTTCTCAAGCACTTATTCAAACTTGCCAGATCTGGTCATGGCAGAAATAGATCTTAAACTATACCCTATCACAGATTCACCACTGTCGGATATTCCTGTTTGCTAGAGACTATTTGCATGAGTGCACTGTCACAGAAGAGGAATTTGCTCTGTCCTCAAATCAGTAATGTCATACAGATGTACAGCTCCATAAAGTGTGAAATGGAAGCGATAACAAATTTGGCTGAGACCGTTCTCCGATATTTGTCTCAGGATAACGGGGCCTGTACTTCTCGACAACTCGCAGTAATACAACCCATATAAAGTAGTATCTTGATCAGGAGCAGTCGGCACTAAGACGCTCATTCCCACGCCTCACTGTAAGCAATGTGTAAAAAATGGAAGAAATTCTGAGCCGCTTGCCACTTAGCATTGACGGAAATGTGTTGGGAGTAAGCCTTTGTGATGGACTGCTGTCCTATCGGGGCCTTGTGTCGTACACCTGCTGTAAGCTGCTCCATGCCCCTGCACCGGGCGATAAGCCCCTGGCCTGTGAGCTGCCTCAGCAGGAACAAGGCCTGCTTATGCTGGAATCTGACAGACACATGTAAATGCTTGAACATTTTCATTTTCATTGTTCACTGTTCATCTCAAGGTGATGGGCAGCACAATATTTATTTTTTAAGATTAAGTCAAACAGGATTTAAAAATAAGTTATTCTTAAAAAGAAATGCAAATTTAGTTTTTTGATGATCAAGACTCCTAATGGTTCCTCTGTGTCCTGATTTTTATCACAGATGTACCTGCATACTGCTGACGTAAACACATACTGTTAACCATACGTTTTTGAAATTCTGATCATTTACCACCAACAGACCCAAGTAAAAATAAATTGCTAGTTCTGGCATGTCTTGGAATAATATGCATGAAAGTTAAGTGGGAGTAAATGCAAATGTTTTTCTGTTTGTTTTTTATGAGTGGAAGATTGTTTGCCTAACATGACTGCTCTGTGCTGCTATACAATGGAAAAAAACGTCTTGAATCAACATGAATATACTATTACACAGGGCTATGGGGTCTCCTAGCAACGGTGTCTTGCAAATGTCAGTCAAAGCTTCCCATAAGCCTGAAGCTTGGATGGTGTTGTCCTCTTTTGAAAACACGAAACATCTACTATAGCTGTTGTGTTGTCATACTGTAGTTGTTTTTCTTACACAAAAAGTGAGAAGAAATACAATTTCAGTTTAACTTCATATGAAAACACATGTTTAAGTGTTTTATTGCACTTTAATCTTCCCATACTAGCCTTTCATAGCCTGATCTATCTCCTCACTGCTCTGTAAGCGATGGAGGAACGCCTGGATCCAAAGCCTATCATTGTGCCATTTGGGAAAAATGACTTTGTTTTGTTAATATTTTAAACAACCATAATCATTTTGGGCGGCAACAAACGTAGAGTGCAGTGTTTGTGTGCTTGAAAAAATAAAAAAGCAGAAGGGCATATACAGTAGTGTGAGATACACGACCAATGGCATGTATACAGCCACAGTCTGCATTCAGTAAGTAGTTCAATTCACATCTTAGAATAACATGATATAACAAATAACCCAATAGATGCAGTATCGTATGTCTTTGTTCACTATATTGAATATTGTCACAATATACCACATACAACATGAATGCAAAATCGGACATACGTGCCAAAGAAAACATGCAGTACCCAACTTCAGATACAACTAAAATTAGGCCGACAGGTTTAGGGAAGAAGCTTCAGTGATATCTCTGTCTTCCCAGAGGCGAGACAATAAAAAAGATGGTCAATATTACAGTCTGGACAGGGAACACACACACAGTGTTTGTTGGGATGTGTGTGGTCTCTTGTTTTGTGTTTCCTCTTGTTGTAAGGTGCTGCATTATTTAGCAGGTTTTAAAGTCATACAACAGCTTGGATCCCAGTGGGAGGCAATGAGCTGTACTCGGGGTATTTTTCATTCCCCAGGTTGTTAAAGTGTCTTTTGATACGAGACTGTCCTGTACTTGGAGGCCGTTTGAAATGTGGGAACAAGGCAACAAAAAGCCAGTAGGCCACATTTTTCAGAGCAAATCAGGGTCTTCCCCGTTATTCCTTTTTTCTCCCCTCCTCCTCCTCCTCCATCTGATATCACTGATAGCTTACTATTTTGCTTGGGAGAGTCAGAGTCTCTCAATCTCCAGTTTTGACATGCGCCCCATGTTACCTGTAACCACAAGATCATGAATAATGCACCTTTTATGGTGCAACACAATGACATGACTGGATAAGTAATCCTTCAAGAGCAAAAAAGAACATGGCAAGGTCACTTCTGCAGTGTGTCTATGTGCTTGGATTCACCATCCGGCTGCTATTTGCATGCTCTTGTTTGTCTCACGCAGTATCTTTAAACATAGTGCCGAAGTTTGTGCATGTTCAGCAGAGAGTCAATGTTTGATGTCAATACCCGATTCCAAATGGGATGAGGCAGAGTATGCACAGTCGGCTGGTGTGTATTGTCTGTCTCTGTCTCAGATGTGTTCTCTGCTCTCATTTTGTTACAAAGTCAAATGTTCTCTGTGTGTCTGCACATTAATTTGGATAATATCTTTGTGAAATCTTCTTGAACACATGAATGTGAATGATCTGCTAGCATAGATGAGCATCTTCTTTCATGTGTCTATGTGACTCTTTGAAGTGTTTCCCGTAAAGTGAATGCAGTCTGTGGGATCAGTGGTAACAGAGGTCCTAGTAAAAGGATTGCATTCTGTTCTCCCAAAGGTGCAAACAGTAGATGCTCCCTTTCAGGCAGCTGATAACAAAGCACAACACATCCAGCGTAGCACTAGGCCAGGAATACAAAAAGATACATCTTTAAATCTAAGTGATAGTGAAATGTACTCTCTCTTAGTCCACTCCAAATCAATTGCCATTATGTTTCCTGGACCGCTGTGTGAAGAGCCTATTCCTCCTCCTGTGTACACATTCTCTGTGCAATGGTTGCTTTGCTTAATGATGGGCTGGCGTTGCCCGGTGGACATCGTTTGTCCCCTTTAATTACGTGGAGGTAGAGATTGTTATTCATGATAAGGGACGGGGGAATAGCCCACTGCCGGCCACCTTCCCCGAGGCCGACTGCTCTTAGCATTGATGTGGGAGATGTGCAGAAAACAGCTGCTACCCCATGATTTCTGAGTGTTTGTACTAATGATGAGCTCCACTAGGCCATCTTTCAACCCTTTTAATGGCGGTTCAGCCTGATTTCAACTCAGATGTTATGGATGGAGCAATGGTTTCTAGTCCTGCTCATCATCGAGGGCCAGACTGAAGCTTATTGTTATACACAGACTGTACTTCTTTCCACTGCAAAGCTAATGTGGAGTTAAAGGCAAGTCTGGCTTGCTGCCTCACGGCAAGTCTGCCACTGTTGGCTTTAAAAGTAAATCAGTTTTTCTCTCCTATTAACTGCAAAGTTGTGTATACTTCACACACAATTATCTCCCAAAACATAGCAAATGTTTTTAGATTGATCTCCCTGCTGCCAGGCAGCCATTGATCACCATTCATTTCGCAGCTATATGAAAATGTACTTGCAGAGATCTTCTGAGATAGGTATCCTTTATATTTATCGCCCGTATGGCAGTGCTTATTGTTAAGGCACTTTGGAAACTCTCTTAGTTGATCAATTCAAGGATGCTTGGACACTTCTGATTTGAGGGTTGGATGACATTGCACTTAAAAGCTTTGCTGTCCTAAAATTCCACCCAGGAGACCAACAA
The DNA here is from genome assembly GCF_902827165.1 of Trematomus bernacchii. Taxonomy (NCBI): domain Eukaryota; kingdom Metazoa; phylum Chordata; class Actinopteri; order Perciformes; family Nototheniidae; genus Trematomus; species Trematomus bernacchii. Next base: position 8,691,483 of record NW_022987851.1, on the reverse strand, counting down.
TGAGCAATATCCATTTTTTGAGAGGACACATGAGTATTATGTCATTTAGCTTACCCGAAACGTCCTTCGTTACAGCTACATTATCACACAAAATGGGGTAAAGACCTTCAAGAAATAGCGTATACTGCTAAGGGCAAACACTTCTTAACAATTGATATTCTTTACTTAACACTCTCAATGATATCAAGCAAGGACATCACAAACACAGAGGTCCAAGCAGGTATATTGGTGTTATTGGCATTACTGGTATGTTTTTCCTCCTCCTTGTCCCGTGTGAGTGTCTGTCCTGCCAGTGTTTAAGTGTAGGACGGGATGTGTCCCGGAGGCTGGCTCTAATTCCCAGTGGTGTCCGTCAGACCCCTGTCCCACGAAGCTCTGACAGAAGGAGCTATTATTTTCTCATCGCCCTGGTGGCCTGTGTCCCCTGGGAGAGGCCTCCCCATGTGACTGACAGCTCTGTAAACACAGCCAGCCCCGGGGTGACTGAGTGAGAGCTCACTGCAGTGACGCCCTTGTCCCGCCTTCTCTCCACCCTCCTCCCTAAACTTCTCATGTCTGTGTCTCAACATCGTGACCTGGTTCACCCTCAACCTCTCCGCATCAATTTCACCTTAAGGGGTCAGATTCCACCTTTGTTAAAGTATATCTAACCTTGCTGCACCTTTGCCAACGAAACCCCATCCCCCCTTATACATTTGTCATCCATTACATTTAGCCAAACCTCTTTTTCTTCTTGTGAGATTTTCAATATTTTTTAGATGCACTCTATTAGTTCCTTTAATGCAGTATCATAACAACGCGGCAGAGATTGCCGGCTGCTCTGTGTGTGTGTCAGTATGGTCTAACTCCTGTGTAACTAAGACAGATGACTGTGTCAAGGTTGTTTCCCCACAGGGCAGGAGAGTAGTTCTGCTCCCAAGCTTCTCTGCTCCTTCCACTTGACGAGCTTGCGTTGGGCCACGCTGGTTATTGTAATGACCTAATGTAGATTCAGGATCAGCAGCTAGGGGTATCCATCTACATCAGGGTGCAGGAGACAGGAACACCCTCTGAGTCTGGCTGCTAGTGTGTGTGTCTGTGTTTGTCACCCTGTGTTCCTTCCAGTCTGTGTGAGTGAGTGTACAGGATATGTCAGCTTGTTTTTTTCTTGCTTTGTGGGGTCTATTAAAAAGAAAAATCACATGAAAACATTTTACACTCTTTTGTGAGGTTTTACATGTTGACAGACACTTTTTGGGTTTGGTTAGCTATTTCTCACATTTGCTGTGTTAAAATCTAATGCAATGCTTGCTAATGTACACCAACTCTTCTGTTCTTAAGTTGCTGGTTGGCTTATAGGTTGAGAACCCAAAGCATGGGCATCTTATCCATTGTTTCCCACAATTATGTGAATTTGGAACAATTCTTATCTCGCTTTCATTTAAAGTGGACCTATCATGATATGTCAATGATATATTGTAGGGCCATACCTATATAAGGTATATTTATACGTTTCTGTTTTCAAAATACCAAACTGATCATGCATTTTAGCCATGCCTCATTTCGCTGTGCTGTCTACGGGTCTAATTCTGCTGACCACGCCCCCCTGCAGGAGAGGGTAGCCGTGCTCTGATCAGCTGCTGGGCTGTCAGAAGAGGGGGAGAAAAAGAGATCTCCGTCCTCCGTGTTTTATTATATAGAGTCGTTATTCATTTGTTTTAAAGCTCAATAAATAACAAAGACCACCTTTGACCGGCACTTTTCTAATTTTGTCCGGAAGATTTAAACTTTAACGGACATCTTGACCGGCGAAAGAAACTGAAACTCTGCCGCACGGTCCCCTCGTTCCTTGGAAGAGGCGGAGAGGTGGGTGTTTGTCATCTGCTGGTGGACTAACCGGAGATAATTACAGTGCTTGCCTCGACGGGGAGGGATTGCATTGAATTAAAGTAGCGGGAGCAAACGCTTGCCTCGGGGAGGGAGAAAAAAAGCCACAGCGGAGAATAAACAGAAGGGTCACCATGGTTACCATATGCGCGGGAAGTCTTCTTCGCTGCTTTTGTGGCAGACTACAGCGCCACTTACAGGCCTGGCATATGTACTACAGCGTCTCCAGCGCTTTCGAGCAGCAATGGCCGGCCGTGGCCCAACCCCACATTCCCCTGATAGGTGGAGAGTTGGCCCAATAGCCGTAGCGCCACTTCTGTGACGTCATAGAAGTGTTCAAATCTGGATCAGTCTGTATCAGATCCGTTGCAGCCCCTTTTTTAGAGATTTGGGTATGGAGGAAAATAGAGAGGGTTGTGTTTTCTGACACTTGGTGAGTTCCCTGGAACACCGGGGACACATATTCATGTATAAAAGACGTACAAAAGTGCATTTTGCATGATAGGTCCCCTTTAAATAAAGTTTCACTTTCAAGAAATATTGACTTTTTAGTTTGGCTGATATCTCTGCTTTAATATATTTGCATTTCTTATGTAACGCAAGCCTAAGGTCCTACTGAGTTGCTACAGTAAACTTGTTAAAATACATAAACACCTCTTAAGTCTTCCAAAACGCAACTTTGTTTAGGTAGTTCGCCTGATGTCACACAACCTTTGGGCCAGCCTACTTTTATCAACGTAATTTACTTTGCGGTACCTTTCAGTTTTATATTTAAGCGACTGGATGCCAGCTTTCATGTCTATCTATCTTACAAGACAGCAGGAACGCTAACAGATGTCAGATTTGGAAAAGCTGCCACCCTGAAGTGGCAGGCTGGGTAGAATAGTCCCTGTAGTATGATTTGCTCTGAGCTAATGATGATGATCGTGATGATGCTTTTTGTGTCACATAGTTAGAGCACAGTTTTAAGGAAAAAATAGCTTATTTATAATATATATGATAAAGGTGTTTTCCCCCCTTCAAGATTTACTATCGTACATTTCAGTTTGAAAATGGGCAAAGTAACCCCAACGTTAATGTGAACAATGTAAACTGGACATCAACCTGAGCATTTACAGCATTTCTACTTGTTGACACTTCCTGCATTCACTTCTCTATGATCATGCTAGACCTACATGTATGGAGGCATGTTGTGCTTTTATACAGAACTCATTCTAACTTGTTTCTTCTGTATCGGTCGTTCTATGAATCTTTTGTATGTCATGGATGTCTCCCTCTAATTGCGCTCTGTTTAATCGACTTCAGTGATAATAATCTTTAATGCTTCGTGACATTTATCACCAAAGCGCACTCGATTAGGCTTAGAAAAAAATATCTATAACAAGTGTTGCCATGGTGTTATGAGCATGTCTTTGAAATAAAGACAGATGTTGTTACAGTCGGTAAAGATTAATCACAATATGTTTCATATGTTTTGTTTTTTCAAACACCAGGTGCACCAACTTTATTCCCAAATTCAGCCAGGGAAATGAGAGTATTCAAAAAGATATGTCAACATGAAAAACATGCCTGATGCTTTCACTTCTTACACTTATTATTTTAATGGATCATTTTGTATCTGGCAAAGGAACAACACAATGATCTACTTTGCTATCACTGGAAAAATCATGACGTTGATCAATTGACCAATGTTGCAGAAAGTGAATAAATAGAGCACTGACTTGGTATTCAAGCCGTAGCAAAGACAGACAGGAACTCTCAACTCCATGTCCTTTGTTTGTGTATCCCCATTTCAACTATTTCCCTCCAGGCTGAGATCCTCTCTGTGTCAGAGGGGGGCAGAGAAATAAACACATGTCCTGATGTTACAGAGATGAGGTCATTGCCTTGTGGAAGAACATTGTTATTTATTTTATAACTGAGCGTTGAATGAAAGAAGTTCATACATTTCTCTGTAAAGTAAATGTGAGACTACCACCAGCAAGTGGTTAGCTTAGCATAAAATAATCTAATCCTACTATTTTAGCATAAAACAGTACCGTCCTGAAGCCATGCCCAGTCTTTAAGATAAGGAGCTGCTTGCTCTAGCTACATATTTATCATACAGATAGGAGAGTGGTACACATCTTATTATCTAAACTCTCAGCAATAAAGTTTAGAAGCACATTTTAACTATTCTTTTAAATGTTCAAACTCAAAAAGGGAAAGTCTTTAAACTTTTAAAACCAATACTGTGTCTGCATCATAATTCTCTCCTGTTATCATATGTGTATCTACTGCTGATTAATGGATTATTTTAAAGGTTCTGTCCTCGTATGCTCTCAAATGATAACTACAGATCCTCAGTGAGTGTTCAAGCATGCACATCTCTGTTATTCTACAGTGTGGGCGTTACCTGCTCATGAGAGGATGAGACTCGCAGTAACAAGGGCAACATCAGAAGCCTGCTCTCTCTCCTGACAACAAATTCATTTAGGGGCTTTATTTTCAGATACCCCTCCCCCTCCTCTCTGCACTTTATGTAAATGCAGCTTCATGAAGCGTGTGAGTGCAAAGTTAATTCACAAAGTATGGAAGTCCTCTGCGATAGAATAAATATTCATCTCGGTGTTCTCTCCGTTTGCTTGCTACAGGGAAGATAAATACAGAGGGAGGAATCAGCGGAATGCCATCTTTGTGAGCGTTCCATAAACAATCAGTAAGGCGGAGCGCGTGGGTGAAAAACTCTGTGATTGCCAATTTTACTCGGCTAGTATCATTTTGTGCAACAAAGACAGGAAAGATTGAAAAGATGCAAGGCAAGGCAAGTTTATTTATATAGCACCTTTCAACACAAGGCAAAGACATTAAGAGCATTAAGAAACATATTATAAAATGATATCTAGAAACGCTAATTTAAAAGCAATAATATAAAATGACATTTAAAAACACTCATTTAAAAGCAAAGATAAAAAGCAAAGATAATAAAAGTTACAGTGCAGTTTAATATATAAATATATCAATTAAAAGCAGCTGCAAATTGGATTTAAAAGTAGTAAGAGTTGCAGCGGACCTGCAGGTTTCTGGTAGTTTGTTCCAGATGTTTCGAGCATAATAACTGAACGCTGCTTCTCCATGTTTAGTTCTGACTCTAGGGACAGAAAGCTGACCAGTCCCTGAAGACCTGAGAGTTCTGGATGGTTCATAATTTAGCAGTAGGTCAGACAGTAGGCCTAAACCATTCAGTGCTTTATAAACCAGCAGCAGTATTTTTTAAATCTATTCTTTGACACACAGGAAGCCAGTGTAAGGACTTCAGAACAGGAGTGATGTGATCCATTTTCTTAGTGTTAGTAAGGACTCGAGCAGCGGCGTGCTGAATTAGCTGAAGCTTTCTAATGGATGTTTTAGTGAGACCTGTAAAGACACCATTACAGTAGTCGAGTCTACTGAAGATAAAAGCATGGACAAGTTTTTCCAAATCCTGCTGTGACATTAGTCTTTTAATCCTAGATATGTTCTTTAGGTGATAGTAGGCTGATTTAGTAACTGTTTTAATGTGACTGTTGAAACTCAGGTCAGAGTCCATGACTACACCTAGATTTCTGGCTTCATCTGTTGTTTTGAACATTGCAGACTGAAGCTCAGCGCTAAGTTTTATACGTTCTGCCTTAGCTCCAAAAACCATTACCTCAGTTTTATCTTTGTTTAATTGGAGAAAGTTCTGACACATCCAGTCATTGATTTGTTCAATGCACTCACTCAGTGTTTGAATTGGAGCATAGTCTCCTGGTGAAATGGTTATGTCAATGTGGGTGTCATCCACATAGCTATGGTAACTTATGTTGTAGTTTTTCATTATCTGAGCCAGTGGTAGCATGTAGATGTTAAAGAGAGGAAAATATCTTTTGGCAAAGAAAGAACATGTGTGAACAAGTAGTAGGAAGAATATTATCTCAGGCACATGTGACAATGTTCGTAGGAGAATCTCCCAAAAAAAAGAAAAGAAACAATGTTTTTGCCAACTTTGACACTCTTTTTTAATTGGCTGAGGGAATGTAAGAGTTTGAGCCCTGCCTGTCAATGTGTGAATACTCTAATTAACTAGAACCTTGGAGCATTGTAATCTCTGAATTTTTAGGGGTATCATAATGTATTAACTTTAATTAAGCTTGTGAGCTATGCGTGCTAATTAGATGAATGTGCTTATTTGTTAGCCGGAAAATATGAATACATTTAGCACAAGCCCAAATCAGTCAGTCTTGCTAATTACAGTGTGCGTGGAAGCTCTAATTGGTGATTGTGTGTCTGCCTTTGGAAGATACACTATAGTTGTCGCTCCTATCTGTGCGCCCCGGCTTAGGCTAATGTGTTGAAATCCTCATGGAGAGATGATGTGCTCTGCTGAAGGCTGACAGTCCCGAGGAGCAGGGCTCACCGTGTCAGAGGCTTGTTGAACCACGTACATGTTCAGGACTGCTGCTCCTATCTGTCAGCGCAGAGCCGCTACAAACCCACTGTGTTCTCATTATCTACCTGACTTTTTCCCCTCTTTCCCGCTCTGTGCCGATCTTTGCAGCTGCAGCTGTTTATCTCTGTATAGTTTTCATATCTCATATCACACAGTTGATCCTTGTCTGCTGTTTGCTGGAGTATGAAAGTCTACCACTATGAGTTGACGGGCCAGTGGTTTTAATGCTGCGAAGGGAAGGAAGAGCTGCACCACTTTCACAGCTTTGATTCAAACTTTTCCAGCCTCTGATATACACTGTAGGTCTAACCTTAAGAGGATTTTTTTAGACAGGCTATTTGGCTTGAAATAAAAAGTTGGACTAGAGTTAAAAAAAAAACTTCACTTTCAGCCCTACTTGCAAGTTAAGGAGTACAACATATTAACCTCATTTCTTTTGAAGTTAAACATACAATAACATATGTACAAAATCAGTGCTCCACGGGTCTCATGAGTGGGTTGAAGGGATATATCAGTGGTTGCTTAACTTAAAGTGGACCTATCATGCTATATTTGAATAATATAGTGTAGGACCATACCTATATAAGGCATATTTATACTTTTTTTTTTCAAAATACCAAACAGATCATGCATTTTAGCCATGCCTCATTTCGCTCAATTTGCACTATTTTACCCCTGATTTTGCAAGGGCAGATTCTGTGAGAACAGCACCACCTACAGGCCTGGCATATGTACTACAGCGTCTCCAGCGATTTCGAACGGCAATGGCCGTGGCTGTCTCCTCCTGATTGGTGGAGTTGGCCCAATAGCCGTAGCGCCACTGTCCTGACGTCAGGACAGTGTTCAAATCTGGATCAGTTTTTATCAGATCCGTTGCAGCCCCTTTTTTAGAGATTTGGGAAAATAGAGAGGGTTGTGTTTTCTGACACTTGGTGAGTTCCCTGGAACACCGGGGACACATATTCATGTATAAAAGACGTACAAAAGTGCATTTTGCATGATAGGTCCCCTTTAAGAAAATGTTATGATCACATTCAAAGCAGCAGAGGCTAAACAATTGACTTTAGTTCCTATAATAATAACAATCAATAGTATCTTTAATTTAACGATTCCTATATATGTCCGTGCTTTCTAGAACAACACAGAAGTGTCTCCTGATATGATGCCCCTTTTGGTTAGGTTTCATAATTTGTCCTTGCAACATTAGGGTGTAGGTTTTGCACAAAAGCTAATTGGTTATGTTTAAGGAAAGATCCTGGTTTGGTTAAAAATAATAATTTGTCAAAGTTAGTTGATCTTCATCCTCATTGTGTAAATGGTGCTTTGTTGACCAAAACATCGACACCGACTCTCTAAGCTGACTTTATCGCTCCATAACAGCGTCACCTGACCCCGGCTGTAATCACTATATCTGCTAGCGTTCTTTGTCACTTCAACATAGACAAATATTGTTTTTTGGCAGTTGCTGAAATGACTGATCACAGTTGTTACAGGAAAGTCTTCTATCATTAGACCCTCCACACCCCTAGTTTGTGACTTTCTGTTGAACCTTTTGGTGTCTCCAGGCCAAAGGCAGATACTCTGATGACATCACCAGGGTTATTTTCTCAGACTTAACATTCTCTAGAGCACAACAGAAGGGTTACATAATTATCCCTGCAACATGTTAACTGAGAATGATTTGTCATATTCATTGAATTCCTCTTAAAGTTCCTGTTTGAGCTCTGGATGGCTGTAATACATACCTTCTGAGATATTATGGATTGACTACATTATAGAATATGTCAGGATTGGGTTTGCATTCATCAGGGTTACCAAGAACAAAAATAGCATTGATTTAGTTTCCAGTCGCTTTCCATCTTCATTCCTGCACGTGTCAAAGTGCTATAAGATGTACCTTTCCTGTTTCATTTTCATTTACCTACTATTCTAGAGATTTTCTATATTTCATATAAATAATAATGTATTAGGTTTCTATTCATTTCAAATGCTTATTGAGATATTTAGGATACAATAACCCATTTAAAACTATTATCCCATATGTTTTTGCCAAATGAAATTGTCTTACTGAGTAACATGCAGGGATGCTGTTTCAGAATGAACCATCGAGCAGATTTAGGGTAAATCTTTTTTGTTGCTCTAATGTCATTATTTATAAGATCACTTGGGGACTGTTTCTCCTACATTTTAAGTACACATTTGAGAAATGTGTCTAAGCTTTTCACTTTTAGGAAATGTTTTGAACATAGGATGGCTATTAAGAGCACGTTTTGAAGAATACGGGCACAGATATGTATTGCACGTATAGCTTTACAACATTGTATGATAGCAGTGTGTTGTACTGCATAAGTATAGTTGTCTCACATCACACTGCTCTGATGACAACAAGTTTAACATTACCTGTAAAGATAAATGATATATACAAATGTACTTAACAGGATATGTGAGATTATAAACAAGAGACTGTTGTGGAAGAAACGTGAGAAGGTGAATATGCCTGTGGCCCAATTTGAAACACAAGGCTGCAATGATGTTGTGTTCAGTCTGTTTGTGTGTTTCTATATTCTGTTTATTCAGCTTGAGGCGTTCTCTGACAGCTGTGCCGAAATGAGCTCCGCAAAAAAAGAAATAGGCTCATGTGAAGTCAAAGACTGACTCGCACAACCACCAGTTTGACACTTCTTACAACACACAACACCAGGGAACTGCCAGTTGCAATCAAACATCAAATTGTATAGACAAAGCTAAACAAGCTGTTACGTTGATCTGTACACAGACTATACATGCAGAGGATGCCCGGACGTAAGTGTCTGTCACATAAGCCCCTCTGGAAGCCTTAGCTATTTATAGGTCATTACAGAGAGCAGGTTGAAATTCATAAGGGCATATGGGAGGTAGAGAAAGATTGCCAGCCACTGTCACTTACAGTGAATGAAGCCTGTGCTAGCCCTGTCCTCCAGAAAGTGCATCTGAAACACACTATTAACTTTCCCATTGCCGATGTCACTTTTTATTGCCTCGTGGTTTCAGGTCTTTCCGAGTTGGCAGCCTCTGCTGTGCTGCGTTCCAAAGCCAGATAGATGCGTGTGTCAGAGCACAGAAATACAGCAATGATGGAGATATTATTCTGAGGATTTAATTTGCCAGAGTGGGCTGGTAAAGTACACCCTTACAGCGATTAATGAAAAAAGGCTGCTGCACTGTGCTTGGGGAAAATCATTCTGTGTCTTCTGTTTAGGAAATCTTTCTGCTCTGTATTGCAACATAATGCAAATGATCATTTCTTTCAGATGTGCCAGCCTAAGTAGCGTTTCAATCAGTTTTATCTAGATTTTCAATTACATCCCCTGAGAATGTTTGAGTGCCTGACATTTTTTAAAGCCCAGTAAGTGAGGAAACAGGTCAATGTGGTCTCTATGTTTATGCAGGAACAATGGAAGTGATACCTTGTTAATGAAAAAGGAGTGTTTGACTCACAAAAACCAAACTGAGCTTCCTACAGCTGATTGTGTACTGTAGGTGAGACTGATAGATGAGAATGACCACTTTATGGGAGAAGGTTCATCAATTAAGACTACGTGCACAGACATATTGGTTTATGTCGGATAATCTACTTAAAGGTGATTCATTATAACTTTTATTAATGAGAAATAATGAATGACAATAGGTGTGCCATAAGGGGTTATACCAACCATCCTGGGACCCGGCATTACTCTGCGTATGGTGGAGAGTAAAACGCGTGCTATTGTGTGAGGCACAATAGTGAGTGGCATTTAAAACATGCGCTTGCTGCATTGTGCTCGGGTAATTAACATTGCATAATCTACCTGCTTACAAAGCAACTTTTGTAATTAGAGTTATGATTGCAGCAGGATAATGACGGTGATTCCACAACAGATAATGACTGTTGTGCTCTTGGCAGTTGCTGCATTGTTTGTGCAGCAGACTTCTGACATATGGGACACAAAAGGACACAATAGCCAGGCCGACCGCCTTTGTTCCTGCTCGGGCAGACCCAATGACTGCAGACAAATTGCGCTGTAGGCCGTCCAAATGATGCCCACCCAGGGAAAACAGTCCAGACACATGAGAATGGGACCTTGATGTAAAAACCACAGCGATGTAGAAGCTCATGGAGTGTGCACCTGAGCACGGACAAAGAAACTACAGTTGCCTCGTGCTCTCTGACTGCAATAACGCTGCTTGATAGGGAGGCATTTCTCACTGGGAATGAGCCTGTCTGTTGTGCCCTTCATGCCGCTCTAATATCATATGGCTAAGTCATTTAATACAAAAAATATGAAAGCATAACCTCTGCTTGCTCAGATGGAATGCTGTTGGATTGGTATTTCATAAAGCAATTACTATTATGGTAAAAGCTGATATGTGCCGATCTTTTAAAAGCACGTCTATATAGTATAACAGTGCTGCACTGGGATGGATTTTGACACACTACTGCAAAGAAATCAAAGAACCACCCATCTGTCTTGTGAAAAATAGAGTTGTCCTATAAAGAGATGGCGGAGCATTTATTTAAATAAATCGAGAGTTGTCAGCGGTGGCATCTTGATAGGCGGCACTTAGGCCTGTGGCGTCCATGGCTGTGCAGTCAGTGGGGACCGGTCCATAGTGCAGACTGTGGACTAATCCATCACCGCCAGCGAAGGGGGCCGGGGGCCAAGCGCTGGGCTGCTCCCTCCAGGAAATAATCAGCTTTTAATTTATCACAGATCACATTCATGAGAAGACGGATCACTGTAGGGATGCCGCGTGTGACCGGGCCCATCGCCCCAGTCATGCTGGAGTGCTTTCAGGCTCTCTAATATATTCTAATTTGGGTTTTTTTTTCTCATATCTCCATCATTTCGCCAGTTAGGGATGAAGAGAACCTTTTCCCCTCTTAAATTATAGCAATTTTAACATCTTTCCTGGAATATGAAACTTTCATCTTGGACAAACTTTCTAAAATAGTGTGGACCATTAAAGACAGCCACCATTACATTAACATGCAGTAGCGATGAACAGAAAGTGGAACCGTGATGCAGGGTCTTTCCCTGTGAAATGGATTGAGCATATGCAATTATGTAAGTCAACTGCAGGGCGTCCTAATGGCTTCAGATTTGTTTCTGGTCCCGGTGTGTTGTCACAGTCTGCACTGTGGCCCCCAGCAGAGTGCATATGATTAGTAGCATGTCTTGGAGTAGCCCAGAAATGTGATCTACGCTAAGGGGGAAGGACAGTTCATCCACATGTTGTCCGCCCTCCCCACCGATCACTTTACACATCCCGGGCAGGTTAATCCTTTTATTGTAATGAAGTGAGGAAGCATAATGTACTGTGAATGTGATATGCTTAATCCACTGTTGGCATTTTTATGAGAAAGGAGTAGCCATGGTGACATGGAGAACAGAGTGCTTGAGAGGTCCAGGAAGTATCCATCAAAATATGTCGCTGACACAACACAACACAACACCACACAACACAGGATTTGCATGAGTCATCAATTCGAGACAATATCCTATACTGTTGCTTTCCCATCGACATGTTACTGTGTGACTTTGGACCAGAGTCCAGGAATTGGTTGTGTATAGGTTTAAACTAAAATCGGAATATGAGTGTTAGTGGAACCCTTTTAGCGGCGGCAAACTGTAAAGAGTAAAGAGCATGTATGCAGGCTCCACTCATCAAAAACTCAAAACAAACAGATTGTGGCTTGATAGGCCTTTAAGTAAGACAGAATAAGGTTGAACTAAATGACCAACTGAAGTTGTAAACTCAGATATGTCTTTCTCACTCTTATTTGCATGAAGGAAAAACATTAATTTTATGTCATTGAACAATGTCATACATGTGTTTGTATAGGATTGTGAGGTACAGTAAGTTGAATATTTATACTGGTGTAATAAAGCTATCATAGTATAGCTTATAAGGATACAGTGCTATAGTTTAAGATGTTTTAGGTAACTGATCACTAGCAAAACATAATTACTTTTAATCTTGCAATCCGAATAAGAAAAATTAGGTTAACAATTATTCAGAACTTAGGAAGGACTACACATAAACAATGAAATGTATTTACAAATACATTGAACAATCAAGACCTTGTATCACAGAGATATGTATGTGTCTAGCTTCTCAACAGAACAAGTGGATATGTGGCATGAGACCGCAATGAACTAGAGCCAATGATTCATCAAATAGAGAGTGTGTTGCCCTATCCTCTCTTTTTGTTTGATACCCCCACTTTTCTGCATGGGCTCTTATAGAAATATATAAGGCACACATTAATGCCAAACTACACAATTATCTTGACTTTCTTGTGGATGGGTGAATGCTAGCAGTATAAATACATTATTGGTTTTATGGAACATACATATTCAGTTTTACAGGCAGAGAAAAAAAACTCAAATAGAAACATGTAAATGTCAAATAAAGGATGGCATTGGATCATTTCCAATCCATCTAAATATATGCAGTAACTGTATGTTGAGTTTTTAACACTGTAGTTGCTACTCTCCTCCATATTGTTCATGAAGCACTTCAATTCCAAGTGCACTCACTGCTGAAGTCTTATATGAGGTTTGGCTAATATAAGACTAATATAAAATGTTATTCACTCACAAATATGTTCAGTACGACATAATTCAAATACAAATTCAGTAGCCAATGTCTCTGGTACCTAATGCCCCCTTAATTAGCTGCACATATTAAATATGTTGCAATTGAATTGAAGAACTCTGCTAAAAAAAATCCACTCTAAAGAAGTTTGTTATGTTCAGCTTTTGTTTACATTGTTGGAAGTTAATTAGATTAAATTGTATTGAGATCGTAGACAACACGTGGACTACATGAGATTGAGAAGGATTTTTTGTTCTTTAGAAATGGTAATATTAGCAAAAACATGTATGTAATGTGCAGCATAACACCACCTCTCCAAGTCCACACTCCATACAGTATTTAGGTCTGTTCGGGGACTTGAACCTACAGCTCACAGTCCAAGCCCCTACTGACCTAGCCACTACCAGACCTTATGGGCATCATAAAAGTGGAGTTCATGGCAGAATAATTGGATTTGATTGATCACATCTGTATTTTATAGTGGCCACTCTGAAATAACACTTTAGTGTGCTTGTATAGTGTATTTGCTTGTACCTATCCCTTTGCTTCCCACTCTGGATTACCCCTGTTTCAAAGTGTTGGAAGTGTAAATGTGAAGTGTTCCTCTGAAGTACAAAAGCAGAGGATGAAAAACAAATAGATTAAGCGATCACAAGTAGAGGTCCCAGTCAGAGGTAAAATCAAGTTCATTGTTATCCTCAGAGGCTTCCAACTATATCTTTCCCTGCTTCTCTTTAAACATTTCACCTGCGTTTTGTCCGGGGTTCACAACACTGCATTTAATTAGTGCATCAGGAAACTTCTCTAATCTGCAAGACGAATGGTAAAAGTTACGCTATTGTTTATCCAAAGTAACAATGTTATCTAAAGCTGTCTGATCTCTGTTGAGTTGAAGTGCTTGAGTCTTGTAGAACTCTCACAAGGAGAAACCACAGGTTTTTGAATGACATCCCTTTGGTTTAGTGAGCATCTGAAAAATCAATTTGTGGACACTGACCGTTCTGCTGACAACTCCTGTCTTCTGTGGGAGTTGGTCAATGAGCCAGCAGCACTGCTTCTTGTCACTGCCTGATTAATTGGCTTCAATACATCCAGCAGTCATTGACTCAGATGAAGAGAGACTATAAGGGCCTTTCATTCCTCTCAAACTGAATGTGTAGTGGAAGCCACTGAAACAGGCCTTGTAAAACAGGCTCATTTCCTTTGATGGAAGCAGGCTCAATCATGAGTTTAGAGCAATAGTCATTGATTGGACTGGGATGCACGCTTCACATAAGTGTTTGTGGTTTTTAGAGAGGAGGGCTCAAATAAATCTTCCTTTATCTCCTATGCACCACCCATTCATTAATCAAATGGAACAGGGTGATGAGATGAATTACAAGTCCAGCTCCTGTCCACTTGATTCTGGGTTGAAGAGGCCATCTCAATACCGTGTATCCCACATGCCCTAAACCAGAGACCCCTGGCGACCACTTGTCACAGCCATCTCCTGACTGGTAATTGGGTATTTATCAGATTGCCTGCAAGAAAGCGATGTCGTGTTTATCTGGCACAATTATCTCGAAAAATGGGGGAAATATTGCCCGCCACTTCCTAGTAAACTGCCGAGATACTGATTCAGGTGTCCATGCAGAGTGGAAGCGCTTTAATCTTTCAGTCTAACCACAGGCAATTGTTTATCGGACATTTAGCCGGAAGCTTGTCATCATCTCATGCAAATGGAGCAAATGCATACCATAATTCTTCGACACTGCTGTGACACCGGAGGAATGAGATGTGATGATAACACGCACTCCAATAATAGGCTCCCCATGGTGCTGATCTGATATACAGGCTTTTCAGAGGCTGCTTTCATTCTGAAAACAGAAAGCGCATATTAAGGCGGGCAAAAGTGTTCACGGACTACCTGAAGATAAGATTGGAGAAAAGGCTGTAAAAGCAAATTGGTCTGCTTGTGCTTTTGTTCTCGTTCTAACGTAAGAGAGACACAGAGCGGACAGGATGGCATGACTAGAAGTAGCTGCCATTAATCGCTGGCAAATAGTCCATTTAGAGTTGCATGAAGTATTTGGCAGACATATAGAGACAGCACATGGATGGAAGGAGAACATAGCATAGTATTAGGAACATTGGATGTCGACTGAAAAAGCCCTTCTTAAGCATTGGTAGCTTTGCTTAGAGAGCATTTTCTTTTCTACCACATACAGTACACTCGCCTTTTTTACTGTGTCAAGGCCATGTGTCATGCTCCTCGTCATCTCAAAAGATGCAATGCTTGAATATACTAAGTCACTACTGTAGCACCTTAGAATTTACGATAAAGCAAGTCCATCATATTTTAGTTGAAGCATATCCAATTCAAGGAGTATGTCATGCCTGGGAAAAAAGGCTGCGAGGAGAAAATCGTAGTGCATAGCAGTACATAGAGGGAAGTGTGAAAGAGAGAGAGATAGGGAGAAAGAGCTGGAGATGGAGAGGCTGCCTGGCCTGCTGGTTGTAATCAAACAAGGGTGAACAGGTTGTTCCACAGATGGCTGATCCGGAGAATCCTACGATTTATTTTCATGCTACAGACGGTCCCTGTCACTATGCGCAGGCAATGTCAGCACATCGTTATTGTCTCGCACACACCACTAAACTCTGACACTTTTGTCTCACCTGTCTGAAATCAATATGACACAGAGGCATTTGTTGTGCGTGCACAAAAGGAGATACTGAGTAAGAGTTTAGCAACAGAGAAAGTCGATTTGCAATCTTCTTAACATGCAAAGACTGAACTCTCTTGGGATTATAAATTATGGATCCAACTGCTCTACTATTTCAACGTTTTACATTGTTTATCGTTTCTCATGAAAGCCTGCTTTGCATTCACTTATACTATAAAATGTCATTATAAATGTGTTGTTTTACTATATGTATCATGACCATCCTTTTGAAATAATTGCAATTTTCTCCTGCACTGTGGCATTTATTATAATTTGCACAACAAATGGATTACCCATTTATCTTTATTCCTTTTTCAACTCCTGTGAAGAGCTGATTATCTTAGCAACATGACCACTGTGTAATTGCTTCATGTTTTTCTCTTTCCTCAGATATTTGTTCAGTGATGCCAGGACAGTGAGCATCACAATGCGTGGCACGTGGTCAGGGGCCACGCCCTTCCTCCTAATGGTTCTGCTCAGGCTGGTCCAGGGCCAAGAGGCTCCTTTAGTCCCAGGTAAGACATATCCTATTCTCTGAACTGGCATGTCTCCTCATCAGTGATGAAGACTCCATTGTCTCACTCCATCATCATCATCATGGTTTGTCAGTGTGTCTGTCAAGCTGTGTGATTGTCTGACTATTACGTGTGTGACACCTTTACCTTGGCTTTAATGATTGTTTTTCATTTGGACACCAGAATTCATACCTTGATCTTGGCACACACCAGCGCTTATAGTCTATAACGGTATTTAACCAAAGACAACTCACCTGTCTCGGGAGCAGCAATTGTCTAGCTGCACTATTATACACTAACTTAAGTGAAACAGCTTTCTGCTCCCTGATTGTCTGGAAGATACCATGCTGAGATCTGAGCTCCAGGCTATCCAGATAAGGATAGCAGCAATATAATGAATCTGCAGATGTGGAAATAAACTATTTTAATGGTGCCTTCCTAACCTACGAGTTTTGAATAGATGTGGTATCTGGTGGCTGAGTGTGTTGGGCCTGGTTTGACAGAGGCGTTGAGTCTAGATGATTTATTGAAGCAGTGCAAGTTGCAAGGTCACCAAGGAATTTCAGATGTTCCGCCATCTCAAGTCAAAAATAACCAACCTTGTTTGAGAGTTAGAGGTCAAACTTCTCAGTTGGTGCAGTTTTGACTAAAGTAAACAGTCCGTGTTAAAACTCTATCTAATCTATCAGTACACCAATGATAGAAAATGTTGACCCCTAATCAAAGTATTTCTGTTGTCTCTTGGGTTGATGAAATTCAGGGACCAATTGTTGGTTTTAATGACTCTTATTAGATCACATGCAATACATTATCCTCTGTTATCAATGTGAAGCAGGAAGTATCCACTTAACAGTTGAACTTTGACAGATAAAAATACTGTTTTTTTTAAATATCTTCATCTCCATTAATCTAAACTGTTCTGGGTCTGTTACTTTGTTCATTTATCTCTCAAACATCTCCTAGATAGACCTTTGAAGAAATGTGTTTCAAGAAGTTTTGTTTCTCTCGTGTTGATAAAACGAGATTCACCTCTCGGCACTTTTGTTGTCCCCACACTTGACAGTGATCTCTGTTACATGGAGTTGATGTCTGTCCTTTTCCTCCCAGTTCTCATCCGACAGGACCACTATGCCGTCCTGCTGAGGAGCATTTCACACTTTTTCTTATTATGTACTTAGTTTGGCTCCTTAGTTTCTTTCTATTGCCTTTCAACTCTCATTTTTTTTTATTTTGCTGTGTCCACGCCACCATCTTCTCTCTCCGTATTTTCTTTCGCCAACACGATCTAGGAAGCCATTTACTTGTCAAGCAGAGGGTAGTGTTTGTGACTCCCTGTACTCTGATGTAATGGTGTTAGAGTGTGTGTTTGTGAGCATGTGTGTGCAAAGCTGAAGGATCGCTCCCATGGCAAAAATGCTTTCAATCACACCTTTGGAGCAGGATTTCTGACTGGCAGCAGTTAGAGATGTGTTGGGCTTGAATTCAGCTCATTGTGAATTCTGCTAAACTAGCATCAGAGAGATATCACTTTAGTTCTTATCTTTATATTTTCTCACTTATATTCTGCTCTAGTTTCAGTTGTGAAAATACAAGGTGATACTTAAAATAATTGTATGTGCAGAATGAAGTATGGGAGGCTGTGGCTCAGTGGGTAGTGCGCTGGACTTCGAATCAGGGGGTACCAAGTTCGAGTCCCATTGCAGTCAGCATGTCGTTGTGTCCCTGGGCAAGACACTTCACCCCATCCTGTGGGGATTGTCCAGAGTACTGAATGTATGTAAGTTGCATTGGATAAAAGCGTCTAACAAATGACATGTGATGTAATGTAAAGTATCTAAGTGTATTGTTGCTAGGAACAAAGATTGTAAAGATATAAAATAGATATTATTTCTTATGTAAGCTGCTTCCTGCCTCCATCATGGCGTGCAGATTTAGTGACAATTCAACCAAACCAAAGAGGGATGTCAGAGTCATGGATTGTTCATGTGTAGCATAGTAAATAAACTATCCTAAATATGCGGGAAAGTCAAATTCCGCAAGGACACTGTCTTCCTTTCATTGTCTCTCAATGAGATAAAAACGTCAAGGCATCACTTTGAAGTATTACTTTGCATAATCTCTGACTGACAGCTCTTTAGATTTTCTTGCAATGTGCAAAGCAATGACTCCGTTCCCTTCTTTTTATCATTCTCATCCTCTGGGTTTTCTGAGGCTCTTTGTTAACCCTCTCAGGTTTGTGAGCATTGACACTGTCTCACTGTCTTAAAACAGAATATCCATTACATTACATTGCATTGCATTTAGCTGACGCTTTTATCCAAAGCGACTTACAATAAGTGCATTCGACCAAGAAGATACAAACTAGAAGAAAACAGAATCATATAAGTACATCAGGTTTCATAGAGCCAAAACATTTCAAGTGCTACTCAACTAGCTTTAGATAAGCCAGTCCTTTGTTAGTATATAAGTGTATATAATATATCCGCCCAGTATTCTAGGAATTATGTTAATATTGGACAATTATGCACCTTTTAATTTACATGCAGGGCAAACATTTAATGGCAATGCAGGAAGTGGTATGTGCGTCCCTCCACAGCTCTGCAATACAGTGAGTGCTTTTTGAATAACCAAGACATTAACTTAAGCTTAAAAAAGCTTTTTAGTTGCATTAACCTAATTGTACCTTAACCATAGTGAATTTGCAATAATCTTCCCCTTGTACCATGCTGTTTTTGACATGAATGCAGTGTATAACCTTTGCCATAAATCGTAATTGTACATTTTGCAGAACCGTCCAGTATTTCTCTTTCTGATTATGGAGTCAGGGGATTCAAGCAAAGACAGTCATTGATGTTTTGTGTAACCAAGCAACAATATGTGGCATTAAGATGCATGTACGCAAGCAAATATCCAGTGACATGATTATCTTTATCAAACATAATCAATCGCACTAAAGTCTTTGGAATATAAAGTAAACTTCAAATTGTATGATAAATACAATTCAATTTTCTTGTCACAACCTTCCAGAGTACATAACTACAATTTACAGATTATAAAGTGTCTCCCTGAGAACGGTAGTTTACCTGGCGATTGTTTTTCTCTGATGAAATATTATTATTTCCCATAATGCTCTGGCAGCCTCAGTGCAACAGGTGTCTCATAGTTTACATTTTTGGGTGGGTACATACCGCAAACAGCAATACAAAATGTGTTAAATATTCAGACATTTCTGCTTTGTATTTTCGTTGCAGTGTGTGGTTAAAAGTATTATTTAGCTTAAAGTTGTTTGTAGACTTCCAAGATGTTGTCTCTTACAGCGTATTATGTTGTAGGAGATGAAAAAGATTTATGGTTCTGTATGTTTCAAGATTTAATGTAGTGTACTCCATACTCCTGATGGTTTTCATTGGTGAACTTGCCCTTAAATGTGATTGCCTAGACAACCAAATTCCAAAACACAAAATATTGTGTATGTCTTCCACAGTGCAACTCAGACATATTACATTTTCTCATTCATCTTCCTTTGTTAAAAAAAACGTCAACTATTTTCCTGTAGCCATCCAATTTTACTTCCTACCGATGAATTCCTTATTTAAAAACGTTTATTTTTTCAATTTATTTTCTCAACTTAAGTGTTAACAGAGCTGTAATCAATGACAAACTATTCATCCTTCACACTGTGAGTCATGTATCAGGTGGGAGAGCTGGGCCTTTGTTGTACTGTGGGTTTTACCTCTTCACTTTACGTTCAGTATTCAGCTTGCACACCACCCTGCGGGTGATTAAATATGTGGTTAATACAGCACCATAATAGTATTGAATTACACAAGAGCCATGCTGACCTTTTTAAATTACAGAACCAATTGTGCAAGACGGGAAAGGAAGTTTATAACAGGTGCTGCCAAGATGGAGCCCCGAGCAAAATGGATCTGCTGCGGCTGTCCTGCTGACGCTCTCCTTATTAGTGTTCTGCACTATAAGCACCCTATTTGACACTCGCGCCTCCCTTTCATTCTCTCACGTTGAGTCCTATTTGAGGGCAAATTCTTTGTCTCTTTGTCTCTCAATCTTGTGTATCATCAGCCATGTAAGCATTCTTGCAGACAAGCTAAAACACACACGCGTCCTCCCACAAACTAATTTGACATTTCATTTCACCGTTGATGAGACACGTATCACTCTTGACACACAGTGTAGCCTCACTCCATAAATCTTGATCACTGGCCTTCTTCACGGATGCATCGCAGTCAGCATATTGGCTTTGCTGATATCTGAAGGTCGTTTCTGATGTCTGATCTAATTTGAAGCTAAAGCCAGAAAAATGAAGCAGTCTACTCTGGCATCATGCAGTCACATGAGTCCATGGAGTCACGGGCGTTCTTTGTAGGATGACTCTTCTCGTCTTCAATCCCCAATGAGAGAATTCAGAGCCTGACTGGTAGCGATACAACAATCATTGCTTGGCAAAGGGGAGACAAAAGCTTTTTACCAATGAAAAAGTAAAAATAAAATACCCAGACATTAAAAGTCTGGGTATACTTCTCTCCTTGCCAACTTTCAAGAGTGATCCCTGATTGCTTTATACAGTACAGCACTTTGCAAAATGCACTGTAATTGTATTTATGTGAGAAATCCACATTTCACCACTGTGTTTTATTCTTCTCTCTCAAGGGAGATTGGGCCATTATTGAATAACGGAAAGGATTGAAGGCTTGGCATTTCATGTAATGGAATTCTTGTGACGGACTGTTTTTGGAAGAACGATACGAGTTAGTGACACTCTCATTCCATTAAGACATATTAAAAAGCTTTGTCAAAAAAAAAGCTTAGACTAGTCCCTTTCTCTGAAAACTGTCCAAAAAGATTTCTCAAAGCAAACCAATCTTAGACTTGTCATTTGAAATTGCACATGTGCTTATCCCTTTTGTCACTCCATGCATTATCTTTCTTTTCACTTTAACGCACACTATAATGGTTTCTTGTACTGTGCATTCAATATTTTGTTGTTTGTTTAATCTATTTCAACACCATTAAGTATGATACATGATATTATTTGTGTTCTGGGAGCAACATGTTTGCTTTTGTGTATAACGGAATCATGACAAGCCGTGTTGACTCAATTGTTTACACTGGAACTAAAGTCATTATTGGGGAGTCCGCGGACAAGGATTGAATCAAATGTCAGGAAATCTCTTGTGCTTCTTAGTGACTGAATGTGGACTTTGTCACACTAAATATTTGATACAGGACCAATCTCCCTCTTGGATGTATTTAGAGCACTGGATAAAGCATTGAAAACAGGACCCAGTTAATTTCTATGAATGTTTTTCAGTGGTGCATGAAACCAAAACAAATTCTGTGTTATCTTCACATAAACGGAAGTTCATAATACCTATGTGAAATAACTCTATTAGGTTATTAGAAAATCTTACAACTTTTATGACCTAATCTTTAAAAGAAGGGCTATTGAAGTGTTTGTACTGGAAGTTAGTTACCTTTTAATGATCCACTTTTGAGCAGAGCTTTCTTCACAAAATAATTTTGGGGCCCAAACATTTCACGTGACAGTTATAATTCCATGGTTTGGCCACTAGGAAAATCTTATTCAAGGCCTGGCGATGGTCCTAAGTTCTTACCTGCTGGTACGGTAGTTTTGACATTTTGTCCTGTGGGATATCCGTTAAACTACCTGTTCTATCTGTCTATCTGTTTGTTAGTGCATCAATATATTACGTTTTAAAAGATGAATAAATCCCAAATCCTAACAACAACATTATTTTACGGAACTACATTTTCCATAACACCTATTTAAAGCATGTGCTATTGCTGTGATCACATTATTGACATTATTACATGACCCTATTTATTTAACAGTAACACAGTCCAAAACATTTGTATAAGGGTCTCATTGAGTCCAGCAATTCTGTATTGCAGTTATATAAAATGTTGATGGTTGTCATCTAGTAACTGATCTAAAGGAATCTAACCTCACAGTTTTTCAAACAGCACAGAGAGACACAATGGTTTCCATGAATTGGACTGTTTAGGAAAAGTTACACACTTTCCTAAGTACTATATCTAATCTTGTTAAATAGTTAGTCATGCAGTGTTCCTTAAAGATTTGTATTCTTATATTAATATTCTCATGCTGTATGTCTTTCTTTATTGTATCCTACATTAATTTTCTTCATTTATGACATTTTACCCCAGGCTGTTATGTTTTATTTTTTTTCCCAACGTACACATATCCTCTCCATTGTTTGCGTTTCTGTAGAGAGGCGGCAGTAATTCCATTTGGAAACGGCAACAATCTTTGTTTTTGCAAAAAAGCTTCTTTGCTCGCAGATAACAATATTTTTTAACGTATCTGACAATATTCTGCTGTCCTGGGGCGCAGAGCCCAGCTTATCATCTCTGCCTCTCACTCCATCCGGCCACCATTTAATTACAGAGCCGGCACAAGCCAGTGTTTCCTCATCATACTGTCTCTGCCCCCAGGCCATCATTTAATGATGAAAAATCCGCTCCCGGAGGTGTGGCCATTTGTTTCATTATTATTCACCTCCTTTTTCTTTTCTGGGCTTTCCTCTTTCTGACATGGAGGTTGTGTTTTTGTGTGTCAAGGGCTGTCTTTGTACACACAAAGCTTTTTTCAGTTTTTCTTCATATTTGCTCCCAGGCTTGAAATGTGATGTCCTTAGCTTGAATGTGCCATTTCTTTATTCCTCACATTTGGCTACAGCTTTACAAGTACACAGTGCGTCTTCACCTTGAACCTCAGCACACTACTGTTATGGCTGCATTAACAACACAGTTCACACTTTCTGTAGAGGGACTAAAGGATGCTGCTTGTAAAGAAAAAAAGCACACCATCAAGGTGAACTGTAATTCAACTGAGAATAAAAGTTTGATATTAGCAGATGCTTTGAGCCCACACGTGTGTGCGAATCATTGCCGACAGTTTAAGCAAGATCAACAGAAATAGCTGAAGCTGTAATGTCATCACAAATTATGCTGACTCATTTAGTAGTCATTACCACCTACACGTGCATTTACTGTACAACCTCTTAGGCATTCTAACTAAAGTTAGGCATGTCTTCATCTAATTCAGATCTTCCTTCAAGCAGCAAAAGTTTTTCTATTGAATATTCATTCAATACAACACAGCAAGTGCTTTGAAAAATGATTTTATTGATATAATTCCTGCCTAAGGAATAAGGACACAGAAACTTCCCATTCTATATCATTGCTTTTAAATCAAATTCAATATAGCAGTTGATAAATGGCAGAATTGTGGCCCATTTTCCACCTGAAACTGCTTCATACCTTCTTCCCTCAGCTGTACTGTGTGTGTGTGTGTGTGTGTGTGTGTGTGTGTGTGTGTGTGTGTGTGTGTGTGTGTGTGTGTGTGTGTGTGTGTGTGTGTGTGTGTGTGTGTGTGTGTGTGTGTGTGTGTGTGTGTGTGTGTGTGTGTGTGTGTGGTGTGTGTGTGTGTGTGTGTGTGTGTGTGTGTGTGTGTGTGTGTGTGTGTGTGTGTGTGTGTGTGTGTGTGTGTGTGTGTGTGTGTGTGTGTGTGTGTGTGTGTGTGTGTGTGTGTGTGTGTGTGTGTGTGTGTGTGTGTACTTGTTTGCATGTGTGATATGCGGCAGAGTTTACTGATTTACATAGAGACATGACATGGGCACCTCTGGCTCGTTTCACCCCATTCCTCAATCTGCCCTGTACACGAGACACACACACACACACACACACACACACACCCCCGCCACCACTACACATCGGAGCCACAGCATCCCTCTCATGGGGTTTGTGCTGTGGGGCTGCGGGAGAGTGTCATCTCACAAATGAATTTCTCCTCACATCCCTCTCTCCATTAAAGAACCTGTTTGTGCTCCTCCAGCAGCATGCAGCAGTCCCCTGCAGCTGTTTGTGCTCTCAGACACAAGTGCTTGTTATTTATACCTGTGTTGCGTCAACTCTGGCTACCTGCTTCTCATGCTCATAATAGTTCGACTGATTCACTCTTCCCAAATTCACTTTCAAAATGTACTTTTGTTAATGCATATTAATGGGTCATTTTTAAGATGTTTTGCCCTTGGGACAATTGACTTCACCGAGATGTGTTTGACAAATCACTATTGAGGCTTTCTTGCCTTTATAGATAGCAGGGGCTGCCCTTCAGGCTACACAACTAAAGTATATTTACTATGGTGATTCAAACACAAACAATTCATAGTCATTGTCTTTTGTTATTCATATTCTTTTTGCGGTTCTATTTGAAATGTAACTCACACAGTAATGGTACTTATGCACTACAATGCCTTCAATAAATGTATATGTAGCTGACACATATAACTGCATAGCTTTAGCTTTGTTGTTTTATTCCTGTGGGTCAAACGTTCTTTTGAATTGGACATTTAAATGTTAAAAGCACAGTAAAATATTACTCTCAGCAAGAAAACATAGTCAATTTTAGCACACACTGGAGCCATGCTGTTCTGGCTTCCCATGTGATAAGGCGCTCAACAGGCATCCGTCTCCACAAACTGTCGATTTGGATGTTCTACTCAGCTGTGCAGATTGGGTACAGAGAGAAAACGCAGGCAAATTGAGCAACGGCCGTGATTGGAAATCTATGAGTCTACTTGTTTGGCAGGACAATGAACATCTCTGTTTGTCTCCCCAGAAATCACATACAGAGCTTCTCAGACGCATTTGTTGTCTTTCATTTTATGACCAATGCAATTTTGGTTAATCAGTGTATGTTTGTGTTGATCTTGCATTCCTCATTTATGTTCATCTGTTTGTATACAGGGGAGTGGATTAGTAAGCACAGCATGAAAGGTTTCGGGGAGTACGGGGAAAGAGCAATTGGATGCAAAGCCCTGAAAGTTGCTGCTTTATCTCCATGATCCATTGAATTTGAGGTTTAAAGCGTCCACAATACCACTGGGTATTCTGTGCATGTGGCCTAAATGGCCTTTGTAAAGTACTGAATTGCGAGCTCAATTTCCCATGCACGCTCTTCTTTTCCATTTCCCATTTGAGACAAGATATTGGAGATGATCCTCCTATTCTGGCAAGTGGCCGTTTTTAAATAGAAGCTATTTCATCTCTTTCATTTGTCAATCAGTCTGAAGAGTCAGTCTCCAGCGCTGGCTCAATGTGAGACTGTAATTGTCAGCGTCCCCTTCTGCCCACTGCGCAGCCCGGCGCTTTGCATCTGAAAGGATCTTGAAAGAAGACGTGAGCGCTGAATTAATACCCAAACTGCCTTTTGTCTCCATCACTTTGGCTTCTGCTGCCATGAGACACAGAGGCACAGACCTGCAGACAATCGATGAGGAAGAGGAGAGGAAGGAGGAGGGGCTGGGTCATTTTTTAGTCTTTGTCTAAGTGAAAACGTCTCTGGGTGTTAGACCTGTAGACACTTACCTCAGTGTCCATAGATTGGTGATTGCTGAGAAGAGTGATACATAGATAAGGCTGATCTTCTAAACTTATTTAGTTAGGAATGGTAAAGATTTCATATAAAAAATGATGCTCACCATGTGAAGTCTTGTTGGAGGAGCTTGAGCTTGGATGCATAATGATAGGACAAGCATTCACACACTGATCTTCTGCCACCAAAAAAAAGTGCCAACGATTTGTTGTTTCAGAATAGTCAATATGCTACATCCCCAGTAGTCTAATTCCATATTCACACAAACACGCTTAAACAATAGAGACCTTTGTGAATCTAAAACATAACTGCTTAATGCATAAAGGTGACATCGGGAAAAAACCCAATTGCTTTTGTTGTGATTCCCTCATGAAACTGAAATACATAGTTGTTTTCTATTCTGCTCTCCTACATTCAAAGTATTTCAAATTAGATGGAAGAAAACTGATTGTCGCGGTCAATGCTTTCCAATTCTTTGTGCTATAACTTTAATGAGCTACCAGAACTTAAATGAGAAAATCAATACATGGAAACACATCGTTTGTAAAATGAACTACTTTCCCATGCGTTGCATATCGAGCAGTTATTTTCTCACATTGCCAGTGTGAACTGAGTATGATATGCTCAAAGCTTGTTAGAGACAATAGTTTGTACATTTTCATGTTTTATTGTCCATTTAACTAAAGCCAATTGTCTAAGCCAGTTATAATTTAGAGGTGTGCTTTCAAAATACTTGTACTAGAATAATGCACTAGTATTTTTAAATCTCTATAAATAATTAACTTTGATCACTTTGTATAGATTTGTCAATCTTTTTGATGTGGATCAATGATCACTTTATTTAAAGTTTAAATATTTAAACTTCCAAGGTTGGATGAGCCTTGAGAACAAAAACTTTTGTGTGTGAATGCCCTGTAAAATACTAAGGAGGTAGCCAGTCTGTGCTGTATGCTCCGCTGTGCTGTAGAGACTTGCCAACACTGAGGTGTCGGGCCAAAGTGTGTACGTGTATCTGTGTTGTGATATGAAATATTAATGCGTATTGTGCTTCTAAAGCAGAAGGTCAGGCGCATGGAGAGAATATAGTCTAAAAGAAGCTTTAAAGTCGGGGAGAGCATGCAGTAAATTCCTTTCCACATGCAGTGCTTCCCCCACATGTTTGAGCTTTATTGGAATGTATTGCTCACTAATGTCATTTTGCAATATGCCTCCATGTTAACATCAGCATTCCAGCCACAGTTGCCTATGTTGTGCTGGTCTACCTTTCCATTCACAGAAACGATAAGCTATGATTCTTCAGAGTCGCTGATAGTAGTCTGTCAGGCAGACCTGGAATCTATTGTGTTTTTAGGAAATGAAACGCTGCTATTTTATGAGTTTCCCTTATCTCCTCTTAATGTTGTTGTCCCAACTGCACCCACACAATCTCTACAGGCATTCATAGCCCAGTTCCAACATACCGCTGTGTGCTACACACGTAATGATTTGGATAAGAAATGTTAGGGAACATTGGGAGATATGATTAATGTTTAGCCCTAAACAACTTTTCTGTCTGGTATAATAGTAAGTGAGCAGAAAGATTACAAAATAAAAATGTCTCAACCTAGTTGAGTTATGGCCAAAGAATACCAAATCCCTCAATGTTGGCCCTTTTTGACTTTCCTTCTCTCCCTAAACTACACACTACAGTATCATACTTTCTTTCCTGAATGGCATGAATAAGATATACCAGCTGCTCATATCTTCGACAGAGCCTCAGTTTGACAGGCTAAATTATATTTACCTGGACAAAGTCTTCGCTCTGATGATCATGTCCAGGTAATAAGCCTGATATACAACCCCATTTGCCTAATGTTTACGGCAGCCACATGCAGCTTTAATTAACGAAAGTGGTGCTCCTGTTGCTCCACAACAACCTCACCTGGTCAATTATTTCCATTTAGGAACACACATAATACACACACAAGTCAGATGGAAATTGACTTGAAAGCTACAAATGTTCATAATGAAGGCTGAAATCAGGCGAGGAACCATGAGATTAGCTTGCCGTCTGTGCTATGCCACCCAGGAAAATGGTGTGTACAAAGACGGTGGGAAATTAATTTGAAACAAAAGACAGATTTTTCTCCCCTTATCTCTCCATGTGAACTTCACAAAAGAGCAGGATGACATTGGTTTTATTACCGCCAAGCATTGATGACGAGCTGGATGAGGGAAAGTGCTGACGAGAGGGAACGAGCGAGTGATCAGTCATTGGCTGCGTGCCATCACACCGTGCTCAAGGATGCGGAGAGGACGTTGGCCTCTGTCATGTGATCGCCTGAATGAGGAGACCCATGGCAGGGCAAGTTACGGGGGTTAAACACACAGCTGGGTCTCAACATTCATGAAAAGGTGAAACCCTAATACTTTCTGTCAGAGCAAAGTGTATACACTCCCACAAATACACACGATCCATCACACAGCCAGCATTCAGATGACTTTCCTCTTCTTTTCTCCTTCCTCTTGAATCCATATTCCTCCACTATCTCTTCCTCATATTAATGCCAATGCGTCCGACAGTCAGGACAGGGTAGCTGCCTCTACCATCTTGACTTTCTTGGCTGAGTTTTATTGCCTGTGTCTGTCACACCTTCAGGCTTTGGTGCACAGATGCAGCTGTGTACTGTGCCTGCTTTTATCAGTTCTGTGGAGTCGACTGCACGAGGCACTGCTTGAAAGTTGCAGTGCCCTGTGAGCAGCAGCTATTCAACATGATATATTGATATATCCTTCATGCCCATTCAATTGGTATAACATTAGTATTAGTCGCAGATTTTTATGCCTGAGTAGATTTAATGGTTAGTTACATGAAACAGTTTGAGAATTTGTGACCGCTTCTGAACTGGTATCCAAGTTGAAGTCAGCAAAAAGAACTTCAGAAATTCAGAAATTCAGAGGACCTATAATCAGGGGTGCACATAACTGGTACGCAGGTACGCATGCGCGGCACAAATCTGAATTGCGTAACGTCACTTGTGTCACTACGCGCCTTTGCGTACCTCAAAACATCAAAACAAAACACATATTTCGTCTACACGTGTTTCTTGTCAACACTCAATGGAGTAAACTACTAGGCATGTCAAAAAACCCAAAGACATTAAGCAGCTACGTTGCCGTTTCGCTCCCTGCAAAAAATCTTTCTATGACTGATTGAACTGGAGCTGGGTGAGCCGCGCAGGACATAACCGACGGACCTGTGAAGCTTTCCAGGAGGCACAGGCTTAGATCACTGGACGACAGAGTTGGTCGCCGTGTGCACAGACAGGGTTAACGTCGGTATAAACAACAGAATTGTGCCAAAAGTCCGCCAACTGGCTGCGGTGGGAGACTCCCCTGTGCACATTCTGTGCCCCGCGCACACACTGGAGAACTGCGCAAAATCATCTGGGGCCTCATTTATAACGCCTTGCGTAGGATTGACGTAGGAAGGTTGCTTACGTAGTACAAAGCACAAAAATAGGTACATAAATTTTCCGCCATTTTCCGATTCACAAAACATTGCGTACCGGCGAGGGAAGTGCGTACGGCACTCCCTACGCCTGTTTCCCTTGATAAATCACAATCGACTCGTAACGCCCATATTTGCCTATACATAGTCAAAGAAACGCCCATTCATTCATTCATTTTTGACTGACTGCATGAAGAAGATCGCAGGAAATTACGATAGAACAGCTAAAAAAGACATCTCACACCGTGTCAGATTTTGGTTATTGTGGGGAGGTCGAGATAAATCATATTGTTTGGTGGATGCAGTTTGAACCAGAGTAGCAGCATGGAGGTCGGATCGTCACCAAAATAAATAAATAAGTGGTCCGAAAAAAGTTAATGACAAAAGAAATACACATAACCTTCCTCAGGCAGTGTGTTTGTCCCGGGGACAGGAGACACCCCCTTGATGAGAAACTGTAAGAAATGATCGGGGAATCCCTCCGGAGTGGAGTCATGACGACTGGATCTGAATTATTTTTGTTGTATTTGGTGGTTTGTGTTCCAGCTGTCGATCAGCAACTATATATAATCCACCAGTTAAAGGAAATACAACTAATGTGTTGTGTTATATTAGCTGTACAATTTACCACATATGGTGTTCTTAGTTTCCATACCTCCTGTGTTTTACGAGCGACTTATCAAGTCTTGGCAAACGGCATAAAACACGATTAAACGTGATAGTATATAAAACCATGCTCGTATCTACAACCTATAGAAATGCAAAACGGCGTCAGTTTAGACGTAATTCTGTCCTCCTGCTTACCGCATCATTTATGAGAAAACATTTCATAACATTAACACAACATATTCGAGGTGGTTTTAAATAGCATATCCGTATTTATTTATTTCTCCAAGTTATGTTTTTGTGTGCACTGAGGAGTCTCAAACAGGCGTTTGTTTAATCATTTTAAGATTGGCTTTAATCAATGTTTGAAAATGAATTCTTCATATTTGATAAATGAGAGGTAACATTTTATTTATGGTATTATTTCCACATATTTCTCTCCATTCTTCCTTCTGCCAACGGTGTCGCAGTTTCTCGTCTCTCCCGTTTGTGTGCTTAGTGCGTACGCATGGGTTAGAGTTTGCGTGGAGGACAGCACATTTTCCCGTCAAGTTAGTATTTTATAAATCGCAAACATTGCGTAGAAACTGGCGTACGCCATTTTTTGAGCGTATATCCCTTTATAAATGAGGCCCCTGATCACAACGTTCACGCTCTGTGGTCAAGCTGCTGCAGTTTTATTTACACCAAAGTGGAGTGAAACACACAGCTGCAAACTTACTCAGGGTGTTATGGAAGAGTTTGAAATCAGACAGAGGTGGAAGAAGTACTCAGATCTTGTGTAGGAATACTCAGTTACAGTAAAAGTCCTGCATTCAAAATGTTACTCAAGTAAAATTAGAAAAGTATTATCAAAATATAGTGAAAGTAGCGACAGTAAAAGTATTCATTGTGCAGATTGGTCCATTTCAGAATAATATATATGATATGTTTTATAATGATTGATCATGAAAGTGTTCTCAAAGCTGGTAAAGGAGCAGCTAGTTTGAATGACTTTGTATACTGCAGGGTAGCTTGTGAATTTACTCCAGGTGGAACTAAAGTCTGATTTAACACTTGATTAGATTTCACATCATTCATCCACATCTGTAAAGTAACTAAAGGTATTAAATACATGTAGTGGAGTAAAAGTAGAAGTACAAAGTAGCATAAAATAGAAATACTCAAGTCAACTACAAGTATCTCAAAATTGTACTTGAGTAAATAAGTGTGCTTTGTTACTTCCCACATTTGAAATCAGATATGACTTCAAGTCATGTGATAATTTCTTAGTATTTGATCCTTCAACTTGGCCTCAGGAAATGCAAGGACTTCACAGTTTTGGCAACAAGTTTTGGAGAAAGCAAATCGGAGGCTTAAAAAGAGACAGGGAGGTGCATCTTCATCATCTTCATCATCTAGCATGCAAGAAGTGTAAATTGAGGACAGTGAAGGAGACACTGAGGAGGACCACGCTTCGTGTGGGGTGAGTACCAAACGCTGTCTCTTGGTACTCATCTGAGTAACTCACTAAAAAAGTTATGTGCACCCCTGCCTATAATGACACAATCTTCATTAACTTAATATGTTTAAATGTTTAATCCTCACCACAAACCTCTTGCACGTTTTAAGATCTCTTGGAATGATCTTCCTTATCAAGATAGGTGATGTTACGAAGTCTTTAGAAACCAAAAGGAGATAGTTTTAGTCTAAGGACTGTGCACATATTTAGCTGTATTGTAATGTAAGTCGTAACAAAAGAGGTAGTTGTTTGTACTAAAAAGACAATACATTTGGAGGATAGCCAGACAGGAAGATCAATTGTAAAATTGTAAAATGTACATCCAGTAAAGGTTAAATATTACTCTTCTTTAAGACCAGCAGTGTGTTCCTCTTAACAGGCTTAACACCATGTAGGTGCTATATATACTTTTATGGATGTGTGAAATATACCAGTGTGGCAAACATGGAATTTGAGCAATTATTCATGTGTCCTTTTTAGCACAACTCAGAACAAAACAGTGTCTAGACTTAAATGTCATATAATAACATTTTTACAGTAGAGGCACACAATGGCATCCACTGTGACAGTTTAGAGGTTGTCATTCATTTCATGGTTTATTAAATAATGACACACATAGGATTATACATTTGACCTTACTCTTTTGTCATCTATCAGTGGCTCACAACAATCTGATCAGTCAGGACCATTTTAGTCAAAACACTTTATTTCAATTTGCAGCAAGTTATATTTGGTGACACAAAGGCTTCTTTGGAGGCGTTAAATGATGTAACGACACCGGATGAGGGCAGAATGAGAATAAACATGGCCAACTGTGGAAGAAGACTCCTGCATAATTTCACAATGACTGAGCTGCATGATGAGTGAGATATACACTATAATGAGATGTATAACTATGTATACAGGGGATTATACATTTGGTTCCAAGCAGTGACGTGTGGTGAGGTTCATGGCTGGTGAGGCACTGACTCTTTCAGAGTCAGATTTACGAATATTATATTTTGACCTTAATCGAAATATTCTGTTATTTTCAAAAGCTTTTTTAGTCTGATGCTTCGATTCATTTTAAACAGACCGTTCAACAAAAGGATACCCAAAATCTAAATATTGGATTGTTCTTTCTTAGTAAGATCCCGTTTTCATTACAATTGTGGTCTTACCTTGACTTGAAGATGAAGTCCATGCTATCCTTCTGGACAACAATCTCTATTACTTTTTTGTAAAAGTCCTCCTTATCTTCCTCTAGTTTCAAAAGTCTAGTTTGTTGTTTGCGTCTACCCTGCGTAGAATAACATTAGCAACAAAAACCTGTGGGCTCACGTGCGCCCCCTTCAGTGCGGCAGAGGTTATGGCTGCCTCCCCTGGTGCTTTTTCAGTGCCGTTGTATGATGAGACCAGCGAGCCTAAATATCATATATACGTGAAATAAGTTATTTAGAGACTATGGATGGCGAGGACACATGTAATAAAGGGATCTAGAAACATTACATTTGTGACCTACAGTGAGATGGTGACAGGCATGTGCTTAGGGCCCGCTTTCCAGCCAGTTTCTGTGGGGTGACGCATTCTGAGGTGAGGCAGATCTCATCTGTGTCTCACCTTACCCCACAGTAACTGGGTGGAGCGCGCTCACAAAATAAGTGCCCGCGCTAAATTAGTATCGGTGCTCCAGCCAGTTACTGTGGGCTTACGTGAGGCAGAGCTCGTCCCTGCCTCACTTCTCATCGCTACAAGCTGTAGTTGTAGCGGAGCTCGGCAAATTTGCCGATTTTGACTATAAAAAGCAATTGGAATCATACAGAATTTACAACACAGAGGCTCTGCCTCCCCTGACTGCACGTCGCTGGTTCCAATACTGTTTATGCATACACTGTCTTTTTGCATAAACAAACTGGCTTCTGAAACAGAGTTTTTGGGGGTTTTGCCCCAGAGATTTGGCAATGTTGTAATTTAACTTTTTTCTATTTCATTTGCATAAGTTAATGGACAGCATGGGCAGTTATTAATGGTTAAAGAGTTCTGATGTGAAAGTGCCTTGACAGATTTGTGAGGACATAAAACCTGACAATAGCACAATGCAGAATCTTCAGTGTCTCTGACATCATCTCCCTGCCATACTCTATTGGCTATATTGACTGAAATGAATTACCACTAGTGCCCTTTATCACTATGACAATGCAGAGAGATGAGAAGTTGACAGTGTCGACTTCATTACTTCTCATTTCCATATGAACAAACAGCGCTGAAGAGGCCTTCAACCTGCCCACTTACCTCTGCTCTGCTCATAAATTGCACGACGCCAACGTACGCGCGTACGAGAGTTACTCACACATTCCACTCCAGTCGCCCATCCTAAAACCGGCACATTAGCATAGATAACTGCCCTTCACAATCTCTGACAGGTCTTTTTTCTTCTTTCTGTCTGTGATACAGTATCAGATTATCTAGATGAAGTGCTTGTGGGGACGGTGGAGACGGTGGTGTGAAGGACAGTGTCGTTTGCCAGGGCCGCTCATTATTTGCCCATTGGAATCTACAGCACTTCGATTTGTATGGATTGCGGCCAGGTGGTGTCGAGGCTCCGGGGCACGTTATCAAAAAGCTGCGCTGCTCCAGACCTTTGTGTGTTGGGTCATTAATCTTGCTGTCAGTGAACTGTCATTCGAAGTATCTTTCGCCTTATCCTCACCCCTCTCTCTCTCTTCACCATGGCCGCCCCGGGTTGAGAGTGCAGAAGAGAGGAGGGGGGGCTGGTCTCTCTGAGGCTTCCACCCATACACCACTCTTCTAATCACTTGATCAGAGCTGTGTTTGATGATGAGTGCGATGAGTGGAGGTGGGCCCGAGAGACCCACGGCTTGGCTCATCTTTTACCTGTTACTGATTGCAAGTACAACTACATAAGAGAATCAAACTACATAGTGTTTTGAGCTTTTCTACTGTTGTACCATGGACTTGCTGTCTTTCTATAGGTTCTTGGTGTGGTGCAAAGTATACCGAGAAATAACGTTCAATTTCTGTACTGCCACGGGGAAGCATGGTAAATGTTTTTGCATGCAGAACAAGTGAACCGTGGTTAGATACTGTCCTCACATTGTGCTGACAAGGCCATTCTGTGCATGTCTGAGGGAGAGGCCAAGGTGCTGAGCTCATGTTTCCTGACCAAGCAAGCAGCAGCAGTAAGCACAGCATAGTGATGAGAATAGGACCACTAAACTCTCACTCAACAATGCTTAAAATCTAACTGTAGACCACATGAAATCCAATTTGTTATGCCCTTCAATCCTCCATGCATGTATTTTTGTCCACTTGGCTGCTCGGAGGGAAGAGCCCTGTGCTTAGCATATCAGATATGAATTATAGAATTGAAAGCCAAAGTTATTTATGAGCTGTGATGAAGTGTGATTTACTTACGGAGTGAAATTAATGACAGAATGCAGATAGTTTCCTTGCCCTGTATGCAAGTGCTGAATCTCCCTAAAGTGCATATTGCCACTGGTGGAATGAATAAATGAATCCGATATTTCAATGGTTCATTAATTTCTTTTGTCACCTTATATTACATTACTGAATAAATCTGTCCACAGATGCAAGTAAAACATACGCATATATTTTGTCCCTTTTTTGTGCTCTTTCCTAGTGATCAAATGGGGTTTGTCTAATACATATTCCCTCTGTATAGTCAAGAAGCCGGTCAGCACTGAGCTTTTTGCCAAAGTGCTATACACACACTCATATACCCCTGTGACATTAACAATAATGAGTGGCAGGACACTCTCTTTTTAACAGCACCAAATGTATTCAGCTAAGGCAATTACAGACTTTAATGAGCCCTTTAATGACAGATTTAACACTTGTCTTATAATTTTATAGTGGCAATATAAATCGATGGAGAAATGTCTCTGCCATTTTGAAAAAGAAGCCTCGAACTGAGCCCAGTCAAAGACACAGGCTCTCCTATCTATTTAAAAGCACATAGATAGTCATTAGGGATGTGTGTGTGTCACTGTGTGTGTGAGGGCTTTACAGCACTGGTCAGCGCTGATTGCT
The DNA here is from genome assembly GCF_902827165.1 of Trematomus bernacchii. Lineage (NCBI taxonomy): Eukaryota > Metazoa > Chordata > Actinopteri > Perciformes > Nototheniidae > Trematomus > Trematomus bernacchii. The sequence continues at coordinate 8,656,240 of NW_022987851.1, read as the reverse complement.
CTGGGAGGGAGCTGCAGGGTTATGTCAAGGTGACTATGTCAGTGTGTCGTTCCTGTGCGCCCTCATGCACAACATTGCTTATTTATACATCTGATTTCTCTATTCAATTGGTTTTACCGCTCCCCCGACAAGGAATCAAGCCAAATTCCCCAAAGAAGTCTGACAATCAATAGTGAGGTGGCTGGGGGCGAGTGAGGTGCTGACGGGGCTCACATCACTCCTGTGTGACATGTCCTCAGTGCATCTGACATGTGCCGTCAACACCAAGCCCTCACTGCTATAGCATATCAGCGCTACAGACGTCTGCAGTGAACATTTACATTGGTTTTATTCAATTTCATTACTGTCTTTGTGGGGTGGTGACATGTGTGCTCTGTCAGCTTTTTTACACTCAACAGTCTGACCAATTGTATGGTCCTGTTTTTGTACCTGTTGATTGGCTGGTGTATGTGTTAGTGTCTGCCATTACCAACACTTTTAGAATGCTTGACATTTCCAGATGTTTCCGCTCTCCTGCCATATGTTCAATGAGAACTGGCCGCTTAGTATTGATTTACCATCAGTCATGTGGTTATGCTGTGTCCTGCACTGAGGATTACGCTCAATGGTACAAAACACTTCGGTAGATAATGGATACATAATGAGGAAATGGAAGTGTTAATGTGTGTTAAAATAAGGTTTCTCTGAATATCTTCTGCTACTCTTACTCTTTCTAAGTATTCGCTTCATTTCTCTAAACCACTCGGCTTTCTTTGTATTTTTACCCACGCAAGCATTATGGCTCTAGGGATGGCAATGTCAGCCTCTCGGTCAGTCCCCTTTGGTCCAGACTGAAATATCTCAACTATCGGGCAGATTTCCATGACATCTTGGACAGATATTCATCTCTGTTCTAAGCTGAATTGCACAAACTTAAGTTATCTCTTTACTTTTTGTCTGGAAACATCATCATGTTGAACTTTAAATGTATCTGATTCTTGTTTGTGTGTCCAAATACATAGCAATTTTATAAAAATGGACAAGTCAAATCAAGCAATCTGATTGGTTCTTAGCCGTGATATAATCAGCGTATATCACGGGTAGAATTGTAGTTACTTTTCACAAGTTATGTATCCCTCCGTGTCTGAGAAAAGCTACAACCGTTACAACTGTTACATTACGTCCGTTACGAAACTAACTAACTAACAAAGCTTAAAATGAAAACATTTAAGGTTAACTTCGACCTCCGGGGTGGCCTTACTATGGAGGAGTGGATTGAGTAGTGCCTATCTCCAGAGAAAAAAGCACCTACACGACGACATGCAGAGCTACGTGAAGAGCAGGTGGAGCAACTGGAAAAGTATCACCATTCAAAAGCTTTCTGATGCGGGTCTTGAAACAAAGCAGAGAAATTATGACCGTTAGCGGCCACAGGTGCGAAAGCTCTCTCCAGAGCTACTGGAAGCCGAATCTCGGGGACCGGAGAAAGTGGAGCAATATTCTCGCCATGCCAACAACTCCTGAACAACAACAAAAAGCCCGCGTTTTATCCAGTTTGTACACAACAAGCAGCAGTGGTCCACTGAAGAGACCAGCTACCTACTGGGAATCTGGTCTTCCGAAGAGGTACAGAGGAAGCTGGAGGGGAGCACGCGGTCCAAATCAATTCTCCAACAATTGCAGAAAACCAAAACGAGTAGCGCTTCAACACAATCGGCCATTGTTGTTGTTGTCGGTGTGAGCTGTGAGGGGTTTCCGCGCGGTTTGGCTTTATGAAGCAGGCACGCAAACGGTTACGTCATGACGCAAACGATGACGCAATGACGCAGCACCAGTCGGACTCTGGGCGGTGTGAAAAGAGCCGGAGCTAAACCGAAGAACCGGTTCTGAACCTGAAAAGCTCTAGCACGGAGCTTGAAACGGAGTTGCGTTGGTGTGAATGAGGTATCTGAGAGATATTTGGTTAAAAATAACACAATGGTGCTCTAGGAGGAGATTCAGGTGATAAGGGGGGTGTTACCTTGGTTGGTGATTGGCTAATGGTTACACAAGCCAAAAAAAACATTATGACATCATAAAGGGGCCAAAATCTGATCAGCTCATTTTCAGACAGGTTTTTATATAAATGGATCAGGACAAAAGGTGAGCGAATATTTTTTCCTGAAACGTTCAGAATCTCTTTACACAGAGGGGACACATGTTAAGTGAATGAAGGCTCACTATACTGTAATAATTTTTAATAATAGGGAGGGATGAAACCCTCTTTAATGGTCACACATGCAGAGCACACAGCACACACAGTGAAATTTGGCCTCTGCTTTTAACCCATCCTAGTACAAGGAGTCTAGTACTAGGAGCAGTGGGCAGCTATTGTACAGCGCCCGGGGAGCAATGGGAGTGGGGGGGGAAGGGGGGTGTCCGGTGCCTTGCTCAAGGGCACCACGGCAGGGCAGGAGGTGAACTGGGACCTCTCCAAGTAGAAGTCCACACTCCATATTTTAGGTCTGGTCGGGGACTTGAACCAGCGACCCTACGGCTCCCAGTCCAAGCCCCTACTGACTGAGCCACTGCCGGACTGCCTATACATCCTCATCTGGCATTTTTTTTGGCCCATTCCAGTTTTTATCATTTACCTGAACCTGACTTAAATAGCTTTCTTTACCTGCCATAGATGACAGCAATTCTCTGACCTATAGTGCAGCACTCGAGCTGTCACACACACTAATTTAGTAGTGACATCCATCACCTGAAAAAAGCCCCATGGCTTTTAGTGTATTAATGCACATTAAGACTTCCCCTTTATGCTGAGCCAACCCCCACCCCATCCCTCCTGCCAGCTCTTCTTTGACCACTGATGAAGGAGCGCTAAAAATACGTTTATTGTTCAATACTATTGACCTGCAGATTCTGAGTGATTTATCCACCTTTTTATTGGGATTGTTTTTTTCTGAGTGTGCTGTGGTTTTTATGTTCAGTAGTACCCCTTGAAATGCCCCAGAGCTGCGACACATCCAATGGCCTGTCTCTTGATTTATCTGTTTGAAGAAGGAATTGAAGAAAGCAGGAGAGCAGTGACATTCCAGTCCATTCATCAATGTAAAGGCCGGTTTCCCCTTGAAACAGGGGTAATTCCAACAGAGCCCTATAAGTGCACCACCGTGGTCATCGGGAAAAACTGAAAACGGTTCATCTGAGAGTAATGTCCTGTACATTTCAAGAACCCAGAAACTCAGGCGCTTTCCTTCCCTTGCAGGCACAGCCGGATGTAACCTGCACACCACGTCTAGAGTCTTTACTTAAACATATCATACACGGTTTACCCTAAGGTGGAGGGCTCGGGGAGAGCTACATCTCTTTATACCCAATTAAGCTTGCCTCAGGAGGTGGAGAGTCATGGCTGAAACCTTTTCTCCCTCGGTGCCCCATTAGAGCACTGAGAAGACTGAAGATGCCCGGGTCCCTGGCGGACAGCAGCCCTGACCTAGAGCCAAGGAGAAGCACTCCCTGCGCCACTCACCTAAATATACAGACGTGACTACAGAATAAGAAGTTGCCTCCAGTTCAGGATAAATAGAGAAGAATGCATGTGTGTGCCGGGGGGGGTCAGAGGCCATTTATGCTTATTCTTGGAGAAAAGGGTATGTCTGACACACTGCAAAAAGGACAGGACTACAATGAAACAAGCACATCAGAACATTTGAAAAGCTCCAACACAATTCGAAATGTTCTCTCAGTAGACTTTCTTTACCCTCCTCACCTGAAACTGTATCTCCATGAGCGTGTAGGGAAATCATCCTTGAAGTCACACTGGATGTATACTGTATTTATTTGTTTATATTTCATTACTTTCTCCCCTTGCACTGAAAAGCCATTCCTTAACCCAAATACAGTACCTGCTTACCTCAAATCATGACTAATGCTCTGGGATGCTTACCCAGTGTTTCTTGCATCACTCATAATTCAATGTCCCCCGTCCTCCCACCCATCTGGGATCGCTTGGCCCCAGCAGCACAGGCAGAGTTTGTGCATCTGTCCCTGCCTGCAGGCTATTGTGCCGACCCTCAGCTGCCTTACAATCGATGGCCGTGCAGAGGAAATGGGAGCTTCTCCTCCAGTATGCACATCTATGAAACTCCAACTCTAGCTGTCTAGTGGGCTTTCTGTCTCTTTACATCCTTCTGTGTGTTGTTTATTTCCCAAAAAGCCCACAGCCACCACCACCACAAAACCCCCATCCCCCATCAAAGACACACTATGGCCAACAAGGGAGCAGTGAGACTGTGTTTGTTATTTCTGCTGTGGTGATTATTATCACAATGGCAAGCAGTATGCACTCTTGCTGCTACAAAAAGTTTGTATTCTCCAGTTACATTTTAAATCAATGACACCTCACATTTATATAATTATATATATTATATATAATTGCTCATTTTGTTGATGTTGATTTCTTTTTAGTCCCATCTGACCACCATTAACTCCCAAAAAGCTGTTTTTTTAGCATCAACTTTACTGCATAGGGCATGAATTTCTCAACTTCTTTGAGTGACATTTTCAGACAGACAGTGAAGTGTGAGGTGCTACATGTCAACAGGCAAGACATATCACAAGTTATACTATGCATTCTTGTCTCAATTGATATTGCTCACTGAGTCAACTGAATTCTTGCCCTTGGAGTGATGGATGATAGAGATGGAGTCATGATTTTCAAAATAGGTCTGTGATCCTTTTAATTTCATCACAAGCTGCTAATCTATAAGAGTCACAGGCTTATCCGTGCTAGCATGCAATGAAACGGAGGTTAGGGGACATTTATCTAATTATAGAGGAATGGATTCCATCATGTCGGATACCAGACATTAGACGTGCCCACCAATGACTTACCACATGGTGGCAGGAGAGCTAGAGGGATTCATATGCTCTTTCTAAGCCCGTCCAAGTTGTCAAAATGAGGCTGAATTAGCTGTACTCAGAACCCCTGCTTAGTTGGTTTTAACTCAACCTACTTCGACTCTTTCTAGACTGTCAAGTATACAATAAATGAAAGGATAACTGGGAGAGGGGGAAAGCGTTCAATGTATAGATCCAACCTCTGCTTGGAGATCAGTCATGTTGAACATATAATCTCAGCGTAGCCTTCAAGGGTTGTAGGCTCTCACGCATCAAGCCGGGCTGCAGCAGCAGTGCCGGTGTCTCAAGGCCACAAAGGTTCTCATAGGCAGACAAATTTGCTGTAATTGGAAATCAGGCCTGCTGCTTTTGAGGCTGCTCGGTTAACTACCTAAATAAATAGGATGTTCAGAGCCTGGTACCATTGACTGCAAATAGGCTTGTTAGGAAGAGGAGAGAGAGGCAAATGGAGAGATTGAGGGGCAGAGAGGCAGCCAAAGACTCCCAGACTGACAAATTGAGAGTGAGCTAGTCAGAAAGATAGCAAAGGGAGAGACTTTGGACACCTGTAATGCTTTTATGGCAATTGGGATGTAGTGCATTCAAGGAAATCCTATTAGGGCCAAGGTGTATGATATTATTCTCTACATTATTGCCTGTCTGGCTGTGTGTGTGCGAAAGAGAAGAGGCAAAACAAAGAGGGCAGGGCGGGTTTGTGTGGGTGAGAGTGAATTTGAAGCTTTATTACCGACTATATTGCAGCCCAAATTACAAATCTTGGAGCACTTATCCCTGCCTCGAGATGTAACATCAACCCCAGGTTTGAGGCAAATCATCCTGTAATGATATTGCTCATTGCAAATACGGGAAGTGATGGAAGGTAATGAATGAGGCGAGGGTACAATCCGATAAGGCGGGCACCTAACTAAGTGGGTCTCTCATTCTCAACCTTCAGCCGGTCGACCCCACTGCTTAAACCATTATTCAAACCGTAACAAGCCGATTCATTTAGGCTGTCGCTTTGCAGAATTAGATTCCCGCTTGAGCGAACCTTGAGCAAAACATAAAGATGTTTCCCGCACCAAACATCTAGCATTTGCATAATTTAAGCCCAGGTTTAGGGCAGCAATAATAAGTTATGATAAAACTGTCATTAGAGGCTGGGACGTGCAGGGAACAGGAGACACGCAGTTCAAGATTAAAATGGGAGCTCTCTGCGGTTCTGAACTGTCAGGGGACCCATAATAATGAGTCCGGCTTTGTAGACGGAACATGCCTGTATGGGCATATATAGGCCTCTGTGTGTATGTGAGTGTGTGTGCTTGCGTGCATATTACCGCAGTTATACATCTGCGAGTCTATGTATACTATATGAAAGTCAAAATGTGTTTCAAAACTGCTTTTACAAAGAGATTACAATCCATGAAGTCTATATATCTCAAGCCGATTTTAAAGAATTTTGTGATTCTCAGTTGATTATAATACATGCTTAAAATGCAACAGTTATACACTTTGCCTAGTGTTAGTTTACTTATCAAAACACCTGACAATGTGGTATCGACATGCTACAAGGCAGAGAGCATGTTCAGAGTCAGAAATCAGAATCAGAAATGGGTTTATTGCCAGGTAGGTTCCAACATACGAGGAATTTGACTTGATGTCATGGTGCATACATCAAATATGAATATGTAACTTACCATTAAACTAAAGGGTATAACCCAATCAACATACATTTGCTATTGACTAAAAGTACACAAAATGGACAAAACACAATAGATTTAAATATGTATTCTGTGTTTTCAGTTTTGGTGACACAACTCCTTGTTTGTTCACATTCTGTATTGTGTCCTAAAATGATGGCAACACATGTTTATGTTTATCAGCTTTTAGGAATGATCATACCCAAATGGACACATACATTTGCAATAACACATCAGTTATTAAATGCTCATGTTCAAACAGTCCTTTCCTGAGCAGCATCTGTTCTCTTGAAATGGGTGTTAATGGTCAAAGTAACTCCTCAATTAATCATACAGACAAACGTATAATAGGTGCTACAAAGCAGGAACAGCTTCACAAGGACATGGCATCCAGGATAATGTGCAATTTGTCACAGGCAATAGCTTTAAACTGTACATTAGTTGGAGATCAACTGGAATGTATTAATCCACACACAGGCGAGTACAGCAGTAAATGGGATGTTTGGCCATTATGGACGCTTTAGTTTACTGCATGGTCACTGCCACAATTCACAGGGATGCGCCCGTCTTAGAGGAATCCTTCAAAGAGTCTGTTACCCCAGGATATCGTTTTTTAAAGGGAATGTGCTCACTTAATGGATGCCACGTTGGTTTATGGGTATCAGCTCTTCTTCTACAGTAACACAAGGAATACAATCTTTAGACACAGACTGGTATTTCATTATAGTACCATTTGTCATTTTAATTTGTTATAAATATATCGATTAGTGCAGATTTTCCTCCTTAATAACCCTACTCTTCCTGATTTCTCCTACAGTGCTAAAGCCCAGCAGTTGAGCTACAGTAACTAAGGAGTGGGTGGGAAACAGAGCCACAGTGTCACAATAACCGGGGGATTGGGGCAGCGCCATAGCAAAACTTAACAAAGATTAATCTCCTCCACTTACTGGGCCAGTGCGTTTATTTTTGGAGCAAGTCTTTAGAGGGTGAGAACTTACCGTGGACATTACTTTCATAACCTTTTTTTCATTAAGCAGTGCACACATGAACACGTGGGCAGAGTTTGTTAATCATCTAGATCACAGTGTTTGTGCAGGCATTGTTCTTTCAAAAATAACCTTCCTCACATCCTACTCTCTTGCTGTTGGTCCTGAAGTGGTTTGACCTGCGTTCTGCTGTGGCATTGATGTGCTGCCTCTGAAGCAAATCAAACACGGAGTCTCCGGCTGTGTCAGGCCGATCCCTCTCTTGACATGGGGCTTTATTGAAAAAGCTATAGCCCTTTATGGAGAGAGTGTCAATTTCAAGACAAAGTCAAGATGGCAGTTGCGCAGAATCCATATTTAATAGTGGCAAACGGAGCAAACACAATTGAGGAAAATCAATACTGCTTTCACGTTTGATCATACATCACGTTTCTCTGAACTTCTGCTTACCTCTGTCCTTTTGTGTCCCTGAAAGAGGCTGTGGATCTCTTTGGATGAATTGTAAACAAACACTGTAGTTCCGCTTCTCTTTGTGGTTTGTGGACAAAGAGCTATCTATAGTTTGCTTACACATACACTAAATGGTTTTGAAATCATTGCAATAAATGTGTCATTGCACCGACAGAAAGAGAAAAGACCGATTCTTTTCCATGTTCCACTCTCAGAGTTGATTAACCTAACAAAGCAAGTTGCTTGTAATAATGATGCCCTGATGTGTATGTGCAGATCTTGTCCAGATGTAAGGGGTAACAAATCCTGAAAAGGGGATGAAACTGAAAGGGGAATTGCAACTGTAAGAAAATATAACAATACTTACTGCGTATAACAATTTGTTTATTTAATGGAGTCCATTCAAGACTGGCCCAATATTGTCACACTGATGATCGGGACAATCAGTGCCGTTTTAGATGAACATTTCCCTCACTTTCACCACTTGTGAATGGACATTTTGAAACACGTGTGCTTGTTACATTACCAGTGTGTAGAGTTTAGATGGATGAAATGGAAAATAATATTCTTTTTTTCATGACTTTATAGTCACCTGAAACTGACAAAGTTTTGTTATATGTACATAGGGAGACCTTCCTCATTCACAGACGGCCATGTTGGACCAAACACTGGCTATAGAGAGGATATATCTCTATTTCTCCATCGGGTTGAAAATAATGCTGTAATTTCTGCTTTATTCCTAACCACTTATTGTTAACAAAGTGTTTAGCCCATTTGAGGTCAGGATGGTAAAGTCAGGGGTTTCCTGGTCATCAGCAGGCAGCTTGGCCACCAGATGGGCCTTGGGCTCTGTCAGCCATAGCGCAGAGCAAGGGTGAAGGATGGCCGAGAAAGGGTGATGGGGGGGGGCAAACACATGATGACTTGTCAAGTTCTGTCACCTGTCTTTGTCTGCCTTTTTTGTCCTCCATGACCCAAGCCCTCCCACTCAACTACCCCCCCCCCGCTCTGCTTCAGAGCCCCCACAGGTAGCATGTAGTGTTTGGTGATGAAAGGCCTCAGTAATGGATCTTTTCTGTATCCAAGCCCAACTAAACTGGTGTGACAGCTCTCCCCTCTCTCCAGACCGGGCTTTATATTGTCTCTGTCTGGAAGTGAATACATTTCGAGTGGATGAATTCCATTACAGACCCTTGTGTGTGTGTGTGTGTGTGTGTGTGTGTGTGTTCTCTCGGACATGCACCTTTGTAAACTAGGCATGGATTAGGCTACATTTACAGGTGGTCTGCAAAATGTGTGCATGCCGTATTTCTTTAACGTTGACCCCAAACGGGAAGTGCGTGGCAATGGCAAATGTTGTATGAGACAGATGAGAAATTGTCTCAGTCAGAATTCACTTAAAAGGCAAAAGCTTTCACCATAACAACCTCTGCACTGCTTTTCTTCACATAAATGCTGATAGAGACGACTTGTAGTGATGGTCTGCATGTCTATTTTCTGGGACCTTGTGTTGAGATTCAAGCAGGAGAAAACCATTCCAATGCCAGCAGGGAGATGATTGACATGGGAGCCTTCCTAGTAATGTATAAAAATGTGCTTCTGATCGCTGTTCACCCGTGCAGTGGAGCATGCTGGAAGATACCGAGCCCGCCGCGAGCTCCATGGTCCCCCATCGCCGGGCAATGTGTCCCCCCACCAACCCCAACGCTCAATCTGGTGTACAAGTGCCCACCCCCCCCCCGGTCTATCTTCTACCCCCTCCTTCTCGCCTTGGCACACACACTCTGGTATGCACCGAAATTCAATCAGATGCTTAATTACATCTTAACATCGGTTCCTACCAGCTGGCTTTATTCCCCTGTTTCTGATTAAAGGGATTAGAAAAATGAAATTCAACAGTGGATTTGCATACTGCTCTAAAAGGGGACTGGCATGTCTCTGCGGCTGTCTGGCCACTCTTCCTCCCTGTAGTCCATCAAATAAGGAAGGATATACACAAGCATGTTCCTGCCTCCAATTCCACACAGCAGGTAGAACCAATTATGAAAGATAGGAGTTCACTCATGTCCCCTCTTCCCGTCTTTTCCTGAATACTATGATACACTCATGGATGCATGGATCATATCAACAAGCAGCATAAAAGTGATACAGGAATGTGTTTCATTGCATATTCCATGGATATTAAGGGGAAAAGCTATTCTGTTGCTCATATCTGCCTGATGAATGGCATATCGAGAAACCGGGTGGCTTTAGGCTTTTTCTAATGGGGCCAAGTAGGCCCACTATCCAAGCTGTGCAAAGAAAATGGTCCCATTAATCACAAAGCCACCACCATCATCTCCATATGATTATTCTCCTCATGTGTTGGCTAACTCCAAGCTGCACAGGAATTATTCTGACATCCTATGCTATCTTATCTATACTTTTATTTATTTTTACCTCAAAATAACTCGCAGGCTTACTTTTCAACTTAATCCGCCGTCTGTAGCCGAACTAAACCTATCCTGAGAGGAGATCTAGTTACGCATTCACTGTTTATATCATGCAATTAAAAAGTGATTCTGTTGGAAGTTTGTATTAAAGGGATTAAAGGCTTATGGTGTGTCAATTCACAGAGAGAGAAAGAGGAAGACAGTGTAAAGGAGTGGGAAAATAAAACCGGTAGAGGGTCTAAAGGGAGAGGAGGAGAGAGACACACAAGTGTTTAATGTGATCATTATGTCAGCATATTTAGCTATGCTTGTGTGTTTACTTCGACCAATTAGTGAACGCTTACCCAATGCAGCAATTTTGGCATCAATTTGGGAACAAACCGGATCAATCATTAACATGTTGCTTTTGACGAAGGACACTGTAATTAGTCCCAATGAAACATCATAAGGAGGACGTGCTTAAGGAAAGTACAGCATGAGGCAGGGTGAGAGGAGGCTGTGGTTCCCTAACATCATGGCACTCTACTGCCCTCTTTTGGAACTGGAGAGAATATATATCACTACATACACCTAACACTCCAGGTTTTTACTGTAGGTTGGCATTAACACTAAGACACTGGAATGTCTTAAAGACCTATACATGCATTAATTATTTGCAGAAAATCAAATAAATAATAATTATTTATCCTTTTTGATTCAGTTTATTTCAATTCCAACCTTGATTCCTTCTGATTTTCGCCTAATCTGTGCTCCTTTACTTTGTCGATTATAAATAAAACATTGGTTTCCAAGAAGTTTGAATTAATTGTAATCGAGAGTAGGTTCTGAATGACTTAAGAGACACGCTCACATGATGAATATAACCAGTCGGTGAGTCTCAGATCCCGTTTAAAGCTTTATATTACTTGCTGTTAGACAGTGCCACCTCCTGGCCACATAATGTACACATCCTTCCTGTCTCAGACAATAGAAGGTGCTAAAGTTTGATTTACAATTAAATGTAGCTTCAATATTTGTATGCTATGCACGAGTGAGTTCCCATGCAATTGTATGATTTAAATGTTTTATGTGGACAACTTTTGCAGCCCTTCAGAGAGTTTTTCCAGCATATGCAGCACAAAAGATAGTGATACCCAGTTTTATTGGAAGTGTCCCTCTGAGCAACACAAAATCTAATAGGAAAGACACACGCACAAAACTCACAAGATGGTGTTTATGTGCAAATGTGCTGCAGGTGCATTTACTTACACACACAAACGAATATCTTCTGCTGAGGTTTTCAAAATTCAAGTAAATTTAAGACCAAACATAATTAAAAGTATCATAAAAGAGAAAGCACCTCTCCTGGTCTCCTTAAAAAAAATGACCCTCAGACTGGCTGTATATCCAAAGATTTCCACAACTAGCAGAATACACACCTTATATAAAAGCAAACTTTATTAGATTTATTGAGCTAACTCTTGATTCAGACTTGTAAACTGTGCTCAGCTCAGTGTCGAATGCGATGTCCTTGAGATAACAACTACAAATCAGTCCTCTGCTGTCAGTGGTTATTCAGTGTGATTGTGTGTCTCTCATGCTCCTCTCCTCCACATAATCAGCTAAAGAAAGGGCTCGTCCTTGAATCCCTTAGAGGAAAAGAGGCTTGTGTACATGCATATGATCCGTAAATAATTTATTCAAATCAATCCGTGGTGTAAATGATCTTGTAGGTAGAGAGCACCTTATTTACAGATCTAATCTAAAAGGGTCTAATTCAGGACCCAGCTGCACGTGTCACTCCAGCACATAAACCCTGATCTGCCCCCAGCTTCCCTGACCCCCCCCCAGAGTGGAGGAGGTAGCTGATGAGGTGTCTCATTTGAATATTGACTGAATCCAACACTGCCTCCTGCTGGTTGATGATTATATTACAGCAGCTGACCTCAACAGCACCCTCCTTACATCTGCTGCTTATTTGGCTTCTCTTTTGAAGATTGTACGCCTATGCTCTAACACCTTTTATACGACACCAGATGGTTCACCTGGTTCTGATCACACACTCTGGTGAACACAAACTGCAGCAGGAGGCTCTTTAGAGGCATATTGAATCAGAGGCGCCAAGCATTAAAAGATGCAGATCCACAGTTATGACACTCCCATAATCACGAAAGAGACACATTTACACTGAGGGTAATGTGATTATCACCTATGTATTTGGGAGAGAGCCAGCACCAGTGTGTCTGGGTTCAGATGTTCCCAAGGACTTACTGTGGACTGTGCAAAAGACTCGACACAGTGGGAAGTGCAGGGGGCTTTAAGTGCAAACTGAGTAAAGGGGGTCTTCAGTACACTGATAACCTGCACACATCATTTACAACTAAAGTGCTCATGGCAGATCTTTTGTGTGAGCAAAGCCACCATGTTGAAAGAGGATGAGCAAATGTGCCCTTGCTGTGAATGTGAATCTGTGTGAGTACAGGAGAAAGAGGGATGGATTCATTTGAACTGGCATGATGCAAACATGGTTATCTATTCTGAGTGGCTTCAGATACTTGAAATACTTTATGTTCTATGTTTACCACAAGTGTAGTAGTTCAGGGTTTAGTTTAGTTTAGCTAAGACATGTCATCTTTTATGCTGCATTTTACGAGGGCTTAAAATATTATAACATAATATCCTATTTAAGTTTAAGTTTTTTTTCCTATTTAAGTTTTGATACAAACTTGAATATCTTTTTCGAATACTTTCAGGAACTTAAGTTAATTTACATAGTATTTCTGTAGGCATATATAGCTCCAGTACAAAAGGGAAATATGATAATTATTATGTTAGCTTTAGTTACTAAAATGTCTGTGTGTCTTTTCTTTTATGGAGACTGTTTACATATTATGACTATTTTATCTACTTTTTCACCATATTCTACACTTGGATAAATGAACTTAAACTTTTTCAGTTTTGAACATGAGTTGTGTTAGATAAAATGCATGTAGATGTGTATAGAGAAGATCCAAACTGAGAATTTGCTTGTAAATGTGGGAGAAATTAGGACTATGTATGTAGTTAAGGGAAAAAAGAGACAAACATGAAGCACTTACTGAGAAGGGGTAGGTGAGATAGAGAAGCAGAGAGAGATGTATTGCTGAGTATTCAGGAGTGGTTATGGTCCAGATGGCCCTGCAGCAACAGCAGCTGTAAATCACAGTGTGTTGTGCGATCTGGACGATAGTGCTGCGGGCTGGAATCTCACTGCAAGGTGAGACCGCTGACGACAGCCATTACAGGGAATGAAACCAGAGGGTGGGGGGGCAAATGACATTAGCCCTGTTTGTCTCTATGAAGCAGCAGATGTATAGCATTAATGCAGCAGTTAAATCTTATGAATATGTACCAATCTGCTGTATTCTACCTTTCTCTTGAATGTCAATGTTAGGATAAATCATTATGCTCCATTAAATCATAATGTTAAAAACTGCAAATTTGAATTTTAAACGAGTCCAAAGTTGAAGCTGTACTCGCATACAACATTCATAAACCTTATAGAGATATTCAATTATGGTACGACAAATAGCACATATTGTTTGGGAGGGAACATGGCGAGTCATAAACAAATACACATTTCTAAATAAAGGCATTTTCTTGTTTGCAAATGTGTAGCTTCAGTAAATGTGTGTGAGGTGTTTATTCCCCTCTATCTCTTTGTAAGTGATCCCATGTGTTTTCTCCGCACACATTAACCTTCAGCCAGGTTCCTCCCATGACTTCTCATTGATTAGAGAGTGGCGATGGAGGGGGTGGCTATATTTGTGTGTATTGGAGAAGATAGATCGGGGCTGGAGGTGTGGGTGGGACAGCAGTGTTGATTGAGAGGACCATCGTAACCTGGCCATGCAAGGAATGCTGGGTGTGGTCCTGTTTATCGTCCTCCATACATGCTGAACATAACTCATACAGGAACAGCAGGGGCTCTAGCAGCAGATGCATAGATATGTGCCCCCCACTTACAGTACTGTATGACTGCACTCCTCTTTCAAAGATCATGCTCACACTAGATACCGGATACTCAGATCCTGGGCTCAACTGTATTTACAACCTGTAGATTAGATGTCACTGAGCTGTGTATCATGCAGTAATTCTTAGCCCGGGTTCCCCCCCCCCCCCCATCTCTATGTGGATAGATCCTGATTCCTCCTTGCCTTCTGGAGGTCGAGACTGTAATGAAATATGAATCGCTTGAAACTCTGGTATGCTGGTTGAAAACAAAATCTGTCATCACACTGTAGAGCCAAAGTCCCCATGGCTAATTTATGCTCCATCTGCCTATTCCCTCGAAACACTAGCATATCATTTAAATGACAATGAAATGCATTAAAATAAAAAGTCAAGTTATTTATTTAAAAAGTTTAATTAGCACAAATTAAGATTTTGATTTAATACACTTTCAAAGTGCACAATCTATTTTAGACTCTGGTTGCCCCCAGGCAAGAAAGCCCATTTTTACATAAGAGATAATGTTCAGTAAGCAGGTCATCGTTGCAAAATGAACTCCGACAGGGTGAGCTTGTGACACAAAATATTAATTTAAAAAGATTTTATTGAATTAAAAGTAAATACATTGACCAGGTTTTGCCTCTCCCGAAGGCGCACCCCTGGAAAAGTGAAATGTCATGTCACTGTGACAGTACAGTATGTACTATCATTTGCTTCCACAAGCTTAATACCACCTACAAATCACTTTGCACAGATATGTTGGATTTTATTACACTGATCGAAAATGTGGGTGCAACTGTCATTAAGGATTAGTTTAACATTTGAAAATGTATGTTTTATTTGCTCTCTTCTGTCTTTGAAATATGGAGCATCATATCTAGCTACTTTAGCTTAGCAACTGGAAAAGGGTAAACAGCATGCCTAGCTCTGTCTAATGTAACTAAATCTGACTCTAAAGCTAAGTTATTAGCACATTATGTCACATTTGTTATTTATTTTGGCCTGTTTCAAGTCCACAGGTAAGCTAACTGTCCGCCGGCTTTATTGTACAGATATGAGAGGTGAATCAATCTTCTCATCAAAGTTACAACAAGAAAGAGAATACGTGTATTTTCCAAAATATCAAAATATTCCCTTAAAGTGGACCTATCATGCTATATTTGAATAATATAGTGTAGGACCATACGCATATTTATACTTTTTTTTTTTCAAAATACCAAACAGATCATGCATTTTAGCCATGCCTCATTTTGCTAAATTTGACATTTTTTAGCCTTGTTTTTGCAAGGGCAGATTCAGTGAGAACAGCACCACCTACAGGCCTGGCATATGTACTACAGCGTCTCCAGCGCTTTCGAACGGCAATGGCCGTGGCTGTCTCCTCCTGATTGGTGGAGTTGGCCCAATAGCCGTAGCGCCACTGTCCTGACGTCAGGAAAGTGTTCAAATCTGGATCAGTTTTTATCAGATCCGTTGCAGCCCCTTTTTTAGAGATTTGGGTATGGAGGAAAATAGAGAGGGTTGTGTTTTCTGACACTTGGTGAGTTCCCTGGAACACCGGGGACACATATTCATGTTTAAAAGACGTACAAAAGTGCATTTTGCATGATAGGTCCCCTTTAAGTATACCAATATACTGTAGGACCATACTCTCTTGGTGTCTTAATAATGCGTAGAAGCCAAAATGTTGGGATAAAAAACAAAGTATGTTTGCTGAAATAGATGAATAGCTATGATGCTGTACTATATGTTTGATATAGCATTATGAAAAACAGATTGAATACATATGCAAGATGTACTTATGTAAGAGGATGAAGTGCGGCAGGTGCCACTGACACGAGTATCACTGCTTGATGTTGGGATCAAGAAACATTCTCTCTTGGTGTCAAATCCTACAACAGAAGTTTTCAAATTGAAATATCTGACTCCAAAGTAGTCTTTCTTCTCATGGCCCAGTTTCTTTGTCCTGCACGTGGGAGTTTCTGAGTGGCAGAAAGTGGGTGCCAGTCCCCTTTATCATGCTGTGCTCCAAGCTGTGTACCAGGGTCCAGTCCTCCGCCTGTTCATCCCTGCTGGGTGTCTTTGTACCACCCATCACCCCTGCTGCTGCATCACGTTGGCCAGAATGTGAGCTCCCTCATTACAAACAACATACTGACACAGGGGATTGAGGACACGATTTTAAGAGAGGATCGCATTCTTCAAGGCAGAGTGGCTGAGCTCTGATTCTAAGATGCATGTTCATGTCACACAGTAATCTTTAATTAGATTTTCTCTCTGTCAGCTTTCCTTTTTATGAAAAAATGGTTACACTCGAGAGGTTGATATTGTTAAATATGACGTTCACAGAAAACATGGGTAAGATAGGGATATCAAAAAGAAAGCCACCACCTTGACCAGGGTTTATAACATACAATAAGGCGTCAGTTATTAAATCATTGTAATGCACAAGGTCATACAGAGAATATCTAAAATATGTTTATGTGTACGTGCGGGTTTCTTTCTCCAGCTCCTGAAGCTATTCAAGACCATTAGGCAGCAATTTCCAGCCAGAACATGAAGCTCACTGTTGCGCCACTAAAACATGAGTTCAGGGAAGGATATAATACTAATACTAAGCATTTTGATACTTTTCTAACCATAAGCGTTTTATCAAGCTTATTCCTGGGGGTAGTCATTTGATCTAAGGTTATGATAATTGCAAGGCTTAGCAGTTCTTTCAAGCTGGGCGCTGCAAGTCTGTAGCTGCACCTAACAGTTGTAGCTGTATACAAAGGGTGTGGTGTGAAAGTGTTTTCACTCTCTGTGTATTGTTGCACTGGATATTGAGTATTTGGAGACTAAAGCCTACAATCAGAGTATAAACCTGAGGCTCCTCTTTAACTGAAGGTTAAGGGGGGATGGGGTTTGGCAATGCTGTTGAGGAAGGAGGCCTTAGAACTTTGTTAGATATTCTAAAAGGTTGCTTGTACAAGAAATCTTAAACCAAGATTGATGTTCCTCATTTTGACTTTCGTCCCCTCATGTCAGTTTTAGAGACACAATATGCTCAAGTCTCGTTGTGGGGCAGCTTATATGTATTGCTTTCCCCCATCAGCATATCAAATGCATAAAGATGACGCCTTACTGTTGATAACAGGAGTATCTAGAGGATGACAAGATAAGGTAGAGTTGGAGCCTGTGTGGCATCATGACTGACAGGATGTGTGAATTAGCTAGCAACAGTATTCAATGAGACTCAACACTTTGAATTGTAGTGTATTAAGACACTTTAGCATTTGTCAGCATTCAAAATGTGTGCAGTTCAGCTTGTATCTAATACAATGATATGACAGTTTGTTAGTGACATCAGCATCACATGTTGTTGCTTGCTTCTCTTCTGTCTCAGTGAGTGAAACAAAACAAAAGGAGCAGACTTAAATCTCTAATACCTGTGCTGAGAGTTTACGTAGTCATCTTTTATCAATGTATCCATTCTCTGTAACCGGACAAATAACGTCATTTGTTTGTTTTTGCTAAGCATTTTATCCACATGTGGTACACCCTTTGGTTCAGGCTCATCTTCTTCTCAGGCTGCATATGAACAAAGATACAATTCATCTTAAAACATACACATTAGGCTACCTGTCAACAGTCAGTAAAGGCTGCCTCTGTTGTAACTTGCCGCGTCATTTATTCTCCCAGCATACACTTTGCATTGTCCAAGTCTCTAAGCAGTGACATTTTACAGGTAGAATTGTTGATTGGCATCCTGCGGGGTTGAAGTGGCCGTCCTCACTGCAGTGGTAATTATTCCTGAGGCCTAATCATTAGAGAGCTATTTTAATCAGACTTTCATCAGTGGCTAATGTAACATGATTAATTACACCTCCAGGGGCTTGGTCCTTAAGGGCCACTACATCAGGATTACATGACCATCAAACAGGGACACTTTTGTAGGGCAATGTCCACACCATTCAACAAAATTGTTATTTATAAAAAGCATTATTCAAACAAGTCAGTATTCATATGTATGCTTCCCTCCTTCTCAAACTGTCCTTGACTCCTTGCACACTGTACATTCCCATTCATTTGGATTGGATTGTGTTTGTTTAGGGGCAGTTTACACTTGGTAATGGCATTTCACACAACGGTTATGAAGGTCATGTGAGAGACATGAGGGAGAGCAGAGGGGGGGGGGGGGTGATGCTGCAGCCACCACCTCCAGTTTCCCACGTTAACCTGACTCACCTGCCTCCTGACAGCCCGGCAGCGGGAGGAAATGGGCATTGTAACACTAAACCCAGACTTGCTGAGCTCGTTTTTTTACCAAAATAGTCTCTATTGTATGTGTGTGGTGTGATGTGTGTGCATGCTGTATGTGATTTTAAGACACTTTAATTAAATTAAAAAAGTACTGTTATTTGTGGAATAATTAAGGATCATTTTTGTCAACACTTTCATTGTAGCCAGCACTTTAAGTACTAATAAAGTATTTCTGAAGGCCACATCCCAGTGCTCTTTGGATCCTTCAGTTGTAATTTGCTTATTCCATATTGTTAATAGCTCAATGGGAAGATTTTTTTTCTCCGAAAAACACTTAAAAGGCAAGTCTCCCAAAATAATACAAGGATCTTAAGATTTTTTGCTTAATGTAAATGAGTGCAATTTATTTCGAGGTTGTTATTGCTTAAACATTTTCATAATTACTGTACTGTAATTGCGGCCTAAAGTCTTTAATCTAACCTTTACTTTCATTTTTAACTTATTAGCATGCTATCTCTAAAGAAAGCAGATATAAGTGCACAAATAAGTCACAAAGATCCAATACAGGTAAATAAAATAGTATATACAATGAACAGTAAGGGCAGCCATTCATCAGGTCTTACCCAGGGAACACACAGGGGAATTATTCACCTAAACAAGTGATGCTAACCATTTGTTATTGTGGCTATCGCATACATATCAAAGTGTAACTGTTTTGTAAAGCTGCTATCATCCATGCATCTTTTCTAAATGGTGTTGGAGGTATTAATGTAAGCGATGTACTGCCACACACAGCCAGTCTAACTGGTCTGCAGTACTTGTCTAAACAGATGCATGTTTGGCAGGTCGGGGGGTAGGGCATGCAGGTACATAAGTTTCTCTTTTGTTGTTTTTTAAATCAGTGAAAACCTTAGATTACAGTAAATCTGCTTAAGGAGCAACCCCCCCACACTAACACCCACCCACACACAAACACACACACAGACACACATGTGACATTGGTTGAGTCTCAGTCAGGCTGTGTGGGTATTCATGATGAAAATACATTCATGAACAAGCATCATGGGCGTACAAAAGCGCAAGAGGCATTGCACTTGAGAAATTGGCACTCACACCCCCCACGCTTGTCTCTCTCCTCCGTATCTCCCTCCCTCCCTCCCTCCCACCTTTGCTCGATGAACTCTCTCTCTCTCCCCCTCTCTCTCTCAGACGCTCTGTTGTCAAAGTCAAGGCTGCTCTGTAGTGAACTATCTCTGTGATTTATTCCTTATTTTCATATCAACACTGCCTCGTGAGATCTGAGACGAGTAGGTAGGTGGACGAGGAGAGAGGGGGAGGACGCACATGCATTCACACACACTCCTGGATGCAGTCGCTCAGTCACTGCCTGGTGCAAGTGACAGGAGTTGGCTGCTTCTGGATCAGTGTTGTGTCACCGGTCCTCACTGTTACCTGAACAAGTTCTGCTCTGCAAGAGGGAAAACGATTTGCTTCTTCCTGTGCCATCTCTGCTCATGGGAGCTGTTAGTTCTGAGCTCAGGTTGGGGCTTTGACCAGGACTGCAATAAAGACATCCCTAATTCCAAGAGGCACTGAAAAACAGGAAGAGGAAGAGAGCAGAGCGAGGAAAAGGACCAGATCAATATTTCAGAGAGAGGCTCTACAACTCCAGGCTTACTTTGCCTGTCTACTAGTGCTGTTCTGTGACGCTATTTCCTTCAGAGGGATCATTCTTATCGCTCTCCAAGAAAAGGAGTGTGTGACCCCTCTGGGGCTTCAGTGTTTGGCCCCGGGCTAACGCTCCAAGGGAAGCCGAGCAGCAGGAGGAGGTTTTGTTGTTGTTTTGGATCTCTCCATACAGCTGTGTGAGATATGATCGAGTTTGGGATAGAACTCCCCATGGCCTTCGACTCTTTGCCGTAGCCCCAGTGGAAGCTTTGGATGCAGGCATGGCCGGCGGACAGACGCCCCTGCTGCTGCTGGTGCTGCTGGCGGAGGTGCTGAGTGGACTGTGTGTACCAGTGGACGGCTCAGGGAAGCACAAGGGAAGCTGGAGGTGGAAAGGTGACAGGAGCCGTGAGTAACTCCTCCCTCCCTCTGCTACACTTTATTCGCTTCCCTTCTCCTCTTCCTTTCCTTCTTACTCTTTGCATTTTTTCACGGACAGGGTCAAACCTGTTTTCTTGCTTTAACTTTTCTTTGACTTTTCTTTTCATTCCCTCGACTCTTAAAGTGAGATCCGGGAAGAACTAAACATTGTGTGCTATTTCTAATTACGCTGGTTGCTGTTTGAGTCTCAGCTCATTTCTCTGTGACAGGCACTTGTATGTGGGAGTGAAGTAAATTATCTATATGAGGCCAGCGACCTTTGCTTTCATTGCAAGCTTTACGATGTATCAATATGTACGTGAGTGCAATAGAGCCTCTGCTTTAGCCTTTGCTGTGAGTTGCAATTCAGTTTATTATGTTCTCCCTGCACTCCTCTTTCTCCCAGCATCACTATAATATTCCTGCATGAATATCTCATAGGGTCTAATTCGTAGTCATTAATTGATCAGTGTTGAGTTGTAAAAAGCTACTCAGAGTGATGGGAATGCCTATTTCCTCAGAGTAACAGCAGAGTGGAGCTCTGAGTGAGTTCATTATATATGCTGACACATGAGTGGAGAGAGGATGTTCAAATGAGCAGAGAGCTGTGGTTGATTCAGGACATAGCCTCTGTCCCCGGGCTTTTGGCTATAGGCTAATGGGATTGTTTGGCATGCTACCACTGCTTGACGCTGAGTGATGAAGTGGGGAGTTTGTCCCTTTGTGTCCGTCCCCTCAGTGGAGGTTAAAGGGAGATCGCTATCTTGATACTGTTCCAAGATTAAATGACTGGAATGGGATGGAAGAGGCACTAAAGTCAAGCTAGATCAGGGTGCTTTCCTTCCCAAGGAGACACAGCGGGCACAGGGTGGCATGAAAAGTGATATCTTTTACAGTGTTGGATGCCAATGACACTAGAAGTCTTGAGTTTGGGTTTATATTTAGCTACTTGAAGATACAATTTCTAATTCTGTAAAGGGGTCTCCAATGCCACATTTTGTAATCAGCTGACAGTTTGACTCAACCAAGCTCAAAGATGAGTTCAGGCAACAGTGATACGGGAGGAATTGAAAAAAATGTTGATGCACTCTTTGCTGCGACAACAAAATCATCATCTTTAATTGAAAGAAATTTGTTTTCTAAAATGTTTTTCATATTTTAAAATATTCTATTTGCTCTGTGCTTGACGTGTTTTGAGTGTTTTGCCAATTCACAAGCAGGAAGCTGCCTGCAGACTACAAGATAGTAGTGAGCTTGATCACTACTTTTCATACATTTACTGCATACGGCTTCAGCGTATCTCAGAGTTGTTCTATACTCTGACCCCAACTGTTTTCTGTCTTGTATCAGACTCTGCTCATAGTACTTAACACAAAAGATGGTGTACATTCTCCCTGTCAATCAACTTTATTGATAACATGTGCGTTTTTACAGCCCGAGTAATACATTCATGGTGTGTTTAAGAGCTCTAAGTCTTTGCCATCATTTACCTGAACCAACAACTCCCTGTGGACCTGGAACAGAGACTCAAACTCACAACCATTAACATGCAGTTCACCTCAGTTATGATCCACAGGAAACACAGGTGTGCAGTGCTGCATTAGCTTAAAGCTCTGAATCCTAGAATACATTTCAAACATTGAATCCAACAATGGCCGGGCACACATTATCAATAGTATAAGGTATATCATTATTTATAATCAATATTTTAATATCAGTAATGGATCAAATGAATGCGTGTGTATATGAAGTAGGTTGGTTTTATGGCCTTGGTGTATTGGTTTGCTTTCCCCACTTTCATCAATGTTGTTTCTAAATGCTGCAGGCAGCTGTTTTCAGCTGTACAAATAGTGCAGCGCAGAAAAGCCTTGGTACATGTCATGGCTATGAACTCCAACCCTGCTGTATGCATACAGTATATTTGACTAGGAATGTAATTATTTTTGAAAGATGCTGCCTGGGTTGAAATCAAAATACAACACTAGATGGAGTCTGACACATACAAAACATTTCAAATGCATCTTATTTTTGCTATTTTTTTATTATAATCTCACCTTGTAGAAACATACATTATCTGTAATAACCACCGAAATGTAAAAATGTGTGTGGGTTTATCTCACTTTTCTGCTATATACTAAATGTGGCACGCTGCAGTTTGCACACAAAAGTTCCATTTGGCAGCCCACAAATAATACAGTGATATGCATGAGGGCAGCCTGCTGATATAAGTGATAATGTCAACAGCTATTATTTGCTACCTGAGACTAAATCTCTTCTAAGACTTTGCAAGGCAGAGCTCTTCACTCTGACAGAGCAAGGTGTGCACTTTCCAAATTCATGTAGGCACAATCTCTATCTCTCAGTCAACAGATCACACACACACACACACACACACACACACACACACACACACACACACACACTCACACTCACACTCACACTCACACAGTCCAGTACGTGAACTCTCAGTAGGACTAATACATAGAGATTTTGGTGTATGCGTTTCCGTGTGTGTTTGTGCATGTGCGAGTGTGAGTATATAATAAATAAAATATCACATTTTCTATTTTTAGTGGCAAGTTGTCACTTTGAGTCCACAAGGCTCAGATGTGTCCCTCCCTGCAATCCTTTCCTTTATGCCTGTAACTTTATTCCCTTTTTTTCACATCTTCTCCTTCTGAGTTATTGCAACTATTTGCTGCTCAAAAGACTCCTCTGCGGTGGGTTGGTTGTGTTGCTGAAAGCAGAAGTTCTGACCTTCTTTTGAAAAGACATCAACGTTTATAATTAATACATATTTACCAGTATTCATGCATAAAGATGAGCTTTGGTGCAAACTCGTGCTCTTTGCTGAGGTTTTGATTCTCCTCTGTGACATGGACTCATCCTTATGATGGATGATGAAGATTATAGGATTTGCAGCTGATTTACTCCCCACAAGATGCTAACAGAAAACACACACGTGAATGGCTGCCTCTAAGAATTTGATCAAAGTATACACATATTTGTTGCAGATCTACTAAGTAAACAGAGCTTTTGTATATAATTTAAAGTGAATATTTTTCTACTTTGTCCTATACGAAACAGAAGTACCGATGAAGACGGATACTTTGAATGTACAACTATCGTTTACAACTTTACCCACACTACCATTGTAAATATAAGATTAAGCTAAAACCAGCATGACATACTGTATGTTCCATGGGAGTTGCACATGCAGGGATATGAACTCATGTATCCAATAGATGGCAACAGTGACATACAGCCTGATGGAGATAGAGTGAATGAATGAGTGCTAATGATCTGTGGACTGAATCATGTGGTTTAGGTCAGAGGCCAGGCAGTAACCACACACACACTGTCATCAGAAACATAGGCCAACCCAGCAGACCTTCTCAGGCATGTGAGACAGTTATTGCACGTGCCTGTTTGAGGCATGTATGATATCTCTTCCTCTTTTAAATCTAACATTTCCAAATATTATATATCTTAACTCATTTTAAAAACTCATCATAAAATGTTAATTCATACTCGCCCTGTTATTTACTGTGAGAGGTGTTAATAAGCACCAGAGCCCAGGTGTTGTCTTTTTTGTTCTGGGTTATTCCTTGCTGCTTTGAGTCCTTTGAGTCTGTATCTGAATATTTATCTTGCCCTTGTGCAAACAAGTACTCCATGTACTCTTTCAGTAGATGGCAATAGAAAAAACCTATAAGTAGTATATTTGTTTCAGCTTCACAGCGTCTGGTAGTGCGTTATGGTTTGTGGTTACAACTGGGTATGTGACTCAGTCTTTGGTAGTTTGTTGCATTCACCTAAACGTAAAGAAACTTCAAATGCGAGGATTTATGAGAAGAATTTAAACTTTTTAACAGAGAGAAGTAAAAGAACAGGTGGACACTGTGATAAGACATGGTCCATAAATATGGGGCTGTGACATGCGTGGGCCGGAGTGAAAGCGCACGGATCTGGGAATCTGAGGATATTACGGATCAAGGGTCATTCTGTGCTGAGGCAGGTCTTCAGAGGTTAAAAATCAAATGGCACCACACCTCCCACTCTTTGATGTTTTATTATTCTCTTTTCACGCCACTTTCACTCAAACTTTTTACAGGCAATGTCTTTTGCCTGGTTTCCACATCTGGATCTCAGACGTATCAAATATATAATAGAATGTAAAGGGGAAAAAAACACTTTTCATATGTATCTATTTTCGTCCAGATGTCTGTTACTTTAAGGCCCTTCACTCACCAGATGTAATGCCATTCTAGGCATTTCTCTCTGCTTTCATGTGTCACATTTACATTTATATTTGCATAACATTTCAATAAAAAATATATCCTGATCAATTAAAAATATGGATAGTGGAGAGGATATAAAAAAGCTGCTTTTTATTTGTTTATGTCTCTTGACTGGCTGCTGATTCACTAATGGGTTGGGTTTAATTGTACTGCCATAAACTAATGTAAGGATTTGAACCTCTGCCATCACAAGGACTTTTTTGCTTGCCAAAGTTTAAATTAAAATGCTTGAAGCTATCATTTGTCAAGCCTCCATCAAGCTGAACTCTAATGATAAATGTTTTAATAAAAGTAAAGCAATGGCAATAAATACACTAGCACTTTAGGGCTTTAATTCATATAGATGTTATTTAAAAGCTGCCGCGTTGTCAATGCCAAACGTCTCTGATGTGTGTAGAAGATGAATAGATAAAGAATGTTTGGCCGAGGATTAACAAAAAAGAAACTATAAAAAGAGAGTTTTTTTTTTATTAAAGTTGCTTAATGTTGTGGTGCGCATTGCCCAAGACAAATATGCCTCTTTTAATTATTGTCCATATAATAAAAGCAACCGAAACTAAAACACAATCAAATGTTAATAATGTAGCGTCTTCTCCTGGTACTGTTTCCATTCAGGAAGTGGATGAAGGATTATGTTTATGGCTGAACTAGTGAATCATACTGATTGGTCAGGGCTTTCTTACTCGAGAAGGTGTAAAACAGGGTTGTCCCGATGTTGAACATTTTGGTGAAAAAAACCAACACTTGATTCAGGTTTCTTTAGCTGTATTCATCCTTCCATTATTTAAAGGAAGTACATCAGACTTGGTAAACTTCTGCACATTAAAAACACATATTCATGTTTGACAGAATGAGTTCAATTTACAGCACAGTTTGTCAGCTCTTTCATTATCATTTTTGCTGATGAGACAGCCTATCTTCTGAAATGCACACTGTAGGGCACTCAGACGTAAATGCATGCATATAGGGCAGTCAGTCTGTCTGTCTCCAACCACAGAATAAGACAGGGCAAGCTGTTTACCATCCCATACACAAATCTGCTGGGGCCTCTGTTTTCCACATCATGCAGGAAGTGTGGCAGCACATTACGTGGCAACTGCCGCAGTCTGTGTTCAAACACTTTTGAATGGGCCGCGATCTCGTCATTATGTTCACCCGTGGAAGTAAAATGTTCCAGGGTCCTGCCAATCTTGTGCATCAATATTTTTGACGCCTCACTGGCGGACTCATCTTGCATCTTCCTGCCGCGCTTCACCGGAGGCCTTGGAGTGCTTAACTGACTGAGTGGGCTTGGCCCCTCTCCGAGCGGTGCCGGTGTGGACTCTGTTCCACAGATGTTGGATTCTGCCAGGGGAGTGCAGGGCCTTGACTCAGCCTCAAAGAGGAAGGGCTCCTCAGGGGTGCTGGTCCAGGTTTCACTGCTGGTGCCATCAGGTGATTCTGCAGCCACCGGAGGTTCCTTAAACATTTAAAATAAATTCACAATTAGTTGGATTTAATACCATGGATTCTTAAAACTGTTTACTAAGCATTCATAGCAAAACAATACCCTGAATGTGTGTGCCATTAGTTTGGGTGTGGTCAAGTGTGAGAGGCACATTGTAGACAAATTGTGATGGCTCTATTCAGATGCTAAAAACATACTTCTAGACAGATTGTGGAAGATAATGGGAGAAGGAGCCACCATCACGTATGAAAGGCAACATGTGAATAGAGGGGCGGTAACCGTCTTGCAAATTTACATTTCAATCTTGAACAATGAACAGCGGTAGACAGTAACAAAGAACATTTACTTAAAGTGGACCTATCATGCGGACCATGTGTAGGACCATACCTATATAAGGCATATTTTTTTTTTTTTTTTTTTCAAAATACCAAACAGATCATGCATTTTAGCCATGCCTCATTTCGCTCAATTTGAAAAATGTTAGCTCTGTTTTTGCAAGGGCTGATTCTGTGAGAACAGCACCATCTACAGGCCTGGCATATGTACTACAGCGTCTCCAGCGCTTTTGAACGGCAATGGCCGTGGCTGTCTCCTCCTGATTGGTGGAGTTGGCCCAATAGCCGTAGTGCCACCGTCTTGACGTCAGGACAGTGTTCAAATCTGGATCAGTTTTTATCAGATCCGTTGCAGCCCCTTTTTTAGAGATTTGGGTATGGAGGAAAATAGAGAGGGTTGTGTTTTCTGACACTTGGTGAGTTCCCTGGAACACCGGGGACACATATTCATGTGAAAAAGACGTACAAAAGTGCATTTAGCATGTAAGTACTGTACTGCTCCACTCCCATTCAGGCAAATAGTGTACTTTATACTCTGCTACATTTATTTGATAACTTTAGTAAATTTGAAGATTCAGAACAATACAAAATATAATCAAGACCTATTTTATCATGTATTATTATAGGTTAAGATAAAAACGTTATTGATCCCATGGTGAATTTCATAAGCTACCCAGGAGTATATAATATAATTTAAATCAGCTCCTCCTTTACCAGCTGCCACATTAAGGTGATGAGCACATTAATCCATCAATAATTATAATACAATAATATATATATTATTCTGTTATTGTTATATTTACCACTGTGAATGAATGAAATAATGTTTTTGTAAATGAAAGAAGCAATAAACACTTATTTTTACTCAACAAATAAAATAGTTACCGTGATGTTGAGGTTTGAAGCACTCTCCTTCCTTCTTGTGTAGGGCTCTAGAAACTGCAGCCTGGTCAGGATCCACTGCTGTCTGCCAGTCTTTAGTGTTCCAGAACTACCCGATCGTGCAATTCTCCTGCACCGGGTGTACTGGGTTCGCAGAGAATCCCACTTTTTCTTGAGCTCTTTCTCTGAAGCACACAAATAAACTATTTAAGCATTGTGGCTAGTAAGCATGTCCAATTCATATCTATATGCAGTGCCAAACCAGTAGCAACAGCTAGCAAAAAATAACAACAAAACACAAGGTTGAAATATCAAATTATATTTCACGTTAACATCACTGTACGCTGGCAAACAATAACAAACCAACAGTTTCTGCAAAAGAGCTCAATTGATGGAAAAAAGAGAGAATCTTACCTGATAAACCAAGTAGAGCTTCAATCTCTCGCCAGAGTCCGGTTTTCACTATGCGGTTCGCGTACAGTTTCTCTGTAATGTCGAACAGAGCTGGCCTCTCCTCGATGTAGCTGATAAGTTGGTCTTCGGTTTCATCATTCCAGATCGCCATGATGAAAAATAAACTCTTGCGTCCAGGTGAGATGAAAATGAAAAAGAATAGCCGTCTGTGTGTGCCTACTTATTTGTTTGTTTGGGTCCCTCACTTCCGTTTCGCTTCTCATGCACTGATTCGCTAAACTGAACAGCCGATCAGAGTGATTTCTTTGGCCGACGGCCTCCCGATTGAACATGTCGAATCGGCGGCGGAAGGTGTCGGCACGGCCGGCCGTACTGTACACACCAAGACACACCAATCTGAGTAGGGCGACACAACGCTCATCGACGGCCCGACATCTATCGACATCTATCGACATCTATCGACATCTATCGACGCCGAAAATCGGCTTGGTGTGTAAGGACCTTTAGACTTCACTGATGAAGTGTAATTACAGGAGAGGCCTCACACCTCCAGAGAGCAGCACACCCTTCTTGAGCTGAAGGCACCCTGTTTTTATGTGTGACACATTTTGGCTTAGTCATGACTTAAAGTTGCACAAGTGGAGATTTATTATAGGCAACCTAAGCAGAAATGGTACTACTGCTGCTTGTTGAATGAGAGGCTGTGTGACTGTTGAACAATTTGATGTGATGACAGATGGCAATTCTATACAATTGCCAACACAATCTTAATGGAGAGCTCATCTTTCTATGATGAAAAAACCTTAGAGTAGCAACTGAAACTTACATTACAATTCCCAGAACCGTTTCAAACAACACCAAATAAACGAAAACATATTTTATGCCACAGACTGGTTTTGGAAATCAGTTTAATAGCTATTCCAATTATGCCTGTGCGCATGGCTGCCATAGTGGCAGATCCGCATCACTGTAAGTATAATCCAGCTGCGTCAGTGGTTGTGTCTTCCACGGTGGGAACGAACTCAGAAGGTCTTTGCATCAGCATCCCTTCACCGCTGACAAGGCATTTGCACACATCATTTCCTCACAACAATCCCCAGCTCTGTCTACCAGCATCAGCACAGTCACGATGGAAATACATTCCTCACAAAGCACTGGTTAACTGCGAGCTTGTGTTTTGCATCTGTCTGGAGTTATTCGAGCCATCTGTTTCCACAACACAGACAGAAAGGAGATTTCTTTTTGGTTTGAAGTCAACTGGCACTACTGAAGCTGGATCCAAGGTTGGGTATGGATTTCACTCCTACCACTAAATTGAGTTTCACTCTCACCATATGTGGCAGTCTTCAATGTACACTTCAAGGTGACCAATCTTTAACAGGACCATGTGGAAGTTTTGACTTTGTTTTAACTTTTTTTCTTTTTAAAGTTACCTGAAATAACTGTTAAATGAGATGGTATTGTTTTGCTGTAACAACGCCCAAGTTTTGAATGCCAGGATAACGATATAGCTGACTGTTAGTGTGCGACAGTGTGAATAGGAGGAACAATCAGGAATCAACCACACCTTCTGACGCAGTGAGAGGCCAGCCATGGCAGCGGCACTAATCAGCACTAATGAAGACTGGCAGTGGAGCCTCACACCATAAAACCTTAAATGAACCCCCGTCATTCATTTGTTAATTGGAAATTTGGAATGAGACAAGGTTGCTGTTATTATTCTGAACAGCCTCTTTTGTACCACAACGACTACTGATTATCTAAAGTGGCATTTATTTTGATCATTTGGCCACTGCATAGGTTTTATCTTGAGTTTTGAGTTATGTAACCAATCCTTCATTTTGCTCTCTTGTCTACAATGCTGGAAACTGACCTATTCAGCATGGAGAATACACCACAGTGCAGGATAAAAGTGAAACAGCACAGACATAGCCTCACACCACATGAAGGCACTATTGGAAATATTACCACCAGATGTCTGACTCCATGGCATTGGTTTCCCTCTCTGTAGCCCTCTTGAACGCATGAATGTAACAAAAATGTTGTTGGTGTCTTGTATGATTTATGAAGCTGTGGATTTACTGCCATAAAGCATGAACAGTTGCTTTAGACATTGTATTGTGTGCAACTGATTACATTCTCAACTTTCAAGGACAGATTATCTAGTTTCTTTTGAATAAAAATGCATTTATTTTAATGTGTCCAAGTTTAACACATACAGTACAGAGGGTAATGCAATACACTGAACTGTAGCACATCAGTCCATAACCTATAGCTGCAGTCCAGAGAGTCACCTGCCACGATAAATGTGGCTGAATTTGTGTGGTGAAGGAGTGACAGAATATTGGGGGGGAGGGGGTTGGGAGGCTTGACAGGAGGTGTGGAGAGTTGCACTTTATCTTTTGTTGCATTTATGCCTTTTCAGAATTTACGATTTGCTTCTCACAGCCTCTGGCACTCGGGTGCCTCGGCATTCCCATGTGTCATGTAACACCTTTGCTTTGTAGCAAGCAACAAAAATCATTATGCCTGACAACCAAATTGCAGAGTTTACTTGACACTAGTAGTTTTTGGAAAATGAGTAATATTGGAATAGATTATTCTGTGTGCATTTAAGGTTTATTTCTATATTCCAGGAGTAACTGAATGAATGGGAAACATCATAGGAACTGTTAGATTTCCCCATTAAGGCGACCAGAATGGGAGAATAACAGATGCACACTGTTTATTTTGACAGAAGTGAGCATGCAATTTAGTGTTAGCAAAGATAACAAACACACCTGTAAAAATGTTTCATGCTTGGAGTCATTTCTATGAATTATGGCTTTGATGTCACAGCTTGTATTCTCCATTTGCATATACCCTAGAAAATGACTCATTCTGCAGTCTATACTGTGTGAAGCAATTCTGTGCCATCATGTTTTGCTGTCTCCACGGATACAGCATATCATCAGCAGCCATTTATCTTACATTGATGATTATCACAAGGAAACTATATATGAAGTAGACGTTTAATAAATGTCTTTGTTGAAAGATATATATGCTATATCCTTGACAATTAAGTGTAAATCTATTTGACAGGATTTTTGCACTTAGACAGTTAGAGCAAATGCGTAATAAAATATCCTGAATTGTTTTATAACCTATAATTATGTCGTCACCTGAATACCCTCGGGTAGAAAATCAGGTGGAAACAAGCATGATTTAATGAGGCGACTTTTGGAAGGATGTTGTTTAAAGGTGTGTTTGAGGTCATATTATCTGCAGGGTTATGGAATTGATATCTTTTCCTAAATTCTGTTTAACAAGAGTTTCTCTAAATTCCATTAGGAAAATGAATGTGTTAACTTGTCAGAAAAAAGCACATATTGAGTTCACACATTGTAAATCTTGAATCCTGACTTCATCCTGAAGAATTTGAACTCACAACTTGCCTTAGGCTGTACGGACTATATTTCGTTCAGTAAATGCCTTATTTCACTCGACAACCCAATGCTTCTCTTTTTTTCTTAACACATCATTTGTCTTTCTTTGAGCACAATACAAGTGTCCTGCCAATGCCTAAGGCAATCTCTTAGCAAACAGACGAGACCTTTAGGGGGTCTAATCTCAGCTGGCTTACCAACAACTTATCTTACATTCCTTTCAAGTGACTTAGTGGTTGTTTCGAATACTGATCCCTGGGTTTTCTAGACTAAATGATATCACAAATTGTTCATGACTGTTTGACACCTTTGAGAAGTGTTGAAGTATCCCCTTTCCAGTTGCACATGGACTGAAATCAAAGCTGTGCCACAGGCTTTCTGACATTTTATCCTTGTTCCCAGCTGTAAACTACAGAAGAGTGGAGTTTGTCATGTTAGCCTGCAGATTTGGACCATCTTTATGGTCCCCTTGTTGTCACACCAAAAACTTTAAACATCTGTGGATTTATAGCAAAGAGCACAGAGATCCTGACACAGCTGCTGTTACCCAAGCTGCCAGTATTGATCTGGCTGTCTACTGGGATTGTTAGCTTTCTGTTCAGGACTGCTGAGAAACTGGCTGGATGCCTGCAATGTTCTCACCACACTTCTGAGCGCCTCATTTCCATGTCCTCTAATCAGAACTAGACATATTGAGAGCATGCGTTGGTTTATCTGCACTCTCTCATTGGACTGTGAATAGTTAGTGTGCGCTCCACTAAATTAGCATACACATGTTCCTCCCTCACAAGCAGCAACCCTGTGTGTGTGTGTGTGTGTGTGTGTGTGTGTGTGTGTGTGTGTGTGTGTGTGTGTGTGTGTGTGTGTGTGTGTGTGTGTGTGTGTGTGTGTGTGTGTGTGTGTGTGTGTGTGTGTGTGTGTGTGTGTGTGTAAAAAGATGCTGGGAAAGGGAGATAGTGCCTGCTGTTTGTTCAATTTGCTTCACTTCAGATCAGATGGCAACTGAACTGTGACATGGGCAATCACAGAAAAACAAATGGGACTATTACCTTGAAGTAATAAGTAATCTCCTGTGAGCAAACTGCCTTCTCTGCATGATATGGAGCAATTATGTACTGAAATATTTTTTTAATAATTGAAATCACTAGTTTAATGCTATCCTATATACGCATATGAACCTGACAAGAAACCTTTAGGCATGTGTCGTCCGGTCTGAAAAATCTAAACAAAATGTTTTGCCATGTTCCCTAGATTATAAATCATAAAAACGTCAGTGATCTGACTAAACATGACCTAAACCTTTATTATAAAATATCACTTGTATTATCTGTTGTGTTTTTAAGATGATGTGAGGAAAAAGCTACAGGGTGAAGAAATATTTGCTTCTCATTTTGAGCTATTCAGCAAACACTGCCAAACCCAGACACATTTAGTGTTTGCTCATTTGTTTAGACCATAACACAGCTTGAGAGAAGAAAGAGATCAAAAGGTGTGCCTAGTGTGAACTGAAAGCCGGGTGTCATCACATCAAAGACTCTGAAGGTTATACATCACTGGTGGATATTTTCCTCTCTCTGGATCTCTAATGAAAAACTTGCAGAATTCCCCTTGGCTCACTTTAAAGGCCCAAACAGCCTAAAGGAGTTTATCAGGCACTGAGGGCACATATGAACTGGGAATGATAAACAACTATCAAGTCTGTACATCTTTGTTCCACAAAACAAAACATACTGTAACTCCAACATAACCACGAAAGATAAATAATATATGCATAAATACGATTGGATTCATGATAGAAGTGATATTGGTTACATTTTCTGATACAAAAACCGTTACCACTACAATGGTATATATAATTCAAGTAACAAAGCTTGATTTAAATGTTCCTTGTGCCTGGAAACGCAGACTTTGTCAATGGAACAGTTCCAGCAAATGTTATTGGGAGGGAAGAGGGATTACAGGCTCGGTTTCTGATCTCTAGTTTGGGCTAAGAATTGTTCACATTAACATATTGATGGCTTTTCAAAAAGTATATACAAAAACATATGTGAATTCAGTTTGAGGGCACTTTCCTTTACCTTTTAATGTGTCAGTGTGTGTTTGGGAGTTTGTGTTTAGATCACATGTGTCGCATTATGCGAATCGAAGAGCAGGGAAGGGTAGCATCATTGTAGTTTGTCATTAATGTGCCAAAGCCTTGAAATGAGGCCCTCGTGTTTTGCTCCACTGCTCTGTAAATTCAACTGCTATAGTCTTTACCCACCAGTTTCTCATATGACTTTTCCTATACTCTAGTCCTCTTTGTCATTGGGGTAGTGAAAAGGGATGATACATTTCCTCAGATATAGGAAAAGGGAAAGTATCAGAAAACATCTATAAACTGTTATTTATCAACTTCTTTTACTTACAGTCTACTAATCACATCGCCCACAAATGTAAAGAAATCTAATGGTATTTGAGGGCAGTATGAGAAGCAGTAATTGTTGTGAGAAGAAGTCGTAGAAGGTCACCAGTCTGACGGCTGTGGTATTGTGGATGCTGCCAAGCTGCTTATGAGTCATGACCATGAGCTTCAGACTCCAGACTGATACATAATAAGCATTCAGAAGCACTTTACTTTCGCTACAGCACTTTAAATCCTTGAAAGACATAATTTTCTTCTCACCTAAGACAAGTCTTTCACTCTCTGTCTCTTTCTCTGTCCCCATTCCTTCAATCCGTCTCTCTCCGGGTATAGAAAGTGTTTCAGTGTCATAGAGATGGACATCTGGGCCCCTTGAAGGATGCTTGCCTCAGCTCCATTGGGATGTCAGAGCAAGTTCAGGCTCCTCACCGGCTCTGAACTTATTTGATTGGTGTTTTGAAACAAAGTTTAAGTAGGCCTGATAATGTGTTACGCAATTTAAGGTGTGGAAAAGAGATATCTCTGGAAAGTGATTCACAAAAGCCCTTCTTACACTTAAACACACTCACCAGAGATAAAACTCTGGACTCATGGGGTCTTTATCCAAAAGTTCAGTCAAATGACCATGCCATATTTAGCACCGTTTAGGCCATTTAACACAATTTTGTCCTGGTCTCCCTGCAATTTGTTTTTGTTGCATGTGGTTTGCTGCTGATGCCCTCCAAGCAAATCCATCAGTAAGCCAATTGGAACATATTTCTTCACTGACATTTGTACTTTTATTTAACCACAATCAACCAATCATGCGTTCAGAGATGAGTCACATTCCAACCTTGTGGACTGACGTGTATGTATTTACTGTGGGTTTTGTTACCAACGAAACCATGTTTGGGAAGAGGTATAATACACACAACCACAGTGAAACTGTCAACAAAACAAACTAAATCCCGTGTGCATCCATTCATTCACAAACTGGCAAGTCTGATCAGAATGGCTATCTGTTTGCCCTGATGTTATCCTCAGGCTGCAACAATGACTGTTCATGACTTTGAACAGTTTTGTCGAAAATATTTGTAAAATTAGTTGTTTACATTTTCTAACAATTTGTTTTAACTGCAGTTCACCCATGAGAACATATATAGATCTGTGTATTGCAGTTTGTCACTGTCACTACCATGGCTACATTCTTAAATAGCTGTTGAAAACGTAATAGCAGTGTGTAAAGTTAAACTACGGCAGGAACATGATCAAATCTCTCCCTCTCTTACTCATTCTTCCACTCACTCTTTCAGTAACACATTTACAACCGTTTGAAAAACACATAAAATATATCCACAATTTTCCAGTATGAAAGCGTTAGTCGGGCATACTAATAAGTAGGTCTATATGTTTTAACTGGTTCATAAATTGTAAATTATTATTTTACAGTTTAGGTTAAAGGGAATTTGAATGCGGACATGAAGAGGACTTTTTTTTATTGCCCTGGTTTGGCAGTATGACCAAAAATATATTCACTAATGATGTATGGTACATGACTCTGGAATAGCAATTACTCCACGCCAGGAATTAAAGGTATCATCAACGGCTATTAATATATTTTACTGTTGTGGATGCAGTGTTTCATACATGAAAGTTAAGAGCCAATCCTTCTCTAGAGCGGATGCCAAGTTAGTGCCTGTGTATGTCGTTGGCTCCTTTTTCACGGCAGTTGTAAGTGATTTGAGACCTGTTGTTTAGTACTGTAATGCAAATCCAGTGTTATTCTTGCCTTTAAAGAATAGTTTGACCCTTTGGGAAAAATACTGTATCTTGCGGATGAGAAGTTTGATATCTCTCTAATGTGTATGGTAAATATTAAGCTACAGCCACCAGCTGTTTAGCTTAGCAAACAGTCTGAAAACAAGAATAAAAAGGTAGCCTGGATCCACCTACAAACACCTCTTAAGCTCAACAATCAAAACTGTATATCTGAATGTTTATTGTGTGCAAAACCAAAGTACAACATGTATAAATTGTGTAATAGACTTGCGCCCAAGCAGTGGTGGATTTTTTTGGTCTTTAGATAATGCTAAACTAACCGCTAACTCCAGCTATGTATTTAATGTTCTTAGATGAAAGTGATATACATTTTCATTCAACTGTTAAGCAATACAAAAAATGTTTTCCCAAAATGGAAAACAATTTCTTTACGAGTTTGTTTCTTAAAGTTTTTTCTGGCATACAGACTGCTTTATAGATAAGCATCAACGTTACCGGTTGTCATTGACGGCCTTTCAACATTTTGTTCTCATCATAACAACAACAACAACTAGTGAGGTGCTGTATGCATTGTGGTGGTCTTTTTGAAGCAATGCTAGAAAAACTTGGGTTGTTATTTTGATTTTACAGACAGATACTGCATATGCTCATTCAAGCGGTATGTTATTCATCTCTAGACTTGAATCCCAGGGGATTTGTGGTTAAATGTGGCTGTTGCAGTTTAAGATATTATTTAAAGTTAAAGTTATTTTAAGAGTGTTGGACATAAAAAATGATTCTCCACTTTGCTTTGGTCCTTTTATTTTTCTCTGAAGCAGTGTGAGCCAACTGCGAATGTATTATCTCAAGACCTGATTAAAACTCCATTAGTCATGCAGAAAACAAAGAAAGTGTAATCAAAATGGAAATGAGTGTAATGGTGCTGTGCAAACAGATGAAGCGGACACACTAGCTTTTGCTGAAAAGCAACGCTTTTTTCAAATACTTTTTTTTTGCACTTCGTTATGGTTACATTACGGAGCAGGAAACTCATTTAAATGTTCAACTTGCAGAATGAAGTCCACAAATGAAAGGAATGACATCTTGCTGGCTTTGCCCCATTACTAAAAATCTTGTTAACTGTTCATATTTTCTCCCTGTCATCAGACCAAAATAAACAGATGTTAGGGGAGAACATTTTCCAAGAAACCAATTTAATCATTGAAATTGTTTGAGGTCATGCTACTGAAAAATGCCACCTCTCTGATCAGGCTGTGGGAAGGAAATTGTCCTACAGCAAACAATCAGTCAGTCCTGTTAACAAGCCCCAGAGTTCCATTCCCCACACTCATCATTTTAAAGCCCATTTATCACTTTATACAGGCTGCCAGGGCCGGAGCGCTGCTGCCAATACATGACAGGATGACAATGAAACAACAGCTATCTTCTCCGGCTTCTTCCTTCACATCTATTAGGTGCTCCCAGCATTTGTCAAACTAAACAACCTTGACTACAGTGGCAATAAGTTAGACATCAGGTTTATTGCCATGTCAGGTTGTAGAGGGGGGTTGTGCTGATTGGATTCACATAGCCACAGTCTTGCAAACAACCACTCAAGTCAAATCTAGTTAGCGTAGATCTCATCATTTATGGCTACAGTAGAGAAAGAGGACCAAAAGCCTGCATGGCGCCCTGTGGATTGATCCATGGTGGAGGGCCTGTGACCCAGAAAATAGGACATGTTTGAGGAGGGCTCGGAGCCAGGAGGAATGACTGGAGGGGGCAGGCCTGTATTTGTTTCTTTTGGTAAGCAGTCACTTGTCTGCACATGTGACCCATTAATAAGCCAACGTGGGAGCTAGGTGCAGAGACTAAAAGGGGGGAGTGAGGAAACACTGAGGTCGTGACTTTATGATGTCTCAGGGGCAGCTGGGTACACCACCTGTAAATGAGAAGGGGTCTCTAATTGGACCCCTGACTTGGGACCACACAGGGAACTAGACAGAGGAAGTTTCCACATAGAGACATAAACAGCACGTGCAATATATAAGGCCTGAGGGCAGGATATATAGAATACACTTGCTCCAATGCTAATATTTGTATTGGAAAACATAGTTTTAATGAGAACAATATAATTGAAAAGTGCCTAATTGTTATAACGTGTTTTGATTAGACTGTTATATCCAGCCAATTAGCGTGTCAAACTATTGTTTTAGTGTTGGCGAACATCATAACCCTTTGTATTTGATTTTGTTTGTACAAGGTTGTCAGTGGTAGTAATAATAATAATAATAATAATAATAATTTCGATTTTTATAGCGCCTTTCAAGAAACCCAAGGACGCTTTACAATGGGAGATAAAATAACAAAACAAAAAAATAAATAATAATCACACAGACACACAGGTTGAAAAATAGGTTGCTGGGTACTGCATTTTAGCTGGGGCCGAAGGCCTGAGTGTAGTCTGTACGTTTTGCTGAAATAAATGTGAAAGACTCCTTGTTCTTTTTCAAAAACCGTTGCTGTCTGTTCCAACTCAATTTTTTGTCTGAACCAGATGTTGCATTGTTTTAATAATAGTTTGTCTGTTTTGAACCGATTGAATACACTACATATATCTGACTGGTGTCATGCTGTAAGTGTCAGACAGTGTCTCAGACTCAGCTTGATGTCTGTGTTTCTTCATGTCAAGCTCATTTTCATCTCATGTGTTATCATCAAGCTCCATTCATGTGCATGACTCTGAGTAACCTATGTGGTTATTTTCGTGTGACTCACAGGCTCTGCTCTCCTGTAGCGTTGTCAGTCAGATGATGCTGTTTAGATAAACAGACAGGCAGAGAAGTGCCAGATAATAGATTTTGGCCCAGCATGATGCCTTTAAACTGCCAAATTAATTTGCAACACTACAGGAGCAGCATGGGGCCGTGATCACTGCATTTTGAATGTCTTTTCTGTTACTAGAGTCCGACACTGTTAGTAGTATTTTGGGTAATAACTGTGTTTTGAAAAGTCTGCATATATTTTCTGCTGTCAGTTCCCTAGCTATGGGAGGGGCAGATGAAGTGAAGGGTCACCCTCTTCTTCACACTCTGGTGATCTAAAGCACTCTCCGATGAACAATTCTGTCTACCAGTCTGCTGTTTATCAGAGGTGATGCCAGATCTCATTGAGAAAACTGATACTTACGACAGACTGCCACTCAGTTAGCTAAAGGGGTTGGGTGCTCTTTGATTATGATTCCTCTTCCTCCCCACCCCAACCACCGAGCCCAAATTAACCCCATGTCAGTGGGCCACAAAGAAAATGGGCATGCCCAAGACTGATTTATTTCACACAGAGCTATCAGAAGGGCACAGTTGGCCTCCCTTCTCCCCCATAAGCCATAGACATCCCGACCCTCTTGGCCTCTCCTTTTCCTCGCCTCCCACGGCTGTCCCGCCCTCACACCTCCTGTCGCACACACTCAACCTGTCACTCCAGAGAGGATGCCTGCTCTACTACGGGCCCGAATCAAAAGGGGCTGATTAGTAATGAATGGTCCATCATTGTATTTGCATCGCAAGTGTGTGTGTGCACGCTGATTGGCGTTGTCAATCATGCAGAGTGTGCCGTGGCCCTCCCACTTCTGTCCTGCCCATGTGCTCTCTTTGGGGTCCAGCCACTTAGGGCTATTGATACGGTGGAGATTACTCTGTTTAACACTTACACCAAGCCCAACACGGGACAACATAACAAGCTCCTGCTGAGCCAAGGGATAAACGCTGAAGACCCCATCAACACATTGTTCTGATGGATCTATACCCACCGACTGATTGTCTGAAATAATTTTGTGGATTATACACTGCTAGAATTGTGGGTGTTAACTCACAATGTGGACGTTAAGATTCTGCCGCCAGAGAGATAGTTTACAAGGATGGAGCCAGGCATTTCTTTGTGTGTTCGCTCTCTGCTTGTGTCAAGGATGCACAGGGCTGGAGGTTTGGACCGTGGGTGGGGAAAGTGGGCAGAATGCGTCTGGGTTCTCAGTCCCTCTGGTGTTATTGTTGACAGAGACGGGAGTCGCTCAGGATGGGGCCAGCGAAGGGGCAACAACGGCTCCCACCACCGAGCATGAGGATGACAACACTTTGGGCTACACAGGTACTGCTGCTGCTTTCTCATAATGTGACTTTCCATACATACATAACCACCAGGAAATGTTGCTTGAACCCAGGCGAAGAAAATACGTTTTCTAATGCATTCGATCAAGTTTCTTGCACTAAAAGAGTATACAATTAGACTTTTTTCAGATATAATCAAGCAAAGTATGTGTTGTTTATCGACCCAGGTATACAAAGCTGTTATATATAAGAGCTTTATTGAGAAAAGTGATCAAAGGGATTACAACATATTCTTGGTGGAGCCAATTGTTTACATTTTGCAATCAGAAACCTCCCAACAGTTGAAAAGTCCTTAGACTGAATAAATAAGCTTCAGTGTCAGGCAACGGTTTCCAAGTGTTTTTGTGGCAAATATATACTTAAACACTAGAGTCATGTTCTAACTGCTGCTTAAGGTTCCTTGGAATTGAGTGTTGACAGAGGAGAATTGTGAGAAAAGGAGGCATAGAGCAACACTCCACATTTAGCTCATGTAGCAGGTATCTCCCCAGACTACGGAGCTCTATAGGGAAATGAAAAGCCGGAAATGGGGTCCTCACCTTGGAGACTAGCTCACACACAAATGAGCACACACAAAGGATTCAAGTCTGGAGAAAATTAGTAATGACGCATGTGTTTTGTTTAGTTTTTTTTGGGCCCTTTACCCCAGAGTGAGGGTAAATAGTGTTCTCACTATGTTGTCCCAGGAGGAGACCTACCTCCCTGGGTGATTCACTGGACCTCACACAGCTTCAGGAAATCTGTTGCAGAAAAAAGGAAGTTCAAATCAGCTGTCATAGCCATTGTGAGAGTCATCGGAGTGTGCAGCAGCTTGGCAGCTCTAGACTCTCTTTTACCTGAAATTCTGGACAATACTTGACAAAACCGTACAATCGTCATGACTATCACACAGCTCCCTTTTATATCAGTGATTCCAAGCCATTTTGA
The DNA here is from genome assembly GCF_902827165.1 of Trematomus bernacchii. NCBI lineage: Eukaryota > Metazoa > Chordata > Actinopteri > Perciformes > Nototheniidae > Trematomus > Trematomus bernacchii. The sequence continues at coordinate 8,615,469 of NW_022987851.1, read as the reverse complement.
ACAATAATATTTAATTAAACTCAGTTAGCAGATAGTCAAGGTCAAGGTTTGTTCAACAGACTTGACTTTGAATAAGGGTTTGAAGAAGGAAATCATGTTATATTTTCCTCATTTCCTCCTCAGTGAATTGGAAATGAGACTAATGCGCCCTAATAACTTATCTGCTGCTGATAGAACAAAGTGGACGGCTGCCAAAGACTCAATTTTCAGATAGCGTGACTCTCTGGATGGAACGTGAGCATAATCCTGACAGCAGCCAATTTTAGCTTTGGTGGAAATGAAGTGCATCTTCAAGCGTTACAGAGTGCCTGGTTGTGTTGAATTGTGACACTGTCATGTGAGCTCAGTTGCCTTCATGGGATAGATGTTCACTGATTGACAAGTCTCACTTTATCTGATCTCACTTTTAGACATGACATTTAGAAACAAGGTTAATATGTCCTTGTCATCCTTCCACAATTACTTGTTAGTGCGTTTTATTAACTTGAAATTGAGAGTTGAGGGAGAAATGTACATAAATTTGACTTTTACTGTAACCTGACCCACTTTTAATATGTGTAGAATTAAAAACAGCTGGCACAGTACTTGGAAATGACACCATTATGTCTTGTGTGGTAGTCACCTGGGGTTAATACAGCATACTGTGAATGTTATAAGCAACCACATGCTGACCTGAAGTTTGCAACACATTAAAAGTGTTTTTTATTGGTCCCCCAAGACATTGACTCTCAGCCAGCTCTAAATTGTTTCCCGATATCAAAGAGCTTTTGCACAGAACTTCACATTCATAATAGATGAGACTGACCCGTGTGAAGGCAGTGGATTACAGAGACAGGCCAAAAAACTCTTGCATTTACACTTTGCTAGCCACTGCTTGCAGACACCCACAGAGAAGACAGGTCTTTGGTTCTTCTGCCTCAACATGAAAGGCTGAGCGTGACTTCAGAGAGCCCATCAGCACTCATATCTTCCCTCTCCGCCGACAGCTACCATTTCGTTTGTCACAGATCACAATGGACGGCAACTACAGAGAGCTGCTCTATTTGTCAGGTTATGGAAATAAAGAGAAAGTGAGGGAATTTAAGGTTGCCGCACAGATAACATTGATTGGCTGGAGAACAGAGCGGTCAACTGTAAACCCATGTTTTATTCTTTTCTGAAATGTTCCGTCTCTGAACGTCTACAGCAAACCATCCACTGTACTGATGGATGGATGAATGGATGGGTGAGAACAATGTCAGTACCCATCAATCACAAAGATCAAATAGATAGCACAGAAAATATCTGTCAACACACTCATTTTGATGTGTTTTGACAGAGTGTTCTATGCAGATAAAGACAGTCTGTGCTGTTTTGATTACCTATTCACATTTTCATGAATTGGCTTGCGTACTATGTTCGTGTTAACTAATAACGTTTCTCCTGCTATGGTTCCGTGCACACACGTGATGAGAATTTTTGTTGTTGTAAGGAATCGAAACAAGTTGTGGCCATGACAAATGTAGGATTATATACTTGAATGGACTGAACCAACAAAACAATTAGTATTCCGAGTTCTTCCAAACATTGGGGTCCTTTTTCACTTAAAGTGGACCTATCATGCTATATTTGAATAATATATTGTAGGGCCATACCTATATAAAACATGTCTGTGAAGTTTTTTTTTCAAAATACCAAACAGATCATGCATTTTAGCCATGCCTCATTTCGCTCTATTTGCTCTTTTCCAGCCCTGTTTTTGCAAGGGCTGATTCTGTGAGAAGTCTTCTTCGCTCCTTTTGTGGCAGACTACAGCGCCACTTACAGGCCTGGCATATGTACTACAGCGTCTCCAGCGCTTTCGAGCGGCAATGGCCATGGCCGTGGCCCAACCCCCCATTCCCCTGATAGGTGGAGAGTTGCCCATATAGGCGGAGCTCCCCGTTTCTGACGTCAGAACAATTTCAAATCTGTATCAGCTCCGTTGCAGCCCCGTTTTTAGAGATTTGGGAATGGAGGAAAAGAGAGAGGGTTGTGTTTTCTGACACTTGGTGAGTTCCCTGACACACCGGGGACACATATTCATGTATAAAAGACGTACAAAAGTGCATTTTGCATGATAGGTCCCCTTTAAACAACGTATGTTTTTAAAATAGCTTACTATAGGCATGCTGACATTTCTCTCAAAGAATATAAACAACCCTTGGTTGAGCTTGACCTCTTGCTGCTATAGTAAGAACATATACCAGAATTAAAAGTGTTGCGTGACACAGATCTGTCAGCTGACACATTTGCTACACTTCCATATAGTATACTGTAGATTAGCTTTAAGTCTTATTTATACTTCAGTAAAAATGTGTCGTCCAATATGCCATAAAACTCCATATAAGGCCAAATGTGAGTGTTAGTGAAAAGTACCATGAATCTATCGCTTTGTTTAGGGTTGCAGCTCTGATTTGAATGTGGCCCTATTTAAGGAGAAAAGCTCGAAAACTTGTGAGACATTAAGGGGTGGCAAGTTACCCCGTAACATCCAGCAGAATGGTGCTAATGTTTGAGTGATACGTGAACAGATACTATATATTTTAATGCTTGAACATCATCATGTTGGGTTTCTAAATGTAGTTATTTATTGTTTTTTCAAGAAGAATGTATATGTACAATTACAGTAGCAGTTAAAATAGCGTACAATGAAAATGGGTGCAAAATGAAGCAGGAAGGAAGAAAATAAAGGGCTACAAAATAGAATTTAAACTAATAATGTAAAATGCACTATTTATATTTATTTATTTTAAGACATATTACTATATAATGTATATATTAATATATATACATTTTAGTCGAAGTAAAAGGCGTTGGCGATCCTGTTCTCATGCAGGCACCAGCCAAGCCAGTTTAATATAAACTTTTGATCAAACAAGGCATGTTGCTACAAGGTTTTGCTCTCTACACAGAAACCATTGTTTTGAGGAGTAATACATAGTTAGATCTTAGATTAGTATGCAATTAATCAGCATTTCAAAATACAACTCCCTTGTTCATATTGGACCTGCTCAGCCAAGACAGTTTGATTGAATTCAGGTGACTAACTATTTTAAGCAGAACATGCTACTAGATATGTTCCTACATATTCATAATTGTTTGTAAAACCTGAACATATTTAACACTAAATTGAGAAACAACATCTGCATTTAGTTCTTGTGTGATCAAACAAGAGCACATACATGTTGCCCAGAGATTATCCTCATGTTGTTGAGGCTTGATGGGTGGACAGGTGCCTCATTTTCCCTTACTGATGAGCGGTGGAGTGGTCTGTGTCTGGGCTCATGGCACTGACAGCTTTACCATGAGAGAGATGGAGAGCTTTACTCTCTATTCGTCCTTTACCCTCATAACAGGGCTGCTGCACTGGCCTTGATTCTCCACCCTGAAATCCAATTTCCTTGGCAGTGTCACCCCCACATATATTACCCAAGAGCCACCAGAGCATCAGCGTGGCACGTCTCCATGACACTCACTTATGTTCATCAGTCTTAGTACCATGGAAATCATGATACGGGAAACAAAGAGCGACATGCTCAGCTTACTGCACTCTCACATATGATCCCCAGTACAGCAGCAGTGCTCATCTCCTACCAGTGGAAACAAAAAAGACGAATATCTGGCCATGCCCGGAGGAGCGATTCACTTGAGATATAATCATATTATAACCATGCACTAATGTCCTACACGCATCTTCCCCACAGCCTATGCGCTGCTGAGCTCAGTCGAGGTTTTTTTTTGTTCCCCATCCAATCTCTTTTCATCTCCCTGATCCACACAGCTTAGTTAAGCACCATCTAAAGAAATGGGTAGATTAGCAAATCTTTGTCAGGCTAGAAAGTGGAGTAATGTGGTCAAGTGTCACTCAAGTGGGGGTAAGATTTGAGATGGGAGTTAACAAGGGTGGGCCAGGGTTGAAAGCACAGAGAGAATGGGGTGAGATATAAATTAGAATATTCACAATCACGTTTCTAGTGTCCTCGTGATAATTTGGAAGTAGATTGCATAGGGTTTTGTTAAGGGTTAATGATAAGCTGCCCATGCCCCGTCAAACAAATTGAATATCTTGGTGAAAGGATAATAAGTGTTATATGGGTCACATTATCAACGAGAACAGGAGGGAATGTTGTGGCTCCGACGACTTTACAAGAGTTGTTTGTTCAAATAGTTCCTATTACGTTGACTTAAAATCAAAATGTTCACTTACTTGGTTATGTAATCTGGGACTGTTGTTCTCCATCTACACTACATCACAAGGCAATTTAGGCAGGCGGAGAAATAAAATATTAATAATTTTACAGATTGGTCTTCTTGATTGTAGAGGCGGTTGTATTGCACGTCATGCATTACTTAAAAGTAATAACATCTACCTCAAGCAACACTAGTGTTAATGGCAAGTTCATTTGTGCTCCCCGGTTCCAAAAATTATGCAAAAAACATTTTGGTGCAGTGGGCAACTTTCATACGAGTGAGCGAGGGACCATCTTGGAACACAATCTAGTTATTCTTAATGCATCTAAAGTCAAAACCCTGTCAGATGTACACAATAAACAACTGTGTACAATATTGTATTAGCTAAGGATTATTTGCCAAGAGTCATAACAGCCCCTCGTAACATGCAGTGAGGAGTAACAATACTAACTAAGACTTATATGTTGGCTGTATAACAGCTGTGGCTGCACAGCTGTTTGTATACTGGAGGGTTCACAAAAGGCATGCTTCATAATATCAAAGCCACAGTAAAAATGTTGCCATAACTTAATTAGCCGAAGATATGTTTTCAATGTAGAATCAGAAGAGTGTAGTGGATGTTTTTATCACAAGGCTAAATATCCTAGGTGGGTAGGTCCATTTTAAATGTAGAGCTTTTTTAAATGATCCATCCAAAACATTGCCTATGCTATTATTTGACAAAATAACTCCCCTAGTTTATTTGTTCATTTCTCAAGTTTGTGTTGCGCGATTAGCCATTTTTATGAAGAAACACATAAGTAGTGCTTACAGCCCTTTATACACCTCCCAGCGGAAATGACTGTAATCACTGTCAGCCATGAATGAAGACTTTATGATCTGTAAAATCATTGCTGGTTTTTATTAGTAGTGATATGATTCATGCACAGTCATGTTGTACACAAAGTTCCTTCAGAGCCAATATTAGGCCTGTTTCTTAGACACTCAGTGTGTGTGCAGTTCGGGGGGGCTGTGAGACTCAGCAGGGCTTTGCGTCTCTTTGTGAGTCAGAGGAGAATATCATTAGACGGTGGGAGGGGGGGGACTGTAAATCTGAGCAGCACCTGCTCCCTGGACTCTGGCGCGTGGTGTGAGGTCAGCAGCGCCAGATATCCCATCGATCATATTTATTACATTCATCACAGCGCCAGTTTGTTTTGGCAGCTGATCGCAGCAGGGACAGAGACAGAAAGAAAAGGCTTTTTATTTGGGAGACAGGGAATGCTTTTAGCATCAGCAGTGTCATGCCATTTCTCTCTGCTCAGCGTCCTCAGAGAGTGATCAGTCACTGATGTTGGCTCTAAGGCCCCTCGGAAACCACAACTACTGCAGAATGGTATTCTAAGTACAGTTCATGAAAGTTTTTGGAAGAAGTATCTTTGAGGAAAACATATTAATGTCTCATCACTTCTGACTATTTGGCAGTTTGAGTTTGCAGTTGAGGTTTGTCCTAAATATTGAAATAGCAATTTATGTTTTTACTTCTTTGATTGATTTTGTATTCAATAATGTTGAAAACCAAAGTATATATATTATAGTTTGAATTAGGAATGTTTATCCTTCCCACAAAATGACACTATTTTGATCTGGATCTGACTTTTAAGCCACAGTAGCAGTGTCTACTGTCAGTAGACGTTCCCAGAATAACTCAACTATAATATTGACTACAATGACAGTTTGTTCAAACCATAGACTGTAGTGTATATGATAGGTGGAAGTTACCCATTCATTTGTGAACTACTGTTTAGATGCCTCAAGATTACATCTTGGCCGGCCGATGGGACCAATAATGAGACAATAATGTACTAAATAACATCATACTGTATTGGAAAATATGTATTCTTAATAAAGCAAGTGAGAAGTATGGTAACCATAATACCTGTTAAGAATCAACATGTTAGCATTTTCATTGTGAGCATGCTAATAGCTGAAAAGGGAATTGAGTGAAGGCATAAAAACAGAGCAACTTTCCTGAACACACACACACACACACACACACACACACACACACACACACACACACACACACACACACACACACACACACCACACACACACACACACACACACACACACACACACACACACACACACACACTCCAGCAGAGAATATTAGGATCTTTAATTCCATTATTCCAGTGTCACTGCCAGGGCTGTCACACCGGTGTACAACAAGAAAACTCAGATGAGCCACTGCAGAAGCTAAACCAGTACATAACATTAAAGGTGGGGTAGGTAATTTTGGAGAAACCGGCTCGAGATCGCTAGAATTTGAAAATACACAACCGGAAAAAATCTGCCACTTCCTTACAGAGCCCCTCCTCCAACACACACGAACGCACACATGACCAATGAGGGCACGAGATAAGTTTGTGCACAGATGGAAGGCTGACAGGCCATCCAGTTATTTTAGCCAGGCCGGCTAAAATGATTATTACACTACAGTTGCAATGTATTAATTACAAATACTGACAATATTTTACCCCTCAATACATGTAATGTCAGATTGTTGCTCTGATTGAGCTCTGCTTTGGTCGACTCATCTTGTTCCTGCTTCTAGCTTCTTCTTGATTGGCTGAGGTCCAGTAAAGACTAGAACAAAGGAGTCACTTGGCTCAGTTACCCTGAATCCACTTTTACTCATTTGAGCTCTCCTGTCTCTAAACCAATTAAGCCAATTAAGAATGAAACACAATGCTGCTTGTTTCTGTCATTATGCATTTATCCGAGAGAGGAGTGATGCGAAGGTCACTCAACACATAAGAATGAGCTGCGTTTGATAAGAAGAAAAACACAGTCAGAAACTATAGTCTAATTATTCATAAATATGTTCTTCCTGTTATGGTATTGCATAAAACTAAAGTGCTGAATATTTGTTGAATGCTTGCTAATAACATAATAAACGTAACATCTTTCCATAACCTCATAGGAGGAGAGTCTGAACAGAAGCAACTAATAAACATTTTTCTGACAACAGAAGTGCACAGGATTTATGTTAACTTCCTCAATGTCTGTTGCTGCAAATATTCCACCGTCTGACTGTATTTTGATGTCGCTGCCAGGATGTTATGTGATAGCTGGGTTATTTTAATCAGCCTCCACAGGCCATGTCGAGGCTGACGCTAAACAGATGCTAATGTGAGGCCCATTAAAAGACACAGGGATAGAGGGATTCAGTGAGCGCAGGCAAGCGGAAAAGCAACAGCCTGTTTATCGCCTCATCCTGCTTTGTGCTCCAAACCTCGCCGCGGCATCCTTGTGAAGCTCCCCCTCTTTCTTTCTCCTCTGTGTTTGCCCCCCTCACATTTCTTGCAGCAGCGTCATGCATGGGGGCATTCCTTGAACAGAAACAGATTTGTTTAGTTCTCCGTCATTTTCTTTCATTGGACCCTTGTCTCTTTTTTTTATGGTGCCTGAAAGCAGCACAGAGAGGCTATAGTGAGGAGAAGAATGTGCTCCATTTTCTGATGTGTTTAGTTGCACTCTGCATTGCATCTTTGTGTATCGCCTGTCCTTTTCTCTACTCTCTGGCAAACTCCTAATACAAATGTGACAAGAGACATTTTCAGTCTTTTCCAGATTTTAAAAGACTGTTTGGCTTGTTTCTGACGTTCATCTGAGTAGTTACACTGTATTTGTTCTGGGATGGAGCCCAGAATTATACATTGTAGAGCTGAGGGACCAGAGTATTGTCCACAGTGGACAGGGAGGACCTGACAATCACTGAGGTTTAGATGTTCCAAAAATATGACAAGACTACACTTAGTGCTTAACTTTCAGTCTCTGCTGATGTGTGTCAATGTCTAAATAGTTTTTTTATGTTTGAATGGCCAGCTGGAGTATGAATCAAACTGTATTTTGGACCTAAGCTATATTTAAGACAAATGTCAACATTTCAATGATGCCTGCATTACATTTTAGCCCACATTAATTCATCTAAATATATCCATATTTTCAACAGTTTTTACTTGTAATGCCATGTTAGTTTTAAAAAACTGACATAAATCAAAATGACATAAATCAAAATGTCTGGCTGCAGTTAGAAACACTGCAAAAAGTCATTTGTAGTCAAACATGAGCTCAGTTTGTGCAACTGGAGCTTCACCACTCCCTCTGCAACCAATCAGAGATGATTTGTTGCCTCTTTTAGCCAGTGACAGAGTAACACCAATATGATCTTACTTCCTCTCGACTTCAGGTCATCTCCCCTCTCATCCCTCACATCACTCATCTCCAAACCCTTCCTTCCAGTCTTTGTCAGTCCCATGTTGACAATCTGTTATGCCACCTGAAAATCATTTCCTTCTCCAGAGGGCCATGACAAGGAGAAGAGTTCTCCTCCGTGTTAGCCTACTGCATGACGAAGCTGTCTTAATCATGCAACAGTTACTTCCTTCAGGAAGTTTTAAAAATAAGAGATTTCCAGATGTTGCCAGAGATTGGATAAATGTTGGCTCACTTGAGTAACTGCAATTCCATATGTTTAGGCTCTTCTATTTTAAGCCTATATGCTCCTCCATTGAGGCAGCTGAGGAGAGTAGGACAAAGACTTTAAATGATGGAAATTCTTCTTACCTATTCCACACAGCTTCGATATTTTGAATGAACATAAAACAAGCATGCATAGAGTCTTGCCCTTTATTGTCAAAGGACATTGCACTCCTGACTGGTTCACTGTGTCATCATAGATAGTGCTTCTGATTTTTGCTACTTTTTGCTACTTTTGTTACTGTAAAATGAAGCACAGCCTCAAAAGGAAAAAGTTGCAAAAGCCCTGCAGATATTTACTTATTGTCTTGGAAAATTACTAAACGACCTCAATAAAACCCAGTCCTTTTATTGTTGTTTATCTTTTCAAAACACCTTTGAGTTTTTCTGCCCATTGCCAACTCACAAAAACTACCATTTTGAATTACTGTCTTATAAAATGGGAAAGTAGCACAATGAATAAATAAAAGGACGGCTCCTCAAGGACAAGTCATGAATGAAAAAAGACTGTTGTGAATATGAGGGAATCTTAAACAAACTGTACCTGGGACTGTCAAATTCTGCCCAAGGTGACTTTAACTGTAACGTGGACACTTTTCTATTTACTTCTTACATATTCAGGAGGTAAAACTGTGTGAAATCCCCAAAAACTGGGATGGAGGAAGGAGTTCTTAGTTTTTTTCTTTTTCTTTATGGAAAATAGTGTTTTGTTTGCCTCTCACCAGGGAGTATCTTTTCAAAGGAAAAATGTTTTGTTTTATACCATTTTGTTTTGGTGTGCTGGTGAGATGGGAAGGAAAGCCATTTAATAGTCTTAGTCAGGGAAAAGGGAATGTGGGCTGCATCTCATAACCCCGCCTGTGTGTCACCCCGTCACCTCTATGCTGAGGGGGCCTACGTTTTGTGAGGAGTCCAACACATCTTAAAAGGGACTCAGCATGTAGCCTACAGGATCCCCCGTCCTGCTGCAGGCATTGAAACATCATAAGAAAAGACGGTACTTCCACAAACTCCTTTTGAATATTAAAAAAGAGAATAATAAGGGATAAAAAGGCCGGGAAGATGAGAGACAGTCTCTCCATTGAGTGCTGGCATGGTGAGATGGAGAGGGGTGTGAACTTCAGCATGCACATTGTATACAGAGTTGCCCTCATTAGGATCCCATCGTTTTCTGGGAGGAAACATTGTCCCTGGATTTAGGAGACTGGCCAAGACTGCAGGGGTTTATGTATTCGGCAGATCTCAAGGGTAGCGCCATGAAGGACTCTTGGTGTGAAGTGCGGCAATGTTCGTGGTTTGTTGCAGTTTTTGAGAATTTTCAAGAGGATCTTTGGATTGGATTTGATTAATTTGCAACTTTGTGGAGAACACCAGTCACTGAACTCGCAAGAACGGTGTGTTTTATGATATGATGGTGGCTGTCTGTTTGCTGGTGGTGCTGTTTGCCATGCTGGTCATGCTGGGAGTCCCTATAGACCACAAGGGACCACACGGAGCCCATCGCAGCGCTGGCTTATCGAAGTCTCAATCCTGCAAAAGGCTGCCTAATAATTTTGGACTTCACCAGACTTTGAGACACTCCCATAACAAACCACACAAATGTAACCAGGTCTTTCACAGTAAGTACAGAAAATTGCCCTATTTCCAATAATTAAGGAGTCATAAAATCTTTAACATCATCCTAAGTTGTTTTAGTTCTCTTTGCTGGTTGGTTACGCAGTTAAGCCTTAGTGCTTTGCATTTTGGGATAGTGGAATTGTATCCTTCTCTACAATAGTGTTCTTGGAAGTGGTATGTGAAAACGATTTGGCTGTGGTGCTAAAAGCCCTCGGCTGTCTCTGTTGCCATCCCATTTCTGACTATGTCATTTCTCCTGTCTCTGCTGGTCTGATGGTTGCAAGGGAGGGGAAGGAGTGAGGACAGAGAGCAGTTTGCAGAGCTTTGTCCTCATAACTTGTTTACTGCGGGATATGTATCTCTTTTACCTTTTTTCAACAACCCCAGAATAGGGGGAAACCAAACCTGAATACAAAAGGGTTTGATGCAATGAACTATGAAAATGTGGTTATATGGGTGGGAAAGGTACAATGAATGGCTTAATCATTTGCATACTTATTAGGTTGGGAGGTACTTTGAAATCTTGCAAATAACTATATCATTCCCCTTTTCTTTCTTTTTTTGCACAATCCCCTCCTATCATTATATGCAGGTAAAGATTTAGGGCACTGTTTCTGAACTGTTATAATAGTGTCTGCTTTGTGTAACAGTTTTATATTTGCATTTTTTTCAATAGCTCAAAAAACGCTCACTTCCTCTTGTAGAAATCAGCCCTCTGAGACAGCCTTCTATTCTGGTGGGTCTAAGTGAGGACTTTTTCTGATAATTGCTTCTATGTTACAGTTCCCTGCTGCTGGCTAGAGGAAAATGTATTCTTCAATTAGTGGTTTTCAGCTGAACAGCCTCTTTACAGGTCCAGGGCTTTAAAAGCTTTCAGGAAATCAGGGCACATGAGGACCAAGTGGAGATGGAGCATGTAAAACTGTTATGCACACATGTATAAATAAGAAATAAAATAATTTCATAGTTGAAAGACATACATTTGTCTGAAGATGTCATTTGGGTAGCATTTATTGTCATGCACACTTTAGCGTTAAAACTCAAACTGGTACATAGGGACATGTCGGGTCACAGAAAGAGATCCATGGGGTTAAACAGCAGGCTGCTGACTATACTGTGACTGTTGATAGGTACATCATGTTTTTGATGGATCAGATGATCATTTGTGTTCATGTGTTCATATGAGAATAACACTGGAACAATGATTGTATTAAAAGTACTTTGTGTTTTTATGTATATATTTTATTTTAAAAAGCATTGGTATTTCATCAACAGGTGATATACATAAACAATCTAGTATCAAATATATAGTCTTTCATTCTTATGTTTTGATAATCTGTTTTCTTTTCACTTTTAATTTAATTAAAAATAGGACACAACATAACTTGTAGAGTACCATTTACTTCCAGAGAGGGCGTGGTAAGGGGAAAACAATAACATCGATGAATTGCTTGTAGCAGTTTGATGTCACAGAGGTACATCTTACAGGGATTTATTAAGAAAAAACATTAAGGATAAAAACGTATAAAAAATAAATTTTCTGTTTTGTATGCTGCACTGTTGGACACACCTGGTACTTAATTTGCATTGCCAACAACTAAACTGTAGCTATTGTTCATATGACAAAAATAAACTTACATTTCAAATATTGAAACTTGAATATAGATAAAAAGGCCCACCTTTAAGTTTAAAGAGAAATTCCTCTTGTTGTCACTTCTATTGCATTTATGTTTTTGCTGAATTGCTTGAAGGAGAGTTTTTGTGGGGCTGTTGAAAAATATATGCTTATGAGGGCTATTTATACTCTGTTCAATTCTGGGACAGGATCGTCTCTTAAGTGAGTGTGTTTTTTGAAAATAGTTAATAAAAGTTACACAATTTGAAAAGCTCTGGTTCCGATGACTAATATGTCACCATGCTCACTTGACATATATCATTTGTTTTGTCCATGGTGAAAACAGGTCTTCACAGAATATTCCCTGTATCCTTCACTGGAGGGCGCTGTTTGGTAACTAATTTCAGTGGAGCAGACAGAGAAGCTCTGGGCTGAGGAAATGTGAAGTATTCCAGCTGTTCTTTTTCAGCCATTCATGTTTCCCCTACGTTTAAGAAGAATGCAATATGACCTAAACAATTACAAATGATGACAGGGGCAGATAATTATTAAAAGTGATCACACCATTGCAGAAAAAAATCGACACACTGTTGTCTGAACAAAAAAAAAAGGGGGAAGAGTAAGACATTTGTATATGGGTGAATCCCAAATTAGTGTCACACGGGGGAAGATAATTACATTAGCATCATGGATCACCAGATTAATAGTCCAAAATTGCCATTTTAAGAAACCATGTGTAGTTGCTGTGCAAAAATGCGCATTAACTCTGAGTTTTTGAATGTGCATTATAATATTTCCTTACAGTATATCGGAAATGGACTGCTGTTTGGAAACCTTATACATTAAGTTATGGCTGCACGTAGACTTGGAGGCATACGTTTGTAAAACAAAAAGTGTTTTAAAGAAAATTATACACCTATAGAATACAGTTTATATGGAGTCTGGACACTCTGATGACTTTAATACATTTCAGAAGGATAAAAATAACATTTTATAACTTAATATAGTTTGTAACATTGACATATAAATGCGCTATGAAACCACAGGAGACAAAACAAAACCCTAAAGTAGGCTATGTCAGAACCATAACTATTAAGTTCCCAAAACACACTGTTACTGTAAGTCCCTTCAGGAATATCATTGGAATAGTTACATTTGTTTTTAGTCGTGAACCACAGAAGAAGAACAAAATATCCGATAGTAATAAGGTTTATCTTATTGTTGGACAATTAAAGAACATACAGTAGCCTTCCAGTGCGCGCTGTGTAGCTGCGCTGCTCATTGGGATCCAGGAGGGAAGAGGTTAAATTTCCTTCTCAGGGAAACATTGTCGGGTCTATGGAGGGGGTAGAGAGGCGCATACCAATTGGCGAGGCATTCCGCTTTCCTTGAATGAAATGCTGTGAATATGAATCCGTATTTCCCCCCTCTCGCCTGAGGTTCGGGGTCTGCGACGCGCACGAGGATCAACCGGAGTTGCAGAAGAGGAGAACCGGGGAAAAAGTGATGGAAAAGTTGCCCTGATCTGTGTCGGGGTCTGGTGGATGAGGGAGCGCAGCTCTAACTCGCAAAGTTTCCGATCTCAAGTGACAGATTCAAAACTGGACTGATATAATGTGACTGCAAGGAGAGAGCCTTTCAGCGTGGACTACTGCGACCGCTCGCGTTATTTTACTCACTTTTTATTGAACTTTCAGTAACAGTGGATTTATAATTTTGTCCTTCTTTTGCACAAAGGAACTAAATGATTGGAGTGAAATCGCCTGACTGCTGCGAGCGCACTGCATTAACGGGATGAATTCAAAGAAAGGATAAAGCTCTTCTAGCATAGTTTTTACACATGCTATCATTAAGTTCAGTTTAACTACTGAAACCGAGCATGTGTTGAAATCTGTTTATTCTTTTTCCGCCTTTTCAAGCCTTCTTCTCATCCACAACAAGAAGCAAAAGCAAGCTGCTGATAAGCTGCTCCTGGACGGTTGTGGTATTTGACTTTTTGTTACTCACACATTTGATTTGGGAGTTACTTTTTTTTAAACTCTGGATTCACAAACCTTGCTTTGCAGTTTGACATGAAGGAGCGTATGCTTAAATTGCTTTTTGAATAATTTGGATTACACAAGAAGATTTCTCACAAGAGAGGCGTTGAATTATGTCTCCAACTTCCATTGGATTTGTATTTCTGTTAGGAATTCTCCATGTGTGCTCAGGTAAGTTAGTGATCATCAACTATAAACACTCTCGTTACTCCAGCCTCTTATTCTGATTTTACAACAGATGAATTTTGATACAGAAAGTCAGGTAAAATAAAAAATCCAGTTATCTCTTAAACTATTTGTGAAAATACATGCCTTATATAATCACTAAATTGGATTCAAGTGCATACACAACACAACAGTTAATTTTGAAAATGTTCTAAAAATGTGGAAAATCTCTATACGTTTTTTAGTGTTGGAATATGTTGATTCAGGGCAAAGGTTAACAATGAGTTTCCCAACCATGAGAAAATGCTTTTGAACATTGGACTTTTGTCAAACGGTGAGTGTGTTGAGGCCTTAGTCTGATGTTTATAAATGGCTCATCTCTTGTGTTTATTCAGTTGTGCTTTGCAATAAGGAAGGCATAATTCTGATACACACTAATTACATTTTGAGAAGAAAAAACTGTTAAGGTAAAGGGGTTGTCCAACTTTTAAGAGCTGAGCACACATAAAGTGCTGGAGCCATGTGGGATCAGTGCAGAGAGCAGCTATCATCGGTCACACAGACAGCATGAGCCCCTGTGGAGACCATGTTTCCATGTATATCACCATTCTGCCCATGCATGACCGTTATTGCTGAGTGCAGCATTTGGTAAATGTGTTTAAAGGGAAAATGCAGCATCTCAAAAGAAAAGGCACTTATTTTTCCATGTGTCTTTTTTCACTTACTGTTGACTTGTTTTAATTTAGATTTATTCCATTTATACATCTTATATGAATATACTACAGCTTGCTTTCAGTTGTCTTTGTCGTCTGGTGCCGCTTGTAATGTTCCTTATTATCTTTCACATTATTCCTCCTCACCCATCACATGGGAGTCTTTATAGAGCTCCTAACTATGATAGCTGGGGTTTTCCAGGTCAGTTGCTTCTGAGTTATGTGGAAGCAAATGCCTTCCACCCCATTATAAGACATTAGGGAAAGTGCACACTGAATGGCAGAAAGTGGGGCATTTTGCACAAAGAAAAGCTTCTACTAAATCTGTGAATCTTTGGAAAGAACAGAAAAGCTTTACCAAGTGTAATAGCAGCAATGTCAAGGCCTTTAACTATTGTTCATAGTAGCTCGAACACATCTTTATAATTACCTAAACAAAAGCCTAATCACATTAGCTCAAGTTCAAAACTGAAAAGCCAAAGGGTTTATCTGTCCAAATTCTTAGTTTGTTTCCAAATGTCTTTCTGCACTGATATAAATGTTAAGGATCTCAAACTGTGAGGTCTTAGTTCGCCTTGTTCGTCCAGTTTGCAATCACATTCAGCATCTGTTTTCAAATGTGATTCATGCTTCCTGATTTGTTTCCTGAATTGGGTCTTTGTTTTCTCTGAGAGTCAGTGATGTACTGAAGGAACGCCTGTGACACCCCAGTCACTTGAGGAAACACTGTAGCACCTAAACAGGAAGTAGGGTTAGAGGTGAGCGTTTCGAGCTAGGTGGTTGCTCCACGGATCCTGGGCCTGGGCCTGGGCTGAGCCGCTAATGGTCCTGTCCTGAGAGAAAGAGCGTCAGACACCAGGGTTTCCAATTACGTCTAGCTGTGAGGATGTCTGGGAAGGTTTTCTGGGGAGAGGCGTGAGAATAGGCCCCGCTAATAGAGATGGACTGGACAGCAGATACTCAAAGGATTGGTCGTGGATTAGACACTAGTGTCAGGGAAATTGGATTACACACCACTTGCCTGGAAAATATTTCATATTTGCTGCTAATTGGAGGGTTAACTACTTCATTCCAGTGTAGGGAAGGTATCAAATCTCTTAAGCAAACTCATAATGGTATTTAATCGAATCTATGTGGAAATTATCAGGATTATGTTCACATTGCTGCTCTGATTGCAAAACGTTATACTACTTGTATGTGTAAAAAAGAGGGAGAGAGATGAGTTGACCTTTGGCCTTGTCAAACTTGTGTTGACTTGCTTATTGCCGCCTTGCTCTGTCTGAAGGCTGTAAATTGATACCTCCATCTATCATGTCTGGCCCTGTTATCAGGTGATCTGTCCTCCCGCTATACACTAAATGGTTGTTATCTCTTTCCCAAGTGCTCGTCAGACCTAAAACTCACCTCCGAGGTACCATTCAGATGAGGGCAAGAGGCTATCACACTCCAAATTACACTGCAGGGTTTTAAGCAGAGGATGGCTGTTAACAATTTATATTTGATCATTTCAAGGTAAAAGAAAGTGTAGATCAATGCTGCTATAAACTCTTTAGGTGATCATATGCAATCATAGCGTTGTGTATGTCTATCCCAGTGCCGATACAAATAAAGGCTGTGGGAGCTGTGCCTTGGTAATCAGCCCCAGACCCGGCAGCACAGTTGAGGTTTGACAAATTGACTTGTAAGTGCTGATAAATTGCGGAGCCCTTCCACCTCTTACATCATGGCGATATGACAGGACACAGCAGGTTTCAGGGCCAATTAATGACCAGAGACCACAGGTGAGAGCCATCTCTGTCTCTTGTCTTCTTTACAATTACCTTTCATGGCCTGAAAACACAGTCATTACAGCCAGCCTTCAAGATCTCTTGCAGTTCCCCATTATTTTATCTGTTTTGTGAAATAAGGTTCTGTTATTCCAAATAGCCCCAAGCTCATGTGGTTTTCAAGAGACTACCCCTCTGAACCCATGTTGTGGGAGGGCAGTAGGTGCCTTGCTTACCCCCATTTCAAAATATCACACCTGTGTGAGGTGACAGTGCTCATGGCTATATCTCTATAACTTCCACTAATGCACATTAATCTGATCCTAATCCAAATCAAGCTGGGTTTTACACCCTAAGATCCAGGATTATGCAGACTTTGGCTTAGTGAAACCACATGGAGGAATGTGGGAGGGCAGCCCGTGTCCTCTTCCTGTTCATGAGAACTGTGACTAAGTCATTAATGACTGATGAGATAAACATTTTAAAGCAGTTTGTTTTAGGGCAGATAATTAGGCAGTGACTCTTAATGATCTGCTTTCCCCCAAATGCTCTTCCCCTAATGACCTATGAGCGCTGCTTAATTGGATTAATTACCAAATCCATCTGACGTCAATAGCTTGTAATTTGCCGTGGCTGCATCTTGACTGATAGGCATGCCTGCATCGAGAATCAGAAGATTTGGATACTTTTCAAAACCTCCCAATGCCCTTTGTTGGTGCTGATTTGTGATCCTCTTCTCTTTGTCTTGTCATGCTGCATTCTAAACATAAATAACTGAGTAGAGTTATGCTCATTGCTTGCTCATAATGTTACTACAACTTATTTAGCAGGTCTCACTTTGTCTGTCAAATTGTCTCTCACTTTAAGCTCTACATATAGCCAGACAGCATTAAGCTGTCCACACTAAGAACACTCTGGAACTTCGTTTAAGCGTTTCTGTCTGGAGCAGGCTGATACTAGAAAGCAGCAGGCGTGTCCTGGATATCAGACTCAATGGCCAGTAGGTATAGTAAATGCATCTTGCTCTGACAGTTGACATGGAGGACAAACATTCCCTGTTGCCAGTCAGTCCGGAGGTGATAAATGACATGTCCTTATAAGATGAAAGGTGTAGTCTGGTTTCTGTCTCGGTTCACAAAAGCACGCTTTGAATTCCCACAGCTTTGCTTCCTGTTATGAAAAATGCTAAATATGATAGTTGCAGACACAGCAGCATTGAAGCAAATGACATAATGTTCATAGTCATTAAATTCGACATCACATATGCATGTTTACTTAATCTAGCTTTACCGTGGATTAGTTTCCCCAATGACGCCACTAATATAGATGTGAGTGAGAAGCAAAGAAGGACAGGAGGGGAGTGTGTTTGTGTGTGTGTGGGGTGACGAAAGGGGGCTTAAGGAATCTCTTCATCCTCTTACCCATCCCCCGCATTTTTTTGTTTTGGCCCACTTTTTTTTCAAGACTTGCCTTTTTTCTGTGGCTGGTCAGTGCAGAGCCTTTCTTAAATAAAGCAGAAAGCCTGTGGGGATGGGGAGGCTGCATTGTGTTGCCTTAACAGGGCGATTGTAAGGCATGGAGGAGGGGAAGAGAATGGTTCACGAGGGACTGATGGTGTGTGAGGAGCGTAGGGAAGGGGGGGGGGGGTGCGCCTACACAAAGGCAACCCCAGGGTGTGGAAGGGGGGTGGAGGGGGGGGGGGGGGGAGAACGGAGGACGAAGGGGAGGACGGAGCAGTCAAACATACCATGATACACCAGCTCTGGGAATACTCTTAATCTGGCTCTCTGTGCTCACATTGCATATTCTCCGTGGTCCCTCATGGCAGCAAATGTGCTGATTAGGGTGGATGTGGTGGGAAACTGTGAGGCAAGGACACTGGTGTTGTCTTTTCTTTTAAAGGTGGACATCTGGGGAGCGGTGAGGTTGATGTGCAAAAGTGCTGAGTAAATCCCTGAGTGATCCCGGTACAAAGCTTCAGTGTGGCAATGAGGGTTTGGTTTGGTGTAGCTTGGCAAACCTCATGTATCTACATTTTGCACGCTTAGGAACTCCCAGAAGGCTTGTCCTGGGGCTGGCGTTTGCTGTGGTGGAGAAGCTATGCTACAGTGGGGTGCTGTGCCGTGTGCATTTTAAAAAGGGTCCGACCTCCCTCCCTTTCATTTCCCTCCACTGGGGAGACAGAGATGGCATTGAGGACAGCCTCTCCCCAGTATCCTTCTTTTCTTTCTCCCTCCCTGTGCTCAGGCCTCCTCCCTGCCTCTGTGACCATTCTATTACCCTCGCATTGCAAGGCCTGGATACACTTTTGAAATGCTAAACCTCTCTTTGGTTATAACTGACAGGGGGAAATACCATTAAAGAGGCTGAGAGGAATAGATTAAATTAGCAGTTAAAAGAGAGAGTGCTAATTAGTTGATTCATGTATTTGGTTCCTCCCCCTCTTAGCTCTGTCGTATTTAAGATTCCCTCTGGTGACAAGGCTCCCCTTCCCCAAATATTATGTCCTGTTTCTTATTTCTTATAATCCACATGGAGCAAGTGATGCTTCAGGAGATTCATGTTTAAAAGCCACTGTTGTCATCTGGAGCTGCATCAGCAACTTGATGTTCCTGGGGGCTAATTCTGTCACACAAAGACAGTCAAAGTAGGAGGGCTGCGCTCTATTTAAGAGGAAGTGCTTGAAAATATAATTAATGAGAAGGTGACCTTGAATTTCACTATTGTAGGATTGCTTTTGGAGCCGCTCCCATCATTCAGCTGTAACCATGGTGAAGAGGATTCAAATAACTGGGTGAATTTCCGACATGTAAATACAGAGTCGCTCTGAGCTGAGAGATTAACTGTAATCTGTTATCAGGTTTACCACTTTCTGCAAATGTGTGACATTTCCCTTAACTCTGATGTCACTATTGACATGAACTCAAACACACATATTCCTTTTCATTGTATTTCCTTGGTTGTAGATATTATGTGTGTTGCCACTCACTGTTTGTAAAAAGTAACACCACTATTGAACTATTGAATAGTAACAATACTTTTGACATATGCTGAAAGCCTGTGAATAAAGAAAAGAAGCTTTTCAAACCTTACTTTTCAATTTCGAGCAGAGCTGTCTATCAGTCCTACCTGTCACTGTCCTTTTCCACTGTACAATCCTTCCTCTTATGCAGTCACTTTCTCTCCCTCCCACGTCCGCTCTCCTAGCCTATACAGTGAAAGCTCTAATTGAATAACAAGTGTAGTCACTGGGTGAGAGACAGGTTCTTCAGGGTTTAAGAACAAGGTTGCTTTTGAATTTGCTGCTTGTCTGTCACCAAGTGTTAATCGGAAGCTCAAAAGTGAAACTATTAAAAGTGCTCTTTAGAATTAGAGCCCCACCTCCATTTCCCTACATGCACTAGGCTCCAGTAATCTCACCTCTCTTTGACTAAGACATTGTTGCAATATGTCTGAAGGCAGTCTGTGATAAATGCTGTCCTACTTGACTGTTGTGATTCTTTCTGACGTTTAGCTTTGACAGCCGGTGTTTATCCCATCGCATTATGTCCTTTAATCAGAGCACACTATTCACTTCTGTCTCAACCTTTGCTCTGTGCTTTAATGGTAATCATGGCCATTCTTTCAACAACTTGAAGTGTAGTTGGCCTCATTTTTCTGGGAAGCCAAAGAAACATTATATAAAGCGTATTCTTTAATCATTCACTTTGATTGAGCTGATTTAATGCCTCCTTTTTTGCATCATAAAATGTATTCTGACATCCTTGGAATACAAGGGCTTAAATGTGCACTCCTGTCCTGTCTCTTTTTGGTATGATAGATATAATATATGCTTATTGATGGACCACAAAGCATACATATTTAAAACCATATAGTATTCTATCTATTTTTGTTATTTGCTGCCTCACTTGTGATCACTTTTTAAAGGAGAAGACAGCAATCCGGTGTCAGTGGAAAATAAATACCCTCACAGTGGTTATTTCCACCTACAAAACAGTTTGAATGGCTGTTGGTGATAGCGATATTTCCTTTCTTGCATTTGTCATCACAGCTGTCTGATTTCCCCTCCCCCATCGTGTCCAACACTGGAGGAAAACAGGCTTTCTTAGAAATGTTATTCAGACGTCGACAGACAGTTTCTCCGGTTGTCAAAGGTAGAAAACTGACAGACACGAATGAGGGACTTGGATACTTTTATGACCAAGTAATTTTAAAATGATTTAATGAAAAGAAAACATTATTTGATAAAAAAATTGGGTACCTGGAAAGTGGGTATGTGTTTTGAAGCGAGGAAAGGGTAAGTGGCTGCTGGAAAGCCTACAGGCCAGTGAGCAGTTGTCTGCAGAAGGAAGTTTTATTTTAATGCCAGACTGGGCACAGCTTCCCCTCTGGATGTCTTGAAAAAGGCTTCTTGGCAGACTTTGCCCCTTCATTAATTTTGACCAAATATTTACTGTGCATCACATGGCATGCCTTACATCCCACTCTCATTTTTCCAGGCCAGGTTTTCAAAACAGTTTGGGGGGATTTCTGTTCCATTTGGCTGGAACTGGGCCATGCCCCACTCAGCAGGCCCATGCTGGTGTCTCTGGGATCCTGCCACATGAGGAACTGGCTCCACTGAGTCTTAACCTACGCTATGCCTCTGGGAGCCACATTTCCCTTTAATAATACCTTGTATCCACAGCTACAGTGGTATGAACCAGGCACATACATGCATGCACATACACAAGCTTTCACACATTGACAGTCCAATGTTATATGTTCCGTGCTTACCCTTTTAACCTAAAGGGCACCAGAAGGAAATGTGCCAAGTTTTCTGAACTCAGGCATCACTGTTGTACCCTTGCCTGAATGCTATAACTAAAATTCCTTTTCAACACCCAGCTGTCCGAGATTTGCTTCAGAATGTGGTTGGCCAAACTTTTAGAATAGCCAACATAAGGTCATCGGCTCTGCTCTCAGGGACTGTAACATAACACTGACTCAATAGCAGACTGGTATCAGCCGCTACCATCAACTAAATAACATTTAAAAAGCATTAGGTGCTTTTTGGCCATGCCTGCCCTGATTCACTTTGGCATCCCATCAGAGCTGTTATTTGTCTTGGCACCGAGCCTAAATGCCATACTCCCTGTGGCTGGCCTGTGCCAGCTGAGTGTGCTGGTCCTTCTTCCTCTACACTGTCCACCAGCCCGTCCCCTACCCCTGTCCTGTCACGGCCGGGCACAGGAGCCGTAATACTGCAGTGAGTCCAGAGTGACAGAGTGGAGCAGACCACAGCTCCGTATTGCTATGGATCCGAAACTGAGCAGACAGCAGGATTTCAATTGAATTAAGAACGCTGGTTTGTTTAACCCTGCAGTGATGTGCACATTTCTCTGCAGCATTGCATTATATAAAGTCTGAAATAGAGCCCTACCCATCCACTTGTGTTCAAATGATGCTAACCATCCACAATTTGTATCATGTATTCGTTTTTTAAGACTAAACAAATTGTTTTGCTGATATATAATGTATTAATCTCTTGATGATTTCAAATTGAGCAGCTGA
This sequence comes from Trematomus bernacchii, assembly GCF_902827165.1. Taxonomy (NCBI): domain Eukaryota; kingdom Metazoa; phylum Chordata; class Actinopteri; order Perciformes; family Nototheniidae; genus Trematomus; species Trematomus bernacchii. The sequence continues at coordinate 8,593,262 of NW_022987851.1, read as the reverse complement.
TGGAACATCAAGTTGGCAGAGACACTCCTGCTGTCCCCTGTTGGGAAATAAATGTACCAGTATATTCAATTACCCCTGCCTCTCGTATCCTGCTGTTGCAGCCTGCTTTGATGTATCACTGAGAACGCATTGGTCAAACCTCATTAAAAACTGGCAATGTTTGAAAACAAAAACAAGAAGTAATTGCGCACTCGTGCTTCTTCTCTGTAATCCCCCCCCATGCTCCAAATCTTGACAGTGGCGCATTAAAAAAATCTTCCTAGCAGAGCCTGGTACAAATTAATGGCAGCGCTTTTCCGTGATCTCTGCTCTGCTGAGGAAATGACATCCTTGACATCGGTGTTGGAGTGCCTTCGTGAGAAGTGAAGGCCCTGTTTTTTGTATTGGTCATTGCTATAAATGAATGCATGGTCAACTTGAGGATAATGCTCAAAGTCGCCACAAGATTGAAAACAGATTGATCGATACTATATGGACAGACTCTTTGCTTGCATGAACACCAGCGCCAATTTGACAGGCAGCCTCCTAACAAGCATCCCAGTATGTTCCATTACAGTTGTCCTGCTTGTGTCGGAGAATGGATATAATAAAGCATAGCAACGGTGTTCATCCTGCAGGAATAAATACTAACGCTTGACCTTCCGGAGATTTTGACAGCTGCAACTCATCCACAATTGTGTCCCCTGGGTCTCTGTTTAAATGTCTTTATTGTACAGTATTGTCGTTTTACAGTTGATCCCTATAGTTATGTTGCTGGAAATGTATGTGAAATCTGTATGAATACATACATTGTAAGGGGAAACCTGGTATGTATTAACCACCCTTCTATATTGAGTCTCCATTCATAACTTTTATGTATGCGCTTACATAAAAAGAGATGAGTTTCTGAAGACAGAAGAAACAAAGATGTCCTTGTTGTCTCTGGTTGACTTAGGAGGTGTTTCATGAGCATCAGCAATCCTTTATGGTGCTTGTGATCATGTCTGGTGTCTTTCAAATGTGTCAAGTCTGTTTGGGAAAAGCCTGGAGCAGAAGTGGAAATACTGCTCCTATTGTCACTGCTCCAAATAGGGGCCCCGGAGCAGGATGGACCCCAGGCTCCCAAAGGAGCACTCGGCTGGGGTTGACTCACTCCCGGCCTGGCCTGCCAGCGGAGCATTAGGGATGTGTTTCCCAGATGATATAGCTTGTTTTGGGGGCTAGTGCTGTAGGCATACAGGGTGCTTTTGTTAGATCCCAGCCTGATGAGCAATAGTTATACCACAGCCCGAAAGATTATGATGGTGGCCCTAAGCAAAGAAGGGAGTGATGATTGTTGATGGTATCAGCACATTTGTTACCTTTATCGTCAAGCATACTTTGCAATCAAAGGCAACAACAGGGACAATAATCTGCCGCTGAGAGATGTTAATATTTTATAAATCCCCATTTACAGAATTATTGAAAAACTTGAGCATTGGTCTACTTATAACCAATGGAACTTTACCTTTTTATCTCACATTCCTACTGTTTGAAAAAAAAACACTCAATCCATCCCATTGTTGGGTGCCTTGCAAAGTAAGCACAGTCTGTTGTATTTCTCTGATAACTTTCTCAACCTTGTTCAAGGTCTTGGCCCTAACAATAGATCTTTATTTCATGTTTGCATTACAGTGTGCAGCAATCACTCACATATCAATAGAAGCACTGTAGTCATTTTTAAGTATGGACTTCCTAAAACAGCAAATACAGATAAGCAGTCCTGGGTGTGGTGTTGTGTGTGTGTGAACTCAAGTAGTGATACTATTTTGCCTTGATTCAAACAAATAAAAAGATTGGACAGTGCAACTATTTTGTCGAATGTGATATCTATTCTCAAGTGCTGCCGTAGCATCAGCGAGGTAACCATACCCTGGTCTGTTTGGTAAATGGAGACAAAGAGATGAGGAAAGAAAGAGGCCATAAAGATATCCATCATCCCCCCGGATCACCCCCCCTCCGGGTCTCCATACACACTCGCACACAGGGCTCTAATCCTGCCTCTTAGGAGTGTAAGTGATAGCCTTGTGTAACATTAAAAACAGGTCTGATCTGATGCAACTGGCAAAGTCATTCATGCGGAGAATTCCAGGGTGGGATCCTGATGTTGAAACGGTATAAAGATTTGGTTTCTCTTTCCTGTCATCTGAGCAGCAGGAGTACGGTACCTTGCCTTTTTTCTATGCTTCCGTCTCTCCCTCCGTTTCTCCCTCTTATCTCTGCCCTCTCTCTCCGTTATCTTCTCTAATTCAATAGAGAAGGGTGCCTTTTCTTTTCCTTTCAACCGTTTATTGGCAGGCCCTGTCCCAAACAGGCGTGGCTCCAGTGTCCGCCTGGCTAGCCCAAGAGACACGCCCTCTGCTCTTATCTCTGCCATAAATCCCTCTTAAATCCCCTAATCACAGATTAATGGGACTGTAGATAGGGAGTGCCTTACTGTGCTTGGCCTTTCTTATCACAAACCCATATTCCATATCTTTGCCATTGCTCAGCTGGACATCTGATAAGGGGTGTGATGATATGGCTCGTGCTCCTGCAACACCTCACAATCTGTCTGTATGAGATTCTGCGACCTTGAGCATCTTTATGGGGGGGAATTAAACTTTACCACAATATTGCTTATTTAATTACATGCAATCCTAGGTTGGGATCCTTTGATCTAGCGAGAAAAAACTGAATGACCCAGCATTGGGAAGTTTGGTTAATCATTCAAGGAAGTAGACATTATCCTGTCTCCCAACCCCAGGGGACCTCAGTGACAGCCGAGTAAGATAGCCTTACTGTCCTTCCCCCGTGTGAGTTTTCTGAGGTAAAGGGCAATTACCTGGCTCTTTTCCTCCTCCTTACACTCTGCCAAGAAAAAGCTGCGAGAAACCGAAGCACATTTGCTTTTTAAGTGAGGGAAATCACTGGACCTGAACTTATTACTTGAGCTAGGTGATTGTTTTCGTGTGTTTTCTTTTCTTGCCTGCCTCTCTGCTTCCCTCAGTCTTTACGCTGGGAGTGATTAGTACGAAAAATGCAGAACACATGATGTCGCCTGTGGCGTTACATGAGCTTTTAATTGCAAAGGGCATATGTGCTGTTTTTAAGGAAAGACCCTGGCTCTGACAGAGATGACCCTGTCTAGTTGTTTCCTGTCCTGAGGCTGCTCAGAGTCTAGGATGCAGTTGCAGGGTCATCATCTTTGCTTTCAGTCAGAGTAGTTGGATCGATTGCTGCCTCCCAGACACGTAAGCTTCGTAGTACCAAAGGCAATCATTTATTGCATTTTCTAGTAGTTGACATCTTGGCTATTTAGTCTGACAGTAAATGTTTTTAGTGACATTCTTCCATAAATAACTCTGTGGCATAATGTAATTATGCATATCAAAGGTGCAGTGCTTGTCGTAGCTACAGTGTCAATAGCATGGGAATTAGAAGTGCTAAAGGGCCTGTAGAGCACCCTAAAAACAGGCATAATACATTCAATAAAATTACAGTTTTTTAGCAGTATTGGTCCATTATTCTATCCTCGCAATGAAGACTGACAGTGAGAGAGCTACATATGGATCTGAAATGAAGGATCCATGGTAAAATACCCCAAAAAACATGATTTTTAGTACAATTTCCTTATGTTGAATGAGTTTCTTGCAGCACTCCCAAATCCAATAGATAACCACAAGGAGGTCCAGGGCATAATGAGTGTCCTGCTCAGTGGATCACATTATGAGCTATATGCATGATCAGTGTCAGTCTATCTTTTAGGAATATTTTTTTCATTGTCAGATTGAGGAAGCAGGCTTATCTCTTGGAATACAGATTCACGGGACATTAACTCATGTTTCAGGGTGAAAATCAAGTTTAGCCCCAAGACACAGATTAATCCATATAAAGCTGGTAGCCATAATGTTAATATACAATGTATGCCTCGTGATCGAATGGACAGCCGAGTAACCTTGGCTTCTTGAGCACCACCGCAAATCCCAAGATCATGCCCTGTATATCAGTGATTGGATTGTGGGGAACGAGCCTGGATTTTAGAGTGGGCAAATACCCGCAAGGTCTTCATGACTCCTAGGATGCATTAAGATACTTTTTGGGAATATGGGTCAGTCTGGGTCTGGACCCTTGTGGTGTTTGTACATAGGGGTGTGAGAGCATTCCATTCACTGTGCACGTTGTTGCTGATGGGCTCGCATGGTTTGTTGTTCATTACTGGAATTGCTTTTCGCATTGAGCGCAGAGAATTGTAGGTTTTTTTAATCACCTCCTCAGAAGCAAAGGCTCCCTCAAGCTTAGTTTAACTTTGTGTGTGTCTCTGTGTGTGAGATGGAGAATAAATGAGAGAGAAGAGAAAAAGAGTGCTCCAGCAAGTGAGAGGGTTAAGGGAGAAGGAGAATCTTGCCTCGGGCACCAATCGATCAGATCCCTGCAATAGAACTCCCAGCTTCCCTTTGGTGAAGCTGTGTATTGCATTAGCTCATCTCACATTCTCTGTCTGGAAGCAAAGAAGGGGGGGGGGGGGGGATAGAAAGCAGGAGAGAGGGTGGTTGAAAGCAGCAGAGGAGAGGGAAGGGCAGCGCTTTGAAATAACGGGAGAGTTATACGACTCAAAGCCAAGCGAGAAAGAGACTCTGAACATCTTGGTTCAGCAGTGAAGTGTGCACTCTACTCCTCTCTTGTTTCTGCCTCAGATTTGGTCTTCAGAGTGTGTTGTAGCAGAAGAGTGAAGTTAACTGCTCTGCCATCTTCTGAAATCATGCACCTGTAGAGGGGGGCGTCTCTGTGCTATGACAGAGTAATCCTTTATTCCGCCTGTGTCTTTTTCCCTGGTTAGGGGTAATGGAGCTGAAGGAACTGGGGTCACTCAAAGTGTCTGTGGGGATCAGCACATCAAAGCACGTGCACACACACACACACACACACACACACACACACACACACACACACACACACACACACACACACACACACACACACACACACACACTTAGTGAATTCAATCAGGAACATGGAAAGCATAATAGCATTGTGTAACTGATACATTCTCGCACCCACTCAAACGCCCTGAAAACATACACGCCCACTCACACACTTTTTAGAGTCCAATGCTGAATTGACAGCATATTTACCTACTTAGCTTCCCTGTAACAGGACACTTTATATTTAATGCTCGGTTTTGCATGTTAATAATGCAGATCTGCTGTAATCATCTACAGTAAACAGGCACAGATCAAACACCGCACTGCCTGCTGCACAGCTCTCCGCACAGTGGGCCACATCTAAATAGTTAATGGTTCCCCCATAAAATCCCAAACTTCAGACCATTTTTTAATTAGAGGGGGGCTATCTAAATCAGGAAGGGAACGGGGAGAGCAGATAGCAGCGGAGCTCATCAAAGTCCTCTTTAATAAAACATATTAGCCTGCCTTTCCTGGTGTTGAATGGCAATGGTAGTGGTGCAGTCACTGTGGTGATAATGGGCCTGTGGAAGTTAGCATAGCGAGTAGTGTTAGATCAGCTCTTTGCTTTATTATGCTGCCCGGACCAAAGGGCTTGGCCTCGTTAACATATGGTTTGTAGGTTCAAGAGCCTCTGACGGGAGTAGATTACAAAATGGAGGTTAATTAGCCTGGTAGTGGTTCAGGCAGCTCCAATAGCCAGGAAGCAGAGACATGTATTTTTTATACACTTTACTCCACGTCACATAGCAGACTTATTCATTCTTGCTCCAGGCTTGATATGACACTCTCTCAGTCTATTTCTCCATCTGTTTCTGTCTTTATGTGTTACTCTCCAAAGACGTCCTTTTCATATCCTCTGAGTTGCTATAGAATGACATTCAGCATTACACTGATTTGTGTGTGAGGCTTACTGTTTGTGTGGCCACTGAAAAATTAATCATCAACTGATTGGCTTTAGTCTATTCGCTCTAAATACAGTAGTTTTGAATGGCTCATTTTGAATACTGTTTTGTAATATTGCATCCATTAAATTGTAATTGTATCTCTAACACCATTTAACCTCAAGTGCAGAATATCAATTCATTAATTTCAACTATAGGCTGGCTGAAAACATTTATTTGTGTGTGATGAAAAAAAAATGGTATCTTTTTATTTTGTGGCTCATTGGATACAATTACAGCCGTTCACAACCATTGCACTTTCTTTATGTTTGTTAAGGATATAAACACAAAAGTGTAAAAAAGTCCACCCTGTCATAGTTTAGGAATAACTTGACAAGACTTGTAATCATGATGTCCTTCATTGGGGTACTGGATTAATTATATGTCATTGACCACATTACACATGCGTAAAGTGATTAATCTTTCCACAGAGCTGTCACTGATTATGCTGACTATACGTAAAATATATGGCGACCACAAGAAGATGCCTCCTCAGCACCACATTTGTATAGGGTAACGGGGGATGGGTGGAGGGCACAGAGATGAGACATTGTGGCAAGTTCACGGGATGCTGGGTAAATTAATTGCTGGCCTGTGCCTCCAATTAGACCAGACTCTTTTTAATTGGTCCTGAAAGGGCTCCAAAGGCCTATGTTGGGAGATATGGCAAGTGGGGGGAAAAAACCTGCTCTCATCCTCTCACACACACATACACATACTATTGTGTGTAGGCACACAACCACCAAGTCCCACCCCTCAGGAATTAACAACAGGAAGCTAATTTGCATGTAAAGCAGGTTTGATAGCCACAGCTGACTGGTCGGAGAGCAACAGTAATGGCCTGAGATTGCACTGAGGTGTTAACCCCCTTGGCATTGCTGTTGGCAGCTCTGTCTTTGTTCAATATGTAATCTCTACTCCTTCTTTGTCCCAAAGTTAGGCACTGCATCCATATCTTATCTTGTATCTTTTAATTTCCTTTTGCTTTAAAGGTGTGTCATATTCTTGTGTACTGCTGCTTTCTATTTATCCCTTTTTGCTCTTTGATCTGAGAAATGAGTCACATAGCTGGAGCATTGCTAGGGTTTGCTAAAGGAGCTGTAAGTGTAATTCAAGGATGACTTCTCTCACAAAATGGTAGTTAATTTGCTCTTTATTTGCATTTGCAGTACCTGTTATTGTACCTGAAATAATACGGTCCACTCCTTTCCAATTATATTTTCTGCATTTGGTTAAGGAGCTAAGAAGCATACTTTTCGATCAATATTGAGTCTATATAGTAAGTTTCTCAACAAGTTAAAAAGTTTAAAATTGTGTCTGCAGAGCTGAACAGAAGAACAGAAAGGCACTATAGGTTTACACAGTCAAACCTTAGAACATAAACCTACATTTGTTTGTACTCTCAATAATTAAATGGAATACTAATCTTGTAGGGTTCAAATATGTATACATATGTGCAAGGTATTCAAATGAGGCTTTCACTGCTAATTACATTAGCCAGAGGAAGGTATAGCTGTCCTTCATAATGTGCTTTTGAGCCCACGATAACATGGTTGCCCTGTGTGCCACATTTTATTATCAAAATAAGGACTTTAAAATCCAATCACGGGTTTAAATGCTGCAAGATGTAAACTTGAACTATTTTCATTTATTTTCAGGATCTCGTCTCCGCCAAGAGGACACCCCACCCCGAATTGTGGAACACCCCTCTGACCTGATTGTCTCCAAAGGGGAGCCCGCCACCCTCAACTGTAAAGCTGAGGGGCGGCCTACCCCGACAGTGGAGTGGTACAAGGATGGAGAGCGGGTGGAAACGGACAGGGACAATCCCCGTTCTCAGCGCATGCTGCTGCCCAGTGGCTCCCTCTTTTTTCTACGCATCGTCCACGGACGACGGAGCAAGCCGGATGAAGGTTCCTATGTCTGTGTTGCCCGCAACTACCTGGGAGAAGCAGCGAGCCACAATGCCTCTCTGGAAGTAGCCAGTAAGTGCAGCATGCCTTCTTGTTTCTTCTTCGCCTCTAGTGTGGGTGTGAATGGAAGAGTTTGGGTTAAGATGCAGCTGAATAGCAGGCTCCAGTTTCCTTCAGTGTTTCCGTGCTCAATGTGTTCATTGAGTTGGATAATCTCTTAGGAGATGGGCAGGATGTGTTTGGCCCAGCGGTCTCTGTAGGCCTGCTGAGCCTTGGGGGAGAAATGGCCTGATCATTCCAGGGTGAGTGCTTCTCTAAAGGTCCCTCTGTAGGTGGTCAAGAGCTACAATGGGAACAAAGCCCTTTTGGTTTGGCCCTGATTCTGCTTTTTGTCAGAGAGATAGATATGAGGTTTTATATCAGAAGGAATGCAATCTTTCATCTGTGTTAAGTCATATTTTAATGAAGAGCTTTCCCAATCATTTCATTGAAGTATCAGAGGTTCCTTTTATTGTCTGCCACACTCACGCTCACGCAACAACGGGCTAGTGTTGATGTAAAGGGGATTTAAGCATCTTTAGGGTCAACAAGCAGGCTTGGAGACATACTGTATTAATGAGTATATTTGGAAGTCAGTGGGTATGCAACGTAGTGAGAGAGAAAAACACTCTTACCATTTAGGCCTAGGCTCCACGGGAACGAAAACGGGTTGAATCCGCATATTTCTCATGCGTATAGCCCTTTAAGCTCGACGACGCCGTAACGGAAACTTAGAAACACACCCTGCAAACGACAACGGGTCCAAAGGTGGATAGATCTGGGAACGGAGCGCTCTGGGGGGTCCAACGGGGCCGTGTGGTCGCCTATACGGTCATCTGTTTCTGATAATGACGACGCAATAGCCCCGCCTCTCCCCGCCTCTGCTGCTCACCCCCGCAAAAGTACACTGCACACTGAATTCAGATTATTTATCTTTATCTCGATATGGACATAAACGCGAGTGAAGTCTAATCTGACAGGACGGAGACACGCAGCTCCTCCCGCTGTGATGCAGCGGGAGCAAAACACACACTTCAAGTCAGATCATCACCCTTAGCTATTTTAATTACCTCTCAAACTACCTAAACTAGTTATAAATATGTTTATTTTTACTGTCGGGTCACTCATTACAGGATCAGCTGCTGCATGAGACAGACACTGACGCTGTCAGAAGAGAGGAAAAAGAGACAGGCTCTGTGTATTTGATGATTATATATCATTATATCGTCGTTATTCATTTGTTTTAAAGCTCAATAAATAACAATGAAGACCTTTGACCGGCACTTTTATAATTTTGTCCGGAAGATTTAAACTTTAACACACGCTGACCGGCGAAAAACTCTGCCCGGTTCCGTCGGCCCCCACCAAGGAGAATAAACAGAAGTGCACCCATGACAACCATTCTTCTTCGCTGCTTTGGTGGAGGAAGTTGCTGCTTTTGTGGAGGAAGTTACAGCGCCACGTACAGGTTCGGCATATGTACTGCAGCTTTTCCAGCGGTTGGATGTAAACGGAGCCGTCTCGTGGAGCTTGACACAATCCGGTGTATATTGCGTGTGGGCGGAAGGTTTTTTGCGGTTGCGTTTGCGTTACTCCGATGCGTTTTGCCGTATGCGTTCCCGTGGAGCCGGGGCCTTAGACTGTCTGTGAGTGTTGACCTGTGTTGACAAATTTGTTCCCATGATTCTTGAAAGGCTGCTTTCGTTGGTGAGGTCAGCTCTTCAGATAGAGTATCTCTGTGCTCTCTTGACTTGCTGAGAGTGAAGGATGAGGAGGAGAGCTCAGATATCAACCACTCTTTTAGCATGCCCAGAGGCTGTCACCAACCCGCTCACTGTAATCTAATCAAGATGGGGGAAGAAAGAAGTATGTGTGTTTGTGTATGTGTGTGTGTTTGTGTGTGTGTGTCTGTTTGTGTGTGTTTAAATGTGTACATGTTTTTGAACATGGAGTATGGGAGGTTGCCTCGCTTGGCAGGGACTCCTTGCTATTTGAGGCTAATGGTCTTGGGAATGAGGTGTTGGTCAGACAGAGTTAGGCTTTCTTTCTCGTATTTAAGCTGTATTAGAGGGAACTCTTGAGGGTACAGATGTGACAAAGCTGCCCTGCTATTAAGGCTGATTTGTGATATTTTAGTAAAATGCATAAGATACCGTTAGAGGCTACTTGATATTGCGCTGGGTGAGTGGTGGTCCAGATGGTGTCTTGTCCTCATATATTCTGCAATATGTAATACCTGCCAAGCTTGTGCACAACAAATTATTCTGCACAATTTAAATGTAATCATCCTAACTTATTTAGAGGCAAATTAATAACATCAAATATGGAAATAAGAAAGCCTCAAGGGAACTCACGTCTCTGGCACACCATAAGTTTCCACAGGTCAGAAAGCTACAAATATTTCCCCAGAAGTAGATGATATATAGTGTTTATTTTAGAGGTGGGTTTTCCAAGTAGAAAAACAAGACACTTGGCAGGACCTACGACGACCAGAGTACAAAGTACCATTGGCTCAATCTCAAGTTTGGGCTGCTTGTTTTGTATAAGGTTCAAAAAGACCCATAATGACAAGCTACTGTGCTCCAGCCCTCTCTATCCTTCTCGCTTAGTTGGTGTCTCTGACTCCCCTCTATGCAGCTCATGCCTAACTACATATAATTATGTTGTCGGAGCAACCGGGATGGAACCTTGCCTAAGAAAAAAGGCAGTATAAAATGAAAAAGCCCAGAAACACTCAGTTGTCTTCACAAGGCTTCATTAAAACTCCAGAGAGAAGAAACTACAAGCAATACATCTGTCTCTTAAGAGTGTATTAGAACGTTTTAGAGCATTGTGAATGTTTTACTGCCATGAAAGATGCTTGTCATACCTTAACTGTTATTCATTGAACAGTGTAGAGGGGCTGTGTTACCCAGATAAAGACTGTGTTGATAGAACAACCAGGCTTTTAATTTCCAATGAAACTCCAAAGAAGGAAGTGGTGGTTTTAATTGTGTTTACTTTGACTAGCTCTCCCCCTCTAACGTTTTCACTTTAAACGCTTAAAACACAACATTTTGGAGATGTTATTCTAAGACCCTGGCTTTTACAGTTTCCCCTACTCAACAGCGATTGTTAACATAATCCAAGTTTCATCAAGTCCTGTTTTGCCAGGCTAGGAGAGCTAACCCAGTTTATTTGGTTTATCATTAACCACATGTACAGTACAGCCCACAATCTCTCTATCTGAGCCTCTTAACCCAAAGCCGGGGCTAATGCACTCACCACGAATCCTGTTTGCCTTGTGTATTCAAACAGTCTTAAGATAGGATTCCTTCCCTATTATGTGATTGTTTGCTTTGCATTAGAGATGTCAACATAACAAAATGTACTTCCTCTCTGCTCAATGACTGCCAGTTGATAAATAATTAAGAGTAAGGCCACATGGAAATACCACCTAAAAGTAATAGGTCATAAATTATGTTTCCATAACCTATTTATCTTTAGATTTCATTCATGCTTTCACCAAAAGCTGAATACATTTGTAAGAGAATTCTGAAGTATTAGAGAATGTGCTCGCTCCTATTAAGCAAATACCAATAAAGATATAGCCACAAAATGTGTGTTGTACTGTAATCTCTATGAAATGTTGCAGTAATTTACCCAGCACAGTGTAAGAGCCCCTGAGAGGCTCTATGAATAGCTTGTTTCCCTTTCCCTGGATTCGGAGATAGTAAAGGGAGGTAATGGACGGCACACTGCTCCACTTGAGCAGGCGATAACCTCAGGGCCCGCTGACTGGTGGCCTGGCTGACTGCACAGTGCTGACCGCACAGGGTTGGCTGTAGGCCTTATATCCACACACAGACTCCTCTCTCCAGAGGCAAAGTTGACTTTTTACAGCCACTAACAACAGAAGCGAAGGGGTGTTTACTTGAATTTGGCATATTGCATATAACTCTAGTCTGCCAAGTTTATCTGAGTACCTAACTGATCTTGATGCTTCTGTGAAATCTCTGTCACCATCTGCAGCCAGCTGGCTTTGCCGAATCTTAGTGGGAGAAGGTCGGGGCATTGGATATGTTGAAGCAGGCAGAGTTCATTGTGACAGATTGGGGGCCATGCTTAAGGGTCATCTACAGAGCGGAGGACAGTTGGCTAGCATGCGCCCGTCTAAAGGCAGCATGGCCACCACCCACGAATATGAAGACCTTTTTGTCTTTGTCTGTCGGATCTCAAAGACTGAGGGTCTTCGTGTTTTGTTCTTCAGCACCCCCAACCTCACACACCTTCTCTTTACAGATCTGAGTTTACTCTATCTAATATTTATTTTTCCTCTGCCCTCACCCATTTATGCTTTCTACTCTCTTTTATTTCCCCCAACAGCTCTCCTCACTTCCCCTTGCCACAGTTTTTGTTTATAATAGTGTTTGCCTTTCATTAACTTATTGCAAGAGTAGCGTTAACGTGCATCAGCTCTCTTTGTTTTTGGATACCATGTTTACTCCTGTAACCTTCTTATTTTGCAAATAATAAAGAATGTAAAACTTTAAACGAGACTGAGGTGAAGAGTCAAATACATTGAGTGAGGTAGAGAAATAGAAGCAGAGAACAAGAACAGAATACAAAACGGTGGACAGCTAGCCCCAGCAGAAGCAGCAGTGAGTGTGTTGGCGAGCTGCCAGGGGACTGTAGGCAGTGTGTTACAGCTCTGTGGCAGTTATTTGTCTCAGGGAGGTTCAGAGCAAATTGGTGCAAACGGCACAGCCAGGGTCTGCTTTGTGAGTCAACACGCAGCAGTGGCGTGGGCTCACACCATAGACCCTCCTTGGCCTCTTCTCCAATCTGTTTTATGTTAGAATGCAGACCCCTTCCACAGTCTGTGTGTGTGCGAGAGGATGTCAAAGCTGAACTCTGACTCGCTTAGAAAACTCTTACCAGTGTAAACAGTTTTGTAGTCATGCAATTGGCGTTCAGACAAATCCCTGTACTTTCATTTAATAAATGATGGCTTATTTTAAGTTTATCTTGCTCTGAAGAGTTGTTGTGTGTGTACTGATGCTATTGGCTATTTCAGTTTAATGCTTTTAATCTAGAATTTCAGTACATGGGAAACAACTGGCAACTGTTTAATTACACTGCCCCCTCCAGCACATAACTGTCAGCTAAGTCTTTGTGAAACCTCTGCAGGGAAGATATGTTCCACACACGCATTTCAATTCGTCTTCTATTAATCCATATATGCAGAGAGACATTTTTATCATGCATGTTGCGTGTGGTCTGTTGAATCTAGCCAATTTAGCACTTCAGGGTGTTTGCATAAATCAATGCAATCCATGTAATTAGACCTGCATTATTTGCTGTGTTTGGTTGCCACCTAAATGCCATTTTCTGCACAAAAACCGGCATAAGAAAAATGTGTGGACCCTCTGAAAGCATGCTGTGCTTGTTAGTAACCTGGATGTGTACCTTAACACTTTGACCATTTTTAAATGTGTGAGACACATACTGGCAGATAGTGGCCAACATAATTCACCCAACACTCCCTGCAGTGACAGCAGCAGTGGATAAAAAAATAAATGCTCATGTCTCTTTCAGTCATGTCAAATATGTCAAATGTCACACTGATTTGGGGATTTTTAGAGCACGGTTTGAGCAAAAAACAAGCATAAAGCCCGCCCACACACAGCCCTCCCCTACCAAAACTAATACTGCTGGCTAGATGCGAGGCCAAGAGCTCAAAATGTTCACCACGGGAAAGAGTGCAGTGTAGAAGCGGATAAGAGCCAGAACAGGGCAGCTTTTTACTGGGTTTTAGCTGCTTTGTGTTGTTGCACAGCAAACACTGGCACCAAGCCTATACAGAGCACACATCCTACAGAGTAAGAAATATATGAATGGATTGGTTTATATCAGAATGAAGCCTGCGATAAAACAAGTGTGGGTGAGGCAACATTTGCTGAGTTTGGGGGGAATTTGAGGTGTGTGTATGTGTTTGATTCCATCAATCTGCCAGTGTGTCTACACTGGTTTAGTGAACAATGTCTCGCAGTGTAATGTGAAGGAGTCTGTACATGAGCTAAAGGGGCAGGTGTACAGACATGGGTAAAGGAGCCTGCCCAAAGTCCCATCAATCACTCCATGCTTCACCCGTCTCTGACAGCCTACTGGGCCGAGGAAGACGAGAGAGACATGGCCTCCAAAGGTCCACCAGAGCCCCTTTCATTCCTCCTGTCTGTGTGTCTTGAGAACACAGCATGAACACATAATTCAGCACAGTTTGAGATTTTGAGACTAGGAAAATGAGCCAAGCAAGATATAATATCACGTGATTTCCCGTCACCCTGTCTCTGCTCTTATCATCTGCATTATCAGACTGTCACGAGTGGAATTTAGCAAATTGCACCATAAAGCAATAAATACAGAGCCTTGATGAAAGCGGTACTTTTTACTGGTGACATAAAATGTTTCTTTATGGCTTGGGTTGGTCCATTTAGTGTTATAGATATTTGTCTGTTTGATCTATGTCAAGATACAGAATGAAATGCGATTGATGTGCCAAACAGCACGGTTTCACACTGACTGTCCTTTCCGTTTTTGACTTTTTGGATTTCCTCTGTGCATTATAGTTAATGTTAACAAGTAAAGGAATCCAGACTTATGTGTTCCACTTTAAGCACTTTCCTCTGTTTCTGTGGAGGTTGTAACAGTCCATCAATTTACACACACTGACATTGCCCAGATATCTCGGGAAAGGTCTTTGAAAAAGTAGAGCTACCGAGGGCCTTTCCTAAACTCTTGATCGTCAGAGCGTTTCTTTTGGTCGCCACAGTGACTGCTTATTCATCTCTATGTAATCCTTGCCTCTGGCTATAGCTCAGAACAGGATCATGGGTTGTAGGATGGGTCCAGGCTCCCAGGATAGTGAAGTATGATATTAACATTATGAAGTGCTAGTCTAGAGCAGATAAGATAGAGTGAGTGTGTGAGCTCTTTAGTCCAGTGGTCCTATACTTCCACTCAGGAGGACCCCTGATAGTGCCTTCACTTCCTCACTCTTAAAACAGCATTGTTTGTGTGTGTGCGTGTTTTTAGTAGACCTTTTATCAACATGTTTCCATATTAGTCTGAGGTGTGTCTTTGGTTCTGCTCCATACGTGATAAATGCTCCTGGTGATAAGCTGTGTGTCAGTGCTTGTGAAAACCAGATGAATGTATGCTGCTGACTCTAATCTCCACTTCTTCTGCAGAGACCTGGGTATTACTCTTGTTGTGAGGTGTAATCTCCTCTTGGTCTGAGCCTCTCTTGTGGCCAGAGAGTCTGCGTGCATGTGTGTGTGTTTATGTGTATGTGAAGTGTGTGCGCTTGAATTCTGGTGTCTGGTCATATGACGAGGTGTTCTGCTCTGCGGACATGCTCTGGTTATTAAACCAAGGTTAAGCCCTCACTCGAAACCTTCTATCATGCTCGTCGATCCAAGACGATGGAGCAAGGGAGGATTAGGGGTTTGGAGACTGGAACTTCAGGGATTTTTAGACAACATTTCACCACAGTTAGAAAAATGTGCTGAAGGGGCACACCCAGCCTATTTTTTCTTTCCCCCGTGTTTTCACTGTTTACTCCCAGGAGACACCTCACCAATTCGCCACCTATTGATAGTTTTTCAGCTAACCTCTAACTCTCAACGGAGTGCAGACACCTTGCTGTGAACGCTCGGTTGAAATATAGAACGGGTACAAAACAAGAACAGTGAAATGTCAGGCACGTACTTGACAAGCTTGCTCCAGAATACAGAGTTTCAGCTGCTTTCGCGAAATGAAACAAGAGCAGTCATGGTCATTTCTTAGCAAAGAGAGCAACATATAGTATGTGAATATAATGACACAGCAATAATCACATTGTCGGTTCTGGATATATTATTGACAATGAACTGTGAAATTATGTAATGCTCTATCCCTAATATCAATGGCATCTGCACATTCTAAAATGATATGGTTTGTGGAGGCGTGGAGAGGAAACGTTTGAGTTGCTCACCCATAGCGATAGGAACAGAGGCTGATTGTGCTCAGGTTCAATGAACAGATAAGACAGGAAACAGTGGATGTGCCCCCTTGTGCTGTATCAGCCATTATCTGATATGTCTTCCCTTTCCAACATGCTATCTCATGTTTTCTTCTCCTTTCTATTTCTCCCTCTCCTTTATTCACACTGCGTTGCTTTCCCTCGCTCTGTCTCCTGTGAAAAGGCAAAGATTGAGGTGAAGAGATACTTTATGTCCTAGGCCTTTGCAAAGAAGAAGGGACTGGAAAAGGGGTGGGGGGGGGGGGCATCTGACATTTTATTATAGTTGCATGTTGCTGAGCCTGGAGTAAGACAAGGAGAAATAGCTGGTGATGTAGAAGAGCTAAACAGTGATCATGATCTGTGCTGTCGGACTACAAATGAAATGCAGTCTATATGCTGCTGACTGTCAACAGTATATCGGCCCTGCCATCAGTCAATGACAAACGCAAACAGGGGATACATGATGGCATTCAATTGACATATAATTGTCCTTGGTTGCCGTGGTAGCTAATATGATCATTAAGGCAACAATTGGGAGAAAATGAGTTTCTCCTTGTCGTGTCACGGATACATGAGTGTGTCCTGAAATAGGGTCGGTATGACTTGAGAGTTGTTGCCCATTATCACTGTGTACTTCTCATGCAAGCTTTCTGTTATTCTGACCTCTCTGTAATGATAGCAGTTCATTTATAAGCCTCAGATACTCAGCATACTTGGTCTCACATTACAAATGGAGGGATTGACTCCACTACCATGGTAATAATGCACTAATGACAAAAGACATAAAAAGAAATGGATGAACAGTGAAAGCAACAAGCTAACACTGAGCATAATTGAGAGTATGCAGTTCATATCTGCAATATTCAGTTTCAGTTGTTTTAACATCTGTCTCATAGTATTAGCTTGAGAGACTATTGTTTACGCACTCTAGGCTTAACAACATGTGCGCTGATCGCAATCATCCTCAATGGAGTGTATTTAAACATATATAATATTGTAATTAGGACCATAAAGAGAAGGGCAGCCTGACTACACGATGAATAGAACAGATACACCCTCACCTCTTCTTTGTGCCTGCGTGACCTTTCTGAACAGGGTGTGGCAAGGACACAAAAGGATCTCCATGTAACTATATACCGCAAAGAGTTGGATAAAAGACAGACATGGGGACGTCATGTGTAAAAGGAGAAAAGTGGAGAGGATCCTTTCAAAATTCAAACAGTAGTCAGTTGCTGTGGGTAAGTTTGAAATAGCTGACATGTGACTCAGTGAGCACGGGTATTGTATGACCATAGTACTGCTGTTAGGCTCGGGGGTGACATTTCTATTCTCTCTGTTTCTCCGCCTTGCACTAGTATCAGATTCTAATCTGTCAGTGGTGCCTCTGCTCCGTTTAGCCGGTTGGCTTCCATCTGATGGATGGGACAGAAAGCCCCTCAGTGACCAGGGGATATAGCTTGTCCCAGAGTTCTTCACTTCCCTAGAAATAGCTGAGGATTTGGCACTCACCTCTGCCAGTTTTCAACACATATGTAACCTGTATCCATTTTCTTGTACTTGTATTAAAGTGTAACTCTACTCTTCTTGCTTTCTGACGGCCTTATAATGCAATGCAAAAGTTACACCTTTGGACCTTAAAACCTTTTTTACTTTCTCTGTGAGCATCATGATGACAATCATGGTGTGGTTGCAGATGATCTCGGGACCTGGCCTTTGCGTTCAGTCTCGTTTTTCCCTGCCAATGGGATTAGTGGAGAGTGCCGACTCTGCAGGTGGAGCCATAAGTTAATTTTCCCCACTGTTTGGAGCTATAATAGCTTATTGATTGCCTGACAGAGATGCAAGAAGCGGCATGGAAGGGCACAGAGAGGAGAGAGAATAAGTTAATCATCGCTCAGTGCGTTGCCAGGATTTAATCAAATTACCCAAGGTTCACCACCAGCATGTAAATTCGCTTTCAACCTCAGAGGAGTTGGACTGACAGTTTTGAGACAGAGGGGACCGTGCTGATTTAAAAAAAATCTTTCCTCAGCTGCGGTCAGGTCCCTGCCGGCTTGGTACTGCCTGCCCAGCACCCGCCTCAATCCTGTGGGATGCAAGCTCCCTGCCCAGGGGCCCAGCTTAATTCACATTAAGCTGTTGGGTTAATTTTAGCCATGCTATGCAGTGGTGACCTCCATCTGCTATAGTGCTGCTCAGGTTGTCTGAAAAACATCAGCCTGGCCTCCACGTTTCCCAGACAGCTTGTAATTTCTTCCACTAGGCTTTCCCAGGCTAAAGTGCTCCTGTGCTGTGTGTACAGTACGCACAGGAAAGGGTGTGTGCGCCTGTGTGTGTGCGCCTGTGTGTGTGCGCCTGTGTGTGTGCGCCTGTGTGTGTGTGCGCCTGTGTGTGTATGTTTCTCCAAAGGAACTCTGGCCCATTAGCACTGCCATCATATACACATTCTCACTACGGCTGGTTACCTGGAAACGGCACATGCTGCTTGTATTTGACTAGCTGCCAGCTCAAATTGTGAGAATGCTCCCCTAGTTTAACAACTCAGAGCAAAGCTGCCATTAGCACTGTGCTCTACCTTAGTACATTGACTGTAGCAGAACTGGGTAGCTCTGTTCTAACCTCCAGAGACATGATTTTACTATCATTTATGCTTACTCTCAAAGTTCTGTGAGGATATCAAACTGGCTGGTGTTTACACTGAAAGGAGCAAAACCAGGTTTAGCTTTGGTCAGAGTTTGCCCATGCTTCAGCCTGGCTTCTATCCATCTGTCAGCACCCAAACGCTCAGCTTAACCATAAGCATAACAATGGCACTGAGAGGACAGAGGTGTAAGACTGAGATAATGTAAACACATAGACAGAGAAATCTTCACCTTGCACCCCATCACGCACACACTGTCACTGACCCGATGGCCAAATTCCTGTCTGGCAACAACAGGAGCAACATCTGGTAAAACTGTCCACGTTAACCCAAATCTAAACCTCATCAGGTCTCATCACCAAAAGGACTCTGCCTACAACATGTAGATTGCTCTCTTGTCTGGATAGCCTTGAAAATAACAGCACGGAATCTGGTGCTTTGAGATTAAAAGCCCAGAAGGAGAGATGGTAAAAAACAACAAAGAGAGGGATAAATTGTTGAAGAGAAAATAACGGACAAGCTGCCATTAGGATGAGAGAGTAGATGGAGGTGGCTCCAGTTGGATGGAGATTCTCTCCTGGCTCTTGAGGGAAGATAAGGGGACAGGTGGTGTTCTGTTCTTTTAAAGATCTCCGACAGCTGGCAACTCTCTATAAGCATGCTGCCATAGAATGTATGTGTGCGTGTCCCTGGGAGTGTGATGTGTGTGTTTGTGCAGCATTTGTCTGTGAGTGTGTGTGTGTTTATAGCTACACGTGCCTGCATTTGGGGGTTGTTTGAGCACTTGCCAGCTGAGATATCTCCCTGAAGACAGTCTCTACTATCTTACCTACTAGACGGCTTTTTTATGATTTCCTTCTTTTGTATTCACTGGCAGTCCTGTGGCATTGGGCATTTACTGCTGTTGTTCTAGTATACTTTTCTTTGTCTGTGGCAGAGCTTCAGTGTGTAGCAATAAAGTCTGAATGACTTAAGGAGTGGTTTGTGTTTATGATGTCTATTTTCTGTTGCCACTCACCTGGCTTCCTGCCTTTTTATGTGACATTGGACTTTGCCTCTGGTCTATTACTTAAGACTAATGTCAATATTTCTATCATGACTTCAGATCTGCCATATTGTTTAAAACATTATGTCGCTTTCAAACTGACCATTGGAATATGCCCATATAAGTCTTGTAAACTCTTAAAAATATACATATTTTATGTGTGTTAATTTGCTTCTCTCTTAAACTTTATTTCATGACTAATGAACACTTTTCCATGCAAAGCCGATGCGGGGATAACAAATGAGCCAAAACAGAAGGGACTTTAAATGGCTCTTAGTTGGCCTGGCAGTATGTATTCTGGTTAGTTCAGAGTTCTTTACTGTGTTGGCTTTGGGCTCGTTCCACAGCTCTGTGTTTGATCGGACGCTGTAGCAGTAGCCACTGAGAAGAGCTTGTGTCATCTCAGTGGCAGACTGCTTTTGTTTGCAGAAAATAAAAAGAGATGGTACTAAATGGGCCAGAGGCGGTTATTTGCTGTTGGCAAACAGACACTGTCCTCAGTGGTGAAGCACTCAGTTGCCACTGTGGCCTGACAGCTGGCTTTCATCCCTGGGTGCTGCAGTGTTTGTTCACAATGCAAGTTCCTCTTAAATGTAATTCATGCTCTTAAACTCTTCATGGCCATCACGCTCTGGTGGAGGCTCGGAATAATGATTCCCCTTTAGCACTGCGTTTGGTCAACAGAATGTGAATACATTTCCCACATCATTATTGATTGATGTAAGTGCTCTCTTTCTTTCTATCTGCGTTTTTTCCAATGGCCTCTTTGAAGTTGCTATGATTCCTTCCAGCTTCCCACCTTCAATAGATCAGTTAGCCTGCACCTGATGCATTGATGTTTCACGCCCCAGAGGTCACCTTGAACAGGACGCCCTCTTTGTGGCAGGGAGCTTTTTAATATGCAACAATTAATGACATGGTTTTAAGATGAAAGATACCTCTCCACTAGCACCAGCTGTACCCAATCTCCACCTTTCTCTAAATATATTATTCCCTACCTGTCTTCATTATAGACTATAGGCTCAACTACACAGGAATCACAGGTATGGGAGCATATACCTGATCTAATCAGCTGTTAAAGTAGTCCCATAATGAAATTGAATATCCCTTTAAGACCATAATTACACCTCCCTTCAGCCTCACATATTTCATTATTTATGCAAGATTCCTTATTTTCCCTGAAATGTGCAACTCATCAGGTATTTATTTAGGCTGAAGCTCATTGCAATTAACAATTGTTTAATTGAATAATTTATAATTGCTTGGTGGGGTTCACACACCCACCTCTTAATTAAAATTGTCTACAAAAAGGATTTTGTATTTTTTTACTCAAATAACAGTTGCTTGGAGAGTTACATTTGTATGCAACAGCTACCACTTATTTTATGCCTCCCCCTGTTCTCAAGGCATATGTTTAGTATTTGTCCTTCCTGCTAGTGGCAAAGTTATCATCTTTAAAAAAAAATCTTAGCAATGACAAATCTTAGCAATGACTGTCAAAGAACAAATCCTCCATTATGAGTATAGATCATAGACTTCATGGACTCTTTTCAGATTCACTTTGCCACAAAAAGAATTTCTGCTGCAGTGCTTTCAAGCTGGAAATGTATCAGAAATATGGTTTCCTTTTGATCGCGCTGAAGATTCCAAGTATTTCCCCTTAGGCAAAGCCACATAAAGTCAGCTTTGTCCTCCAGGCACACAGACGTTATTATAGCTGTCCTCATATAACTATAAATATATTCATTTTGAACATCCACTGTTATTCATCCAGACCATAAAGTTGTAGAGAGTCCTAAAGCATTCACTTTTGCATGTGTCGTTGGACGCCAGGGAAATTTAAAGAGTGGATGTCAATCAGATGGAAGTGTCATAGTTTTGTAGAAAATATTGGTTGGCTGCCACAAAAGGCTATTTTTGGAGAGCATGTACATTTATGTATTTTCCTATCGTGATGTGTGAATTTAATTCTTAAGGTTCACAGGTCAATTGTTTTGTTTTCCGACTTGGTCAAAACCACATGTCTTTCTGTTGTGTTTATACCACAAGTCTACATGAGAGGGTGTCAGGATATTCCCAAAAGAGTGTCTCTGGTCAGAGGCAGAGAAAAACTAGGCCAAGTCCTTTTTCTTTTTTGTCTCCTGTTGTCTGGAAACTGTCACAGGAGAAGAGATCAAGGTGACAATTTTTCCCATTCCAAACAACCCTGAAGCCAATGGCCAGTGTCCACTCATTCCTGAGGGAAGGCAGAGCAGAGCATAAACCCTTAAACCAGGTTTTAAACAAACAGTCTGTTGAGAAAGCTGTGTGTGGCTTTTCTGTTCAAATGCCTCTGTCTCTCTCTGGTTTATCTCTGCAAGGTGAGATAAGACTCTCCCTTAGCCCGCCTGTTAATCCTCTCAGCCACAGATGGAGAATGACTATCCGTCCGGGTTTTAGACAAAAGGTGTGCCGGATTGAATGGCAGACTACACATTAAATACACATCTGTATAGCTTGACTATCTGGCCTTTCGGAGGAATTCAGTAATAGGACATTTTTTATCTTAACAGGTTTCCCATTGGTCATGGGATTTTGGGAATGTTAAGGGATTTGACGACTTTTATGTCACAGGATTATCAAGGCATATACATACACATTTTCTAAATATGTAATATTAATTTATTACATAATATAATAAAAACTGAAGAGTGTTTTTATTATACAGTAATAATAGTTCCTCTTAGTCCCATATCTCAAGTTCATCTGTAGCGAGTGCTTATAGTTGCTAAGTACTGTGGGGACTATATTCATCACTCAGCTTTGATGTCAAGTTAAAAGACTGTTAAGGTGCTCTCCTGTAGAACTAAGTTAAACAGATGCTCACAAAGGTTTTTCTTGCAAATGATCACAAGTGAGTTTGTGGAACAAAGTGAGACGGATGAGAGCCAAGGGAAAATCTTGCGGCATGTGTGGATGAGGAAGTGTGCATACTTGTATGCACACTTTTGGTGTATGGACAGGCTCCAGATGAAACCGATTTATATCTTCTACATGCCTGTTTTCATCAGGGAGCTTCAGCATCACTCTGTCCTGCTGACAACATTGGCCTGTAATTGGCTGACAGAGGTTATGTCTCTGGACAAATAAAAAAGGTACTCAGTCTGATATGGATAATGCCACAGCATGACCCTTGGGTCAGGACCACAGTGAATCAGGGATAGTAAACAATGGTTAACTTGGAAAGGTTCTTGAACTACATTTCGCCCACCGTGCATGTTGCGTCACTGAACTACGATTGCCCCCAGCTGTCCTCTTCTTTCCAATAATATATGCTTTGTTCATGGTCCAAATAAGTGTCATCACCATATTTGCGAAAATTACAGGGATTGGGATAATGCAATTTAGTTGTGCTATGATTCGGCTGAAGTTACACTTTGGGTGATGAGTGAAAGTAGATAGAAGTAGTGTGTAATAGTGTACAGCTGTAGAGCATAACAACTAGCTGGATGTCATCAAAGTAATCAAATGAACTGCGCTATCAAGCATAGTTTTAATAAAACACTGAGTGATCCCCGGTTCACCAATAGAGCACCACTTTACAAGACCCCTCAGTTATTTATGGAAGCCGAATGCGTGCTGAGGAGGATTGTCTGAACTAATAGGAAACATGACATAGCCACATAGCTGCGCACCTGTCATGCATACACATGGATACTGTCAGGGAGAAAGCGTTATGGAAGTTTTGTAGACAAAGTACAAAGTGTTCAGCAATGGAAATGGAAGCTCTTCTCCTGCATCTCTTTGATGTAGTAGACAAAAAGCAGGGATAGGTCCCTGAAGAGCACTTATGTTCCGGATACATGCCTCCCTCTCTGAGGCCCAGCTGCTATCATTTGTAAAAGTAGGGTTTTTACTGTACAGTAACCACCATTAACATAATAATACTCCCTGAGTATATAACCCACTAACACTACTATACATTCCACTCTTCTTTCCGTATGTGTGGTGCCTGTCATTAACTGGCCCAGAACTGAATTCTCCACCAGAGATATGAATAAATAGACTGGGGTTTTGTTTCCAGACTTTACTGGTCCTGAAGTCTTACTATTCTTTCTCCGTAGCAGTGTGGTCCTGGTGTTCAGCCTTAGCTTGGAGCTTGCTGGTGGCTGGTATCTGTCAATGAGAGAGTTGGGGGTTCTCCATCTCCCTTTCGCTTCTCTTTGACCTCCCTCCTTGCACCTTTAATCCTGTCTGTCTCTGTTTATAAACTTTATACAGTTTGACAGCCGGTGTGGGGCGAATTCGAGGGTAAAAGCTCTTTTTTTTTATCTTCCTGAGCCCCACTTCCCTACTTCTCAGCCAGCAGGGAGAGACACTTTAAGGGCTTAAAAATAATCGCTCGCTTTCTTCAGTGAGGGGCTTTTTTAATTGAGCCCGAACTGACCCCTGAATGTGACCGTGACGTCTGGTTTCCATCCCGGCACTTGATTGAAAGTGGACAGAGATTCAACTCAATCTTATTTATTTATGTTCGGTCGTTCAGTGTTTAGCATGGCCAAGCAATGGATTAGCACTTATACATGGATCCACATTGGAGGGGCCCCACTTCCCCGACACACTCAGGGGGGCTGGAATGTGCAACACACAGCCTGGACTAATGGTATATGAGAGGGGGGTGGTGTGACCTGTCCGACTCAATACACCTCTTCACTGTGTGGGGGGCTCTGCAAGCTGCATTTCTCAAATTCTAAGCCTCACAATGTTTTAACACTTGAAAGAATACACTTTCAAATTTACCGAAAAATAACAGCATAGCAATCCAAGTGCAGTTCATGCTGCGTGCAAAATGAATCTCACTTTTCACACTGGCAAGACATTTGATATTTTAGGCCCGTGACAAAGACCTCTCATAAACAATGCTGACAGCATGCTTGTGTACCAGGAAGTGCAAGCAGGATGCAGGATCTTTGTAGTTAAACACATCTGTCATGGCCACAACACTGTGTCCATTTATTCTAGTTTAAATGCTGCATGCTTTCAAACTCTGACAGACAGCTAAATCTACTGGCTTATATTAGAACTAAGCCACTGTGTGATTGAATATTAGTTAAATCCTCGTCATGCTACTGAGATTTGACCTATAAAAAAACATATCTTTAATTGGAGTACAGAGGCAACACGTCTGACCATTTATATTTGACTTAATTGAATTAGTTTGTCACATTTCTAGTCAGTTATCATATGAGGTCAACCTAAAGAGACAACTATGTAGCGCTATTATTTAACAAAACATTTTAAGTTGGAATGGATCCAATGTCAATTGGCATCATTATGTCATAGCATTTGAACATCTCTGGGCAAAGCATACAACAATGTATAAATAAAATATCAGAGTGAGTTTTGTTTATTTTCTATACTTGGCCTGCCTGCTATCCCTCCACTATAATAAGGACAAAGTAAGAAGCATTGTAATTGAAGCTGAAGTTAAGTGAAGAAAATACGAGAGAATTGGTGCAATGTTTTAGAATCTGTGGAGAGTTATATTGACTTCTATATGCATTATTCTCTACAGTGAGCTTCCTGATTAATGCAGAGGAGTATTTAAGTGGCGCCAGGAGGACAGATGTTTGATAAAACATCTCTAATTAAAATCTGTGTTTCCTCTCTGTTAGTCTTTGTATATATTATCTGTATTTTACTTAGCTCTCTCGGGAGCAAGATAAATTGCATTAATTAAGTTCAGCTCCCATTTTTTCCTGTTTAGTTATATTTGTGGCTGTAGATTGGCATTCCTGCTAATTGAAAGGCTTGTTAAAGTATCAGCCAAGAGACTTCAAAAAGCCCATCTGTATCCATCGTTTCTCCACATAACTCGCCTTGCAGATGTCCTCTGCAAATGTTTGGTTTTCTCCTCTGTTGTGTCCTCTTAGGGTGTTCTGGTGGAAGCAAAAACACAGTTCATTAGTCTGACCGTCCCTGAGCAGCGACGGTATAAGGGACAGGGGTGAAGGAGAGGCAGTGCTATTATTTTAGCAGTGATGACAGCGAAGGTTTTTATTAATCGTTTTTCATTTGTGCCTTTGAGCTCCACAAGTTTCCCTGTAGACGCTGCTGTGCCTCACAGTCACCCTCTCACTCATATTCCAAACCCCTCCGCAGTGAAATTAGATTTTATGATTGTGGGTCATTGCTTCCTGACTGCTGTATGCCAGGGATATATAAAAGTTATCCGTACTTCTCTTCAAACCCCGACAAAATTTGAGCAGTACATTTAGAAATGACAGCATGAAGTATTGCACTTCTCTGGCACAATTTACCACATCCATATATTTTTTTTTTGAATGCCACTCCATTTGGAAAATGTTATAGAGGGAAGACATTTAAATGCCAAAACAATAATTTTTTTTTTAAGTTCACTTAACTTCAGCTTCAAGCCATTTGTTCCAGTCTGGATTTCTGGGGGATAGGAGAGGAAACGGACATGATGGATGTATGGAGACCCTCATCTTAACACTCTCAACAGGGGAGCCAGATAATGCAGCAGTTCCACTACAGCGCGGAGCTCGCTTTAAGCGTGCCATGTCGTGCCGTACCCGTTTTTGGTTGCGCTTCCACTAGGCCTAGTTACGGCCCGGCCCGGCCCGGGGCCACTTTTTCACGTCTTTTCTGGCCCGATAAAATTGTGGTTCTATCGAGGCCAACAAACAGGGCTGAGTCGGGCTGAGTATGCTAAACTAGAGAGAGGAGCGCTGCAAGGGGGCTACAACTACAACAAGATGGACATATTTGACCGTGATTTAATTGTAATACACGTTTCAAAATGATGCCGAAGTAACAACATACTGATACCGGTTAGTAAAAACCATGAATTAATGCTTTGTCAAGTCTGCAGACAGACGGCAGGGGAAAAACCTTTTAAAATGCGTGTTTTTCTAGGTGGAGATTGGCCAAGCTAACGCAGTATATGTTCCGACCGTCCACACTCACAACAACGGCCTATACAGACATAAATAAACCAGCGACTGTATTCACCATGACACAGGCAGTCTGTGGTTTGTACTTGTTTAACTTTTGTCAAGTTTCTGAACATATATAAGGAGCTGTGAGCTCTGAGTGCTAACAGCTAACGGCTGTGTTGTGTTTCTGGAGTTCTCACTGAAGATGACGTCACGGCTCCGCCTACACTGCGTTACTATAGTAACTACCCCAGTTCCTAAACTGTAATGGAAGCGCAGCATGAAGTGAGTCGGCCCTGTTAAGGCCCAACGCGGCCAAGCCGTACCGAGCCGTACCGAGTGTGGCCGAGGCCGACCGTGTAGTGGAAATGCGCCATACTGGCGCATTTCCACTACACAGAAAGCAAGGACATTACTTGTTTTTTTCTCACACACTCTGGACCCAGAGATAGTTTAATCTTGTATATTATCATTTGATCGGCTTGATGAGTATTGATGAAGCACAAAATGGGAGTGAAATGTAAATAAAAATGCAAATGTTATCAACTTTAAGAATTAGAACAGCTTTTCGTCCATAGATGCCAGATCATTTTCTCTGTGTCTTTATTTTCTCTTCCGTTCTCAGTATCTGTCATGGCTATGGTCCAAGCAGTGGTAGAGGTGACATTTACCCCTACTCTGGACAAAGAGTGCTGGCAGCGTGAATGATGAATGAAGGGAATCGCCTGCAACTCCAGGGCACAGGCCAGATGGATTAACTTGAAAGGCATGGCATTGTAAACCAAATTCAAATTAATCCTTTTTTTGTGTCCCTTGATGGAACAATGGTTCTTTCCTGGGCTTCAGAGAGACATTGACGCTGGGGGGAAAACAGGCCTTCACTATATCCGACACTCTATTCACATCACTGCTCTCAATTACCTGCCACAGAAATAAGGGACTTGCGTACTAGAAAAAATGTCCAGGCAAGATCCACAAACTGAATATATTTGAATACTGATTTATAAATCACATCTAATGCACCTCTGGAAACTGGTTTCATTGCCGGCCAAGTAAATATGTTTTTTCCTGATCTGTCTTGCATCATTAATGTAATTATGGTGTCAGGATTTCCATACAAAATAGTTAGCGGTCATTAGATTCTGTCCCGTTTTTTGGGACATCTATATTTCCCTTGTGGCTCCGATTGTGTTAATAAAGCCTAACAAATAAAAGCTTCAAAAAACTAGCTCTGCAGTAAGAAATCTGTCAACACCCCAGACTCATCCCCCACCCAAAGTTCTGTGTCTTACAATTTTTATGACAGGAGTTTTTACAGTGACCTCAACATCATTATTGTTAAAATATCCCTATCTGCCAGCTTTTCCCTTTTTTCTCTCTGTTTTGTTATGCCCCATGCGGTGTCATATTGTATTCTCTTCAGGAATCTTTATAGGAAAGTCTGTTGGTAAATCACAATTTTTCCATTTAGAACCCCTTCCTAATTCTTCCTCATCCCCCTTGTTTGTGTGTGTGTGTGCCATTGTGTGTGCCATTGTGTGTGCGTAATACGCAGCGGAAGTAGGACAAGAGGTCCCACTGCTCCAGCTTGTATTATTTGACGCGGCTATTCATTAATTATCTTCCCTGCGCAGTCGTCCTTATCGTTCTTTGTTTCCTTTTTTGTTGTCTGCTTCAAGCACCTTGTTCCACACTGTTCAAATCCCAGCTCTTTGTTCTATCATTTGCCTATCCAATATCCTTGGGAATCTTTTAATGAAAATGAAAAAGAGCATAGCACATGGGGCCACTCATTAGAATTGGCTGGATCTCACTCATGTAGAAAAAAGGAGGCATTGGGGACTGAAAGTTAAAAACCTTTAGTGAGATAAACAGTGATTGTATTCGCCATGAGAGGGGATGCATTGAGAAGAAAATCTATTACTAGCTGTCACTTTTTCCTTTTTTTCTTTTCACATCCATCCCTGAGGCTGCTTGTTGCTCACTGGTTTCCAGGACAGATTTATGTTGTGTTTAAGTTGGACAGAAATGTTTGGATTTATCACCAAAGGCTTTGGAGGAGCCTGTACACTTAAGGTACGAACACAAACGCAAACACAGACACACACACACACATCACTGACACCTCCAACTCCTGAATGTCACACATGCTTTAGCTCTGCTGCCCTACTCTGTTGATGGTGGACTAAATGATCCATAGCGGTGTATATGGACCGCACCTCCTCTCATTGGTCACAGACACTTGCATTTTATTGAACACACCTTCTCAGTCCTCACAAATGTTGACTCATATATTATCAGAATTGCCTACCAAAGCAGTGCAATTCATTGCAATCATTTTAATTTGATGACTTTTGTTTTACTCCAGCCGTTCTGGAAAAAAAATGTTGTTTTCCATTCTCATGTATCAGACGTTCAATCCTCAGCTGCTATGTGCCCTCCACTATGGAGGCCTTTTCTGAGATTCTGTCCCAGAGGTGACCCCTCTGGCATCCAACACCGTGGACTATGTGGCATTACGCTAAACCTCAAATGGTTTACTCGCAGAGCTATTAATAAAACAACTTCACTGACAAGCACGACAGTGACAGACTGCAAGAATGCCGGACAGTCAGTTATAGACAAAAAGGCACATGGGGGAGGATTATAGTTTGTACGCATGTTGAAATCTGTTTGTGGAACAGGGTGTGTGGGGTAAACGTTGATATTTGTGCCCTGCTGAGCTTTTGATGAATGGCACTGTATAGCCTTTTACTGCCCTGTGCATTCCTGTGTCTGAGCTGTTTACTGTTACCACACCTCTGTCTTCTGTGTGTAGTGGTAACCAGCATGGTAACACACGGTGCTGTCTATGCCACGAACACTGCCCCAGCGTAGTTATTGTGACCCTGTTTCAAACCTAATTCCCTGCCTGGAGTAGTCGCATACCAGTGGCATAGCTTCATGGCATGAAGCTCAACAGATCTGAAGTGTAGAAAACAAAACAGTGTTGCAGCTGTAGGAAGAAATCAATGGGCACAATTGTGGACATGACAGAGGGGATTTAATGTTCAGCTGTATTTTAAACTATTAGCTACCGTCTTGTTAACCGTCCATTCTGCACAGCTGTGTGTTGTTTTTTCTTGTCTTTCTGTCAGATAGATTCCATGGCTTGTTAAGGACGGATTGAGTGTCAGTGAATCCACATTGGCTTTAGGAAGGACAGTGACCTCTACAACTGTAATTAGACAGGGAGTCTGACCCGGCTCAGTCCCTTCAAGACCAGTTGCAAACCAGACTCCCATCACAATGTGTGGACATTATTGATGTCTTGGGGACAGGTGGGGATGTCATGACGACCTTCAGTGCTCATGTGCATCTGGTTTGTGTGCCTTTGACTTGGATCTCTGGCTTCATATAGGGTCTGCTGCCTGGTTATTAAAATGTTGATTGTTTGAATGTTAAGTGAAGGACATTCTTTTGTATCACTCTTCAGCTTCTCTAAAGGACTGCAACTTCAGTATTGGGTGTTTTCACCTTCTAAATGACACTGTTTAAACCAAGTGTTTAAACTTCCTGTCGTGGAAAAATGCTAATGACAGAAGGGGAATCGTTCAAGAGTTTAAAAGACACATTCCCCCCCATCTAGCCAGTTTACTATCTTGGCGCCATCTTGGCATGTCCACTAGTCAACATTTGTGGGAAGAAAGAGGAAATTCAGTGTTCAGTGACAACTGTGAAATCATCTGAGATGGAGGTAAAGTGGAGGATTAGGCTGGGATGGGGCCAGAAAAGTGCACAGTGACTCAGGGAGAAGGAAAGAGAGAGAGAGAGGAACCGTTCCCAGCTAAATGGACTGAATAGATTTTTAGAGCCTCTGTAATTGTCTTTCTCTTTGTCTGCTGTTCTGGAAAAGCACCCACTCCTCCTCCTTAGCCTTTTCGTTCTCCTTCAAATTGAAGTTCTTTTAGCTTTGTAGAGCTTTTGCCAAATCTTATATGTGATAACCAGAAATGAAATCGTTAATACTTTTTGTTGTGGAGACATTTTGCTGATTCCTTATCTAACTCTTAACTCTTTCTCATTGAACTACTTCTGGCTGCTTTTTTACTGTGCCGTTTCAAGTTGTTTATCTCCCTGTTGGCATTCTCACAGATACCGTGGTATATGCAGCAATATGTTGTGACACACATTACACTTTCATGCTGCTCTCTTCTCCTCTCTCACCTGTCTGCTTCCATTTATTCACAACATCCTTTTTACAGTGTTTTTTTCCCCCTCAGAATGTATTTCAGCATCCTTTCTGTGACAAACATAACAGGGGTTTCTTTGGAGCTATTAGCCCCCCAATTTGATCTGCTTTCAATTCATTCCTCCTGTCACCTTCTTTCTCCCTTTCTCAGACCCTCTGTCCATCATCTGTCCATCATCTGTCCAATTCCCCTTTCAATTCTCTTCTAACCCTGTGTCCCTCTTCTACCTCTGATGTAGGGTTTTTCGATTCATGTTGGCATCTAGCAGTGGTACCATTTCTTCTTTTCCCTCCAGCTTGACTCCACTGGATGACTAGAGCCCTTGTTAAGGTGTTGTTGTGGTTTGTTGGCCCCGGCCGTTTCTCAAGGGGCTCCTTCAGCTTGTCTCTCTTCTCTGAGTGTCCCTGGCCCCCAACTTCCACTCCCCTTTCCCCACAAAGCTGCTGTCAGTTCGCAAGCCACATGTGTCAGGCTTCAAGCCCTTATTTAAGACCCAGGCCCTGCCTAGGCGTCACTGTTCCAGCAACAGTGAGGGCACCATGAAAGAGAGGGTTTAGGCAGTCATTCAGAAGCCCGGAAAGACACGGACGAAGGCTGCACTAGGAAAGTGATGGATATAAAGCATATGCACTCTCATTGGAACAATTGCTCTCAGCCCAGCTGACACCGTGAACTCTACAAAAAGTAGTGTTTTTGTGAAGCGGTAGAGTGACTATTCACCCACATAGA
This sequence comes from Trematomus bernacchii, assembly GCF_902827165.1. Lineage (NCBI taxonomy): Eukaryota > Metazoa > Chordata > Actinopteri > Perciformes > Nototheniidae > Trematomus > Trematomus bernacchii. The sequence continues at coordinate 8,561,776 of NW_022987851.1, read as the reverse complement.
GTGCCCCCAGTTCATAAGGCTTTATAAAAAAGTGTGAATATGGTAGTTTGGCTGGAGGGGACAGTGGAGCTCAGCCAGACCCTCGCACAACAGCCTCTCTGTTAGGCTTTCCCTCTCTCTCAACAGCGAAGGAGCCCAGACACATTAACCAATACAAGCCTCCAATAAAAACACCGCTGGACAATGTTCCCCCTGCTCCACCAGTGGTCTGATACTAGGCTGTATATGAGGCACAGGAAAGCAATGCCCATTCATTCAGTTTCAGTGTATCCTGGGCTCTGTTTTTCTTTATTAGACTTCGGTTAAATAGTGATGACTCTTTCTATACCTCAGAGCACCAGTGAATGTATTTTATTATTGTTTTCTAACACATACTGCATTCAGCCATTAGGGCTCTAGCTGTGTACATGACTGTTTATTGGTTGCCTGCTAACATTGTTTCCGTGGCACTTTGTCACAGCCGCTCTGGAGACACTCAGCAGTCTGGGGATGTTTTGACTTTAAATAGCATGGAGACTAACCAGGTAGAGACGACTGAGCCTGTCAACAGGTCCTTAAAGTCTCTGCGTTGGGGGGGTCACAGGAGACAGAAGCTCTAATTGACAATCAGTGATGAGTGTCTAAACAGAGTGTTATTACAGGGCTCCCAGGGCCTTGATCAGCCAGTGTGGAGAGACAGGCAGACTGGAGGGGGCATTGTGGGAGAAAGAGTTGGTCAAGACATAAAAAGTATTGTCCTTCGGTTGCATGGGAAGACTGCCACTTAATCCTTAAAACTGCTGTAGCTTCACACGGCACAAAGGAAAACAAAATGATAGAGGTTATTGCAACGTCTGACCGTTGGCTGGACTGTATTCTGTCTCTGTTGTCGCCTTGAGATGAGGGCTGTAGCTTGGAAGTGGGCTGGATAATGATGGTTTCCACAGCTGTAAAGGAAAGAAAAAGCAAAAACGTTCAGTTTACTGTTGTTATGAGAGCCTAGCCAGCTGCAGTTTGTGGACAAAAATGAACTCAGACACAGACAAAGTAAAAGGGGGACAGGGCAAATTAACATTGTTGCCAAGACCCAATTTGACTATAGGAGTTAGAATTTCCTCACTGTGGTCAGGAGGCAATATTGGGCATGAACGGTTTGAATTATAATGTTGAACATGAGTGCTAGTAGATGTTTGAGGATAATGCCTATAATAGTAGGCATTTTTAGTGGCATTTTTAGTGATTTCACATTTCAGTACTTCCCACACGAATAATAATAAACGGTAAGCTTCATTTTGAGCATTCGTTAAAATGTCACAAAAATAAATATTTTCTTCATTTTATATATTTTCATTATATGTATTTTCCCAGTGCTCCATAACCCTGCGACATACAATATGGATACACAGCATTCTTTGCACTGAAATGTTCACGATCCTTGCTGTGGATCTTCCCTCCTGGCAGGTATATCTGCTCAAAACCTCCCTTGCTGCCTTCCTTTATCCTCTTTTAATTAATGTATCTCCCAGGGCACATAGTGTGCAGTAATTAAGAGCTAATTGCACACAAGGTCAGTGGATTTATTCATTTAGCCGTCCATTTGTTTTGAAATCAGTCTGTTAGTTTTTCTCCCTCACTGTTTGGCACAGCCCTCCACTCCTCAGTCGGAACAGAGCCTCATATGTTAAGCGTAGGTGGCGATGGCCGTGAGGAGGAAGCCAGTGACACCTAGAAGCTTCTACTAGCTTGGAAGGCCTGTGGGCCCTTGTGCTCTTTGTTGGCTGGTGTAATGCGGCAGGTTGCATTGGGACATGCAGTCTCAGGAGGTGGTTTGTGGTGCTTATATGTGTGTTGGGTGTAAACAGCGATGTGCTTGGGTCACTGTAATAATAACCCACTGCCGCCCATAGTTGCTAACATCCTTCTTGGTTCGACAGATTCATTTGTCTCTTTCTCCTCATATAAATCTGTTTTAGTTGAACAGATTTATGTTTCCTCCTGGTTTGCTTTAATCAGGCTGCTCTTTTGTCTCTGCCAGATGGGGAGATGGTCCCTGTGATCTCCTTTGTTTCCTGTGCCGAGTGCTTCATCGCTTCATGTTCCGATTTTTTGTGTTTTATTATTACACCATTAAACGTAATCACACAAATGCACACACGTGTCCTTTCTCGCGCAGCGACACACACAAACTCACAATCTCATTCATAAAGGAATGGCCAAACAGACAACCCACATGCCCTCGCACGTCGACAGTCAGTGGGGTTTCTGCTCAGCATGTGTGCAGTAGCCCACCTTGCCTCTGTCATGTTTTCCATATTGAAGTAGCTGTGTGGTTGGCTCCTGCTGGTGGCAGGGTAGGGGCCCTGTCCCTGGGCTGTGCATGTGGGCTTAATCCCCTCATTAACTCGGCCTTCACTGGGCGCAGATGGCATGTTGGCACTAAAACACAGTGCACGCACACCCCTGTCTCCTACCACTGTCAGACCTGGAGATCCCCTGACTAGTATAGTCTCATTACTGTTAATGGATCGCTGACGGTCTTGACTATACTCATGCGTTTGAATGTGTATGTGAACGTGTTTTCTGTTCATGTTGTTTCATTAAGGTTGTTAACACTGTTCATTTGTCTACTTAATGAAGACTGATGATGTGATTTGTACCGGGCAGTTGCTTTAACTGTCATTTACAATGTTTTTTTAATAATGTTTCTTTACAGTTAATATTGAAGCAACCCCCCTTATTTGTGTGCTATACAGTAATGTAACATTATGAAACATGACATTAACACGTTGACTGCATACACTGCTTATTTCATTCCTTTCCCTTTGTCTTTCTTTGATAGATTATTGGAAAAGGCATTTTGAATACTCCACTCTCTTAAGTGCCACAAGTCCCCCTGATTACCAGAGGTCCTAAAAGACATCTACAAGGCTCTCAGCAAAACTGACTCTGCCAGCACATGAAATAACAAACTGTTAAAAACGTTTTCATAAATGTTCCACCAACAGACTGAGGGAAACTATGAGCAAACTGACAAAGACACAACACTCGAGGTGCTAGGAGCTATTGCACTGACGAAAACCAGAAACCCTCTATTCCTTTGAGAACGTGCAGTTGTCTGCACTCTGCTATGGGCTATATGGGCTGGCACTGCAGTTAAATGTAACATGTGTTTATAAAATGTCCAATAGCACTTCTTCATTTGCTTATTTCTAGCAGTGCACTGACATAATTGATTTCACTAATTCCATTTTCCTGTAATAATAACCAAGGGTGGTGCTGAACAAGACTGAACATACACTTTTATTATAAAGGAGAGGAACAGATATATGGAGCTGGACTTGGGCCAATCATGGACAGATGAAAGGCTGGTGTGTGTGTGTGTGTGTAATTCTGAATGTGTGTTTGACTCCCTGAGTATGTGTGTGTGTGTGTCTGTGGAGGTCATTCTGGGCTTCCTGTTGACAGCTGCCGGCTGTGTGCAGATTTACTCCGTGGCAGATGCTGCTGAGGGACACAACTCGATCTTAAGTTTATGTTGTACCATTTGGCCGCATCTATTTATGGACCAGGACTATACAATTTGAATAGGTAGACTAAACAAAGCTGCTTTCAGTTGTAAAAATGTCTTGACAATGCATGCTTTGCATGTGTTGGCTGTTGGGTGGTAGCCTAGTTGTTAGCTTGGTTGGACACCCTCATTACCAGACACACAGGAAGGCACGGTTGATTTCTCTCTACAATAGGGCTTGTTGGGTCTTGAAAAAGAAAATCACAATAGACTCGCTGTGACATCCTGGTGCCTCCTTTCATGTTCTCCTTCCTCCTGTCCATGCCTCCTTCCGTGCTGCAGTTCTGCTCAATGTCTTTACAATGTGATGTCACATGTAATTTGTATCCCTGCCTGAGATTCTGTGAAAGAGGATAAATCTGGATATTCTCAGTGGGTGAGTGAACACTGACACAGCTCTGAATCTGGTCAAGTATGTCAAAGACTGGTACCAAATCATTGTCCCTTGAGATATGACGAATGGTCTGGCTTTCCTCATGTAAATATCAAAGTCCATTCATGTTGGAGGGCCCTGATCCAAATCTAGGAAGCTTTTTTTTGAGAGATCATCTCAGCTTATTCTTGACTTGCACTTACAAAACACTCACTGCCTGGGTCCTTTACTAACCCAACTGAGTGACTTATGGATTTGATGAACAAAGCACAAAAATGTTTGTACACAGATTATAAAATGCAACATGGAAGTAATTAAGGGTTTTCCACATAGAAATAAAACTACATGCTACAAGCAATTCCCCAGAATAAATTAAAAGATGGCTATTTGATGGAGGGAGAAAGCAATTCAATTGACAGATAGGTATTTTGTAACGCATTGAAAATGCTTTTTGTTTATTCCACCACTTCCCTTTGCTTTCCTCTCCTCCCCTCTCCTCCCCCCAGACACATACAAAGCCTGCCGAGCAACTGAGCAGGTTAGGCCTTGCTCTGAGCCACAAACACAGATTCCGTTTCATTGCTCAAACATTTACCATTTTGTTTGCTATGTATCAGCCTGCAGTTTGACAAAGGCCGCTATTGTACCTGTGGGACATTTTTGGCTTTTCTTTTCTTTCTCAAAGCTTCAGTGCTGCATTCTGGAACAGGGTTACATGACCAATACGTTTCACTCTGTGCCCACAACAATCAGGGCTCTTTTGTTCAAACAGGTTTTTTTTTTTGTTGCAAACCCTTTCAAAAAGATGAAAAGGAGAAAACAAGTTGATTGCATGTTACTCTAAACCAACAAGACACATGCCGGTGTTTGCTGTGTTTTCTTCTGCTACTGTCGAGCTTTGATTTCAATGTCTTGGCTTGTTCAACATTTCCTTTATTTTTTAGAGAGTAGGCTATGTTAGCCAACTCACACATGGGTGGCTTCAAATATCATTGAGTGAAAATTGAAACAAATTGAAATGTACTGTACTGTATATTACTAGAAATATTGCCAGGAAAATGTCAGTGAACTGTGGATAGCTCGTTTTTGTTTAAAACCCAGACAGACAGTGTGTGGTGCGTTGCTCTATCAGGATCTGGTGAGCATAGCTATCTTTGGATAGAATACTTGAGGTTTCAAAAACACATTTGTGTCTCTATTAGTCACTTCCTGTAGGCAGGGGTTTTTCACACATGAGTTTTAATCTGATAAACAGACTAGATTTATGGGGTCCTGGATGAAATGGGGGACTTTTCTCTCATTACAGTTCAATCTTTTTAGTAAGCGTCAGACAATTAATCAACTGCTCTAACTTTAAGCAGATGTTTCCGTTAAAGCTCTTGGTTCTCTGATTTATATTATTTTGTGGTCCGTTCATAGGATATAAACATGCTAATATTACGCAGTGTTTCCATGGGTAAAAAAAATGGAGTTACATATTTTCCTTAACTTTTTCGCAATATAATCTGAATGTTGGGTGCATCATTTTTGAATCACCCAGTTATAATACTCTTTACTGAATGACCTATGTCATGTGGAGAGAAATCCTGCATTTTATCGGTGAATCTCTGTTTTGAATATCCATTTTCATGTGCTGGTATGTTTGTTGTAACGCAGTTCCTATTGGGGAGGCAGGGACAGGCTAAATGAGAGCCAGACTGTTTTCTGTGAGCCCCGTGGGGTTAGTCGTGTTGACGAACAATATCCTGGCCTCCTTGGTCCATGGCTCCTAAGTGCCTCTCAGCTACATGACCTCCTTTTCTCTCAGCATCACTCTGTCATCAAACTACTTATGCCAGTCCCCCACTATGACAGCTGTCCTTTCATCAAACATAGCCCTTTCAGATAAATGAAGCCTGAATAACAGTGACACTGCTTTGTTGACAAGAGTCAGAGTGAATGATTTTAGCTGCCAATTTGGAGATCTAGGTTATATTAGGCTTCAGGGCGCTTTTGCAACCCCCTTATTTTTTTATCAAAGTGAAATCGAAACTCCTACAGACGGTCACACATCTTTCCCTTTACCTGGATTCAAGACTATGAACCTTGGCAAGATGAATGATCATAAACAGGATATTAGGTCATCTTCTTTATGAGTCAGGCCGGAAAGTACCACAGTGTCAACTCTTCACCGCCTCTGCCCTCTCCTTATCACACATTGACTTCTTATCAGCATTGAGTGCCTCCAATATTGACCTTGTGGGAGAGGCCTTCGGCCTTGCCCCTGCACAGAGCTCAGAGTGATTGTCGGCCATTGTTTGCCATTCGTTACTGATCTCTCAAAATCGATTAGGGCATTGCTTACTCTGTTGGCAGAGGTTAAGTGTCTTAATGCCGACTTGATTTATGCATTCTCTCTCAATGACGGTGGTAACAGAGATGCCCTTTGAACATATGACTAACGAGTAGGATTACAAAATCCAGAATTTGACAGACATGGGTGAATATCTGCATGGCATATTAAGCCTCCAGGTTGAAATGCAGAATAAGTTGGAGAAAGAGCTCCTTTTCCTGTTTCTTGAGTTGTTTTCAAAGAGGTGTCAGGGCAATTGTCCCAAAGAGTCCTTCTTCTCTAGGTTTCATCATAATCCGAACTTTACACTTTCTACATACTGACAACTCAGAGATGGAAGGATTAGGATGCACACTCAGACAACCTGACATGTAACGCCAATGTGAGGAAATAAAAAGTCTATGTATTTAATTAAATGAATAAAGAAACCCTAAGAAGAGCACAGTGTGTTTGAAAAAGTATACCTTGGCTTTTTCAGTTATATTGTTTTTGGTGTGTTTTTAAGACTGTATACCAAGCTCTATAACCTTCTCTCAATAATAAGTTTGGGACAGCTGCTAAAGTAAGAAAAGTTTTCGGGTGTATGATTGGATTCGTTGTCCTCCAAGGATTGTGTAGAGCATCTATCTCAAGATATCTTTTTTTTCTCTAAATGTGTTTCTGTGATTGGAGTGCTGTGGACCATCCCTTCATGTGAAAGGGGAAAAAGGGAAATTTGGACCAGCTCATACCACATAAAGGATACACTTGGCTGGCTTATTGATTTCCCCCTTCCCTACCTCCCTTGCCCCTCCCCTCTGTCCATCCATTCCTCTTTCCCTCTCCAATAGACTGCTGATGAGCCCGCTCCCCACAGACCCGGCCAGCCACAGTCAGTCAGGGTTCTCTTCGTCCATCTTTAGCCCTGCTAGGCAGAAGATTTCTCCCGAGGCCAAGGGGAACAAGGCATATTCTGTTACAGCCAGCGCAGGAGAAAGAAAAACGTACTGTTACTAGATATGAGTGAAATCAAATCTCTTCGGCTTGCCTGGCAGCTATGACCATTCTCCATGCAGAAAGAGAATGTCAGGATTGAGGGAATGGAATGTAGTTACTCACAGTGCACCTGACAGATTTATAGGTCTGTCAGTGTTTAAAGTAGATCAGATGAACTATTTTATTTTATTAAGAATCTTATTTCCATGGGGAGCAGGTTAGGAAATGAGAGGTTGAAACAGATACTTCTCCAAGGTGTACTTTTTTTTTAGTGTGCTAACTGCCTCTTCTTCAGGTGGCTGTTGTTGCACCAGTCTACACTACAGGACTGATGCCGCCTGGTGTCCTGTCCCCTCCTTATGCTCTGAGTATCTAATATCTATCACTCGCTGCAGAGCAGAGGGGAGTGCATGCTCACTCTGAAGCTGCTCTCAGATGTCTAAACTAACATTCAGCCTGCACTTCAAAGCACTGTGGGCGTTGACACACTGCCCCTCTTTGTGTTAGCGTGTATCTGAGTAAATTGAAATTGAGGAGCGAAAGACAGGGCAGAGAAAACAAAGGGCTATAAACAAACCTTGAGTCAGGCTCCATAGCAGCTGGGGGTGTCTTGTGAGGCTGCGGTGTTTGCTCCAGCAGTGTGACAGATGTACTGCAAGCCCCTGCAAGCTTCTTTTATTGTATGTGTGTTTTGTGTCTGTGTGTAAGTGGTTGAACGAATATAGTAAGGAGGAAAAAAAAGACATTCCAGAGGGTGAGCTTGGCAGATCAAGCCATAATATGCACTTCGCTGACCACCTTAGACTGAATCAAATACAAAATTGATGTCTTTCTCTCACTCTTTCTTTTTATCTCACACAATAGAACACTCACACATAGCTGGCTGGTATGCAGCAGCCCATCAGAGGACCAGTCACTAACGAGAGTATGTAGCACAATCACAGCTTCCTTGGGCAGTGGTTCAGGTTTGACAGTTTTTTATTTATTTGTTCACCCACCAACATGATGCCGGATAGCTGGCAGCCCCACTAATTGGATGGTAGTGTATTTGCGTGGAGCTTACTGTCCCTCCATAGCCCTTCATCTGGGCAGATGCTGCGGATATGGTGGATGTTGATGTGAGATGCCGCAAGCTTCATCATCTGGTATCAGTCACTCTGTAATTGGAACAGCTCTGGTGGTTCGTTGTAGCCTTCCCAGGCCCTGTTATAACCCCACCCACGGCCTAATGGTGGATGGGGCTCTCCATTCCCAACCATGTGTGGAGGAAGATTCTTGGAGGAGGAGGAGGAGGAGGAGGAGGAGAAGAAAAAAGGGGAAAAGGGAGGTAAAGAAAATGATCCAGAGGAGGAGGAGGAGTGTGATCTCCTGCTTCCTGTCCTGGGTCTTGATGGTACCCGTCTGGTTGCCAGGCTGCTTGCTCCTTCAGCTCCTCCCCCAATCCACCACTGCTTCACATCCCCCCCATTCCCCCTGTCGCTACCGCTAAAATTATGATGGATTGATCTCAGTCAGCGGAAATGGCTTTTTAACGCCCACAGTTTTTGGTTGTACAAAGATGGGGGCAGGGGTTTAAAGTTATTTGTTGTTTTTGTAAAAGGGTGTTTAAATTATGCTGTGACAAAAAATAGTTTTCACAAACAAATATAAGCTGAGTTTGAGATAGATATTTTTAGATTGATCCACTCCCCCCAACTTCCCTAAAACCAAAAGCATGTATTTAAATATGTGCATTTGCTTGTGGGCACATGTTTGTGAACACATGTGCATAATACCACGTGTGTGCGGGTGCATTACTGTGTGTGCGCGCTGCTTATAAAAGGCATCTTGTGGAGCTAATTAAAAGGCCTTGTGTAGGACAGAACCATTCATCTTAGTGATGGGCCCAAGCTGTCACTTAACCCACAGTCCTGTGGGGGAATGAACTGCAGTTGCAGGATAAAAAGATACAACACACACCCTCTTTCTCACATCTGGAGTTAGGTTTAACACATATATCTAGTTTTTACTTCAATGTTGTTCATTCAAATATTCAAATGAGTGGTTTTCCTGCTGCTCATCCCTCCTTTGCAACTTGATCCATGACGGAAAGATTTTCCTTCCCCCTATCAACCTTCCCCCACTAAAGGTGACAAGAGCAGTTAATGTTGAGATGTGCTGCCTTTGACGTAGGTATTAACATATTCACCAGTGTCCCTCTAGATTCTCTGTACTCAGCATGGTTTTTGGATCACAGGGCAATTTTATCAGCTTTGATGAGACTGCCAAAGAATGCTGGCAATGGAATTTGTAATGATGCCTTTTTAGTATGCATCTCATGCCTGCATATCCTCTGGCCTTCCTTGCTTGCCCCCTGCCCCCTGCTCCACGGGTGAACCCAGGCTGCCCGTCCCCTTGCCCTCTCATTACCACTGCAGGCCCAGGGGTGCTGCCAGGGCACCAGAGGTGAAGCAGCTGGGTCAGGGCACAATGACAGCCAGCTATATGGTTAAAAATGACACTCCACATTCCATGGATGAGCAAACATAATGCTGTCTGTTATTGATTATGAATCATGGAAATTGATTGGGTTTCTCTTCCCTGCATAACAATATGTGCAGCTTTAGCGTGTGTATTCCTATTTCAGGACTGGTTGGTTCCAAGCAGCTATATGATGCACACATTTATCAGTCTTATCAGTGGCAGTCATTTCTCTCAAGGGGGATGTGCAAAGACATTGGTAGTTGCTGAGTTTGGTTTTCCAGAGCTCTTTATTTACTGGGTTTGGTTGAAAAAGTCCTGCAAACCAGGATATATTTGCAGTGGTGAATGGTAAGAAGGAATACACGCATGACCTGGACATCACTGTGAAGTATCCTTCATCACATGTGCTAGGAGACAGCCGTAGCGGTGAAATGTTTGCTGATTTAAAGTCACTCTGACATTTTGACTGATTGTTCCCACCATGCATCAGGGTCATCCCAGGTCTTTCTGCCCCTTGCTCTGAAAAGCCCTCCCACCAAGCAACAATAGTAGTTTTTCTTCCGTTGTTGCGCCATTCAAGATCAAATTACAATAATTATATCCTCTGAAAGGTCTTGGCACATCGAGACCTGTCTAAATCCTATAAATCCTCTTGTGGACAATAGGGTACAGCGCGTACATGCATTTTGAATCAAAAGCCGATGAGAACAGGAGGTGCTGATATTTCACTCAGCACAGGTGTTGAAAAATGAGGTCTTACCGGCTTGAAAAATACTTAGAGTAAGGGCAATGTCAGCTTCTATCTTTTTTTGTTCTCAGAAGTAACAATGCCATGACCCTGGTCTCCCTCTGCGCCCGTTTGTTGGTCTTTTTAGTGTGTGTGTGTGTGTGCATGTTCAGGGGATGTGTATGCTTGAGAGTGTGTTGCAACACCTGCAGGGCACATAAAAGCAACATGTGTGTATATGTGTGCTTTTTTATTTGTTTGTAGGTGAAAGAGGTCAGACCCTGAGGGGGTCTGGTGCACTGAGACACATAGGGAGCAAGGGGTCACTGGGAAGGGGAGGGGAGGTAGGAACCCTCACCTCCACATGAACCTTAAACCAGCGAGAGACGAGCGAAGAGAGAGATGGGGGGGTGAGACTTGAGCTTGAACATACGTCTGCAGGGCCTCAGACAAATGATAGGGATTTCCTCTGCCTTACTGACCACGTCTGACTGTCTAAGCCCTTATCTTTTATCTGTCTGTCTGCTGTTTTCAGGAATAGAACATGCCATCTAACTTACCTGCTTGATTGTCATTGCTTAGAGTAAAGGTAAACAGAGATTGAGAGAACATTGGTGGTAATGCGGGTTGCCAAACTATTTGTTTACATTCCTAGTAATTATTATAAAATGTGTCCCAGGAAATGAGCAATAATTATTGTGAAAATAAGAATTTTTTTGGCACAGCACACGTTCTATTTCAAGTCTGTTTTACCAGCAGGTGGAAAGCCGTTAGAAACTTTGCTTTTTAATTTGAACAGTTTGCTGTCACAAAGCTTTATGAATCTGTTCCAATAAGGACGCTCTGTTAGATTGTGGGACTTCTCATGGTGTGAAATGTGAGTGAGAATTGGATCTGTTAATGGAGTGAAGCAGCATGAATCTCTCCACAGGGTAGGCCTAATGTCGACAATGCAGAAAGAGATATCGGCTTCAGTGGTGTGTGTGTGTGTGTGTGTGTGTGTGTGTGTGTGTGTGTGTGTGTGTGTGTGTGTGTGTGTGTGTGTGTGTGTGTGTGTGTGTGTGTGTGTGTGTGTGTGTGTGTGTGTGTGTGTGTGTGTGTGTGTGTGTGTGTGTGTGTGTGTGTGTGTGTGTGTGTGTGTGTTTGTGTGTGTTGCCTGATGGATGGACAGATCTGAGGTTAAAGAGGGGTCAGCCTGTTTGTTTTGTTGCGTTTAGGTGGAGATGGGGCGAAGTGGGCCTCAAATCTTTACTTTGTGTTAATAAGGTCTGTTTGCCACACTTCATCACCATACCTCAAAGTCTGATGGGATGTGTGTGCAACCTCCCCCCTACATCTCTCTCTCTCTCTCTCTCTCTCTCTCTCTCTCTCTCTCTCTCTCTCTGTCTCTCTCTCTCTCTGTCATGCACCCCCTCCAGCACACATATACACAAACTGCTAAATAAAACGAGGTGTGTTGAAAGATCTTTGATCACTATCTTCAGGTAAGTGTGAATGATTGTATGTCCTAAAAACTAATTGGTCCCCCTTGGTTGCAGTAAGCTGCATATCAGCAGTGTTCCTCAGCACTTGACAGTCTCTTCATCTATCAGCAGAACATCCTTGAGCTTCCCTGCCTGCCTGTTGTCATGCCATTATTCCTGAATGTAATGTCTTACCTTCAGTGGAATCACTAAGTCTCACTGGGACAGGAAGAAAACACACCGATGGCCGACTTCACAAATAAAAGTGAATACACACTCATAGACCCTATTATCCTTGCGTATCATCTCATTCTTCACTAAGCTGTTATTACTGATAGGATTGAAATTGGTTGCCACGGCTGGCCTTGTGACCTGTGCAGTCTTTTTTAGAGCAGTATATGAGGATCAGTTATCCATAATGGGTTCTATAAGTCATGTTTGCTACTGTAGGTGACCTGCTGTACAGTCGGTCTAATAACTTACATTGGCAGGTTTCGCTACCAGAGGGTATGTGGGAATTGCTGACCCATCATCATCAGAAACAAATATGTGTTTCTAGCTCGCTTTATCAAGGTTGATCTCATCAATCCTTCTGCAGGAAAACTATTGTGCGTTTGTAAGCGTGCCAATTTAGTTTTTTGTTTCCCCAACACTGCAGCTCTTATGCTCAAATTATTTTCACCAGCAGCTGTTAAGGTGTGCTTAACGTTCAGCACTGGTGGAGCTGGTCAATTGCCAAAAGTCCCAGACTGTTGTCATTTACCAGTTGTAAATGTGACAAGCTGCATTTCTTAACATTACCATATGTGTCCAGTCAACATCCCCAAGATAAAACAATGTTCTTGGGTTGTTTAATTATTCTAAAACATCAAATCAAAGACTCAAGTGGGGATTTCTCCCCATCACCTGTGTGAAGATGCTTCTGCTAACTCCCTGTGCATGGATGTCAGCCTCTACTGTAATGAAACTCAATGTAATTGCCAAAGCCCTCACCTGGAACAAGAAAGATCACTGGGCCCTATCCTCACTTTCACGCCAGACTGTCCTGGCAAATAAACTCCATATTTGTTCGCTGTGGTCTCCTGCAAACTCCACATTTATCTTCTTAGCCTGACTTGGCTTATCTAGGTTCCAGCATGTCAACCGTAGAAAATTATCATATAAAGGGATTCCATATCCTAGCTTTGAGCTTTGAGTAGAGTATATGTGTATTTGGCTATTTCTCTGTGTAAACACATATTTGTCTTTGTGGTTGAGTGTTCACATGTAACGGAACATGTTTGTACATGCGTATTTCTTCAGAATGAGATTCTTAATTTTGGTGAGCAGTCACGCGAGATGAATCTGCGTGGCATCCCTTTTTCCAGCCTGAGTCTACCTTTCTATTAGATAAATGGATATATAGATACTGCTAATTTGTCTATGTCAACCTTGTGCACAAAGGCACCTGTTATCAGCACATTTCTGCAGCCAAGTGGTAGTCTGACAGCTGGATTAATCCTCTTTTTTATAACAAATCACCACCCTCTTAACCTTTCAATAAAGCTTGGAGGAAAGATGGATAAGACGGGCCGAGATGATCACACAAGATGATAGTGTTGGTTTAATGAGCCCTGTGCTAACATTAGTAGTGATGTCTTTCAAAATACTTTTATTTATGTCTTCCTGCATGCTACCTGTACACGATCGGCCTTTTAAAACCAACCAATCCTTCTGAGCCTGAACCTTGCCATTGGTAAAGGGGCAGAATCTCTGTATATATATATCCATGGCAGCGGTGTTGATGATAAACTGTGCACAGAGAGAGAGAGACGGTTTTCTGAAGGATGAAAGCATTCCCATCACACATTTCCCTTGGGATGTGGTTGCTCTCAAAGGAGCCCTCCTGTCGACAGAGATTTGGGAGATTCCAGAAGACCTTAAGAACCCACCAACATGAGGGAGGGCAATGGAAATAGAAGAAAGAGAGGGACGTCCATAAGACGCATAAATGTATTCTCATCAAAGTGAATATTTCCTCTATTCCCCACTCTTTAAATCTTTTATGTATTTCCTCTGACAAAACACTTCTTTCAGGCGTGATTCTCTGACAGATATGTTGGTGATAATTAGGCTCACAATAAAAGAGCCCCATACATTAAGGATATCCTCTTTTTTTACATTTCCTTTCAAGGGGAACTTTGGGTAACTTTTCCTCTTAAGATAAAAAGAGCAAATTGACAACTTCATATCTGTCTGTGAGTTCTTCCTTCCTCCTCTCTTGCTCATACTTAACTGGCTTGTCTTTCCACATGTTTCCCCGCACCTACTCATTTTGAAGCTCTGCTCTGTCATTACCTGGTACAGAGGCGGGTTCATGGTGAGTTTTGTACTCTGTAGTTTCCCTTCCTTCCTCTCATATTTGCCCCAAATGCAAATAACCGTCATGCTGGAGGAGCACTGCTTCCCTTTATCTGCTCCTTCGTCTCATGGTAGCGTTCTCTTTTCTCACCACTGCTCCATCAGGCAGGCAAGTAAACGCAGCCTGAAGTGCATGGTGTTTACACTTATCTGTGTGCTGTTCACCATGAGCAGTTGCATTGCATAGCCCCGTTACATGGAAAGAGGCAGTGAATGCTCTGCAGACTGGAACAACGTTCTCTCGCTCACTTAGATCTGGTCCACATCTGCTGCAGGAGTGCTGCTTACTGATCAGTCGAATGTAATTACTGCGTGGTTAATGACAGGTTTAATGCGAGTCAGATCAAGTGTTTGTAATTTGATGTTAAAATAGGTTTGGAGTGAGTGAGTGTTTGGTTTTGTTTAAAGTTTGACATGTCCTTGTCTAAAGGTGAGAGTTCATATCTTCAAATAGTCAGGTCGGTGTGGGTGGTTATTTTCCACAATTTGACGCTAAAGCTCTTCTTAAATAGATGGTTCTAAAACGTGCTTGCCTTGGAAGCTAGGTCACTACGCATGTGTGTTAAACATATGCACAAGCTAGATTAGTTGGTTTTCTATTTTAAATTCTCCCAAGGAGAAAAGCAAGGTCAGTGGCGTTACACTTGAGCGTAAACAGCCATTTGAATGTTGTGCTGTATTTAGACAGGTGTTTGAAGGGCGGTATAAGTGCATCTAAGTAGTGTTTACACATATTCCAGTGAACCTATCATATTCCATTGGCCACTTTCCCACTGGTAAATCATCAACATTGTCTTTCCAATCGCGCTTTCCACACAGTTTATTATGCAAATTGCAGTGTATTCATAGTGGTGTTAGGCGAGTGTGCATAATGTGGGAGAGCACACGTCGGTGCGTACATGGGTTTATACACAGTTATGTGTTTAGATTTTAAACACGATTTAAGACATTGCTTACATACATGAGCTACTTTTTTGTTTTTCCCATTACACACATCTGATCTGTCATCTGTTTGTCTACTTGTTAAAAACTTAAGTGGGATAGAAACACAAAGTACAGAGAAAATAAGTGAAGCTTGGAGTAGAGAGGGGATATGAGTGTACTGGCCTAGAAGGGGAAGCTTTGGTAGACATAATCTCTTTTATGCCTTTAATTTGGGAGGATTAGTAACCTACATTCTCTCCTCTCATCTCTCCGAGGCCAGCCTTTTATGGATGGACACTGCTCCCTGCTTGCCTTTTTTTTTTACTCCAAAGAATCATTCTTGATTTGCCTAAAATTAGGTGAAAACGCTTACAGTATATTGATGCATGGTTTGATTTTATTCTATTTAAACCTAAGTACCAAAACTAAAAACATTCAATCAATATAATATATATAAAGAACATAATTATATACTAAAATATGTCTGTCTTATATTTGTTTTAAGACATTTTGTGTGTATAAATGCTCAACCTTGCTTATGGTTGTAGCTCCAGGGCAGTGATAAGGGAGGGGGGTGATTGCCAGGTATCCTTAATTTCTTCGAGTCAGTCAGTCGAGTGTGGGGGAGGTTCTGCCATTATACATTTTAAGGGTGCGTTGTGATTATGTAACACTCACCCTTGTACCCACACACCCAGCATGAATAAATCCCATCGCCTACTGTTGTCCTCTATTGATCCGGCAAACAGAGGTCTTCATTGATTGCGGTCACCCGCAGATTACAATCAGAACGATGCTCAGTGCGAGGTCTTATTTAGGCCAGAGGACACTGAAGACAGATGCTGGGCTGTAAAATTCCCGCATCTTAATCCGTCCAGATGCCTTCATGCAATCTACCTCTCCCATTCCACCTCCACTGCTCATACATCTTGTTTTATCTGTGTCAAGTTTTTATAGCGCCCTTTGAGCGAATGAGAAAGGGATGGAATTATTAGAACTATTTGGTTCTGCATACATCATAGTATTTGATGATGAATGACTCTGAGTGAATGCTCCACGCAGCTTTGTAATTGCTGACAGAGAAATAACTATTTGGCCACAGCGTAGAAATACATTGATTTATCAAAAGCAGTTCATAATGTGCTTTCAGACTTATACTAATTTGTATTGATGTCTTCATTTGATATTCACATCCATGCTCTGATGATTTACACCAGACCACCCATTTGTGTGCCTGCAATAATTCAACACTCTCTACTGAAAATAAAAAAAGGGCCATGATGTGCCCTTTTTATTACTCTATCATGAAACATATAACATACGATCAGATTTGTTGTGTAATATAAACAATACAGGTTGTTTTGAAGAAGTGGACTGACAAAATGTGGAGAGAATTTAGGAACAGACGGAAGAGACAATGAAACACTGACTGTGGTTACAGTGTATGCAAATCACCAGGAAGTATCCAAAACTGTATTCAAAATGTGTTCAAATTTGAACAAATGCACAATTTCTCAGCACAATTACACACGGATGACTGTAGAAGTGGCCATGCAAGAAGGGGTGGGCTTTAGGGCTAAAAGACTGATGACCCTGTCCTTTTTCTCATTTACTCCTAATCTCTGTTCTTATGTGAAGTAAATTGTAATGCTTCGCACATCGCCAAGCAGCCCCTGCCACCCCTCTGCGAGCGGCACAGTAGCCCTCATTGAAGAGGTTTGTTAAAGGCTGACCGCTGATCAGGCTCTGAGGGCCTTCCCGGGTCAGGCCAGAGTGCCCTCTTGACCTTTGTCTGCTTAACTTCAAATTATGATGCATTAAGGCATAAAGGACTACTAATGGCTTTGCATGTATTTAACATCTGTGCTACTCCTCGATCAAAGAGCCATTTACAACAGGACCCTAAATATGCTCACAGGAAGTTGTGGTGAGTAAAAAAGGTCAGGGGTCAAGGCGAGCGTGTGAAGTGGACCTGTGACTAATTATTGGCTTGTGAGAGCCTTTGTACTGTGAGCCAGCTGTAAGACTAGAGGACTAAGGTATTTAATATCCTGTTTGCTGCCTGTAAACGTTTCTGTGTATCAGAGAGGAGCATTCCTGAAGGTCAGAATAGAGAATAGAGGCTGCTGCTTTGATGATGATTGGGCACGTCCTCCAGTTTTGGAAGAAGATGATAATCTGTGATGCCCAGGTAGAGAGTGCCACACTCTTGATTGCGGTGGAGAATTGTTTTTGTTATTGCAGTGTATGGTAGTGGAATGGAAGTCAGGCCATCCAGGGCAGTGTCATTCATCTTTCAAAGCGTGTGAGCATTGTCTCAGTTTAGAGTTGTGGCTTCATTCCTGTGGTGTAAGAAATTATACAGTTGGTTTGAAACGACAAATTCTTCTGTTTCAACTTGACTTGGCCACAGAGTGCAGTGCTGTATAGCTCAAAACCCCTCAATTTGCTTAGACTTAAATGAGACATAGAGAAGTCACCAGACATTCCTGAAATGAGTGAGCAATCAGAATGTATTGTCAGGGTATTTCAATTACAGGGAAAGATAATGAAATAATTGAGGAATGGGGAAGGCAGGCCACAGGTTTAAAGGTGCAACCAATATTGATAGTGCTTACTGGAAAATGAGGTTTTTCCAAGAGCTTATTTAGTTAAGCAAATACTTGATTTCAATTGCCTTTGCACCATAACTGACTAATCCATAATTCATATACTTAATTACACCAGTTAAACTTGAGAAATCAGTTTGAGCTTGGAAAATCTCCCACCATTGAATTTCTTTATAACAACCATCAAATAATCTTAATTTGGAAGGCCTTTAAGCTGTTAAAACACAATTAACCTCAGCAATTAGTTGTGTTCTGAAGGTCGATAAAGCATTGATCTTCCTAATTAGAAAGTGAAAATGGATGACTCTTAATTGTTCTATTTATCTCTGCCCCAGATGTGCTGACGGGCTCAAACAGCATCCATCCAATGAATGAAATAACTCAAAAAAAGATGGGATGGCATTGTCTTAGTTAAAAGCAGTCTTTGTCTTCCCCTTTGTTTACCCATGGTTTCAATACCCAGTCACTTTGACAGGTTCTTTTAAAAGAGAGGGGGTAATTATAGTCAGTCTCATTGTAAATTATAGTAAACCTCATGAACACTGGCAGCAGCACAGAGAGCTTTTGTAGAGGTGGATACATGGCCTTTTATTAAGTAATATCCCTATTAAGTGTTATTCACTCACGGATTTGGCTCACTGTAGTTTCTCTAAGGTTATAATCATCCTTTGTTCATGAGCTGACTGTCAACAGATAGAGTACTGAATGGTAATTATATACCCAAATTCACCATAAAGTACATTCCTTTAGTTTGTTGCCAAAAGACAGGTGAAAAAAATATTTTATACAGATTTAACTAAACCAAGAAATAGGGATGTTTTAGCAGAATTTGCCATGAACCTATGATTATTAAGTATTCAGTAATATACTAAATAATAAACATGGGCTGCAGCTGGAACATATACAAGAAGCAACACTACTTCTTAACCATATTTTCTACCTATTTTTTTCTGCAAAGGTATTAGAAAACAATGTAATCTTTCTTTGTTATCCTGACATCTTTCTCAGTTCCCCTTCCTTATGTCTCTATATACTGTGTTTGTGTCT
Source organism: Trematomus bernacchii (assembly GCF_902827165.1). Taxonomy (NCBI): domain Eukaryota; kingdom Metazoa; phylum Chordata; class Actinopteri; order Perciformes; family Nototheniidae; genus Trematomus; species Trematomus bernacchii. The sequence continues at coordinate 8,542,916 of NW_022987851.1, read as the reverse complement.
AGTTGCCTGTCTGCCTCTCTCTGTGGGGGTGTATACTTGGTCTGTGGCAGAGGTATCTCCCCTTTTCCTCTAATTGGCCAGCTCCCCTCTCTCCTGCCTGGTAGATAATTGGACATGCAGCCCAGAGCCTCGCATCCCAATCATTGGCTCTCTGCAGCCCCCTCTGCATTCCACACACTTCTCATCCCTGTGTGAGTCTCTCTGTGGACCAGTCTTTTGACCACTGAATCAAAGGGAATATACAATCCTGTACTGTCCAAACACGACGTGGCCCTGGCTGCTTTCACTTCGTTCACAAATATCAGTATAAGATGGATTTTTATCTTCAGAATATTGCTTCCAACATCTCCCTGCACTACCTTAACCCTTGGAGAAAAATAGCCTCTCCTTCTGCAGTAAATAGAGAACAAGGTAATTCATTTTAGGGCAGGCCTGCTGGAATTATTCATAAGGAGTTCAATATCAAAATATTCTGCTCTGCTCTAGCACTTAATAATTCATGGTTAGCGTTCGTCTTCATTGGTATAGGGAGCAGAGGAGTCATCCGTCACCATAGGGAGCCTTGGTTTAACTACCCAGCCCTAGTGTTGGTTGTCAGGGTTTACAGAGGTAGGGCAGGGGGGAAGGAACAAAAGAAAGAGGCGTGTGGCTTTGTCACACTGATGAGTGGGCCCCCCCATCTCTGGGAAGGAGGCAGCTTGAAGAAGGAGAAGGCTGAGCTGTTGACCTTTGGGAAAGGACCATTGGCTTCAGATTGAGTGATGGTGTCAGCCGCTAGTGTAAAACACCTCTATTAGGAATGCCTGGCATGCTCGGGCGCTTCTAATTATGAAGAATGCAAAACAACAGTCAGGAGAGACATGAGAGGTCGGCTCGCAGTCAGCAGTACGCCTTGGCTTACGCGGGAGCCACCACCGCGTGACTTCTTGTCTTACCTCACACACACAAAGCCTTACACATTCACCTCATACGCTTTGTGTTGCCGTCAACATATTTTACCCCCATTATAGTATATGTTATTTAATATGTTACTAAAAGTGCTTTGATTTCCTATGTGTGGTGTATGTTGTATCTGAGCGTGCAGAGTGGGAGAGCGGTCCCTGGAGTTTATCCTTGAGATCAAGCCAAGATCCTGGAAGTAGGGGAAACAACATATCTCAACATTTCTGCTTAGTTGAAAACACCCAATGATTTAAGCCATCTCTGTGCAATTGGACTTTGACTGTTTTGTCATCCGGCTTCCCCGTGATGTATCCCTGTGAGGGGAACAAGCCCTGTAACATTATCAGCAGATATGCATAGCTACTGGGCAGTCAGCGATGAAGGGAGGAATGGACAGGCGGAAGAATGGAGAGGTAGAGGGCCGAGGGAGTCCCCAGAGATTTTCCCAGTGAGAGACGGAGGTCAACAGCACACCACAAATAGGCTTTTTTTGTCTAGAATCTGTGCGGGAGTGAGACTACAGTTCCTACTCCCCCCTCCACCTCCAACCCCGTGCCTGATCAGTCCCTGAGAACTGAGAGCTCATTATAACAGACCGCAGAGAAGCACAGTTGAGGTCCTAAGACCAAAGGCACAGGCCCGTGTAAACCTGGGATGATGAAATGCCATCTCTTCGGCTTGTATTTTCAGGATAGATTGTTATATTTTGAAAGATGATCAATTTATATAAAACCTCTTAGTATTCATTTTTACTTCCGCAATAAAATGTTTTCCCCTGTGCATTCTCAGAAAAACCCAACTGGCAGATTTGTCATCTCATGCAGTTTTACTGTCACCAGAGGCCATAAAACATCTCTATTTATTTAGTGGCAGCCAAGCGTTGCTGTTGCTCTCAAAGGGATGCCCTTGTGCTCGCCCCAGTAACCTTGCATTTAATGGAGGAGGTCAATCTTTAGCAGAGGGGGGAGTCTTTTAAAGAATGAATACAAAATAGAATGAGAGACGAAAAGACTCCGGGTTGCTAATGATAGCAGCAGGGCAGGCAGCCAGGTGATTATTCAATATCTGGAAAATTATCCCCTGGCCTCTCTATCTTCTCTGGCTCTCTTTAACTGTCTTCTTCTCTCCCAGTCTCTCTCTTGGTCTCAAATGGGTCCGGAAAAAAAGCTATTGTTGGATTTTCTCACATCTCAGCAAAAAATATTCTCTTTGCCTTTTTAGCTCCCAACCCGAATGTTGCCTTGTTGTAGGGTTTAATACTTTATATTCATGCATCTTTAAAGCATTTATTTTGTGTTGGAAGGTAATGAACAGGGCTTAATAGAGAGCCAGTGGAAGTGGAGAACTAGAAAAATAGAGCCACAAATGAGGCTCAGGTGTGGGGGTAATCAATTTCATGGAGTTTAGTCTTTCAAGGCTACCTGCTGAAGGAGACTGTCATACATGGGACACCATTTTAGACAGGTAATAGCTTTGCAGAATTCATAACTTTTGGATATACACACAAAGACACACACATTCCTGAATGGACCCATGAAACTCACAGACCATGGAACACAATTGAGACGGATATGTTTGTGGCATTTCCTGGTAACCTCCATGTTTCAAGGACTCCTGCAGGCTTGTTCATTCGTCATGAAGGGAGGTCTGTTTAGGGAGCTTTGTTCTGGCTTTGGTCAGATGTATCACTGAGCATAACTATCTGTTTGGCTTGTTAACATTGGCTAGATGAGCTGTCCAGAGCAGCAGGTGCTGCAAGGTTTAAGGGGCTTTTATTAAGGCTAAACTGTGAAGGGATTTACTTCACTTCCTGCTATACACAGGTGACATGTCTACCAATAGATCATCCTGGTTTCCTGCTCCTGTTGTTCCAACTCCTTCCTCTTCAAGCTAGCAGATAACACAAGTATGTATGACTGTCCTCATCAAAATCCTTACTGGGTCAGCACACATCAGCTGATCATACAACATAAAACCTTTAAATTATAAAACATTGACATCAATAACATATTAGAAAAGACTGGGTATAAAGTAGAATGAACACCTATTGAAGTTATTTTGCATAAATATCACAAAGTCTTGTATCAGCTCATACTGCCAGGAACATTCATGTTGCTGACAGCAGCATTCAAATGTCTGTTTAGTGCTGCTCTTGTTAAGAGTTGTCATTTAAAATGACTTGCTGCCTTTATGATGTAGAGAATACTACATTCAATTGTGAAACTGTATCTTAATTGGTCCCAATTAACAATTGTTCTGCTGCTGAGGCAGAAACCGTTTCGAGAGGAATTGGCAGGCACAGGCATCTACACATATATCCTCTGACACACACACACACACACACACACACACACACACACACACACACACACACACACACACACACACACACACACACACACACACACAAACAGTACACAAAAAGAAAAAATTATCTTACTGTACAGTCTCTTGCATTTTTTTCTGCTTTAATGGATCCAATTACTCTTTCAAAGACTGCCAACCCTGTACCTTATGGTAAGCCAATCGGGATGGTAATTCAGTTGTTTTAATGGACTCACTCACAATAATAAACCTGTGGGGGGGAAAGATTTTCCAGACAAATTGCGACTCACGTGGTAATTGTGCATTATGCTAATGTGAGGTGGAGAAAGGTTGTCATGTCTCATGAGGTAGGGGGTGTCATATATTCCCCTTTCATAATGGTGGAACCCTTCCTGTAATTGCCCCTAGTTTTGTACATTAATGCGAAGCGAGGGGGTTTGCTCACAGTGCTGGAATATGTCACAGTGTATTGAAGTATCATATAAATGGACACATTTATAGGCATATTCCCTGCTGAGGAACTGTACATGATTGTTTCATGAATCTGCATTGTGTGTTAGTCATGGTTTGGGTCCTGGATAAACTCTACTGCTTTGTTTGAGTGAGCCAATGACAGAACAACAGATGGCTCTGAGAATCTGGTCCAAAATGTGGAGTTAACATAAACTCACTGCAGAACATTCCTGCTGGTCCATTCACTCAGCTCCAGTATCATCTCTCTGTGGTGCCTGACCAGCTCATGTTCTCGGCTTGCCTCCTAACCAGCCATCGAGTTACCCCCCCCTCTCACAGGTTCTCGATCTCTGACACTTACCAGACAGGAGCCTGGGATGGAGACCACCGGACACAGAGGAGGTCACTGTATCCTGTTTCACCAGATAGGATGAATAGATCTGGGACAAGCAAAACACACACTGCCCCCAGACTGCCTAGGGCACCACGGTCCGGAGAGAAAAGAGGGAGGGAGAATAAGAAAGAGTGACTCAAGTGCATTCCTGGAAGGAGGAGAGACGGGATTGAATGACAGGGGAGGACAGGGGGGGGGCACTGGTGACACTGGTAGCCAGTAAGATCGGGTTTTCTCTCTGAAAAGCAGGCTCCATAAAACAATGACTTTGGCATCTGTCTGAAAGGGAGAAACAGAGACTGGGATCCTGTGCTATCGAGTGCTGAGGGTTCACGGGAATGCCTTTAATGTAACCCTGCCCGGGCTCTCATCGGATACTTCATGGCTCTCCTTTTAAGAACGTAACACGAATCAAACTCTATCGCCACATCAATTAAAGCAGCACACTCACCGACTGAGAAGCTCCCTCTGTAGTTGAAAACACTGCGAATGAGGCGATTACAGTGAATAACAGAGGTTTGTGTGCCAAGATGACTTGTCTTGTCCTCAGGCCATATCCTACATTAGATAAGGATCAGCATTCCTCCATTCTACTGATGTAGGTCATGTAGCCACTGTGGTGCAAGCGCAATTTGAGTCTTGCTTCATTTGTTTTATTACCCATCACTGTGTACTGTGAATGTTCTGCCTTCGCACCTCGTAGATCAAGTTGAGCATCTTGCTCCACTTTGTGTCTCCTATTTCACTACCGCCTGCAGAGCTTAGATACAATCAAATCAACTCTCTCTCTCCGGGCATACGCACATTATTCACTACACAGTATGGCATAAGTTTGATTTAAGTAGTGGGAGAGGCAAATGAACTCACATATTTCTTTTTAATATTATTAAAAAAGTCCTTCTGTCTTCTCTATGACAATATGGTCATTTTCACATTGTCAACTACAATCCAAAATGTGGATGTAATGGTATTATCCTGAGAGACGTTTTCGTAAAGCTTAATGCTGTTGAATTGATACACTTTTCTTTCAGTGCCATGGAGAAAAACATTGTTGTGAATAAAGTCAGGTGCAAATGTTATAGAACAAAATGACAGGAAGGGGGGCAATCTCTCTCTCTTGACAGAGCAAATAATGCCTTTACAATAATCCCCAAATAGTAATGCACACACTTACAGAGGAAGTGTTACAACATCATGCCGGAACGAAATCTAGAAAATGATCCATGGGGAGTTGGGGGCATGCTTTGGGGTAACTCCTTCGGTGAACTATTGCAGTTTAAATGAGGCTTTATGGTGGGAACTGCCAGAGAAGGAGATATCCATCAGCCAAGCAAACACAGGTCAGGTCGTCTGCAGCTCAGCCACGGGCTCACCCCGCCCTGGAGATACAGTCCAGTATCAATTCCCACTGCAGATTGCTGCTTGTTTGTTGGTGGTATTTTGTGATTTGGGCCAGGGAATATACCCCCAGTGTCCATGCTCTAGGACAGGAAGAGGCTAAATAGAGGCCAATTAGCTTTGATTTCAGGTCAATTTGCGCCTTTCTTCATCTACTTAAGCCTGTATATTATCTTTGGGAAAAGGAAAGCATGGGAGGGCTGTCAGGGACTCCCTGGTAGTCTGTTGAGCTTATGTTGACTGTCCAAGACAAGTGCTCAAACACAAACACGCTCAGAGGAGTAAACAAACAGATTAAAAGGCATTGAAGAACAAATGCAGACTGATATACCAGGATGATTAGTTTTGTATTCTTGAGAAAAAGCAAAGCTTATTCCTTCTATTTTGAAATGGAATGGCACATTTATTTGAATGTAGCCTAAGATTGTTTCTTGGTACGGAGATATTTTTGGCACATTCTGCTGTGCACTAAGAGGTGGTTGACACGTGAGAAGACAGCGCTTGGTCTTTGTTGTAAGGAAATTGAAAAGAAACAGAATACCAGGAGTTACATTTCATGATATAATAGCTGTGATAGAAATGGGGAAAGGCAAGGCAGCAGTGAAACCAAGAATGATTTTATTCTTGGCGCAAAGAAAAATATTCAAAAGAAGACATACAGTATTGCATATATCAGGGCCGTAACAAATGGGCCATTCGTGTATGTAATTTAACTTGCTCACAGTATAGTTGGAAGCAATTGCTTCTGTGAAACAGTTTTTGTGAGCTGAGGCTGGCCTGTTAAGAGCAGAAATCTGATTTAGATTTCCTACTTTACTACAGTCCAGCACACTGCTGAACTGTTCCTCAGTTCCCTCTCTTCCAGGATTTTCTAGAGGGAAATCATTTTTTCCTCTTTGTCGAGAGAGACTTCAAACCAAGCGTGGCATCCTGGATCAAGTCCATGTTCCTGTGGCCTCTGTGTTTCATCGTGACCTGCCAAGAAATCTTTGCCAGAGGGAAGAACTTACTGCAAACCAGCACTGCCTGCTTCTGGTGGCCCTTCAGGCCACAGGTCAGAGGGCTACTGGCTGGAGCTATCAACTCTACTCTGCTTCCTAGAGCACACACACACACACACACACACACACACACACACACACACACACACACACTCACACTCACACTCACACTCACACTCACACTCACACTCACTCACACTCACACTCACACTCACACTCACACTCACACTCACACACACACACACACAGTATGCATGCACGAGTGGTCAAGCTCAAATCAGCACATTGATCGCTCTCTCTCACATGCTCAGGCCTGGACTGGAGTGGGGAGTTGTCCATTTGGCTTTAATTGTGTTGTTATATGCATTAGCCCAGGGCTCACTGTGGGCCTGTACGGAGCGTGGGTGGATGGGGAAGCATGCATGAAGCAGTGACAGAGGGCTTTTAGTGGACAGATGAGAAGGTGGAGGGCCTCTTCAGCCTGGGCAATGCTTTTCTATCTCACGTGGAGTGGCCATGGATTGCTCTTACTACACCATTCAAGTTGATCATTGCCAGTCCTTACTACAGCCATTCTAAACAATGGATTTTGTTAGTGGCGGTGACTCATTTAAATCATGTAATTTGGAGCACATTAGTGACATATGCCACTGTGTTTTTGCAGCAGTGCACACAGTGTCCTGCTTACACTCATGTGGAATTATTAATACAGTATTTGTTGTGCAAATGTGAAGGTCTAAATGACATGGAGAACCAGAGCATGTGGCCTAGTTGGTGAATTGATGTCAGGCTTCATCTATTCCTAGAAGTTATTTCATTTTCTTTCTCATTACTGGAGTTATTACAGAAAAAAAGGGGGGAAAAAGGGCTTTGGATCAGGAAATTGTGTTTTCACAGATTGTATTATCCTCTGTGGCTGCCCCTGTTTCTTGTATTGGACTGGCACATCAACCATCATGTTATCACATAAAACACATTAAAGAGAGGAGAAGGAGAAGGAGAGGACAACTCAGGTGAAACAACTTACACAGAATCATATCCTCATGTATAACTTGAAACAGTGATCCAACATCTGGTCCAGTAATTACTTCCACCGTAGAAGGCAGTTCACAGTGAAAACTTGGAAACTCAAATGTTTGATAAACACATACAATGCACATTTCCTCAGTGACCTAAATTACAACCCAAAATGTGTAACTGGAAGTGGGCCAACTAAACATTCAATGGTTCCAGTTTAGAGTTCAAGCTGGTGCGTAGGCTTTGTCGAAATATAACTGGCTCTAACTCAATGTGCTCTTTGCAGGCAAGTGCCAAAACAACTTTAATTTTAAGAACAATCTTGTTAAACATATAAATCAGTACTCAAGCATGTACAGACCGAGTACAAATCCAAACTTGGATTTGAGCTGACATTTGTATCAGCCGTTATGCTACACAATACAGTATGTATTACCACTGAAAACATGCACGAGCCACTCAAAATAGATACTGTAGTTCCCAACCATAGGCCTTGCACATATGCATTGTGCTCATCTATAAGAAGCTAACGAATATGACTTTATTTTAAGTAAATATCTTTCTATCACTATAGTATATAGTGATGCAATATGGAAACAAAGTTAATTTTACACATTACTATGATAAATAATATTTATTTAATATAAATAATATAGAATAATGCTATATTAACTTTTAAACCAAGATCCCATGGATAATGATGCAACTGAATATATCATCCAATGTGACTGTAATTATGTGAATTGTTTACATGTTGACTGTTTACTGTGGGCTTTGCTTCATATCCCAAAAACATTGATTAGTAATAAACATAATAAATAGGGACAAATAATCATATTTGCGTGAAAAGGTCAATGCTATACAGGGATATACATATATAATGCCAGGGTACACAGGGTATGTGTAAACTGAATGAAATAATACAAGGCTTGCTTGTAAAGTCTTTAAAACTTTACCAATATGGCTGTCTGGTTTTCTTTATATAGAAAACATGTATGACTAGAAAGCAGGATGTACAGTTACATGTATGTAGGCTATGTATTAGAAGTGGCGTGATGGACAACCCAACACAGATCATTACTCATCACAATTCATAGACATACTGTAAGGCCTTGTCTGTCACCACTGAGGGGAGATACATTACTGTGTGTGGTTCATTCCTTCACTGGCCCACTTCAGGACCACCTTTAGGCAAGCAAACTACGCCATGGTGATTTACAGTAACAGAGTTATTATTCTGTGACTGTATGCTGATGGTGTGTAGTTAAGGAGGGATCCTAGAAAAGATGGTGACAGATGGGTCAGACACCGTTATTGTAAGGACAACACTGTCAACATTTCAGCCACATGATGACAGAGTTGACACTGGAACAGCGTCTGGCATGCTAGTGGTGTCTCTGTTTACTAATCACGGTTTCCACTCACTTGACTTTGTTGTAGCCCTGTCAAGAGGTGAGGTGTCCGCTTCAGCAACAGTCAATCACAGTGTTACACTCCCTTGTTTTCAAGACTCTTTTTTCTTCTTCTCCAAAATCTTCCCCTCAACAGTGCGACTCCTCCCACAGAATGACAATAAGAGGTAGTGGGAAGACGCAATGAGACAAAAAATGATATAAAGAGAATAACAGAGCAGCAGTTCGAAAGAAACGAGGCAAAGATAACTATGAGACCGGGATGGAAGCAGGAGGAGAGAAAGATATTGCCATCAAGTTGCCTCGAATAATTCATAGGCTTTCCATGATCGAAAGAGCAACTGCTCTTTATGACGTTATATTTCACAGCTGGTTTATGCAAATAAGGCCTTTTATTCAAATCACCAACCCCCCAGACTGAAGATAGTGATATAAGATTTGACTATGATACTCTGGAGTTGAATGTATTGTTCTCTCTGTGTGGTGTTTTCCCTCCCCAAACGTACTGTAGCTCCTGGGTCATCTTCCATGATACATCTCTCCCTCTCTGTGTATATTCATTGTCTCTGTCTTAATACCTGACTAGAGTGCATGTAGCCCCTTCAGACTTTGTTTTGCTTTGTGTACATCTCATATGAGCACCTTTTGTGATGTGGAATGGCTGGTCAACCAAACACTTGAACGTCCTTAAAAGCTGTGGTCGTCTCATCTCCAAGCCTTCTCTCATCACAAAGGCTTCATGCTGAAACCGCAGAGTGATGCGTGATAAAAGAGGGGGCCTGAGGTATTGAGCTCACATCCATCGCCACTTCAAAGACCAGCAGAATCCTTAGGAGCCACTGCTATTGTCTGCTGTGCAGGTGTGCTGCCTTCCAAAGGCTCTGGAGGCCTCGGAAAGCCACATAGCTCCACAGCGAGGGCTTGCTGAGATGCTATCTCTCCCAGATACAGACAACATGCAGGGGACTCAGACAATGGATGGCATGTGGACTTTGGTACTGCGGGGGGGAATGTTTGTAATCAGCGCTAAACTTTGCTGGCAAGTCCAATTGGCTGCAGGGGCATGTCATGTTGGGTTTTTAGTAACAAAATGTGCAGTGCTTAGTTAGTTTTCCATTCAGACATAATGTAATCAGTGTGCCACATTCCAAAAAGAAGCAATTCATGTCAAATGGAAACTTGAAAAGCCTGTCAAACGTGTCTGGCCATCTGTGTTATCGCCTGTACAGCTTCACAATATATGTGCCTTTAAAGACGTTCACTGGGTCAGACTATGGGATATGTCCAGTCCCTGTGTTCTATTGAACTAGTCGGGGAACATTTTATTGATGTCACCCATATGGCCTGTGCTCCCAGCCACATCCCACCCGCATGACGTGAACTGCTCTGTTTTATTTTGCTCTTCTCCACAACAAACTGAACACCCTCATCTGCTGATCCAGAGGGCAACAAGCCCCATCACATCCTCTCCCTGATTCGCTTTTTCCCCTTTGTTGAGCACAATGTAGCTATTTAGCTGCATGCACTCTTATCATGGGTTTGCTGGCATATTTGGCCCTGGCAGAAACTAAACATGGATTTATTTGATGATTTCCTCATAGGGGAGGCAGTGGCAGCATTTTGTGGTAAATCGTCTCCCCATGTGCGGCACGTGAGGAATGTCTTATCTCAGGAGGGCTGAGAACGGAGGGAGAATTTATCTGTTCACTGAGTCCCGACCTCTGTTGTTCAATTTGTTGAAGAGATACTGAGGGACAAGATGACGGTTGTGTGGACTCTCTGCTAGGGGACAGTTTGTTTGCTGGCATGCAGAAGTGTGTTTCATGTTTGCTTTCACGGTTGCTTGTTATACGTCTGGCTCTGCTGCTCCATGAGCACGTAGTCAGTTGGGTCAGCAGGTGCTAATCAGATGTACATCTGACCACGCAACTCGACCGCTCCTAACACATTGCTGTGTGTGTACACACAGCCGCTGATCTCAAGCACACACTGAACCAGTCACTCCCTCAAACCTGTGTGTCAAACCTGGAGGCTAACACACACTGTATCATACCTAAGCTCTCATTAGATGATATTTCACTTATAATTTGATGTTTTTTTCTACAAAATATTACAAACTGTCCTTCACATAAGCTGTTTTTTGTATTTTTCACCACTCATTGCCTCATTTTCCAAGTCAGCGCTATAACAGACCAGACCTTGAAAGTATCCCCCTTTGGCAGAAAAACACAAACATCTGCCCCCTCTCCAAACCCTGAATCCTCTTCTGTATTTCCGCCCTGCGTTCCCTTATCCTCAAAATCACCCAGCCAGTTCTTTCTCCTCCATTTCTTAAATGTTCCCTCTCCCCCTTGTTGCTTGCCCCTCCTCTGCTCCAGATGGGCTCCTCTTTTCCTTTCAAAGTAATTTGTCTACGATGCACGGGGGCTTTTGGCTGACCACATGCCTTTGGATGTTAGGAATGGCATCCATGTTGAGCAGGATTTTTTATGAAGGGGTGAACTAGAGGTTGCTCCTTCCGGTGGTTGTCCCTGTAGACACCTGCTCAGCAATACAGTACAGAACAGTTTGATACATAAGATTTAATGGTCAGGATTTAAAGCTTCTAAATTGTTTGTCTTTGCATTGACATTTTAAAAAGGCCTTCTGGCAGAACAAACAAATAACATTCCTACTTACAGCCACAACATATTTGGCAGCAGAGAAACCAACATTTTATAATATAATAATAAGTCCAACCAGGAAGATAAATTGCCCCCTAATTGAAACATGCCAATGGCTGATTTTTCATAACTTCCATATATTGTACATTTGATAGCTTTCATACTATACTTGCAAAAGCCTGTCTTCTTCCCGAGGGGATTAACTGCCAGAGGAAGCATCTTGAATGTGATTAGCTGTTCATATATACATTTTTCAGATGTCTATGTTTTGAAGACATACATTATGACCATCTGTATTAAAGAGAGAGCCATGGGATTGAAAATATATGAGACCATATTTTAATATTCCCTTTTGAATGTAACCCAGCAAAGCCAGCAGTTGTCCATCACCTCTTAACAATTTTCTAAATGTGTCTATCATTATTACATTGCACAACATCACAACATTGCATGTAAAAATGAATTGAACAGATGTGATGTGTTTGGACTTAAGCAATGGATGACAAACAAAAAGCATTTTCGTTTTGATTAAACAATGGGTAAGATGGACTTTCGATTGAGTCTCCAAGTCGAGGCTAAAGCAGAAGTCAGGAAACTATAAGAAACATATCCATTTACATGTCTCTATCCGTCTGGCTAGTCTCAGGCTGCTAAGCTTGAACTCAGAGGAAGACAGTACCTCAGGAGGTAAAGATTTCTTCTCCGAGTAAAGTTTGTGCGGTAGCCTTACATTTCCACAGCCATTCTGGTTAGCTTTGTTCCCTTGGGAGAGAGATCATAAATCAGCTCACCAGGATGTTCCAGTAGCAAAGCATACCATAAAACAAAGGTACAAAATTGAAGGGATCTTTCTTTTGTCTGTGCCTCATCTAATGAAAATCTTAAAATGGAATATCCAGGGCTTAACATCAGTCTTGAAACCTTACACAGTGTCAATTTCACAGGGATCAGGGTCATTTCTGGCGCACTTACAAACCTTTCCCCTTGGCATCAGCCATGCTCCATATTGCATGTAAAGGAACTTGACAAATGTAGTGAAAAGCTATAGCACTAAAGCGTTTGGCAATGATCACGTGGGCGTACACACACACGTGGTGAGCAAGTGCTAAAGATGAAATGTCAGCTCTCTATTTCTTTCTGGCACAGTAACTCCGCCAGCATTCCCCTCGCTCCTTCCTTTCGATATCTCTTCCCACTTCTCTTCCCACTGTAACAGATCCCCTCTCCGATAGGAAGACGGCCATCTTTTCATCTTCTCAGGGTCCATCTGGGAGAGTTTACAGTCCATGTGGAAGCCATTGGTATGGGGACGGCAACTGATCAGACAAAGATGTGCCCTTCTGGTGCTGCAGCACATGTTTTCCAGCACCCTTATTTGCTTTGTCTCACCCATTTTATAATTCCTGCACCCTTTTTTTCTGAAGGACCCCCCACCTCTACACTTTTACTTAACCCCTACAACCGTTTCCTCCTTCGTCCCTCTATCCCCGTCTCCCCTGTGCCTGGTAAAGTGATTGGAGAGGGATCAGCATGGTGGGAATGAAAGTGGCCATGACGAAAGGCTGAGGGATCTGCTGTAACATTACATTGGATCCCCTTGTGTTTTTTCCTTCCCCAGTTTCCTCTGTGCCTGCCGGTTTCCCTTCACACAGCTACTATCAAATTACTCTTTCCCAGTCATCTCTGCAACAGCCGCTGATGTAATCCTAGTTTATGATCCTGCCCCGACTAAGACACACTGTTCTCCAAAACAATCGCTCAACTCCCCTGTTTCCTAAACCGCTATCGAATTAGACTCCTATTAGGAACTAAGTACATTACGCTAAGATTTCCAGTATACCAATTTAGGATAAATGTATAGGTTCCAACTTTTCTGCTTTGAATGAGTTTGTTTGACATTTGTTACAGAGAGAATATCCGCGCGCCACATGTCCACCGGATCTCATTAAGTATGCATCAATAAGGTGAAAGCCAAACAGACTGGCAGGATAGGCAGTAGAGAGAACTAAAACATAAGCAAACACACCTTCCTGCACATGAATGATCATTCAAACAAAGTCAATTGCCAAGTTCTCTGTCTACAATAACCGCTGGAATGTCCTGCTGAGTTGAGGCAACGGGAGCTGTTTAATATTTGTGATTGCCATTATCTATGACATGAAAATAAGCCAGAACCGCAGTCATTTTAAATGTCTCATCTCTTGCTCCTCACCAGGATATGATCCCCCCTTCCCTGGTTCTGTTTGCACAGCACCACTATAGAATAACACTGTGTCAGTCTCTGCTGTTTGTAGATAATATATCTTTGTTTTGGGAAGATGAGTAAGAGACTTGAGAGCATCCTGTAATCTGGTCTTTAGATCTCAGGCTAATAAAGAGGTGAAAAGGTCTGCAGCATATGTTTGTGTTCTAAAATGCTGAGATGGGGGTAAGCAGCAGGTCAGATGGCACTCTGCAGGAAAGCGTGCTGTGTTTATGGATGTAATTTCTCTGATGGTGTGAGTTAGCTAGCTGACAGGCTCCTCTTACAGTTCTCCACCCCTCCTGGGATCATGAGCTATCCACCCTCTGCGAATGAGCCCACATCATTGCGTGTCACATCAAATTAGGAGCGTTTGTGATGACTGTGCCGCCCTGACTGATGGCAACTCATTTATCCGTTCATGTATCAACCCTCTCTGTTCCTCAGTCTCTCTGCCTTTCACACACACTACACAGATTAACACACATATAAAAACAGACAGATTATAGTCTAAAGGAAAACCAAGTTGCCTCTCTCTGTCCAGTCACGTTCAAGAGTCCCGTGGCTGGTCCTGCTCCTACACAGCCTCTTTGTCACTGTAGAGCTGAGGAGGGGTCAGACATGGAGGAGGTCCAGGGGGAGGGCTGCTTGGGCTCCACGGGCCTGGAATGTTAATTGGGAAGATTGTTTTAATAAGGCCCTCATCTTTGCAGATGCTGGGAGAGGGTTAGCTGCTGGGGCCACACAGGCGGGAGGCCAGCTCACAGGGAGATATTGTCAGCAAACATAACCGACACAATGTGAACTGAGCTGTGTAAAACACGTAGCAGGATTAGGACACGAGCGGATAAAGATATTCCATGGCGTGTTTATGCTTGCTTTTCTGGAGGTAAAGGGATTTGTTGTCTGAGCATTCTATGGTGACAAATGTGCAATCTGCATATTCTCACCAGTTCTGTGTTGTATGAAATCCTATTACACTGTGAAGACTCAGACAGACTAGCACAGTCTACATCTGAACACAGACAGCAGAGAGAACAACAGTGAGGAAAATAAGTGGACAAATTCTGAGGCAAAGAAAACGGGAAAGAGTTTAAAAAGGGTCAGCTCACCAAAACGACATCAAACCTATGTTTTCACTCAACTGAAGCAGTATTTATCCATGCAGATAGCTGTTTTTATGTCCAGGTTTTGAGATATCAATCCCTGGGATGTCTGCCTCTACCACAACACAACGAAAAGCTCACAGAGTTGAACAATTACATTTAGCAAATTGAAATGCAACATCTTTTTCCAGGATCAAATTACTCTGGATAATCCACAGAACAAACTGTCAGCTATTTTTATAGGAATCATTTCTTTAGTAGAAAGTGATTCCCATGAGAATGCTTCTTACTCTGAGTTGTGTCTAGAGTTTAAATAACAGACTGAGAGACAGTTGTAACCAACATGCAGACAAATTATAAGAAAAACTAGAACTAATTTTTTATCTTTTTGATTGTAGGCTATTTTGAATGTTATAGTTAAAGAGTGTTGCTTATCATTGGGAGTTTATTCATATACTAGCTGCAAATACATTGAGAATAGTGATTTGTCCCATGTCTTCTAGACAGGATGGCACAACCATATTTCACTCTGCGTGTATTGTATGAATATGTTTATTCCCCTTGGCACGGTTTACAAAGGGCAGATAACAGAGCCGACTAGCCTCGGTCTATGTTGTGTGTGAGAGGAAAACAGAGGCAGAGAATGAGAGAGCATTCTCTACAGGTGTACGTGTGTGTGTGTACTATAGTGTTACATCTGCTCTTTTGTATCTCTTTGCAAAGAGCTTCAGGCTCAAGACTGTGTTGTACAGTGAATGGTGATAGACAAGGTTCTCATGTCCTCCTCGTCCCCAGGGAGTAAGGAGAGCTATATACAAGACTCACATCAATGAAGACAGGCCTGACTCATACGGCTTTGTAACTAAAAAGAAGTGTCCAGCCTAACATGGCTTGCTAAAGGACTCATCATAAGAGCTTCTAATGCTATGCTGACTGCTGCGGTGCTACTATAGCCGAGTCGTCTTTTGTTACAAGGGTTGTGCAAATAAAGGCAATTCTCCACTAGGAAAAAAGTGTTGGTTTACCTAATTTATCCAGCTTTATCTCCCTCATTATTATTTTACTGCGTTGTGAAACTGGATGGAAATAGAATGTAATCCATTGGCATCAGCTCTATGCTGTGTAAAGGGAATATTTGTAATTGAACTTGGCCAGTCCCTAATAAGAAAACGATACATGTCTTCAGTTACCAAGAAACTTGATTCTGTTTTTCCACAACAGGTAACACACTTGCCTTGAAATCACTTTCATATGCAGACAGTAGTCTGACTGATCTGTCAAAAGCTGACAAATCCACAAATGGCTTTGTCTATGTTTTTATCATTACATTTGAATGTGATAATCCCATACAGATGTGTATTACACACTTTGCATTGTGGCAGCAAGGCTTTTATGGGATTAGTATTTTTTTTCCTTTTTAGAACATTTTTGTATAGCAAGGGAGTCGTTTCTCAAGCTGCGTTTTTTCATCCGACATTCCTGCCTATGCATTCCCAGCTCTCGAAACACTTTTTATTTAAGTCCAACTCCAGCTCACCCAGCACTCAAATCACACAGATACTGTTTATTGAACTATGAGGTGCCAAGTCACTCACTCACTCAGTCACTCACATAAACCCGCCTCCCCGCTGCCCTATGTGCCTTTCGCAGTGTTCGCCAAACGCCATCTCTTTCTCCAAGCCTGACGAGAAGACTTATGACCGTTTAAACAAACACAGGCACTCAATGGCCTCTCTGTCTGTGCGGCGGTGGGGCAAGCTTTCCTTTATGTGTGCGTGTGTGTGTGTTTCTTCGTGTACAGACATAGTTGCTGTTGGATACTTATGTGCATGAGGTCTGCATGTGTTTTGAAGTGTGTAATGTGAAGGATGAAGCACTGAGATTTACCCTCTGCGTTTTGCAGCCCCATTCGGCTGCAGTGAGTGCAGATGTGCTCTCTGCTGTGCCGCGAAAGTCTCCAAAAAGCCATCTGCCCTTGGTGCTAATGCCAGGTATAGACTGTAATCACCTGGCACAGTAAAGAGTAAATGCCTAAACCCCCCTCACCTTACCCCTGTTTCAATCCACACACAAGGGCCTGACTAATTTCCCTACACAGCGTAGTTTACATTTGTTTTTGTATATCGCCACAGTAAGTAGCACATGTGCTGTTCACTCTCTGTGGATGCTGATCAAAACACAGTGTCAACTGATCTGCAACGGTCGAGATATCTTCAAAGGATTTTAGAAAACATTTCGTTTTTCCCTTTGATCAAATGTCCATGCCACAGTAAGTCAGACATGTTGAGAGAACATGTTAACAGGCAAAGCAGTGTCTGTATTATGGACTCTTAAGAGTTTATTGTTCCGGCCCTGAGTGTTTATAAGAGTTAATAAGGGCATCCTGTCTGCATTCAGTGACATCACTTGTGAATCTGGAGGATGACCTCATGGCATCCGGGGTGTGCAGGTGCAAACCCTAAAGGCCAGTTGGGTAACAGTCTGTCTGATGTTGTTGACATATTTACGGTGTCCACAAAGCGTCTTGCAGTCAACTAAGTACTTAGGCTGTCAATTTTTTTCTTACCAATGTGACTCTACAGATGTGACCTCATATTGAATGTCCCGAGTGTCTAGCCAGGTGCTATGGTTTTCTCCGTGATTTATCAAAACGTCATATGAATATACATGTGTATTGTATATATGTAATTATAATATATAACAACACATTGTGCAGTGGGAAGCTTGTGATATTATTTACAACTTCCTTCAGTGTCAGTTTTATCTCTGTATTTGCGTATAGCTGTGAAGTTTATATCTTTGATCATCTACCTCAGACAGTATTATGCTGCATGGTAGGATCAAGTGTCTGCAGGCCAGGCAAGAGGGCATGAGCTCAGAGCCAAGGAACGAGAGCCATATAGAGAAAGAGAGGGGAGTCTGCCATGTCCAATCTCATCTCCCTGGTGGTGGGGTCAGGGGGGAACTGGGGAATGAGAAGGAGGAGGAGGGAGGGGAAGGCAGTGATAAACCTAGGTACAGTAGAAGACCTATTATATCTTCACACCCACCAGCAAAACTACATATGTATACAGTCCAAACTCACACACACTGTACACACGCCCCTGGCCAATTATCCACCTGCAACAGCCTTTTGCAATAGAGTGGCAAGGGTTAAAACGTCATGGCTATGAGCCTTTCTTTCATGTAAGCCGCTCAGTGTGTGTGAGCTGACAGCGAGGTAAGATAGAGGGTCAAATAGCTGAGAGGGGTGAGAGAAATTCAGATACAAAGTGAGAGTTGTAGGGGGAGAGAATGAGAGAGGTGTTCGTCCCACAGGACAGAGCTGGAGGCAAGGTGTAGACATAGCATCAATATGGAAGAACTGAGCTGAATAAGGTATATTTTTGCTTATAGCATAAACAACACTCGTAAAGGATACATGCATGTCGTATGAAATGCATTGGAGGGTTGCCCAGCCAATGTAAGGCTTAGTTTAATACTCATAGATTTGTCAGCTAGTGAGAATTTATGACATTTATCTTGTGATGTGAAATAGCATTCCATTCCCTTTTCTAATATGTTCATTTATATTTTGCTGTTATTCAGACAGATTCTTCTAAAAAGAGAGGCCTTGGCAGTAAATTAATGGAAAAGTAATAGATGAGGCATTCAGCAGTTACTAATTCTGCCTGTTAGGCGATTTGATATTGTACTTACTGTTTGTTATACTCTCCATTCATCCCTTCTGGATGTCATCAGGTTATATTTGATGATGTTTGACTCCCAAAAGCCTAATATTGTGTCAGCTTGTGAAGCAAATGGAGTAAATTAAACAGTTTAAAAGAAGCAGATCTACTTTCAGGAAACCAGGAAGAGAGACAAACGGGTAGAGAGATGGATTATCTTTCATTATTTTCTTTATTTCTCTTACCTTATTCTTATTCTGTTCCAAGAAAAAATCTGAAGCCAAAGGCGAGACCCACGCTGTGATCTTTCTGTTTGCAGGATTGACTCCGGGTGCCTTCTGATAAATCTTTAATTCCCTGGTGGGTCTGTTTTTGTATCCTCCCAAAGATTTGCGGGGAAGCTTGTTGTACTCGGTTTAATTTCCTCAGAATAAAGCTCATCTGATCTTCCCACCCAGACTTGTGTGTGGCATTACATCTTCATTTTCATTAATGTTGAAGGGGCAGATCGGGAATCTCATTTTAATTTGACATTTAAACATCTGTTTTCAATTTCCTGAGGAAAATAGTGTGTGTGTGCTTATCTGCCTATGTGTGAGCGCGTGGGTGGACAATGGGGGTGAAGAACCTGGGAGTTTTCAATGCACAGAGCAGCCATCTCCGCTGACCTTTAAAGGAGGGTTTGGATGTAAGAAATGATGGCATGCTAATTGCTTTAGCCTCAGCAAAGAACCAATTTGCTACTGTGGTTCTGGCGAGCGATTTATCACACACAGTGGAGTGTGGTTGTACTGGACTTGGCAGGGCCCAACACATGTTTGTCAGTGCAAACTAAACCTCTGCTTTGATAGATATGGTTGTGTTATGCACAGTCAGCCGTTTGTCTTGCAGCGAGGCATGTCAGCCAGATGAGATAGGATGTGTTTTGTTCTTGAACTACTGAAAAGAGGATAATGCAATGCAGAATGTATCCCTTTACCTTGACAAAGCGTATTGATATCTGTCCAAGTCCGGATATTCACTCTTTTTCATCCTATCATCAGCATATTTGAGCAAATCCAGGACGGACAAAGAGGCGTCTTCATGCTGGGACCTGTGACTCTGGCTCATTTCCACATATTAAGCCTCAAACTGAAAATCTCTCTGTACACACACAAACACACGCACACACACATTGAGTTTGGCCTCCCTGTTAATAGCGCAGGAAATATTATCTGCTGGGGGACAGCTGCAGGCTCACTAGAGAGACAGAATGGTAGAGTAGGCTCATTATCCCAAACACAGACACACACAGACACACACACACACACACGTTCAGGACAGCACACATTGTGAGAGACTCTTTATCCCCTTTTTTTCCACCAAATTCTGAGTCCTTGAACAGAATCAGCTAGGGAGGCAGGCGAGTGGGGCCTTATGCAGTATGTATACAGGAAGGAGGGATGCTGGATGCCTTATTTAAACCAGGGGGGCCAGAGGCAGCCGGTTCTACCACAGCTCCGGATCTGACAGGGCTTCTGGCGGAAGAGTTAGGGCTTTGTACCCCATCCAGATCTGTGTCCGTCTGTCTCTCCTACAGACTGTCTAGCTGCCTCTGTCTCTCTCTTGCTCATGTTGCCTTTATCCCAGAGGATTTTTGTTTTCAACTACGCAGATGTTCTTGGCTGTCTGCTGCGCTTAACTCAGCTGTGTTTATAACAATGAGGTGTTAGTGTGGAGGAGGATTGAGGGCAGCGAGGTGAGGGGAGCTAGTGCTGCTAAGGAGGGGTGGAGGTCACAGCGCTGTGGGTGTAAACACTGGATGATGCCAGCTATCCCCCGGGCCTCCAACCAGTCAATACAGCATCGTTTTGTCCTCTTTCCCTCCCCACACACATCCCTTTTTATTTTCCAGAGGGACAGATGCATCTGCATGTTAGCTGTGAGAGTTCCGGTGAAACCAGCATGGGAGGTAGAGACCAACTGAGAGGAGACCATGTGCACTTAATGTCACCGTTAAAGTTACTCAACCTGCTCAACCAAGCGTTTAATACAAGCTTTAGTGAGGCACTACACACATGAATTCTCTCATGTGCTCTTTAACTTTTTAGTGTAAACACTCTTGATCAACACGACATTGCTCAAACATTCGGAATCAGTATCTGTATACTTTTAAGACAAAACAAGAAGAATAGATGTTTTGCACGCTAACAACCTTTGCATAAGTATAATATGAGTATTATATTGACCCCCTTTGATATTCAAGGACAACTTTTGCCTGGATACAGAGTGTTTCAATTGACCACTCCAACAGTTGCGTCTGATATCAGGCATGACAGAAGTGGAGACTGTTTAATCAGATGGAGCTGGTGCTCTAATGGATCGGATGTTTAGTGTTTACATTTGCATTCCTGGATGACTGTATCTTCTTTTAACCATACCAAATGAGCTCACTCGCATCACAGCTGCACCGCTGAGTTTGAGTTGGATCAGAGTCAGCGTATGTACGCATGATCGTAATTCATGTGTTTACAGCACACTGCATGTATATGTAAATATATTCCTTCAACAGACAATCAGACAATAAAACCTGTTCCTATGCTAGATAATTTAGGGATGGTAATGTCACAGCTGCATGCAGGAAGGTGTGGGTGGGAGTATTCAGCAAAAGAGCTATTACAACCCATCTGACTCCAAAAGCAGGCTCCTGTTGAATTGGACTCCTACTCCACGTTACAAGAAGCAGAGAGCAGTATCTTGGCTCAGCAATGTCCAATTAAGTGCTTAAAGGGTTTAGTGAGGAATTTGTTGGCTGTCAGTAGGTGAGGGGGTCCTGTGTTGAGCCTGACTTTGATCTGTGACTGAGGTGACTTTAGAGCAAGCTGAGGAGCGTGAGACAATAGACTGGAAAGGTTTTATCCCTTAAACACAGACACAAGCATACATGTACTTTCCATACATACAAAGGGATAACCAAGATTGCTGACCTTGCATACTTTGTGTGTGGCCTGGATTTCAGCTTGAAATTTACAAGCAATATTTTCATTGGTTTTTATATGCTTGTGCAGTAAAGCTGTGGAAGTGATTACTGGCACGCTGTCTGCAGAAAGTATCTGGTGGCTTCTTCTCTCCTCTCAATGAACCTCCAGTTTAGCTATAACACAGTAGATATGGAGTCTAAAGATGTGCTGTTCCTTTTCCCCTTAGAAAAAAGGCATGCATTGATCTGTTTTGATGCAACTACTACCAGTTGGTAATGATACTGAAGTAATATTCTGAAGAGGCAGGCAGACAAGACTAATGATTTTAGATAAAACAGGTTTTGTAGTTTTGCTTTTACCCCCAATTGAATACCAGAATTGCTCAGTACCTCTCTTTAAAACCTTCACCTTCTTTTCAGTTTCATATTTGTACCAATACATTAGACCTAAGAAGGTGTGGATCTCATGTGTTGGATAATGAAAATCCATGGCCGTGTCATCTTTTTTAGAGCATTTCTCCAGGGAAAATCAATGCAAATAAGAATCATATTATAGCAAAGACCTTAGCAAGGCAGCAATGTTTGATTGGATCTAATGTAGATTTGTATCTATGTGAATATAGCATATGAGCGCAAGGGATGTACATATGGACTGTCAGGGAGAGATGAAGAAGTGATGATGGAGAGGCCATCATCAGTGTGTGTGTGTGTGTGTGTGTGTGTGTGTGTGTGTGTGTGTGTGTGTGTGTGTGTGTGTGTGTGTGTGTGTGTGTGTGTGTGTGTGTGTGTGTGTGTGTGTGTGTGTGTGTGTGTGTGTGTGTGTGTGTGTGTGTGTGTGTGTGTGTGTGTGTGTGTGTGTGTGTGTGTGATTACATGAAGGTTGTTGTGGCTCAGTAAACAAAGAGGAAGGTCATTGCTATTAGAGATGTTGATGGGCACAAATATGTGTTCATCATTGCTGTTGTAAAGCTTATTGTCAGAAAGGTTGGAGAGGCAACAGGCCATTAAATGCAACTGTATAAGTTGTTATGAACAGTAGCCTATACATATCTTTTATACATAGTCTAAGTCCATTGTATATCCTGTGAACACATTTTGGCTTGATTGTTACTGTTTTCAATGGTGCATTAAATCAATATGTTTGCTTAGCATTTATTATCTGTGCGGAACTCTGTGTGGAAATGGGCTGCTGTTTTACAAGCTGCCATGGGCTTTATTAATGTTGCAACAGCTTAAAGTGTAATTTAAACATCTATATTTTGTATTTACTGTTTTCCCTAAAGGAGTATTGACATTCTGTTAAAAGTTTCATTTCTGTTTTCTTGCAGTTTTACGTGATGACTTCAGACAAAACCCTGCAGATGTGATCGTGGCGGCAGGAGAGCCGGCGGTCCTGGAGTGTCAACCTCCCCGTGGACATCCTGAACCCACCATATCGTGGAAAAAAGATGGAGTAAACATTGACGACCGAGATGAGAGAATCACTGTAAGAATCTTTTTTTGGTAAAGTTTAGTGACTTTGTTATTGCTCACGCGTAGGTTATCCTATTAATGCCTGAATACTGCTTTGTATTTAAGGATGGTGTGTTTAAATGTATGAGATAGAATGACCCAGTGATGCAGGTCGAGTCATTACCACCACTTCAGTGTTTACTGAAAGATTGATTTGTTTGCCTCATTATTCACATATAGCAATTACTGAACCCAAAGCAGCCTATTTCAGTGGCAACAACCTTTAATGACCGAGGTAGATAGAATCTGTTTCGCTCCCTCAGTCAGCAGCAGTGCATTGATCGGGGATGGCCTGCTGATGAAATCAACTAGGGGAAGCGTTGTACTCAGCAGCAGCGCCTGCAGAAATCCAAACAACTCTTTACATTTGATTTGCAACCAAACCACCAATTATTCGGCTTTAATTAAAACAACAGCACAGCCGGCACTGCAGCATCAATCAGCTCTACATGCTTGCTAGCCTATGGTCTGAAATAATACCTGCTCAAAATGTCTAAAAAAAACACAACTTGGGACCATAGTTGTTTTAGTTGCATCTGTTAATGCTGTTTGGATGTATGCTCGAGCGAATCACAGTACAAGCTCTGACTCAGCACTCCAACACAAGCAGGTGTTGAGGAGTAGTAAGCTGAGTGTCCGATTCCCATTTTCCTGAAAACCCCACCAGTTCTGGCTCCACATCCTGCAGTTCTTTGGTACTCAAAGAGTTTGGTCCCCAAATGCTGACAATGGCTAACTTTACAGTAGAGTCATGGATCATTACATTTCCCCCAGATAATGACTACAAGGTACTAATAAACATGTTCCACTCTGTATGCCTGACATGCAGTGCTGAAAGCCATGGGCTGGTTGTGCTCAATACATTTTCATTACTGGGTAAGTTGATTCAGTGATTTATCGCTGTTGGCTGTCTTCATCGGAGCACTGTAAATGACCGAACACAGTTTTGCTCATTGAGGGCCAGTTGCGTGCATTGAGCACTGAAAGCACATTTTACTCGTAAACAGTGTGAGTATTCTTCCTCTCTGTTTCTCTCTAAGCTGCACAGGCAGGAGATTAGGAGTCCAAGTCTTGCCACTGAGCAACATAATTGAAAGAAACAAGCGCATAATCTAGTTTAACGAGAATCAAATCATATTTGTCTCCGAGTTAAGTGAGTAGTTACTGATAAGCACGAAATCTCTGCCACACAGTAACCTCTTATGGCCTTTCTATAAACTGTTTGTCCTTTTTCTACACATTTGGATCATGCATGTATTTATTGTATTTACGCAAGCTGTGCCCACTGTTACACTTTAGCTTATTGCATCCTTTTTTTACACTCTGTAAAATAAAATATAGTCATGTTTTTAATATTGTTCATTTAACTGATGACAAACTAGCTCATGCTGTTAGTGTGAGAGGTATTTTCGGGACAAAGCAGCTCTGGTTGTACTTATATTACTCATGTAGTGTGACGCATGGTTCTTGCGCACATAGCCTTTCCCATAATTATATTTTAGTCCCACTGACTACAACACATGTTCACACTATTTATTTTGTTTATAAATCATTTCTGCAACAACATCCATCCTACCCCCTGCATGGTGGAAGTAAGGACTTACTCTCTGTAATGTTTATGTGATTTTGTGCACTGATGGGTGGAATCCTCAGAGTAAATGTTGGCTGCCGTGAGAAAGGCTCAATGACTCAAAGTTGTGTCCTTGTCTGCAACACTGTTGGGTCTTTTGTGGAAATGAAAAAGGCTCTGATGGATTTAAATTAGCTACTTGGACCAGCTGGAGTTACTCACTGTAAACTTCCTGTCAAGCACAAACCTCACAAACTGAGTGTTCCCAAATTACCACTTTTAAAGTAGTGCTAGACGTCATACATGATCATCTCAGTATGTGTAATCAACTATGGTGACAGATGGGAGGCAGGACTGTCTCCTGTGTTAAAAGCTGTATTAGAAGAAGAGAATCATGATGAGACCAGTTAGTCTACAGTTAGTTATATTTCATTTATTGTGAGTGACTTGAGGTCTGTAGAGAGCAAGCAGAGGGGGGGGGGGGGGATCTTTATAATGTGATGAACAGCTGAGCTCGTCCAAGGGCCCCCCCTCATCCAGCCTACATTGTTGTGTTTGGTTCAGTTCATTCCTCCAACCGTGCAACATGCTGGAACGTGCAGTTTCCTTGGTGATCACTGGTGATCAGAGCGAGCTCCCAAACCGTTTACTCTTTGAACTGTACTTTACTGGGATTGGTCGACTTGGCTTTGGTGGCTGCAGTGCAAAGAGAGACTCAACTTCAGAGAAAGGCAGACACATCAGAATAAACCATTCTGTTTTTCTATCTATTTTGGTCAGCTGTGTGTAAATATCAATGACATGCTGTATGCCATCTCACATGACTGCATGTGGGGTGGTTATGAAAAGTTTCCCACTGAGCCATAAAGAGTGAGGTAGCGCTATCAGCCTGTAATGCTGTCGTGCCACTAGCAGCAGCTGGCCGCATTCCTCTCAACTTTGTCACACAGGTCTTGCAGGAACCATGAATAAAGGATAAATAAACATATACAGGAATAATGCCAGTATAAGCCTAGACCATTGTCTGCTTAGGGCAATTCGACATCACAAAACAACCAAAATGCAGCACATTGTCCTCTCCCTTTGTGCAATAGTTGTGGTTAATTATCAGCCTGGAAAATTGGACCGCTGTGTGATTACCAACAGAATGCATGCTGAATAGAGGCTTTTCTTCATTATCAGCATTGCCAAAAGACATGAGACAAAAGGCAACAGGATAGAGCCATCTCCCGTAATGCAGGGATAATGCTCAGATTGTTGGGGCTTTTAGCAGCCTGTGTGCTTTGCTGTGTTGGATATGCATTTGCAGAAACAGAGGGCCGCTGCTGCATTCATTTACTTGCTCTCAGAGTCCCTGCTGCTCTGGCACTTCAAATATGCCTGTGGAGAATGGGAAACTGCCACACAGAGGTAGGAGTATGGATAGAGTGGACAGGGCCTTAAGTGGATCCTCATGTTAAAGCCCTGTGGACCCAACGGTACACCCCCCTCTTTCTCTGCTGTATGGTCTGCCCTGACCTTGGGCCCTTGTGAGTGTCACAGTGTTTTAGCTGCTAAGCCTTTCCTCAAACAAACAGTAACATAATGATACTTCAAACCCTTCCAGCACCACGGGGTGCCCTAAATAAGCCAACCTTCCACAGCCTCTTCAAGTCCCTATGCCCTCCTGCTTTACCATGAATATTAAACAGGGAGTAGGGCTGAGGAATGCCTCAGAACCTGAAAAATATATCCGGTTGCAAAGTTGTCCTTCAAGTATCTTAGCCTGGCGACTTTATGAAAACTAAAACGTATACACACAAGTGTGTCTGTCATATGCAAGTGATAATGTGGAATACAGTGGTGTAGATTTCCTGAGGGGCATCATGGATCACAAGTGAACACACATGTAAGAAGGGCTTGTGTTTAACATAGTAGTCACGCATTTGCAATATTGTGTGTCAAGCTCTCTGTCAGAGGTACTCTAATGAGGGTATCGATGACATGCTTGCAGGTGGTGGTCCCGGGTCTCGCACGCTGATATGTGCATTTAAAACCTAAAGCCCCCATCAAGCCAAAGAGATCATTGGTGCACCATTCTATTGTCTGTCTCTGCGCTGACTGGCATGGTTGTGAGCTGAGAGAAGGGCTGGGGGGCCTGTGCTGGGGCTGTCTTTCTGACTGCCTGAGAACAAAGCACCTCCTCTGGCCTGTAATCAAAGCCCTGGGAAATAACAGACATGACATTCACCTGGACAAACACACATTCAGCGCTGGGTGTGTGCGCTGTTCATGTTTGCTTGAATGTATGTTTACTTGCTCTCACTTGCAGTTGTATGCACACACGGGGGAAAAATCAAGAAGAATATTCTTTAAAACAAAAGTGTCCTGAAGCTCTTTGAGGCAACTGGAAAAGTGCTCACAGTCCTGCAGAGCCTCAGGTGTTTCCTCAGGGATCCACATTTGTGTTGGATTGGAAAAGTGTTCTTTGGCTCAGCTTACCCTAAGGAGGAACGGGCCGACTGATAGAGATTTAGACTCCAAGTGGTAGCTGAGTGCAAAAATAAAAAAATGGGCTAGAGAGAAAGTTCAGTTTGTTCCCAATGCTCAAAAGTCCAATAGTTCAGCACCAAGCCATTATGTGTTTGTGAGTACATTTCATATTGGTGTTGTAATGATCTTTTGGTAAGTAAGTGCTCACAGACCTTCTTTAATGCAATAAGGAAATGTTTTGTAATGTTTGAGCTCTGCTGTTTTCTTTTTTCTGAGTCAACCACAGGCCCACTGTGTCTCTCAGACTTTCATGTTGCTGTTTTCCTCTCAATGATAAGCCTCTCTCCTCTTACTTTATTCCCTTTAGATACGCGGAGGGAAGCTGATGATCACAAATGCCCGGAAGAGCGATGCTGGGAAATATGTGTGCGTTGGCACAAACATGGTCGGAGAACGTGAAAGTGAAATAGCCGAACTCACAGTACTTGGTAATAAATCTTCTTTTAAAATATCTTAATCTGTTGTCCACATACACGCAACACACATGTCATGCACATACACACTCTTGCACACACATTCACACACTTGTTTGTCTGCAGTGAGAAACAGAATCCAGATGTTACATTTCCATTGTCTATCTCCCAGGGAACTAAATGGTGTCACTGACCTTTATCAGATAGAGTGTGAGCTGACCTCCAATCTCACACTTAACTATGAGTCCCATGCTGGCCCCAGCAGTGTGTCTCCTATGACCAGCTGCACCCTATTTCATCATGAATGACCTCCTGTGTCCCAAGCAGAGAGCATGTCCAGACTCCTGATTTTATCACCAGTTGTGTTACTCCCTATTCCTCTTCTCCTCAGTGAATCTGTCAGAAAGAGCAAGAACAGAGACAATTTTGTAAATATAAATAATTATACTGAAATAATTTTTTAGTGTGTCCCTTTGCATGAGAATACTATGATTAATCATAAACCAACCTGGTTAAAGTCTGATGGACATTGTACATTTTAAACAGTGTCATTAACCGTAAATTGTTTATTACCTTGTTATATCTGTATACAAACTCAATTAGTGAAATTAAATACTAGATTATTTCACATTATTACATCATTTTCATTACAGGACACCTCCCAGGACCTAAAACTCAAACTTCAAAATGGCTTTATTTAATTGAACATCTAATTTTTCTCTTGGCTCTGAAGCCTAACTATACTAAGAACTAAGAATTGCAAAAAATATAGCTGGTATAATAAGTACAAATATTTTTCATGTAAAACTGTTCTTTGCTTTTTTTTTAATTTAATTTTTTGCTATGCAGAACGTCCCAGCTTTGTCCGTCGCCCAGGCAGCCAGGTGATGTTAGTAGACCAAAGTGTGGAGTTCAGGTGTGAGGCTCGTGGCGACCCAGTTCCCACCGTGCGCTGGAGGAAAGACGATGGTGACCTGCCCAAAGGAAGGTATGACTCATCAACTGCTCCCCTTTCCATCACAAAATACCATCCTCCCTCTCTTTGTTAGATCCAAATACATATTTGTTCTGTGTCATCAGATGACGCATGATGCATTAAGCCTGCTTATACACAGGTTTTGTTTATATGTCAACATTTGATACATGGATATTCGTTTTAATCCAGATATGAGATTCGTGAAGACCACACCCTGAAGATCCGTCGTCTGACTTCAGCCGATGTAGGCTCCTACACCTGCGTGGTCGAGAACATGGTGGGCAAGGCGGAGGCATCGGCCTCGCTCACCGTCCACGGTGAGAGAAAATACTGTGACCACTATCACCCTGTTCAGTATTTTCATTTACAGCCCCTTGGACAGCTATTCCTGGTGTTTTTCTATTTTGGGTAACTGTGAAGCCTGATTCAATTGCAATTTAGCCCAGCCACATTGCAATGATAGTCTGCAGCTTTACTACTATCGGGGCATCACTTTCACCTATTCTCTCTCAATTAGCTGATTGATTTATAATAAAAAAGAAATGCAAAAATCCATAATAGCTGTATAGTTGTGCACATGGGAGCTCAACAGCAATCGATTTCATTTGCCCTATACAAGTGGCATTTCTCCGGAGGCCTGTCTTCCGTCATGTTTTAAGACATACAGTACTATTTGTGAACCTATGGAATATCTGTGCGTTTCCTGTGGCCCTCTCCATTGGACTTCTTATTAACACAGTTGGAATATAAAGCAGCCGGTCACAGAGTGTGAACATTCAGAAAGAAACCATTCAGATGAACTGGGGGCTGGGATCACCCCTAAACCCTCCTGGGAATCAGAGGAACACAGGGGGGCATTTAACGGCAAACTAATGGGAATGTAGGGAGTCGGGTGAGGGAAGAAAGGAGGAAAGCAGGGGTCGGTTGAATGTATGGGAGATAGGGACAGTGAGTGTGTAGGTCTTGGTGGCAGCTCGCCACTGATGCAGAACAGGTTGGGAAATGGGGCTGGGGGCGATTGTGGTGAAGAGTATAGAGGGGGAGAGAGGTTTCTGCGGTGAGGTCAGTCATATTAATGTCACTCCCAGCAGTTAACACAGCAGAGATATAAAGAGACAGGGCAATTTTATTCCTGTGCCAACCCCCACCCACAAAGACAGATACTTCATCTTCACATGGCTACCCTTTGCAATTATTTCTTCATTTTCTCCACAAGACAGCAATCTTTAGATTGGTTTGAAGAGCAAGATTAGGCACACCTGCCAATACATCCATCAATATATCTACCCCTCTTATTGCCTTTGTTCACTTCCTATCCCTGATGAAAGCTTAGTTAATGAAAGGGAACAGCCTCGATGCACAATTCAATAAGCTGTTCTTCTAGCTTTGTACCATATTTGAAAGGCTACAACCTCCGTTGTCCTTATAGGAAATGAAATGTCTTGACCTCAGGCCCACTCCCTGTTGCCTACATGCAGAAGCAAGGCACTGGCCTTCTTTTCACTCATTATGCCTTTCAACCGCCATGTTATAAGAAATAGATAGACATGAAAACAAGAGTAAAAGCACCTAAATCAATTAAACTTTGGTAAACAAGGGCCTCTGCTATAGATTTAGGAAACAAAAATGCCAATGCTTTCTTAGGGCGTAAGTACAGGTTAGAGGCACAAGAGGAATAATATGAATTCTTATTATACTCTTAGATTGGACGGACAGCTGCACTTCCAAGATTTCAAAGTTCCTAGAACCATATTTTCTTCAGATCCCTGAGTTGATCCAGACCAGGACACGAGGAGGCCGGGAGGCTGTGGGCACTGAGTAGTCCAGCTAAGTAAAGACAAGCAGGCCACAGTCCCACGCCCGGAAATGACATGTTTGTAATGACAGATGCGGGCACAGAAAAGGAAAGAAAGGCCCGGTAATTGTAGTTCTTCAGAGGCCAAAGCAGTGAAACGATGTATAGGTAGTAAGATGCCGCTGTAGTGAAGACAACAGTGATGTGGCAGCAAGAGTTTAGTTTGTGATTTTAGTGGTCAATGCATAAAGAGTCAAATAATGGCAAGATTGCTGAGTCCCTGCATAGTAGTCAATGAACGGCTCAATAATATACCATCTATGGAATTGGTAGAACACCACAAAATGGGTAATCCAATATTCAAAGCCAAAGTGTAAAAATAATATAATAATTTTGTAACTTTTTACTGCTAAATGTGCAGTGACTTGTAAATGGATGTTAACACCAATGGAATTACAATCACATTTTTCTTCTAAATAGAAACTGGTTAGATATAGAATTCCTTCCCTGCAGTTTCATTATTCAATCTGCTTATCATTGCAATATGGTGTATGTGGTGTATAACATATTTGCAATGCACACCTCACACTTTTGGAGTAATTCTAAGCAAATCCCTTTTATGAGCTGCACGTTTGTGAGAAGAATCCAGCTCTGTGTGGACGGAGGGGGATTTTCACACCTTCCATGGTCAGATTGTCAGTGGACAATGTGGACATTGTGGAAGTGGTGCCCTGGGCTATTTGTCTTTCAACATGCTCTGCTCTTGTAACTAACTTAATCAGTGAATTATTGTCTTACACACGTTTGTCAGTCTACTACACCTCCTTTGGACTTATAAATATGTCAAGTAAAATAGTTCATTGATTGATGGAAGAAACGCATAATTGGCTAAGTCACCAGTGGTATTTATAGTTTCATCGTAAAATCATTCATCTAAGCCACATGAGAAAGTAGCAGTGTGAGGGACTGTTCAGCTGTTAAGTCTGCTTAGTTTGTGCGTACACTGGGGATTGTGTGTTTTGAAAGACTTAAGAATCAGGCAAAGGCATTTTGTTCTGGTTCTGGTGTGGTTAGATAATGTTTATAGAATATTTTGTTAATTAAACTTCAACAGCGGACTTCAACCATAGGAATGTAAATACATTGTTTTAGACTGCAGGCCTATTGGACAGTGTTCAGAAAATCAACGTGTTATTTTTCCTCAGCTGGTTAAGTTTGCTATAAGCAGTGATTTATGTGTAGGAAGGTCTTGAATGGAATGGTAGTCCCCAGAGCAGCGTTGCTAATAACCCATGTAAAGGGTCTGGAAGGAGACTTGGAACTGGTGCCAAAACAGAGCGGGGGGGAGGAACTTTCCTGTCAGCCAACTGCATGCTGTTACAGTGATGATAAATACCAAAACCTGGTTGGTTGCAACATATATAACTGATGCTTTGTATTGGTCTACTGTATATCTGTTTCCCTGCATTTGATTAAACCCAACTGTTGAGTAGACTTTCATTGTGTATTAGTACAAATTACTAGAGAAGGACGGGCATTTACAGCATGCTACAGAATGATTCATATTAATCATGCATGCTTTCCTACTCGTGTTGATTTCAGTCGCACTGAACAGCAGCACGGCTCAATTTAATCTCACTGCTGTGGTCTTTGGTTCATAGCATGCCTCCTATTGGGCTGGAGGTCATCATGCTCAGTGTGTTTTTCCTCAGTCGCTCTGATGATAGAGACTCCCTTCTGCCCTGTAAGCTAGCGGAACAGTCCACAGAAAGTAGCCTGGTCAGATTTAAGACTCACCTCTGCCTCCAGGTCCACAACTGTGATCACAGCAGCATGGGAGAGGTAGGGTTACCTAATTAAAGGCTTAGACACACATGAATGGATGTGTATAGGTGTTGTAGAGGGGCTTGTGTGTTTGTGGGTGTGTATGTTCTCATGATTGTCGCACACAGATAGCAGTGAGCGTCTTTTTCTGGAAGCGCTTGATGCTAGTCTTATCTGCATTTTAAAGGCCAGCATGGGGCGGAGGGAAGGGGTGGTCATTACTCTGACAGACAGCGTTTATGTTTCCGTGGGAGCCGTTGAAGCAGACAGATTAGATAAGGTGAGTGATTGGCCAGGGGAGATTTATGGCCAAAGAGTGACAGTTAACATTCACCTTGTGGTTTTACGAACCAGCCTAACATCGGCAAGGCTGTGTTTGAGGGACTGTGAGGCAGCTGCTCCTCAGGATGCTCCAAACCTCATTAAGGGTAGAGGGACAATCACCTTAGACTATATCTGGATATTAGTGGAAAAAAGTAAACAGAAAATTATAATTGCAAAAACAACATCTGTCCTGTGTATTTCATTGTATTCTTTGTGCTTTTTTTGTCATTTATTGTACCTAATCCAACCTTTTCCTGTCCTTGAGTCACGAAGATTAAGAGGGATGATTAATCAAATGTTTTCATTTATCTCTGTACATTTGTAATTCATTCTTGATCACTGATTTTAATTTGTTATTGCTGCATATCACATTGTCCCTTGGTTTTGAGTTGAGGTTGAAATATGACATATCCTTGTTTTATAGAAAAATAATGACATGATTGTTTGTACCCATTGACATCACATTGTTATTTTCCTTATCCCTCCTCTGTATATTTCATGCTGTTTTATTATTTATTTATTCATCTTTGGGTTTTGTTGTTGTGTTTTTGTTTCCTTTTTAGTTGTGTCTGGTAAGTTGAAATGTCACCCGTCACCTATTCACCGCACTGACAGAGACAGGAAGCTGTCACAACCCCCCCCTCCATCCTCCTTCCATCACTTCTCCACCCTCCAATCAGCAATCATGTTTCTTTTGTCATGGGCAACAGTGACAAAAGGACATTAATGGGTAAAAATATGCTCAGCTTGGGCCTCCAAGGTAAAGCCGCATCATTTCATTCTATTATTTCCCCCTTTATGCATTACCAAACAGCCCATCTTATTCATGGACAAATTATGTCTGTATTCCAAATGACAGCTTTCAGATTGCCTTTCTTTATGTATAACACAGCCCCTGCAGATAACACATTAAAATATTTGCAGATTTATGATATTTTAGCAGCAATACAGAGTGAAGTTGTAAACTGGCCCTCCTCTGAACCTCTGCACTCAGGCTGTGTCCTTGCATGAATGGCCTATTAGACCAGCAAGGCCTAATGTCACCGCAGAGCTGCTTGGACGACCTTGGGCTAGAACACCAGACTTAGTCTGAGATGAAATGTGTCATTAAGATGCATGGATACTGCATTCTGGTTGATGCCTGCACTATTGGAAGGTGTCAGCATGGACAGATGGCTCAAATGTATTCCTCATTTCCATGTAAATTTTAATGGTCCATGCCCTTGCCCATGCAAATGAGGGGGCATGGGAGTAACCGTTGTTTTCTCTATTCATTATCTACAATATGCCTGCATTTTGAATATAATCAGCAGACTGGTTAATCTGCTGTGCACACACTGTGCAAAGTTTTGAAGAGAGCCTGAATTCAGTAGCTGTAGTCAAACGCCTTGTGTCTTTCATTCAAATATTCAAATGACCCAGACTAGTAACTGTTATATTATGATAACTATAATAATATATGGTGTGTTTTCTATTCAATGGCTAACCATTCTCATGTCTGTCCTGCAGTGCCACCGGCTTTTGTGGTTAGACCAAGGAACCAGGTGGTGGGGGTTGGCAGAACCGTCACCTTTCAGTGCGAAGCCACTGGAAACCCACAGCCAGCCATTTTCTGGCAGCGGGAAGGCAGTCAGGTAAACAAACTAAACTACAGTAAACATTTCCATTTCAAAACACTTTGTATACATTTGTAGAACCTGCCCATACTCAAGTGAAGCTACAGAAATAACTTATTTATGGTTGCATGCATATGTCTATTTGCCTGTCCAATAAACGTATTCTTGCCAAATATCAGTTAATAAAAGTCTTACTGTATGTGATGTTATCCCCCACAGAACCTTCTGTTCTCCTACCAACCTCCTCAACCATCCAGCCGATTTTCTGTATCTCAGTCTGGGGACCTGACCATCACGGATGCCGAACGCTCAGACATGGGGTACTACAGCTGCCAGGCCATCAACACTGCTGGCAGCGTCCTCACCAAGGCTCTGCTAGAGATCACTGATGGTGAGCAACCTCCTTTGAATCCCAGTGTCTGCATACACAGCAACGTCTCAAAGGGAATTAGAGGAAAACTGAAAGCAAACTTGAGTGGATAAATATTGGTATTTCGTATAATCTTTGGCTCATGCGGATAATGCTGTTCATCTGAACTGCTGTGGTCTTGCCGTAGAGCATATTAATATCCAAATTGAGGTTTGTGAGGTTCGGTCTGGCCTGTTCAATGTGTTCCTGTCAGGGGGAGAGACTCTCTGGTGCCTGTGCACCCAGACCGTGGCTCAGTATTTGGCTTCGCTGGCTTCACACTGGCTAATGTCTCCTTCGGTATTCCATTGCTGGCTTGCTGCTGTCGACCGTTGGAAGACTGTGGCTGTGTGGTGAGGTCTGGATTGGGTCCTCTAATTACTTTGCTAGCCAATCCCTGTCAGCCTGGTGGACCAACCTTGGCTTAATTTCCACCATTCCCACAGAGATCTGGGCA
Source organism: Trematomus bernacchii (assembly GCF_902827165.1). NCBI lineage: Eukaryota > Metazoa > Chordata > Actinopteri > Perciformes > Nototheniidae > Trematomus > Trematomus bernacchii. The sequence goes on along the minus strand of NW_022987851.1, from coordinate 8,507,908 downwards.
GCTATTATTTTGTCTATGACACACCTAGATTCATCCCTTCATTTACCAAATATCCTTCTTCATTTCAGGCCTACAATGGTATGCTCCATCTCTCGCTCTCTCTCCTTTTCTCATTCTGTTATGCTCTCTGGATAATAATGACAGTTATTAAAGTGAGAAGGCCGCGCTGAGGCCACTACTTCTCCGCAGGCAGATCTAGTAATTACAGGTCATGCTGACAATGTTTTAGTAATTGCACCATCCCCGGCAAAAAAAAAGCAGAGACAAAGCGGCCCAGAGCGGCCCCAGATTACCACAGCATGGTTCTCAGGATCTATCGCACATACAAGCCTGTTTTGCCTTTTGCTGTGAGGTATTCATTTGATTGCTCCTCATGAATGTTACTCACTAGTTAATTATTGGGGCTGACAGAAATGGTTATCAATAGCGCCATGAATGAAAATAATGGTACAGAGCAGGAAAATGATGATTCAGACGCAGTAGAGACAAAATAAAAGAGTGCTTTTATTTAAAGTTTATCTCGTATTCCTTTCTTCTTGTCTGCCCATTACAGCCTTTCTATTTCTGTCAAGAACAGGCTACATCTTTGTTTTTGTGAGTACTGGATGAAAATACAGGGTTTAAAGGCAGGAAGGGGGAGTTTAAACACCCTCATGCTAATACCATTGTATGTTCTAGCTAGATGTTTTTTTGGGGGGATTTTTTCTCCCTTGTTTTGTGTTTTATGGCTGGGGGATGGGCCAGGGGATTGTTGGCTGCCACTGTGCATATGGGTAGTGCCAGGCGTCTGTTAGAGCTGCAGCGAGAAGACTGAAGTATCTGAGGCTGTTTCATATTAATTACGCTGCTTTTATTTGGCTAAGTTCGACTCCTGCTGCTGAATGATTAGAAAATTGTTTCCAGTTCATAAAATTGGATGTAATTCCACTCGCACTACCCTTACAGTGTTCACATGCTAGAACATTGCTACACGCTGTTTGGCAGATTCTATGCCTTTTGTGTCTTTTCTCTCACACAGGCTGGAGGTAATTGTCTGAATCTGTTGTCCATACTACAGCACATGAACACCTTCACAGTTTTTTCCCACCACCTTCCACATAATTGCTCATTCTCCTTCCTCCTTCCACAGTTGTGTCGGACCGCCCGCCTCCAGTTATCCGGCAGGGCCCGGCCAATCAGTCAGTAGCTGTGGACGGCACAGTCATCCTCAATTGTGTGGCAACAGGAAACCCCACCCCCACCATTCTGTGGAGGAAGGATGGTGTGTTGGTGTCCACACATGACTCCAGGGTCAAACAGCTGGACACAGGCGCATTACAGATCCGCTATGCAAAGGTAAGACACCTGCTGTCACATGTATAAACATGCTCTGATCCCTTTCTACCATTAAGCAAAGTAAACACTATGCACAGCGCCCAGTACTGTTCTGTGGAGTTCATTTGTAATTTGACTATGAACATATAAACTTGCCTTACTATCGAAATATTTCAATTTTTTTTATTTGGCCAGCTTTAATGTCTAAATCCATTCAAATAAACTTCAAAGTTGTCCATATTACATCCATAATGTGATGGGAAAACTCCTGCTGGTTGGTAAATAAAGCTTGTATTCCCTGCCAAGATCCAGCCCTCAGTGGGCTGTCAGTCAGTTGTCGCGGGTTCAAAATAGAGTCTGTGAAGTTGAACAGTCTGTAGTTCCTGTCAGTCAGCAAGCTAACACAGTGGGTTTTATGTGTGTGTGTGTGTGTGTGTGTGTGTGTGTGTGTGTGTGTGTGTGTGTGTGTGTGTGTGTGTGTGTGTGTGTGTGTGTGTGTGTGTGTGTGTGTGTGTGTGTGTGTGTGTGTGTGTGTGTGTGTGTGTGTGTGTGTGTGTGTGTGTGTGTGTGTGTGTGTGTGTGTGTGTGTGTGTGGTGGCAAGCTGCTTGATGCTGAACACACTCATAGGCAGAAACAAGTAGGGGGTGCTGACGTGTCTTCCAGATGGAGGCGTCACAGGGTCAGAGGTGGCGTCAGTTTGCGGTGTTCTGAATGAATGCAGGCATGTCTTGTGGTGACAGGAGCGGCAGTATGATTGGGCCGCCAGTGTGAGGCAGGCAGGAGGGGATGCGTCTGAGCCCCTCTCCTGCTGCAGCCCAGTCCGCAGGCACTTTAAATAATGAACTTGTCATTTCTACCTGACAACATTTTAATGAAGATGTTTTTGATGCGTGAGGTAATATATTTGATTAATGTCGCCTGAGAGTTATTATTTTTGAATGTTAATACATTTTCATACTCACCAGATTAAATACACACATTCAGGGTCATTGGTAGGACATGTTTTCAATTATTCCGATTTTTTGTTTTGTTTACACTCCCTAACGGTAGCATTTAGTGTACTATGCATTACCAGAAAAGCAGAAATATTTAAAAAATGCAGCAGTGTGAAAATATACAAAATACCTTTGCCATCAGGGTTATTGTTGGTGTTTTGTTTAATAGCCTGTTGGCAAGCAGACCATTCCATTTTTTTTTTAACCTTCTTCAATCGAAAGGCAGTGACCTAAAATACTTTTTTTTATCTGGATACAAAAAACAGGTGTCAATCCAATATTCTTTGAAACAACATGTTTTTCAATTTTCTCAGGACCTATTGCACTCAAAGGCCTACAAAGAAATGTATAATCCCTTTAGGGTCTTTCTGCTTTGTGTAGTTCCTGTTCTAAAACATAACTACAAATAAAAATCACTCAGTGAACTCTAATCTCCTACTTATAAGTGACAAAGAAAAAGTAAAGAGTGAGGCAATGTTAATAAAAGTATATTAATAACCAATGTTCTACTTTATATCTTTAGTGTAGCTTGTCACCACATTTGTTGCACAGAGCAGTCACTTCCATGTTTGGAATAGTAGAGAGAGAATAAGGTCCCCAATTAGTCTATGATCCTGTGAAAATCTTTTCCATTTGACTAGGAATGTTCTGCCACTTGGCCTCTCCAGCTGCTTTCCTCAGGTTCTGTTGTAAAAGGCATGACATTGAGATTATCAGGCATTGACAGCTGCCTGCTACGACTTCACCAGAATGTCAATAAGCAGAGCATTGACGGTGGGGGGAGACAGTATGTGGCAAAAGCGGGAAATAGACTCTTACCAGTTCAAGAGACTCTGACATGCATTTAAATAATTTCCATTTAACCAAATATTCTTCTCTGTTTTCCCGGCAGCTTGGTGACACTGGTACCTACACCTGCATCGCATCTACACCGAGTGGAGAGGCCTCATGGAAAGCCTACTTAGAGGTTCATGGTAAGACTAACCAATAGGGAGGATAAGTGCCTCTCAGTGTACTTTTTCAAATTGCGTGATATGTTTGTGATATTCCTTTGTGAAAGTCAAATGGTAAAGAGGTATATGAAGTTTGGAGATGTTTTGCATACCTTTGTTTACTGTGATAGCAATAAACTACATGTTCCTTTATTTCTTTCTTTTACTATGTTCTAAATTAAGAGTTTGGAGTTCCAGTTCAGCCAAACAGGCCCACTGACCCAAACCTGATCCCCAGTGCCCCTTCCAAACCTGAGGTCACTGATGTTACCCGCACCTCCATCTCCCTTTCCTGGAGACCTAACCTTAATGCTGGAGCCACGCCCACCTCCTATATAATAGAGGCCTTCAGGTAAAACTAAACAGCAATGATCAATAAACCAAACAACTGCGTGGTGTTAATGACAACTTTGAAACCTTAATTATTTTGTTGTGTGTTCACAGTCATGCATCAGGGAGCAGCTGGCAAACCTTGGCAGAGCATGTGAAAACTGAGTCATTTGTACTGAAGGGCTTGAAGCCCAGTGCAGTCTACCTCTTCTTAGTACGGGCAGCCAATGCCTACGGGCTGAGTGATCCCAGTCCTATCACTGAAGCTGTGAAAACACAAGGTGAGGGCTGCCTTTTTACTGATATGAAATTCATTTACAGCACCAAAGTGTTGTGGTTTTTCTGTAGTTTAACTCAATATCATTTTTTTTTTTTTTTTAAATCTGTGCTTCTGCATACAGATATCCCTCCCACCAGTCAGGGCGTGGACCATCGTCAGATCCAAAGGGAGTTGGGAGAAGTGCTTATACACCTTCACAACCCAACCATTCTCTCCTCCTCATCTGTCAGGGTGCAGTGGACCGTGAGTATAATGCTCTATCAATGCACTGTTGTGACTTTTTTTTCTTTAGACAGCTGCAGCCAGCCACAGATTGCCATATGGATCATTAGTATAGCTGGTCACCAAAGCTCCAAGGTTAGTTTAGTGATATGCCCCATGGTCAATTTGCCAGGCCACTCAGGCGAGCTAATGTGCTAACGTCCTAGCACCCTTCAGAGGAAGGACACTGCAGACAGCAGCTTGGAACACAATCCAAGTTTTCTTATTGTCCATCTGGCATGAGTCTGAAAATGGTCGACTGGCCTGAGACCAAAAATGTGCAGCTTCGCCCACAGTGGACCACTCAACCGCCCAAAAACTTAACTACAGAGCCTAGCCTTCTGCAGGCTATATTGTACCGCATAGCAGTGTGTGGCGTGCCAGCCTGTGCCCTCTCAGATTGAAAACACTTGATGGCTGTTAAAATAATACAAGTGAGAAGGAAGAGGCGGCCAACTCATGCTCTTAAGTGGAAATGGCTTACAGATGTTAAAACGGATAGGTGGGAGAGGAAGAAGTAGAAGTAGAACTGGGAGCTTATGGTGGCTTTCCTTAACTGATAGCCTAAAAGCTCCAAATGAAATACTAACGTCCACCTGAAATTGATATGGTTAATGTATCGTTTTTTTTATTTTACGAGACTCTATATCTATACTGTCCACCTAGATATTGGTCTGTTGGATGGCTTACTGAAAGGAAAGAACAGTCCTGTTTTGCCTTTTGACATAGGGCCACCCCTACATTCTCTAGTATTATGAAGTGCCACAGTGAGTGATGAATGGGACCGAGGAAACGTGAAAAGGATACTGACATGTCAAGACTGATTTAAAACATTATTGCCCAGTTACCCTGTCTCCCTGGAATGTTCCAAAAAAACACATGATACAAGAGAGAATTACAATATAGTAAAACGCCACGGTATCCTTGTTTTGTGGGGTTAAATCTATTCCCAATGTGGAGTTTCTTGGTTTTACATTTTCCTTTGTGTTGTGGTAAATGGTTGCACAGTTTCAGGCTAATGAAGACCACCTGAGCCGGCAGCATATTTTACGGGGGAGGGATAAAGAAATCACTAAAATCTTTACAAGCCATTGCTGCCTGCCTTCCACAGGGAGTCGTATGGATATTAGCATACGGGTTAACGGTTATTCTTCTCTCTAACCATGCTGGGTAACGGAGCAACGTTTTATTAATAAGCTGCATCAGATGCTGTTAAACTTGCATTTTCAACTTCTGGAACTCAGTATAAAGATTCACTTCTCCCCCTCTTCCTTGACACTAGCAGCCAGTCAGTACACTGGAGAGCAGGACAGGATGAGACAGGCTGTTCTGGGAGCCTGGGCCCTGTTTAACCAGCTCCAGACTTGGAGGAACCTCTGGCCAATGACCTCATACTGTGGTTGCACAAATCGCTGCTGCTCCAAATGGCGCATAGACAGACAGTTGAAAAAGAGAGATGTAGATACGGATGGATACACAGAGGGGTGATGTGATGAGTTAGCACCCCATTTCATCCAGTGCCTGGCGTATCAGCAATCCATAGCTGTCAAGTCATACAACATTTATAACAATACTGTGTTATATTCCACTGTGAAGCATCTAATCAAACTCGCACTCACACCACCTTTTTTTTTCGTTCACAAGGTGGAGCAGCAGTCGCAGTACATCCAGGGCTACAAGGTGATGTACAGACCTTCACCGCAGGGGCTACAGAGGAGTGAGTGGGCTGTGTTCGAGGTGCGAACCCCCGGGGAGGACAGCGCTGTTGTGCCGCAGCTTCGGAAAGGAGTCACATACGAATTCAAAATCCGCCCCTTCTTCGATGAGTTCCAGGGAACAGACAGTGATATCAAAATTGGCAAGACGCTGGAAGAAGGTGGGGGGATGCGAATGAGTGTGACTGTGCGCGAGTGTGCTTGCATGTGTGCATGCATGTTTCCATGTTTACACTATTTTATATGCTCAGCTCGCATGTGTGAGAGCATACAACAGCTGTTCACAGCAGGCAGTTATGGCAGGATTATGGTATGTTCAAATGTGGTGTATTCAAGCATGCTAGGGTTAGGGTTGATGTTCACCTCTTTAAAAGGCCCTATGGAACCCCATATATATAAGTATCATACTAATTTCTCATAGGGTGTGGTTGTGGCAGTCTCATGAGGTTTGGTTGAAACCCAAGTGTGAATTTTAATCTGTAGCAAACAGTTAAGATAAATGTGAGTGCATAGTGTTTACGACAGTGTGTCTATGTTTGTTGCATGCGTGGGAGTGTTTCGATCTATTTTTGCTGGATTCTCCTTTGTTCCTAGTCTTGTTGATAATTGTTTTTGGAGCAGTTAAAACAATGTTTGTTCTCCTTGAAGCAGAAAAAGGCAGTTTTTATAACACCCATTCACACTGTGATTACAGCTTTTTTGTCGCATTGGTAATTATTTCAGTTTAATTACCGTTGGACCACAGGTTGGCGTTCACACACTAACATACACCCGCCATCATAACTCCCTGTGTGTTTTCAGTAAACAATTACATGTTATATACCCACAAGAGCACTTGTGTTAAACAAACCCCGTTGTCAGATAAAAGCATTGCAATTTTGATTATTGCTCTTTTGTTTTCACCTCAGCGTTAGTCTCAAACAAAGATTGTGACAGCTCAATGTGATGAGGGGAAACTGGGAGAGACTGCATGCAGTTATAAAAAAAACTGTCTCATGTATGAAGGTGTGTTTTTTATATTTTGTCTACCCCCCTCAGCCCCCAGTGCCCCGCCTCGTGAGGTTACAGTGACGGAGAGTGAGGACAATGGGACCGCCATCGTGGTCTCCTGGCAACCCCCTCCAGAAGAGGAACAGAATGGGGTGGTCCAGGAGTACAAGGTAAAAAAACTGCAGCTACCTTTGTTCTGAGCAAGTGGGACTTGCATTGTAGAAACACACAAAGGAGACACAAACAAGGATGCAGACAGAGCAGATAACAGAGAGAGAGACAATGCACAGACATGGAAAGGTAATGAATTCCTGGTTGAGGCGCACCTTTGTGCTCTTCCAGCGTGTGACAGGCTCAGAGACCAGACAGGGAAGGAGTCAAAAGCAGGGGAACTGGTGGAAACTGTTGTAAAACAGTGCCATCTGGTGGAAAGGGTAGGCTCATACATCTTGTGGCACTCGTAGGGTGAATATTGATGAGGAGGCAATTTCAGCTGTAATTATTGATGGGTTCCTTTTTTGCCTCTTATATTAGTTTGGCCTTAAACTGGTGACTACTAAGTTATTGTGTGTGGAGATAAAATTATAGGCCATTCATGACATGTTTCATATAGATTTTGTATAGATTGATCTTGATCATATTTGAAACATATAATCGCACTGGTAAAAATGAAAATGAAGATACAAAAAAACGTTTACTCAAGGTATTACCAGGCTTAGTAAAGACATGAATGAAAACATAGGTAAATTTTTGGATATTAGATTAACGGACTGAAGCTATGATAATGACCAATGATCAAAGACATGACAAAGAAGAGATAGACCTAATTTATCATTTTGTTGGTCCTCTTTTCTTCGTCCTTCCTTTATAATATACGTGCACCTGTAATATTGACCTCCCTCTGAATCCACTCTAATGTTATGCTGTGTAAGTCCTGTATTTTAATTGGAACACCTTTAACGGTGCAGGGAATATAGGTTAGTAGCAGGAAGGTAGATGAGGCAGAGCCAATGAAAATGTTAAGCCACTGTTAATTTTCTACGTAAATGTTCTCTGGTGATAGGCTTTATAGTAATTTCATGGTTTTTAAGTCAGGCTCGAGAGCGTTCCACAATCATTTCAGAGCCCGGTCCCTAGCGGCCCTTTCCACTCACCGCAATTTTTAAGATACACAGAAAATGTCAGGGCTTTGTAGTTCCATCACAGAAGTGGAAACACACACACACATGCACATGGTATAGTACACACCAAGGGAGGTTTATATGTTAACCTGGGTAACTGCTGGGTGGAGGTAGGGGGTAAAGAAAGCAGAATGTCAGGGGTCCAGGATGTGGAGGTCTCCAGGCCTCATGCTGAGGTGAATGTATGCTTCTCTTTGTGGCCCTGGTGTGAGTCAGCCTGCGAGGCAGCGCTCCTTCCTGGGAGTGACAGCACTTAGCTTCTGCTGAAATTGGGTTATGGAGGTGATTACTGATCCCCATTTGTTTTTCATGGGTTTAAGGCTACACAGAAACGTGTTATGGCTACCTCAGCTAATACTGACCCTGTGTTGCGCAGCCTTTAAAACATAAAGCCATTTTGTCAAATGTTTTCCTAGCTCAGAGATGTAATTCAATACCTGTGTTGTCCTGAAATGTTCCAATAGCAGTACCAACCAATTATCTGGACACAGATTGGTGGCAGCTACCAAACTGGATGTTGTCACGAAACCTTCATAACATTGCCTCACTCTTTACTTTTTCTTTCTCTCTGTTATGGCAGATTTGGTGCTTGGGGAATGAGAGCAGGTACCATATCAACCGCACAGTTGACGGCTCAGTCTTATCCCTGCTCATTCCCAGTCTGGCCCCAGGGATCCGCTACAGCGTGGAGGTAGCAGCCAGCACCGGGGTGGGTCCCGGGGTCAAGAGCGATATCACCTTCTTCCAGCTTGGTGAGTAGAAACAACCTTTTTTTTCTCTCTCACAGGAGGTCGTATCATTGTTTATCCTTTCTTTCAGTGGATACATTTGCTGTGTTTCAATGTCTTCATCCTTGTGCAATCCTACCAGTCAGAATGAAAACCAAATGTCTAACAAATATTTAACGCATTAATCCAGTCACCCCAAATTAAGAGCTTTTTAGTTTATATGACATTCTGCCAATAAAACATATATTTTTGTAATTCCTTTCTTTGTAGTGAATGTTTAAGAATCTGCCTTTTTCCCTTTCTTTATCAACAGCGCTCTAAAACTGTAATTGAAGTGATTACGTTTTTTACAAGCATCCTAAAACTCGTCACAGAATAGGATGACGTTTGAATGGTAGAACACTTTTACAGGTTTGAGCACTGCAATGGCTATTAGCTGCCAGTTGCTGGTAGCCTGATCCACGTGGGCACATTAAATTCCTGGGTGGCAGCTGTTGAGCTGGCTGCCCCACCCTGCTCTGCTCTCCACTCAAGAATGCAATGTTTTCTGTCTGTGCTTCAAACAACAAAGGCAATAATGAATCCTGCACTCTGGGCTCAGGCATAACATATTATTAGTTTTAAGAAGCACACTGCAGACTTCAGTGGGGCTTGTTGTTATCATTTTTATCTCCACTAAAGAGCAGAGAAATAGGGAGAGATAGAGCTCCATCTGGTTTTGAATCTGTGATTGAGTGGGCTGGGATAGGCATGAAGAAGCATCGGCTGTGACTGATACAATTTCCCTCCCTTGAAGAGTTCCTGTGGTGATGGTTGCCATGTTCCAACACTGGAGTGGAACAATGTGCCTTGGGGACCAGCGCTTCACCAAATGCATTTGTCACACTCTGAGCTTGTATGCGTCATGCCAGCCTAGATACCTGTACAGTCCCTTGTGGGCTGCTTAGTCACATTGGCATGCTCCGTTCATTCGGCCAGAACAAGCCTTAAATTGAGAAGACAGAGGAGTGAGGAGAGAGGCAGTGTGAGGCGTTCATGGGCTGAGCGACTGAGACAAAGACAGACAGAGTGATGTGGAGGGGGAAAGGCAGAGAGCTGGTTTCATTGGGGAAGTGTTTCCGCCTCTGGCTTAGAGAGTTTGGTAGAGGAGAGTGGCTGCAACATGAAAGACTTGAGCAAAAGAGATGAAGTCAAAATAACACGAACACGAAGAAGTTTCAGAATGGCGGGGGCTGGGGCAAACCCAAATAAGTCTTTCATGTACCGTGCATGAGGGAGAAGCACAGAGAGAATAGACGGATGAGAAAAACAGACCGAGAGCGCGGGTTGTTGTGAGCAGCCGCACAGACGGTGCCTTTACACTGCATTTCACAGTAGCAACAGCTCAAGGCATTCACACCTCAGCTTTTCACAGATGTGCCTCAGTTTGCTAATTACTGTGGTGACTGTGTTTGAGGATGATCTCATTGGATTTATTTACATGATTATGAAACAACCAATGCTCGGTGTAAATGACGCACAGGCTCAGTTTGAATGTCTTTGGTTGCTTTCGTCGGCTCACCTGCCACTGTTGACTGGGATTTGAGATGAAAGCCTTTTGAATAATATAGAGAAACGACTCCCATTTCCACTACCCAGCCTCCTACACACCCACTGAGAGTCTTTTTGTTCGTCAGGAGGAGGAATTTTCATATTTATGTACTGTGCTGCCTCCATTTATTTTAGATATATTTCCCTATTTCAGGCTCTTGCACTTGCTTTGAGTTTTAAGCTTTAAATAACATTTCTTTCACTCATCTCTGCTGTTTTCATATTCCTTATTCCCTTTATTGCATGGGTGCTATATTATTTGTACCCCCACCACATGTTTTTTTCTTCTAATTCTGCTCTGAAATCTCCTCCATTCCTGATTCTCAGATGCATCTGGGCGAATGACAGAGACAGGGATCCAAGAGAACCCCCTTTCCCAGCAGATCTCCGATGTTGTCAAGCAGCCGGCCTTTATAGCCGGCATAGGAGCTGCGTGCTGGATCATCCTCATGGTCTTCAGCATCTGGTTGTATAGACACCGAAAGAAGAGGAATGGCCTCTCCAGCAGTTATGCAGGCATTCGCAAAGGTAAGGACACAGTGACCATTACCACGTGTATCCACTTGAATTTCTGATTCACAGTGCTGGTTTAAGGTTAGAGGTTTTCTCAATTACAAAATAGTGTAAGAACATGCAACCACCATCTTCTGCACAGAAGCTTCCTCCGATCCTGCCTGTCACAAACTGACATATGTCTATCTAGAGTGCTCTAGGTGAAGTCTATCTGAACGTGCTCTCCAGTAGGGATGTGACGTGAGTTCCCGCTGAGAGTGCTGCGTGAAGACGTCTTTTATTTATTTTTCATATTTCTGTCACACTGATCCTGCAAGGGGGTGTGAAGTGTTTTTCAGTAAAGTACATGTTCAGGTCCAACAACTGCCCTTTTAGCAACTCCCTTTTGACAGAGCTGGGAACGAGAGAATGTCTTACCATAATACATCTTTATCAAGGACATGCTGACATTTTCACATGCTTGAAGTAATCTTGCTATCTTTTCAGATCTGGAGGAGTTTTGCATTGAGCAATCTTGCTTATAGTGTCTGCTTATCATACGTTTGGAAAAACACAACAATTCATACCCATGTGTATTTGGGCTGTATTTCAACCCTCTTAGAGTAGCCACAGCGTAACCCAGTGTGTTTCTTTACCTGAATGAGCCGAAGTGACAGGGTTCATGACATGTCCAACCTCTGCCCATAATTGTTAAGATTTAAAAGAGAGCTATTAGCCTTTCTTTCTCAGTCTCATTTATGTGTGGGCTGGCTTAATGTGTGGCCTTGGGCTCTGCAGCTGCTGCCTGTGAGCGCTACCTACACCATCCACAGTCATTCACTGAGGTTTACTGCTGTGTGCCAGGGCTAGATGAGATCCACCCTTCAACCTTGACACAAACACACATAAACACAGACAGAAGACATGCTAACGGTGAGAGTTGTGAGTCATGTGAAAGTGAGAGACACATAGCTGTGTGTGGTTGATAATGGTCAGAACTGTTACCTGTTTCAGTCTTTATATAGTCATGAACATCTATGATATGATATCTATGATAGTATGACATTCCTAATGATATTGTGAATCAATTGTATTAAAGTCTGACAACACACTAATGCTTTTATGTTGTTAGACATCTGAAAAGTATTATTTTAACATTGGTAAAAACAGAGGTTAAACACAGGGAATACAGTAATATAGAATTGTAACTTTAAAGGCTCAAAAGTAATGATCTGTGGCCTGAGGCAGAGACGAGTGTGTAGGCTGAGGTAACCCGCTGACTCTCTTTGATTCTGTATGTTGATGTTTACTCACACAAACTCACACAGCTCTTCAGAGGCACAGTAGGCAGACATGACCCCCCTCCTTCTTCTCCTCCTCATGCACCCAGACCACAAGAGGCCACGATCTTTGTTGGAACTGGTTACTAAGAATGTTTTGAAAAGAGTATAATTGCAACCACATGAAGCAACAATCTGCACACAGGGTGAAATAGGCTGAACTGGGACGTGTGAATGTGTGTGCCACAGTGTGTCTCTTATACGTAGTTGCATTTGGAAACTGAAAATACCTTTTTTACCTGCCAAGGGATGCAATCATGCAAACCTTAAAGTGATAATGCCTTCCCATTGTATAATACACTCTTTTACGCAGTGCTGCATAAATCCTCAAAACAAATCTTGTTAGTGAAATGATCAGTACCAGGAATTAGAGTACAATCAATATATGCATTTCAATCTAATTTGGATTTCTCACAGGCAGTTAAGCCTTCCAAGTGCTAGTCTATCCCCCTTCCCAGGCATTCAACCAACAGATTAAAGCCACCCGACTGCACATATCTTTAGACTTGGTTGAGCATCAAGAGCTGAGAGATTCAAACATGATAGGGTGATTGTTGCATTTAGAGGACATTTTTTGGAACAGGTAATGTATGAATGTATTGTTCCAGGAAATGGAAATGTGATAACAACGTTGTTGTCCTTCTCCGATGTCTCGTACTTAGACAGCAACAATACTTTCATCGTAAGGCAGTGCTCTGCATGACTACCAGCATAGTGCAATGTTGCATCAACTTCAATGCATGGTGTAGTGTTCTTCAATTCTTCACAAAGGAAACCAACAAATATGTTATAAGATACCAACAACAGCCACTACAGAATCTAAATCTGCCCACAGTGTATTACTGTTTTGCAAAAGGGCCCCTTCTATGCTGAAGTGTGAGTAATTGAGCTGTATGGGTTATAATGTGAGTAGAGATAGCAACATATATCTCCCAAGTGTGTGACCCCGCCCAGCAGGCCTCTGACAGTCTGAGCCAGGATTTGAACCAGCAGCTGGCTCAACACTCACTTTCCCCCAGTTGGGGTCCAGAGATGTCTGCAGGGATCAAAGACAAGGGGCCAGCGAGTAGCGTGTGAATACAGGCTAAAATACTTTTTGAGGATTTGTGTACTTAAACAGAAACTATGTGGCGATGAAGCCCTTTGAATTATGTCCCAGGAACTCGTTCCAGACAGTGTCGATGCAAAAATACTTCAGTAATTTAATTTATTTTTTGTTTCTGTCCCAACAGTTCCGTCATTTACTTTCACACCAACCGGTAAGCACTTCTATTTTCTCTTTTTCTTTCTTCATAATTAAAATAAGGGATGCCTGCTTTTATTGATTCACTTTACACCAGCTTTTTCCCTTTATTTGTTGAACACTTCTTTTAATGGCCAGAGTCCAAATAGATGAGAGCCATTACATCTGGAAAAGTCAACAAGGGACACTCGGTGTCTACCAATTAAACGAGGCAAACATTTGCACAGTTTAAAGATCTACCAAGAAATAAATGTTCCACCAAATGTTAGGGTCGTGTCAGAATGTAATGCTTAAAGAGAAGCAGGCCGCACTTCTGAGAGGCTGCTTAAACTAGTGGTAACTTGATCAAAGGGCTGCTGGCAACCTCCGATGGGATTTAAGAGAATGACACACCACCAGCACTCCAACACACCAATTAGATAAAAAAAAGAGAAAAAGCAGAAGAAAAAAACAGATAGAAGCAAGTATGTATTTACAATCCTTCTTATTTAATCTGTCTGAAGAACTTTGTTCCCTAGAGGTGTTAGGAGTGCTTAATACAATGGTGAATGGTTGAGAGGAATTCAAAGTGAGGGCAGGAGAAGAAGAGTGAGTCAAACAATAATGTACAGTTTGTGGTAACATTGGCCTGATTGATCCTGTCTCTGCAGAGGTCGTGTAGCAGAGTTGTTTTTCTGTCTGCCTTAAGCCTTGTAATCAGGTAGAATCATTTGGCTGTTGCAAGCTTGTTTCATGATTAGCTGGAAATCTTCCACTTGAAAAACAAGCCTAACTTTGTTGTCTCTTTAAGATGTAAAACTCCATGCCCTGGCACCCTGCTACTAACAAGATGTTGGGGTGCCTTGTGCTGATTTGCATCCGGAATTGGAGTGTGATACTTTGTTTGCATTAGATAGAGATAAGAGCTCCCCTTTTTTGATGCAAGGCCAAAACCACACTTCATGTTTTGAGACGGGGAATTGACACAGTTGAGGCCCTACCTACCCTCTTCCATCTCTCCTCCTTTCGGGGGAAGAGATTGTAATTAAAGTTTGAAGTTTATCTCTCCTTCACACACAGCCAGCTTAGAGCTCCTTGAAAGAGTCCAACTTTCAGTGCGCGGAGCTTCAAACACGCTGAACCCGAGCCAGCAACCAAAGAGCTCTGCATCTCTGTTCTTCATAAGCCTCTTACATACACTCCTTCTGCTCCTGTTGCTCTGTGTGTGTGTGACTCAGCCAAAATGATGCCACAAACATTCATGTACATGCTCACATAAACTGATAAATAAAACGCAAACACATGCACGTAAAAGGAAGCATTCACATCAACGCTGACAAAACTAAAATTCTAAATCAATCTAATCATTTTCAAATTGTTTTCTCTATTTTCAGTGGCATATCAGAGAGGAGGAGAGGGTGTTAGCAGCGCTGGAAGGTAAGAGTTTATTTATTTCTTATGTAAAGAGTGTGTACTGTTATATGTCAAATACTTTAAAAAAATGGGGGAAATCAAATCATGACTATATTTGAATAACAAATGCAGTCGTATGGCAAAACTACTGAACAGTTGAGCAGTGTTGGGCAAGTGCACTTTTCTTCAGCAAACACTAGGGGGAGTGCTGTGACTTTCTTAAGCCGTAGAGAGCTGGGGTGGGGTAAGGGGGTGCATTAAGTATGTTATGATAACATGAACAAAGCCCCATGCAGTCTGCCAGGAGACCATCCTCATCCTAGATGGTGGAGAGCCACATCCAACCACAAGGCTGTGCCATAGCCTCACCCTAAAACATGAATAGAGAAACCTGCCCACACATAGCTGTAACGGCACACCTATGCATGTTGTGGAATGGTGCATTGTGTACAAACAGCGAGACTTAAAGAATGATGCATGTTATAACTCATTTGTATGTCCAATAGATGGCATCATACCGCTTGGAGATTGAAAAAAATATATAGAATGGAGAAAAGAAAGAGGAACTATGTATTTATTGGTTTCCCTTTCTTTACTAAGAGTACATGATGTAAATGTGTGTGTGTGTTGTTCATATAGTAATGAATAGTTAGCTTGGAGCAATCAGCATTAAATCCATATTATCCAGTTCTATGATTGAATCCCAATTTGCAGAATGGCTATGCCAGCTCTGAACAAAGACAATGGCCATTCAATATCAACATACAACTGCCGGGGTGATTGAGGAGCTATTGTATGATTGTATTTGGTTGGATATGACCAATGTGTTCATTTCCCAAAATGAATCCGAAAAATGAGTCACTTGAGAGGGAATGAGGAAACATAATTCAATGCTAAATCAGTGTTGGGATTTGCAACTGGGAGCAGTGCTGTGGATATTTGAATATTGAAACAGTATATGGCCGTGGTAGAGTAGCCTGAATTATCTTTGTATGCTAGATTGATTCATTCCATGAGTAGTAGGAAGCGATTTATTCTCGGCTCTTTTAACACTGGTTGGACTTAGGTCAGGTTGTACAGTAGAATCCTGTTGAACAAGTAATCTTGCATTGTGCTGAGATTAAAGACAGAGTAATAGGAGCAATACACGGAAACAATAGGGATTGATGGCCAGGCGATCATGTGAGGACTGGTTCGCATGGGTTTATCTTCTAGTGCTGGCTTTTAATTTCATTCCTTCTGTAAAGCTAAAAGAAGAACACTTTTAAATGATAGAGATGCTGTGTGACAACATTACTCGTGAAGCATTTGTGGTTCACTGGCTGTTCAGGATGCACATTTCGCAAAATAGCGAGTGAATTTTATCTGGCTGTCTAATCCAAGCGGTTCGCTAATGCTCATGAGGGCTCAGGGAAAGTGTCATCGACTGTGGGCAAGTCATGCACACACAATCTATTTAGCTGGGCTGTTTTCTAATGTGCTCCCTAGGCTGTGTGTGTGTGTGTGTGTGTGTGTGTGTGTGTGTGTGTGTGTGTGTGTGTGTGTGTGTGTGTGTTGTGTGTGTGTGTGTGTGTGTGTGTGTGTGTGTGTGTGTGTGTGTGTGTGTGTGTGTGTGTGTGTGTGTGTGTGTGTGTGTGTGTGTGTGTGTGTGTGTGTGTGTGTGTGTGTGTGTGTGTGTGTGGCCAAAAGGCAAACAAGTACGGTACTAAATGTTTCCTATTCTCAGCTGCTGGATAAATAAACTCAACATAATCCTCTCTTTCAGATATCATGTTTTTGTGGTGTTTCATTTCATTCACATTAATGTCAGTGTGGTGTTGGCTCAGCCTCTTACTATTGTTAACTATTTGGTCCATTTTCTTACAGGCCTGGTTTGCTAAACATTGGGGAATCTGCTACACAACCATGGCTGGCAGACACATGGCCAAACTCCTGCTCCAATCACAACGACTGCAGCATGAACTGCTGCACTGCAGGCAATGGCAACAGTGACAGCAACTTGGCAACCTACAGCCGCCCAGGTATGAAGTGTTGACACTTCCATGCGTAGGCAAACACCAAAATAAACACATCTCAAACGCAATGATGCAGTCCTTGACAAAATAACTCTGGAGATAAGAAACGAGGGAGCTGGGGGAATCTGCTGTGAAAAAGGAAGTAGCATCTGATATGTGGGTTAGCTCCCTGGAGAGTTGTTCTGTGTATCTCTCATTTCTGTAGGTCTCCACAAGAAAAACCTGAAGAAATACCGGGATTAAGAGAGGCTGTGTGCTTGTGGTTTTGATTTATTTGAGGTTAGAGTGGAGCTGTTTCAGGCAGGAAATAAAAGGAGCACACTGAGAGGGGCTTATGTCCCTACTCTGTTGCTAATCGAATTGCTTTGCTGATTTCCATACTGTTGTTATAGCCGGTAATGTAATTTCCCCTAAGTGCTCAGTTATTTAAGAAATGTGCAGCGGGCGAAGAGGTCAAGGCTGGACTGCAGACGGTGGCCAGAAGCAGAGGAGGAGAGAATGATAGAGGGAGAAAGGTGCACCTGGAAGACCAGATGGAAAGGGAGAGAAAGGATTGATGATGAATAAGTATATGCTAAAACATATACTGAAATGTATAAGGGGAGTTAGACAGCGGATTGAGATAAAGTTAAGGAAAGAGACTCACAGACAACCACCAATTGGCCTTTTAGTATATTCAGCACTAGTACAGTTGTCAACAAGAGGGAGCAAATATGACCTCAACACGTTTTACATTACCACAAAACAATATATATTATTGTATGCAGACTATGCACACACACACATAGTGGTCTATCTGAAAAGAGAACAGCGTAAAACTTCAGCTTGAATGCTGCAGGACTTGCTATTATTCATTTTAAGCTGTGACCCAAGTCTTAAAACAACCATATCCTCGGAAACTTGGACTGCAATGAAATGCTTTATGTTCTAAATTATGCACTTTGGGACTATTCCTTCAAGGGCAGCCCATAATTCCTATCCAGCTGTTCGGCCTAATATCCATCCAGCCATTCAATAGTTTCTCCTTACTTACAACCTTCCCCAGTGAGGATTAATAATTCATCTTTTAGACTTTATAGTCATCAGATTTAGTTTCTTCTTTGTGCTAATCACCCGTCTGAGGTCGAAGTGTTCGACTCTTTCCAAACATGGTGTGAGATGTTTAACAGGGAATAACAGGCTAAAGGCAGCCCTCACCCTTCGCATGACACCCCGCTGTATGACACTAAGGAGCTTGCCAGATGCATGCTTTGTGTGTGTGCCAAACCTAAACTCTGTGAACATTAAGAGGATCACTGAATAGGTGGCAGAGCAACAAAAAAGGAGTTAATGTGCCTTTATCTCAGCCATAGGGGCGCCTTCACACGTCAACCTTTGAAGTGTCGAGCTGTTCCGTGCCGCTGAAATGTGAGGCGCGCGGCACGAGCAGCGTGCACCTATGGCCGCCCTTGGTATTTACCGCAATGCTGGCTCTCAGATCTGCTGGAGGATTTGAATATTTTATGAGCCAGGGAAAATTGGATCTGTCAGTGGAGCTGTGCTTTTACTGCGTGCCTCATTCCAGGTCTTTGATACAGACATGTATTTTTGTCCCTCTCAATGAAGAGAGAACATCGAGAAACAGAGATGACACCCACATTGAGTCATAGATGAGAGAGGGGGCTGAGCAAAAGCTGTAATAACACCTGTGTCACTCACCTAAAGCAGATCATCATTTGGCAAGCAAATTGAGACTTTAAACATAAAGAGAGTCCCGCTAGATGGCACGGAGATTTTTCACAGCTTGAAATTATTATCTTAATGGTTTTTGCTTTTGTTTAATAAATGTATTGAGCTCTAGATCAAATGATGCCCTATTGTTTCAAAGCTTTTACCAAACTGGCATACTGCTCCTAAGCTGATCAGCAGTAGACAAGATTGACTAAATACCCTCCTCATATTCTCCAGCCGACTGCATCGCCAATTATAACAACCAGATGGAAAACAAGCAGACCAACCTCATTGTGCCAGAGGCAGGCGTCTATGGAGATGTAGACTTGTCCAACAAGATCAATGAGATGAAGACCTTCAACAGCCCAAACCTGAAAGATGGCCGCTTTGTAGGGCCGGGGGGCCAGCCGACACCATACGCCACCACCCAGCTCATCCAGTCCTCCATCATGGGCAACCACGGTAACCCCGACAGAGGAACCGGAGGCAGTGGAGGAGGCCTCCTGGGTGGAGGGGAGATGAATGAAAAGCACTGCTGGAAGCCCCCCTCACTCCAGCAGCAGAAACAGGAAATGGGCTCCCAGATGCAGTACAACATCATGGAGCAAAACAAGCTGAACAAGGGTGAGTGTGGAATACAGAAGCCATGGCTGCAGAGGTCCACTCCGATCCATGATCTTCCTCCGCTTCATTTCCCCCCTCTGTTCTCTCCTCTCCCGGCTCTTTCCGCCTCACTGGTGAAGCCTGTGGAAGAGTTTCAAGCTCATATTTTCCTTGGTTCTTTCTCGCTCCTTTTCAGTCAACATAAGCATCATCGCTCTTTCTTTCTGCCTGTCTGTATGGCATTCATGTAACCTCTCATCACCCTCCATGCAATCATGTGCAATTTTTCGCAGCTAAATGTGAGCCAGGCCTGAATTGCTGTCATTGTATGGTATCTTGGTTGTCTCTTTGTGATGAAAGCAGGTGTGAGGACTTATCTTTGGTGTCAAATTTCAAAATGAAAGACAAAGATAACTCTTGGATCTTTAACCGCTTTGAACAAAGCTATCATCACCTTGTTGTACCTGCAGAAAGGAATCACATGTGGTGTGACAGTTTTAAGAATTGTGTGCAGATGCTGCATGTGTTCACATACTCACCTATAAATGATAAAGCTTCAACTGCATGCCTCGTGTGTGTAACACTATACACTGTGCTAAGTGGTTTTGTACTTCTGATACAAAATAATGTCCTTAATTTCCTTGTCCAATACAAAGTGGATGCTTTGCTTCAAAGTGTTTTGAGTAGAAGCAAGGTATCTGCCAGAGGCCATACTAACCACACACTCCATTCTCCCAAATCAGACCGCTACAGAGCAGGTGACAGCCCTATGCCTGCCACCATCCCCTACAACCAGACCCATGACAGTCACACTGGAGGCTCCTACAACAGCTCGGATCGAGGCAGCAGTAGCACCTCCGGTAAGAGCATTGGGGCATGACTAAAAAAAACAAGTTGCAGGAAGGGCATTCAGAGGTTATCAAGTTGAGTCTGTGCTAATAATTGTACTAGGTTTGTTCGCCGTTTTGTTTTTGATGAACTGCCAAATGTTTCCGGTTTATTGTTATTGCAACCATATAATCATATACAAGCCTGTAGCTTTATTTGAAAAATCCTAGTATTCCCCAAAAGCAATAAATCACTTTGATATGCTAATAATGCATGCTTTAAAATGGTAATTTGATTAATTACCATGTCATCCTATCTTGAAACGAAATTGAGAGGGAGATGCCTTTAGAAAATAGAAAAATGCAGAACAAAAGGAGAAGAGGAAACTGACAACAATGCCTTATAACAAAGGCACCGTAACATAACACCATGCCCAGCATTCGCTTGTGGCTTTTATGCAATGTCATCCAAGGGATGTTTAAAACAAATGTGATTAAAGGAACCTTTTCTTTTATTAATTCAATTTTTCGTTTTTTTCTGATTTCTTACGCATTTCTCGGTTTGTACCTGCTTAGTTTGCATTGCTTTCGTTAATTGGCTTTACTTTATTTCACCAGAGCCTCAATCCGTCTGCAGACAAGGACAAATGATAACTCATTGCGGATGGCATGCAACACTGCCACCTTAATGCCATGTATCCATTCTGATATTGCATTTGAAGTTCAAGCCATTAAGGAGAAACCTTTAGTGCTCGCTGCACCTCACAGCTCATTGGTTCACAATTCTAATAGTTTGGTATTAATTGGACCCTTTTCTGCCGTTATAATTCCTACCTTCCCTCTTGGTACTGCATAATACCGCTGTAGGGAAATGACTATTTTATAGTATTTCCAATCATTTAGTAGCTAAGAGGTATGTGTGCACACTTCCATAACAGTGGAGGGTTGCATTAGCCTTTGCACTCTTGCATGTAACATTATCATTTCTTTGTTAGCCAGTCTTTTTATTGCATTTTATCTGCTGTCAGTTCCTTACGTTGGAATTTCGTCAACATTAATAATTGATTTTCAGAGATGGAGCATATATAAGTATATATGTCTGGAGGTGTCTTGCGATTGACAGAGTGCTTTTTTCTCATTTTTGAGCAGGGAGTCAGGGTCAAAAGAAGGGAGTGCGCACCCCCAAACTACCCAAACAGAGCACAATGAATTGGGCTGACCTTCTACCCCCTCCCCCTGCAAACCCACCCCCAAGTCGGAGCACAGAGGAGTACTCGCTTTCCATGGATGAAAGGTGGGACATGTCTGCACAGACAGACAATCTGACAGGCATGCACACATTGTATTTAAATACTAGTTGATTCTTCTTGCCTTTTCTCCTGTTTCTCGCCTCATTGCTAGCATTTGCCTCAAGGGTTTTCTACCTATTAGTGCTAGGCTCATGTCAAACCTTGATAGAAAGGTGCCATGAATATTTAGTTTATGTTTTCCTGGCTTCAGTATACAAAAACATGTTTTTTTTGGGTGATATGACGGTAATGAGGCTCATTTCTCTGTTGGCAGTTGTGAACCAGACATGCAGTGCCCCATGCCCCCCTCTCACATGTACCTGCAGCCTGATGAGCTGGAGGAGGAAGAGGAGATGGAGAGGGGCCCCACTCCTCCCATCCGAGGAGCAGCCTCTTCCCCTGCAGCTGTATCTTACAGTCACCAGTCCACAGCCACCCTCACCCCCTCACCCCAGGAAGAGATGCAGCCGATGCTCCAGGACGCACCTGACAGCCATGAACGCAGGTACACTTGCAGGATGTCTACTACCCCAACAAGTAAAACAACTCAGACATAGACCAATTTCACAAAAGCAAATCTTAGGTTTTAGATACATTTCTTACCTTCAAAGGAACCATTTATTTCACCTCATTTCATTGCATCATTAAAATCAACCTGCACTGATTTGAAAGTTTCTGAAATATGTCAAGCTGTGAGCAGTACCTTGCATTTGTTGGTGCACAAATAAATGAAGACATCATATATTTAGTATTACATTTGCAAAAATAAGCTATTTTTTCAAAATGGATTTGAAGTGATTGGCTCAAATATGCTATATGAGCAGTGTGGTCTCATTGTTATTGGCTGCTGCATTTGACTTTTCTCACATAATTTAATTGAGAAATGGGTTTCTGATTTGATTGGTTCTTCCCCTTTTGCAGGCGCCACACAGTGAGCCCCCCACCCCTTCAAATGCCCCACTCTCCTTCACACACATATGGGTACATCCCCAGCCCGTTGGCCTTGGACACTGATGGCATGGATGAAGATGACGATATATTGGAGGAAGAGGAGGAGGAGGGTGATGAGACAGATTCAGAGGTGGCCAAGATGCACTACCACCACACCCACCCCCACACACACCCCCACCACCCCCAGATGCATCCACGAAGGTTGCTGCTCCGAGGGCTTGAACAAACGCCTGCGTCCAGCACCGGCGACCTGGAGAGCTCCGTCACCGGCTCCATGATCAACGGATGGGGGTCGGCTTCTGAAGAGGATAATGTCTCTTCAGGGAGGTCCAGTGCCGTCAGCTCATCAGACGGATCCTTCTTCACTGATGCTGACTTTGCTCAAGCGGTGGCTGCAGCTGCAGAGTACTCAGGCGTCAGGGTGGCCAAATATCCACACACACTGGGCCCAGAAGTCGGAGGAGCGTCAGGTGGGTTTTATGAAGGTGCCCACATCCGCAATAAATGTTACTGTAAGACATGTGAGGAATTGTGAAAGTAAATTGTTCCTATGTTTTTTTTCCCTCAGCACGAAAATACCAAATAAACCCGTCAGGCCACCGTCCCAGCAGCCCGGTGTCCACAGACAGTAACATGAGCATGGCAGCTGTACACAGGAGGCCTCCTAAGAAGCAGAAACAGCATCCAGCGGCTCATCCAGCGGCTCATCCAGTGGCTCATCCAGCGGCTCATCCAGCGGCTCATCCAGGAAACCAGCGACGTGAAGTCTATAATGAAGGTAAACATGGATTCATTATTATAAAAACACAATAATTCAAAGTTTAAACAACTTTCAAAATGAAAACATCTTGTGAGCTCAATATGTGTACAGTATGTTGATGCTAATAGATTATAGAAGGCCTTTTTTTCCTACAAATATATCTTGTTACCAGCCACAATTAATATTATTATTTGGATAATATTTCTTACTGCACGTGGACATGTTTTGTCACCATGATAGATACAGTCAGAAAACGTGTATTTCTTTTCCCACTTCAGGCCTCTGAACTGATTCTTTGTAGCGGCTGGATGGATCCAATTACAAGATGGTCTCTACTTAAACACCATGTAAATCTACATTTAAGACTAATGATTAATTTATCAAAAATAAATCTAAATGTATGTTGTGGCATATGATATAGGGTTGATTATTGCAACTACATAATCTACCATATTTTTGAAACTTTAAAATAGTATTAGTATGAACTAAGTTTAGTACAAACTATGTTTGTCTGTAAATGGTTTTAATTACTTTATACAGCCACCAGACTAATAGACAGGCACGGAACAATACGAACAGTTGAGTTGTGTCCCACAAGTACACAGATGGCCAGTTTGTATCAATGACTATGTCTCTATTCCCTCTACAGAAATGTTGGGTAAAAGTGCTGTTTACTGTGATTTAGTGTAAATGACTGAGTATGGGTGTGCCATGAGCCAGGGCTTTAAACTTCTCTCATGTGTTCACGCACATGCATACATGGCATCATTCCTAATCTGTGACAGTGCTGAACAGATCGGGCAAGTGGTGGGCTGGAGGCCAGGGCCATGGTGGGGACGACTGGAGGGGGGGGGGTGGTCTCCAGGGAGCTCTGTCCAGCTTGGGTCTGCTGACACTGGGATGTCTCTCCACTCTAGCCACTAATGAAATTGATCCAGGTGCTCTGGCTCTCACTGAAGTGCCACCTTCAGGAGCCGGACATAAACCAAACAGGGGCTAAATACCGGAGCAGCTGCACACGGAAGGGAAAGCTTTAACCTTGTTAAGAGAAAGAGCAATTGACTTTTAAAGCATAACTCTTAACAATACACAGCCTTATTCTAGCTGTTTCCTTAATGCTTTGATCCTGTGGATATGTATTTCCTGTTGTATTTCTCTGCATGTGTGTGTGTAGGCGCTCACTCTGCTGTGTACAGTATGTGCTTTCCCAGAGCTGGCTCTCCTCTTAGTGTCAGGTGTCCTTGAGTGTTGGAAGCACTTGACAGGGAGATTTAATATCCAGCTCACTGGGAGCCAGACCAGCTATATCACTGCAGAGAATCCAACCCACCCAACCTCCGCCTTCTGCCATCATCCTTATATCCAGGCTCCTTCCCCATCCACTGCCCCTCCCTTTGGAGTGATCTCTCCATCCCTCTCGACTCTCCCCTCTTCTCCCGTGCTCCCCTCCGTCTTTGTTTGAGCAGCGAGGGGGCGGACTGACAGCTATGCAGCTCTGTCTGTCCATCAGTCCTCCTGCTGATTGCATTTGATCTGAATGGATTGTTTTTCATTTGGAGGTTATTGCCTCCCCTGCCCCCCCCCCCCCTGTCTTTTCTTCAACCCCCACCCTTCATACCCCTGTCTGTGGTCTAGAACACTGGTGCTGAGGTGTTAGGTGAGATTTTATGAAATGTTAAGGAGGATAGTAACAACCCAAAACACAATGTGTATACCTATGTTTCTGTAAGTTATTGTATGTCACTGTACCTTTCCAATTTCTGCAGATTGGACTACTATCCCAGCGCATTACTGTAAATACACATACATACCATCAGTTAAGGCGACAGTTTAACACCAGCAACCCCCCTAATACCCAAACAGCCTCCCTTCCCCACCCCTTTCTGACCTACTCATTTCACTCCTGTTTGCTCAGTGGATTTGGAAACTCCCAAGTTATATTCCCCTCATGATTCATATTGTGTTTGACTCAAATGCCTTTGTCTACCTTCTCTGAACTTAACCCTTCCCTGTCTCTTTTGATCTGTCTCAGTCCTGTCTGCCTAATTAACCACCCGGCCATCCAATACACCCTCTTTGGCAAGCCCGGAGACACTTTTCAGACCTGAGCTCTGTCCTCGCCCATATTTCCTCATAAATCTAACAGGCACTCTGCTCCTCCCTCGTAGTGAGCCATATCTCACAGACTGTGGCATTGATCGGACTCACACTGAGGCAGGACTCAGGAGGCAAGAGAGATATTAAAAAACTGCAGACACCTCTTTGCTGTATGATATTGACTGGCCCTTTTTGTATTCAGGAGGAGAGTATGGAGGTAGAGGATAATCAGAAGAGTGTATTGGGGCTGCTTGATTCCGCCAACAAGACACAGCAAAGACACTCATTAGCCTCTCGAGTGTAAAAAAGGGAATAAAAGCTTTGATTTTCCACAAAGTCCAGTGTGCCACAATCGAAAAACAGAGACTATCCATGCCATGGGTCTTTTAATTTATGGAATATAATAGTCATAGTATAATGTTTCATAATGATGTCAAAAGATAAATCCCAATATGCACAAAAAATGTTGTAAAAAAAGGTCTTAAAACAATGTCATATAATACTATGCCACTTAAAATGCAAAAATCTTAGTATCATAGTGCAGTCATTGTATTCACTACTATGCATTAACACAAGACCATCTTGCAATGGAATAACGCTAGACGTGAAGCCAAGTCGGCCCACATCCATCTCCAAACACTGCCTTTTTTTAAATATATATGTATATGACTACACATCCATAAACAGTTCTGACTGCATGGTTGTGATGTTATTGCAAATATAAACACCTGACAAAGAGCTAAAAAGAAAAGCTGCTACAGGACCACATATTACAACAACAACACACAGAGATACAAAGTGAAGACGACACCATACATCGTGTTTAGTCAAGAGTATAAGATGGCCTTCGGAATTCAAGCAAGGTGTAAGAGTTGGCACTTGAAATGTTTATCAACAACTAATCATATGTGGATTATAGGTCTGACCGCAGACAAACCATCCTTCAGGTCGGATGCTGATTACAAGATGAAAGTCCATCGATTGGGGGAAGAAAAGGATTTTCTCTCACCATTTTGTTAGGATGGTGAAATGTGTACGAGACCAGGCGGCCCACTGGCCTAATATGAATAATGGCTCAAGGACAAGCAGCATTGATTCATCGACAGGGGAAGTGGAGCAGTTCAGAGAACCAGCTGCTGACCGTCACACCCCCGTCTTCCTCCCCTCTTTCTCCTCTCTTGCCTCTTGCACAAATGTCATAACTCTCAGATTTGGCCTCCCTAATGTAATCTGTTGTGTTTACTGTCGGCACGGAGGAGTTTCCGCTCGGCATAGCTATGTGCAGAGCTCTGAGTGTATGTACACACACTACAGCTGTGTTTGTGTGTCACCTTGCGTTGTGTGAGACAACTGAGCTACACACGATGCACACAAGTTACATGAGCCCACTTTATGTTGTTTCCACATTTGTTTTTGATGTCTGTTTAATGTGTTCTTGGTTCCTGTGTTTATTCTTCAGATCTCCCTCCTCCGCCCATCCCACCTCCTGCAGTGCTCAAGTCACCTACACACCCGTCCAAGGCAGTCTTGGAGGGCCGGGGAGTTTCCCCCAAAGCAGTTGAAGGTCGAGACAAGAGAGGAGGAACCGGGGGCTACCAGCCTAGAGAGGGCTCGGACACCAGAACCAGCTCCTCTGAGCGCAGAGAGGCTCAGGAGAGACAAAGGACTGCTCATGGAGGGAAAGGGAATAAACATGAGGGTAGCACCGCCAGCAAGGCTCGCCAACACGCAGGTACAACAGCAAATACCATGTGGCCCCTCAATGCTGTTTGCAATGTTTTTGATTATGCAAGACTCAATACCTTCCTACAACTGTTCTTTGACCCTAGGTTCAGAGGACATTCAGCCCTATAGCCGACCACAGTTCCCCACAGTCAACAGCCCCCGGGACCCCAGCTCCTCCAGCTCCATGTCTTCCAGGGGCTCGGGGGGGCGGCGGAGAGGAGAAGGGGGCCGCAGGAACCCTGCAGACATGAGCCTCAACACCACGGGGGCCTTCCAACCAGGAGATGAAGAGTCTGAGGTACATATATGCCTCAACAGTTGTGAATATGGCATTACCTAGGTCAATATCTAAATTGGGTGAATTTTTGAATAATTGTAACTTGGATATGTACAGTACATAGGAAAAATAAACTGCCATTTTTCTAAATAACCTTAAACCTTGTTCCACATGAATCTACTGTATTGCCTTGTTACTTATTGCATATATCAGGATCCGAATCAGAAACAGGTTTATTACCAGTTAGGTTAACACATACGAGTAATTTGACTTGATGTTGTGGTGCATACATAAAAAAAAAATGAATTAATTAAAAACACAGATATAAAAATATCTGTTACTGACGATCTTTAGCTCTGGTTATGAAAGATATGTTAACCATTTTTTTTCTATTTTTTACAGATGGTAGAAAGCTGAAGAACAGAAGAGGAACTGTCCTGATTTTTCCAAGAGTGGAGCACCATTCTTTCTCTTACAATTTTAAATATTTCAGTATTTCACCATCATGTTGGCTGCCATTATACTGTACATCAGTAGTGTTTCTTTACATCTGGAAAACAGACCAATGCTTTTTTTTCTAACTTATCATTTTCTATGTCCATTTAAAAAAAAAAAAGGAGTGTCTGAAGATAAAAGAATGGTGCATTGAAAACAAAATACGCAGTAGTATATTTATGTTTAATTCCAATGCAATATGGAGAGAAATCCTGCTCCAGACATTGACATGACTCTGCTTGCCTCGCCAAGAACTTTGGAGAGCCAATACAGATATTACTGTAATAAAAAAGCTGCAAGCAGAGAGGGGTGGACTGTCTGTAAATATACGTGTATACATGATGTCCTCTTGTTTTACCCACTGTGGTACCTCAAATTTGTCTTCCATGTTTTATTTTGCGAATTCTAATTTTATTATGCCAGTAAATATAATTATTTGTATCATTTCCATCCATGTTGTAAATTGCTATATTATTTAGCTGCCCCAAGAAAGTGCCACTTTGGGATTTTTCTTTTTCTTTTCTTTTCTTTTTTGTAATGCACTGTTATGTTTCGTGTTGTTGTCAATGTTTGTTATTTGTTTTACTTTGGTTTTAAAAGCACAATCACTAAACTTTATTTTAAACCATTCTATCTATTAACCTTTTTGTCTTACTGGAGGAAAACAGGTATGACAAAAGAGTCTAGTTAATCCTGATGATGACGATGATAATGATGTTGGTAAAGGTTGCTGTTTACGAAGGCTGTGCTTGAAAGGAGACTCCTTGCGTTGTGATTGTCACCCTCTCCAGTTCTGACGCTAGATCAAGTGATTAAAAAAAGACAGTTAATGTGAGTCATAGCTGCAATGTATATATCTTTTTCGCATTGACCATAAACTCAGCTATTGCACATAAATCTAAATGGTTATGTTGTCTACTAATGCACTTAAACGAATGTCAAATACAGGAAATAAGAGTCACTTTGGGAATCTGGAGAGGTTGTAATTGGACAAGAAGAGTCTCTTTTCTTGATAAGACAGTGGTGGCGGACCCCTGTTTTTAAGGAGGAAGGGTGCTGTTGTTTATTCATAGGACATCTGCAAACATTTGTTTCGTAAAGCAAAAATGTAAAAGAACAAAAAAAAAGATGAATAAAAAAGTTCAAACTATGTATGTGTCTTTGGTTATTTATCATCATTGAGAGAATGAGACTGATCTTGTTTTCATCTACATTAACAAATTCCACAATCTTCTATCACACAATATTTATGAAACTAATCTGTATCCCAAGCCCATTCTTTGTTGCTGTAGCCATAAATACAAAAACAGGTCCAAAATATAAAGTTTAGTTTTTAATAGTATTAGGTATTTTTTCTGCAGAGCATTTCATGTATGTCAATGGGTCAGACTAATTTGTGATTCTTATATCTAATAAGTCATACAGTAGCATGTCATCGAAATATGAAAAGTTTGTCAAAGAGTAGATAACAAAAAGAGATTAAAAAAAAACATTGACATTATATTAAAAATGTTATCGTTTGTCATGTAGAAAAAGTAATAGTATTATATTTCAAAGAATGAAAAAAGGCTAATTTTATTTAAGGTCATAGTAAAGTATGTCATACAAATTTAATATGTGTTAAACAATTCACAGTGGAGTGGGTAACAGAAAAATGCATTAAAAGGTCATTGTATAAAATGTCAAAATGTGAAAAAGTCATAGTAAAAAAAGAACAAGGTACAAATGAACATAAAATGTCATCAAGAAATCAATAAACAACCATATATTCAGAACTTCATATTATATATTATGCTACACAAATTAGTTAAACAAATGTAATGGTATAGTATTTCATAAAATTATAAGGAAAACTGTAAAGAAATCTTAAAAGAGAAGGCAACACAAATGTCATAAAGAGTCATAGTATGTGAGAAATATTTTTGAAAAAAGTCATATGCATGTCATTAAATGCATCCATTATTATGTTACAGAAAAATTGATTAAAAAAAGTCCTAGTATATGTCATAAAAATGTGTAAAGGGTAATTTGGGAAAATTCATAATACAGAAAGTAAAAGAATGAAATGGAAAGGTCATAGTATAATATTCCATTAAAATACCATGTAATAGTGTTTCAGAAACCAAAATACCAAAAACTAATTTTAGTATGGTGTCATCAAAACATTTCATAAGTCATATATAATTAGTTTAGTTGTTTGTTGTGTATACTATTATAATATAAACAACAAATGTAATAGAAACGCATACTATAGTAGGTCATAATAAATGTCATAAAGAGTCAAACAATAGTATTGAAAATATAATGGAAATGTCAAGAGGTCATAGTGTGTTACAAAACAATCATAACAAGTCTTAATGGGCTAGATGTTTTTTCTAGACAATAATAGAGTTGTATGACAAACAGCAATACACAATTGTGGGCGACACATTCAATATTAAGACCAATGTATTGTTGTCTTAGTCTTATTACTATATTAAACAAAGCAGGATTATAATTATTTCATGACATGAACAGAAAAAAACAATTTAAATGTCTAATAAATCATAATTGTGTCATAAACCATGAATGCAAAGTACACTGTTATCTATGGAGATATTAATAAAATGAATGCATTTATAGCCTTAACTTATTCATCAAAACTGAAAAGCATCATAACAAAGCTCAATGTCATTTAATCCATTGCAATTCAATTGAAAGATCTTCAGAGCTGGCTTCACCCGAGAGGACACTCTGGGCCTTCCTCATTTCACTTATTTCCCCTCCTCGACTCCCCTCCTCGACTCCTATCCTCGAGACTTAGTCCCGGCCACAGGAGATGCGAGCGGAGGAGCCGAGGAGGGGAACCGAGGAGAGAGAAGGGGAAGCAGCAGGCGGTTAGAGAAATGAGAACTCCTCTCCTCTGAGCGGTCATTTTAAAGAGACGTCCATTAATGATGACAGGAGGCACAGCAGCACTCTGTCTGATGGACAGATGTGTTCATGACGACTTATATATTTACTTTTGAATTCATTCACAGTGCGGTATAATGAGACAATAACAGGCTACAGATGCGGACATACACACACATATATATATATATATATATATATATATATATATATATATATATATATATATATATATATATATATATATATAGGTATAGGCTATATATATATTTATATAAATATATACAATTTCAGAATCAAACAAGTATGAGAGCACTCACAGCATAATAACGTAAAACTATCAGAGACTGGATATATCCCCCTCTCTGGTCGCTACAATGAGGAAATGAAATTACAGGCCAAAAGTTGTATTTACAAGTATTAAAAGTAAGCAGAGGACACCAAACCAACTGAGACCCGTCTGTCCGCTGCATCTACGCACTGTACAACACGCACCTACAGCTCCTAAAGCATAATCAGGCTACAGCCATTGTGTATTTTATTATGTGAAGCACTAAATGGTTTTAGACAAATGTCGACTCTTTGTTTGTAGATATCTACTAAACTAAAGCAAATACAGAGAGTAATGTAGGCATGTTATACTTAAGCAGCTCACGACAGGCCGTGGTATATGGCCATTATATCACAGTTAAGGGGCGTGGTTCGGCCCGACGCGAAGCGGCCTGAAGTGAGCTATTGCTTTTATAAAACGGTTACCAAGTGTGGCAATATGAATGAAAAATACACACTCTAATTTAAATAGTTGTTGTTATTAAATAATGATGTTCAAAATAAAATAGTCCGTCCGTTGCCTTCTGCACAAAACATAGTGCGAGGTGGTTGCTATGCAACAACACTAACAACAGCTAGCGAACATATTAGACAGAGAGCGTTGATCCATTATTTGGCTATTTATTTACATTAATTTGTATGTTGCCGTTGTATGTTGCCGTTTATTGTGCACCCACTGAAAAACTGTCCAGCATCAGTAGCATGGCTTACGTGGTTACTTGTATAGGTTGAGGTTGTTCTAGGCTGTTGCTTGGCGTGACGAGAATATTGCTCCACTTTCTCCGGTCCCCGAGATTCGGCTTCCAGTAGCTCTGGAGAGAGCTTTCGCACCTGTGGCCACTAACGGTCATCATTTCTCTGCTTTGTTTCAAGACCCGCATCAGGAAGCTTTTGAATGGTGGTACCTTTCCAGTTGGTCTACTACCTGCTCTTCACGTAGCTCTGCATGTCGTCGTTAGGTGCTTTTTGTTCTGGAGATATAGGCACTGCTCAATCCACTCCTCCATAGTAAGACCCCCCCGGAGGTCGAAGTTAATCTTAAATGTTTCCATCTTATGCTCTGTAAGTTTGTTTCG
Organism: Trematomus bernacchii; assembly: GCF_902827165.1. NCBI lineage: Eukaryota > Metazoa > Chordata > Actinopteri > Perciformes > Nototheniidae > Trematomus > Trematomus bernacchii. Next base: position 8,476,017 of record NW_022987851.1, on the reverse strand, counting down.
TAACGGAAGAAATGTAAATATATTTATAAAACGGACAAGTAAAATCAAGCAATCTGATTGGTTCTTAGCCGTGGTATACTGAGCGTATACCACGGGTAGAATTGTAAGTTACTTTTCACAACAACTCAGTAACCCTCCGCGTCTGAGATAAACAGTATACAGTTGGGCCGAAAAGCAAACTCAGTTTGCTTTTCAAACTGGAACAAGAAAGCAGCGGAGAAGTAACGGAGCAGAAACCCTCCTTTTTACGCAGCGGTCCAGACATAGACATCAAACGGCAAAAACATATTCAGTGTGCAGTTCCTTTGGCATTAGGGCAGGGATATTTAGATACTTTCCAAGGTTTGACATAATGAATTGTGCTACTTTTAAAGCGAGCAACGATGTTTTCAAATCTGTAATCAAAAAGGTCCGCAAAAACATTTAAGATTAACTTCGACCTCCGGGGGGGGTGTCTTACTATGGAGGAGTGGATTGAGGAGTGCCTATCTCCAGAACAAAAAGCACCTAAACGACGACATGTAGAGCTACGTGAAGAGCAGGTCGACCAACTGGAAAAGTATCACCATTCAAAAGCTTTCTGATGCGGGTCTTGAAACAAAGCAGAGAAATTATGACCGTTAGTGGCCACAGGTGCGAAAGCTCTCTCCAGAGCTACTGGAAGCCGAATCTCGGGGACCGGAGAAAGTGGAGCAATATTCTCGCCACGCCAAGCAACAGCCTAGAACAACCTCAGCCTATACAAGTAACCACGTAAGCCATGCTACTGATGCTGGACAGTTTTTCAGTGAGTGCACAATAAACGGCAACATACACATTAATGTAAATAAATAGCCAAATAATGGATCAACGCTCTCTGTCTAATATGTTCGCTAGCTGTTGTTAGTGTTGTTGCATAGCAACCACCTCGCACTATGTTTCGTGCAGAAGGCAACAGAGGGACTATTTTATTTTGAACATCATTATTTACTAATAAAAACTATTTAAATTAGAGTGTGTATTTTTCTTTCATATTGCCACACTTGGTAACCGTTTTATAAAAGCAATAGCTCACTTCAGGCCGTGATATATGCTCATTATATCACAGCTAAGGGGGTTGTCGACCCTCCGCTTCGCGTCGGGCCGAACCACGCCCCTTAGCTGTGATATAATGAGCATATACCACGGCCTGTCGTGAGCTATTGCTTAATTATAAAACGGACAAGTCAAATCAAGCAATCTGATTGGTCGATAGCGTTTTTGCGGACCTTTTTGATTACAGATTTGAAAACATCGTTGCTTGCTTTAAAAGTAGCACAATTCATTATGTCAAACCTTGGAAAGTATCTAAATATCCCTGCCCTAATGCCAAAGGAGCTGCACACTGAATATGTTTTTGCCGTTTGATGTCTATGTCTGGACCGCTGCGTAAAAAGGAGGGTTTCTGCTCCGTTACTTCTCCGCTGCTTTCTTGTTCCAGTTTGAAAAGCAAACTGCAGGCAGTTTGCTTTTCAGCCCAACTGTATACAGTTTTTCTCAGACGCGGAGGGATACTGACTTGTTGTGAAAAGTAACTTACAATTCTACCCGTGGTATACGCTCAGTATATCACGGCTAAGAACCAATCAGATTGCTTGATTTGGCTTGTCCATTTTATAATGAGTGATATATATGATACACACTGCTTTCTGCATGGACCTCACAGCTGTTCTCACTGTAAACATCGCGTCGCGATGAAAGCAGCTAATAAAATAATATCATGGGGATGCATGCAGAGCTGTCATTGGCTGAGATAAGTCCGGCCGTGCATCACAACTCTTTGAAACATCACTGTTCCCGGAAATGCATCCACGAAGGAGCCGTGGAGGACCCATCAGTGTATCCTCCAGAGAGCCTCCTCGATGCTCGGTCCTCGGTCCTCGATGTGCATTTAGAGAAATGAGATGTCCTTCAACATGGCACGCCGAAAACCATTTCCGGGTCACTACTGGAGGACCAAGGATTCGAGGAGTCGAGGAGGGGAAATTAGTGAAATGAGAAAGGCCCTATGTGCTTCCAGTCAAGGAGGGATCTATCAATATCCTTGGCTCAGAGGCTAATCAGCCATTTATGTACAGTAGCTATTCAAATGTATTACCTAATGCCAATTCCATTAGTGTTCTCCATTACTCACAATATCACCCTCCCATGTCATTCAGTAAAGACATTTGGAGCAATCGAGGAAAGCTAAAACTAACGGTGAAGGGGTTATATTCAATTTGACAGGCCTAGATTGCTGCCAATTAGGCGTAAGGAGGCTTCAATGAGGTTATATAAGAGAGCCAATACAGTGCTCATCTTATTTCTCATCACTCAGTAGCCAGTGGGATAGCTGCTGATGCAGCCAAACAAAATATCCATAAAATCAGAAGACGACATTGTCGCCACACAGCGACTCTTGACAGCAACTTATCCTAATTGGAGACCGAAATATATTTAGTTCCAGTTTATTACATCTAACCTGCCTAATGCTTGTTCTCACAGAGGCAATATCCTGGCCTATGGGAGTCTTTAATGTCAACCGCTGTCGGTCTGGCTTATTCAAACACCAGTGAGGGAAATTGAGAGGTTGTGCGTCCCTTTTATCCCTCCTGAGCCTCAAAGAACTGGAAGTCCTTTTTTCACAAGCTAATGACTAGTGTTGCCCAACTCAACATCACGGAGCCTCAAGAGAGAGACCGCTGCTGAAAGCCATCACGCTGATGGCATATTCTGAGTCCACTAGACTCTATTTGATCATTTAAAAAACATATTTAATCTGTGTTGTTGATGAACATTTTGAAATGTAAAAATGTGGAAATGCAGTGTAAGTTAAAAAAATTAAGCATTTATACCTTTAATGTATACACTGAAATAATCAAAAGACTAAGGACAAAAATAATTATTGTTGTTCAGTAATGTAATGTTTATGGTAAGCTATGATAATGATGGTTTCAGAATTCCCACTCCCCTCCTCCTCCATTCTCTCAGTTTTTGGAGGTCCCCTCCCCCCGCGTTCCCCCAGGTGTTCTCTAATAAGCACTTTTCTAAACAAGTACAAAATAATTTGGAATAGGGGACAGCATCCCCTTATGCCTCCATCCATCATTTTAATGAGTGGAGGTGTGTCCGGGCGCCACAATGAGATGCAGGTGATTAAGGATATAAGGGGGACACACTTGCTGCCAGGGGTTTCCACCCCATAATGGCATGAATATGCCATGAGGCTGGATGGTGTTTGATCTGGTCCTTACAGTTACTCTACCTGTGTGCTCGGGGGAAGGCTCAGAAGTGTAATGGCATGCGTTACAACATTAGAAAAGGGGGAAGGGGAGTGTGTGTGCACATTAGTATATTGTTATTTTTTTCCTTGCTTCATTTAAAAGGTGTTTTCATAAAATGCATGAAACATATCAGCGATATTGTGCCTACAATAATTATGGTGTATGTACAACCTAATACTATAGACTGGGGTTGGGAAACTGGGCAATTGTTATCAACTAAATTGTTTAATATAATGGTCTTCCCCAAAAAACATATCCCCTAACCCTTTTACAATGTAATGCTGCATAACAGTTGTGTTATAAAGACAAAATACTCAGTTGATAATCAATCCGGTAAAACCCATGTATGGCAACTTTATTAATAATGACTTTATGGTTTAGGCTGTTTTCCAGCCCTCAGGCTCTTACTGTGAACAATTGATAATGTGATCATGTTTTTAGGTTCTATTCTATTTGTTGGATAAAAATAAACATCACCTTGGGATCTGGGAAATAGTGATGGACATATTTTACACTTAGTAACATTTAATATCCCAAACAAGAAGTTGATTAATTAAGAAAATAATCAGCAGTTCAATCAGTCATGAAAATAATTGGTCACAGTTTTAATTATTGCAAAAAAGTGTTTAATTATCAGTTTGTAAAAGTAGATTTTTTCACACCAATATGTGTAATATGATATGTATAGATGTACAAAATAATTGAGGGCAAATCAGCATCACCGTCTTTCAAGCTTACGAAGAAGAGAATGAATGAGCATCATTTTGATGAAAGAAGTTTAGTCATGCACAAAATATTTTGTCAGGATTAAAAATGTCGTTATCAGTTTGAGGCCTAATTACTCTGTAAAGGAACATGCTGAACATGAACACATGTGTAAAGTCTGTACAGTTTGCTAACCTGTCCTTCTCTTTACACTTCCTGTTTCTTTATCCCTTTAGTTCATGCAATCAATAATTTAAACTGCTGTTGCTTTCAACCCTGTCCCAGCAGCCAGAAACTAATTTCTTTTGTGCACATTCAGGCTGTCTCTCATTTCTGATCGCCAAACTGCTTCATTAACCTCCTTCCCAAACTACGAGGCAATTAAGTGAACAGCTGTGCACTGTCTGACAACTCAGCTTACTGTCGCTTTCCTCAGTGAGAATGCCAGCTAGGAACCCGCCATCCCAGGTGCTCAGTCTGCAGACAGCTTACCAGCACCTCTCCACAGCCATTTACACTACAGCTGCAGGTCAAACGCCACCTCTTCAGACAATCAATCAAAACTCATTTACGTTTAATGATCTCACCAACCGACTCATCACAATCTCACATCGTTACAAAAAGTTGTTTCTAATCAATGTTAAACACTTAGGCTTGTTTCAACTTGTGAAAACTGAAGTGAGATGATTTATTGTAAAAGATAGGCGTCAGTGGTGCAACTGCCAGACTTAATGAGAGAGGGAGAGTGGAACACAGCCAAATACCAAGTTTTTTTTAATAACTGGGAAGTAATCTGGGTGATTTGTACATCCATTTGTCACTTAGCCAGTCATTCTAACCATCCTTATTTAGTGCCTATGGGTCCGCACAATTAACCCAGAGGAAAATGGCCTCCTCATGCCGTCAGCTGGAATCTTCCCTCCCTCAGCTTTTCTCTGCCGTCCTCTTTGCATCTGTAAGCTCATCGTCATACGTTTAATATTACCAAAGTGTGATCACTTTAATTGAGATTTTATTAAAGTGCTTATGATAATTATTAAGACTGTTATAAACCATTAGATTAATATGATACATTTACACCCTGAAAAGCTTGAAAAGCTAAATTAGACAGCCAACAAAAACTCAAAAGAGGCCAGATACACTTTGGCTAACATTGAGATTTGATTATCAAAACTTGCAAAATATACTCCTTACTGCAAATGTACATTGCAGCACTCAAACCATGTACAGATCAAACGCCCTTAAGGGATTTTGTGGTTAGCATTTAGTATCATTGACTTCATTTTGAAGTTAATACTGTAATTAGCTCTGAAAGATGAAGATGAAGTTATATGAATAACAAAACACCTGGAAACCAAAACTAAAAGAGAGTGGAACTCCAGCACTATTGAACGGGAGCAGCTAAAACACAAACATACTGAAAGAAAATATCAACTTGATTCTGCATTCAGAAACATAGAGTCCAAACACCAACACCAAATATATGGAGAAATCCATCCAACCCTTTCATCTCATTAACTAATTAGTGATTGTTTGGCAGCATTTTGCTTAGTAATAGCTAATGCTATTATTTAGATAATAAAATGAGCAACTGATAATCATAATTGTTGGTTTATTTGGTTATTTCTCAATAAACAACAAATTCAAAAATATCATCTTTTGGAACACTAAATATACACATTATGGAAATTGAGACACCATAGAAAGAACGTAACCAAATGGGAATGTCCATTTTTTGAAAAATGCAGGCAATTAAACATGTGACTTATTATATTTAAAAACAGGCAAGCTTGTTGATTTGCAACTTTGGGCTGCAACCAGGGAGGCGAAAGGCATCAGCGGGGATAAAAGCAATCTAATATCTAATTCTACAAAATAATTCCCAGTGTTCATTCTATTTTCTCTACCCCCTGCTTTCCTAATGCTCCTGTCCAAAACAATGATTGATTTCTGCTAAACTACTACACTTTACAATAGAACACTAATTAAAAGCCTTCCTCACACAGAGGAAAACACATGTTGGCCACCCATTCATTTCCCTGTGAATTCAAAGAAACTCATTAAGGCTCTTGTCTAAGTCAACATGTCAGGGTATACCTATTATGACAGTATTGAAATAACCCTTGAACCCAGGTGAATACTCTCCAAGGTTAGGAATGCTCAATGTAAACATAAAATCACACCATTCAAAAGTGACACGTTTACATAAAAGCTTCGCTGAACACGCTCAACAAAACCCTGACACCACCAATCAGAGAGGCTAAATGTAAATGATGATAGACAAAAGGCCTGCCAGTGCTTGATGTTCAGTGAGGGCGCATAATAGCAATAAATTAGGGTGTTTTCTTAGTCAAATGACCTGGGGAGTGCTGGTGATTTGAATGGCTGGTGTTCTTCAGGCATTGATGAATGGAAGGTGAGGACAAGGGTGAACAGGCTGTGGAGGTATTACAGGGAGGGAGGATCCAGGCGGTGGGGTTTAAAGGGTGTGGGCACCTTTAGATTCATCCTGCCTCTTGTCCACCCTCTCTGTCTTTCTATCGTTCCATTGCTGACTGACTGAGTGGGGGCGTGGGGGGGCTGTGGTGAGACATGGGTTCATCATGCTTTGTGTGGCCTCAGGGCTTTTTTCTCTTCACATAAGACGGCTGATGTGCTTGTGTTGCAATCTTTAAGCTGTTGTTTTACAACTCGGCCATTTTTCCTCTTTTATGACTGTGACCTACTGGAGAGCAACAGCTAAACGCTTCCACTTTCATTTATCTTTTTATTTGATATGTTTTTATTCTAACCAATTATTTAAAGTAGATAAGGGGAGTGATGACTAACGACAGGGCATGCATCATATGACTGGCTTGAGGTTGTATGTTATTTGACTGCACTATACTTCTAGATCGTGTCCAGAGCTTGTTCTATCGATTATTATTTTTCTCCCCCTCAAAAAAGACTAATGAGCACAGAGAATTCCACTAGAAAGGTTAATACAATATTGAAATGTCAGGAGATTAATGATATTGTTCTTTCTTCCTATGGTCATGTAGGAGAGGGTGACAAATGTCTTGCCCTTTTCACTCTGGCCCTCCCTATTTGTGATCTTTCTTCCTCTTATTCTCTTTGTCTCTGTGTCTGTTTCACTTTTTATTTCGCCATCTCCCTTTTCCCTCTCCCCCTCCCTTTGGCTCTCCCTCGTTCTCCTCCACTGACCATGATCTCCAGATGCCAAGGACTTATCCTTACCATGCTCGTTAATGCCGTAGCTATGTTCAGTGACACAGCACAGGATATGGGCTGTGCTGTACACTGTGTGCGGTTGTCAGGAAATGAATAGCATTGATCCATCTTCATTAGGAAACTGTGAGATTTCAATGCGAGGAGTTTACCTTCTGTCAAGAGCAGACACTCTTCCTTATGCACTACTAGACCATCAAACTGTTTATTGTTACTTTTCAGCCTAGTTGTAGAGAGTGCAACACTTCTGTTTTGTAAGAGATACAAGAATCCTCTCTGTGGTTTGGGCCTGCGTGGTGCAGATGTTCACCAGCCTCCTGTGCTCACTGCTTCTATGGTGCACATCTTGACTCCTCCCATTCTCCTGCAGCACCCTGGCATGGGGTCCAAGTTTTAATCAACTCTGCATAATTGGAGTGATTCCCTGTCTTGCTGTATATTTCAATCCATCTGTATAATTACGGTGAATTAAAGTCTTTGTCAGAAGGATTGTGGAGAGAGTAGCACAGATATACCCCCCCCCCCCCCCCCCCCACTCCCAACCCCCTTCCACTGTAGCTCACACAATTACACACCATCTTGAGAGAAAAAGAAAATGACCTCTTTTGCATCTCATTTCTCACCGGTGGGGGCTAAACGCACTTCAGCGTCAACAATAATGAATGCATCACGCCAACCTGTGCACACAACACCTCCTATATCCATTTCTAGAATACAGATGAACCAATTAGGTTTACACTTCTACAGAAATGCAGCGTTGTTCATAGAGGTATTTTCGGCTTTAGGACTGCTGGTAAGAGGAGCAGCGGGGAATTGTGATCTTCCTCCTTGCTATGGGGGCTTTTGGCCAGCAATGCTTCACTGCAGTAATTGCATCGATGAGAAGAAAAGCAGTGGCTTGCAGGCGAGCACGGGTCATCATTACTCTGTGTGAAGCTACCTGCCCGAAGGTAGGCCATTACTGCAGTGTGTCAATAACTGATGCTGTCCTATGATAGAGGCCAACCGTTAGACCTCCCAGAGTAAAGTGATCACTTCCTGCCTCCAGGTTAAAGGTTCAGGCAATTACAGGGATGCCAATGTCTCTTCATGTCTATACAAGGTGGTCTTCTGAATTGGTCAAATAAGTTCTGGCACTGGAAAAAAAAAAATGGAGATGCAACTCCTCTAGACACAATTTTTGGCATTGGTCCTTTGATACCGTCATTGGCATCCGATTCATAGGCTGATCCTGGGTCTATCTCTCTCATTTCCTCATCTCATCCATCCTGCAGCAGACAGCTCCTATCTCTCCCTCTGTATGGCAGACATCTGCAGAGTATGGCCAAATCTCTTTACTATCCCACAGGGGGAACAGTCCTCCAATAACTTCCACCTCCGTCCAGGAAGTCCTGCATTAACCATGAGGCCAGTTTGCCAAGTCATATGGTTTCATTCATTTTATCAGACCTGCCAGATCCATTGAATAATTGCTATTCTACAGTGAGTGGCTCTCTCCTTTCTGGTTGTGAATTAAAGCCGGTCATTGTTCAGCACAGAGGTTAGCGTGCATGATGTAGTTCACAGGAGATATGCGGTACAAGTGAAGCATTTAAGACACTGAGAACAATAAGTCATTATGAGATTGATCACAGTTGTAGCTTTAATAACCATTTGCTGTTGACTGTGCAGTAGATTCATTCAATAATAGACATCTGATAACTATGCCATGTGTGACTTCCTTTGGTCATAATGGAATCCAAGCCATCTTTATCTTCATTGTGTGTCCTGTCACTGAAGGTTTTTATCCTGAAACAGTCGTCTAACAATCTCCAGACCTTTATGAGACATTTAACACTGACCTTGTCCTTCTCCCAATTTTCACCTCACTGCCTCTTCCCTTTTGACCCTCGCCCCATTTTCCCCTCCTTTTTCATCTCTCCATCATTGTCACCCTGCCTTTAACTTCCCAGAAATTTCCGCTTTTCCTTGCACAATGTTTCCGACAGCCAATTTATAAAGTGGCAGGGCGCATCTATCTCCTGGATGGCTGATGAGGGCTGCTCTGTCTCCACCAGCTCACAGTCACTGTCGTACCTGCAGCCCTGGGCTCTCTGTGACTCCATCTGCACAGTGTCATCTCATGAGAGTTTGCTTTGAATTTGTCAGGTTTGAACTCAGTTGAGTGGAATGACGAGCCTGACAGAAATTCTTGAGTTAGGGAAAAATAGCTCATTTATGACTGTTGATCCCGAGCTAAAAGAAATTCTATATGGTTTCAAGTAAAAAAACAACTGGCTTACAGTAATAATTAATGTATCAATATAAATAACTAGTTAATCTATCAAATAATAATTTCAGTCAGTACTCCCTACATTTTTGGGAGTTTTGGATAAAACAATCAATTTGAAGCCCGCCGGATAGCTCAGTGGTTAAAGCTGGCGGCCCATACAGCCGTTTTGATTCTAGAGTCGGCCGGATATTTCAGGCAATGTCCTCCCTTCTGTCTCCCACTCTCACTCTAACATCTCCAATAAAGGCCCTTTGGCCCATACCTTTACAAAATTACAATTAATTTGAAAATGTCTCCTTGGCTCTGGAAATTGCAATCTGTATTGTCACTATCTTTTGAAACACTAAATGATTAATAAACTGAAGAAAAATATCAACATATATTTAGTATAATATTCCCCTACAAAATAATCACTTTTGGTGCACTAAAGGCCTTTGCATGATATAAAGCAGTACAAATACAACGAAAAACACTTGAGAACTTTTTACGTGCTCATAATAACAACATTTAGTTACAAACGATGTTTGATCGAAGCACGGTCTTGAGACCTGATAAAGATCCCATCAATTCCCCTGTGTCAAACATCAAGCTTTTATAAGTTGGTCCTTTTCGTAAGCAGGACTCAGCTTTGACCAACAACACATCCATTGGATGTGCCTCCAAGTTCACAATGGATTAATGTTGTACTCAATACAACTGGTTTACTTTTCAGTTATACCACAATCGGCCCAGAGTTCCTCTCTACCCCTGTCCTCTGTGAGTCCAGCGGGAGATTTGTGCATAAAAGGTGAAACTACAGTGAGCCTGTGCGGCAGCAATAAAGAACAAGACAAGCTGTAAGTGAAGTATGAGGGGTTATGGTTTCTTTCAAATCTGCTCAAACTAGTTCCAAGTCTTTGCAGATTTGCACAGCTCTTCAAAGCACCACACTTTATTTGATAACCTAATGTTCCGTCTTCTCCTCTGTAAATCTCCTAATCAGTCATGTAATGAACTACGCTGGTACTACTGTTAAGATTAATTATACATCAACTCAATTAGACACAGTACATCCATGCTCGAGCTTTATCTGATTTCAAAAGCAATAGAAAGATCAAAAACACTTCACATTTTACATAAGAAGGCTTTCCGTTCAGAAACCAGTTATCTCCTTGAGGACACAGACTCGAAGTAAATTAGTGCAAATATTTTTCTTGGAAAGGGGACAAATCTCATGCTACATTTTTTGTCACAAGTTGCATTTTTCCAATTTGTGTTTGTAATTAGGGTGTGCAGCACCCAGACATCCAGCGGATAATCTGGCCTTTCTGTATTAGACGGGAAGTGGACCGTGAAAGTAATTGGTGAGTGTAGCACAAATTGGATCTAAGCATGATGTGATTTGTATTCCTCTGAGGCAATATTTGCAAAGCGATTAGAACAATGCTGCTGTTGCTGCACAATTTCAAAAGCTTTATTACATACGTGTAACGTTTATGATCAAATGTTAACAGGTCCAGTAATCAACCCCAAGGTGGGAGGTATGTGAAGCCTTCAGCCAACTAGGAGGACGCAAAACACCTATGGTTTACAACTGTGGCTCCGGCTGCTTCAAATGGGGAATAAATAAATAATGAAAAATAAAATCCAAATGGTTTTGATCAGTCTACTGTTTCAAAAATGTTCCAATTAGGATTTATTTTAGATGCCTCTGAAATAAACTGCCAAATCAACCACAAAAAATATGGATAGCAGAATTGTTTTCTGTGAAAAAAATTCCTCAGAGTATTTCGGTTCCAGTTGGGAGAACAGTTTCAACCAAAGTTGTGTGAGAGACTTACAAATAACATGATTAGAGACAAATTCATTAGCAAGTAACAACACTTTGTAATCTCATACCGTTGTGAAACTGGCATCAAAAAGCCACACAATTGCATATTTTATGTTGCAATTCCAGCTGATAAATGGAATTTTATTACTTAGGCTGAACAGGACTACTGTGTGTTAAACCTGAGGATAAGGAGGTGTGGGGGAACTGATGTTATAAGAAGCATATAGGTTAGATAGGTATGAGCTCATTCATATAGAGCCAAAGAGTCTTCAGAAATATTCAGGTCCAAGATCAACAAGTTTGACATATCAGCTCGTTAAGGCTAGAGTACGTGATGTCACAGCGTGGGGGACAGCTTGAAATTCGCCTTCATCTTTTTTTTTTAACCTGTCATAATTCCCAAACCCTACACTCCTGGGACATAATTTTTCATGAGAAACGTGGGAAAACATCTCGTTGCTTCAAATAAATAAATAAATTAAGCAAAATAATTAAACAAAATGCCTCTTGAGGGCATGAAGTGACAAAAACTTTCAACATGTCTCCATTAAGGCCCATTGTAAATTCAGCCTGATCTTTCCTCACAGCAGCAGCCGCACACCTTTGGTTAATCTGCCAAAAAGGCCACATTATTGACCGGAAAGTACACAAAAAGCACACTTCAGACGCTCAGGGTCCTTGACATGCTTCACGCGTTGAAATGTCACCGATATCTGTTACGGTTCTTCAACAAAACGTTCACATGTAAGAGGTTTATCTCTCATTGGAAAGGCTCTCCTCTCACTGATTACTGCACATCACCATGGAAACCTTTGATCTCTGGGCTCAAGCACAGGTGTTTCATAATGTCGTTAGCTCAAACATAAACACCCGTGTGTTGGAGATATGACATGATGATGTCATAACTCCAACTGACATGCTCAGAACGCCACCAAACATCAAATGATGGTTAACACTGTGGCCCTGAACAGCTCTACGTCAAATCTGATGTTACATAATGTGGTGTTACCATGGCAACGCATCCCTCGCCATAAAACACGATGTCGCTGTAACTCCAATGGACATGGTCCAATCGTCCCCCAATCTTCACTTGTATATCACCGGTCCATGCCTCAACAGCTTTACGCCAAATCTGAGATCACACCATATGCCGTTTCCATGGAAACGCATCCCTCGCCATAAAACACGATGTTGTCGTAACTCCTATGAAAATGGTCAAAACAGCACCAGACTTCAGATGATGGTTAATGGTCCGGCCCTCAACAGCTCTAAGTCAATTATGGGGTGTCATCATATGCCGTTTCCATGGAAACGCATCCCTCGACATAAAACATTATGTCGCTGTAACTCCAATGGACACGGTCCGATCGTCCCCCAATCTTCACCTGTATATCACCGGTCCTTGCCTCAACAGCTCCACGTCAAATCTGACATCTCACCATATGCCGTTTCCATGGAAACGGCATATGGTGAGATGTCATCCCTCGCCAAAAAAACACGATGTTGTCGTAACGCCTATGAAAAGGGTCAAAACAGCACCAGACTTCAGATAATGGTTAATGGTCCAGCCCTCAACATGTCTATGTGCCAATAATGAGTTTTCCTCAAAAGCTGTTGCAATAAAACATGACATTGCCATAACTCAAAAAGTGCTCAAACTTCACATGTGTGCTAACAGTCCAGTCGTGAAGACATCTACGGGATAGTTTTGAGATTTCTTCAAATGCCGTTGCCATGGAAACACAATGCTCGCCATGAAACACAGTTTTCTCATAACTTCAGTGAAAATGCTCTTCACAGGTTTGATAACGATGCAGCCATCAACACATCTAAGCGTATTATGGGGTGTCATCAAATGCCGTTGCCATGGTGACAGATCATTTGCCATCAAGTTAGTTCAAAAGTTTGCAGTTCAAATATTCTGCCGCTTTTCCAAGCCTTTTTACTTTCTTTTATTTTCTTATCACACATTCAAGCCCCCAGTGTTCATGTATCATTTCAATCTAAATTCTTAAAGGGCCCATGTCATGGCCATTTCCACTGATCATAATTACATTGTTGAGGTATACTAAAATAGATTTATACTGTGCAATTTTCCAAACTCACATTGGTTTCGCATACAGCATCTCTGTCAAGCATGTGTATTCAGCAGTATTCACTTTCTCCACTAAACGACTCGTTGGAGCTCTTGCCCCCCCCTCCCTGTGAGCCTAGTGTGCTCCGATTGGTCAGCTCGGCCACTCGTTCTGATTAGTCAACCACCAGAGAGGCTGCGCCCATGTCAGTGCTTTTCCCGGCTGCTCTCAGCGTAACATCAGTCTTATCATGGCGTCGGTACAGCGGTATATTTTATATACATATATATTTTTAACTGTTGTTATAGAAGAGTGTGACGGCCCCAGGGCCTTTGTCTTACGATGGGGTGGAGCTGAAGAAGCTAATCAGCACGATCACGGACACCTCCGGACACTACGGCCCCAGTCTCTCTCCAAAGCGGCTGCAGGAAGACTAACTCTGCGATCCTCTCAACCACCTATCTTTGCATTTACCACAATAAATGTGCCGTGGTTTTGTAAACTCGTGTATGTCTCCTTGTCTTTCCGTTGTGGCCTACGAGCCGCTCATAACAAAGAGTAAGTTATTTTTACCCGTTATAAACTACTACTGTTTGATGAGAAATCAAATCATGGTTTGCTATATATGAATTCAGGGAAGAAAGGATAGGCCTACTAAGTATTTCCATTAAACTTTATTTTTAGAAATGTACAAAATGAACATAAATATACATATATACACGGTATATCATCCATTCCTCCTCCTCTTGCCTGCGCACAGCCGGTGCGGTGCGGTGCCTTTTAGCACGACGCCTCAGTAGTAGTAGAATCCCTTCCCCGTCATGGATTGTCCGCCAGGATCTGGCTGGACGAAATCAAATGCAAATCACAAAATATTAGAGAAACTTAGTTGTTTTAGATTCGTTAGTAGTAGTTGTGTAATGAACAGCTTGCCTGCTAATATGCTAACCTAGCTTTGTTTACCTTGGTAGCTAACACGATATGAACGTTAGCTTGGAGGAAAGGCAACTATAATGCAGTGTAATAAAACTACTATGAACAAAAGCTAGTGGTTCATATTAGGCTAGCAATAACGTGTTTATAATTGCAATCGTATACGGGTATTCTGCTACCATACAATGTAACTTGCATGAATACATTGTTTTGCGCTAGCATACAGCTAGCCTCGTTAGCTACATGCAGTATATGTACGGTCACAATGTACGGTAAACCGGAGTATACTGTATGAGTATTCCGTGTGTGTGACTGCAGACATTCTCCTGCCATGACAAACATGTAAGGCCATCTGCTGACATTGTAGTTGATATATTTAAACGCTAGCAACGTAGCATCACAAAAATGTTTTTCTGACCAAAACTAGCTCAAGCTCCGTGTGTTAGATCGCTACGCCAGCTATAATGTAATTACGTTTCGCGACTGACCGGCAAATCACCCGCAGTATACTGTCAATAGGTATTTTGTGTGTGAATGCAGACATTCTCCTGCTATGAGATACATGTATGCAAGGCCATCTGCTGATATTAGAGTTGATATATGGAAACTCTAGCAACTTAGTTAGCACAGTTAGCACTGTGTCAATGGCTTAGCAGTCCAACACAGTTTACACATTTAAACAGTCTTGTTTGATAAATACACAAATA
This sequence comes from Trematomus bernacchii, assembly GCF_902827165.1. Lineage (NCBI taxonomy): Eukaryota > Metazoa > Chordata > Actinopteri > Perciformes > Nototheniidae > Trematomus > Trematomus bernacchii. The sequence goes on along the minus strand of NW_022987851.1, from coordinate 8,461,006 downwards.
ACAATGCAAACTTACAGGTTGTATACCCAGATCTTCCCCTGCTCCAAACGGTCCAAACAAGCTGTGCATATCCGGCCTCAAACTGGGCAATGTTTTTGGAAGCTTTCGTCTGTGAAATGCCGGTTCATCGAACCTCTGGAGGAGGAACACGCCGCTGCTGGTGTGGCCATAGCTCTTCGGGATTGGTCCATTTCGTTCCGGGTACCGCATGACATCAGGCGGTACCCGGAACTAAATGGAAGACTCAAATGGGCAGTGACGTATCTCCAACGAGGCGTTTTGGGGAGGTATTTTCTGTGTTAGAGTTTTACTCGCTACAGGGTGTACTTTGAGGGTTTTGACTCTGCACACCGTTTACATGCATAAAAACCTTCATAACACACAAGGGGACGGGTAATAACCGGAAAAGCATGACATGGGAGCTTTAACTTTCTTCTTACACATTACATTTCAGCATAGCAGTTTAGCGTCAGCTTTTCAGCATAAAGCATTCCCACTAGCAATTTCTTCAGGAATTGCATTCTCTAGTTGGGCATGAGATCAGCTGCAACCAACCTTTGTGTTCACTATCTATTGACCATGTATTTGATGATGTATATAAATATCGCTACAACATTGCATTTTAACACACCACAATGTGAGATTTTAATAATGTTTTTTGAGCAGTCAAAAAAAACATGCTCAATTTAAAATAGGAAACAAGAAAAAGCAGCACATCTTTGACTATTTGATTGGAACTGAATAATTGTTTTAAAAAAAACAATAATTTCAGCTACATTTGTGTTAACTACTTCTGAAATCTATCTTTACTTAGATTTTTTCCCCAATTTGCCTACCCCAGCTTTATGTGCAAGACAAATGGGCATTTCCAATTCCGTATGATGAAAAAGATCATTTGTTGCAATCAAAAGCTCCTAAACAGCTAACGATTGGACTTTGTTGTCATTGTATTATTTGTATTCCCTTTGGTGGCTCTACAATTTGTTGATGCAAACTGCATTGAATTATACTAAGAATTTGTGAGGCATAGTATCTTTGTATCAAGCTATGTTGTTATTGCTGATGTTTTGGTAGGGCTCATGCTTGAATAGTTAAGAGTTGAAATTATCACCACTTTGCTGAGATCATCTCTCTGTTTCCAACAATTTACATATCTAATTGACGAGTTAAAATCGGACAGGGTTTCCCCCGGGTTGTGCTGGATGCCCATGGCAGTAAACCCACAGCAATTACCTGCTACATTGTGTTTCATGCTGAACACGGAGGAACGTGTCGACAACCAAAGATACTGCTTTGCACACACATAAAAGCCTGGCCATCCAAACAGAGAGAAAAACCCCGACAGCATAAATTACTGGTTGGAAAAAAGGTGAAGGCACTGTTCATGTATCAAGCCTTGTTTGCTGTCAGAGATGGGAGACATGGAAACAAAGGAACGCACAGGCGCTTAGCGAAGAGCGGGAATCAGGAAGCAGGATGTGAGCAGCAGAGAGGAAGAACCGGAAATGTTGTTAGAGATGGGCAAAGGACAATAATCTGGCCAATAAACAGCCAGGGAAAAATCCCCCAGTAGTGTCTTTCAGGGGACTGTCAGTCATATAGGAGTTACATGGTGAACGGGAAACAAAAATAGCCCTAAGTCTTGTGCCGTGGCAAGACAACAAAAAAAATGCCTGCACACTCCAATGTGCTCGTTTGTGGAAGAGGCGCTCATCGTATTTGATGAGGGATATGTCTGGGTGCTTCTGCAATTGTTCGGCACAGTTGAGAATCATTTATCACAATAGGAGCACCTGGTGTTCAGAAAAAGCTTGTACAGAGCAGGAGCTGGAACACCATAACCAGAGCATCTCAGCTAACAAAGAGAGTGAAAATAGCAACATCTTTCCCCGCATCTATCCCTGTTCCCCTTCACAACTCTCCCTCGCCCCTCCATCTCAGCTTTTCCCTCCCTTTCTTGACGCTTTTAACATGCCTCCATCTCCTCATGTTAATTTGCTGCTTCAGTGACATGGATCATTGGGGGAGTCGTTTCTAATAACCCCGCCAGCCCCCATACAAGTGCCTTTGAGCCATGCACTGATATGTCATTCAAATTATTAGGCATAATGGTAACAATGATGCATTTCTAAAGCCTTCCTTCCTTCCTGACATGACTTCAGTTAGCTCAACACAGCCAACCAATCCTCTAACGTCCTCCCTCCCCCTTCCCCTAAACAGATGAACTCCATGTCCCCATCTAATCTTTTTGAGGAAGAGCACGTACTGAGCTGCTGGGGTGAACCATTTCATTTCCCTCAACGTTTTGCCACAAGAACAATCTTTTTATTTCTGAAGGATCTCGGCATGTCACAGCCTCCTCAGCATTGCCGTCTTATCACATGTCATAATGCAGGGCTTCCCGTTTTAAAGGGTTTCAAAGTAAGGTTAGAGGTTTCTTTACCTTCTTTTCCCTGTCCTGAGTCAAAGTAGAGTAATTATTCATTCAAGCGGGGACGTCAGGGATGATGTGCAGATGACATTTTCCCTCAGCTGCTTTGTTGTTGCAGATCCAAGGTAAAAAGGATTGTCAGAGTCTAACATCTGCTGCTTTCTCCCTGAGCCTCAGCACGGTACAACACATCTCAGTAGCTAAGAAAAAATAACTGAACAGAGCCACTGGGATTCTCATTTACAGACACAAGGTGTAAGAAACACATGTGAGGCAGATGGCAACATGAAAATATTCCAACACAATGTGAATTATGTTGTTATATTGTTGTTTAATTGTTGTTATAGTGTTTTTGTTACTATATCAACAAAAGCCGAGGTGTAAGCTGGTAGGTTACTCTGGCGCTTTATCTAATTCAGCTATCTTCTATCTGATATTTGAAAGAGTGGCATCACTGCATTCTGCAGAAAAACTATTTGTGTTTGATTGTTCATGTTTACTTTCTAATTTCACAAACATGTGTGTCAAACAGTGCTTGATGCCCAGGTTCTGGATTGAAAAAGCAGAAAGCAGATGCCTCGGTAATAAAGACAATTAGACTGGCAGCTGCACAATCTGCTATTGTCCGTGACCGAAGTAATGAATGGAAACAAAGAGTCAAAGAGGAATTTTAAGAAGCTATCGGTTTGCAGGTACATCTTTGGCTTTATAAAAAAACACAAGACCTGCGGATCCGGGACACAATGTAAACTGCAACAATATATAAATGTATGTAAGATAGAGCTTTTTGCTTGAGCAAAGTTGACATTTTACTTGAGGGACCCAAAACAGATTATACAATGCATGATAAGCATCCATTTAAAATAATCTCCCGCATTATCTTTCCCCCCAGCACCTCTCCTACCTCCTGTGTGGCCTGAGCTGAAGGAGATAAGTGTTGGGGCAGCGTGTGCTGACAGTGACCTTGCCCGCCTTGGGGTGATTAACCGATTATGCATCAAAGAGTGGTGACATTCATGCTTGGAGGCCAACAATTGTCCCCCTCGCTGGACACATGCAGCAGAGGAAGAAGAGAGAGTGTTATAAGCAATACCAAATACCATCACGCGTGTTAAAGTGCTACTGTGTGGAAAAACGTGAGCAGGCTTGCATAAAAGTTAGGCGTTTCAAGTATCTCCATCTTTCATCATGTGAATGTGTATCTCTGATTGTGTGAAAAGGCAGAAAGGGATAGTTTTGCATATTCTCACCCCATTTCATACAAGCGGAGACAAAAGCTGGCCTTGGCAAAGCTGCTTCTTTTTTCTTCGGTGTGGTTTTCAAGCAGAAGGCAGAGCGTGGGTTTATAAATGCTTTAGAAAAGATTTGAAGGACATGCAGTGGGACACGTGTAGTTTGGGATCACAGTCAGAGAAAACATTTCTGAATTTATATTTTTTCTGTGTACTCTTTGGTTCGCTTGGCAATAAAGACAGAACATAATAAAAAACAACATATCTTCCTCGCGATTTACAGAATATCCTAAAACGCAAAGGAACAAAAAATCAACTGAAGATAATGCAATGTACAGAAGATCTGAGATAACAGTAAGTTCACACAGCTACAATACAAACATTAGTGAACTGGAGGCTCTCTGTATTTCCATTGCTTTAAACTGCATAATCAAGTCGCACATACTGGTGGACCCAGCCTTTAATTAACGAGAGCCAGACAAGGTTTTGGGGTGTCTCCCACTGTGTTCGTTCACACACATCATTAATCAAGGGGGGGTTTCCATTAAGCAGGTCGCACAGGATCATGCTAAACAATTACACTTTGATTAAGAGATTGTTCATCAAGCCATCCTACTAGAAGCCAATAGCACGTTAAAAGCCCGCAGGAAAATGGAGCTCTGTAGTCAGAAACACTGGTACACTGTCAGTGGGCTTGGATGTGTTGTGTTTAACAAGAAAATATCTAGTGGCAATGTATAGTGCTCACAAACACATACATAATCATACAAACTATTCAATTCAGCAGCATTTACTTTCCCAGGAAACCGTTGCAATACATGACAGACAATTTCTCTTTATTTCTGCAAACAGAGTTTTTTTCTCTTGAATAGAATCTCTCTGCTTTCAAGAACATCCCTGCTCTCAGCTCGTATGAATAGGCCCTTTTGAAAAGACTGCAAGGTGAAATATAATGCTCCCCCATCTACCGATCCATCCACAGCTCATGCAAAATGACTTCAACTCAATTGCAAACACACAAACAAATGACAATCTTCAACAGAATTAAAAACACCCCTGCTAAAGTTTCCATTATGTTGATTGCCAATTTGCAGCACACAAAAGGGTGCTGTAATCAGCACTCTGATATGCCAGCTAGGAACAACAGGAAAAAGACAGAACACTGAGGATAAAAAGCATCCATTACCGAGCAACAGCAGACACAAGTTCATCTGTGTCTACACACAAGGCGTTCAGTCAGAGTCAGAAATAGTATTCTCAAAGCAGCAATCAAATAGAATTTGCATATGGTGAGTAAACTTTGGAAACTAAATGTTTGTAAATTGTGTAATTAAAAACTATGCTTGGATTGAATGACACCTTAGTGATAATTGACTGCCTTTATCTGTTTTACATCACTGTAACATTACATTCATATTTGGGCTGTTGGCCAGACTAAACAGTTAAATATGTCTTCTTGAGCTCTTTAATAAACCCTAGGATTACAAAAATAACTGTATAATTAATCAACAAAGAAAATAATTTTAGTTTGAGACCCTAATAAAAGGCAAAAAGTGTGCCCACCTTGGCCAATTTATTGTTCTACATTAGGCAGTACCGTGGGCAATATAATTGCCCGACACTGCAATTTTTTGGACTCTGAATCATAGTCTTTATTAAAAAAGGAACCACCCAAACTGGTCTGTATTATGACACAAAGCTCGATATATGGAAAGGGTTGGTCAATAATGCACAATTTTCTTTCAAGGCTGGGAAAGTCTTTGGCTTCTGAAGATTTGTTCAAATGTGGAGCAATGACGGAAACATATGGAGAAATAAAGAGAGAGAGACACACAGAGAGAGAGGACATGCTAATGTTTGCCACTTGTCCCTAGCAGCTGGTCTAGCTGTTTGACATGTGTGATGAATGGTGTTGCATTGGTACTGCTGCCCTCTCACCTCCACTCACTGTCACCAGTCCAAAGACAAAGGCGTGGAGGAGCACGAGGGGGAAAATCCTGCAGCACGAGCAGTAGGTGCTTCCTTTCATCAAGACACACGCACATACACAGATATATGCAAGCATACACACCCTCGCTCCCTTCTTCCAGCACAAACACACTGGTGCAGACATCAAAGCACTCACACACATGCACACTCACTCCCACCCTGATATCTTGTATCATACTGCAGCGTGTATTTGCTGAGCAAAGCTGATTTTGTTCTGCGTGGCTAACCAGTTTTCGCTCGCTCCACACAGACCATCTCCACCAACTGTCTGATGCAACAATTACACAGCTGGAGGAAAGCACAGGCTGGAGTATGCAGAGAAACACAGACAACTGCATATTTGCTGCCCATTCTGGCAGAGGTGAGAAATGAGGAGGGTTGGAAGAGTGCACACTGTTAAACAGTTGGAAATAAAAGATGGGACTGGAAAGGGGAAGTTGCTTTGTTGGCAAGGAGCAGAGCAGTCATTACTCGTCCTGCCCCCCAGGCACAGGCGGAGGAAGAGGTGTGAAATGGGAGCAGTTCCTGCCTCGTCTGCACTGATGGGTTTGTTTAAAGGGTGAGGATAGTTCGCTGAACCTTTGCTATACATATGAATGCAAAAACCTCCCAACCATCCAAAACATACAATGAAATTGAGTTATGTACAATACATTACTCTCTCTGACGGTATGGGCTTGCTTAAATGTTATGCATGAATGGCCCTAATTCACAAAAAAGAGGTTCCACCTTCAGTCGCAGCATTTAAAAAATTGCGTGTATGGAAATATTGTGATATGTGTGATGGTACTGTATTAAGAGAAACAAGCTTTTAATAGCCTGACCATGTGAATGACCCCATTCCTACAGGGCTTTAGCATGCACAAAAGTGGGACAGAGGAAAGGAATATACAACCATTTTTTTCTGGAAGTAGCCGACCTTATATCCAAAAGGAAATCCAACTAAAATGAAAACTGACAGTGAAGTAAACAAGTGTTAATAAGCTGATTTGCTTACTGCTGAACAGGAAGCTATTTTTAAAATTCAGACCTCAGCACTTGCTGACTAGAGTATGCTCTCCCACTGCACCATCAGTTCAAATGCGCTGATAGATAAACACAAACATAAATAAACCCTTTAATGTTGCCAAAAAACAACCTGAAATGCCAGCCTTGGCTTAAAAAACAAAAGGACATAGTTAAGGTCAAATGTATAAAGTGTCGTTGGGAAAAACATGCTTTTCAGATGGTGGACAGGCAAGACTAACACAAGCGGAGAAAGGACTATGAGGTGTCAAAATACTAAACAGTGAAATGACTAATTGCTGTAATGTATGAAAAACTGACTATTAAACCTTGAAACTGGGCTTAATTGGTCAGTTCTATGCACGTCATTATTTATTAATGCCAACAGATTGTCTTGTTTGAAGGATTTAAGAGGGAGCGGTAACCTTTACATCATGATCAATCATCATGGAGAGAAATGATACTTAATACCACTCACAAGAAATCACACATCACGCTTCACAGGCCCTGTATATGACATTCATCATTTGCCAGTATGGAACATTGAAAAATGTAATCGCGGATGAGGATTAAAAAGTAGTTAAATTGATCCTGGTCAAATTACATTGTTGGGATAATCAGGAATATCCTAACATGAGTGACTTGAAAAAAAGCTCTCAAGCTCACTATCATGTTAGATGTTCTCATTGTCCCATGGCCATGCCTATTTGCAAGTGTCCAAAACACAAATGCTGGACATTTAAAGAAACACCCATGTTTACACAATAATCATTCAGAAATGAAGGCACATATATCTCCACGAGATATGTACATAAGCAACCATAGTAGTTGATCTCATTGTTGAGCCACTAACACGATTGGACCGGGGAGCAGTTGACATGAAACTCTTTAAAGACACACCGCTGTATTTGGTACTGTACTATTGACTCATAAAACAATGCATGGTTACATGTGACCATTTCATACTCCATTGTACATGGGAGGGATCCAACCTTCTGCAGGAAGCACATCTAGCTTATCTTGTTAAATAACTATAAAGAAGTAGTGATTGAAATCAGTTCTCAACATTACCAAACAATGAATTACATTTTTCAAAGCATAATGCTTCAACCTTTTTTCAATGTTTTCACACTGATGGTTTATGGTTCTTTCACAACTAATATTTCCAGTATGAAATGTACGTGAACTACAGCAATAAGTGGCCCATGTTCCTCCAAAATTTGAGAAAATATGAATTTCCCCTGTAGACCATGGAAGAGCAGCACAGATTAAACAAACAGAGCTTTTGGAATTCCTTATTTGTCAGGGAAGTATGACCGACCCTCACGATATGTCATGTATTGTCATTTGTTCAAATAGTCAGAATAATAGACAGGCATACCTGGCATAGCCTACTGACCAACATTTCACTCATAACCTACCAAACTCTGTCCATACCGGATATAATAACTTGCGGGGAAAGAGCATGGATGTATAATAAGAACTGGATACAGCGTCCGAGGCGGGGTCTCATTCTTTCCTATAGGAAAATGCTCATTGGCGCATGAGGACAAAATGGCCCAACTTTTGAGAGAGCGAAACATCACAGATTACCCGTCATGCCTGGCTGTCAGAGCAGAAGAACCCGTATGTGCGCTCACAGAGCATGCGCCCCCTAAGCCCCGCCCCCCGAGCTCCCACTCTCGGCTCAGTAGAATGAATGGAGAGAAAATAAATCGAGATTCGGCTTTTAGTGCATTTTACAACTTTAAGGACCGAATGTTTTTAATAAGGGCTATACAATAGTTCATACCAGGTAGTTTATTTAGTTTAAAAAAAATTATCCAACGATTTACAGACGTCTCTTTCCCAATGTTAGTCAATGGGAAAAAGTATTTCCGGGCCCAGCGACTGATACGGAAGTGTAGTACCGCCGTTTGGCCACAACTAATAATTTCCACAGAGTCCGGCGCACTTCCTGGGGGCTTGTGTAAACTAGCCAAAACACAAACAAAAACACTCACGTTGACCGGCGCAACAATCATAATAAAGAGCGTACAAACACCAGCCATTAAAACACTTGCACTCGTCAAATAGATTGAGTGCTCTTACCTTATTCAGGTGGTAAGATCTCGACATCTGTGTTGGAAGCAATGTCACACTTTTTAATTTTCTTCGACTTAGTTCTCGAGACGCATTTTCAGTTTTTCGCGTCATGTCATACTTTTTCGCGTTTGCAACGTTTTCTCATTTGGACAGTAGCGTGACTATTTGCGTCAAATTCAAATCCCAGCAACGCGGTCTCATTTAGCTAGCAATTATCTCAGGTGCGAGTGATTAGCAGTGTGATTTGTGATGGAATAGTCCACTTATCTGTTGAAGGCGGGGGGGGGGGGGGAACTTTAAACGTTATGGGGATTTTCTGAATTGTTACTGCACGACGTAAATTACACATGACTTAACTAAGACATAACTCTTTATATAAAATATAATTTTAATATTGTTAAGGGGAATAATGTAATGTTTGTTTTGTCTTGAGTGCATAGTTATTATCTTTTAATGACTGTTTTTAAATGCCATTTTCTTAATGTCTTTCATTTTGAAATGTCAAGCACTTTGAATTGCCTTGTGTTGAAAGGTGCTATATAAATAAACTTGCCTTGCCTTGCCATGCATCTCAGGTAACCCAGCGAAGCATGGTAAAGTCTGCAACGTTTGCAACTATGATCTCTGACACTCAATGGTTAAACTATGGTCACATCAGCCGTTTTCTCAATAACACCTTCCCAAACTCAGCCCTAAAAATTATATTTAACCAATGTACCAATATATTTTTAACAGTAAGTTAAAAACCTGTACATAGTGCATGAAAGCGATGCTGGCTGCTGATTCAAATAGAAAAGTTATACAAACGTGAACCCTGACCTGCAACTCTGCTGAAGCCAGGCTAGGAGATTTGACAGGACAAAATGTGTCAGTTAGGTTGTTATATACTACCTAACATTAGATCACAATCTAAGTTGATGAATGCCTCATGTATCTCTGACAAGAGGATACTGATTCCATATGAATATGGAAAATGTGGGATGAAAAAAATAGGAATACTGGTTAATTAATATTTGAACATAAAGCAGATACAGAACCTGTTCCTAGTTTTATAAATCTAGTTTTGCATTTTCCCCCCCATTATTTTACTGTTAGCTCCAAATAGAGCTTGAAAGCAGGCTGCTTGTCGTGATGTGGGAGATTTGGATCGAGGTAGGGATTGGTTTGACGTACAAATAACAGCTGATTCAGGACTCTTAAACACACACACACACACATGGCTGCATATCTCTAGTGAACAGGTACACACACAAACCCTTGTTGTTGAGCACATTTTCTAGATATTAAAGTGATGTGCATGTTTTTGGACTTAGTCTACAACACATATTGATATTTTTAACACCTAATTTGGAATTGTCAGTTCCCCTGTAAAAGTCTTTCTATCAAAGACAAACATAATTTAAGGCAATTTCATTTTTCAAAAATATTTTATTTGATATTGATCCAGGTACAAGGAAATAAAAGAACATGGATTTATCTTACAGGACATGGGAGACTGTAAAAGTTTATTTTCTTGATCCACTCTCTTCTTGGACATGCAAGTGAATACAGAAGGTGGTTTACAGAAAAAAAGCAGAATGTACCGTAGGGTAGAAATGGCTTTGAATCGGAGTGTCACCTCACTCCTTACTGTACAGAAAGACTTCAACCAACAACTTTCTCTTTTTAAGTCACTTTTTAATCCTCTTTTATAGCAAAAAGGCAACACACAGATAGGCTACAAAGAATCAACAATATTGAGAAAATGAACACAAGAGAGGGAAAGTGAAAGTACTTTCATCCTTCCAAAAAGACATTTTCTCTATTGTCTTGACAAGCAAATTGTGAGCGTTTTTGCTCCTTGTGTTCAAAAGGGTTTTAAGTTGCCTTAGTTTTGACATGAGAGGAGCAGTGTGGTGAACATGCAGGACGAAGAGTGACTCAGCAACTACTGACAAGGCATTGCACCGCGCCGTGAGCACAGTGTGCCATCATCTCTTTATGGCCTCGCTGCTCGGCTCGGACAGCAAACTTTACAAGGAACAAAAAACACATTTTATATTCCACCAATCTTTATGCATATTTCACAATATACTTTTATTATCATTTTAATAAATACAAAACGACACTGTGATTTAAAAGAAAACAATGAGTATTAAAGAGACACTAAAACGCATTAGACATTAGAAATATCAATCTTAATTTGGTATGTTCTTTTACTGACATCTTGTCTTAAGTTGGATGAACCAGCACATTATACTCAGAATCAAAATCCACAGCAGAAAAGAAAAAGAGGGGACGACAGAATTGGACATGAGAGGGATCTTTTTGTCAATGAAAATGGAATGGCATAATCAAGTGGAGATGCGTATGGATATATACACATATATACACATACATAAACACCACCAGAATGTAAAATAACCTGAGATACTCTTTGCACCTCATTTCCAGAACACTGGCCACTGGGTGGATGATATCAAATGACAATGGCATGACGACAACAGTACAACAGCTTCTGGCGGCCTTTCGTTTCCACCCCCCTTTTATCAACATTAGCAGTACAAAAAAGACAAAAACAAACAGTCATTGAACCACAAAAATCCTGAACAGTAATATTGAAAACATGTTTGTAAGCAGCGATTTGGAGTCCGTAAAAGGCATACAAAAGAAACAAGCTTTCACTAAAAAAGGACAACCAATAATAAACCTGTCTTGAAAGACACAACATTGCAATTCAAAGGATGAGAAGTTGAAAGCGGCAGATGATAAGTGGGTGTTTTGTGGCGGTCAGGCAGATAGAAAGTAGAAAGTTCTCTGCTCAACACTGTGGCTGTAGATATGGAGGCAGTGGGACCTGCTATTCAAATACAAGGCTTTTCTCCATTATCACTTTATCCTTTGAATTCAAACATTGAATCAAAGCTACATTGTAAATCATACACACACTTCTTTTCTAAGGCTGTGCCGACCATAGTGTATTGGTAGTTGAGAACCTTTAGAGCAACAAATGCTTTAATAGAGAACTAATTTTAACAGCACTTATCTGGACGATACTGAACAAATAATATAAAAAAAACATAAAACAGTAAGTGCTCTGAAAAGCAAACAATAATAAAATGATGGGACTAAAGACATAACATTCAAATCATAAAAGATGTAAACAAATGATGTTGCTCCGCTGATATTTAATGCAGGTTTGGGAGTATCATTGCTACTAATCCCAAGTGTGATGTCTACTTACCCGGCTATAGAAGAATCATACATCTGCCTCTGTAAGTGCAATGACTAAAGTACAGCATGTGGACAGATTTCACTGACTCTCTGATTTATGGTTAGTGTGCTGTTATACTCAAAGAGGAGCGTAAACTCAGTGTAGTTCAATTACTTACGCAGTAAATCATAAAAACAACTTGAAAAAGACCCATAGTCTGTATATGTTGTCCAAAGCATTTAACACTACATTTCTGTTATTAAACTATTGGTTTTTCTGGTCAGTTAATTGGGAATTCAGTAATGAACAAGGTCAGCAACAGTAATACAGTATCCTCTGTGCACAGCTCTCCAGCCTTATATCTGCCCTCAGACCCTCGGGACCCTCGTGTGTCTGCTGCCCCATTTACTCTCAACTACGGAAAATGGGTGCCTTATTTGTAGCTGTCTGTGAGCAAAGCCGTACTCTTTAATATCTCTCTGTACATTATATAATTTCTTCTCTTTACTTTACAGTACAGGAACTCCTCTTCACCTTCCGGTCCTTCCGGTTCTTCATGTCAGCAGGAGCTATGTTTTTTGTGCTTATCACCAGAAATTGCAGTGCAAAAACAATAATTATAATAATGATAATAATTAAAAGGTAACTATTAACAAACAATGGATTATAAAACAATTATTTTATGGCACAGCAGCCACTCAATTCACATATAATACAAATAACCAGATAAAACCAACCGTTTCTGTGTATGGAAATCAAAAGCTCAAACTGAATTAGGCTTGCATAGCAATGCAACAACATGGTAAAGAATATATTTACAGGAAACAAAATGCCCTTTCTCCCAAGGGCAGTTACCAGAAAATGTGTTCTTGTATAGATTGTTTCTTTTTTTTTTTTACTTGCTTTTTTCTAACAAAACAAAAATTACAGTAAGGTAGGAGGTGGAAAATATTTTCTTGAGGACGAAAACATAGTGAGATGTACAGTATGTCTGTGTCTATACATCGCATTTACAGTTCTGTGACACCGCCCTCTGCTGCACTCCTTCTCTCCGAGGGCACACAAATAATGGCAAAGTTCGTAGCCCGACAACGAGGGCGTCATGCTCTCCAGGACAGAACGGCTGCTCTCCAGGTCAAATCCAAGGCAGATCACTCTGTTGGAGGTAAGGGGAATAAAACAATAAAGTGTCATTATTGAGAAATATTCTTTTAAATAAATAATAGGAAGCATTTGAATCAGAAATTACCTTGTCCTAATGTGCTGATACATACATACAGAATTTAATTTACATTAGCTATCATAATACTGAAGAACAGATTAGGAAGCAAAGTCAAAAGATAGACCTACACAAATTGGACTACACAATGTGATTTTTTCACAATACATGTAGGTTTGTATATGTCTGTCTGTAATAAATGGAATTACTTACATAATTCTCCCGAGTACTGTCCCTGTCCATTGGTCCCCAGGAATTCAGCGTGCTCTGTGGCGGTCCACTGTTGAGGCTGTCGGGGCCCCTCGGCCTTGCGTGGCCCTGTGGAGCCCTTAGAGGAGGTGGTGCTGGAGGAGCTGTGGCCGCCGGGGGAGGGGAAGGAGGGTTTGTTGTATGGCAGGCACCCATCCTCTGAAACCAGAGGGAAGGAAAGGAATACTAACAGTTAAAAAAGTTGACACGTGACTTTCTATTGTTGCAGTGAAACACATCTAACATCTGATGCATGGAGACAAAGAGCAATTTGCAACACCCTCCCCCCCCGCTGACATCTGCACAGTGGCACTGCCAACAGGCTATGCCGTGCCACAGAGAAGAATCTCAGCCTCACACATGGCCTTGCAGCTAGCAGCCTTATAAGGGGGTAAATACAATAACAGAGGGTCCACAGGAAGCTGCGAGACCCCCCGCTGCAGGGCACCATAACATTGACCCTCAGCAGTCTCCGTCGTCGCGTGAAATCTCATCAAACTGCTCCCCACCACTCGGCTAATGACTGTAATAGAGCCTGACCTGACCTCAGTGGATTCTGCTGTGAATCAGTCAGCACTCTGACACATATGGGAATCCACCTATGGGGCTTTTCGTAAAGATGCTGATTGCGGCACCTGTCTTTGTCTCACAGTCTCAGATTAACTGTCTGAGAAAGCCCTGGCACAAAGAGAGAAGGGCGCACAGCATGGAGAGCTCTAATGGTCACACACACACACACACACACACACACACACACACACACACACACACACACACACACACACACACACACACACACACACACACACACACACACACACACACACACACACACACACACACACACGCACACACACACACACACACACACACACACACACACACACACACACACACACACACACACACACACACACACACACACACACACACACACAGATGGGGTGCAGAGTGGCTGCTGTTTGTGTGAGAGAGGAAAAAGCCAAAGCGATTAGAGTGCATTTCAGTTGCCGGGGCCTCCTGCCTTACTTGGAGCGGAGCGGGATGATATTGGCAACAGTTGCAGGGGCATTGGGGAGGCTGAGGGGGGCATTCTGGAAATCAGAGCAAGTGGCAGACTGTGCAATCTGTTCATAGGAGCTATTCTCTATCTGTAGCGTACATGTTTCTTTTCCGCAGTATTGAATAGTTGGAAGTAAGCAAAACAAAATGTATATTTTGTTGAAAAGTGGGGAGAAGTGGTTCAATTGAAACATTATTTTGCTAGCCCTTTATTTATTTTTAATATAAAATGGGAAGTTGCTTATGTTAAGGCGAGAGTGCACTAGGCTAATTACTATGGGAATGGTTTTATCATAACCTTTTAGTAACCATGCCAGAAACATGGCTCTAGTGATGGTCTGTCCATGCAGCTGTCAGTTCAATAGTTGGTACAGTCCATTCGTCAGTCCAATTGATTGACAAGGAATACATCTGAATACGTTTTATGCTCATGAGTGTGAGGTGTGTAACAGTTTTACATCGTGTACACGTACCTGTTTTGTGTCCCCTGCGCCCCTCCTCGGCTCGCTCCATGGAGCCCAGCCTGTCCTGAGCCTGGCGATGATGTTCCAGAGTAGTGCGTGTCTGTCTGTCAATGTTGCTCTTTATTTCCTCCAGCTCAGACATAGGCGGGCGCTCCAGAGATGAAGCCTTCCGATCTGTGGGCGGTGCCACACTGCGGGCCCCCTGGACCCGGCCCTGCCCCTGAGAGGGAGGAGGCTCAGGGGGAGGAGGTAGGTCTGTGAAAAGCAAAAAGGTTCAACAATGAAGACATGTCCAGACACATCCGATATTATGTTTATATACAGTAACTTGTAGTCTGTAAAACAACAGATGTTTTGGGGAACTTTCTACATAAACTATTTAAAATGTGTTTTCAGTCGCTGCCTCACCGTCTGCACCAGCATCTCTGCGGGGAGGTGCTGTCCCCTGGCTTCGGGGTTTGCGTGTGGGCCTGGTGGCCCTGTGGTGGCCCAGGCTGTGTGAGCCCACTGTGCTGCCATCTGTTGAGAAGGGACTGCTGGGCCGGGGCCTGTGGGACAAGCCTTTACCTGCAAGAGGGATACAGGAACACAAGCCAGCTGATTAATAGAGACATTAAGGAGATGGTGCTTAGACTGTGGTGCTGACATCAGGAAAGGTTATCAATCAAGATTCAGAAACCTATCAGAAAAGAAAGGTGTTCATTAGAGGAGAAAGTCATCTGGTAGAAGCCTTTCAAAATCACCCGTTATTACTCTTTTACACCCAAGAAAGCCAAAGTGCAAAGTGTGCTTAGCCAGACGAGTCATAGAAGAACTGAGTAAAAGTTGAAGATAGCAAGATATCCGTAGTCCAGCCATTAACAACAGGTGCCATGCAAAACACAGCGTCCACAAGCAGCAGAGAGGAAACCCAACATTATGGGGAAACATGTCAGCCAATGGATGACAGGAGGAGGAATCAGAGCAGAAAGGAACAATTCATCTGCCACTGGGAGAAGCTCCAGTCCAGCAGTGTGTATCTGGACACACCAACCTCTCTTGCTGAGGCTAGTGCCCTCCAGCTGGTAGCCTGCCTTGTCTGCAGCGGCCACCAGGGCCTGGGCAAAGCTGCATTGGGTAAAGATGGAGCCGTCGGACGAACTGCCGTAACTGGACCTATGGCTGGAGAAATTACGGTCATCCTCCGAGGCTGAGCCCCACCCATTCACCATGGACCCTGTTGAACACCACAGGTTTTGAGCAAGTGTGTGGGTGTGTGAGTGTGTTAGACTGTGTGTGATGTCCTTTTTTTCTTTTTAAAACACTTATATTCAAACACAGCTTGTTCATACTTCTCAGCTCAGTGGCCATAACCTTTATGGACATTTAATCTGACATTTTGAACACCTGTACTGTGATTCCGCTCTTAGATTGATGTCTGATTGAGTGATCTTATAAAAAAAAGAGGTAAAATTACCTCCTTCACTTTAATGATTTAATATTTGCTGCAGGGCACTTCTGCTCTTGCAGGTGAGTGCTTTTATATAGTCATTCTGTTCTGGCCTGTCGTCTTTCATCGGCTACACACATGCAGAAGACATATTGCTTTCACACACAGGTGCATTCAAATACAATACCAGAATGTAGACAGTGAAACAGCAGGACTGACTGATTTTGTGCTTCCTTTGATATAGAACAATGAGCACACCTGTGCGGAGCAGAGTTAGTTACAAAACTGCCTCAGGTGACACAGACGGAGAGCTTCTCATAGAACAGTGAGACAAACACCTGGTGGTAAACACACACTTTTCTTCATTCTTGTGAAAAATGCACAACC
The DNA here is from genome assembly GCF_902827165.1 of Trematomus bernacchii. NCBI lineage: Eukaryota > Metazoa > Chordata > Actinopteri > Perciformes > Nototheniidae > Trematomus > Trematomus bernacchii. The sequence goes on along the minus strand of NW_022987851.1, from coordinate 8,444,261 downwards.
ATAACTATCTCAAATGTATTCTCATTCTGAGAAAATAATTGTTTACACATTTTAATTATAGCTACTACCATTTTGGATGCATTTGCTCTTGATATTACTTTAAAGATGATTCAAAGATGGAAGATAAGTACAAATATTTTACTCAACAAACATTGGAAGAAGATGTGTATATATTGTTATGTAATCTGTGCTACTGTAAGTATTTCTTCAGGCTTTGTTTTTTTTTCTTTGCACATAAAAAGCTAGTCCAGCACTTTATATATAAAAGTATCAGCCTGCCAATAAAAAAAATGCCACTTTGGCAAGTGAAAACACAGAACAGTCGGCTAATGTGACAGCTTTCAGTGGGACTGGTTTGGCAGACTTTGCTCAAGTGGCACGAACCCAAGTGCTTTGCTCACACACTATCTCTCCCTCACACCGTCCGCAAGAGTGATGTGATTGAACAGACTGGTGTAACAGAGACCAGGGGAGGTGTTAAGCTAAGGATGGAGGGGGAGCAAAGGGGACAAAAAGTTAGCAGCAGGATTTATTAAAAGGTCATTTTGTATCAAAGGGTGGCATAATCATGGCCGGTGTGGTTGGCAGAGTTCAGAGATTCAAATTAACACAATAAATAAATACTGTATAGTATGTGCAGTATTAAAAATGGGGTTTCACAGATTACAGTTTCAAACTAAACTTGGTAATATAATTTATTTTTTATGCACAAACCCCCCTCAAAGGGTTTTCCAACTTCTCCATCTCTGAGTTGCTGTACCTAAAACCCTATGACTGAAAGAGGTGGTTACTCAGTCACTGGATGTGAAAGAATTGCACATTCAACGGCTAACGTTGCAACAGATTTTCACTCCTACAGTATTGCAGTAAAAATGTGTCAGCCTAATGGAAACTTTTATAAAATATAAGCTTGCATAAGGTAGAGAACCCCTTACACAACCCATTTTTACAGTGCCAACTCAAATCCAAAGCAGTAACTACTTCGAACCCTTCATCTTATCGAGCCATTTTCTTTGAAATTCTTTTCTAAGAGTTTTTCTCTAAGAAAGAAAGACAGCAATTCCACTGGGTCCAATCCTCCCACAAAGAATAGAGCAGATATTGAAGTATAGGCAGAGCCAGCCGAAGCACTGAAGCTTCCAACTCCTCCGGCTCAGCGAAGGAACACTGCCTCAGCAAATCACATCACAGAATGACTTTTCAGTTGCACTAACTGCCACTTTCTGCTGCTGAACCTCTGGAGCACTTCCATTCTCAGAAATAGCAGTCCAATCAAACTGTGATCATTGTCAGATAATTTGATAAAAATTCAATCAAGTTTCTCTTTTGCCATAGAAATGTGTTAGTTTTTTTCTGTTCGCACCAGACAAAGATTTGCACTACGTGTCTGTCATTTTATCATGTGTTAAACCAGAGCAATAGGCCAAGCCATGCACTCTAAAAACCACTGGCTGCTACATCCTGTGCTCCCCGCTCTGTTAGAGGAAGGCCAGTAAACGCTGAGATGGTTGGGGGGGCAGTAAAACCCAGCCCAGGTCCCTCCTAACACTAAAACTGATTTACACTGACGGAAACCCTAATCTGCATGTCGTTAAGCAGGAAAATCATTCCCCCTGACGACAAGGCGTCTCTACCTGCCGTCAGGAGACGTGACCCTGCTCCTCACAAACCTGGCAAGGCTTTATGGGAGAGTAATCGCCCAGAACAGTAGGCGTAACAGCCTCACAGCTACCACATCTCAGCTTTATACGACATATAACGCCTACACACAAGTCAGGTGATACCTATGTGTTTTACTTCATCTCTTTTGCTCGAACAAGATTTAGCTCCGCAGCATTACCCACCACAATATAAGGATTTGCATTTTTCTGCCCAAAGATGTGCTGTTCTATCTCAGAGAATAGAATAACACTTTGGAAAGCCTGTGCAGGCAATCTGCTGGAGAAAAATGGCCCCAGAGGAGATGGCAGACTTTCTTTTCTGAGGCATCTGTGAAAACATTTGATTTACTGGCCTTTGGTTTAACATTATTAAAACAGACCTATTTCCATATTATTAAAGCAGTGACATGTCTATCAAGCAAGGCTCGACAGGAATCTCCCCCCTACACTCCCCTATTTGTATAGCCTCAAAATGGTGGCCACAATAAATCTCATCAGTTTCCCCTTTCCTCCCTTTCCTCCCTCCCGCTATAAGCATGGAGCTGCGACCGTGTCTGTGTTGTAAACCGATGGGGTGCGAGGCAGACTTGCAGAGAGATAAGAAGAAATAGTGCTGTCTTTAGAGTAATACAGTGGGGGAGAGATGCAGTAGATTAGGGCCCAGTTGCTGCTTTATATTCCTTTAAATACATCAGCAGCAGCATGTGTCAGCGTAACCAAAACCACTGTTCCATCATCCAGTGGAAAACTACTCTTTAGGGCTGCCACTGACAGGGTATACCAACAAGCAGCGCTGTCAACCCTCTTACCTTCACACACACAGCTATAGCTGTTTCTTTCCAACCTGAAATGTACCAAAGATGGATTCTATTTTGTTGTATGCACAGACTTTATGGGAAGACGGATTAAATATACAGTGCCACGTAGTATCTCAACTTGCCCTAATAATGCATGATAGACAGAAAGCCACACATTATTTCAGATATATCCCTCTAGTTTGACCCACTATTTTACAATTAGATAGTGGGGCCTGGTCAGTATAAGAGCAACAGTCCAGCACACAGCTCTGCTGCCGCAATGTCATGCCCTTCATATGTCGCCAGGACAGACGGCTGTTAAAGTTTCAGTGAAATGGTGCCTCTAGCCTGCAAAGGAATATGCCGCACGTGAAATGTATTTCAAATCTCCGAGTGAAGATATGGGAAGCGCTGGCTCCTGTGCTGTGTGCGAATTAAATCACACTCACTCGCTCCTGCTCGCCTCTCCCTCCTCTTAATTTCCCTCTCACTATCCTGTTTAAAATTCATGGACTTTCTTATCTCTTTTTTGGAAATTATAATTATAATTCCCCGGAGTCTGCCAAAAGTGCTTAAAAAACTTGATTGAGGGACTCAGTAAGCATGTTCACATGAACAATGTACCCATAGCAGACTGCTGAAGAACATGTCATGAACAACTATCCATTGACACGATGTTACAACAATGGGTATTCAATGTTTTCCCATTTCATACAGTAATAGCAACATAGTACATGCTTTGTACATAAATAGTGTAAATAGTGAATATACAAATACAGTATATTATCATATATGTACATCAACCAAGGAGCGCACAAGCAGCCACAGTTCAGACTCCAGCTTACCTGTTAAAGAGCTGTCCAGGTTGTCCATGCTAGACCCTGGTGTGTGCTCAATGCCGCGGGGATGCCTGGCTCCATAGCCTTCATCCTCCTCCTCTTCCTCTTCCTCCTCTTCCTCCTCCTCCTCCTCCTCCTCCTCATCTTCATCAGGTACGTCAGTCTCCAGGTCAGAAACCATTGTGCTCGACACGTAGCCCAATGGAGGAGCTGGAGCCTGGGGGGGGAGAGAGCCCACTTGCATGTGCCTGGGAAGAGAAAGAAAGAGTATATGACTCTGAAATCCACATGCAGTATATATAAAGGAATGTGGAGGAATACAGAGAGACTAAAAGGAATATCCAAATGTTGTATGCAACAGGATGGGGAGCAACTAAGACTGTATGTGGAAGTGTACAGATCATTTTAGTGATTCTTTTTTCATATGTCAAGTGCTGAATACATTTCGACTATTTCACTCATTTTAGGTTGCTGCTTGCATGCTAACACAATGACCCGCTAATTGCTGCTGTGGATGGTACAAAGGCATGCTCTCCAGGCCTGCCGACACATGGCTGTCACCTCAGTGGCAAGCCGCTCCGCTGTCAGCCGCGCTTGTTTGAGGAGCACAATGTATTTGACGCGGTTTGCAGTGGGAATTGGTTGTAATTACTGGCCCTCTGGTGTTGTCAAGGATGTTCTCTAACCAACATAGTCATTACTGGGTAACATGACATCTCCTTCCTGACAAGGCTTTCCTGTCACCCCCACCCACTTCACTGTTATGAATGAATGCCAGTCTCTCATTCTGCCCACGTTGCTGACAGAATGAGGCATGGCCTTCATCTGACTTGCATGAGCACAACAACAATGGAATGTGCCGCATGGGTGTGGGGGGGAGTAAACAACCATGGGTAAGAAATGGTGTCTCTTAGAGTGAGCAAAATACAGTAGTCGCCTAAGTGCTAGCACTGGCCCATTAAAATGAAATGATTAATGGGTTTATCTCCACTGCACACACTGTTGACATGAAGAATGCAGCAGGACTGAAATAAAGTCTTGAAGCAATGCATACAGAACAGAACGTACAGTAAGCATTTCAAAAACGGTAACAATGCATAAATGATCAACTAGGAAAATATATCTTCCAAGATTGATTGATGGATAGATGTAAATTAGATAAAGACAAGTGGACTATTGAAGACTATATAGGTTCAACATAATGGGATTTATTGTCCTCATTGTAATTCATCCCCTGATTGAGAAATGATGCATCATGCTAGGTTTGAAATAGCAATGTGTTTCAAGAGGGATTGCAGCTAAATCACAGATTAGTATAATTTAGTTGTAATAATGCAGTGTTTACCATGACTGTTTTGCCATGTCCATTTGGTATGCTCTGGTCAGTTCATCCAAATGTGTCTGGAGCATGGGCTGCATCTCGTCCCGAGGGGAAGGGGTGAGGGTGACTGTGGACTGCTGTCCAAAGGACACAGCAGCCGGGGAGGATGCAACCCCCCGGATGGGCGGGGTGGGGACCCTCTCTTCCTCCTCCTCCAGCTCATCTTCCATGCCCTGGTGCAGATAGGTCTGCACCGGCATAGGCGGGCCCCAGCCGTCGCTCTCATACCTGATGAAAGAAAAGAAGATATAAATAAAAGTGTGGAATTGTATCCAATATTTATTCTCGAAATGTATTGAAAATGAAACAACAGGAAACATCCTCAAAATTAGGGAGCTAAAATCAGAGGATGTTTTTCATTTCTTTTCACTTTTTTAATTCAATCTAAAATATTTAGATTATTTGTTTTATTTGGTATTAGATTTTTATTTTTGTATTGATAATTGACTAATTGTCGAGGCTCTTATCATCTACAAGATCTATATTGAAGAATATAAGTCACCACAACAAAAAAAGCTAAATACATCAGACAAATGAAACGCAGCACATGTATTCAAAAGCTATGCTTGATAAAGGAAATAGGAAAATATGTGTGGACACACAGATCTACACAATGGTATGTGATATTGTCAATGTTAATGAAAAGGGAGGGAATAGCATACATATATATATATTAATGCACATTCCTATCTAACAGAGCTTTGTGACCTTGTCTAACTTTTGAAATCATTCGTTATACAACAGCCTTGAGTGGAATGATGGAGGTAGTCAGGCTTCACTTTCTCCTAGCTGTGGTTATACATGCTGAAATAATACCAGTCATAAAGAAAATGTTCATTAAAGAAATTTGTCAGTGCACACGCCATAGGACATAACTGTTTTAATCTGCAGCCATTAAGAGCAGCCTGAGATTTACAGCGCACAGGAGTCTTCATTTGCCAGAAAGCCTATTAAAGTAGATGACTTTCTCAGATTGGAGGTGGGAGTAAGAGGACATGGCACCTATTGGACCAAAGACAGACACACACTTAAATAAGCCTCTGTTACTTTGTTCCAACAGTATTGTATGTCTGAGCTTCTGTTTGATTCATCAAACCAAATTAAATGTTAGAAATGTGTCATGTGATTTTGAAGTAATGTGATTAAAGTAATGACATGATTATTATTGCATCAAATCTATACGAAATATGGCAGCTTTTTTTACATTTAATTCAGACTAAGAGGTGGATAAAGCTGTGATGGGAAAGCTACCTCCCTCTGTGTCTTGCTGCTCCCTTTATGAAACAATGCAATTATAATTGTTTCCCACTATGGAATTCAGAAAATAGATTAATCTCAAACCATCTGTGTGTCTACACGCTAGTAGCAGCAGGAGACTGCTCAAACATTGTTGTTTTTCTCCTCCATTTATTTTCCAGTCATGAAGTCTTCAGATTGAAGACAGGAACAGCAGATAGTTTGATCTGCAGCCATCTGGATATGAGTTTTTGTGTTAGAGCCTGTGTAAGTGAGAATGTGTGTATCTGGCTGCCTGTGGAGACCATACCCACATTGATCCTTCATTTTTCTCCAGATGTACACTAGTACAGTAATTAGCTGCAGAGAAAACAGAGCTGAACCCTCTTATTGTACACAGCAATGTGTGGTGTACCTTACTTTGGCACCCACTGTCTTTTTTTTTTCTTTCAGCAAACTAGTTTCTCTATTACTGATGTAGTCAGAGGAGAAGACATACAATAATGGCAAAATACAAGCTGCATAGCAAGTGCATACAAGTATTGAGATTTGTATTGGATGTTGGCGGGGCTTAAACCTGTATTGTATAATTCATTTACCAAAATGTACCTACATTTAGTCTAAATATAAAAACCTAATATACATCTAAATTAAGCTATGTAAGTAAAAAAAGGATGTGATTTTAAGAAGAAACATATACGTCAGAATTGCGTTTGACAATATTGTATGATTATTCTTGGAAACTGAAAGTTGTGTACATAAAAATAAGATTAAACACGGCTTGAAATGTCTTAAAAAAATACATGAGATAGATACACAGATTAACAAACATCTGAACATATTTAGTCATATTGTGTGTGTGTGTGTGTGTGTGTGTGTGTGTGTGTGTGTGTGTGTGTGTGTGTGTGTGTGTGTGTGTGTGTGTGTGTGTGTGTGTGTGTGTGTGTGTGTGTGTGTGTGTGTGCTCCTTGCTTTTAGCCTTTTGGGTTCCCTGTCTGCTCTTGCCCTATGTTCCAGGATTTAAGATACCATCAAAAGGTAAAACTAAAACAGCAAAACCTGGCAAGTTTCATCATGTGCTAAACACAGTTTATATCAGAATAATGTATTTGTGTGTGTAGTAGACATACCCTCCTCCTTCATGAAGCTCATTGGGATAAAGGTCCATTTCAGTGCCAGGGAGTGGGTGAATAGGGGGAGGGGGGAGGGGGACATTGGCCCAGTTGGATCCATTGGCTTTAGTTGGTTTGGAGCCACCCTTGGTCTTCTTCTTCTTCCCTCCCTTTCCACCTACAAAAGGAAAGAATGCATTAAGAGACACAGTCATTGAAAATTGGATTGCAAAAGAAAATCAATTAAAAACGAATAAACAAGGGGGATAGCATTGCAAATTACAGTAGCTGCTTTTGTCATGTAACAAATGTGTATGGAGAAGAAACTCAATTTAGTCCAAACATGCTACTTAAATTACAGATCGATTTGGACTTCAACATATTCTCAGAAAATAGTCCACAAATTCAAAAACAAGATTTCAATGGGCTCCTGTTAGTGCTTACATAGAAAAGCTCAAGGTTGCTGGATGAAAAGCTTCCATTGATTAATTGGCTAAAAAGCCTCAAATCTCCATAGAAACAGGAAAGAACGGCAGTAAACGAGGTTGAGACAGACCTTTGTGCCCCACCCATCCCTCAGTGTCCCCTTTCACACTAGGCTTTGGGTTCCACAATGAAATATCTCACTTCACAGCATCATCATAATGAATGGCTTGTGTAGTGTCAGTGTGTCCCTAATGGAATTCACTGAGAGTCTATTACTACTTTCATTTCTTTTATTACACCGGAGAGCCGCTAACCCCATCCATTTCCACTCATATCCCTCCAACCCCAGATTCTCCTCTGTCCCATCCATCTTTATAAATCTGCCAGACTGGTCAATACTGGGTTTTATACGATTTGGTCACAGTGGAAGAAACCTATATTTCTTTAAAACGCATTTGACTTCAAGCACAAATCTGTTTTTAAGTTGAAATATATACACCATACACATATTCCTGGTGACTCAGAAAAGCGAATGAACATACACTGTACATAATATGATATTTTCATGCAATTTAAAAGTGAAATCCTTTTTTTGGTCTGATGTTTATAAACATTTGACAGCTGTTTTTGTCCTACTTGCAATTTAAGGATTAAAAAATATCAAGAAAAGAAACCTGTTTTTGGATGGTTGCTACATTTTTACCAGCTCATATTCGTTACACACTGGAGGAAACTCAGGAAATGTTCCTACTGTTAACAATTCAACTGTTCCTACTGTTAACAATTCAACTGTTCCTACTGTTAACAATTCAACTGTTCCTACTGTTAACAATTCAGACTACTACAGACCTGTAGTACTGGTGTCATGTCCACATCACTTGGTCAATCATGATTGTTTTCCCCCTCATTTTAGAGCTATAATAATTATTCCCATTATCAATTCAATATTATGTTGTACCATTTATTTTGGAGCGTTTATGTGTAAAACAAATATATTATTTCTATCAAGAGTCTTTCTTCAAATAAAAGAGGAGTACGGAGAAAGACTACACAGTATTTGCATGTGCAAATCCATTTGTGGCACTACCAGTAAACACTTAACATCTCAATCCTGGAAATGCCACTAACTGACGTCACCAGCCACAGACTAGTGAAAGCCGTCTTTGGAAACTCTGTTGAACACATTTGTATCTGTCAACTGTTGGTTAGCCTCCCTCTGCCAAAGGCCTGTAATCACTTTTCCCGAGTGCCACAAAAAAGCTGCCCATACTGCATGTTGTGCATTGTAAAATAATGCACTCTAATGTAATCTAATAAACTGCCTTGAGTCAGGCATGGTTAAAAGTAGATAACTGTCATCAAAATAAACTTACGGAGGCAATGAGGTACATTTGTATTGATTCTCATGGAAGCCAGATGGCAAAGAAACTAAAAGACTCTGCCCAATATGTTTTCAAGTCCAGAAAATGATTATGTTACTATTATGAGTCTTATACTAGGAGGAATACAAAAGCACTTCAAGGATGCTAAAGATTCTAGGGCAGGGAAGGACATATCCGGGATGATGAGATAGAAGTTGTGTCAAAATAAGATTAATAAAGAATAGAAGTAATAAAAGAAACAACTGTAAGCCAAGCAGCACCAGCGTATAGTCTGAAAGTAATTGGGTTTCCTAAGCATACCTCTGGGCTTGACTTTTACCAATAAATGGTGAGCTGACGTGATTCTTCAATCATCCTTAGCCCTTCCACACGAGACCAGTCATCAATATTGTAAATGAGCCTCTTCTAGGGAAAGATGGTCTGGCATTGAAATTACAACAGCTCACCCCAAAAATGAAAAATACAGAGAGAGAGGCTGTGGCTAGGAGCTATACATGAGTTACACAAGAACCCATCTCCTCTGACAAAACTGGGCCTCTCTTCAAAGGGGAACTTAAACTAAATATAGATTCAGCATTGTGTATTTATACCCACGGTTTGGGCGCTTCCAGCCTAAAACTGTAGGGCTGCATGGCCTTGAGCTTGCTCTGTTTTTATTGGGTGCGTCAATGCTGTGGAAGAAAGCCACAGAGCAACGACTCTAGAAGGACCATGTAGCCATATATATCTTATGGGAATGGGAGAATCATTTCAAAAAAGGCATCAAAATAACTGAAAGTCATGTTTTATCTTTTTTTAAATTCAGTGTAGAACAACAACAACAACAACAACAACAACAACATATTACATAATGAGGTGAGATGCAACATATAAGGAGAGTGCAGGAGCACGACAGGTCACACATAACATCGGACTTGACATACTAAAGGAATCATAGACAGCCTGAGTGTGAGGGAAGTGTCGAGTCTTCAGGGTCTCGATCTGCTGCAGGAAACACAGAAAACACCAGCTACCTCTTTTTCGCTACACTAAGAAAGGTTTTAATGAGCAGCTTCATGTCCCCAGTGGAGATCCATGCTGCCATGAAAGCTGCTCTATTTCTGTTCCTTTTCATCCTGCTCTCCTCCCTCAGACCTGACATTCATTATTCCTTCCATCTCCTCAGAGGCAGAGCAAGGCACTGTAACTTCAACTCCCCCCCTTCAATTGCTGAGTTTACTTTGGATGAATCAAACGTGAGCTTGTGCTGATTCAAAATGCCATCCCACTTGTGATAAATAGTACACATTACACCACATGTCATATGTACTCAGAAAGTGCTTATCTCCTGTTTTAGGTGCCCACTGATTATTGTTTTTTGTGAACTTAATTTTCATATTAAACATGCAAAGTTGTTTCGCAAAACTCTCTTAAATAGATTAAAGCCTACAGTAGATCCAATACCATATATATTGCTCTTAAGAATATTGAGGAATATGCTTTTTTGCTATCTTGCTTAGAGTTAAAAGAATACTAGTAACGATGGACAAATTGAGCATAGCTGTTTCTTCCTACTCCCAATCGTTATGCTAAGCTAAGCTAACAGTCTGCTGGCTAGTGGGCAGAGGCAAGACTGGAATAAATCTTCTAATCGAAATCTCGGCGAAAAAATGAATGAGCACATTCCCCACAATGTCGACCAATTCTTTCAAAGCATTTTTGAATTATATTGTGCAGGGATCTTTCTTGTTAATTGTGTTTCTCTTCATCTCATGAAATTATAATAGAGCATGTGCTAAGCCCAGTCAGAGCCATCAGTACCAAGCGTGTCTATGGGAAGGTCTGTAAAGCATGGCCACTTCACATCCTTCTCTGCAGCCCACTGTGTGACAGAGTATTGAATTACAGACCAGTTAAGGCAGTGGCTTGTAACTGGATAAAAGAGGAGAGTGTAGGGGAGGCAGGCAGAGGGCTGCCTTGGTGTCCTATAAATGACATTGTAATTCTGTGAACATGGGTTTTAGTGTAGTCAGCCACCATTAGCGGAAGAGGGAAAAAGGGAGGTATTTTTGCCACTTTACCTAGCCAAGCATCTCTAATGGTGTGTGTGTGTGTGTGTGTGTGTGTGTGTGTGTGTGTGTGTGTGTGTGTGTGTGTGTGTGTGTGTGTGTGTGTGTGTGTGTGTGTGTATATATAGTCCACTCTGTCTGAAAGACTCCCTCTACCTTTATCCCCGTCTGCGCACTCAAAAAGAGACAAAGCCTTTACAAGGACCGGCGCTGTTGGCAGAAACCCCGCATTGGCACTTGCAGCTATATTCTTTCACAAGATCAGATTAGTAATATTTTTCTGTCTGACTTAAAAGGCCCTGTTTTGTTTATGCTCCAATAAACTGTTGACTCCTACCCAATATCACAACATGGCTTCTTGTTCTACTGAACCCTATATGCATAAAAGACACCAATACAATAAATGTATCCATAACAGCATCAATCATTCACATGTAATGACCTGTAAGCAGTGGGAGCTGAGTGTGCAATGTGTCTCTGGCGAGGGAGAGGGACTGTGCTTAAAATATTTTTCTTAGATGTCAGGTTAGTTCATGCAAATTGCAGATCAATAAAGCAATGAAGACACCAGTCAATCATTAAGTGAAGCTGCAGAGCCCCACAGAGTGACCTAGTTTGCTCTTTTGAAATTCCCTGCCGTGTAAACCAACCTGAGAGACTGCCGCTTCGCTCTGAGCTGTTGTGAGAGCTGGTGGTGCTGAAATCTTGTGATTGGTTGTGTGGGATTCTATTAGACAATCCTTCGGCCAATCGGTAGTCAGGAATGAAAAGGAGGGCTACAGTGGGGGTTAAAGGGCAGAAATCACAGTGGCATCAGGTGATTGGCAGTTAGCACAAGCACATGCAAACATGCAGTTAGAGCATTTAGGCAAGCAGGATATATTCAGGATTGAAACATTCAACAGGGAGCAGATGTTCAACCTTTCACTCCCTTTCTGATTTGCATGCAACCGACTGTGCATTGGCAGGACACATTTGGATGTGTTGATGATTTCAAAAACATAGCGCTAATCTTTGAATCAATTTTCAGTTGAAAAAATGAGTCGATAGCGAAGCTCTTAATTAAATATTTGCACCCCTTCAGAGAGATTTAATCATACTTAATCATATGTGATAATACTTCTTAAAATAATGACAGGGAGAATTAAAAGCATAGTTTTTAAAGATTCATTGCATTAAAGAGACTACCTAAACTATATAATTAATCTATTTTAGACGGGAAGAAAATTAGATCATACATATGTATTAGAATACAGCCCAGGAATACTCATTACACCTAAAGTATGAAACTCCACTAGGCTTTAAAAAATCCTGCATCAAATCCATGGTAATTAATTTGGATTATTTCCTTAAACATTAGTCAAGCTAAAATGGATTGGCAATTACTCTGAAACTGAAGGAGGAGTAGTACTATCATGAAAATACAGCAAGAAAAGGGATGGATGACTTAACTGAACTACTCCTTCATGAGATGTTTATTCAACCTTGGAAAGTAACCAAGATGATGGCTGATGGGGAAAATTACAATTTTTTAAGACAAACTCCCTGAGCCACAGTTTGTTTAGAAAGGTTACAGAGACTTTGATGGATAAGTCTAAACTCCAAATGGTCTTCTTGTTAAAATGTGTGGCTTTTAACCTGTTAAATCATGTTGTTTTTGATGTAATAGAATAAGAACCATCTCTAGGTAACAACATCCCCGAGATGGCTGTGAACACATCATTTCCGCAGTGTCGCTTACTGTTGTTGCAGGAGTTCTTGTCAGGCAGGGCGTAACCCAGGTTGGCCATCTCCTGCTTTGCCTGGAGGGAGGCCTTCCACTGGGCCTCGGGCAGGTCCACCGCCAGCTCGTGGATGCTGCTGGAGTGGAGAATCTGGCTGGTGGCATAGGGAGTGGCCTGGGATGTTTGGCCAGGGCTGTTGTAGTTGGCTTTGGTGGTGAAGTCTATGCTGCTGTAGATAGCTCCATCAGAGAGCATGGTGCCACTCTTATCTCCTTGCCCAGTGGGAAGATCTGAAAAAGAGAAAGAGTGTGTGTGTCAGGGGGGTTATGTGATAGCTGTCGTCAAAACAATTTTTTAAGCTCAGCTGTAACCCTGGAGTAATTCAATACATATTTATTTGCTGATAAATAGAAGAGGGTTAGCAATGTAGTGACATGAGATTCAAGTGGTCACATGGTCCCGGTGTGTTATGGAATTACAGTCTGATTACAGTCTGGGTCTTTGTGCTTTTAGGTCAGCTCACATGATACAAACCGCACGTAACAGGTTTGTTTCATCAAAACAAACAATAGAATCCCAGTTAGATGTGGATATTTCACGTGCTTCCTTTCTCTGTTCATAAACACGGGGGATTATGCTGCGGCTCTGCATGTGTGTGTGATGACAGAGGAAGGGAGGGAGGGAGAGAGAGCTAGGGAGAGCAGACTCTCCTCATGGCGCATGGTTTGCATGCCCAGTGAAGGGGAGATGATGTAGAGCCATGGCGGAAGTGTCCGCATCTGCGCCAGTCAAGCTGCGCCTGTCCTTCACGACTGGCTGCTCAAGACCATCCTTTCAAACACCCGCCCACCCCCTGCTCCTCTGCCGTCTCTCCCCGCACATTCCCTCGCTCTGAGGTATGGGCTATGACACCAGGCTGGACTGTTTGCCATTACTCAGCCTGGTGACAGGGGAGGCCTGCTGTTAATGCTCTAGCTGTCCTCTGATGTGATATATAAATATATACCCAGGCACACGTGTGATATGCATATGTATACATCTTGGATACATGATGAAGAACAGGAGCTCAGGTAGAACAGAATGGAAGGCAGGCCATCATCTTTCATCTCCTAAAGTCTTTTTATCAGAGCACCTTGGGAAGCACCGGGGCACTTACCTCCTCGGCCAAAGTTACTCAGGTCATTGGGTCCCCCGGAGCTGCTGTTGACAGGCAGGCTGGTGGCAGGCCAAGAGTCCGCTAACCAGGGGTAACCTGGGTCACTGGAATTCAGCAAGCCCGGCCGGCTAGGCAGAAACAGAGGGTAAAAGACTTGATTAAAATTAAGCTGTGAAATTACTATAATATGAGGGCTTTTAGTACAAAAAAACATCCCTCATTACTTATCGTGCATGGTTTATTTCTGCATTATGTTACAGGATTCCCAAATTAAACAACCAAAACATGACAGCAATCAGCAGCGAGGCAATATGCAGACAAAAAAACAAATACATATATTTAAATGTTATTCTCTGCACGAGAATGTGTGTTTGTGTGAGATAAGCTTGCCATAAGCCTCTGAAGCTAATGAAACACTTCTGTGGTGAAATACTGTACGGATACATTTCGTCTCACAAAGTTGGAATTCCTTCAGGCAAACACAGCCCTTTATCTCTCTGTTTCTCCTGCTGTGTCTTTGTCACATTCCCTGAGTTATCAACGCAAAAGCCCACTGTGGAGACACTAATGCATGCATTTGCTCTCAGCACACACGTGCATTTCCTTATTCATTAATATCTTGTACGTTCTGCTGTGTTTTCCCATTAACCCCTCGTGGTGATGTCCAGACAGTCTAAATCTTATTTGATGAGACCTCAAAACTTGTCCCTATCCCCACCATGGTGCCCCCGACCCACTTGTGGGGTGCCCGTATATGGTAGAGGGCAGTGCCATTTAACAGGTGTTGTGTCCCTCCTGAGGGGGTGAGAACCATAAAAAGCAGCCATTAAGACTTTAACCTGTCATGGGTGACTGCTGAGAGGCCATTAGGACCACTTTACTGTACAATCACCTCTGAGGCTCGTTACCATGGATAACACAGATGGAGTTAAATGAGAATGAGAGATTAGGTTAAATGTCTTTGTCTATTTGTCAATTCCTTGAAATATCATAACATATTTTTTTTATTTACTATCAATTGACATTATTGACATGTAACAGAAATGTAACAATGTATGATTGAATTTTACATTTTAAGCAGCCAAATACTTTCAACAAAAATATCAAAGGAGTTTTGCTGTCTCTTTTATTAATTTTCCCGTGAGAAATCACACAACGGTCAGAGCAGCACTGCATGTGTTGAAGCTGATGGCCTTGCCTCCACAGAATCACAGCACACCCCGCTGTCAGTGCCCGGCAGTGCTGTATGTAGCAGACTACAGATACACATGTGCACTCTGAGGAGCTGCAGAGCACAGTAGTTAGCAGCCTGGCTGCCTGATGGGGCTTTTTGTCTCAGCTCCAACAGGGTGACGTGCTCTGGGGGACTGGGAGAGAGTCAAGCCCTAAGGATAAGAGCAGGTAATGGGCGCGCTGCAGTCAGTTTTTCCCTCAGCCACAGGTTCTAATGAGAAGAAGGGGGAGTCCAAATGAACTGCAGCCCTGGCAAGCCCTCGCTGTGGTTCCTGAATGCCAAAACAGGCCCTCGGGGGAGACAAGTCATTCAAATTGATGGCTGTGCATCAGACACATGCACTTTTATAGGGTAATACATCTCTTCCTGTCCTTCTACCTCTGTTTCTTGCTACCGCGTTTCCCCACTGCCATCACTCTCTCTCGCCTTAACATCTTTCCCTAACCCTATTTCCCTTTATTTCCCCCTTATACATCCGGCTCCTCTTTCTTCTATCCTCCACATCTTCAAAAGCTCAGCATCCGTCATATTATAAATTCCAAACAGCTGGAAAAAAAGGGATATACAAAAACACAAATGAAAACCTTCTAAAGTAGAAGACCATGTCTTTGTCTTGTCTCAACGCGAGTTATCCCCTTAACCCACCCCCGAACCACAGAGAGAGACAAGGAGGCTGCCTTATTTCTGTTTAGGATATTTAGAATATGACTGATTACTACTGGGTATTTATATTTATAAAGGGTGTGTGTGAGTGTGTGTGTGCACGGATGTGTGTAATGGGGAGTGGATGGGGGATGTATGCTGTGTCATACATCTAATGAAAAGTCAACACCTAACTTTTAATCTCTGCCCAACCCAAGATGGATGGCAACCTTGGCAGATAGAATTTGATTTAGAGCGTTTCCTCTTCCTATTAGACATTCCAGTTACTTGCGATGGGTTGGAAGACATAAATACTGCCGAGGATGCCTGACACTGAGCTTCCCATAAATAAGCCAAGTGAGAGATATTAATTCCAAAGCAACTTCATAAATCAGGTGTTTATGGTCATACGGACTAGTGAATGGAATGTGGATTAAAAGTCTAGACATTAGCTAACACTTAGCCCAATGAGAAACACTGATTACTTTTTAGATGAACTCTCAGAGATCATGCTGTTACTTAGCATTCAGATCCTGAGATGTAAAGGAATCTCCATAGCAACAGTTTTAGTAAAACCTGTTTGCTGCGATGCTCAGCCCATTTTCCCTGCCTATAAGAGGGGCTCTGCTTTGCTAAAACATTGATTAGTGCCGTGGTGGGAAGTTATTTCTACCTCTCATTACCATCTCCCTATTGGCACGGGGATAAGGAATGAGCCTTTATCGGCTTTTATCAATTTCAATTGAGCAGCCAAAGTCAAGCCGTCCAGGTCTACCAATCTGCAGCCTATTCATCTTCCATGAATCATTTATTTTGTGATCGATTAAGTGTAATTGTTCAGTCAGGGCAATTTGGCAGGAGCCAATGAGAAACTGAAAACAGACGCGGCTTCATTTGCTATTGTCTAATTAATGCAATAAACATCTCATGTAACAAATGAACACATTTTCCTCTGATACTGTGCTACACATTCTCACTCTCAGGGCAGATGGGCAACTGGCAACATCTGGGATTTGATGGCACTAGAGTGACTAACGGATCAGAGGCTCGTGTTATAGTTCCAGACAGAGTGTTATTCCAGTGCTGTGAAAACTTTGGCAGTCGCTGCAACTGACTAAAGATATGACAAATACAGAGCACCACAAATACAGACATTTCAAATTCTATTCAACGGAATGAGAACCAGAACCACTTAAGTGGAAAATTGAAGGAAAAACACTGCAGCAGAAAGTAGATGGCTAGAAAAGGCATGGCAAGTGGCGTGGCTAATTGATTGAGAGCATGCTGGCAGCTCACAGAACAATATAGGCAAAGTTGTTCATTGTGGACTCCAGTCATACACACAGTAAGAGAAAAAGCATAGACATACAATTCTGCAATCAGACTGCAGAACACTCTCAAAAAGCCAAGACACGCGCAGGCAGGGTCAGACTCAGTTGGCAATCTATCCGCGAGTGTTTGAGATCTGGAGGCTTTACCTAGTCAGGTGTGATAAGCAGTAGATAGACAGAAGCCTGGAAATCTCAAGGGAGTCTCTTGAATACTCACAAAAGCTCAGTAACTGGTGTCATTGAGATGTGCCCTATTCTCTGTAGCCCCTCTCTCTCGCACTAACACACAGTGAAATGGAGCAGGCTGTAAGGGGGTGCAAGCGGGGTACCTCCACACACCTCTCCCCTGGGTAATTATTTTTACATTATTACATGTGCTCAGATCCCAGCCGCCCACGCAAGGTGACAGGCAAATTTATCACTCCAGAGGGCTTCTGGGATGCCGGTAGCTAGCAGCAGAAGATAAATGACAAAATAAAAGCACTCTCTGCTTAAATTGTTTCTGTTAATTCTGCTGAAGAGATTTATGAGTTCATCTATCGATGCATGAAAGGGAGATGTGGTAGAAATGTATATTTGCACGCATGTTTACAAACAGATATTGGATATATATCAATGAATCAGTCATTTATCAGAGTAAGATCAAATAAAGCGCGCTTTGGACTAAACACATGATCCGTGAGGAAATGTTGTGTTGAGAGATGTGGAGCTCAGGAAAGAAATAATAATGGGGATTTGTATATATTGCATTCAAATACTGATTGTGGTTGTTAAGACTCTGAAGGGACGCTCACCTTCCATTGCTCATCAGACCACCATCGACTCTCTGGAAAGTCACTAAAATCAGAAAAGAAAGAAGAAAAGAGGGACAAAAACAAAGCCAAACATTAATTATTTATTGTATAATACATAGCAATCAACCAGGATTCATTCCCATGATCAAGATGAGATACAGTTTCTTTTCAGAGTTGTCCAGTTTGTCCTTGTGCTTCAACAGAAATGTATGAATGTGTTCTTTTTGTAATACAGCTAGATAGTTGACGGATTCACTAAGAAGGGATCCTTCTGCGTCCGATGCCTTTCATGAACATTTAAAAAAAAAAAAAAGTGCAATGATTGCTTTGCTCTGCATAAGTAGAGACGTCATGTGCTCCTCAAGGACAAGATGCCTGATGAGAAGCAAAACTCATTTCTTATTTTGCTGCTGAGTTATTATCAGATTTGTGATTAAATCTCAGCCAAAAAATGATTAGAACAGGCGGAGGGCTCATTAATCACGTTGGGGTTTTCTATCTGCAAGCATGGAGGCTGAGTTACTGATCCCTGGGCTTGCAGGGCTCCCCACAAGCCATGCATGTGGCCTGTTCTATTACAGTGATCTATAGATAACAAGGCCCGCTCTCTGTCAGCGGCTAGTAAAACTCCATGGCTCAAAGTGAGAGACGGCTGTGAAGGATCCATTTCATCTCTGTTCAACCACCATGATGACAAAGCAGCATCGCGAGTTCTAAGCATGTAAGAACTTCAATGGATCACAGGAAACACGGGAAAGCAGCAAGAGTTTTGGAAATCACCTCATACTCATGTGGGGGGGAAAGAGAGGAGGGAAACAAGGAACTGGTTTACTGAACAGAGAGAGGGTGCGCTGTTAGTAATTTGGCTCATTTGTTCCACAGATGTAGATTAAAGAGAGAAGGGGGCTGAACATCCCACCTCTCTTTTCTGTTTCATTCAGGTTGATTCCACAACAAGCCTAGGCATGGGCAAAAGAGGGGGCTTTTCTGCGGCTGACGTCACGAATGACAGGGAGAGGAAGCTATTACAATATTTTACAGTGGCTGCTAAATAAGTATTTTAATGCATCAACATGACCTTAAGCTTGTTTAATCCTATTGTCTCTCTCATGAACAAATGTTTTGGATGTTAAACAAGAGACACCCCAATGTGTCTAGTATGCATGCCATAACAGTTGATGTGGATTTACTGCATGAAGCTTTAAGCAGCTGAATACCAGCAAGTGGAATTACAAAAATGTACTGCTAACAAAGGTTTTAGTCAGATAAAACCAACATTGCAAGAGTGCCTGAATAAAAATAGCTTTCACAGCTCGAGACAGAGTTTGCATCCATTATTCAGTCATAGCAAAAGCCATTTCTCTTTGTTCCAGCACCAACAAACTTGCATTAGAGAATTCTCTGTGGTTTCAGAGAGGACTGACAGGAGAAGGAGGTGGGGGCGAGGGGGGGCTGTGCAGCGGGGAGGCCTCTGAAGTCCATATCTGTGCTCAGGCACATTTCTGGGCTGCTGTGCAATACTTTTATGTTAGCCAGAGTGACACGGCGGCATAGCTGTGCTTCTCGCCTCCGTCTTCCAGATAAGCACTTTCTCCAATATGAATACAGATTAATCCCCTTTAATAAGTATTAAGGGGGGGTGGGGGTGGTCATAATCAGCGTATAACAATTCCATCAAATCTCCTTCCTGCTCGACGTGCGCCTCAACAGTGTGTTGATTTACCTTTCCTGTCCTGACAGCTTTAGGAGGCTGAGACGGGACACTCTCGATACATCAACTAATTGTCAATACAGAGAAGAGCAGCGCTGCAAGACTCTTCAGCCGCACGCTGGCTCAGATTCCAAATATCACCTCACTCTAACTCTATAATCTCTGCAATATTTGACCTTGTTTTGTGCCTGCCACTCTAAACTCTTTTAGTGTAATTACCTGCTTCCTCTCTTGCTTCTCGGAGGTGTGCCTCCATTTTTTTAACCAGACAAGTTTCACGAATATATTAATGTATAATCTGTTATCACAGCTGCTGAGGAAAGGCCAGAGTGAATTGGGTTTTTTCGCCGTAGGCTCAACAGGGAACACGTGTATGCTTTACCAAAAAAATATATTAGTTACGTTTGTCTGTTAATCCAGAAAACAGAGGGAAGGGCAATTTGCTGACCCCTGACTCATTGCACCACGCCTATCAGCAACACTGATACTATACATTAGAAAGGCCTCTAGGCAGAAACATCCTTTTATTTAGTTTAGTCTTAGATAGGCTGTCAGTCAACTCCATCCACAGACAGTCAATGGATGATTTTAACACTGAAGGTGCCACTCAGGCTTAATTCAGTAAGGGACAAACAATGACAAAATGACACTGACCAAAATATCTCTACTTTACCAATAAACAATTGGCACAAAAATAGACAAAAGGAAAGGGGGGAACAAATCAAATATACCACCCAGCTGCCTAACTGACACAAAAGGAGAAGAATAAATACATGTTACAACACGATCCAAGTCTTAGAAAAAAAAGGAAGATGAATAGGTTATTGGAGGAAGAGAACAAATGGGCAGTGTCACCCTTTGACCACAAGACAAAAAAGGAAACACAAGAGACAGGATGATACTTTGGAGTCCACAACTGACAAAAACACAAATACAACACAATAGATAAATAAGGCTGTACGTTTGGCAGGGATAAAGGTGCCAGTTTGCAGGCCTCTGGTCATGGCTAATAGCAAATCTAGATTTATTTGACTTGTTAATGTGCTTGTCTGGTTGTATAAAACGCCTTCATGGTTATCACGTTTAGATTTGCATTTAGCCATGACCACGAGTCTCACAATCCAAGCATATAGACTGTAAGCGGGCAGGAGATGAATCTGCATTGAGAGGGGGTGAGGAGGCGGGACAAATGAACAGTACCTGCAGGGGTGAAGGTGAAGGATTGAACTGCAAAACAAGAAGACAGAGAAGTGGTGTGTTAATAGCCTGCAGAAATAAGCGGTGCTTTAGGGGGTATCTGCCCACCGGGGACCCGGGTCAAGCCAAGAGATGCTGAGGGTCACAGAATGTAAGACCACATCATCACCCAGTGTGCAGAACGACAGCCAGGAAAGCAGCCAGCTCAGAGGTGCAGAGACGGTGGCACAAACCAAAGACAACACACAAACACATAAATGCAACAAACAGAAATTAAGAACAAACAAAATAGCTTTTAGAGACTGCCAATCGGAATAGTCTTCATGGCTTGAAATGATAAGAGAAAGTGGCAAAACAAATATGTTTTTCTCTTGATTTCTGCTAGTTTTGAGGCAGGATGTTAACATATTCTGTTGCACTGCCTAGAACATTATGTATCAGTTCATTACCATTTTCTGCTCTCTAATTAAAGACTGTGCCCTTGGCGGTGCATGTGGACTAAGTGGTTGCTAGTATTCACTGGGGGTCAGTCAGTAAGACGTTCGGGGTCTGTGTGTGGGAAGAGAGCTGGACAAACTCCAGCTCCAGTGACCAGCAGAGAGTCCAGTCAGCCCACTCAGCTCGACCACCCTGGGCTATGAACCAACACCGTGGGTGGATTTGTGGAAAAAACTATAGCCCTCTGGAAATGATTCACATCGACATCTGTCTCCTTGTTGAGCTTTTAAACCGTAGCAATTCCAACCATACTGCGAGCAACTGCTTTAATGTTTTAGCAAAACTGAACTCATTAAGACTGAGTGATGATCGAGTAGAAGTAAAATCATCTTTGAAAGAAAACATAAAAATGAGATGAATGGTAGAAGAGTAGTCCATTGTTTGATGGGGATATAATAAGAGCGTAATGTCAGTCTCACCTGCGTAGTTGCTCAGACCCTTCCTCTTCTTTCTCCTCCAGTACAGCCAGATGCTGAATCCCATGAGGATGACCCAGCAGGCTCCTCCAATACCAGCAATAAAGGCAGGTTGTTTCACCACATCAGTGATCTGTTCTGTGATGCTGTTGTTCCGGTTTCCATGTATAATGACGTCCCGGAATTCTTTACCTGAGGGCAAAAGGATAAGCAATGTTAATGGGATGCTAAGTGGATAGCTACTAGAGAAACAGAAAATAGCCATACTGATGTGCATGTTTTGCTGGTTTAGGTAGGTTCTAATTATCACATCCAACCCTGCAATACTGAAGGGCATAAAACATGTTTAGATTTTTAACTGAGCAGAAATAACAGGATACATCAAGGCAGGGTAAGGGCAAGAGTCAGCTCAAAGAAAGTAGGTTGGATAATTTTAGCTGAGATATTGTGGAAGGGAGCAGGACACAGATCTAAAGGATGTGCAGTGAAATATAATGCTTTGACTGAAAAAGACAAAGCCTAAAAGCTTATAACAAACCCCAAGGTGAACAGGTTGCTTGCTTAGCTCAGCCCCTAATTCACTCCATTGTCGGTGAAACACACCATGTGAAATAAGAGGATCCCGGTCTGTATTGATCTCCAATTGCAGCTCAACGTGACTGCTGTGCTTGACACTATTTCTCGGAGCGTGATAAGACTCAGAGCAAAAACAAATGTTCCCACACACTGACAGGAAATGATAAACACTCATGAAACCAACATATCATGTGCGCATGCATGCAAAGCTGCACGAATGCTCGTCAACTTTATATAACTGTGCAACCACATGAACACACACCCATTCGCACATCCACAGACACGCCAACACACACGATAATATAAATCCAAGCTTGAGGCTCGGCTCTCGGAGATGGATTATGTGAGTGACACTGGGGAAATAAGAACATGCTACAGGCCAAGCCATCAGTTATGGGTCAAATCAGGAACAATCTGCCTCAGCTCCACATAAATCATTTGTGGTCAGGCCACATATCAAAAAAGTGGTATTTTAACAATATTTTCCATATGGGAATTTCTAGAATGTCATGAAACCATTCACAATATTTTCTTTTGCTGAAATCGACCAATTTGATTTTTTTTGCAAACACTGATGTTGATGTAGGGGAAAAACTTGGATGTTGAAAAGTTGAAACTGCTTTTTATCAATCCATCTTACCGATGCTGATAGACTGAGCTTCACTCTTCACTCCAACCCCAGCGCTTGTGCTTGCAGCCACCTCCACCCGGTACACCACTCCAACTTGCATCCCGCCAACCACCACTGAGCGAATGGCTGCGTCCACGGTCTTATTTACATGGAAACGTGTCTCATTCCCTAGACACCAGATCTAAAGAAGAGAAGGGGGAAAAAGACAGACAGTTGATTCCATTTGTCCTCGTATCAGTTAAAAGGAGAATCCAAGCTGACTCGCTGAGACAAACCTTGTACTCTTGGATGATGCCATTCTGATGGTCTGATGGAGGGGGGTCCCACGAGATGCTAATGGAAGTGCTGTTCTGGCTACCCACGGTCAGGACTGTAACCTGCTGAGGAGGGGCACTGGGAGCTGAAAAAGGGCAAACAAAATAAAGAGGTCAACAAATCAAATGCACTATGATGGTGCCCAGGCAGAAAAAGAGTATGTAGGAAAAGTGGGATGCACAGCAGTATTGTACATTTGCATGGAACAGGAGCTCATAAATATATACGTAGAAAAGCATGTTCATAAAACCAGACTCACACACATACACACTTTTCCAAAGAATGTTTCTGTTCTGGGATTTCACAGGTGGCTGGAGGCTGTCAAGATGTCTCATTAGAGGGGGATTTACATTAAGACCAGGGCAAGTCTGACATGGCTATAGCCGATCTTTAACGTTTCACTATGATTTAATATCTCATCCTCTGCTCCAGCCTGGTGGATTTTTTCAGACAATGCCGGTATTGATTTGTGGAATGACGGACTGGCACAGTCAGGCAAGTGCTCTCAGTCAAGCTAAGACTTTGACACTGAATGAGCAGGGCGGCATGCGGGTCAATGAGCTTAAAGGATGAAGCTTGGACGAGAAGGAAATATGAGGGAAAAAAATACATTTTAGGGGAAGGAAACAAGGTCTCAGTAAACATATTGACTGGTTCCATCGACTAAAGCCAGTAGGTAAGGATCAGAGGGAAGCTTCAGAGCGAGGCACATCTAAATGAATCGGCTTTATCCACAGGCAGACACAAACAAGACAAGTCCAAGCTTTCATAAACCTCACTCTGTTGTTATTCTGATGGCTACAATCTTTTGACCCCACAAGGTGTAACACAGGACAAAATAAATAACAGTTGGCCCAGCTGGAAATAACGCTTTAAAAATAATGTTTTCTCATTTCCGCAGTGGCTGGCAGGGGAGCGGCACCACGGCAGAATACTGACAGGTCAATTACTCCTGGGCTGCCTCTCCCTCACCTCGCCTCCATCCAAAATGGCACGTGTCACCCTGTAAATCTGTGCTCATCCCTCAGCACGATTGGCCACACCGGCCCCCAGAGAGCCAGAAGGCCCTGGCATGGCGGAAGATGAATGGGTCCAATGATGAACCCAACACCTTGGCCAGATTAGAAACTATCTACCAAGGGAGCATCTGATCAACCATCATGCTTAGGGCTCTCCAACGCTGCATTACATCCAGGTGACAAAGTGCTGGATTGGTGCGTGGCAGCAATCAGAGGCAATGTCGTTCAAAGTTAATGTTATGAATGATTTAACAGCTTATTATCATGCATATTTGTGCTAAACAATACACATTTTTCAATAGAGGCCCCAGAGGCTGTCCTAATAGAGCCATTAGCAGAGTGATGTATGGCAGGCAGGAATGTGACCCCCGTCTCTCACACACGCAGAGTGCTGTGTTGAATTATGAAGTAATATAAACATATCATATTAAAAGCCAATAATGATATGGAAAACGGTAGGATGTGTGGGAGGACACCAGTGGACCTCCCGCAAAGATATTTGTCAAAAAATGTGTCTGCTATAAATGAACATTTACAACAACATCACTGTATTCTTTCCCCATAAATAAGCATAGTTTTGCATAAAAGATGGGCCTCCTTTGTGAGAATCATTAACCAAGCGACCGGAGTACATTTATCAGCTATGAGATGACTGTCCAGATGGAGAGCGAGAGAATGTGTGAAAAAGGAGGAGGGAGTGTACAAAGATGGACAAAGAATTGAAGCGCTGAGCATACTGTAACCCTGCATCCGTCCGTACCTGCTCTGGGGATTATTTAATTGTATTAGCTAATGGACAACCTACGTTTTAATCACCCTCTGACCAAGACTTCACTATCCATCTAGCTGCCCTTCTTAGTAGTCCCAGGGTCTCTGAGGAGCCTAGAGCTGTGTGTTTGACAGTATATCATCTATGACCAGGGAGGGCAGCGGGGTTGTGACAGAAATAGAAAGTGGTTGGGCTCTCTGAGGGACTGGGATGCAGATAGAGCAGAAGCAGGGAGCATTATCAGCATTGGTAATAGCCGGAACATGCAGGTTCTGGAGGGCTTCGGGAGAGGCGGCGTGCTGGCATGTATGCGTTTTCTGTTTGTGTGTGTCAGGGACAGCTGTAACGTGATGGCAGTTCCACTACAACAGTGCGTGCACTGGCTGGCCACAGGAGATACTGTCCCTCTGAAAAAGGGAAAATAAATGGGCCTGTCACATGGACAGGATGTGAACTGTCTCTTATACATGCAGGGCTAAATATGTTGTGGCAAGATGGGCTTTGTCTTCAGTATATGGAATCTGTATTTGTCTCTTTGTGCTTTTGTGCGCATGTCCTGTGTTTATTTATTTCAGATCACATCATAGTTTAAATTCAGTTATTAGACTCGAAGGATGAAGCAGGGCGTGTGCAGTGCTGTTGGATGCATTTCTGCTTTGGCATAGGTCAAAATAGTGAATTCATTCAAACACAGACCTGTGTGTGTGTTTGTGTGTGATATTGTGCCACGCTGCTTTGTGGCCTTGTCAGAGCCTGTATGTATCATGCTTTGGGCGACAGATCATTTTCGCAGAAGGAAGTGTGTGTTGTCTCCAATCACAGCTCAGGCCTGTGCCTGCTGGGTGATGGATTAGAAGAAGTTTGGCAGTAACACCACCAATCATACACAAAAAAAGCACAGCAGGAAGGTCAGACCGACAGGCACAAACATGCAGACACACACACATGCATTCACATACACCCTCAATAGTCAGTTTTAAAAAAGAGGGGCAGTGCTGCCTGTGATACTATGACAAAAACCAACAGGAAAGGAGCCTACAGGGTCATGTGTCTACAGTCATTCCACATTTGTGTACACTTTGTTGTATTGCTCCCAATATAATGTAAAGATATTCAGCATTTTTTCTTCATACCTTCTTCAGTCGTCCGCGCTGTTCTGGATTCACTGTCCATGCCTTGAAACTCATTGAAATAAGGCCGGACCTTGATCTCATACACAATGCCCTTCTTGAGTGCAGAGAGGACAACGCTGCGCTCAGAAGGGACCTTCACTTCCTGCATCTGCCAGGGTCCAGGGGAAGGTAGTCCTGAAGTCTGCCTGTACAGGACTCTGTAACCCTGAATGAACTGGGACTGGCGATCCACCTTAGAAAGTGGATGATGACAAGATGAATGTTGTATTCCAGTTCAAAAAGAACCGTTCAGAGGAAATTGGTAGATGCAATCTTGGGCCAGCCACTAGATAATAAAAAAAATATGTTTTCCAGGCATGTATCTCTTTCTCACAAGATTGCATTTATGACAGTTTAGAGGCTGTTGCTTGTTTAATAGGCCCTTTATCAACAGCGTTGACACAATTAGCTCAATTAACACTCTGACATTAGCTCATACACCCAGCCCAAAGTGTTCCCTCGTCTATTAAAATACTTTCTTTAATGCCACCTTAAAGGACTTACACATGTCCCATAAGCATTATAAATTCCAACTAGTGACACAGGAAAGCAGGTCCCATCACATTTTAGTTGGGCTCTGAGGCTGAGGATGTTTATGCAGCACCATACACAGATACCTTGGGGACATGAGGGGCACACACAGCAGTGGTGATAACAGCAGATCTGTCCCATAGAAAAGATGGAGACACTGGAAACGTGATAGCCCCTTGCAACCCACAAAGGACCCTCCCTTAAAACTTGGACCCATTTAGCTAGACAGAAAATGCTGAATTTATGCGGAGGAGGAGCGGGTGCATAACTCTTTGTAATGGCTTGTTAACAGTAGAAGAAGTGAGCACGGCTTTCAAGTGGGATATTAAGCAGCTGTTTTTCGCAAGTGTAGCCAGAGTAAATCAGCAAAATGGATCCCCTGCTTGGTGCGTGACTTTTATTAATGGAATGATTTGGGAATATAAAAGCTCTCTGAGAGTGGCCTCTCTGTTTACTGAAAGGGCCCCTGATTGATTAGGTCGCCATGTTTTGTGTCGATTGTACACTACAATCATAAAGCAATGCTTTAGTATTACATTTGCTAACAAGTCGTGGGGTAAGACTTATTACAGGGGTCAATAAACATGTCACCAGGAAAACAGCTAATGTGGTTCATTTGGAAATGGAAACAGGCACCCTATGCCACTATGTGATAGGTGTATACTGTAAATACCTGAAACTGAGTGATTCATAGCCCCATGAGGAAAATAAATGAACACATTGTAAGACCAACTCAGCTTTGAATAATATAAATAGCCTTTTTTACCTCATTAGCATACAATGAAATAAAAACAATTTTAGCAGATGCCGTAGCTGCCTTGTTTAACGTAATAGTTTGATTCATGTTGTGAGGCAAACACCACAAAACATGTGCATATGATGGTGAAAGAGCAGATGTATGTTTGTTTTGTTGCATTTATGAGTGAGTGAAGATTAATGCATCATCTCCTGACGGTAGGAAAACAGGAAAATGTGTATTCACAAACATTCATTTCAATCAGATGCTATCCATGCAAGGCCTTTGTTTTCAAGGGAAGCAGCTGAAGACAAACGGAAGATTGATGAACAACCAGATGTCTCTGACATGTCTTTTGATGTTCAATGTGGTTAAGAGAAAGTATTTTTCAGCTATTTGATGTTCATTTACTTTAAGTCACAAATTACAGTTTTCAAAGCTGCAGTCTAAGGGAACAACCAGACTGAAATGTCCTGACATAAGAAATGGTAGCCTCGAGGTACACCTTTTTGTCTTCAAAGGGGATCCTAAAATATAAACTTGACTTTATGACTGGAATTTACACCATCAAACATGAAAAAAAGAATGCAGACAGGTTCACAAAACTGGTCTGATAGAAAGAAAATGTAATTCAAAGTTCTGCTAGTGCAAAATGTAAAGCTGAACAAATGATGTATTTACTAAAAGTGAAGAGTAAATTGTATTCTATATGCAAAAAGAAAAGCTCCACTTACCGTCCATGTGACCTGAATGGATGTGGGACTCAGTACAACCGGGTTGTGCAGCCGAACTATGACCTCACCAAGCTCCTTCTGCACATGTCTGTGGTCGACACCCTGAGCAGGAGGACTTATATCTATGAGAGAAAGAAATGAAAATGAGAAAAAGAAAAAGAAAGAAAAATACCAATGTTTTCCACTCTCCTCTAATAGTTTGTTCTTGTTCACTCTCAAAAAGCCTTGCTTCATCACCATCAGAGGTGGACTGGTAAAAAAAGAGTGACTGAATAGACCAATCGGTTTCAACACAGAATAATACACTTGGTGATCACGACTTTATTTGAAATAATAAAGCTGTCTGGTTTGTAAAAAATAAAGCAGACTTGGGCTGGCAGAGTTCTTCAGATGTGTGACTTGTCTACACTTACTGGGGCCTGACTGAACAACCACATCAACAAATTAACTGCGAGTGAGCAGAGCCAGACATATTGGATGGGACATGAATGGACACTATGACACTATTTTCCAGCTCATTTCCCGTTTTGCACATGTTTCTAGTTATAAGCAATACAAACTCCACTGTATGAGATTGTGAGTGTGGTAAAAGTGAGGCACATTTTGAGTTATTTACTAAAGGGAATCAAAATACTCAGAAATTATGATTTCAAAAAACTTCATTCAGACAAACCAGCATGGTGATGAATCACAGGCTACATTCCAAGGTCAAGACAGGCCAAAAACAGTTAAAAAGAAGTGGAAAATCATTGTATCATCAATGCATGCCATCGTCAATTCATTTATATATCATCTCAAAATCTTCACCTCAGCACACCAAGGATGTGCTGCAATTCAAATAGACTACTATTTTACTTTTCTTGGCTTGAATTTGATAGAGCTTGGCCAAATGTTATTTTCTTCTTCTTTTTTTGCCAGGGACTTATCATATCAGTGTAATCTGGAGACCGTGGTCTGTCCAGCATCGTAATCAAATCTTCTCTCGATTTGGAGGCAGTCATTTTCTCCAGTTATGATCATTAACATAGCAGGGATAGACAAACTCAGTTAGGCCTTCCAAAAGAAGAGATGCTTATTCAACATAATTGCTAAAGTGTAGCCTTAATGAGCTGGGCTGAGATGGAGAATTTGACCTCTGGAAAGTTCTCTGCAGTGTTTGAGTATAGCAATTCACTGCAGATTGCTGAGAGGGGTTGATAAGTATCACACTTTGAAGCAGAGCACACTTGACCTTCCCCTATCAGTAGAAACAGAAATTATACTCAGCGAAAGACAAGAATCATATTCCACTAGTTCAAGTGATTATGGTTCTTAAATATATGGATGCAGTAAACACTGAGCATTCATTTCATGCTGATGTCATGTAAAGTACCTTGTGTTCTGACGGGTTCAGACATGGGGCTCGGATCACTCAGGCCCTGGGTGTTGACTGCTCGGACCATGAACAGGTAGATGGTGTTGGGCCGGAGACCTTTCACAGTATACTGGTTTGTTTTGACATGGTCTGCTACTGTTTGCCAGCTGTTGCTCACCGATTGACTGCAATGGAAGAGGAAAATGTGGTTCCATATTAATATTTTAGTTGTATTTTACATGACAAAATATAATTCAACCTGTATACCATTACATACTGAGGGTATTTACAAGTGAGTGAGGGGTTTGATGTTACTCATAAAACAAACCTGAATGCCTCAATGACAAAAGAGGAGACAGGTGATGCTCCTGCCATCCCAGGCTGCCAGGACAAGGACACAGTGTTCTTAGTGACATCAGTGACCTGAGGCTTCGATGGTGGACCTGGAAGCTCATTCTCATCATGGGTTTTCATGACTATCACTCCTCCTGCTTCTAAATGGAGAGAACAATACAGAAAAGGCCAATTATCTAACGATAAACATAGCTGACATATTCCAAAACATGTTTTTTTTCCTGTACATTAAATACATGGAATAATTACGCCATCTTGTACCTTTGACTTCCAGGTAAGCACTCCATGATGTTTCCCCGGTGGAGCTAGTGGCCACACATGTGTAGATTCCAGAGTCTGAAAGCTAAACAGTAGGATACACATGTATATATGAATAAAAAAACAAACACACGCACTAACAGCATCAGCACACAGCACTTCATGGCACTACTAATAACCCTTTTAGTGCCATTTCATTTCACACGTCCTGAGAGCACTAGCAATGAATGCATGTTATCTTGCAATCGCTGAAACAATGAACAGTGATGGGGTGACTTCATGAGCTAGCCTCGAGCTGGCCAAATTGTGTGTCATTTGAGACTGCCTCAAAGTGCTGACGCTAATTTCCTAATGAATTCCATTTTCTACTCACCACCCTTCCATCACTTTTCTACTCCCCCTCCTGATTTCCCCACTGTCCTGCCGACCACAACAAAGCCAGGCTAATTAATTTAGGGTGGGCTGCTGGAACCCCCTGGACCGTTGACAGCTGGCGTGTCTCTCCATCCCTCTTAGGAACTTTGGATGTGTGTTGGTTTATGTCCCTGTGCCTTCCTTCCATTTATTAAATAACATGTCAGTGGTCGGCAGCTTTGTCAAGCGTAATAGATATTCCACAGAGGCCTCAGAGTGGGGAAAGGAAGATGTGGGCCTTTTAAATGTAATCTACTCTCAACATGTATGTGTGCACACATGTGTGTATATCTATAAGTGCATACATATATTCTATGCTACAGCTGGAGCCCATCCCACCCTGCACAGCTGAGCCCCGTTGGAGGTGCCCTGCCATAAAGTGATACTATTGAATCATTTGAATTAAAAAAAATCAATGTAGCCTATCATCTCCTTAAGTCATTAAGGTACCTTCCTCAAAGTTATGATCAACCCATGTCCTACTCAATTCTACACAATTGAATCTGGCTTGTATGCTGAAGGGTTCGAACAATGACCATACAAATGCATTTACCTGAATACAAATATTGAGTAATAACATAAAGCAAGGCCATTGAAAACAACTAGCAAAAGGTAGCTGGTGCTTGAAATCATAATTAAGCTCTAGTTTTGGACAAAGCTATTTTAATACAAGATTGGTACAGTAGCAGGGATTTATTTGTCAATTTGTTTCACAATAAAATGGGCAATGAAATGTTTTACCTTGATGTTTTTTATCTGAAGGCTGCCCAGCTCCTGCAGGGACATGCGGGCATCCTTTCCCAGCAGACTGACCCCATCCTTCAGCCAGCTGATGGAGGGGATAGGGTCTCCTGAAGCCTGGCACTTCAACAGAGCCACACTGTCCGCACCAAGTGTCTGATTGGACGGGCCTTGGCGAATGATTGGTGGCGGCCTGTCTGTGAGCACTGTGATACAAAGACAGAAATGTGAGCATATTATCAATATCATTAGGATTTCAGATGAAAAGCAGTTTTCAGGCGCCCTAACTGTAAATAAAACGAGTGACAGCATGGTCATAAAACTCACTCGGGGTGGATGTGGGTATCTATCATAAAATATCCTTTTTTCTCTGCAGGTCTTGTAATTGTACCACAGAACAATGACCGTATCCTGTATTTCCAGGAAGCTTGGAAAACACAGCTGAGTAGTGTTTTTTTAGTTCCATTGATGTGGCAGAGGGATGCTAAGAAGTTTCCAGTTACAGCCTGGTTAGCCTTATTTTTATACACTAATCTAGACTTTGTGGTACAGTTTAGTGGTGAGACTCTTGCCTATTGACTCAGTGTGGTTCAGATAAATACTTCATTGTGTGAAGCACGGGGCACAAGGAAAGGTGAAAAGTATCTACATTTTAACAATAAACAATCAATGACGAAAATCCTCTCGTAATTTGTTTTTATTTCACTTTAGATGAATGCAAATGCTGTGATGAATTCCATTTATATGAGCAAATTCATTTGTTATAATGTGCCAAAAAAAGCTTGTGGGTTCCCTCAATGAAATATTGGGTAAGTCAGAGGTGATCTCAGAGAGAGTTAGTGCTCTCGCACAGCTTATATATTTAGAGTTGAATAATGTGGAGTCCCCCTGGCATCACAGAAGCCACATTAATTAGAAGGTATGGATTAATGATGTCAGACCTGCAGGGGCTAATTACCCAGTCTACCTCGGTAACCTTTCAACACATTATCACACCCACGTTTCCAACCCGATTTCCAATCTAAGAGGCTACATCTGACAAAAGGAAGTACTTCCAAGAAAAACCCTTCTGCTATGTTCTGCTCAACCCTTAGCTTTCACATCCATTTCAACAATGATATTTCTCTTATTATTTTAGTCCCGTGGAATGTTTATGTAAGGGTGAAATTTGAGTATTAAGAGGGTCACTGCGTATCAGAAACTAAGCTATGAATCAAAGCAACTACTGCTTGCCAGTGACACACTGCTGTGGAAGTTCTTCTGTCTGCTATTGCTTTTATTAACATTTACGCTAGATAAAGGTGTTTTGTTTTGCTTCTATAAAGCCTCAACTTTTATTGTTTGTTAATATATATTTGAAATGAAGACCTTGACTCCAAAGCCTTCCCTGTTGACAGAAGACAGTCAGTTATGATTAGTGACAGAAGCTAGTGCACAAGCATAAGACATTCCTAAGTCTAGGGATTTGATGTGCCTGATGGATGTGTTGATGGCGTGGAGGAGTGACAGAGGGGGGGGGGGGGGGAAGCAAGGCTCAACTAAGGCCTTGGGTCTCTGGATCAGGAATTTCTCATTACAGATCTCCTTGAACTCCACAGACTGTTGTCTGGGCTCTGGGCAGTAAATCACGTATGGACTGCGGCAGGTGTGGCCGTGACCTCACCCTGGCCCTCTTGTAGTCTGTCCTCCTCTATCCTTTTCTGTCGGACCAACACCTATTTTACTAGCATACTGTTTGTTGGACATATTTATAAAAAAACGAATGAAATGGTTAACTGTTGATAAGCCAGAGTATTTCAATTTAAAAAGTGATGATGTATTATTTCACGCAACTGAAGGACATACCAATTTAGTTTGTCCAATGGAACCATTCTCACTTCAGAAGAAAATGTTGCTTTTAATCTTTCTGCCAGTAGGTACTTCAACAGACATATGGATGGCCCTCGATCTTGCCATCACAGTGGCTGAGCAGATTAGATGCCCCCACAGCTCGCAGGACCACATAATTCATTCCACAGGAAACCATTGTCACTCACTCAATCATGTCCCCTCTCTTTCTGTTTCTCTAGCTCCCTCCCTCTCTCCCTCACACGCACACACTTGCACCTCGCCCACTCATACAAAACGCTGATCATTAAACTTGAACAAACTCAAGGGCAATGCTTTATTTCCTTTCCAAAAGGAAATGCGGAAAATGTTAATTAAATTGTGTCATGAAAAAATAAGGAACAAAGAGAGTATTGCAAAACACAGCAACTGAAGGTCATGGGCATACTGACATCTATCACAGAATAACATCAACAAAAGAATAGTGATGTGGGCCTATAGTTTCACAGGGGTTAAGGGCCAAATTCACATATAAACTCAGCATGCAAGAAGTGTGTTAAACCATGAAAAACTATGATCAGATATAATTGAAAAACCTGTATTAAATATGAATTTGTTGATCGGTAAATGTCTAAATGCATTTGTTGAAAGTCCCTTACATGCATATTGAAAGTATATCTGTTTCTTATGCACCAACTTCTCCACATTTGCAGTGGTGCTAAGGTGTGTGTTAGTGTGCTGGCTTGGAATAAGTTATGTGTGAGTTTTCCCTCACCATCTGTGACCTCAAGTTGAGCCTTGGCGAGGATACTGCCTGCAACAGTCAGGGCCTGGCAGATATAGTAGCCAGCATCTGCCCGCTGCACAGATGAGATGGTGAGGTCTCCGCCGGGTGACACCGAGAAGCGACTGCTAGGCTGCTGCGGTTGGTTGGGAAAGAGCAAATTCTGCAGGAAGAGGTACAAACAGCCAATTAGTAAGAACATGGAACCAGTACAACCTGGAAATATAACAAAGACCCCCACACATCCATCACCACCACCAAACTCACACATATGCTGTGCACACACACTTACACACAGACTATTAGAGCTACACTACGGACCATTTCATATGTCACTTGGTTAACCAACCTCACACACTTCCCAACATGTATACAGTTTGATGACTTGGTTTCAAATGTATTCCTTTGCCAAGCCAAAGGCTCCACTGTGTTATGAAGGCTACTTTTACTCTTGTTGGCTCCGTGACTACTTTCCATTCTGCTTCAATTCCAAAGCAGTTTTGAGCTGCTCTTTTACCCACAGAGACCACCCCATAGAGTTGAGCAAATACTGAATATAGTACAATACTTCTTTAGTATAGCTAAAGAGGAAGGGATAATCAATACCACGTACTTCATAGTAAATACCCAGGATCAAAGGACTGTCGATACTGACAAAACATCACCTCTACATCTTTATTAGCCCAGCAGCCACTTTATCCCAGCTCTTTCGTTCAGAAGAATTATCCCCAAATACATTAGCTGGATTTAATTACATTGAATCACTTTAATGCAACAGATGATGCTGTTTTATTTTAATTAGGCTCAACCCATCTTTAGCGCATGAGAGAGGTACACGCCATTGTCCTCAAGTGTGAGAAGAAAAGGTCTTTTTGACATTTAATTACTGTACTGAATTCGATTTAATTTGTTTTCTCAACAAATACCTTCATACTTTGTATATGTCTGTGTGGCTAAGATACAGAAAGCATTCACAAACACAATACAGAGTCAAGTGTTGAATGGTGAGGACGTGCAATAGCTTGTATGAAAGTGTTTGTGGTAAAACTGTTTCAAAAGACTCATCTTTATTGACAACGTGAGACAGACGCTGAATATAGATCTGCTTTATCTGAACAAGTTCACAACATTACACAGTGTAACTGAGTCATGAGCTTTAGGTCACACATTGTTAAGGGGTACAGTGGGTGAGAATTACACCAAATGTTTGTGAGAACATGTAAGCATGTGTCTCACTCCTGTTCACTCTTTTAAGATCACTTTGCTGTTGTTGGCCTGTAGGCTATCAGTGTGTGTTTGAACCTTAGCCAGAGCTGAATCATATCTCTGGCTCATCTACAAGCCCCAACAGGCTCCTAATTGGCACTGTTGTTGAGCGTTGTGAGGACACCCAGGTATTTGAATGGGTTATCTGCTCCAGTGAGGGATAGGATCGTTCTTATCAGTGGAGGGTCACGGGAAACCGATTAGCACTTTGCCAGGCACACTGCCGTTTGGCGGCTCCTGAGAACAAAGGTGTATATGTGTCTGTAGTAAAGATACTGATGACAGATAGTTTAGTTTGCAGTGCTCTCTGTGTGTGTGTGTGTGTGTGTGTGTGTGTGTGTGTGTGTGTGTGTGTGTGTGTGTGTGTGTGTGTGTGTGTGTGTGTGTGTGTGTGTGTGTGTGTGTGTGTGTGTGTGTGTGTGTGTGTGTGTGTGTGTGTGTGTGTGTGTGTGTGTGTGTGTGTGTGTGTGTGTGTGTGTGTGTGTGTGTGTGTGTGCATGTATGGAAGGAGATTCATAAGTACTCAGCAATTGTGCATACAGCCCAGGGAATCTAAACAAAGTGCTGAGGGTTGATAACACCAGACACACAGTAGATAACAGAAGCTGCAGACTAAGACAGCAATATATTTCTACATGTAAGATATAATGGGAAAAAGAAAATATGTTTTCTACAAACTGGGTTGTGTGAGATTGTCTGCTCTTACCTGACTTCCCTCCTTCTGCCAGAAGACAGCAGGCTGAGGGTTTCCTTTGGTTTCACACGGGAAGGTGGCAGTGCGGCCTTGAGCCACAATTTGGTCCCTTGGGCGAATGACAAACTGGGGCGCAGCTGAAGTCAAAGGGCAAAAACAACAATGTTAGAAGACCAGTGGTACACAGTGACACCAAACATCAGGGCTGGAGATAATCAGGGCTTGGGGGATTTCAAGACAAGCAATAAACCACATAGTCAAACAAAGTGGGAGTGCCGTACAGAGCTTCCATGCAGAGGAAGGACACCAATGACAATCATGGCTATCATTGCCATGTTAACCAGGTTGGCCATTCATCCAGGTGGGGCTGAGGCTGAATGAATGACATTGGCAATCACAAGGGAAATATTCTTAGTCACAATGGCACTAAGATCTGGGACAACACAAAGGCACACCCATTCCCTGGAATCATACACAACTGTGAACAGGTAAAGACATACAAGGATTCATTGTGTGTGACTTTACATATGTCTGCATCATAATGCATCTCATATAAAAGTCAAGATCTGAAGTAGCACAGTACTTTTGATCAAAGTTGTATTAACAGGGAGTGAGAAACAGAAAAGACCAATTCTGTGTTGACCACACTTCAAGCTAACACCGCTCCATCAAGTAGAGATGGAGGCTTGCAAACATATCAGACTTTTAAATTGTAGTGTGAAGCTTCCTCAGTCAATATTCATCTCCATCATGAGCCCATGCAGTTGTCACACACTCCTAGTCGCGACAGAGTGATACATTTCTGACTGACAAGTTGGCAGATGCAGTTTAATTATAAAGAGAGTGGAGTTCAGAGATTAGATGCAACTCCTTTTGGTGTGCAGCTTCGCCTCTCTTTGCTCCTTGACCATTGTCTGATGTAGGTTATGGAGGCAGCATTACTTATCATTACTCAAACAAACAAAAACTGATCAATCCGAGCGGATAGCTGGGATAATAATGTATTATAATGTTGTTCTCCCATGATAAACTATATTACTTATTACCATAAGGGATATTAATTTGTATTAATATAAAAAAAAATGTATGTCAAGTAATCAAAACCTATGTTATGCCTATGGGTTGGTCACAATACATTGCAGCATAGAAGGAAATAAGTTAAAATAAATTAGTTCAGCTTCAAAACTAGATCTCTGTAAAATACCTGAACTTTGACTGGAGAAAATGTAGACCCAAGACCTCTGCTTGTTTATTCTATACTTGTTGTGTTTACAAGTATCATGTTTGCTAGATCGACAACACGTTCCATATAGGAAATGACATGATTCTTGCCGAGAGAATGTAAGTCAACAAATGAAATACTCAGGGTAAGTGAAGAAAATAGATAGTAAAGGGCAATTTTCTTGAGGCAAAACATATGGAAAACAAGAGGTTTAGAGATTGTTTGTAAATTACATGACGAAAAAATGAATGTTGAAACATTTTGCACCCTTTCTGTTTCTTTTTATTTCTTTGTAAGTCCTTTCACTGACAAGCCAGCTGGTTCCAGTAAGGCCAATCTCTTCCCATTTGGCTGGTTTTTCTATGTAATCCCTTTTTGGGGGGTGTGTATTTGTCAAAGATACACACAGTTGGGAATGGTACAGATGGCTACAGATTTACTGCTTTCCCATTTGGCCTTCTGCAGCTTGAATATCTCGTGGCTCTCACAATGCTGGGCCTGATACAGAGCCCCTAAATCATGCTCTGGCAAGGACTCAGTTCCCTCCCTTTGCTTCCTCTGCTCCATCCCACACATCGCATAACTAACTACCCGCTAAAAATATGGTTTAACACCTTACAGACTTGTCCCTATTAATGCATCGCCATCGTCCCTTCTCACACTTTCTTCATCAATGTCTTTTCCTTTCTCAAAGGCTCTTCTTGCAACTAAAATGTCAACTTAATTTATGGAGAAGAATTTACCCAACTTATTTCCATATTTATGATACCAAGTACTGTCAAACATAATTTGGTTAAATGAATGATGTTGAGGTTTATAATTGGCTTGTCCTTGTATGGATGATTGTTGGCAGCTGGTTGTAGAAAAAAATATTGACTTTAACTCTACAAAAATAAAATGTGAATCATTTTTATACTAGCAAACACCTTTGCATCAGGACATCGTCCTTTACCTGTGGCAGTACTTTCAATTTCCCTTTCTATATTTCAAATGTCATTGTAAAGGGAATACAATACTCATAGGGAATGTTAGGGGATGGACTCTAATAGAGGCAAAGGGGGTGAACAGAAAAGAACAGATCAAAAACTCAGACAAATCA
The DNA here is from genome assembly GCF_902827165.1 of Trematomus bernacchii. Taxonomy (NCBI): domain Eukaryota; kingdom Metazoa; phylum Chordata; class Actinopteri; order Perciformes; family Nototheniidae; genus Trematomus; species Trematomus bernacchii. The sequence goes on along the minus strand of NW_022987851.1, from coordinate 8,406,180 downwards.
AGAGGAAGAAATTGAGTGACAGTTTCACAGCTTGGCTGAGGGCTAACTCACACTGGCCCTGTTTTTGATTCACAGACCCTAAATGACATGCGAGAGGCTACTTCCTGTCCTCTCCCAAGGAAACACCTGATCTGGCACCCATATTTAATTCATGACAAGCTACAACTGCCTGGTTTGGAGAGGACTCAGCATTTCAGGGTGAAAAGAACAAATGAACAGAGAGAAAGACATCCATTCAGTACAGCCAGGGCCACAAACTAAGAGGCATTTCTTCTTTACAATCTCACGTTCAATCATATTTTATTCAGAAGTCTACGACAATTGCTGTCTCTTCCCACAGGCAGATTGAATGTGTAATTTCCTCCATCTTCTTGAAAGCTGACAGTTTGACAATTGCAGAACAGCTACTGCTGTTTTGGCAACCAAAGTCCTGCCAATGAGGCAGTGTCTGGGTTCTTCTGCCAGTCAAGTCTGTCTCACACTTATGCCATTCTTTTCTTTTCCTTTCTTTGTCCTGAAAAGTCTTCTTCTTCCTGTTATTTCTCTGTTTAGCCTCTCAATAGGCTCACCTTTTTTTCAAGATGCCCATTTTCACTCATTCCTTTAAGAATGTAAGCTCTTATGCATAACAAATTTACTTTTGCCTTGACCTTCTCCCGATCTGTAGGGAAATACAATGAGATTCCCAGCACTATATTGTGGTGCTCAAAATAAATGAAGCTTGTCCAAAACAAACAGATCTCAGCTTTGTGTTCCAACAATTCACAGATGGCTTCAAGACTTGCAAGTTAAACACGTTCTGGACCATATTTGATAACAACGTCTGAGACTATTGGACTGCCAGCCCACTCAGTCATAGTTAAGGAAATGGTATTGTATCTACTGGCATTAGTTTTATGCTACAACTTTGAAAACTAACTGAAACTTTGGGTTTAGGGCATAGGATAAATCTGCCACACAAGAGAGTTTCATTGAAACCTACAACAGTTCCATCACCTGCTGGTTGACATCAGGTGATATAAATAAAGACTCTAATTTAGAATATTCTGTGGCTTTTTGACATTTTGAAAAACTAACACTAAAATAAGTAATGCTTTTTGATTTTTAAACAATGCTGCTTTCACAAGTTGTTTTATGATAACATCATGTTGATATAGAGAATACTTTTAGATCAGAAATTATGTTGACAGTTTGTTGAAATGTATTATAAGTAGGTTATTTGCATTTAAAGGTAGGGTAGGTAAGTTTGAGAAACCGGCTCGAGATACACTTTTTGTTATATTCCATGGAATGCTCTTAACATCCCGATAGCAATGAATATCTTAAGTGCTTTGACAAAAAATCCATAAAAAAATGTCATCTGTGGAAGCCGTAATACTGTAAAAAGCACGACCAATCATTTTAGCCGGCCCGGCTAAAATAACTGGATGGCCTACCTGCCTGTCAGCTTTCCATCTGTGCACAAACTTATCTCGTGCCCTCATTGGTCATGTGCGCGTTCGTGTGTGTTGGAGGAGGGGCTCTATAAGGAAGTGGCAGATTTTCTCCGGTTGTGTATTTTCAAATTCTAGCGATCTCGAGCCGGTTTCTCAAACTTACCTACCCTACCTTTAAGTTCAAAACATACAGTATACTCAAGAAAACTTACAGGAATAAAGTGTATCATATTAAATGAACAAAAACACTTGTTATTCAACATTAGTGTTTTAGTAATCCAGTTAGAGCTGTAACATCTCCACATACTACAAAACTATGTGTAAACAATAATTATAGGAGTGCGCCATGTGAAGTAACACCTGTTAACAATAAAACAATGGTAATTGATTGTAAAGCAGTCAAATTAAACATTTGTATGAAGACATCATGCAGGATGGGATCAAATCAGAAGGATGGGTACTTACCGACAGGGCGAGCTGGAGACACAACAATGGAGGAGTGGATACACAAATAAACAAATCAAGACACAGACAAACAAACAGAAAAAACAAAAAAAGACAAACAGAAAAGAAATAAGACAAAACGAAATCAAGGTCAGAATGAATGACATGTTGCTTTGTGGCCAACCCTTTTCTGGCACAGGGTCAGCATGGCAGAGAGGATCCAGTAGTCTTTGTCCACTGTTCACTGGACAGTTTGATTAATTAGCTCAAAGGCTCTGTTTCTCAGACACAGCATGTCTGGTACAGCCAATCTAATATGAGCGCACCCTGGTGGTCACACATTTCCAATTCAGGCAATTATTTTTGTGAGAGATAAAAAAGCTACTGGACCTTTGCCGTCTGCATTAATGAAATCTACATTTGTACGGATGTCGTGTGTCTGTAGTAGCAAAATGAAGGTGTGTTTTTTTAATGGACAGACCAGAACAAAGGAGATCAATAGAAAGCAAAAACGTGAAGACAACATGTGCGTTCATCCAGTGATCAGAACTGTTGAAGCACCCTTTTCCCTTCAGAAAAGTTGGTGCAGGTGGTGTTTCTTCGGTGCTGTATATGTCATCATCTTCAAGCAAAACACTAAGTCGCTGCCTTCAGAAATCACTAGCCCAATAAGAGAAAATGACCCACACCTTGTTTTATCCACCCATGGCCCTGTGTCCCTGTAAATAATTCAACAGAGACTCTAATCACTTGGATTTAGTGGAAATAAGAGTGGCGAAAAGAGGGGGAAATCATGGTTAGCATGTTTTTATTAACATCGCAAAACCCCAGGTGTTGGACTGGCGGTGTGCACCAGTAATCTGTGAAATGGCTTTGCTGACTGGGTGGTTGCGGAATCGAGGGTAGCGCGGCTAGCAGACCACCACGACGGGGGGAAGGAGGCAGAGTGTGTCGATGCTGCACTTGGAAATGTAAATAATTAAACAGATTCATTGACTGTCTACATCTTTCTTGGCTGCGGGAGTCAGCATACTGGGTTCCTATTTGTGTAAAGGGGACCCTATGGAGTAAACTACCAATCTGAACCTCATTTTAGTGTACATGTACGTTACCCTCAGTGCTCCATGACTTCTCTAAGTGTTGTCACATGCTAGTTATTGAAAGAAGTGTTTTTACCTCTGACGGTGAGAGTGGCGGAGGCCTCCAGCTTGCCCACGCGGTTTTCTGCCACACAGGTAAACGTGCCCTCGTCGTTAATGGAAGCCTTCTTCACTCTCAGCAAATAGTCATCCTTGTCATACTTGATCTCGTACCTGTCAACAAAGATGTTATATCATCAGAATCAGAATCAGGTTTATTACCAGGTAGGTTAACACATACGAGGAATCATGAAATCTAAGTTACCTGTTCAACATTGCAAATACATACTTTACATTCAGATAACAACTTAACCCTTTGACAGATAAGACTTGCTTCAGTATATTACCTAGCTGGTAAAAGTCTCCTTTGTGAGGAACTCAGAAGCACAATTGTTCATTCTGACAAATGAAGATTGCAAGGATCAATTATTCAACAATGACAGACAACACACAGAGTGTTGTGCGTTCAGTTGGAACCTTCCAAAACTCGTTCAATATTCATGAGATGATTCTCTCTCTCTCTGTGTATATATGTTTAAACCATATGCAGAGCTTTATGTGTGTACATGTGCATAACTAGGCCATGCTGCAGCCACACCCCTATGCATGGATATACGTATACAATCAATCTAATAATAAAGAGCTACACCTTTGTATTGTATAAAAACAGGCTGAATGTATATAGCATCTATACTGTAGCTGGCTGTAATTTCAATTACACTGCAGTAGTCAACTGTTTGTGTTTGTGGTTTTTTTGCAAGAGGTTGTGTGTGCCTAGACCTGTATACATTTCAAGGCGGTTGACAGGGGGATGATGCTGGTCAGGCTTGTTGTTTCAGTCTGTAATTGAAGGGGGTGCTGGCCTGGCAGTGCGTAAGTAGTGGGGGTGGTGGAGCTGTGTGATGGTGTTCTGTCAGCCTGACAACCTTCTGCTGTCCACAGTATGTCACTCACAGGCACAGAGAACAGTGTTGAGATGAACCGATAACAGGCCACTCTATGTGAGCTTGACACTATGTTGCCCCTTTAGAGCACATGTGCAGCATTTTAATAAGATTGTAGAATATTTTTGAATATAATCCGACAATGAAAAGTGAAATTGTTGCAATCTGTGTGTTACTTTCAGCCTTAAATATGAGTAATGCTGTCCATATATATACCACTTGGAATAACCCAAAGCCAGAATGTTTCAAATCCACAAAGGGGCTTTAAAGGACAGCCCTGACATTACATTCTCCTTTTATTATAGCTTTTACCTCTGTGCCATAAAACTCCAAACTTGCAGCCCAACAACTATTAAAAATACATAAACAGAACCACAATCAGTAATGTCTGCCAACATGGTGCTAACCCTTCAGAGATTGGAAATGCAGTCGCAAAGTTATTTCAGAACGACACTGGCCATGTTCATTGTAATGAAGAAATATGCCACCCGGTCCAAAAGTATGACTCTTTTATGTGTTTTTAATGGCTTTTAGATGACAATAGAGCTCTGTGGCACAGAGGAGTACGGTATATTGGACTTTGGCTACACAGCTTGCTAGAGGGATACATATATTTCTGGTTTTGGTCTCTTCAGGGAAATTGCTGATATTTAAATAGAAGTGATTTATATTTTTAACTATGAGGTATTTTAGGGTAACTGTTTACTGTGGATAATACATTGGACTATTAGATATGGCAACAGTCTTTGATTTATAGCGAACATTTCTGATGTGATTTTAGAGTAATAGCATGCTATGGTCCATTCCCCTCAGAGTGGGAAAGACCCCTCTGCTCGACCATCAGGTGTACTGATGGCTGCTTGCCACTAGCAGCTGCAAAACTAATCTGTCCTGTCCTGTCTTTTTTTTCACCTGCTGTTATGACATTTCCTGAGCAAGCATTCAAAGGCAGCTTTATTGAAGCACATTCCTCAACTCTGACTGCCAGTTCCTCCTATCCACACAGGTACTTAAGGAGCCATAATGATTATTTGACTGAGTCATGACTGAATGCTTTGTTCTAGAGAAAGGGGATGTACAGTTCAGGTAAGGGTGGGGGACGTGAATAAAGCATTTATTGTTGAAACCGAGAGACAGGCTTCTAAAGAAATGAGACAGCACATTTTGTGACAAGCCTGTTACCAGATGAAAAATAAACAAGCTAATAGAATGAGAATCCTCCCACACCATGCCCCAGGCTTCAATGGGAAGCTCAACATGAACTACTGACTTGCAAGAGGAGGTGGAGATAAGCAAAAGAGTGGCAATGGCTTAGGGAAAACACCATGACTCCCAAACAAACAAAGATGAGAGCAAGTGAACAAGATACAAATATTTTGAGCACTTTCAAACACCCAACCATATCCAGCTCTGCGTCAACAAACATCAGCATTCTACTGTAGGTAGAAGGTTTGCCGTGTTCATCATGCTAGTTTGAAATGATGATACGTTTTGGTATGTAACATTTGCTTATTAGTGAGATCATAAAGTACAGCTAAAGGTAGATAATTATTCGTTTTGTATCTGAAGTTGGCAGGGCACGCAAAGTTTAGGTTTGAATTAATTTAGTTAACCTCTCTGCAAAATACACGTTGGTATTATAGCTCATGTTAATCAATGGAATAGTTGTGAGGACATTTAGTTTAAATCCACACATGTCAACATCATGGTGGCGCTAGAGAAAGAGTCAGGGCATCACCTAAGTCCATTTCAGTATGGACCAAAATGGTGGACTGACCAATTAAATGGCAGAAGGACATTACCATCCAAAGAGCCATGCTAACATCATGGCTAACAAAATGTTGCGAATACTTTTGACCACGTTAATCTTGTGACAGACATAGTTGTGACACTGTGTTAAGGTAATGTATTAGAGCCAAATATGTTATAATCTCAAAACAACAAAACAGGTGGACGGTTCAACTGCTCATACAGTTTCCTGCAGTCTGACATCTGCATGACCGAGCCCTCACCATTTGGATAACCCACGTAAACATGTGCTGGACAACATGCTTTTTGTTCTAGGTCCCTACTCCATCAATCTCTCAAAAGAGAACCTCAGGCTGGTCCAGGACTTATTAGGGGAAAACATGAGCCCAATCAATCTGTAATCAACTTCCTATATGGAATCAGCCTAGATGACAAGATGAGTGGAAATACTCAGGGATAAGAGGTAGTTGTGGCCACACAAACGTGTAAGTACACACAGAAAGGGAACAGTAGCTCTTTATTGAGACTGAATTGGGCATAGTTCTGTTCTCTATTAGAGGAGGAATGTAATTGCACATGTACTGTAGAAGGGCTGTGGAAAGGATAGGAGAGCCAAGTTCACTCTCCCTCCTTTTCAACAGAGAAAAGGCACGCTGTGCACACACGCGCTCACACAAAGAACAGAGAACACAATCATCCAACACATTTCCACACATGTGTCGAGTCATTCAATCTTGCAGGAAGATGAGGAGTGATGGGAATGTAAGCAAATGCCAAGACAAAGCAGCATTTTCCTGGGTTGTCAACTTGATGTGTTTGCTGCACGAAGAAGGCTGTGCAAAGATGACAACTTTATTGCACAGACTTTAAAAGGCATCACATCTCAAAAAATCCTGCAGATGATCTGCTTTGAAACCATCTGTCAGAAACACACTCACCCATGTTCCACCTTCAGACTTGTGCCAATTCACCCGCATTAAGTGAATCGTATATCTCGGTAGTGTGTCCGACTGAATGTGTGCGCACTGTTATCCACAAAATGACTCGACCTGAAAGGATCTTATCTGCTCTGTCTCTGTGTGCACATGAATGGGGCCGGCTGTAGGCAGAAGGGTTGTGTGCCAACTCTGACTCAAGATACGGCAGAGGACCAATTCAGGCCTGCACTCTGGCCCTGCTGCTCTGACACAAAGTCCCCTCTCTGCTCCATTTCATTCTGTCAGTCTGATCCAGTTTCACACCATCTAACTGCTACTTTAGCACATCCTGATCAAAAGAGCTGGAGACTACCTGTCCAGGGCTTGTCACCCATGAGAGGGAATCAATTAACCGCTATCGCTTCTCATCTTCCTTTTGTAAGGCCCTTAGCCAGAACTCTACTCCCTACTGGCATCTCTGAAGCATCAGCAGGGTCAGGGCCTACTATCAGTCTGACTTACATTCATCACCTTATCCTATATTGATATAAGATCAGTTTGGAAAGACTTAAGGCTGGTGGTTTGTGGGTAGTAAACTGATCCGAAATGTGCCTTTAAAAGAGTGACTTCTCTCCAGCGCCACAGTGGCAGCAGTGAAGTCTTTACTTATTCAAAAGTGGTTTGGAGCGGTCAGTATGGTAAATCTGGAAATGGAGATAGAGAAAACAAAAGAGCAAAGTATAGCTTATTGACTGATGCCAAGAAGACACTCCTACTCTTTCTCTTTTGGTGAGCGGGTGTGAAGAACAAAGGATGCTCTCGTACCAACGGCCCTGAGGAAGTCAGATGTATATGCTGAGGTAGTCATCTAGGCTTTCTTAGCAATTGAGAGGTCATTTTCTTTGAATTATCCAATGTGTATCATCCTAATGAATGCAAAACTAACATTTCTATATTCACGGTCATAAACAGTGGATTCTCGTTTTATTCCCATTAGTTTACTGTTGACACAATCAATAAACTACTGCTGAGCATCATACTTCTATTGCACTCAGCACCCCCCATACACATGCGCACTCATAAATACCAGATGTATCCACTTATATATCAGCGGAAGTAATGGAGACAGGAACCATAGCTTGCCGTCTTTTCATTTTGCTGAGCTGCAGAGGTGAGAAATCACTGAAACTGGATGGTCAGCATAACGCAGACGCTCCTGTCACACTAGCTTTAACAGCTCTCTCAAATATAATGACCCACACACCTCTATCATACACAAACCCACACCGGTGCAGAACCACGAAGGGAATGAGTCAGAAAGAAAGGCTTTTTTCTGCTGAATGTTGCAGAGGCTGTGCTGTGGAGGTCAATGGGGACAGGGGGCCTGAATACAGATAGACTGCAGGACCAAAGAGGCTCTGATAAGGCACAGCAGAGGGCACAGGGGTCCGGAGCAAACGAGGAGGGAAAGGGAAACCAAAGGAGGGGAAGACGAGGCCAAACACTGAGCTGGTAGCCAGTGGGGGATAACACACACTGGCAAAGTATTTTTACTGGGATTCATAGATTATAGCAGAGACTCTTCAATTTGGAGACACAAAGCTCCCTGGTTCTCCTCTCCTGGCTCTCTGATGTGGGAGCAGCTATTCTGTACTTTCCCCAAGAATCAGCAGAGATGCTTTACAGACTGATATTAATATGATCCTGATAGAATTCCAAATTGAAGCTGCTCTTAAAAATGATATGTTTTCTGGTTTAAGGATTACTAGGGCTGCAAAATGACAAAATATATGGCTTTAATCTAATTTTAGGTAAACTGTCTTGGTAAAAAGATTGCACCACCATATGCGTACAATATGAGATAAAGGCTTTTTTTTTTTTTTTTTAATGCAATCAGCATTAAAACGTGATCATGATGTGCATTTAAGAAAAAACCATTATGAGAGTAAGAACCTGCAATGTTATCAAACGGCTGATCTAATTTCAGCAGTCGGTTATCATTCTGTCTTGGCCTTGCTATTAGTACATGTATTTGTGGTGGACTACATGTATGTAACAACTCAAAGATTCCCATCCTCTTAATAATGAAATGGTTTAATTGGAATTCGGAAAAAGAAGCATTTGATATCAACACTTACATAAAATGGTTTATTTGTTTCTTAAATAACAAGATCCTGTTATTAGGCTTTGGGTTGAACACAGTCCAGACAGTGCTTTAAAATATCCATGTCAATTTGGTTATTTCTAAATATTTCTTATTTAGATTTGGATCAAAAGTCAATGCTAATATTAAAGCTCAAAATCATAATTAATGCCCCTGCAGTTATAATGCACCTGTTGTTACTCAACACTTATACAGTAGCTATTTATTTTACTCTGACATGTACCAGACTGTTATTTGAATGGTTTCACAGGGATATGTCTATGGGATTTGGCCTCATACTGAAAAATGTACCTATTGTATTACTTTGCCGTACCAAAGCTTGTTGGCCAGTCTCCTAGAGTAGAAAAGCTGGTTTGATTTTAATCCAGTTTTTTTTTTAACAAACGCAGTAAAACTCCCACACAGAGGCAAAAGAGCATCCCTATTGTCTCTGTCCTCTAATTGAAACAATCCTTGTGCTGTCTCTTTTTCCTTTTTCTATCCCACAGAGACTGAAGCCAGTGCCATCCTGATGGGCCTTATGTCTATGTGCCAGTGTGTGCATGTGTTTGCCTGGGAGGCTGCTGAAACCACTGAGCATATTAAAGACCTGTTTACTCAGCTGAGGCTCCATTTCCCTTCTTCCTAGTATAACAATTATACACAAACACACACGTGAAAAAAACAGGCACGCACAAGTGTAAAGGGACCAGCAAAGACAAGTTAAAACGATTTGATGGTAAAGAAGGAGCCACCTTACTAAGTCCCTCCTTTTACAGCTTAACATAATAATAAGGACAGTGTAACCTTTTGAGGTAAAGAGCAGACAAAGACCACTCCTCGCCGCATATAGAAGTGCTTGATCTTTAATCGTTTACTCCTATGGTTAAGACCATTACTGTTTGACGCCTACAGGGTGGTGACACATCAGCTGCCTCTATTTCTTCTTGTTTTTCTGAGCACATGCCAGTTATCTTACTGGAAACTACTCCTGTGTGGGATTTTCAACCATTCTTCTGTCAGTCAGAGAAGGCATTGTTTGATGATTATTAAGTGAGGATAAATGGTAGGGAAAGCAGGAACACTCAGTCACTTTAAAATACGAGTTTTCTTTTTGCCATTCAACAAAGGCAGCAGAAAATGTCAGAATTTGAATATTGCAGTCTTCGTGCTTGCTTTCTGCGTCTGCAGAATTAAATATAGTGAGGGAAACTAAAGGATTCTCATTGTACTTAGAAACATTGCACTATGTATTACATATTTGTTTGGCAGTATCCTTTTTCTTGTTTTCTGTTGTTTTTTTTATATCCGAATAAGGCATAACTTCAAAGGGACAAGGACGGACGGAAGCACATGACTCTCCTCCTACTCAGTTATAAATCTGTTAATTAGTGTACAAAATGAACTCATTTCCAGAGCCAACTCCCTATCAAAGGCATGAGTGAAGTACTTATATGTGTTTGCTTTGGCACAGTGCTCGTGTCGAACTGCCCAGTGAACCAAATCCTTATCAGACACAAACAACCCGCCCACGTACACAGCTCTGCGGCTAGCCTTGAGAGATGTCAGGTCCACTGAGTGTATGTTTTTATGAGGTGATCCAAGCAGTGTGTGGCTGGCTTGTTTGCTAGGCACAAAAAACGCTGGTCTCTTTGAAGTCCACTCCCGACAATGACACTACTATTGACTGTGAGTTCAGTGACTCATGGTGAAGCAACAGGCCAAAACACGGGACCAAGAAGCAACAGCATCTCTGTGTCATCAGTAGCTTTTTACAGGAAGTGAGCCAGACTATCTGGCAACGATGCTTTCTTGGTACAGACTTGTATTCCCTATTTTATTTTATCACTGTGCATTTTTGCAGCTGTGAGTGAATGCATGTGTCATGTCAGCAAGGGTATAGACACTGAAAGGGGTTAAATGTGTAAGAGAGGGAGTGATTATCCTTTTATGAGGTGTCTGTGCCAAGACTTCACCTGAATAGCAGCACCTGTACACAGACACTTGAGGGCCACGTCAGCAGCTATACTATGTCTCTGTATATCTGCTGTCTTTCTATCTGTCTTGGTCTGCTTTGCAATGGGGCCTATTTTCTGCTCCTGTAGATGTCTACCTTTTAGCCTCCCTGCCAACTTACCTGTCACTCACTTTTAATTGTCTCGCTCAGTTTCTGGTTGTTTTCATGCAGACTCTTTCCTTGATAAGATACAATGTCTACCCCTCTGGCTGTGGGAGCTGTGTTATGGGATACCAAAGGGTGGGCTCATTCCATCCAGAATGTGTACTATGCATTGTGTAGAGCCTAAATAAGATTGTAAATGTCCCTTAGCAGCCAGGCCAGGTGAGCGCTGTCAGTGAGGGCTATGATTACTTCGAAACTGTCCCTCAGATTGACATTAATGCCTCCACAGCTCCTTTATATAACGTGGAACCTGTCACATTGGTGGTGGTGCTGCAAACCCACGCATACATTTCATTACTATATTAAGGAAGCTCTCTGTAGAAATAAAGCATATTTTTAAAGAATGTTCCTCTACCTCCCACGAGGGACATCAACGTCGTCTTTCCTCCAGCGTACATTTGGCTGAGGGTCTCCTTGTACTTGGCAGCGAAACTCCACCGTCTCCTCTTCCAGGACCACCTGGTTGATGGGCCTCCGGAGGAAGGTCGGTCGTTCTGCATGATGGGCACCGAGGATAGAAAAGGAACATATTATTATATAATATAGTGGGATTATGTTAGTGGGTAATGAAAATTAAATTTGTTCTATTTTCCACACAGTGGTTTCTTCTTTCAGACTGGTGACCTTCTGTCTACTAACTCTGGCTTTCATAACTCTCTTAGTCCATTCATTAACCCTCAATGATCATCTGCAATCTTTTCTATGGTCATTATATTGATAAAGAAATGGAATATACAATACAAAAGTCGCTCTGCTACATCATTGAAGACAACATTTCTTTCAGGAGAGCAAGATAAATAAATCTTACCAAACACGGTGACTTGTGCCGTCTCACTGTCCCTCTCTCCGACCATGTTGGTTCCCACACAGATGTACATGCCAGCGTCGCTCTTTCGTGTGTTGGAGATCATTAACTTCCCTCCTCGAATCTAGAGAAACAGAGAGTTGTTGGTTTAATACAAAGATAATGCATTTTTTTCAGCTGTTGTCAAAATGTATTTAGTTTTTTCTTGCGTTGAACTGAAGCAACCAAATTATTATACTTTCATCAAACACTAAAAAACACTGCTAAATGTGTTTGATGACAGCAGCATGAGTTGTGCCCAGAAACTGAAAGTGAGAGACATTGACAGTAGTTCTAACTATTGAGTCCAGGTATTAAAACAGATAGAAATAGTACTTACAGTTACCCTGTCATCCTTGTCATCAATTCGCACTTTGTCTTTCTTCCAGTAGATGGTGGGTTCAGGGTGGCCTCGGGGCGGAACACACTCAAGGATTGCTGGTTCTCCTGCGGCCACCACCACGTCTGTCGGGTTCTGTCTGAAGTCATCTCGCAGCACTGACAAAAAAAAGGAAATAAATAGTTCAGGAAGAGTGCAAATGTTTAAGTTTACAATTGTTATAACACAGCGTGAATGTATACAGCTTATATCGTGGCTATTTTGAATGGGGTGTGCCGCTTCATCTGACAAAGCCAGCACAAGTGAAGGCTAATTGGAGCTAATGGAGGTCCCTGAGGAGGCAGCAGAACAAACAGATACAGAATGCCCTGAAGCCTGGTGTCATTCACATGCGAGAGCTCACATGGGTGCAACACGGCTTCACTCTGCTTGCATGTACACACTCACAGACTCACACACTCACACCAGATATGTGTTAATGCACAAAAAAACAGTGGGTGGTCTGGTGAACAACTGTGGCCAGCTTGTATACCCCTCAGGTAGGCCTTTCATCATAGAGATAGCCTCTCACCCAGGATAGTGCTCAGCAAAACACACAACACCAGCTCATTGTCAAACATGGCGATCTGCTGTCACACAAACACACACAAGCATGTAAATATGAATGCACAAACGTATGCAAACATACTAGCAGGATACACCTTCCATAATAATTTCACATACATAATACCTAATGCATTATAAAGGTATAAACTGGGGGTAGTTCTGGCTTCCCCCCCTGCTGTGTGCACTCAAACAGATCTATCTCCATTTGATCTGCAATAAATCGAATCCGAAGAGATGCACTATATACATTTCAGCTTCAGCAGTGTCCATCCACGCGGGAGCGAGGGACACATTATTCCTCTGAAGGATAAAAGGACTGAGCTTGTTGGAGGATGTTTGAAGACGCTTGAGAAGGGCTAAATTAAGGGCAGCACCATAGGTCCTTATGTAAATTCCACATAGCACCGGGGACAATGGTGGGGAGGGCCAGGATTATAAGAGGGGATAACTGGTCCCTGCGCTGCAGGCTTCTCTCATCTCTTCATTCACTCTCCTTACCCTCTCTACAGAGAGCCATTGTCTTTTTATTTATTTATTTAGACCAAGGGGGAGAGAGGTGGAGGAGGAGAGGAAGCTTTCAACCCAATTATCCTGGGGATGCACAGGGGTACAGAGTGGGACTTTTGTGTGACATGAATTCAAATGAAACCTTTACACAGGGGTAATAGGACGGAATACAGAAGAGATAGAGGAGTTCTCTCTAATGCAGGGCTGCCCTATAAAGGGCTAAGGTAATTAGCCGAATCCAGAGTGGCGACCGCCTGGCCAGGGATATCAGCCACCACCACTGGGCTCGGGGTATTTGCATTACAAACAGAAGTCATGCTGTTTAAAATCATAGCCTGGTTTGGGCCATACACAGCCTGATGTTTTCAAGATGGCGATGGATTTAATTGCTCCTTTCCATTCATTGCTGATAGCACCCATGGGATTTTGTCAGAATCAATTTCGTTTGAAACAGAGGAGTGACAAAAGAAACACACATTAGGTGCATCATTACGGTGCTTGTGCCACGCTGTCTATTCTAATCTCATACTACAAGGCACTGTACGTCACAGTAAATGCATCTCTGCCCTGCAATCTAAATTAATACAAACAATGTGAAAAGAGAAAAATGAAAAAGAGAGAAACCATACAATCCAGCAAAAATGAATACAATGTACACACACACTTTTTTGAGAACAGGATAAACAGTGGATTGCAAACAGCAACAAGCAAACAAGCAGATACACCACTGGTGAGGGATTATGCCTGTGTGTGTTGGTTCAGGGCTTGCTAATACCAAGACTACACTCTAACCAGTTTGATGTACTAAGTAAATGAGGGGAGGGTTCAATCAAAACACACTTTATTAACAAATCTAATTGTAACCACAAGGTCACCAAGGTCAAATTCCTACGGTTAGAGCACAAACACACAACTTAAATATGCATCTACTTAGTGAACGTTTCTAGCTTCATTACAGTATACGCATGTATCTCTCAAATTGTTGCCCGCAGGCACCACTGTGGGCTGAACCACCCTCTGCCGGAGGTCCTAAGGCAAGTGAATGATGTGAATACGGCTGCTTTTCTCTGTTAATCTGTGAGAAGAGCATCTGATATGTGTGAATCATTAGGTGGGCTTGTGCATTTGTTGTCAGAAATTGAACTCCTGCTCCAACTAGGAGGCCCTGTAGGCATTCAAACCCCGAATCAGCCGACAGACGTAAGGTAATTGGCTTTCTATCCCCCTGAAACACTCGGCTCTTCTTCCACTGAAAACATCTCACCTCCCATGGAGTTCCAGTAGGCCTCAAACTCTGCCGTCTTGCTTACTTGCTTATTAATATTTATATATTATACATTTACACCCCTCTGTTGGCAAATGCTACATCTGTCAATCCTGCTGCGGGCTAAAAGAACCCATATCTGAATAATATTAATCTGTCTTTGCTTCTTCTCTTTTATTTATTTAACTCCAACAAATCAGAGGAGTGGGCTGATTGGAAAGAAGGAGCATCAGGCAGGGGGCAAAACATGGCAAACGTGCAGCTCTTAAAGCTGGCACTGTTTTAACAGCTGAAACTTTTAAAGGGGAGGGAGTCAGGTTGCAAGATGCGCAAGGAAACAGCCAAGGGGTTGAGGTCTTTGCCAAAATAAAAATACAAAGAAGACACCCACACAGTTACTCTGAAAAGCAGATTGTCCAACATTGGCAGGGAAGGCCTGTGCCAGCAACCATCAGGGAGGTCCACCTCGGTAGTGTGTGTGTGTGTGTGTGTGTGTGTGTGTGTGTGTGTGTGTAAAAATAATGTGTCCCGGCGCAAATACCTGACAGCACCCTGCATCATAGCAAAGAGGTGGCAGGGCGAAGACAGGTGAGGAGAGATATTTTGTACATTGCTGCTCTTTTCCTTCCCGAGATATTACTCAGTGGAGGGTGACACTGCTGGTCAGTGAGATTAGTGGGGAGTCCTGACTGAAGCGTCCAGCCTGCATACTGAGATAAGTGCTGACAAATGCATTCTGCTACAGGAGGGTACCTAGCTCTGGTTCACAAAGGTTGCACTCATGCCACAACACCGCACACTGATGTGTGAAGAATATTTATTTCCCCTCCTCAGTTTTGACATTCACATCAATATGACATTTTACCACACACAGACACAAACAACTATGCACAAACCTGACAAAACCGTAAAAGCTGCAGGGCTTGGTGTCTTTTTGTAATACTGCAAATGTTAATATTTGTGTATTTTTGTTTAGTTGTTATTACTTTCCCCCCCCCTATTTACTGCCGAAAAGAACCCACTTTGCTTTCAGATATTCTCCTGGGTCAGGGGCTAAGAAACACAGAGAGAGATTACAACAGCTAGAAGCCCAGGGCCATACCCCGGCACCCAGACCCACCACCTTCTACCCACACTCTGATTAAAAAATAAACCATGCACACACACACACACACACACACACACACACACACATACACACACACACACACACACACACACAACCTGTTAAAGCTGAAGAGAGGTAGCTCCAAGCTATAATATCATTTTGTTCAAGTGCTTTTTGCGCTTCATCCGGCAGAGTGCTATTACAATACCACCAGTTTCAGTTCCACCCTTAGAGGAGAGAGACAATATATGTGTCACTTGACAAAACATACAAAATCCACTCTATGTGCTGTCATTGATGTTTTGTATTACTGTTGACGCTGAAGGCAGGAGAAGGATAATGCCACACTATATATTACCACACTGGGAAAGGAGATGTGCTCCATTTGTCTGGATGCAAGCTTTCACCCCCTCGGCCTCGCTCATTTGCCCTCCCACCGGCCAGAACTAACCTTTGCCCCCCATCCAGATGCAGAAATTACCCCCTCAGCAGGCAGGCTAGAAGCAGGTTCACACATACCCTCTATATTCCTCCACCGAGGGGTTGCAGGTCAGACCAGAGAAACAGCTGAAAAAATATGGACGTCTGGCAATGCCCACGGCTATACCTCCTGAGAAGTGAGTCTCATCATTAGCACAACTCATCACCATCTCTCTGCTTGTCTTAGTCTTCAGCATCAGAGGTCATTCCTTTTCTCTGGCTATTTGTTTCCAATGCCACAGCTTCGTGCTATGCTTTGCTTCTCGCTCTCCTCCACTCACTTCCACGGGTCTGTCAGCGCTCCCTCTGCACTCTGCAGATGAAGCCATATCCCTGCACAAGCGATCATTCTCCATAGACCATGGTGAAGCCCGATATGATCTCCACCACCATTCTCCCTATCTGCAAATCCTCAGCCAAGGGATTGTAAATAACACTGTCACTTTCACAGATAAGATGCAGGAAATATGGAAAGGAGCGAAGGTAAAGAGAATCATATGGTCGGCAGTGATGCCATAGTGGGGGAAATCGCAGGAGGCGATAACGTACAGAATGAGCATATTTAACAGAAGGAATGTGTGCTACAGCGAGAAACTGGAGGGAAAAGGGGCAAGGCATAACACAACACAGTAGGGGATGAGGAGAGGATGCCTGATCAAGGTCAAACTGAAGAGGTAGTGAGGAGCACAAAGGTGCTGAATGGATGGGGCTGACTGTAAATGAACAGAGTGCATTTCATCAAACTCATACCACATATTGTGCCTCTAACTCTGATTCATTAGATAAGACTGAACAAACAGCCTTATTTCAACAGCAGCCCGGTCTAAGCTCATTTCTCAAAGATCACCCCTAATTTGGCCTAACAAGCCCCTAGGTAGCACAATAATGACAATAAGACCGCAGTGGGCAATTCTGCTGGCCGATCCAGGAGAAATGTGCCGTGCTGCTCCTGAGACAATATAATTAACTCTTAATGAACCACTTTCCCCGAACAATACCAACACACAGACACACTCACAAGCACACACACAATTCAATTTAGCCTAATCCATGCTTTATGGTAATGTATAGCTCATTAAAATGTTAGTTAAAAACTCATTAAAATTCACTTGAAGAAGTAATGGCTTCATTACAGTAATATGCTGAAAAGCAAAGAAAAAGACAAGTTAGGACAAGGAGAAGAAAGAGAGCAGAGAGCGACAGCTTTCTAATCACTTAATTGTGTCTAAAATGGAATACATTTGCATAATAAATAACGATGTGCTGTATCCTTATGTCTATCTTTTTCCATTCTCATAGCACGCTGTAATTAACAGCTACAATTACAAATGCATTTTGCCCAAAAATCATTTGGGTGGCCACTCCAGTTTTATTCTGTGGTCTTGTTTACGGTCATGAGTATGTTTTGGGGGGGCTTGGCAGATGCAGACAGTGCGCAGAAACTGGAGCTGGCTGATACTGGCGAACAATGTGCCCATGGGTCTTTGTGCCTGCTCTGATAAGGCGTGATGTTGTGCTGATGCTTGTGCTCAGTCCAGAATGGACACTTTAGAGCCGGAAGGGGGAGTACGACGTGAAGGAAGGAGAATAAGGGGAGGGGAGGAGGGGGTTGTAGATGAGAGTCGGATTGATTTCCTGCCAATTCCAGCACAGAGACAACACAGACAGAGGTAGTGAGGCATCATGATGGAGCAGGTGGGTCTGCTTCCTGCATCGGGGAGAGGAAGAGGGGAGAGGAAGTAAAGTGAGAAGAAGAGGAGATAAACAAGTGCACTCAGGCAAATGTCTCCTGTTAATGTCTTCTCTCTTAGTCTCCTATTGCATCAGTCCCATCTAAGCGTGATAGATAATACGGTATGGGAGCTGCCGGTGTAATGGTGAAATATTAAGAACTCAAAGTGTTAACTCAAAGTGTTCTCTGGGCCTCCTGACACAGGGAGACTCAGATAAACAAGTCATTTTGAATCACAATTGTGTAACGCATTGGAAAGCTGCTAAATGCTGCAGATTCTCATTGACTGGCTTTTACGTACATGTAATGCAATTCCAAGCAACTGGACGCAAATGCCATTCCTCAATCCCAAATGTATTATGTCCATCTGACCCTAGTGTTACAGGAATGAGACAAGTGAGTATTCTTTTTCATCCGTCATCTTGTTCTTCTACACCACCTCAAACAATGTCTTAATATCTCATTATTTCACATCCTCGCCACCACTACCTCTCACCTGCAGTGTAAATGTTAATATGTGCATCTCCACACACTGTTTCTTCATGTAATCATTATTCTGATTCATTATTATGATGTTTAAGTGTAATAGATGTGCTGTGGCACAACGTCACACGGATAATTCATGGATACACTACAGATTAGCTGGATGTACAAAAGTGTAGATGCTGTTTGTGTCTTCAGCATAATGGTGTGAGCTCTGCCCTCACGACATTGAGCTAGTGACCTTCCACATGGAAAGATAATCCGCAGGATGCTGCTCAACAGTGTCCAGGCTGGAATCCCTCAGAGGCCGCGTAAAACACACACACAGAAAAAGCTTAGTCTCTTATGTGGGGTGGCATACTTACACGGGCATCACGGGTGCACATGAAAACACTGCAGTCTGATTCTGCAGTCCACTGTGCGAATCTCCATATAATCTTTAATAGCTTCCCCCTCTTTTTCTTTATGCCAGCCTATTTGCTGCAGCTCCTTCCGTGTCCATTTTATTGTTTTGGTCTATAATTGGATTGGCAGTAACGGCGAGCAGAGAGCCGTTAGGAGCTTGTAAAAGGTGTCACTCTGCTATGGCAGCCCCGTTTTAATTAAGCTCTCGGCTGGAGTTGAGCAGCTTTTATCTTGCTTCAGTGTGATGAGCCCCAAGTGCAAGTGTGCTCCACGCTGTACTGCAGAACAGGCAGGAAGGGATGTGTTCACAGCAGCTGTAGATAGCCCAGTTTACTGTACTCAGCTTCTTTCCCCAGACACCAATATATATGCCTGGACCAAGAAGATACTGGGAGAAATAATCAAAATTAAGTGTGTTTGTGTGTGTACACCAACACTGTTTCTCCTTGTGCTCATTGTGACAGAGCCCCGCCCATCAGTGGTGTGCAGCCATGCGTATATTGGTGCAGATGAGGAGCCAGCCACACAACATGACGATATAAAATGGGCACATAGAATAAATCCAAATAAATGTACAACTGCTGTAAACTCTAAACTAATCTTACTTTGCTGCCTGTGTGTGTGTGTGTGTGTGTCTGTATGTGAGGCTGATGCTGTAGGCAGTGCTGTACGTGGCATAATGATTAGAGAGGTGTTCATCACAGTCCATGCCTGTTCCCCCCTCCTCAATCCTCCTAATGGCCTCCTCAGATCATCTTTCCTTCAATCAATACTGCCTGAAAGGAAGAATCCCACACCTTAGGACACTTTGTTCACCGCTGTATATCACAGGTGACACATGTTCCATACCAGGAATTATCCGCTGGTTCTGGATCAGAACCTTACAGAGGACTTTGAACCTGTTCTGGCATCCATCAAGTCTAAAGGTCTGGCCATGTTTCGAGGTGGGTGGCTTTGCAGGGGGATGATACAGTTGAGATTTGTGGGCAGAGGAAGGCTGTTGTCTGTCAGAGTGGCAAACAGAAAGCAGGCGGGGTGTTAAATCACATGCAGCCCTGATGCAGAGACATTTAAAGAGATTTATTGATCACTTTATAGATCTTAACTCTAAAGGAAGAGCAAAAATGTAACTGGATACGGGGATGACCTTTACAACAGCCTCACCCATGGATCAGGATTTCTTTTTTCTCCAAGTGTGTATACGTGGGGGCTGTTTATGATTGAGGGGGAAGAAGCAATACACCATTTAGTCAGAATGTGCATCTGAAAAATGCCCCCCTGTACAACCAGCACCATTATCATCCTTAAGATGGGCTATATACTTTATGTGCGTCTGCTGAGGTGTGATTGAATGCTGCACATAACATCTAAATACTGGGAATAAATTGTACCAGTGCTGTTGCCTGCTCAGCAAATCACTGCTACATTAGGCTCACCTAAGTACCACACACACAGATTACATGTTCAAGTGTCTGTGCTGCAGAGTCTGTCAGTACTGTATGTATGGAAAGCATTTGCCCAGCACACGGCAGGGCAATGCACCAACAGCTATAATAACAAACTGATCACTCTATACTGCACTGAAATAGCAGGAGTTACACTCATATGCACTCCATTAGCCCATACTGAGATAAATAAAATCCTAGGAGACAACAAACATGCACACACAACCCACATACAGAAGATTTACTGCATAGCACATTCGCATGTTTCAGCATTTACATGCTATCTTAAAGACTTCAGCATGTGTGCTGAAATGCTCTGATATTATCTAGCTTAGCAGAATGATTAAATGATTTATTGGAGCTATAGCTTCTCTGGCGCCATTCTGTGGAGGAGCTCTACATCTTGAGAGAATCTGCATGCCAGTCCGGTTGCTTATTTCACAATCCCACTCGTGTTAATTGCATTACAGAAGAGTAATTGTGTTAGTTCCATCTATAATCAGCTTACTGCCTCAGTGCAGCTGGATATACCTGTAAACCAGGCTTATGTAACCTGCGTGCTAATGAGGGGAATTTCATTCATTTCAGGGCATGGAGTAAAAACCCAGGATACACTCAGGTAATCTGGCCTGCTGGAACTGTCAGTGCGTATGTAATATCCCGATGTGTGTGTGCATTTGTGTGTGTGTCTATGTGTGAGTCAATCCATGCTCATATTATCATGCAAATGGAAAACAATCTGAAACACACCACTGGCTGCCATGCTCAGGATCAGCGCAAAGCACTGTGTCTAAACCATTCCTGGCGTGCCCCTCAGCCCACCCTTTATTTTTTTGAAACCTCTCGATTTCATTCTTCCTTGTTTATCCCACCACATCATAAATACTGCTTTAACAGGACTGATTCGTAATGTGCTTGTGCTACAAACTTGTCCAATACATTTATTTAGGCTGGAGATGTGAGGTTAATCATTTAGGCAAAGGAACAAAGTTAATGAAGCAACTTCTAATCCCAGGCTATTTGGAGTTCTGTCAACAGTATTGACTGCAGTGCGGATGGGATAAGATATCGTTGGAGGGCACCAATGACCTACATAGCAAGGACAAGACAGTGGCTCAACAGCAGCACAGCACAGTGATCCCACAGCTCTCCAGGGCACATATACTGCAGCAAAGAAGCAATGCTAAACACACTGTATGTGTGTTTGTACATGAAATGCGTGTATGTATGAATGTGTGTGTGTGTGTTTGTATGTGTGCAAAATGTCCACTTCCACCCACGCAGTGTCCTTTATCTTTACAGTCCCCAGCTTTGATATCCCCCAGCAGGAGATTTGCAACCAGCTATATGGTGCTATCAGCACTAGCTGCTGTGGAACACAATCAATACTGATTTCACCTGGCAATTAGCTAATAATTCAAGGAGCTAGAACTACTGAGCCAGAACTTCTAAAGATAGACGAAGGGAAGGGTGGAGAGGGTATAGCTGTTGCCAGGTCCACTGTGAATTAGACCCATGATTGTTTTATAGTGGAGCTGTGTGCCTGTGTTACGAACACAGGCAACATTAACGCTTAAAAGGACATTTGCTGATAACAGATGGGTATGCAGACACATAAGATGTAGACATGAACTGGTCATAGGGAATCTACAACTGAGGAAAGCTTTGTTTTTTTTAAGGGTTACCAATAATACTTTTCATAAATCGAGACAAATATAATTATCTTTTCAATATCAAATGACATAAATGTCTTCACCTTACACCTATGTAATTTGTTCTAGAATACGTAACACATTATTTGAGTCAAAAACTATGCCTATTATTGCAAAGGATAAAAACACAGACCACAAACGCTACTTATTTTATAGAACAGACTTTGTACAGTAAGCACAGCTTTTGAACCGTCCTAAAATCAGTTGAATTCTGAAGACAATTCCATCTAATGCTTGGATCAAAGGTGACCATCCTTGCCATTTGAGAGGGAAGGCACATGTCTTTCTTTGATTAATTCCAGGTCCTTGAAAGGTCACTGTGATACAATGACATTTGAAATCGTCATGTCTAACCCAAGAAAGCAGGACGCTGGGGAGCCATTATGGGGGACTGTAGTCGGGCTGCGCATTTAGTGTGGCTGCAGACACACACCACTTGAACTGCTTTTTTTGCCAGTGCTGGAATCCCTGATTGCATACAGTCACTGCACTCTCAGATCAGTGGGGGTGGTTGACACACATATCTATGATACATACACACACACTAATGCTATAAACCCCCTGTATGACTTAACGCAGAGACAACCAGACGCACTGTCCCCTGGGTAATGAAAGAGCATTGCAAGACTGTGGTTGCTGTAAAACCCAATTAGTGTGTGTGTGGTTTTATCAGTTCTCTCAGTTAGCTACACATACAGATAACAGCTTCCACAAGATTGTTTTGCCTGTCTGGTGGTCTGCCCCCTGCTGGACACACACAGCCAAACAGGTACATGCTGTATGTATGGGAGCTTCAATGACTGTGATCATGCCTTCTGGGTTAATGTGTTCTCCATAGGAGTATTAATCAAGATAAATGAGTATAAAACAACTGTGTGTCTGTTTTGGCAAATGCTAATTTATTACACTATACATATAAACACAGGCAATGCCTTCCCTAATAATCGTCAACTAACTACAGACCATAACCAGATGTTGTATGTATGTGTCTTTCAACAGACATGCATCATGTATTTAGATCTCAGGTGATGTAAGAGAACTGTATCCTTCTATGTTGCATGTAATACTGTAAAACAAAGAAAATGTTCTAGATCCAGTTTTGTCCCAGAGCTGGATCTCTTGCCTCACAATGATTGTAGCTGAAGAATAAAGACTTGTGTAATGTCTTCAAACACCTCGATCTCCCAGCAGAACAGTGGTGGCAACTGCAGCAGCCATGCTGTGCATGCCTCTGCTCCAACGCAGCAGTCAAAGGAGATACTTCTGTATGCATGTGCAGCATCACTCTGGGCTCTTTGATGGCACATATCACTGTCAAGATCCTGAGGCTCTCACCAAACATACTGTATGGCTGTAAAATAGTTTGAAAACACATAGGATAATGCATTTTGTCGCAGTGCACAAAGAGAAAGTGTTTGTGCAAGTTTGTGCTGCGTCTGCATTTCTGTAACTGTGCAAACCCTGATAAAAGTTAGATTAGTTCGCCAAATTAGCTAATCGTTTTCAAATGACATTAGCATTATTGAACACCAAATGTCATTTTAGTGACTTTTTTCCCAATATTATTGACTTTTCTGAAACTGGAGATGGCCTTGCTCAATAGGAGTCAAGCGCTAAGTAGCAATCCAGTCAAGAGACAGAAGAAAAAGCCAGAGACACAGAGGCAGACTGAAAAACAGAGTGAAGTGTTTTTTTCACCATCTTTCATTATTCAGCCTGAAGCCATGAATAACTGAATAACTGAATGCATGATAGCTGGGACGGAGGGCCATATTTTCATACAGCATGTCTGAATGTGGGGGAAGCAAAATAAGCCACAAGAAGCATCCTCCTCCTCCAAAGAGGTCTTTAAATGAAGAGCTAGGAGCTCCACTCATGCATGACTGCTGCCTCTGCGTCCATTTCAGCATGGACCTCTGCACACCCACGCCCTGTTACTGGATGTGCTAGAAAAAATAAATAATGATGCTTATTATGTCTACTACTTTTAAGGAGTGTATAACATTCATCAGCCATTGAAGATGGTTGGGTCAATATTAGGAAAGAGGCCAACATGGTCAGTCCCTCCTCCAGTCCTTCCTTTAAAAATAAGCCCACACAACACAAAGCTCATGGTCCTGAATTAAATATGAGGGCAGAAGGGGAGAGGCGGAGAAAAAGGAGGTAGATAAGAGGAGATGGGGCAAAGGGGCCTCTGTTTAAATAGCAGAAAGGTGACATGTGAGCATTCTACCGAAAGAAGGGACCCCTGACCTCACCATGCCACAGTGACAACCAGCACTTAGCATTCTCCACAGGACTCTGATCTCACCAGGTAATTGTTGCATGTTTTACATCAACATGACCCTGCTGCAACGTGCTACTGACGAACACCCTGAAACAAACAACGCATGGGTGTTTGCTTGGTCACATTATAGTGCAAACAACCTTGCCCAGCTACAAACCTATCATTAACACGGATAATTCATGGCCACTCTTCTCTAGAGCACTTACATGATTGAAGTCGATCAACTCATTTGAGATGGAGAAAAAAAAAAAACAGTTTAAAATGGCTTTTTTCCAATTCATCTGCTGATTACCATAATCACTTCATGGCTGACAATACTTTGTAAATGTGTGTGCTATTAATTCCCGCAATTATGGGAGCTAAATGCAAATGGGCTTCCAGTGTGGACGACAGACCCCTCGATATTAGCTGATAAATCACAAACAAACCCAATCTTACGTTTGACACTGTCGAGTGACCCCTCCCACAAGCTCTATCTATGATTTTTCTCAAGAAATAGAGAAAAACTTTGATCTTGTTTCTTCTCTATAGAAGGTTTATAGGGGTCATTTCACTGTGAAAATGTGTTCTTTCTGAATTCACAGTGAATGCCTTCTTGAAATGTAATGGATTCTCAACACCACTCAAGAGTCTGCTGTAGACGGTGCATCAAGCTGTAGATCCCATGAGCCCTTACTGTCAGAGCAGCACATTCCGCCTTCATTAATAGCAGCCACTCATGTCTGACTTAAATGAACGTACATGCTATCAATTAGTTGGGGTAAGGCCAGACATAGTGTACTCAAGGGGGGAAAGAAGGCATCCTGGGAAGATGCTGGACAGCGAAGACGGATGATAGTGCTTCTCAACCATCATTACACCTTTCTTTCTATTTTCTGCTTTATTTTTACCTAATTATCTAAATCTATCCACCTGTTTGACAGCAGATTCTCTTACCTTCATATTGATGGAATGCATTCCTCTTTTCCCGTCAGGCGGCCTTACTTTAAATCCATTAAAACCAAGTCAAGAAGCGGGCAGCTGCTTACCATTATAGAGAAGCAGTATGCGGGACAAAATGTCCACACACTGCATGGGTCTTCTAATCTGCACAAGTGTTTGTTTTCCTGCATCAATATGGTAGAGGTCAAGAGTAGCAGGTTCATTCGTATAGGCACATGCATGCATAATCATGCAGGCATACACAAATGAACAACCATCTCCCCCTTTAAAGCCATACTGAATTATTTTCGACATAACCCTCGAATCTTTCACTTATTATTCAAGCGTCCATCCATCTTTCCGTCGACCCCTTTTCCTTGATGAGTTAATTTCTCTCCTATTGCCCGTTGTCTGTGTGACCCTGACGACCCAGGAGAATCTCCTAACAGGCTCCTCTTGCCCATCAGGATTGATCGGTCCACAGCACCCTGTCAGGCGCGATCAATACATCATTCCTTCAGTAACGAGGCCTGCTCGCTTGCCGCCTCTTCCTTCCCTGCATCGCTTTGCTTCCATTTTATTATTATTTTCTCACAGCCGATCGATACAGGCAAACAGGCTCACTGTAAACCACACCACAATTAGAGCGGTGTCTAATCTTCTTGTTGACTCCATCTCCTTCACAACAGCCAGCGAATAAAACACAAATGATAATGAAATCTAATGGGATTCTGTGGAATTAAATCACTTAAACAATGAAGAGAGCCAAGCCACATCCGGATAGAGGTATATACCAGTCAATATCTTACATGCACATTTGCCTAACAAGGCGAAAGACCACCATCTATGCATGGTGGTGCATCATTTGGCCCAGAGGCTTTCAACACCTAAAGGTGAACATTTGAAATGCTAAGAGATCAACAAAACTATAATCAAATAGTTAGCAACAAGAAGGAACTCATCCGTATGCACCATCGCACATCAGAGAAAGTGATGACACACTTGAGTGGACACAGTTAGAACTGTAGATCCATTGTCCTCCCATTAAGTAAATCTCTGCAGAACTAAATGTCTAATATTGAGCGCAGAAAATGACATGCTCTGTGGTAAGATAATTTAATCATGAACTTTGGCCTTAATTAGGCTCATTTTGTTAGGGGAAGCACTAATGACATGCTTAATGTGGAGATGTCAGCGTTTTTCCCCCTAAGAAGTCAAATGACATCATATTTCATCTTTCTCTTTCTTTCATGCAGGAGTTTCCAAAATGAAGGTTCAAACTGTCAGTGACTATGACGGAACAGATTTCTGCAATGTCATCAAATTAGCAGCTGGTTTACGAAGAGACCTAAAATAGACATGGAGCTAATTTGTTCATTGAATTATATATTTAACACGCCTGTGTAGTTTGGCCTGTGTTTGAGGGTAGGCCTGTCTGAGAGCAGCACTGGTGATGTGAGGAAAGCTGTCTGCTCGGTGCATGCGGTGTACAGGGCAGCAGTGTGGAACTGCAGGAGTAATTAGCGAATCGGGCCCCCAGCTCCCTGTGAAGTCCAGCCTTTGAAGGAAGGAGCTCCGACCGATCAGTGGCCCCTCTGATGTATGTTTGTGAATATTTCAAGGGGGTGAGAGCTGCTAACGAGGCCTCATCTATTACCATTTGAGATGTAATTAGCGTTGTTGGAGGAATGGAGCCGGGCCAAGCCAGAGTGGCTCAATCTGGGCCCTGGTTGCCTTGGGTCCCACAGGGCAGCAACAGCAGGAGGATGAAGTGAGTGAGGGGAAGGACACTCCCTGGAGAGAAGACAGGGCCTCAGCAGCACTGACACATAGGCCAACCAGACACATAGCCACCATACAGGAGCACTGGGGTGCATCAGGGCTGGCAGAACCAAGCGCTTTTTTGGAAAAGAAGGGGGCCTCTAAAACAAAACATATGCACATGTTTCCCAGCCCTAATTCATCTGTTGAAGTTTCTGTCATGTGGTCAAAGTTTCTGCTTTTTGAAAGGCAAACAAACAATATCATCCCATACATAATAATAATTATTAAAATCCAAGTGATTAATAAGCTTTCGAGGGAGTCAATTTAGTTAAACTCATTATATCTATGATCATTTTGATTCCAAGGCAACAATGGATTCTGACACACCCCAGAGGGATGTTCAGGTAACAGTCTTTTTCATACTCTCTATTTTTGTCAACACACATCCAGTACTTCCACGTCTGGTTTGTGCTATTCACAGCAGAAATGTACTATAGCCTCCTACACGGTTAATGACCTTCTAAGTTTGTGTGCACTGTGGCAAAATGTGAACTCTGAAGTAACAGATTAGCAGATATTCTAAGTGGCGTCCACTCTTTGCCCTTAAAGGTTACAGTGGAGTGAGGTGAGGTGTGAGTCTTGCTCTGTTAGCTGCTTAAGTCAACCTTTAACCCCTCAGGGTTCAGTTGTCTAAGCCCATGGGTGTATGGAAGGGCGATAGAGGTCATGACTGTTTACATCGGACATCAACAGTGATTTAAGGGAAGGTGATAAGCCATTAGTCTTCATCAGGACTCTACTCACACGCCACCAACATACTTTACACTGGAGGTAATATCATGCTAAACACATCTCTTTGTTGTCAAGCCTTCTGTCTAAACAAATAACTCTGAGATGACTCACTGACAGCTGGTGAAAACCTAAGACACCCAAACATGGACCATGCAGAGTGCAGTCACCTCTCTGGAGAGGGGGGGTGTGACTGGAGTGGGACGCGGTGAGGACACTGAGTAAAGACAGTCATCTGTGTCAGGCTAAGACATTTTTTTGTCGCTCTCCCTCATCCTCCCTCAAACCACTAAGGTTGTTGAACTAGGGCAAGAGGCAGGGCTGCTTGTATCAGTATGCAGCATGGACAATTGGACATGTTGAATCAATGGAGCCTGGAAGACTTTCCGAAATCTCTGTTGCAGACCCACTATTAATGAGCAGGAACCAGGGCCTGTCTGCTACCCTTGTGGCCATGCGCTAAATTACGAGCTGTGAATCAACACAGCATTTATGGGCAACAGCTAATTAAAATGTGGTTAAATCTGTGAGGACAGGCATACTTCGTATAAACAAGAGGATCATAGGGTCGGCTGAGAATGGGACCTGAGGAATCCAATAGATAGACCAAAATATAGCATATAAGGAATAGTGGTTTCCTCCTTTTCTCAGTGGATACATATTTGGTCTGTGATTGAGTGGATCGATGGTATACTTGTATAAACGCCAGGACAAGCACCTGGCTAGGCACTTATTCTCAGCAAAGCACTTAAACACAGTGAAAAAAGCCACATTTAAAGAGAGAAAAAAGAGACAGGATAATATTGTGCTAGACCATATAAATGAGAGACACGGTAACATAATAAATAGGCCAACAAACAGTAAAGCTGAAGGGAAAAAGGCTTTTACGCAAACATTTAAGCACAGCGGCGGGAGATGCCGCAGGGTGACCTGTAATGGGAGAGAGGGGGAAGCGGAGGAGTGGTAAAAGCCTGATAAAATAAAAGACTGTAACCTCACTCCACTTAGCCTTCAGACAAAGAGATGCTTTAGGGTGTGCATGAGCAATATCACCAAAAAGTCACAAACATGATGTGCAAATATGTGTAGTATATTAGATGTGTAGAACATGAGAAGTGTTTTGGAATCCCTAAAATGAGAGCATGAAGATGATCAATACAGTAATTACAATACCTTCTAATCACCAGCTTGAGAATAGAGGTTGGTCTTGAGATTAACCTTTGAATTAATGTGCAAGCCTGTGCATGCATAATTACAACTCTGAGACCTTAGGAGGTGGCAATAAAATATTTTTGGCAAAGACAGATGTATAATCTAAATATTTTTGCTAAAGTAATTGCAAAACCAAAATCAGGGAGTCTATTATATGGGTGATTTGTCCCTTAAATATTGCACATACCGTATGTGGATGGAGTCTGCCCCTTTCAACAGAAAACTGTCTGACTAAGACTAAATCCAAAAAGTAATTGTATCTCAGTAACAAAAGGTATTGTCCGTGCTGTGTCCTTGAATCGAATGGATTGGATTAATGGACTGGCTATTTTTGAGTTGGTGTCAAATAGAGGCGTCTAGTTCAAATAAAGAGCCACTGCTTGCTTGATGTAATGGGTGTATGATGTAGAGTATGGTCTCAGGCTATGGCCTTGCCATACCTTTTTGATGGAGAGTATGGCTGTTTGTAGGTCATTGTGCTTTTGACAGAATGTCAGTGTGTGTCAAACTTTAAATGCTTCAAAAGAGGCCTCCACTAAAAGTGCCTTGGGACCAGACCGCTCACCCTTCCTCCATCTCAGCATTGACAGTCCACCACTGAGGGACAGACAGTCTAATTTCACTGCTGGCTGACGTCCATTCAACTAGAGTGATGAAGGAGCATGCCCTCACACCCATGTACACACACACATGTATACAGACATGGTCAGAAATACACACCACAGTGCACAAACACACACAGAAAATGATACTAAAACAGTAAACTCAAAGCAAGGTTGGCCGTGCTGACAGGCCCATTAACTGGCCTCCGCCTGCCATTTCAGTCCTGTTTCACACCCTCCAATTCCAGGGAAATATACTGCTTTACAGTACGCTCTGGTGCACCATGGCCCCTCCAAAACCATCGCTATCCAGTGTGCTGTCCACTGTCTGCAACCCCTTCCCCCTCTTTATCATCATGCTGAAAACAAAACTGCTTTAACGTAATAGGTTGCCATTGCATCTGCCATCAGGTGCTTCTCAAGCTAAGGGTTGATGAGAATATGCATGGACCTCTCAGGGAAAGTTAGTGGCAGTGAGTGAGACATGGTCAGAGATAGGGGGCCCCTCTGGGGCCAGGGGGGCCTACACTGTGATAGACCCTGATGAAGACAAATGGACAGGACCAATATGGCCTCCATGCGGCAAGGTATCATCTACAGGAAAAGGGGGGTTTGGGATGGCTGGTTGGATGACGGACACACAGCCTAATTGGTGACCTGCAGGGTTAGAGGGGGGGTGAGGAGGCCTCTGCACTGACTGACTGGCAAGAGTGTCAATCCAGCCCAAGCAGGGGTTAGAGATCAAGTGATCTGCAGGGAAGAGTTGAAGCGACAGGGAATCTGTCTTTGACATAACCTGTTTGCTACTCTGAGATAGAGGGAACGATGTGGAATTTTACAATTCCACATCCCAAAATACAACAGAAACCATGTGATAAGTGAAGACACAAAACATAGCTTTGTAGGAAAAACATACTATAAACACTTCTGAAAAGTATTAAAGACTTGTGTTTGGAAGGGGAGTATCAAGTGATGATGATACAAGAGAGGACACTTCTTTGTTTGTGTGTGGTCTGTCTGCTCGGTTCAGCAGTGAATAATATATATTGCAAGTGAAACAGGAAAAAAATTATCTCTTGTTGAACACTAATCCGAGTCAGGGTTTGAACATTGCCCTGTGTGTTCAGTTCTTTTGTAGCAGCTGGAGGGAAATCGATCACACGCCTGAATTAATACTTAATCATAGCACCCCAAATGCTCTTAGCAGAGGCCTGTGTCCACTGCTGAGCAAACATGGGCGGCACAAAGGAAGAGGTTATGGTATTGGCTAAAGGCTCAACAAAATGTTTTACAGAATAGACTATGTCTTCTTTACTGTCAACATCAACCAATACATAGACACACATTAATATACATGAATAAACATAATGAACGCAAAAATAGGTCACTTTCACCACCAGTGGCTGTCAGCATCACATGCATTAACTGTACAGTGCATAGAGCTGGCTGAACAGGAATGGTCCAAACTAACTGCATTTGCCAGTGTGCTGACCAGACCATTTCATCTCCTTGTCAGACAAAGCCCATCTCCTTCCAAGATAATCATGTAGCTAGCCTTGGCGTATTATTATTTGCTGAGAAGCTCAACCTTAATTGACAGCACAAAGACTGACAATAATCCTGTGGAGAGGAATGTCAACATGTTTCCCCGTAGTACAATATTTAAGTGACACTACAAAAGAGGATGTGAACATGAATGGCCCCAGTGTCCAGGCTGCCACTGGAGAGCTTCTTCCTTTACTCTATTCAGACACATAACTGGAGCGCCACTCACTGTGTATTGGGGGGGGGGGGGGCTTTCACCAGTGACTGACATGGCTAATCGCACTGGCCTCTGATTGGAGATGTAAGAGACAGAGATAGCCATTAAGTGAATCCATGTAAGAAATGGTTTAAAACCCTGTTATTTGCTACCAAGGAAACAGAAGGAAACCCTTTTATTGTTGTGTCTCACTATAGATAAAAAGTACTAATGGTTGGTCAAGGGCTGTCCATGTCAATAGATGAATATTTTTCAAATAGAAAAACAGCTGTGCTTTTAGAAAGCTAATGCAAAAGTAAAAAAGTCCCAAATAAAAAAGGAAATATTCTATTTTTAACCCATTGACATTTCTTCTAATCACACAGTCAACATGTTATCTTTTAAAACACTCCAAACTGAACGTGCCATTTTTCTTTGATAACAAATGTTCAAATGTCTCTAAATTAAGACAAATTAAGATTGATTCATTTAGTGTTGAGCAACTAAACTTCCGCATGATATTGATATTATAACTGACTATGTACTAAGAATGATATAATATGCAGAAAAGACATGGAGGGCTCTGAAAGGCTGCACCGTGCTCCAGGAGGAGATTTAACGTAGTACCGTGCTTGCAGAGAAAACAAAGAAAACAAAAGGAAAGAAATGAGACGGACAACAAACCCATGTGAATCAAAAAGGCTTTCGGGGCTTTATCTGGCGGCACCATGTGGGAATGATAATGACCATCTTGGATCCAAAAGGACAACCATTCATCTTAACCCTGGACCGCCTGGCAAAACTCATAATCCCCCTCACACTGACGACCCACCACTAGACAGACAGCGGGGGAGAAATGGCAATTTGAGGAAGGGGATAAGACAAAGCAAAACCCATTCCTCCCCATTCCCTTTAGACTCAGCGTGATTATTTAACATTCCCTGGAATACTCTCCATCTGCTAGCTGCCATTAATTCCTTCTTATACCAGATCTTCACCTTTACACCCATGAGATTATGTTACTCTCTATGCCCCCTCCCTTTCTACACCCTCCCTCTCTTTACTGGTCCCTCCATCTGACTAATACCTTTTCCCAAGTGATGATTCATTTTATTCAGTCTTTCTTTTATTCCGTTGATCTGAAGCCTCACTAGCATCAACTGCTGTTTTCTCTTTTAACGTCCTCTATCCATCATAGCTGGAAGCAATGTCTCTCCCCCCCCCATACTCCAACTGTCCACCTCTCCAATCCAGCTTTTCCCCTCCTTCCTCCCTAGAACCAGCCTTCAGATTGAACGATGGTGAAGGTTAGATGGCTCAATTTCCACCCCTCCCGACTCCTGACCCCGTCCCCACTTGCCCCTGGTGACATTACTAAATACTGCTGTCTCCGGGGGAGGTAATAGTCCCTCCATGTATTTTGAAACAACTGACGCTCCCTTGTTTGGCTCTTTCAGTTTGAAACCTCTCCACGTCTTTGTGTTTGAACATGCGACAAGCTTTTCTTCTGTCTTTTTCTGTACGTGCCACTTTTATTTGGTAAGTGTCAACATCCTAAAGCCTATTAAAGACATTCAGCCAATGCATCCTTTCCTAAGTACACTATATCCTCTCATTTAATCCCTAACAAGTTGTGTGATAACATTGGAAAATATGTATTGAATAGTTGCTACTATTAATGTTGAGTTTGTGTTTTTCTGAGATGACTTTCAGCCCCCAGGGTCACTGTTGAGTCAACCTCAGGTTTGTCCATCAAGAACACAGCAATTAGCTACAAATGTCTCAAGTCAAGACCAAACTTACACCAATATTGTCAGTGTGTCACTAAGAGAACAGTTGTAAGAAATACAAAATGTTACAACCACAAGAGAGAAGAAACAAGCATGGCAAGAGTGAATGATGGTTCTAAATAAAAAATCAGTACAGCCACAGAGAACAAAATGAAGACTGAAACAGTCTTAACTGCGTGGTAAATCAGATTAAGCGCCAGAGCGAGGATGGCAAGCAAGGCTAAGTGACTGAGTAAGTGAATAAATAAAGAGGAGAAGATTGTGGTGGCCGCCTGCCACAGCACCGCGTTATTCGAGCATCCCCGTGTGTACACAAGCCAGGTTGCTACGGGCTGAGTTTTCACACACAGTGCAATTACTCTGGCTGCGTTCTGTGTCGGTGAGCTAATTACACCTCGGCGTGCTCAGGACTGGTAGACGAGAGTATGAGGTGAGTCACTGGGTATGGAGATGGAGGTGATAGCCTTTTGTTTTTCACCTGAAGCCATCTCACGCAAAGGGAAGTAGTTCCCTGTTAACACCACAGACTGTAATGAGAAATTCACCTCTCTTCTATGCTTCCAAAGGCCCGCCTAGCCCCATCCTGTGCCACCAGAAACACCCAGCTGTCCGCTCTCTGCCCCCATGCTAATCCGGGGCCCACCGACTCTACTCCCACCCCCGCTGGAGTAACCCAATAACGCTGTGTGTACTTAAACAGCAGTGTTGGCAGGCTTCCTCCCTTCCCGATCTCCACTCCCTGCCAACAAACACACAGAGCTCTCTTTCAACAGTCCTCCACCAAACTCAACTCCTTCTGAGAGTCGCTGTTAAAACAAACACTGCCCACGTTGCAGCTGATGTTTCTTTAAAAAGAACAAGAAAAGAAGGAAAATAAGAACTGATTGCCCTTCTCTTCAGGCATTATTAGGCAATATGTTATAATTAATTGAATTGTGGTCTTGTTGGTACATGAGGGTTCTTGGCTGTGGAGCTTTTTTCATTAGCGTTGCAGATTCTGGCCTTGACCTAATGAACAATAATAACACTCGCTGACTGAAATGTGTTATGGAGATGAAACCTGATGGCCTCTGCTGGTAATTGGCCTCCCTTCCACTCATTAAGGGAGGAAAGCAATAGAAAGCAATAACACTCGCAAAGTGCCATCAGTAGAGGAATGTGGCACTTTCTTTTTGACAATTCATCAAGAGTGAAGCTCTGCCTATTAGCTGAATGAGAGCCCAGGGCCAAATAAACATCTCCCACTCTGCACCGACTGTTTGATGGGTAAACAGTCTTTGATGTGTCCGCTGCTCCGACAGTCTATGTAGACATGACCATCGGGGCAAAGATAAGACCATGGGATAACTTCTAGTGTGGTTAACTATTACAGAAATATGGCAATTCAAGGTCTGCGGTGTTTGTTTGGACTACTTTGCTGAATCCACTTTATGTGTTCTCCTAATCCTGCAGGTTAAACTTCGCAAACAAAACGTGGAAGTGAGTAAAGTCAGTAAGAAGATCAGGTTAAATCCTTGGGTCGGGGCCTGATTGCATTTCCATTTCAGTAAGAGAGAATACAATCCTGTCTGTGTGTAGAAGTCTGTTTCATGAACAGCAGGATTTTCTGCCAAGTTCTGCACATAGGGACTTTCAGCTCCATTCATCTAACAATTTCTCTCAACAGCGCTGCTCATCGTAATTTGTTTTCTGAGCAATTGACATGGGGGAGCTGTCTCGCACCAGAATATTCAAATAAACAATTACCTCTGACTGGCTCTGGCAACAATGTCAGGAATGTTACTGCCCGCCTTGTGTGCTTCAGCTTGCCACCTCACTAAGCCTGTGGCTTCAAGCAGCAAAGGGAGAGGACGTAAGCCAAGAGTGACACACAAGTCATCCTCAGGTCTCATTCTGCCACAGTCTTCTGTCTGGTCTTGACAGGGTTTGCAAGCAGGCGGTTCAGAGTTCCACCGCTGCTTGGCTGGGGAGATAAACCCTGTCTAAATCCCACACCCTCTCCTGCCTTCTCTATCCGTCGACTTTTGAGAGGGATGAGAAATCCAAGCTATAGGAAACACAGGCGATGTTAGCTAGGGAATTCAAAACTACTTTGAAAAGTGTTCAGGTTTTATTCCAATAGTAGAATCTGGTGTCTATTGGCAGAGCTGAAACCTGTATATTGTTGAGATGCCTTATATCCTCTGAGAAGGCTCTTCCAAGCATCACTGAGAATCAAGAGTCCATTCCAAATACTGACACTTAATCTGTCTTTGGCCTACTTCTGTGTGCTGCACAGCCAAAATGCATGATCGTTAATATACAAATGGACATATTCACATTAAGACTAATATATGTTTGCAAATAAATATACAAGGCAGAACTGGATAATATGGAATGATTGCATTGATAACAATATATAGGCTTAGATGGATAGTTGGTGAATCACTCATTTCATCCCAGAATGCACAGAATCACAAATATTCCAATGAGGGGTAATTATTTTAATGAGAATACCTGATGTTTCTTTTAGGTGTGTATATCTACCAGGCAAAAGAAAGGCTGTATGAGAAGCTATTTAAAGTTTGATTTCCCATAAATTGCATATTATTTGCAGTAAAAGCCTCTCGCCTAATTCTACATTCAAACGCTTAATGCTACAATTCCACCCAAATACACACATCCACAGTAACAAACAAAGCAGAGTGACAGCTGAGAGAATCCCTGCTGGCAGACTCAGTGAGCCTTACTGAGAGAGAGTCACAGAAAAAGAGGAGATGGCCATAAAAGATGTTCTTAAGACATCCTCTTCTGCCTCTAATAATCACAACAAAGCAGATGAAACATGCCATGTTTATGGATGGCCATTTCCTCTCTCTTTTTTCTCACTTACTCTGGTTATGTCATCAAGTGCCTCTGGGGAGAAGTAAAGAGAGGAAAGACTACAAAAAACCCTTTAAAATGGTGCACGGCTACAGACAAAGAATATTGTTTGGTTTGGTTTAGTATCCTGCTGAGTGAATGACTGCATATTTTGGATAATTTCCACTGTAGGTTATACTCAATGTTTAGGGTAGACAAACATTCTTAAGACTGACACTGATTCAGGGTTGTGTTCAAACACACCTAGGTGAGCTGTCACTGTGGTTTGAACTTTGCAAAATGTTTCCTGACTCATAAAGTACCTCACTGCTGCTTTCTTATCAGTAAACTGCCAGCCTTCAATCTGTGCTGTATTGAGACACTTCATATATTCTCCACTGCTGCCTGACAAGAACCACCTGCTCTGGAAAATCGGCTTAGTTGAGGTTTTGCACGATTCGCGTGGTATTAATAATAACATTTTTTGAATGTAAATCATTAAATCAGCAGGACTGCAACAGAGACAAATAGCTCTCCATATGGAGGCACATGTTTTAATGTCTCCAAAACTCTACACCCTCATAGTTTGTTTTTTTCATCTGCTCTCACAGTCTCTCCCTCTCGGATACA
The DNA here is from genome assembly GCF_902827165.1 of Trematomus bernacchii. NCBI lineage: Eukaryota > Metazoa > Chordata > Actinopteri > Perciformes > Nototheniidae > Trematomus > Trematomus bernacchii. Next base: position 8,369,723 of record NW_022987851.1, on the reverse strand, counting down.
GAAGGTCATCGGAACAAAGGGGGCCCTCACTGGCTGCTATCTGTCTGTGGTCCAACAAGATGGAGTCTGTCTGGATCACCTCCCTTTTCCCCTGACAGTAACCCTAGGGAGATAACACCAAGATGGGAGGAATGTTGTTTGCTGGACAGGAATGAAGACATAGCGGCGGTGTGAGGAGTGTGATGCTCAACATGTGGACCAGACAGACCAAACGAATGGCTGTGAATGTGAGTGTAAGTCAAATGTGAGGTGGAAAACAGCCAGGCAACGAGCAGTACATTAAGGGGAAACACATTATGTGGAGTTTGCCCAATCGAGTCCAATAGAGTAGAGGAACTCCATCCTCTGTGGGAGTGATGTATGTTTTATGGCTATAGAGGGGCTGGTGACCCTGCCCTTGGCCTCTTTGGGACCACAGACATGGGCTGAACCAGCTGTGGAGGGTGGGAGGACGACTGTAGATGGAAGTTTAACAGCCCTCCCAAGGCCTGTATACCTCCAACCCCCTGATGGAGTTACATGTACGTAGTGCGGGGCCTCCTTTACATCTCCGCACAGGGTCTCGCTGGGGCTCATCAAACTCTTCAGCTGCTCCTCACTCAGGGAGTCCATCTGGTGCCAAGCAACCCGGAGGAAGGAACTGGGATAAGAAGGCAACTGTGGCAACACTAGCAACTTGCTGCGGTGCCCTCCCACACATACACACATTTGTACAAGTGCACCGTTCCAGATAACCTCACTGCACATCCGCTCCAATTTCTCCTGTGCGGTTTTAATTTAAGCCAATTAAGCAGATTTTATTTTCTCTTCAGCGTCCCGCTCCCACTGCACTCACCATGATCCCAGCTGGGCTTAAACACACACAGACGGGTCCTCAGAACAAATATGAACTGCTCAGCCTGAGAGGATTGGGTAGGATCCTTGTTTAAGTGAGTCATTTGGAGGGGAATGAGAACATATGTTGAAAATCCTGTTAAAGGCATTAGTTGTTAACCTAGTGATGGCTCTACTTAGCCGTTTGCTAGCTGTCATAATCTCGGGGGCCCCAATCAACCACTTCATCGTTTTTTTGTAGGTTCTGTCTGTGTTGCACAGAAACACGTCTGCTTGAGAGGTGTGTTGTGCTTGAGAGGTGTGTTGATGTTTCACTTACCTATATAATGCATGGTTGTTGTTGAAGAGGATACAGCAGAATACAGGAAGGAGTGTCAGGAGCAGACATGGAAAAAACAAAAAACAAACAATTGGTTAGTTAGAAGCAAACAGAAAGCAAAAGCAATCTTCAGAAAGAGAGAAAGCAAAGTGAGCCTTGCATTTCATGAAGGTCTGAGAGGAACCAACCATGACCTGGGGTTACTGTAAGAACCTGGTCTGAGACCACTATCATATTCCCTACCCCACGTACAAATGCCCTCAGCCTCCCCCCTCGCCCCTGCATCCCTCCCTCCTCCCAGCTTTCAATCTGACATCTGCTAATCCCTAGACCTCTGACCCCAGGAAATGCACTCTCTCAACCTTGACCATTTTATTTCTCTTTCCCCTCTTTATGCCTGGCGGAGCACCATTATCCATTATCATTGCATTGTCTGGGGCCAAGAAAAACAATTTAAATTCCCGTGAACTGACATCCACTTGCAGGCTAAAGGCAATGTGGGTATAGAATGGTATGTGGGGCTAAAAGGTAGTGTGTGTGTGTGTGTGTGTGTGTGTGTGTGTGTGTGTGTGTGTGTGTGTGTGTGTGTGTGTGTGTGTGTGTGTGTGTGTGTGTGTGTGTGTGTGTGTGTGTGTGTGTGTGTGATAAGATTGTTTACTATGTAAGTTTTACAAAAACGGAATAAGTATAGTGCCTGTAGCATACCAGAAATGTATTACATACGTTATGGTTGTCGATGATATCTTCTTTATTTCCAGCTTAGTAAAAAACTGATTTAAATCAAATGTATTCACTAGAGATTATCATATGAACATTTCAAGTTAGCTTTCATCCCGCTGTGTGCTAATAGCACGCAATATTTGGTGAAACACCTGATAAGAGCAAAATTCCTGCATATATCTTACTTGTCCTGTGATTCACCAATCAACATGTGGGTTCTCTACCACATGTTCACTCATATTTAACACACAATTGAAACACCGAATCAAAATAAAAGGAAAGGGCAAGAGGGATTTGCGTTAATAACCGTAAAATATCCCACAAAATCATTAAGGACATTGTTTTGCATTAACACAACTAGTCGATTGAAAACAAGCTTTACAGCATTCGGCATCACCACATCCTCCCCTCCATCGATCCTCCCCCACCAAGGCCTAATCTGAGAAGATCAGAGGAACATCAGGATGCTCCTGTTGTTGAAATGCTGTTGATCTGGAGGTGTTGGCACCCACCCAACTGTGTGGACTCTGACCGCGGGGCAAAGAGGCCCTCACACGCCCCACTGTTTCCACCCGCCCGAGGATCATGGCACCACATGGCACACTCCCACATTTATTATTCATCTACTCCATTACCCCTGAACAGATTTATACCTTCACACTGCAGCCTGATGCTGTTACTATATGGGCATCATGTTGCACAAAGAGGGGTAACAAAGATGAAAAGGGAGAAGCACCACCACAATCTCATTTCATGCATCTTCTCTATCTTAAAGCACAGCTGTGGACTCAAGTTGAGTGCTGCAGGGAAGTGGATTTGTGTGAAACTGCCAAGAGGACACTGGCCTCATCGTTCTTAGGTCAGCATGCTAAGCACTAAGAGAAGCTTGGTCATTACTAAGTAAGGACATCCAATCAATTCCAATAGCCCCCAGGGTAGTCCCCATCCCAGGACCCCATGCAAGTGCTGTCTCTCTGCCTCACAACGGCTGGAAGCAGGCAGCTTACGCGTTGGGCTGAGCCCTGTTAATTGCTTGAGATAGGACCGTGTGTGGTTTGTGGAAGAGTTTTTAAGGGTTAGTGTTTGTGGTTACAGAGATATTCTCTGGCCCATAAACTAGAGATTAGCCTCACTATGGGATGGTATACAGAACAACTTTCCTGTGGGACTAAGAAGATATGAGCCTTCCATTAGCACAGTAGGGACAGCAGAGGATTTAGAGTCTCTGTTACTTATGTGCTGTGCTGTGTGTGTGTGCTGTGTGTGTGTGTGTGTGTGTGTGTGTGTGTGTGTGTGTGTGTGTGTGTGTGTGTGTGTGTGTGTGTGTGTGTGTGTGTGTGTGTGTGTGTGTGTGTGTGTGTGTGTGTGTGTGTGAGAATATTAAGGGACATAAGTGGACCACATGCTGGACAACTGGTCATTACTACACTGCCAAGTGGTACGTACTTTTCTTCACTGGTGCCCTTTCCTTTCATTACAGTCCTTAAAAATATCTGTTACACACTTTTCTTTTCCATATTTATCGTAACAAGTACCTTAGGGACCTACTGCCAACCCTCTTTGCTGAGAGAGCAGAATTAGAACAGAATAAGAAAATTACAGACTTCAAAAGAAACACAAAGCCAATTTTTATAATTACATTTATGTTTCAATCTTGATTATTTTCCCCCTTTTCTCATAAACCAACGAACTGCGGTGTGCATGTTTATTTTGGACACAGTCATAATAATTCAATTCGAGCAAAAGCCCAGCCCCATAATGACTTCCCTTTTACTTGCTGTTATTTCTGTGCTGCTGGGTTGTGCCAGGACACTACAAGGCCGCTGTGACCACAGAGGAGGGACTCTGGTCTGGTTGGGGTTTTGGACAGAGCCCCGGGTCCCATGATGGAAGTCCATTTTAAATTCAGCCTTTCTTTCCTCCTTTCCATCCTTCATTTCACTTGCGCAACAAAAAAGCCTCACTGTGGAGTGGAGAGACTTGTGGAGACTAAGCCACATTGTCCTTCAAACTAACAGTATCATTTTCACTACGTAGAAACATGCCATAAAGCACACATGTCTTCTTATATGTGTATCTGCTGGGCACATCTGCTACTCTGCTGATCATTAGTTTCACAGTTGAAATAGCCTGCATGTGCTAAAATAAGCAAAGGCCATCTCTAAATGATCAAAGCCTTTCTTCTGTGGTTAAACAAAGCAAACATTTAACAGGAGACCACAGAAAGACATCAACGGGATGTTTATCCTTAAGTAAAAGACCAAGAGAGAGAGAGGCCGGCAGACAGGGTACAAAGAGCAGCTTGGAATGAAAAAATATACACTTTTGATTGCTAATAAAACCAAATAACTGCAATAAATATATCCTCTGAGTAGTGCCCTAAGTAGTAATAATTTGACAACATTACTACTTGTACCCACACATGAAGATTTTTGTAAAAATTGTTTCTGAATGTTTTCATGATGGCTTGAATACTGTCTGCAAGCTGTTCTCCATCTATTCTTACAATAGCAGAATGTATTTATCATAATAAAACAACCTACATGCCTTTGGCTGTGTAAAGGTCAGAGGTGAGGAAATGCATAAGTATGAGAGTAGGCCCCCCAATAATTGCAGGAATATACATTACTGCACAGCTTGTCAATATGTAGACATTGTTAATAGATCAATGTACGCTAGGCCTGCCATCGACTGGCAGCCAAATGAAGAGTGGGGGCATAAATATGACCAATAGCTGCATACATCTTTCCAGGACAATTAAACTGATTGCATCTTCTCATCCTCACATGCTTATCTGTCTGCCGGTATTATAGCTTGACTGGCCATATGGGAAGATGTCATCTAACTCACGTTATGGCATATTTCACGTTACACTGGCAATACAGAAAAATAATCTTGTGTAATTATCCGCCTTCCCAGGAAGCAGAGAGGGTTGGTTACTCACAATCCCAAAAAGACTGCATGTATTGTGGCCCTGTGGTGATAAAACCTGAACGTGTTGTGTGGTACAATAGCAGTCCATGCTAAAACCCTTCAATTACCTCCCCAGACCCAAACGCCCCCCCAACAGGATGTACAGCTTTCGACCATCCAGTGGTGCTGATTGACAACCTCAACACGCAGTCACACTGTGTTCAATTACAGACCACTACCAGCTCGCTCGCCCTCCCTCTTATGCCCACCCCCATATGCACAGGGGGTCATTACCTCTACCCTCACCATCAGGCTGCTGGCATCCAGTTGGCCGTGCCGTACGAGCTGCGGTGCAACTGACGGATAAGCCATGTGTGCACTTTGTGAAACTAAAGCAGCATCATGAAACACCACATCAAAATGTTCCAGGAGTTCTGCAGGCTGGAGATCCAATTAGATTAGAGGAGGGCAACACGGTGGTTACAGGATGTCCCAATTCACTTAACATCTGCTGAAATGAAGCTTTAGATGGTAAACTTAGTCAGCAGGCAAACTGATAACATTGCCACTGAAGTTGAAACATAAATAGTTGATGAACTGAATGGTAATGAGCACAAATAAAGGCACAACCTAAAATAAACCGTCTTGAAACACTGAGGAAACAGGACACAATGCCCGACCATTCACTGTGTTCAGCTTTCCTACAGCTGAAGCCTGTTCCTTGGCTCCAGAAAGAACCTCCAGCTGCGTCTTGTGCCACCATATGCATGAAAAGGGACCATCAAAGAACATATTTCTTTCATTCCAGGCAATTTCCCTAATCCCTGATGAGCTGCAGGGGAGAGGAAAACATTATGGATGTGGGTTAGCAGGTGGTAGAGAAGGGATTTTGTGGTTAGTGCATCAGTGTGCGTGTATGTGTGTGAACACAAGTTTATCTGAATACATTTGCATTAATGTGTTTAGTGAATGAACCTTTTTTATTTTTGTATTTCTGTTTATACTAGTCTGTTTGTGCGTGTGAGCATGTCTATGTGTGGATATTTGGATATTAGCGTGACACACATAGGCCTCTGTCCCCAGGAGAAGGGACTGAAGAGCCTTGAAGTAGCTCCCAAGGATTAGTTCATCCAATCTTCGACTAATCGCTGATAAATTCTTTCCACTGTTGAGTCCTGCTCAAGATCCCCCTCTCTTAAGACATTAACTGAATGAGAGAGGGCAGAGGAAAAAGCTTCATTCCAAAATAGACTTTGATATCCAAATGTGGGATATGGATGCCTCGAGTTAGGATACAACTGCCATTGTTTCTCTATATTACAGCAGGTGATGGTCCAGTGACTAGTGCCCCTTCGCTCATATTTCAGGTCAGAGCACAGCAGGGGGGGAATGCCCTCCAGAAAGCAGTCAGTCCAATTTCCCCACATCACCACCAGCTAGCTCCTGACAGCTCTGAGATGTGGGCTGCAATAACGAGGAACAGCAGCAGCCCACAATGTCAGCATTTTCTTCTTAGTGCACTGACAAACCTCTGGGCTCCTGAAGGAGGCGGGGCTGCGGGGGGTAACGATGGGGTGCCCAGGGCACGCTTGTTACGATTTAACAAGTGTCATTTTGGGGCATTATGTCAACTGCACGAACAGACTGCAATATATGTGCTGTGCATCCATTGTTGATGTAGGAGAAGCAGGGTGCATATTTATTTTTTATTTCCAATCCTTCATTTATGCATAGGTCAACTGAGTATGCTTCTTTTTACCAACTGAGATTTGCACAATGTGCTAGTGTTTGCCACCAGAACATTCAGGAGTTCAATTTTTAATCTCAGTGGCTGAATACTGGTCGTTATTGTATCCACCGATATTTAAAAAAGATAATTGGTGGTCAAAGTTGGGACCTTTTAGTTTAAAGCTGACCTCGCCCTCTTTCTATTTTGTGTAAGATTCTTTATAACTACATGTATAGAAATACAAAGTGACAATGTCTGGAATTGCATTTTGTCAAATCAAGGAGTGTTGGGTGGAGAAAGGGAGTGGTGGGGCGTACAGTCGACAGGTAAAGAACAGCTGATGAATAACATTAATGTTCTTAACAAATGTTGTCAAATACAGAGAATAATTCTAATGATTAATGATTGCAGCAACCATTCATACTGTACTGTAAGAAAACAGCAATGAAAAGAGCCTTTTCAACAAACCGCTCTTCCACTATTGGAACACTAGCTACAAGGGAGTTTCCATTACTTTCTGGCAAAAGATCTTGGCACTGACAATAAACGGGGGGAGGAGATGGTGAGTTAAAAAAAAGGAAAAAAAAACCTGTGAAATCTGACTGGCTGACTTCCAAGTCTCCTATTCTTCTTTTTATCTGAACCCTACCCTCACACTCTGCCTGGCTGCGTGCCATAGACACTGCTTTATTATTCCTGCACTCTTTTCTACTCTGCATACTGTCTTACTTTTGCATTTCTTGTCTAGCACTCTTTGCTACTTTGTTCTCTACAGCACTCCCTTTAACACAACTCCCACTATAAATTGTATTCCATTAGTCACTCAGTCTATGCTTGAACACAGCATCTTCCTACAGGTACTCATATGTATAACTATTACACTAGTTAGAACAATAAATGTGGCATTTCACTACATGTAATAAAAGAGCCATTAAATATCTGACAAGGGAAGGTTAAATAAATGGTTCCCTCTTTGATGGATTGGTTCAATTTGCACTCCCTCAGTCTTCACTTGTGTATGAGGAGGATCCCAAGTGTAAGACAGCTGAGCAGCTGGGGGTGCTTAAAGAGCGCTTTTTCACTCCCTGCCAGTTTCCTATCTCGATATACTATGGAGGAAGCCAATGATTTATGAAGCAAACAAATTTGAAAATGAGCATCCACCACTTCAACATGCCGCACCACAAACCTGCTGATGAGAGACAAAAAGAGCAGAACGTGCAGAGCACTGCCTGCTGGCTCAACTCATAGACTCATATACTTCTGTCTCCAGGGGGTCCAATGCTTTTGCAGAATGTACCATATAATTCTTCATTGAAAAGATGGAGTTAATTTAAGCTGGAGAAAAACAAGTCAAATCAGTGTGGCTTAACTGCCAAGAAACGCTTACTGAATGCAGGTGTTAAAACGCAGTTCAGGTAATCACTAGCATATCCCTAAAAGAATGAGATGAAGATGATTAACTACATTTTTTTGCTGCATAAATCATCCCAGTTCAGCATTTTTGATTAGCAAGCAACTATTCCCTGCTTTGTCTTTGTATTGTGTCAAACGCATCATATCACACTGACATTCCAGCAGGAGGGGAATGAGTAAGGAGCTCGGGATTGACTGGCGGTAGGTGGGAGGGTGAGGGTGGAGTGGGGTGGTAAGAATATCAGATCTGTTCTTCCCCTGAGGGCCTAGATATGTGGAAGCAGCGGGGAGGGGAGAGCAGGTGCATGGGAATTCAGAAATCATTGCATATGCATGCTACACAGACTTATACAGCAAGATATGGCTCGAGGAGAAATAATGCTCAAGTGGCAAGCAGTGGATTCACAGGAAAGAAGTGGAGAAACATTTTAGCCTTTTTGACCCCTGCCTTAGCAAACCCAGCCCGTCTTACTCTCTAGCTAACTAAGATTTCCCTGGGCCAACATGGAGGTTGAGGCCACCGCAGTCCTCCTGAGTCGTCCCCAGTCAACACTGGAACTAATGTGCTTGAACACGACATCTAATGGTTCCTGCAAGTATGAAAGGCCTGTCCCAGGAAAGGCCTGTTCCAACAGGGGCCCCCACGGCAACAACATGGGGAGCCAACAGGATTGGGGGCTCCCTGTGTGTTTAGATCATAGCACAATCACTCAGGGAACACAATAGGCTTCTATCGTGACAAGAGCCAAAATGAGACTACACAGACCCCACATTGAGATCATACAGGATATTGTGAAGAGTACTCTTCCCAGAGACTTCCATTTACAAATGTGTTTTTAAAGAGCAGCCGCTAACACAGATTTTTTTTAGACGATTGAGATGTGTTTATATTTTTGGGCATTTTTTCTTATTGATAATTTATCTCAGAAACTATTCTGTTTGTTAGCATATATACAGGATGGGCAGAGAGAGATATATTATTAAAATCACACAACTGGAGCGCTTTTGTAGAGTGGGTGTGGAGCAAGCCACATTACTGCAATGACCAGGGATTGATAACAGCATTGGAACCTTTGTTGCATGTCATAATCCCCCAAATTCCAGTTTGTCACTCTCAAATAGAGACCAACATACCAAAAAGGAATATTTAAAAAAAAAAAAAAATTCAAGCCTCTGTTAAAAAAGAGAATGTCCTTCTTCCCCACTAAGCAGTGTAATAACCTTTTAAATCATGTTTGACATATTTAAGATGGCGCTGTGGAGATTCTGGCAATAACTGAGCTCTGATATTAAAACCCGTTACCCGCGGTAATCTCATTGCTTTGTTTGATGATTTGCAATATGACACCCATCCCCCTCATTCACAGCCACCATATAGCCTCCTGCTTCCCCCCTGGGGACCAGCCATTCCCGCCCAGGTTTGCCCTTGCCTTGACACCAGTTGCTAATGGTGCTGCTGTCAAGGCCAGTGGCCATAACGGAACTAGGAAACCCTTCTGTTGAGCTTCCTTTGGATAGATGCTTTATGGTCTGAATATATAAGATGAGGCCTCTTTTTTCTTCTGTAAATAACAGTGGAGTGATTAGATGCCTGTCCTCTCTTAACAGCTGGTAGACACGACTGTTGGACCAAAGTGTTCATTGAGTGTCTCGTCGGAAACTGTGCCGTGTAATCAGCCAGAGTCTGGGATGAAAGCAAACAGATGAATATCTGATCGAAGCGGTGTCAAACCTCCACGCGACAATGTTTGACACACCATCATACTGCACTGCACTGATTGAGGGTCAGAGCAGTTCTGATTTGTTGTTGCTCTTGATGAAGGTGAAGTCAAATTAACTGTCAACACTTGGTTGGGGGAGTGTCAGCGCAGTGTGAAGACTACAATCTGGTAGCTGCTTCAGTGCAAGGGTAAACGTCAGACTGCAGAGCAGGTGAGAAACCACAGCCTGAACTTAAGCAGGGACATGAGAGGGAAGGAGAGGAGAGGTTGAGAGGCACACAACAGGATCGTTAATTAGTGTAGCACAAATGTCTTCATAATGAGGCCTAATCACCTGAGCATGGCAGCGACCATACGGCAACGGCCGTGCAACCATACTGCCTGACTGGCCCACAGTGGAGCAGGTACCACAAGGGAGACACGCGGAGAAGGAGGGGCGGTTGATAAGAATGCAAAATGGAAAAAGCAGGAGAGTTTCTGGAACTGAAATGTGTATGACAGCAGCCGGGCTGTGTTGTGCATGCGTCTACTCTCTGGTGGCATAGTTAGGTGTTGTAACTTGGATTAGAAAGCGGGTCTAATTGGCCCACTGGGCACCGGGGAAAGGACTGAGAGCAGGGCTGCTGTGACAGCGATTTGCTCAGCAAATAAATCAACTATTCCCTTTCTTCAGCATACTGCTACATCTCAACACTTTTCTGTCATAAATGCCAACTCTGCCCAGCTCAAGAGATATATTTTCTGCCATTGATTTGATTATAGATGGTACCACTCTGCAGCATCACCCCACATGGTAAGAGAAAGTATCCCATGGTGGATGTCATTTATTTCAAAGCAATATGTGGTTTTGTAGTGGTTTAAAAATGACAATAACAGAGAATACATTAGGCTCTGTACAAAATATATACTTGCAGTTATATCTGACTAATAAGAAGTGCTTGCTTCCTCGTAAACACAATAACATCCTTCACACAGGCAGCTGCAATTACTCCCACAGGTGTTTGTGTGTTGCCATAGAGAGTCATTGGTGGAGAACTGCTGTGAAGCAGGGACATGAGGAAACTTGTCCTCATCTGCCAGCATCAATTATGCCTGTCCCTGAGAAGTGGCTGTGGCAAAAGTAAGACCACAGAAATGTGCTGAGCCTCTCTCATCCCTAGATTGACCCCTCTCATCACTGCTGGGCATATAGCTAAGCTTTAAAGAGAACATCCCCACTCCCTGCCACTTACTTATTTCCGGATTATGCGACTGTACCACTAGCAGCCTCAATGCATGGAACACAGCAAGGAGGGTCAACGCATTATGTCATCAGAGAAAAGCTGCCACGCACAGACGGAAACTGCAGTCCGCAGCCTACCACTTATTCAAGAGGCATGCTGAGATTTAGATTGGATGGGTTCAAATTATACCCAAGAGCTGGCAGCTTAGTTAGAGGGAGGATTAACATCTACTTCACGTCAAGAGCTTTCTAGTTGTAACGTCCACAAGAACATAAAAACGTACACATACACTTACACACACAACCACTTTAGTTATCCTCAACAGAATCAGTGCACGACAAATGACACGCTGCCGAACATATTAAGACTAAGTCACATTTCATAAACCCACTCAAAACATTTTGAAATCAGGCCACAACATCCCATAGTTCCTTAGTAGCAAAGTGAATGCTATGGAGGGCAGATGAGGTTGGATGCATTGGCTACTGAATTACTTGAATTTAGATTAAATACTTAAAAAAAATTATTATTGTAACAAAGGCCAACAATAAAGATTATTCCCCAGCAAATCAGGAATCAGTGAAGGTGTTGAAAGCTGATCTTAGATAAGCTGCACACACTCGGGTGGAGTATAAATGAAAGCTTAATCACCATAGAGCGCCTGATAGGGGTTAAAGCTGTGAGCAGTAAAGCCTGGTAAACATCTTTGCCTACTACGCTAATCAGCCCCTGCCCTCCTCCTCCTCCTCCTCCCCCCTCTCTCTCTCTCTCTCAGAGGAGCTGCCACTGCCTGGGCCACCATATTGTCATTAAAGATCATGGCGTAGCAAGGGAGCACAGGAAACCCCAGAGTCACCTCTCAGGAGGCCCAACTGCTCCGCTGAGGACGGCACTCAGCCCCAGCCACAGCACTGCTCACACAAAGGCGTTAACAAACAAGCAAAAACACAGACTGCCAAGCAGACAGACATATGTGTGCACATTCATTATATGCATCTTCAAAAGTAAAGGGGGGGAACATTTTTTTTTTTAAAGGGTTTCTTTTATCTCTAGAGACAGACTGTGGAATGGATCGGTATTCTATTTAGCTCTTCATAACACCTCCAACTGAATTTTCTTGGAAAATACCCAAAATACTGGTTTCAACAAAAATCCTTCCTCCAGGCGTTCTACCAGGCAGGCTTGAGATTAATTGATTCCAAGTTGAATAGTAAGCTAAAGAGAAGGGTTTAAGCAGCAATAGAACAGAGCCCCTGTCTGCCTTGAACTATCAGTAGGATCTGTCTCCAGTGGATACTAAAAAAACTGGAGGCAGGGCCGTAAGACAGGGAGGACTATAATCATCTCCTGCATATGTGTGATGTGAGAGAGCGGGGAGATGGGGCGGCGGCAGTGTCTGGGTGGTCGAAAGGGAGGAGAGAGAAAGATACTGGGAGGCTGAATCCAAACGAGGGGGCTTTTCTGCAGACTGAAAGCGCCTCTGTGTCTCCAGCAGATGGACTATTGTCTGTTGAGTCCTGGGGAGTGGGTGCTAAGAGCTTTCCTTGTGCCCAGGGTGGCCCATTCTTTATCCCATACTTCACCTCTCCTCATCCGCAGGCTTTGTTACACTCTGTTTTGTTTGCTGTTGTTTTGCGCCTCACTATGTATCACACTTTTGTTAACCTTTTTCTCAGACAGAATGGAGAGATTGTTTTTGGTTTTGTTGAGCGGGTGATTTTTCTCCTTACGGGTTGTTTTGTGTTGTCAGAGGAACAAGTTGGAAAGCTGGTTGTGACAGGAGAATAATGCTGAGTCGAGCTGTTCCAGCCTGTTCAGTAGCTGCCCTCCCAAAGGACTGTATGTAAAGACCACCACATAAATCACCAGCCACCCAAACAGGCAGGTAGAAGTACACCCGTCAGACAATGCAGCTGATTACAGCAGGAACCATCCTCCATATGCACCATCATCTCCCTTGCATCTCTGACTATCTTGACTACCTCGGATCTGCTACTGCACGGGTAAAATATCTATAAAAAGGTAAGTAGAGACAGAAGGGGATTTTTTTTAAGTACAGGGGTTAAAAAAAACATAGCTTCCTCTTAACTGTTAACCTGAAAACTGTATGAGTGAGTGTGTGTGTGTGTGTGTGCTCTATATATTTCACAGGGCATTAAAGAGGAATCTGTCTTTACCTCAGCCATATGGTAACATTTTCCTGGCCTGTTGTGGCTTTTTGCCTTGCTCTGTTAGAGTCATTAATTACATCACTATACTAACGACAGTATACCAGCATCATTCAGAGGCTTCCTTTACCGCATTTCCAGGAACATCAAGTATATATTAAGTTAGCGTCCTTCAAACCCCCAACCCTGAGTCAGACATCCCAAAGCTGGCAGGACTTGACAAGATGTTCTGATGTAATGTTGTTGGGTAACCCCACAAAATCCCCCAGACAGAAAACTCTTAAACTCTCTGATGTTGTCTTCATGTGTGGGTTGCCATAGGGTTAAATGAGGTGGTTGGCTTGAGTAATAATCCCAGGTCTCCCCAAGTTACCTCGAAACAAACTCAGAGCGGGCAAAGAGTAAAATAGCAGAGCAGAGAAGCAAGCTTTATAAAAAGGGCCTGGCATTATTTATGACTCCCTATAAAAGCCGTAGTTAATTACAGTGTTTTAGACTTATAAATTACAGATTGTGGAGCTCCTGTTATAATTAGAGCAGTGGAGGCAGGGCCTGGGCTTGGTCTCTGGGTTAGGAGGTGGATAGGAGCTTGGAGGCAGGGCTGCTAGATGAGGCCTGCTCTACTGATGTGGTGAAGCCAGGCTCAGAGCACACCCCCGAACAGGGCCCTGCCTGCTGCATGTGGCAACGCTGGGCTGCTCTCTGCAAAAGGCTCTCCAATGTTTATCCTCTATGTCTGTTACCAAACTGGGACCACCACGGGGGTGGATATGGAGCATACTGTATATGCGGATGAAACCTGAACTTTTTTGTTGGCGAAACACATGCTTTTTTCTGTTGGATCAAAGTCGGTCTGTGTGACAGATCTCAGCCTATTGATTGTCTTTTTGCAGTGCCAAGTGAGGCATAGCCCGTCAGACAGATAGGCAGTGGGATGCTAAAGAGGGTTAATCCTGGTCATCCGCTCACACTCATTAGCCGACCTATCAATGTCCTTCCACACCGGCATCCTGCAACATGTGTGGACAGAGAGTAGCCTTGGTGTATCATGGGAGTTCTCCCAATGGCCGGGGCATGCCCTGAGGATGTCTCCGATGTCAGAGGTCAAGTCAATGGCCTGCTGTAATGCACTTCCAATTGTCAGCTATATCACTTAAGCTTTCAGGGGGATTTTGATGACCATGCAGTGCTAAATCCCTGATAACAAAAGAAAAAGCAACAAAATCCAGAATGTATCCGTCTGGTGATAATCTCGTTCAAATCTGTTTATACTGTGTGCTCTGTGTTTGTAGACAAGTAGAAGGAGCATGTTGGCACGTCTGTCGATAGTGTCCAACTGAGGCCATCTGGGGCGCAGGAGCCAGTGGGGAGGTCAGTGGTGCCACTTCTGGTTTGTACACATTTGGCGTGAGAGCCTGAGGTAGAGAAGTAGGTGTGATGTTACACCAGCGCCTCACACTAATGCAGAGCTGAGAAGGAAGTCCCTCAGGTGGAGGTGGGAGTAGAAAAACTACTCAGGTCTACAGGGCGTCTTTAGAGGCTTAGTATAAGACTCAACTAATCCCTGGGATTCCGTCTTGTCGAAGTGAAATACCTAACATAAAACTGTTGAATGTATGCATCTTTTTTAAATCAATACACAAGTGTTGGGAAGAGGTGCCAATACATTATAGACATTAGAAGTCACTTTAGATACTTGATTTTATTCATTTACATATTTAGTTCAAACCGAACCAAATTATCCAGCATGGGGTTGTTACGGGTGTAATCTGAATCAATAGGAAGAATAATTTAGCAGAGCTGAGACAGCGGGATGATATTGTGTATGAGTGAAAAAGCTTCAGTCCTCGCAGTGTCTAACACAGCCCTTATCTGTAGTCCTCTTCAACAGAGGAGAGCCACCTCTTGCTTGCCTCCACATCAGCCCTGTAAAGAGGAATTCAGGACGGGTGCTGTGAATTAGCGATGGGAGAAATGTCACCAAAGACAGATGCCATCCTCTGTCGCCTTGGACCCCGCCGCCCCCCCTCACTGCTTAGTCTGACCCCCAGCCCCCATCCCTATTCCTCTCCGATTCTTTAGCCTAGCCGCGGGCTACAGGCCTGCTCTCATTAGGGGCGCTGACAAGCCCTGTCCTCACCCTGATCCCTCATCATTAGAGCATGTAAATCTCCCTGTCACACATACAGGTACACATACACACATACGCTGCACACACACATATCTGACGTTCACCTCAGAAATAGGAGCCACTAGCCCCAGGACCCTGCAGGATCATGCATATGATCAACATGACTGAGGCAGGATTAATGACAGGGAATACAACTATAAGGAAACCAAACTGCAGTTTTCTCAATTTCAATGCAAATATAATCCTAATTTTGATTATGGTCCTTCTGCGATACGTACTATAGCCGACCCGTTGCAAATGTTAAATAGGGCAGCACATAAAAAAACACACAGACAATAGAGAAAACACAGATACAACAAGTGCATGTAAAGAGAGGCAAACGAGACAAAAGCAGTAAATCTGGAGGGCAAGCATCTGGTGGGTCCCGACTGGATTTGTGCACTACTGCTGCTGCATGTATAATTCAGACTAACCCTCTCCTTTCCTTTCCTCCAGCCATGTAAACGAGCCCAGACACAGCATATGGAGACAGGGGTAGAGGGGAGGAAGAGAGGAGAAAGAGGGAGCAAGGGAGACGAGGGAAGAAATATGGAAACAAAATAGGAGGAGAAATGGATATGCTACAGGGAGGAGAGGAGATAGAAGAAGATGAGCAAAGTTGGTGAAACAAGAAAGTAAAGCCGGGTCTGGAGAGCGAGACAATTTCACAGCACAAAATGCAGGCTCCATGCTGAAAGTGTTCATTACTTCGTGCTCTAAAGGGGCCTTCAAAGGAATATCACAGTTATTGCAGCCAGATCCCTTGGGACAATTCTAAAATCCATCAGCTCATTCAGAGAACAGTTATGAGTGTAGGTGTGATTGGGGTGTGCATGTGTGCGTGCTCACATACTGTAAGTGTTTATATGCATGTGTGTGTGTGTTTGTGTGTGTGTTAAATCCAAGGAAGAGCATTTTTACCTGGTGGGAATGGTTTATAATGAACAAAGAAGAAAGCAAATCTTACTTAGCGGTGTCTCACATTATAGAGAAAGCAAACCTCTAACACAATGGACCGTAAAAGCTTTTTCTTCTAAAAATAAAACAAGATGGAATGAGGGAATAGGACTTTAAAATGACTCACCTGATTGTTGAGATTCGGGAATGGACAGCATCGTCAAGTGACAGGAAGGAGAGAGAAAGAGGGAAACATTAGGCAGAGTACTAAGGTTCATAAATATGAACTTTATGTTCTCTAAAACATATGCTGTCTCTTAACTACTGCATTGGAACGGACTGGATTTACACATCCTACAATACATCATTATGTTTACTATTAGACTTTCCTGCTCAAGATGAGTACTGTATAATAAAGACAATATTTCTTAAAATAACTTGTATCAGTTCAGTTTGTAGCTGCATTAAAGCCAAGCATCTCAAGAAAAATGTACACATACAAACTAAGATATAGAGTGCATGTGTAAAAAAAGAGATACACTGAGACGAGAGGAAGGGGAAAAAGATACAGGCTGAAAGAAAGAGGGAATGAGGAGGGCAGAGAAATCATTAATGCAAATGCTCCCCAGAAGCCAGATAGACTGGAGTTATCAGAGGTTACTGCTGTTTTTGGAAGGTGTTAATTGTTATTCATGATGCTGTTGTCTTGAGCAGGAACTGGGGCTGGTTGTTTTTGAAGTGCTGGATCAGAAAGGAATGTATTGACCATCGCTGCTGGGGCTACAGGCCCATAGAGGGATGTCAGGCAGCATTGAGGAGGACTTGAGGGGGGGGGGGAGGGTGGAGGTGGTGCTGGTAGTGGTTAAGTCAAAACCTCCATCCTCAAAACTATTGTCTTTCCCTATACCTGTAGATGTGCAGAAAAACCACAGCAGACACACTGGGCATCTGTCTGCACCAATCCCCACACACACACACACACACTTATTCAGCACTTGACTGGTACACTCGTTACCACAAAGGAGTCCAGAAGAAAGCAACAACAAAATAACAAGATCTTCAAAAGAATGTTGCATGGTGAAAATAACCACATAACTATGGCACCATAAAATAGATTTTTATAAGAAAGCAACTATCTCTGTCTGACCAAAGAAGGTTTACCAGCATAGGCCAAACTGGTGAGCAAAGAAACCACTTTCACAAACGTTTCTTATTCTTGAACACAATTTATCGTAATCAAAACCTCTCTTTGACATAACGTGGACTGCCTCGCCTGCTATCTAGGCCCCCACACACATGTCTGTCTGTGTAGGCACACACATGCATGTTTGTGTGTCCACAAGTGATCAGCATGCCTGAAAAAAAACATGCGTGTTTGAGTGTCAGAGGATGAAAATACTTCTGTGTCTGCATGCTGCTAATTGCAGGCATGTGGCCATGTGTCCAATCTATAATCCCCGGTACTGAGAGAGTAACAAAGCTGAGCTGCCCCCCCATTTCAAAACACACGCAGTCACATAAGCGCATGTGGACAGAGTCTGTCAACAGGCCCGTCAGAGCAGAGGACTCCTGACAGCAACTCATTTACCACCAGTGCCACTGCACAGCGGTAACAGAATTATCTGCATATTAGCATAGCCTTCCAATCATATTTCATGTGCAGCATCCCCCGCCTTCACCAACTCCAACCAGTTGTTTTACTACAGTGAAAAGATAGATAGATAGATAGATAGATAGATAGATAGATAGATAGATAGATAGATAGATAGATAGATAGATAGATAGATAGATAGATAGATAGATAGATAGATAGATAGATAGATGAATAGCAAGATGGATAGAGTTGTGTAATTTGAGAGAGAGAGAGAGAGAGAGAGAGAGAGAGCGAGTGCACAAGGGAGTAAGAGGGAATGACCTTTCTCTGTCTATAAAATGACCTACTTCAAAGGAAACTGAGTCAGGGACAGAGGGGAGACATGAGCAGAATCAGAGAGGATAGATGGGTAAATAAATAAGAAGCCCTGCTGGATGATAACATGACAGTGGCCTTAGTGTCTTTTTAACCACTGAGCAAACATGCAAAAGGACAGGCAACGTGGGCTGGCAGATTAGGGAGGGAAAGGTCCAGATAAGAAAGCCATTGCCTTGGCCTGTTACTTGTTTTATCTCTGTGATCCTCTAATCCTAACATGACTTGTAAAGGAAAGCGAAAACATGAAAGTGTTTACTTAATAGCATAATGTGCTTGTATTAAAATGGGTCTACTCTGTTACTGAAGAACAGGATCGGTTAAACACACTCGCACTAAGTCAACTGATTGACATCTAATCAAACCAGAGTACAGTTTTAATGCAATTTGTTAAAGTGACAGGTGACACTTTCTTCTTTTTTTTGTTGCCAGCCTCATTCTCTATCTGTCGTATGACTTCACTGTGTCTCTCTCTCTCTGCATGACCTTGTCTAACCCACCATTGGGCTTTGCTCTGACGGAGAGGCAGCCAGGCAGAATGTATCCGTCTGAGATCAGAAAGGGGAAAGGAAGAAAAGCCAATGGGGACTAGCTCAGGAAAGATTGCATATCCAGGCGTGAACCCCAGGACAGGCACACAGGTCAACAGACTTCCAGAAGTGGCACTAGACAGCTTTCATTCACACAGAGCAACATCGCAGACCAAGAGATTCATTGATTATTTTTATGAGTGAATTTAAAAACGTGTGGATGGAAAAGAAAATCTACATATTGTCTACACGTTGTTTCTGTTCCTCAGCAACATTTATCTGCATCACGTCCTCTTGTCCCTTTTGCCACACAACGCATGAATGCAGAGACTCAATAACGGATACATGCAAATACACAGCCTGATTCCTATCTGTGTGACACTGGTCTCAAGGGAATGCCAGTGAGGTGTGAAGAGTGTGATGGGATCATAGGGAGCCGTGGCCTATCTCCAGCAATTACTCAACAATCTGGCCTTGTCCTAATCTTCCCCTGAAAACGCCCGGGTTGGAAAGGATGCAGAAAACAGCAGGTTGCCCACCAGGCCACACAAGCTAATCCTGGTGCACTGGAGTGTGTTCACTTTCATGCTTTTATAAATACTAATACACTTCTATGTCTCGCGGGTCCATGTACACATTCGGTGGCACCTCTGGTCTTCTCAAAGGAGGCGTAGATTCTATCAGTAGCTTTGTCCACGGCCGTGTAGTCGGTCGAGAGTGCTGTGTCCTCGGGCCACCTCTTAATAGGTCAGACACAAGATCTGACCCTCGAAAAGAACTACAGACAATACCAACACCAGCATATATAAAAAAGCTTTCACCAAGTTGTTACGTATTAAGAGGAGTACGCCACTACTGAAGATATCTTACGGGTCACTGAGCAACTACTGAGAAGCCCTCCTTAAAGTGATTCTAGGAGAAACATTTAATATAAAACAACATGGGCCTACAGAGTGAAACGTTTACCTGATAGGAGCCTTGAGTGTAAAAATGCACAGCATAACACAAATCAATGGATGGTCCTATTGAATTTCAGTCAACAACACCGCGCTTATGCATCAGTCAACGTCTACCCGTCAGTAATCTAATGAGAATTAACACATCAAGAATAGCCTGTGATTTCCATAACTTAATCAGGATTGAAAATGACTGATGGCCTTAAAGGCAGCACTAAAAATACTGAGCAGCCCACAGGCTTGCCTTTGATCCCAAAGCTCAAATTAAATTGATTCTAACGGTTACAGACAGCTTCCTCTGTGTCCTTCAGATTCAAACAATGATTTCATCAAGCTCTCATCACACGGCACTGCCTAAAGCTATCTGGATGGAACCCCTGTTTCTTGATCCTTCCTCTACCAGGAGAGAAATGTCTCTGTCTCTCCGTATAAACAGGTGGAGAGAGAGGTTGGTAAGTAAATGAATACAAAAAGGGAAAAAAGTCATTGTGAGTGTTATTATATGGGAGTGTTTCAGGTCGCTGATGCTTTGGGTGTCAGACCTGCATATCACTGACCACTCACATTCTAGTGTGGCCCAGCCCAAGAAGCCTTTATTACCATGGCCACAAAAACTTCACAGACAAACATGCAGAATATGTGTACCCAGGCCATACAGCAGCTGCTCTTCATCCTGTGGTTGACAATCACATCTGGTGTCAAGGCTCTGAGCAGGCCAACAACAAAGGCTGTACTCTTTTGGAGCTGACACTACTCAGAGAGGCATAGGCAGCCTTCGCCATACAGTCATTTCAATTTAGCCTGGGGCTGCATTGACCTCCATCATTCTCTCAGCTGAGCACCTGTCCTCCAAGGTGCTCCCCCACACTAAGGTGAAACGTTATATCTCTTTTTTTATGGTGAGGATTAAGAACTCTTTCTCCCCCCTGCCTCCCCGTCAACCACCACGCCTCCTGCACTAAATTACTCCACACAGCATCAACCCGGCTCCCATTAGCCCTTCCAATCTTCCTGCCTTCAGCATGACGAGCCCCGGAGCTATAGGGGATGGTAATGATATGTGTACACTCAGCAATGTACACCCCCCTCTTCCTCCAAATACTCCATCACCCCGCTTTCAAATATCCACCCTCACGAGATATGTCCCACCTCAGAACCTTTGCGCTGTATTCAAGATTTGTCTCGGTATCTTTGGTAACCCTTAGCGTGGACTAGACATGCACCAAATTAAAGTGGGCTTTCTTTATCTGCTGTGGTGGTGGAGGGGGTCTTCAAGAGGCAGTCCTCAAGCCCGTCTCAACGCCCCCGTCAGTCTGCGAGCAGACTCCCCCATCCATTAGTGACGGCGAGGGGTGGAGACCCTGTAAATTATAGACGAGTTCCACACAGTGAACAATGGTGCATCCACTCTGCATGCACCCCCACATCTGCATTCCTCTACAGACACAAACTCAACCTTTCAGACGAGTTTCCCATATATCAGAATCTAGGGGAGATATAAATAAAATATATATAGCTAAGATTGTGTACTCTCTTTGCTCGTAAAGTAAATCAATATTCTTCACAGGTATTGATTGACTACAGGCATAAAAGAAGCTCTCTGTAAGTGTGTTTCGCACTAAAAATAAGAGTTGGATGTATTAACATAAATTGTTATGAGCAGCCAATTGTGGGCGACATAAACATGCAACAAAACAGATCGACTGTGTCGGCACACAAGTGCAGGTTGTGAGAACAACAAGTCTCAATCACCTTTGTTCCAGTGGAACCATCCTCCGTCTTGCTGCTCGGTGGAAAGTGAATGGCGATAATTAACATTCCTCTCTGAGCATCCTTTCCATTAAACTTGCATTAATGAACGCTCAAGATAAAGACTTGAAATATTCTCTGTCACCCTCATTCTCATTTCCAGAATGAGGCCTCTCTAAAGCTACCATTAGCAATTATTCTTTGTGTCTCCAGCACAATATTTTATCTTGTATAATCCTCAAAATGATTTCAATCAGCGGAATGAGAGTGTTGGTATTTGGTACTGTCTTTGAATGAGAATGTGTCCAGTAATAACAGTTTGGGATGGAGCTCATTCTCTGTGGTCTAAGCCTGGCTGCCTTACTCCCAGACTGTGACCAATAGATTGTCGCCAAGGGAAAAGTGAATTTAGGATGAGAAGCCACTGCTACAGAGGACTGCAACATCCATCCACTCTAGTTCCATCGTTCAGTTTCATCTATGCCTCTGTATGTCTAGGATTTACCTCAGGCATGTCATTTTAATCAGCCCCATTCCCTATGAGCTTTTCAGTGAAAAACATTGTATTTTTCTTCTATGTGCATCCCATTCCTCTTGATTTTGCGTGGTGAACTCTATGACCACCAGCTACAGATGTGGCGGCGACCTGATGTTGAAATGAGATGCCTTTACTCCCCCCCTTATGCTATCCTGGGCTATATTCCCCCTAGATGGGCTTTCGTCTAATCCTCAAACACTGTGTACGTGTGTATCCATTAGCATTGTGGCCCGGAGGCCATTCTACCGCCCCTTTACCCAGGAGGTACCCTGCATACTCTCCATGGGGGAGATCAGGTTAATATTATATTGGTGAGGGAGACAACATTTCTTATTTATTGAAAGGCGGTCTAGCATGAAAGAGTGTTTGCAGGCATGCCAGTGGATTACCTGACCCCATCTCCCCTTCTATCAGATTGTGCTGGACCCCAATAACATCTCGTACTATTGCTGTGTGAAGAGGACAAAGGGGATGATAGACGGCAGCTTTCTTAACCCTTCATCCGCCTCATTGAACACTTTAAAACACTGCTGAATTTGTGACAAAGAAAATCAGTACAGCTAACGTGATATTTGCACGCTTGAAACATTTGTAATGACCACTGGGCAAATACTTTGAGGTGTGATATTTGAATACAAAATAAATGTTTTTCTTAGAAGGTGCTACATACAATTTCAGCTTAACATTTATATTGATTCACAATTGTATCAGTTGCAGCTCTTTTTTTATTTGCACTACTTTAGTGGTTTGCCACTACTTCTCTTTTGACATTGAACGAGATGGAATTGCCCTCTTTGTCCATGATGCAGATTTTAAGAGTTGAAAAACATTTCATCCATCCCTTCTTGGCAGTGTCAAGGGCCATTGTGAATGACGTTTTGGAGACGCACAAAGACAAGAGCTACTTAGACTGACTATCCACTCATGCTGGAGATGAGTGACATGATACATTGAATGAAGAAGGACACAGGGGGCATCTATGGGAAAGAAAGACATGATAATTGAGCAGGAAAGAGGAAGAGAGGAGGTACAAAAGTAATCAGGAAGTCCAATGACCTTGAACAGAGCTAATTGCGATTAAGCAAATCAGACTGAACAGGATAAGGATGAGGTTGTGTGGGAACTAGGGTCATTGTTGACTTGAATTTATGTGGGTGTAAAACACAACATAAAGTCCTTGGGAAGTACAGCATGGGAAACCTCTGTTCCCTGGGAGGAATAAACCACTGCAGTGAAAAGGCACTTTATCTTATTAAAAGAGCTAATCAGAGCAAGATTAACTTGAACAAACTCTAGGGACAAACATGAGTCAATGTTGATGTACTGCTACTTCAAATACTGTTGCAGATAGAGAGGAAAAAGACCCCTCAACCCAGACTTCACAGCCCACGTGAATGAGAACAGTCTAAAGTGGTGCCGGCACAAGGACTCTCTGAATGAGTGTGTCATGGTGCTCCTGGCAATATAGATGACCCACAGCGGTCAAAACAGCACAAATGAGAGATGGCAATGAGATTTCAACAGTCAGTGGGCATTCGGAAAAAACCGGATGGAGGGCTCTGCTGGCTCTCGTGTTACTATGTATTATGTAAAATAACTTACTCTGTCCTTTCCACTTATTTCACAAGCACTGCTGGTTCCCCACCCAGAGTCCCCAGTTTCAGTGGATCTGACTTAGGTATGACCCGTTTCTGCTCAACACGACTCTTTACACCATGCTGTAGATCCATGCTTATAGTCCCTTTGTTCGACAGAGCCACTCAGCGGTGAATCAATGCTGAGCCTAGTGTCTGGAAAGAAATGGCTCCAGGAACACTTTTCTATTAAATACCCCCTGCCAATTAGGTACTGTTCAAATTAGCATTTTGAATTTCAATGCGCAGAGCAGGACCGTAGGATACCAAGCTATCAAAGAGAAAGCCTGTAATGCTGACTACCACAGTGCCTCATGCCCTGGCTATATTTCAGCTGTTTGCAAGAATTCAATTTTGATGTTGATAGGAGCAAGGGCATTATCCACTTAAGAGTTATTAATTTGGCGGTTCTCAGGAGGAGCTGGGGGGGGGGATGTTGATGCTTTCACACGGCAGATCCATAGATATTCACAGCTCTAATTGATTTGGCCAGTGTGGATTCTCAGCTGATAAGATATTGTGTTGCTGGGGAGGCGTGCATGTATAAGCAGCTGTGTGGTGTTTGTTCTAATGGCTGTTAGAGCAGAGACGGGGGTGGCCAAACATCTCTCACTCTGACCCATATATGTACACCCCTTTGAAAGAGCCGCAAGCCAAATTCAATAACAGCCACTAGAATATTCAGATTGAAGATTGTGAAATAAGATCATTCTCCTTAGTAAAATGATTCGGAAGATGAAATGAATTGGTAAAGAAAACTATAAAAAGGAACAAGTATAGATTTCCGCAAGAATGCCTGTTTTTGCAAACTCAAAGATGATCCTAAATAAACTATTATTTACTATTTCAAAGCCAATTGTGATGACTGCAGGGTCGTGGTTTTTGACTCTGTAGGATAACAAAAGGTAAAGCAAGCTTCTAAGGTTGAAGATAAAACAAAGGCGTAACGAACCGTCTATGCCCTTTCTTTCACTGTTTTCTTTTTTGAACACGCATAAGGAAGGGGCCCTCTATCCAATTAGGCTTTGGTGTGCACTGTGGCTGGATGATTAGCATTTATTTTTCATGTGCCCCCTCCATCTTTACGCTTGGCCTGCAGGTCTTACATACAACAACACAAGATCAGCATCCGCAGAGCCTCCCTTTAGTGCGTGTGCTTGTGCCAGCACACACACATACTCACACACATTTGCACGCAGACTCTCTCAGTCTCAGACACCACATGCATGCAGGTATGCAAAACCCCACATACATACTGAGGGGTAAAACAATCATGGAATCACGTCAGAGAATATCACTTGATTTCAACTCAGACGCCATAGGATGGAGCACAAAGAGTGCATAGTATACTAACACACCCTAAAACGAAATAAATAAATAAATTAGGTTGAGTGTATTTTGACAGGGAGGTAGTAAGAGCACAGACACAAGAGGTACTCCTGAATATTTCAACAGAAAACAAAGAGTTGGGAACGAGCTGGCAAAGGAATTCCAGATGTCTGAGGATTTAATGGGGGGTAAATGGAAATCAATCCCTTTCACTGCTCAAGACGCCCAATCATAACACATTGTTTTAATGGTCCCACTGGATGACATCTACTTTATTGGAAGGAAGACGGCTCCACTGTTGACTATTATTATACCCAGTGGTTACAAACAGAGACAGACACATGAGGAACACTATGGAACACACTAAGTGGATAACAATAACACAGACTATAGGTCTTAAGGTTTAATGCAGGTCCCTTATTTTATAAATAGCGGTCTATTGTGTATAGTTCTTGGGTTAGGACTCAATTATTTTTTATCACAGATATAGTGTTTCCGTTTCATCTTGTCTTTATTATCATGAAGTCAGACCAGATTACTGTCAGAGGAAAACAACAAAATGGCTATCCATGTTAAACACTTGAGACGCAAATGAGAATATAGATAAATAATCCCTTCTAATATCTAAGTAAACATTGCCAAGGATCAGATCTGTACATGATCTAAGGTTGAGACTATTATTTAGATGCAAAGTTGCTAATAAACCAACATATGGCTTGTTGCGTGACATGCTTTTCCTATTTCTTTCATTATACCTACAGTACCGGGGTTCTTTACTCCCAGAGTCTGAATGAAGGAGTCAAAGCAGAGCATTTAATAGGAGCCGACACTATGGGGAACTTCATGTCACCAGAGACAACACAGCAAATTAGCTGATAATTAAATTGTTCTCCATTAGGGAAAGAGCAAAGTAATAACTCACACAGTAGGACTGCCAGCTCCATTAATGTCTCTATTCTCCTCATGTGGGAGGATAAGGGAGCAGACAGGGATGTCAACAGCTCAAAAACACACAGGAAAGATGAGAGGAGATTGAGGAGGTCACATTCTCATGAAAGCGTAATGATTGCATGAACAGTATGACAGAGAGAGCATTGTGTATGTTCATTGCTTCGTTCATGGACTGCACAGCATTGTAAATAAAGAGTAGAGTATTTGGCCAGCTGTGCCATTGATTATCACAATACTGGCCACTTCTCAGTACAGGTGAGCATCATTTGTGTTGAGCACCATTATCCATTATCATTGCATTCTCTGGGGCCAAGAAAAACAATTTAAATTCCCGTCAACTGACATCCACTTGCAGGCTAAAGGCAATGTGGGTATAGAATGGTATGTGGGGCTAAAAGGTAGTGTGTGTGTGTGTGTGTGTGTGTGTGTGTGTGTGTGTGTGTGTGTGTGTGTGTGTGTGTGTGTGTGGCTGTGTGTGTGTGTGGCTGTGTGTGTGGCTGTGTGTGTGGCTGTGTGTGTGGGCTGTGTGTGTGTGGCTGTGTGTGTGTGCTGTGTGTGTGTGTGTGTGTGTGTGTGTGTGTGTGTGTGTGTGTGTGTGTGTGTGTGTGTGTGTGTGTGTGTGTGTGTGTGGCTGTGTGTGTGTATATAATCACCCAGCTGTTGAAGGGGCTTTAGCCTCCAGCTGTTAGCCCGGTGATGACAGTGGTCCATGGCCCCACCTTCATGCTCACTGACCTGGGTAATTACCTCGTCCATCTGACCCCCTCCCCTCTAGACGCCACCACACCACTCTGAGCAAGCTGGCTGTCACAACACCACTGAGAACTGGTTTGAGACAAAGCTATATGGAGGATTTTGTTTCACGTTAAAAGAAAAAGCTCTATTATGCCACCAACCTTAGGATCATCACCTCTGCATGTTGCTGTAGTATACACACAAAGGTTACAAATGAAGTGATTGCAACAATATGAAGTTGGCAATCATAAAGCCATCTTCCGTGTAACAAAAAGGAAAAGAGAGACCTCAGCAATCCCCACTGTTAGCCTGGAGGGAAAGTTCACTGCCTCCATGTGGCCTTATGACAATCTCTGAACCTGACTTCATCAAAGATGTGGACACACGATCAGCCTTGGCAAGATTGTCCTCAACAACTGATGACAGGGAAGAGGAAGATGGGGAAAAAGGAACACACGCTGAGCCAAATACATTCCCATCCTTTTCTCCTCTATTGCTCCTCCTAACAGTCTCAATGGCTCTCTCTGTCAGTGAGCAGAGACAAGAAAGACCCGGATGATCAGTAATTTCACACCTGACAGACTACCCTTCTCTCTGATTTGATATCATTTGTAGAAAGAAGGTACATCTCATTGCTCTACGCGTCTCCCCAGTGGGATATAATGCATTCTGTTCATCTCATTTTCTGGAATACTGGGAGTGCGCAACAGCAGGCCAATCTCAATTGGGCCAGCCAGGAGGGGTAAAGGAGAGCAAATGGAGGAAAAGTGGGGAATGAAATTAAGACAATAGCCTTGCATCTGGTCCTCTGGGCATACTGATGTGTGTATGCGTACTATGTGTGTTTAAAAACGAAGTGGAGAGCAACTGTCTCCACGCAGCCAATGTGAATATAATTAAGGCTTTACTATCAGCAAACATTTGGACATCTGGCCTTGTTTCTTATCACCCAATACCTCACAGATTCCGGGTTCATCCAAATTCATTGTGTTTACATGTGTTTCAGTGTGTGTGTATTTTCATGCTTATATGGCTGTGTTTATGTGTTTAAAGCTACAGTATAGGATGATTAGTATGCACAAGCAACACTTCACTGTGCTTATCCAAGCCTGCGTAGCATGGCTATGTCCCAGATCCCCCAGTAACCCCCCCACCCCCCCCCTCTCTCCACCTCCTGCATCCACCCTGGAGAGGCTGCGTCAGCTGGACTAGACTGGGGATCAATGCCGGGGAAACAGCCTCATAATGGCCCGGATTAATGATGAAAAATTTGCTGTCATTCTGTACGGTCCTGGATATTTATCACTGGGGAAGGGTCTGTGGCCAATAGAAGCCTCTTATCACCCTTGTGACCTGGGAGGCTGGTGGCAGGACAAGAGTGTAACTGTGGTTGTGACTGTCTCCAGCTGGAGCCCTAATGGAGGTGCTCTCTTGGGCATATTCTCAGAAGAGGAATGGCTGCTCTTAAATGGATACTAGAGCTGTTGCTGCTGCTTTTTATAGGCCAGACCTGCAGCCGCTGCTACCTCCGTTTCTATTTGAGAATGCGTTCGCTTGAATGGACTGTCTGCAATCAATCTCGCACACAGGAACGCTTTGCATGTCTCAGGTTTTTTGCTCCAACTTCTTTGTGTAATAACCCTTTAGAGGAGAGAAAATGGAAAATGCTAAGAGAGCACGCCAATATGTATTTCTCCCAACTGTGACATTGGCAGCTTGAGAGAGTAAAAGACCATTTTAAAGAGAATAAATGCATTCAAGTGCATTTATCAGGAAAGACAAACGCCCATCCAAGCCTATAACCTCAGGTACCATTATTTGAAAGAAAGATAATAGACGCAATCTCTAAAGGTACAATCATGGTCTCCTGAGAGATGTCTTTCACAAGGCCTTGAGGATGGATGGCTCCAAGTCTACTGGTCTCCTGGTGACTTGAGACAAGGCTATTACTGGCCTGTCAAAGGACGAGTGGGTCTGAGGAATCTACAACCGCAGGACATCAAGTGGTTCTTCAATTACCTTTTAACAATCTAAAGATACGTTAGATGGAACAAAGGATCTCAACAAAAGCCTACATGAAGTTCCTGCTTGTGGGTCTTGCACCTTCCACGTGAAGAAACAATATCAGCACTCACTGTTGTCACGCAGTTATTTTTAACGAGTAACTTACCAAACGCTGCAATTATGTAAGCTGCAAGTTGGTATGGGTAAATAAATTATCTGACCATCATGTTCACATTCTGACCTGGCATTAAACATCACACCATTCAATTCCATTGAGCACTGGGGGACAAGGTGCACTTCATGAAAGACAAGGACGCATGCAGAAAGAAGCAAAGGTTTACTTCACTTCATAGTCCACTCACTGACAACATGTTGTTCTTAGAACAAGGTTTCAGTATTTCAAGGTAGCCTAATATTCTGCAGCTGGGTACCTGTTACAACCATATAAAGGTTTAACAATGTAGTCCATGTTTGGCTGTATGCAGATATTTGTGTTTGTACAAGCAAAGAGAAAGGTGTCCTCAAGGTAAGCAGAGAGACCACTGAAACCCCTCGAGGACCCATTGTTCTATTCACATCCACCTTGTTGTGACCCTCACTCTGGGAATCTGTCTTGTCCTGTGTATACATCATTTCAAAGCTCCTCAATGCCTTCTGTTGTTATTTGTTGTCTGCCTCGTTGTTTTTCTCAGTGGTATGCCAGCTTTGACCCTGAGCGCAAGGGATCTGTCAGTCCTGAAAATCATAGGCAAATGTCAAAATTCCTTCTTTCAGACATTCACTGCAGGGATGCATTTTTCCTGTGCCTCCTCACCAATAAGACAATAGCATCTGCTGCCCCATCGAGCCCTAAATATTGAATCCTGGCTCTCTGGCCATAGCAAAGCTATAAATCCCATGCAGCCATGGCACTAATGGACATAAGGCCTCTATCCAGGAATGTGAAGCATAAGCAGATATCAGGGCCTGAAGCAGGGGTGGGGGTGCGGGGGGCAATTAAGTGTGTGGTGCAGGGAGGAGTGCAGGTGTGTGGACTGGTGATAAGGACAGTGGTGCTGCCATTACTCATCCCCCACCAACAACAGCAAATAGACTGCCAGCAGATGACGGGTCTGCTCTGGCAGCCTCCGAAAGCTTTTCCTCAGCCGGAGAGAAGAGTGTGTGGCGGAACAGAGTGGATAAGGAATAGATAGCAACCAAAAGCGCATTTCATCACGCCAGGAAAGACAGGGCGAAAAATGGTTTTATGCAATATTGTTGAGGGAATAGTCGTTTATAAAAAGGAGGCAATTCTGCAGGCTGGGTTGTTTCAAAGCAATTACGATTCATTATTGTTGCTGGTAGCACCTTATATTTGAGATAGTGGGTTTTATTTCCGCTAAAGTGCAGCGTCAAAAAGCCACACAGAAACATCATTTAAAAATAATGCGTTTATACAATTTGTAAATATAACACAGATTACACCATTAGTCAATAACTCAACCTTTCAAGATAGTAACTGAAAAGGATATCCTATTTCTCCACTGGTAATTGAACATCAGTCAGAGCAGTGAAAGATTATTATGAATGTGATCAAATAGAGGTAGGTATATCATTTCTGTTGAAAGTTATAAGGAAAGCAACATGATTGCAAAGCAGTTACAAAATTAAACCCACACAATTCTAATGATTAATACAAGTATAAAGGAATAGAGGTTGTTTAATGGCAAAGCTTATTGGAGGCACCAAACCATGTTTAATAAAGGCAGGTAAAGTTTGCTTCTTATTGTTAAGCATATGTTGGAGTTACATAAATTAAAAAAAGGTATGCTCTCTGCCTTGTAGAAGTATATAATTACCAAAAACACTTTCCGCATGCTTACTTAAAGAACTTGTATAAACCTCTCCACATCCAGAAATACATTCCTACATGGAGCATAAAGTGATGAATTGTCAAAAGAGGTCAGTTTGAATGTAATTTTGCTGATATGCTGACAGTCTACTTTGTCAACTACAGAAGTTCATCCCCAGTCACAGCAGTGCATCCGTGTGCCCTGAGGATCTTGGTGGCCCCTTTCTCCCGGTCAGCAGATACTGTGTTGTCTCACTGGCCTTGGGGCTAAGGACATCCTGTCTGCCTGTCTACTAGGGCGGCCGCGGAGCCCGACAAGCAGATGCATGCTGTTTCATGTGTAGCAGCATGCATATGGATGTGCAGGTTCAACCACTTGACAAGGGATTGAGACCTGTGAAGAGAGCATCTCTGCTGAGGGACTGGGGAAAAGGGCATCTCTTGGCTGTGACAAAGTCATTGTCATCTGTGACATTTATCATTGTCCCCTTCATATCCGTGTGCCGTCATTTCCCTTGTCTGTTTAAGCAAGCTTGTGGGTGGCAAGGTGTCACACCAAAAGGACGCACGGTGAAATACTTGTACCTGCTGATTCAAATGCATAAGGGACATGGAACTTTGTGAGAGAGAAAAGTGCAGACAAATCTACAAGCAGTTTATTTCTTTTTTCACAACGCTCCTTTCCTTCTCACTAATATGGCTTTTGGATGCTGATGTCAGCAGTTCCCTATTCCCAGCCGCAGCTCCTTGGAAGTTAGCAATCCTACCACTGCTGGCCTCCGGCAGTCCCGTATCGAGGGCAAAGCTGCATAAGAAAATGATGGTCTATTTAACCAATAAGAAAAACAACTTGGCTCTATATACAGATCTGATTATATACTGTCCTTCACTGCGCAAACACAAATGTGTATGGTTATTATGAGAGAAAAAAGCACACTTAGACTATCTGTGTGCAGTATGTGGCAAGTAGAGTAGAAGGAAAGAGAGGCTTTGGCTTCCAGACAGGGGCCGATGCCACCTCTCTCTCCAATCCCTCTGTCACCTGCTTGGCATCCTCGCTGTTTAATTAGCTGGTAGTAATCAAATGGTGGGAGATTAAGACCCCTAAAATACTGTAGGCAGAAAATAAATCCTCCAGAGACACAAAAGCCTTGCGGAGGAAAACAAAACACTGAAACTGTTTATTATGTTGAGTTGTAGGGAAGATTGAGAGGGAGGGAGGGAAGGAGGGAGGGAGGGAGGGAGGGAGGGAGCTTATCTTAAATTTACCAAAACAACCCGGTGGAGAAAAACAATGTGTAAATTACCTCACAAGCAGAGGGCTGCAGTAATTACACTAAAGACACTCTGCACAAACACACCACACAAAAGCGTGCATTGATTTTTCTCTCTTTCCTATAGACTACATGGAAGTTACACAAAATATGATATTGTTAAATGTCGCACTGTATAGCCAAGTCCACACCACTCTGAAGCAATGATTCTTCATTTCAAATAAGAGACACGCTTTTTTTTATACAATTGTGTAGGATGAAAATGTGCTCATAATCAATGTCTTACTCTTAGGGTGACCAGATGTCCCGCTTTGTGCGGGACTGCACAGCATTTTCACGACTTTTGGTGCGTCCCGCAAATTGAGACGATGTCCCGCATATTTCATTTTGATTGGCCAAAAGGCTTTTCTGCGGAGAAAGGCCGGCACGCGTCGACATTGCATTTACATGTCCCACATTGTCCCACACAAACATACTCTCTGTCCCACTTGTGGCTTTCTGGCACCTGGTCACCCTGCTTACTCTGAATATATCAAGTTCAATAATGTTGAATCCTGATAGTATAAATAACATCCTAAACATATCTCAAGTGTGTCTACTGGTCAAAGCAGTGGTTGCTTTTGTTCATGTTTTTAAGAAATGTGACCACTGAGTGTAACACTTATCTGGAGGGATATAATAGCAACATCTGTCTTATGGCAATTTCCTGATGCCTGATCTGTAGTGGGCTGGTAGTAATTGTCATGATACGTTTCCAATTTGTCTGTCAACGACACCAAATATGAAACAGGAATCTTCCAATAATATAGCAGGGTTATGCTTGTAATAGTATAGTAGTGGAAATAGTTGTAGAACTATGAAAATGTACAAGCATTTAAAAAAGAAGTTGAATGCAAGACTCTACATGTGTCAGTGTGTACTGTACATTTGTGAATGTGTGTGCACGTGTGTGTGAATTAATTTTGACCCAGTATTGTCCGATCCTCTGAATTCCAGTATTAGATCTCTTGTGTCTGCCCCTCTCTGGTCACCACAGCTAGAACAGTTGTAACTGGTCTCTCTCTGTATGCCTACCACACACACCCCATGTGTGCCTAGACACACAACCAAGTGCTTACACACAACCTTGACCTTCTCCCACTGAAATTGGAGGTGAAAGGGGGGATAAAGGGGAGACAAGAAGGGCGGACAGCGATGGCAAGAGGAACGTGGGGTTGAATTTGAGAACAGGGTCAAAGAGTGACATGAGGAACCAGATTTTCTCACATGGAGCAAACATTAGAACTTGTATCAAATAGAGAGGAAAGTATATGGTGATATTGAGGTACAGATGCATAAGAAATATTTGTTGTCTCCATTGGCTAAAGACAAAACATGCATAAATGATATTGTGGTTTTTAAGTGGTTACTATGGTATAGTAATATGGAAAGAGAATCAAGCCATGGTGTTTTTGCTTTGCCTTTGTTTTAGCTAAGAGTCAGTGGGCGAGACAGGCCTTTCTGGCTTTGATGAGTGTAATTACGCTTTAAAGAGTGCCGCAGGAGTAAATTCATTACCCAGCCAGCCAGCTCTGGTTGCCCGCTCTCTCCGTCTCTGTCTCCCCTAGCTCAGCGCGCACAGACAGGGCCTGCAGACACGCACACACAGTAAGCTCCCCGCAGACCAGCCACCGCTATAGGGCTTCAGCTCTGCAGCCACAGCCCCCCCCCTCTCATCAGGGCTCTGGAACTCTCCGTGCAACCCCGAATCTTGGATGAATTTGTGGAAAGAAAAGACGAGCACTCACATACTCATGTGAAGCAGACACACACCGATACAATACAACTATACACACACCCTCCGGAACATCCACCCACGTTGCTTTGGGCTGTAATCTCTGCTTGTTCCTGGAGGTTCAACGTAAAAACAGTGGAATAACAACGACCCTAATTCCTTCTATAGTAACACATGAGCAATCTTCATGACCACGGGCAAAGGAATATCTCCGTGACATACATTAACTGATGCCATGTAAATATCGAAATAAGCCCTAGCATTTCAGGGGCTATGAGCTCAATTCTTTACACACTGCGCACACGGGGTCAATCCCAAAATTGACGGAATTGATTTTCTGCACCAAACTGTCTATCACAATTGGAAAGGTAAAATCGAATGGAGGGTCTCAGCAGAATGGTCGATGGCCAGAGGGAATTGACCACCACAGTGTTGGATTGCTTCGAGTTTGAAGAACCCTCAGGACTCTTATAACGAAAGAATGCATGGCAACGGCAGATATCCGTGGACCCTTTATTT
Source organism: Trematomus bernacchii (assembly GCF_902827165.1). NCBI lineage: Eukaryota > Metazoa > Chordata > Actinopteri > Perciformes > Nototheniidae > Trematomus > Trematomus bernacchii. Next base: position 8,335,820 of record NW_022987851.1, on the reverse strand, counting down.
CGTTTTGGTATGCGTGTCCATGTTTGTTTGTGTTTGAGCTCTAAACGTGTCTTATCACTCTGACCCCAGACTTACGGCTGAGATGTGTTACCCCTCCTCTTCCTGTCACTTGTTTCCACTCTAGGGAGCCTATGAATTTAAGTCCTCACAGCGGGGGCAGATTGAGTATTAACAGCCCATCTATACCCCAAGCTGCTTTGTATTCATTTGGTTTGTGTGTGTGAGAGAGAGAGAGTGAGAGAGAGAGGAAGAAAATGAGGTAGACATGTTTTTAACTGTCTTCAACTATGCTTCCTGAAGTCATGAACATATTGCACTCTTCTCTTTGAATCCTTATTCATCTGTATGTCAGATTGTGTGTCTCTATGCTACGCTGCAGCCATTGTATACGACCTCGACTATGTCCGTCAGTCTTTGGGAGAAGAAAAAAAAATGTCTGCAGCCTCTCATCTCCTCCCCTCTCTCAGCATGTCGGCCTGTGTCTCTGTGAGGATTCATCATGCATCCTTAGGAGTCGATCAAGGGGAAAACACCTCCCTCTTTCTACCCGCTCTTCCTCCTCCAGCTCCTCTTGCCCTCATCTAACATTAATGGCTGTTGGTTTTTTAATGAGGAAGTGGGTGTCCCTGTGCAGCTTGTCCGTGGAGGACTCGCAGAGGGGGGATTGGGGGGGAGGGGGAGGGAGAAGAGATGTACTGGTGCAAAACACATCCCCCGGCTGTGAAGCTCAAACGCCAGCCTAGCAGGATGGGACCGAGGGGGGGGGCACTCTCTTAGTACATATTGCCATGCCCTCTTTCAGCCTTCAAAGAACAAAACAAGCCAACCACAGCATTCTGCCTCTGTGTCCCTCCTCTGCACTCTGTGAACAGGCAGCATGCATTATGATAATAGACATCCCTGTGTAAAGCTTCTACCAAGTCATCTGTGAATCAAAAAGGTCTTTGTAAGTAGTACTTAATTGTATTATCTGAGTTTTTGCTTCCCTTATTGTTGCAATGGGAGCGCTGTCTAGTCTAATGAGAAGCACCGCAGCAGTAAAAAGAGGCTTAGAGAATATATGGGATATATTTTTATTTTTGGGGAAATTGTAACACAAATGATCAGAAATGAACAGCCTGTGAGATGTTTAAAGAAAAGTGTTCCATTCTAGTTGATGTCCTACTGACTGCATCCCTACATTTCTGACTAAATACAATTAGCTTGTGTTGTTGTCTACTGTCAATATGCTGGATGTTTGCCAAAAACATGGATCAAACAAATTCACACATCAACAATTTACCACTTGTTTTAATGTCTCAGAAAGAGAAGGGATGATATATGCCAGATTTGAGCTGATAGCTCATGTCCATCTGCAGTCCTCCATCTGCAGGAGGACACATAAGAATCAACTGACCCTTAAACATTACTTAGTGTCTATCAATAAGTAAAAACCAGAGCATCAAACTTCAAATTTATGCCATAGCTGCTACTGTGGGAAAATGGCCTTTCTATTATCACATGCAGCCAAAGTGGGTTTACAGGCAGTCAATTATATTTGTATTTTGTTGTGTTTTTGAAACTGTAAATCAAAACATTAACTGTAAAAAACAGGCACATGGCTAACCTGTGTATATTCTCCCTTTGCATTATGTGAGAGTGGGCGTCTTTAGGGCGGGGTCTTTGGCCCTCAGTAACCCATTCCACTGCCTATTTGTGGAACCAGCTAAGCGTTCACTGCTACATGTTTTTTAATATCACTTACATATTCATAGTCTAATAGCAACCCACCCAGCTGTGCACACACAATGGGCCTTTTCCGTTTTTACCCATCGACCTTTTGTTATTAATGACAATAAAAAAACTGTTAGAACTGCAAAAATAGACGAAAGGGAGGAGGTGTTAATTTTAACATCTGATATTATTTTTAAATAAACATTTTAGATTAATTTAAAATAAAATTTGAATTCACTATACTGTAGCATGTACAAATAAAATAAATAACATGAGTGTGACTGAATGCTGAAATAAATGCAGGTTTGTTTTCCTGATATTGTACAGTCTTTTAGCGGTATGCTACCAAAAGATACAAAAGACACTTGTTTGATGTGTCTCTAGAGCTCTCAGCCATCCCCTCATACTGCACTCTGCTAGCTAAAAGAGTGGAGCACAAGCACACATATTGCCAGTGAGAGTCTGAAATGACATGACACAAAGAGACTGAGATACTGGCAGCCAATTAAATAAAGGAAATGGCCTTCATCATTGTATGATTAATGGAGCACACCATTAGTGCATAATGTTGTCCCCACCATCTCTACCTGTGTGAGTGTATTGTGCAATCATATGTGTGTGAGTGTGTGTGTGTAGAAGAGAAAGCACTAGGGAGAGGTGGGTACCAGAGTCCCCAGGGTGTAGTAGCTAGGGGTTTTCATCGCTCTCTCCTCCCTCTGAGTGATAATTCTGCTGTTATTCAGGCAGGAGTGGGACGGGCAGTGCTGGGCCCGTGATAAAGCACCATGGCCTTTAAAAATTCATTTCCACCCAGCATTCATCTCATTCCCATTCAGCGCTGGTCTACACCCTGCACTCACACCCATGCGCACAGAGAGAGTCATTACAGAGCCATGATCCATACTCAAAAATCCATCTCTATCCACCAATTAGAAAAAAGCTCCACCAAATATGAGAAACAGCTTTAGGGAAGCACCATTTCACTTCTCCTTTTACTTCAGGTGAAGTATGAATCCAGACAGAAATGCAGTGCCAAGATGATGAAAAAAGACTGAGAAAGATGAGAGGGAGACATTTTCTAGGCTTGGTCTTGGTGTGTTTGTTTCCACTGTATCAGAGTATATGTCCAGATCATAAGCTGTCAAAAGCTGACAGAATAGCACACCACTGCAGACGGATGGAAAGGCTGAGAGGAGCGCTATAATGCACATAACTAATCAATGGCTCTCACTACCAGACAGAAGTAGTAAGAAATATAAGGTGCCTATTGACCTAACAGTCACATTAACACACTACTAACCCTGCATTAACAAGGGCCATCTTTCAAGTCAAAAGATTAGAGAAAAGACACAAATGTATGTAACAAAGGGAAGAGTTGGCTCTGAGATCATTGACAGAGGGCAGAGCTCACTCCCAGATGTCAAGTCTCCACCCTCACCTTCAACATTTTTGGATGAGTAGCCTCAGAAGGGCAGCAGGCTCAACAACTAATGCCCTGTGTAGTCCCCTGACTGCCCTTCCCTGACCATGTAACACCCCCAAGACAAACATACACCCCTAAAACATCTGCTCAGCAAGCAAACGTTCCATCCCCCAACATGTATGTAAGAGCACCCTCGACCACTCTCACTTAGCAGCCACACCCCTGCACCATCCTCTCAACTTCCACTTAGCAGTAAATCCACATCAAACCCCCCTAAAGCAGACATTTGCACACAGACAGAGTGAGCCTGGACCAGCTAGGAAAACTAGCCCCGCCTGTCCGTCTGTGTGCTCACCCCCTTAGCCAGCGCATCAGGAAAGCCTTCCCCATGGAGGGGGAGGAGGGCTGCTGTGTTGGCTATGCCACAGCTCCACAGAAGTTCCATAGTGCGCCTCCATTGATGGGTCCCCAACCGCTGGAGCCTGCCAATCGGTATGCCCCATTTCTACAATGACTGTGCCCAGGACCTCCATTCAATAACTCTGGGAGACGTCATTAATATGGAAGTGTTAATAGGTGGAGCTGCACACTAATTGCGCACTGGAACAGGATCATGTTTAATATTAGAATCCATTACGCACCGGCTGTTGCAAGCGGAGGCAAATGAATTAAGACAACACATTATTTACTCGTGCACAGGGCAAATGGAGACTGACAGCACCGAGAAGGTTGACACTCAACATGGCAGCTGTTACACACATCTGTTGGCTCTCGTTTCTGCAGCGCTCAGCGGCCCTTTGATACTAGCTGCTCCTGTAATTAGTTGACTTTCCACTGTTTCTCTGCTCGGCCAAATCTAGCTGCAGTGGGCAACACAAAGAAATGACAGCACTGTAGAGTCCAAGGTTGAGAGCAGCTTCTTTCAGTGGGAGAGGGGATTAAGCTATTAGCTGTGGCCTTAAAACAAGGTCAGCAATATGGTAACATAAAGGGAAGATCTGGAGAATGGCAACATACAAACAGCATATCATTTGTCAAACACTCAGTGACAAATTGTGATCAAATTCAGTATTTTTTACACACAGGTTTTGTATTTGCTAATATAAAATTGTCTAATTAATTCAATCTTAATTCCTCCGAAGTCTCAAAATGTAAAAAAAAAAGGAAATAATTATAAGAAATAATCATTTTAAAAATGCAAGGACAACATTTTCAAAGTATAACAGTGACACATTTATTTCCTCACCCTTGCCTTCCTTTCACAAGTCCCTAATGAGCATGTCGCTGGCAGAATTAATTTCGGATTGTTTAATTGATTCCCAAACAGCTCCCATCCATCATGGGGCCATTCAATATATTTGTCTTTTAATCTCTGTCGGCCCTCATCATAATTCTATAGCACAGGCCATTACACACAGAAAGAGGGCTCAGACAGTGCTGTGGGCATCTTTAACACTGCCCACACACCAATGCTGACACACCAACACATATATATCCATATATATTTAATTGATGTTGTATTAAATATACATCCAAACAAGCCGAGGAGTTGCTGCTGCAGTGGTACCGACTCCAGCGATGAGGGCTGGTGCACCAGGGAGTGCATCCAACAACTGTTTAACATGAATAATTCCTGGTACATCTCACGAGCTACTGTAATATTCACCAGAGCTGTGAGAATCCAGAGTAATTGGGAAATGTTTTGGATGTCTCACTATGTAGTTCAAGCTGATTGCACTTCCTAATGTAAAGAATCCCTGAATATGTACTGTGGGCATTTAACTACCAAATAAACTGCCATGTTGAGTAAACACTTCTCTTCTATTTCAAGAATGATTTAGTTCAAATGGTTTTACCACTATAGTGTAATGAATATTTAGCTGTGTAAGAGCAGTAAATAATATTTACTAAGCTGTTTAGCTAAAATGAATAATGCTGACTTGGCTGGCTGTGTCACAACACAGTAATGTTGATTTGGCCACGAAGAGTACTGCTTGCTTGGCTGTGCAACAGAGTAATGGCGCCGTCCTCTTTAGATGCAAGAGCGATTGTGAGAGCGTCGTCATGTATCAGTACCCACTGACATGCCCATCCCAGGGGCGACCACTGCACCATGTCCCGTCCCTGACACGCCAACATAATGAATGGCCCGGCTAATGAAGGCTTACTAATTGATTATGGAGAAAACAGAGTATTACTCACCCAATGATGGCAGCTCTGAGGGGTGCTGAGACACTTTGTCAATGCTCTGTTTTTCCAGCCTGTCCAGCCCAGAGGGCCTTAATATCGACCTTCTGACCAGTATGGACACCTCGCGTGGGATGAAGTGCATTACTTTTATAATATTTCATTATCCTCTTACACGTTTTATTACAGCGATCATCGCATACTTTTTTTTTTGTCCATGCATTCATTAACATTAATTCAGCAAATGAATGTGTTGTACATCTTGCTGCAGGCATACACCAAACCCAACCAGGTGTATCTGCCAGTGATGAGAGTGAATGGGGATTTTCAAGGCTTTACACTCTAAAGCTGTTGTTCAATGAAGCAGATAGAAGCTGCTAAGGTGGGAGGTGTATGTAGTGGGCCATTGTCTTTGATTAACTAATTAGTAGACATTATCAAGACTAAACAGAAGTCATTACCAGTGGGCTTTAGTGAGGAGGCACTCATTTCCCAACGGACCTCCAACCACTGTCTCTGCCCAGGCCACCACAGCCCAGGTCACTTATTAAATCTATAACGACTAATTTTGCTTTTTAAATGAAGCTCTAATTGACTTTCGTGTGAAGAAAGCAATGCGGCTGATCCAGCTTGTATTATCAGAATCACTGATTGAATCACTGATTGAATGGGAATTGGTGGTCTGGTATTGGGTTTCCAGACAATGAAAGCTAAGATACGGAGATTGCTGACCCGACTGCTGATGCTTTCAAACACACACTCATTATCATACACACATTAATATATGCTCAGCGGGATTTCAGACTAGCTATTTATTGGTTTCATTGTGCTGTCCGTCATGTTTCATGTACTTTATTAATTTAAAGAGTTAAATATTCCTGTACCAGCCACCACGTGCTACAGCAACAGCGGGGCAAGTTGAAGTCAGAAAAGCAGCAGAAATTACATTTTGTGTGCATGGCATCTCAAAAGGAAGTGTTTGACACTGCAGATTCAGTGGGTTGAACATGCTCCCCATTGCCATCTTCTATCGAGCTCAGGCAGAGAGTGTCCTCTGGCTCACAGGCAGGGGCCGAACCATAATCAAGGAATTATCACAATTCACTCTAATCATAAGTGAAGGAGGGCAAAATGACTGAAATTAAACTCTGGATTACTGCCTCAGACTGCGGGGATGTTTCAGTAACTGCTATTTTCTGCCAGTGTTTTAAATATATGTTTACCGTACTCGTGCCGCCAATTAAAACACTAAGTCAACGGGAGTGGCACAGGATTACTGGAAAGCAACGCACACATGCACACACATCCCGGTGAGGATTTATGCTGTTGGTGTGTAACAAGAGGTGCAAAGGCTGAGTGATGTGATTGCTCAGAGTGCTGTATGGCTGCGCTCCCAGTCTGGGGCTTTAGTCAGTTCCACTGCAGAGGGAGCAACATGCTGGGAGAAGGAAGGAGGCTAAATAAAGGCCTGGTCAGGAAGGGCCGTTCTGGTCTAATTGAGTCCTTTGGGCCGAGGGTCCACTGATCAGAGACTTGTTACAGGAATCCGGTTTCATGGTTTCCAAACAATGAGATTTCAGAGAAGGGATTTGTAGTCCTGTGGGATTGCTTCCTAACCTTTTCTGTGATTGTTGAGGTTTTCTCTTGGTTGTCTGCCCCTGTGTTCCTCTGTTTGAAATCGGATTACTATGACAATATGGAAACACTCCGGTTGAGCTCAGCAAGTGGTATTCACATATAAAACATTGCAGTGATGCTGTGAATACTGTTTGATGCATACAGTGTGGACCTTTTGTTAGACGACTAGAGCATATCTGGCTGCAATATGGATATATCTCTTAATGCCGACAATCAGAGCTTTCCTCCCCATTGAAGAATGATGCACGGGCTGAAGAATCAAAGATCTGAGCCAATGTTCTGAGGTACCTTAAATTCCATAAACCTTATTCTGTCGTGTTGTCCAAATAGCCGCGTTCACACCGGAGTACTTTTCACCGTACTTTTCGCGTTTAGTTCCGTTAGTACCCCTTATGTCGCGTTCACACCAAAAAGAGCACTTAATCTCGGGAACTTTTACCCCCATTTTTTGTGCCTGCTGAGAGATGGTACTTTCCTGGGGGAAAAAAGTGCCCCAGTTCTGATTGGCTGGGCGAATTGCAAACCACGCCCCGTACAACTCTGAAATGTTTTGTAGAGCCGCCATTTTATTATCCTCGCATTAGCATTATTAGCATTCGCCCAGCGCACAAACGCAGAGAGACTAACTTATGGCAACACAAAATAAAACATGGGAGCGGTGGAGATGAGGAGGTGTCGGCGTTCTGGCGATTTACTCGGAAGGCTTCAGTAGAAGCTGCTGGGAGTCCCAGCAGCTTCTACTGAAGCCAGTCCCCAACTCCGGGGACTTCCGGCCGGGGACTCCGGGTGGCACTATACGCCGTGAAGTTGTTTGCGGCCTGCCAGTAAACCCAAAGCAGAAGAAGACGAAGTGACGTCAGCGGCTCATTTGCGTAATCTTCCCTCAGGGAATTTATTCCGGTGTGAACGCGATCTGTACTAAGTGCCCTGGGGTATTTAGTGCCGGGGCACTAAGTGCCGGCACTAAATACGGCAAAGTACTTGGTGTGAACGCGTCTATTGATTAATTATAACAATATAGTTCATAAAGTTTGATTGTACTGCACTCAAGAAAGACAAAAGGTAACCCATTTGAAATATGTAATGCATCAATGTTAAAGTTGTTAAGATAAACTACAAGGTTTAAACAATGCACAGCTTTTGTTAAAGATAAACCAAGTGAGAAAAAAACACTACAGAGAGAAAAGTTCATCAGAGGACCCTGATTGTAGAACAACAAAGTTACAACAGCCCAAATGAGAAACATTCACAGCATCCACAAAGACATTCCTGAAAGAAAGGTCTGTTTTCTTGCTTGCTTATTCTCCCTTTCACTCTTGATCTCTCTAAACAATCCCTGGGAGACAGAAAACAACAAAGACAAATGACTTTGGCCTTTTAAAGAAGCGTCAAACCTCTCCCTCCAGTGAGCAGGGGATCCACAGAGGTGTCCGTGTTTCTTGTTCACCCCCTGCAGGGGCATTAACTAGTGGGGGATCTAGATGAGCTTCCTGTGGAGCAGGAAAGGCCAGGACAAACAGAGGCGCCGCGCTGGTTTTAATAGGCGCAATGCCCACTCAAGTGTAGCAGTTCATAAATTAGAGAGGAGTGCAAAGACAGGAAGATGGGAGACTGAGCAAACACAAGAAGCAAACACATGACAGAGAACCGACTGCCCTCTGGACCATCACTCACTTTGGGATAATGTGACAGAAAAAGAGAGGAAGGCAAAGCCAGACGAGATGTGGAATCTCATAAAATGATAGTAATTTACCAAGGCTTCAGTGAAGAAAGCACAGGAGCCTACTAACTGCTTGAGACGCAAATTCAAAGCTATCAAACCCTCAAGTCTACGCTATTTTTATGGTTTGGAGAGAAAGCGGTAGGGAGGAGGGAAAAAGGGGGCCAGCCACAGTGCCTCGTCCACCTGATGCCACAACGCTGCCTTGCACAGCTTCCTTTTGTAGCCCAAAGTGTTGGACAGAGGAGTAAGGCAGACACAAAGAACAGACAGGACTCTCTGCAGGACACTCTTTGTGCCATGGCCGCTCACAGGCGGAAGGACAAAGCCGTCAGCTGCCTGGACACCTCGTTAGGCCGCTCCCCGCAGCTCTCACATGGCACGGGGGTTGACTGCAGCCCTCATGCTGGGATCGGCTCACCGCTACAGTGAAGCCTTAGCCACAAAGACATACACACATGCACGCAGACAATGTGTAACTGTGGAGCGTCAAAGACCAAAGGAGAAATACAGTGCTATAAAACACACCTGTTCTGTAGAAGGTTCAAGGCCCTCCTTTCAAAAGCCTCTTTCATGGATATTTGCTTGGGTTGTTAAAGCTGATCTTTTCAGATGCAGTCCACAACAAAAGCGCCTCAAGCCTGGTAGAGACGGCTGGGGGAAAGGGATGAGGCTCCCTTTACTTCTAATGCTCTTTTATCTTTTTACCCTTTAGAATATAGATTAAGGGTTTTTACTGAGGTTAGGTGGGTGTTGACTATATCAATGAGAGGTACATGCAGACCTATATTTATAGAGTCAATCGGACCAGAGCAGAGGAGACATATGTCAATAGAGAAGTACACACTGTAGCAAACTGTACATATTGTACATACACTGATACCAATTATACTTTATATTGTGGCAGTGTCTGTTCTTGATTGGATTATTAAGTCATCAACATTTCAGCATGGCTGTCAGATATGAGAGTAGAAGTAAATGACACAAAATAGCAAATGACAGCTGGAAAAAGCAAATCCAAAGACCTTAAATCGATGCATGCATGCATGTCATTTGCAAAGGAATAAATTGTTTTGACATTCTGAGGTTCCATCATGTTTCCACTCACAAGCTTCCAAAGGCTGTGTGAGGCTGTTTCTACTTTCACCAATAGGCGGTTCCTGTTAGCATGCCCTGGAATATTAAGTAGGCATAGTGCTTAGCTTGCTTAGACCAAGGCGAATAAATATGCCAGAATTAGTTCCAGCTTCATACGCCTTCAACATAGGATCCACCAGTGAATGCAAGCCCATTCACCACACTTCAACTCGTTCAGGCTACAAAGAAAAGCAAAGCAAATGTCATATTGACACAAATAAATAAATAAATATATTCTGGAAGCTTTGTGAGGGTGCTATACATAAATGCAAAGCGAAATAACAGCCACTATCAGGGATAAACATACAGCATATTGCAGAAACAGCCACACTGTATTTATACCACACATATGTATTATTACAGTGCATACATATAATATTAATGTGACATTGCAGGGTATTATTCAGATCGTGCCACGCATGCATTTGTTTTATTTTCCCTGAATCTCTGTGACTTGCTTAACTGAATAATTTTTCAAGAAGCAAAAATAAAATTCAATCAATAAGTGAGTTCGATCAGACAGATCGTAAAGAACCACTCATGTCTCACAATCGATGTAATAATCAGATGATACCATATGGGGCCATTTTTTGGGTGATGTAGTTCCTCTGATGTTTAATGTTTTAAAGTACTACAGTTGCTCCCTTTTTGGGAAACAAGTTCTTCATCACGCTGATAATGGCAACACACTTGCTTTCACATTGCTGTTTGTGTTGCTGCTGTACATAGTCATGGTGTATATTCGAGATACAACATGTAGTCATTTATTTATAATGGACTGACAATGTTTTATCCTATTAAAAGTTAAACTGATGTCATCTCAAATTCGATGAAATGACACACACTTAATGTATACAGAAATCAAACAACCATCCTCCCCCACCACTCAATCACGGCAAGCATAGTATTTTCAGCCATTACAAGGGATGATGTACCAGAAGGTAGCGATCAGTCAGGCCCGCTTGTGGTCACCTCCCATGTCTGTACATCCATTCCCCTTCAACATCTGTGGACTCATATGTTACTATGCTTCTACCTGTCACTGTCTGTCCACAACCCCACCAACCACACCACACATCAATCAGCCCACCCCTGCTGCTTTTTAATCTGTTCCCACCCCCAAGGACAAGGCACGCTTCAAAATTACAGTGAAGAAAGGTCACCCCATCCAATTAGAACATCATCAGGGATGCACACTAGAGGGTCATTCCCTGAACCCTTGTAGCACATCGTAAATCCTACACTTCCCAAGGAGGAACACCCACTCTGGCAGCATTCAGAATGACTGACTGATAGCAGATGAAGAAAATGAGGTGCAAGGATGCACCTTTAACTGTAATGGTGGACACGACTGATGTGGATTATTTTTGGATTGGTACAAGGTGTAATGGCATGTGAAAGTGTCACGATAGGTTTATTTCCTGAAGATGATCAATGTTATCATCAGTCCATGTATTGACCCTGTGACGACCCGGGGCCCAGATCAATCAGGTCTGCAATCAGGATTAGATCAAGCTGCCCTATGCATTCTCTCTCATCACTCTAGGAGCCTGTTATTTGCAAGGGTTTAGCCCCATAACTGGACACACATGCAGGCAGGGAAAGGGACCGGCCTTCTGGAACGAGAGAGAGATTCTTTGGATCAAAGGGTCCAATGGGATGTACCATGTGGAGACCATTGTCTTAGCTTCGGCAGAGGAAACAAAGCTAATGAGAGCAGGGTAGATGGAGAGATGGAGAAAGAAAGAGAGGTTGGGTCAGTGAGCTTTGAGCCTCGTGTGGGTTGATCTAAGCCAATTAGAGACAAGTGACAGCTCAGCTACATGTTCATGACACAACTAGACCACGGTGTCGCTCTGAGCCCCAGCACCCCGCTGTACAAGTTTGACTTGGACCCCAACACGCCCTTAACACTCCCCCCAAAATAACCCCCTATCATAACTCTCAACACTCCAGACACAGACCAAAGCCAAGGGAGAGCAGAGAGTATGTTTTAAAAAAAAAAAAAGACAGTCCTCTACTCTTCTGGCCTGCTTCCTCTGCTCTCCAGAAGGAAGTGGCCAGTCAAGCAGAGCTCTCTTTCTTGCCATGGTTGGCCAATTCTTTTGACATCTGACGTTGTTGAGAGTTGCTGTGGCGACCTGGCAAGTCCACTGACCTTTGCCCCAGCGGTTCAAAACGTGTGAACCCGAGACGAGAGTAATCCAAAAAGCTTGATGGGGGATATGTGAAGTGAGGAGTTCCAATTGAAATGGGGGGGGTTGGTTCAAATGACCACCGGCAGCTGTCATTGCTGTGTTGCCTTCTTCCTGTGAGCAGATACTGGTGCAGAGCCTTCCTTATGTATACGAGGGGAGGTGGTGGGCCACCAGGTTGTGGGTTGTCAGGGCTCCAGCTCAGGGCTTGTGATTAATGAGACAGGGCATCGCACCACAAGGAGCTCAGCAGCACGTGCCACACTGGTGGTAACAACAAAAACTCTTGACACAGTGTGTGGTAGTGGAGCCAGAGTCAAAACAGTTCAATAGTTAGACCATTATATTCATGTGGACAAATCTACACTCATCACCAGACATACACATGACTATATATAATATATATTGTGCAGATGTCAACGGTTCTGTGGCACAGCCATTACGCTGAAATAGGCTATGTTTCCTTTAATGCATCTTCTCATTCACCCATGACTGAGCATAACGCATGTGAAATCTATGACTGACGGTTTGGGGGAGAAGAAGCACAAAATGCAGAGATGGAGCATGACAGGAAGGAGTGATGGGGGTGGAGGGACACCCAGCAGGGGGTGGGACAGTACAGCCCTCCGCACGTCTCACGTCTGCCACTCAAGAAAGTTAATGATGCCACGATCTTGGGCCAACCATCCCCCTGCTGCACGTGAGAAAAGAGACAGACAGACAGAGAGGGAACTGAGGGTGGTGCTGCTGGCACATAGATGCATTGAAAAGAGTATTGGGGGGGAAGGGCGTGGGGGTGAAAATGGATGGTCCAAGAATATGTAAGACAATCAACACCCCAGTTGGCGACATTGAGTGAATTTGAGATGAATGATATGACCCCCCCCTTTTTTCTTCCCAATCACATTGCTGTCTCCTGCCCTCATTTGCATCCTTTATCAAGTCACGTTATTTATTAAGGTTTATGAGAATCTTGGCTAATTTGATTAGCAGTCAGTTACTACGTCGTATTAGAGTTTTCATTGCGTAAAGGGAGATGGGGATGGGTGTTTTGTCTGCAGAGCTGAAATGTTATCATCTACAGCCAGAAATTTAGGGGATAAGGGGGAAACGGAGGAGGGATGGGGGTTGAACAGTGGCAAGATGCTGAGGAGAGATAACAGTATCTGTTCTAGCACTCACCAAATGTAGAAGGATTGTGCAAGGTTTAGTTTCACAAAATATCTAACCGAGCAGAATATTGCTTCATGGAGTAAAAAATATAACATACATGGGAAATGAAAGGGGTTCAATGATGTCAGAATACCAGTTTGTCATGAAGCAGGAAATGAGTTCAATCCGGTTGCAATCTAGTTTTGAGGTTACTGCAGTTACAACAGAGCTTGAGTACTATAAGAATGAATAAGCTGACAGATGCTCATATCCCTTAGCCTGTAACTGAATTATCCAAGCTTTTCCTCCTCTGACACAGGAATAACCCTGCCTTCCTGGGCTATTTCTCCTTTCATACATCTCCCAATAACACAAGGGTAACTGTATTAGCAGTGCAAGCTAGAGATGCTCTCCAGACTGCCAAATGGACCCTATGCAGCCCTGTTTCCAAGTCATGAGGTCAAATGATGGTCAATCGATGGTCAGTCCGAGGTCACATTCAGAGCTGGCCAAAGGTCAGCCTATCTGGACCCAGACTAGACTATCAACCCCCTGTACTCCCTTGACTGGAGCTAAATCATGGGGACAAGCACCTTCTGCTTGAAGTCTGAAAATCTGATATGAAGAGCATTCTAAGATTTTCTCAACTGTTGAGTAGTGAAAAGGATTAATCATTAAAGGTATCATACAAATAATTAACAATATGTCTGCACTATTTCTAAATGATAGTTCATTGTTAATTTTCAGGATGTTTTTCACAGAACGGGGGTTGTGTGCAAAAGGATAAGTGAATTACCAAAAACAGGCAATTAATCTAATAACACATTAGTTGCATAAACTAACAACCGACTAATTGCAGATGTATCCCACTCAACATGTTTTGAATACAATTATTTTCCATAACCTCCTGCACAGCCACAGCAGCCAAATCGATATTCATGAAGTGTCAGAGTTTTAATTCATGTGTCTGTTCCACATGAACACCACAGGGACCTTTAAAAGAAAGACAAGGAAAAAAGCTAACATGTACATTTCACAGTTAGTGCCTGGGCATGGCTTATGTTGGCCAATTAAGCTGTTCTTTTTCAGCTCCATTACAACGCGGCGTCTGGGGGTTCATTTTTCCCTTACTGTGCCATTTAGGCATCAAATGGGCAAATGTTCATCGTGCAAGTTGGACGAAAAAGAGGGAGTTTGGAGTCTGTTACAGAGTGTGTGCACGGGTGTGTGTTCATTGGCATATGTGCCTTTGCAAAACTTGCCTTGTGTACCAGTTCAAACATCTATGGGCTGCTGTGCTTGTGTGCCTTTGTGTGTGGAGGCCTAATTTGCGCATGAAACAGGAGAGCGTTAATGGCTTTTAAAGATCGGTGGAGTCAAATGAGCACACTCATCAGTTAGCCACACACCCCTCGGTGATCACTCAGTGTCGTTAGATTTCATTTCCTGTGGAATAAGAAGATCATTGTGGATCCAAGACAAATCCCTGCAATTACAACCACGCTTAGGATGATTCACTGCCATCATTTATGTCTCACTGGGTGGTGGGTACTGTTGTTTATGGCATTATTGTCAATAGCAATCATTGGAAATACACTAACAATGACAAAGAATTATTAGAATTTGACTCAAGCAATATCTTCCTTAATGCTATCCATTATGATTTTCTCATCAGCACAGTAGGCAGAAAGATACAGAGAACTGCCCAGACACCTATCTAAACACATACACAATGAAACACAGGCAAACATGGGAGGCACCTGCATGTTCGTTAATAGCTTTGCCCTGGACAGTGTAGAGCACGGGGGCCAGCAGCAAGAGGCACTGAGATAACATTCTGCTTAGCATTTGAATAGGGTGTTCTGATTTCTATTCAGTTGGCCTTTGGCCATGCTAGTGCTTAAGTGGTCTGGGCGAGTCTGTCTGGTCTCTCTTGTGCCAACCAATGTGCAGGCTCATATCTGGCCATGTGAAATGTCTGTCAGTGTCCCTGTCTGTGTGTCTGTCCGTTTGGCTGGATGAGTGTCTGGCTGGTTAATAACCAGCCTGGCTAGCTGCTAATCATCATCCCAGCTGCAGAAGCAGGTGGCCACACATACCACAGCTTCCAGTCTCATTCACCATGTGATGTCATCTAAATGCACCTGGTCACAACGCTTTACACATAACTGAGATAGCCAGATTCCCCCTACGTCCCCCCTATGTGTCTCTGCTGGTCCTGAAGATGAGAACCGTTGACATTTATTCTTCATCTTGTGAACTGGTGGCTGCTGAATGAACAACATTAAACTTGTTTGTCCCCTCCATCACCTTCGCCAAGCCTGGGGTGGATCCCAGAGCAGTCTAACAGGCAGAGGCAGCAGTTAGGACACACTCCACATTGAACTGGGAAGCCATTAACTCTGCAAAACACAAGGTCACCTTCAACAACACGACACAGCAGCCACCCAACTTCCTCTGCTGATAGGCCCAGTGGATGCAGCGGTGCAGTCATGTAAAGGTCAGGCTGTAAAACAGAATGGTACCACAGCTGTCTCACAAACCCCACGCTCAAACATTTGATCGTGTCACCCTTCACTTTTGAAAGTGATCAAAATGCTTTGAGTATCACTTTCAAACAGCAGGAAAGGAAATGAGAGAGGAAGGGAGTGGGAAGGGGGAAAGAGGAAAGAGAGTGATTGAGGGAGGGAGACGAAGAGAGAGAGGGAGACAGCAGAGACTGGATGATCAGGTTACAACTCTGATCTGCAGCTGTTGAGGGCTCTGGTGGCTGATAGGTGTCCCTTACAGCAAATGTAATCCTAGCCAAACACAATATCTGTCCACGCCATCGGGAGATCACCAAGTCATAACACATCCGGGCCCACCATAACTCTGCTGTGGCCTAGGGCCATGGGAAGCCTGGTAACAGTTTAAGGGACTGTAAAAAACAACTATTTTAGATTAAATCAACATAAAACTTGCAAGAAGGGAGGACCTGATTATGTTTTTCTTTCCAAGCCCACAAGGCTGGCAAAGTTCTACACTATGAACTCTCAACTTCCTATGGCCAGCTTGGAGTGTATCCCATGTATTCCCCTCTAGTCTCCTACTTCCTCTCCATCCACACAGTTCAGTTGAGAATCTAATGAAGCTGAAATGCTATGTCTCCTATGTTCCCAAAGGGCTACTTAAAGCAGGGACTGCCATTAATGTTTGCACAACTAGAAAAACATCCACAAAATACATTTAGCTTAAGCATTTTTGTGTACACTTGTGTGAATGTGTATGCGTACTTGCTTGCAAGTGCAGAATAGCTCAGAACAAGATATATTCATCAGAGTGTGACAGTCGTAACCCAAAATAAACTGGCTGCATCTTGGGTCTGGCTGAGTCATGACCCTTCCACAAGATCAATCCAGAGCAGTATTTGGCACCTTTGTGTTGCACAAAGGCATGTGTGTGTGTGTGTGTGTGTGTGTGTGTGTGTGTGTGTGTGTGGGAATGAATGTGTGTTTAAGGTTGTGTGTGTGAAAGTAACTAAAGAAATAATGGGCAATTGAACCAGGAACATCAGAGCAGAAATAACGCAACATTCCACACGCCAGAGGGTAAATCAATTCCAGCGACATTCGATTCAAACCCATATCAGCTAGCGCCTGAACTTCAGCCCTCCACCCTGTCACCTCCTCCCCGCTCCATATGATGGATTACCATCTCTGGCAGTCTCGGAGGGTCGGAGAAAGAGAGAGAGGAAGGCTGGTGGGGGAGGTCAGTCACTACAGGGACATATTCATCGGAGGGGAGCGTTGGGTTAAGGAATTATGTCTTGACAGAGATCTAGGGAGGATAGGAGAGGGCAAAGGGTTCTCCAGGGGTCAGAGGATCCAATCCTGACTGGACTCAATGGCAAGGCACCCTAAGAACGCAGAGTCCACAGGGATTTCACTCAGGGCCACATTTGTGGATTAATTGTATTATCACTCACTACTCCCTTTGCCCACTTATCAGCAAATGGAGTGGTATCAGATATAGTCATCTGAATGCTGCTAAAAAGCACACCTGTGCAGTAAATTAAAATAGACTTACAGTTGGAAATGTGTTTGGTTATCTACACACAGGCAGAAGGACGGATTAATAGACTGATAAAGTTAGGGATCTTCGGGAAAGGTAATTTGATGATCAAATTAAATCTACCTGCTGAAAAATTGAAAGCTACATGGGGCTTGAATTAATTAGAACCATAAGTCAATATCAAAATAGAAATCAAATAACTAACCACCCATGGAAGCAGGAGCCGCTCACCGTGTCTGTGTTTTAAGGCTGATCAATATTCAGCCTGCAGACAGTTTTCAATCATTTACAGCTCAGTCGGCATCCAAAACTGTCTGATGAGAATAAAAGAAGTGGCAATGCAGGGTAAGTTTACTTTATAGCTTGTCGGAATGTGTTCACTTTTTAAAACAATTCTGCCAAGCCGGTACAATTTAGCGACTCCATTTGAATGCACATTTTATATTTGAGTCACTGCAGAGCGAGCACCCACGGTTTAAAGTGTTGGGTGATGTGACATGTGAGGTTGGAGTGGGGCAAGGAGAGAAGTGTAGGCGAAACACTGCCAGGAGAGACAAAGCAATAGCCCTGCATTGTCAGAGAGGAGAGGCCATCAATAACAGTGTCACTATAAAGAGAGAAAGAGGGAGAGTTTGAAGGAGCGAGAGTAGGGTTTATAAAGGAAACACAACAAAACCCGGTGCGACGGGTGCTTCATCTTGCCGGGCACTAATGGGCGTGAGAAGCGGCTGGCTCAGCATTCTGTGCTTGACGGCTCACTCCTCTTCTGACGGAGCTATGGCATCCATGACGGAGCGCCACACACTTGTTTAATCCAGTTTATACACTCGAAGGTGAGACACAATGGTCGAAGTAGAGATGTAGAGAGTGAGAAACAAGGGAAAGAAAGAGACTGATAAAGGATTGAGAAACATGGTCAAAGGTCATCCCACACTTGGATCTTATTATGTGCTGCACCTTCTCACCACACTTTCCATCTCTGTCCTCATGTTTCGCTGCACTTATTATTGCTGTCATTATTCAGCTGTCGAGATCCACAGTTGATGTGTGCTATATTACCCATCTGCAACACTATACTTGTTCCCACTGAAGGTAAGAAGGTAACACAGATGGGCTTTTCTCCCTTGGTGGAGCTGGGGAGGTCAGAGCTGGGACACAAGGCCCGCTGAGGATAGTAAAAGTGTAGTCTCAGGACTTATCGTGTGTGTGTGTGTGTGTGTGTGTGTGTGTGTGTGTGTGTGTGTGTGTGTGTGTGTGTGTGTGTGTGTGTGTGTGTGTGTGTGTGTGTGTGTGTGTGTGTGTGTGTGTGTGTGTGTGTGTGTGTGCGTGTGTGTGACAGTGAAAGGTCAGAGTGCTGGTAGCGACTGCAGCATATTTCAGTGATTTATCTTCCTGTTTAAATAACTGCAGGACGGTCTCTTTCGATGCATTGCAGGAGTCTAGTGGTGGCGGGAAACTTCTCATTTACTCTGGCCATCTGTGGCTAATAAATGTGAGAGAGCAATCTACATGCTGCTGTGGAGAGCTGGTGAGAACTGTGTGTGTGTGTGTGGATGTGGATGTGGATGTGGATGTTTTTGTGTGAGTAAATCCCAATAGATAACAACACCTTTTTACGGAGGTCAGCACACTCCAGCTGCACGGACACAGAGCTGACACATTTAATCAGGGATTTCTCCTCCCTCGCAGTTTATCAGGGGGAGGGTATTTCTCACACCCTCGCCTGCTCTCACCATCTCTCTTATCGCAGGGCCACATGTTCACCTTTTTTCGGCATCTTGCTTTTTTTTTTCAAATCACTTAGTCTTTCTGCATATAACTCGGCGACCTTTAGCAATACATTTTAAGTATCTTTCCAATATTGCAGCTCTATAAAGTGAGCCAAAACAGTGCCAAACATATCAAACACAAACAAACATATTTAATCAAAAATGAGACTGTGCTCAGTATTCAAGACTGTGTTTGATTTCCTAACTGTAGCATGCGTCATTAATGTGTTGGTAATGGTTGCATTGTTGCTGCTTCTTTCATTAACCTTCATTATTTCTCAAGGACTTCAGCGCAGATTAAACCTCAGCCTACCGGGGTTTATGGGAGTGTGAGGGCAGGTGTTTGTGTACACTTTTGTGAGAGTGTGTTAGTGTCTGTTGATCGTGTGCTCACTGTCATTCCATTTTCTCATCTCTGAAATGGAGTAATGAGTCCAGATGAGCTTGTGGAAGGCTCTGCAGTGCGGCTCAGCCTGACTCCCCACCTGGCCTGCTCCTCCTGGCCTGTCCCTTTATTAGCTTCCCCTCATGCTGGACACAACAGGAACAGCTTGGTACCCTCCTCCTCTCTTCACCACTCACACTTCTCCCAACTCTATTTTCTTGCTAATTACCTTGTTGTACGAGCACCAAATGCTCACTAACGATTCACTTAATTGCAGAAGTGGTACATTAGATGATATCAAAGGACCTTTTTAAAAGTCATCCAATCCCATTCCAAGCGGCATTTAGAACCAACCCAAGACATCTGTTTCATTTCTGTGTCATTTGCATTTTTAAAGGTTACAATCTGAGGGAAGCGGGAAAAGATACAGATCAACACCTGAAGATTATGTGTGTTGGTTCGTTAGCAATCCCTCTCTGACCAGATACATTAAATACACAGATAACAAACATGTCAGAGGGTCTGAGTCACAAGACTCAATTATAAGTGCAACTTGTTCACTCTCAACACACACATGCTATATATCCACCTGGAAAAATAGGGCTAATTAACATGTTCCTTGAGATCCTTTCGCCCCAGGTGTGCCTTGTCACCCTTACATATACAGAGATATCCGCAATGCTAGCAATTTATTCAGCAGCGGTGGCTGCAGCTAGCATTTTGACACAGGCTTCACAATGATTTATGAACCTGCTCATTGACCTAGTTTATGCTGAAAAGAGAAAAGGGAGCACATCTTCTCCTATATGCGGCATATTCATCCCACGGAGCTGGCCTGCAGTCAGTTTTGGAGAGCATGGGATGTAGAATGAGATTAGAGCATTCAGATACCCTGTAGGCAACGTGTTTACAAGTTTCCTATCTTCTGAAGTACAGGACAGTGAACAACACCTATAATGAAATGTGTTCCCAAATGCAAGCTATGTCCAAACATTATCCTCACACTCTTAGATAACAGAGGGCAGTTCATGCTCTTGCCTCCCCAGTTGTGAACAATATCTGTTCAACATCCAACACTTAAAGGAGACAAGTGGGACGACTAAACCCAGTAACAGCACAAGTCCTCCCAATCTGGCCCGCATTAATAATGCAGACGCACCTCTCAGAGGCCTCTCCCCCCTCTTCCTCTCCACTCCACCTTCAGAGAGAGTGGTGCCCAGCTTGATGTCCAGCATGCAGCCGTGCCGCTTTGCTCAGTGCACACCGAGTTCAATCCATTTCAGAGCCGCAATTAAATTATCTCGCCAGGGTCCTGCTCAACCACTCGTGAACGGGAGGGAGCAAAGGTGTGTTCAATATGTGGGAGGGAGAGGGAGGGAGAAGACGAGGGATGTAAGGGGGGGGCATATCATACACACAATCCCAGTTCAGCATGGATATAGATTTAAATGCTGCTTTTTCCTGTGCGATTAGCTGTGGCTTAACAATCACTAGACGGATGTCAGGACCTGATAAAGCTAATCACTGCAGTAAGCCAATGCTGCGGGATTCAGTAGCCCACCCCACCTTCTGCTCCCCCAGCCCCACTGAAGACATGGCGAAAAAAGGAAGCAGAGAAAGCCTAAGGCTCTAAACTACCGAGCATGGAGAGGTCCATAAAATCTATAATAGCCTTATATCTGGAAAAACAAAAAATATATAAAGAAATGGTCGTTGAAATGTCCAAGAAATTCATATATGATATACTTTATATATATCATTACGTCAGTATTTGATCTACAATTAAACAGCCTATACAACTGTATATTTCATAGGATGTATAGTTATAAAGTGAGGGGGTGCACTCAAACTATGATAAAATAGCTCTGTGGCAACAATAATGGCGCTGTGCTGATTCTGTCCATTCTGGTGCCTGAGGCCAGACACTTGATTGGTTCAGACTCCAATCCTGCAGATCAGCTTCAGGACATTCCCGCTCAATATCCTTTAAACTACTTGTCATTAAAGTTGCAACAAGTCATTAACATATTATTGTAATACCCTTCAAGTATATTTCCTTTCTTTTTCCTCGTGCCCTCAATTCACTCTATTGCCTCTAAACGCTATGATCCATCCATATTCAAAATGTTTTTATGAACAATATTCTACTTTGATAAAACCTCATTTCACTGTCTGTCACGACATAATCAAGTAAAATAGTGACTGTCCTTTTTGAACTGCACTTGACCCACCAGCACAACCATTTCCTTCACCGACACTCCATCAGTCAGGCCAACACTGCTGTCATTCCCAAACATGTGCCTCAGGTCGGGTCAGGTCAGGTCAATAGAAGCTCAATTGTGTGAGGTAATGTAGAGCCATTTTCGTTTTTGTTCTGTACGTAGAATTGGAAGATCGAACACTTTGATAAACAATTAAATGTAGATAGGGAGTTGGTTTAATTTAATTTTTTTATTATTCTTTAATGTGGAAGGGTATTTGGGTTTATCTACAGTAAGTGGATTGATGAAAGGAGACATAATAATGTCTTATTTGGAGCCAAGGATGTTTTTTTGACAGAAATAGCCATGGTACATTTATTTATCCCCGTTTCCCAATAGTGTGGCCTGGGGCTTTTGCCCTGGTCCTCTCTCTATCAAACCCAGTATTACTTATAATACCAATCATACATGTTCTCTTATTTCTTCACCTTCCTTATCCCCTTATCTGCAGGTTTCCTGACCCCTCACCTTAAAGCCATTCATGGAGTCAATGCCTCTATTCAACCCCCTCTGCTCCTCGACATATTACATGAGAGAGGGAGAGATCAACTGAAAAGAGAGGCTTAAAAACAGTATGAGAGGGGAAAAATAAAATAATCTGGAGTCTTCATACATTTTTCATGAATTTTCATTTAGACTGGGAGAGCCCTCTTACAGCAATCGATAGATCAAGCTGCTGTCACGCAGTTAGCACCTGGGGGCAGCTGGGAGGCCCTCAGGAGGGCAGGGGACTGAATCTGAGGCAGAGACCAACCCCCCCCCCCCCTTCAACACACTAAGTCCATTTCCCAAGGATAACATACCTAAATCCCATTTACTTCCACTGATCATTGTAATCACCTTATACATTTTTTTACAGGTTCTCCTAAAAACATAGACAATTTCTGCAGTTTTTTTGTATGTTCACAAAAATCAAGAAACATCTTCTCCACAAAAAGGCTTCTTGGCTAGCATTTGTCTCTAATAATGACTCCACAATGAAGTGAAGTTCATACCTACTGCAAAATGATACGTGAAGCATCCAAAAACACATTTTATAGTGGGACCTAGTCCCTGTTTGAGACACAGGACACCCCAGGTAAAACAACACAACGACATAAGGACACAAAGACTTTACGCTCCACCTTATGGGCAGTTGAGGTGCCTAGGAACCGCTCCATAGGAAGCCCAGCCTGAAGCCTGTGTGGGGGGGGGGGCTCATCTTCAAAGGTCATTTGATCCACAGCTCAGGTTCTGCCTGTCAATGTTCACCAACACAGTCCAGGCAGCTTGTGTCAAATGTCCCACAGGACTTTGATCTGTGCCTGTCGTTCTACCCCCACTCACCTGTGGGAGACCCATATCTACCATACCATCATGTCTCTCTCATATAGTCTGAGTGTCTGCAGACCACTTCAATAAAACTCCCGTGAAGGATCATATTTAATTCAAGTGCTTGCTGGAGAAATACTCTGTACAACAAATGATTCCACCAAACTCAACGTGAGAACACCTCTGAGCTTAACTGTCCCTTTAAGACCTACAGGAAATGAGTGCAGTGTTTTTATAATAATAGAGAACACAGAAAGCAAGATGAAGTCAACGCTTATAAAAAGGGTCATTTCAGTTTCCTCAAATAAATTACTGATTTGTTTACTGTTATTCCCTTCAGTAGGGACGGCACTTTCCATTATGGATAAATGGAAGAAAGGGATAATAGATACTGCTGACAGGAAATGCTAAAATTGTACCTCTTAATTCTTTCTTGTGCTACATGTAAATCCAGTCTTTCCATCATCGGGAAGCAGATGATTTTTGAGTTAAATTAAATACGCAAACAAATTTGAATCAATGCCACAAAGAAATGAAGAAGAACCAGGAGAGTGACTCACATGCTACTTCCAAAGAGGCGTTGCGGCTGACGGCTTCTCCCAGGTAGTTCCGGGCCACACAGACGTAGGCTCCTTCATCCGGCTTGCTCCGTCGTCCATGGACGATGCGCAGGAAGAAGAGCGAGCCACTGGGCAGCAGCATGCGGTGGGAACGTGGGTCGTCTTTGTCTGTTTCCACCCGCTCTGCATCCTTGTACCACTCCACTGTCGGGGTTGGCCGTCCCTCAGCTTTACAGTTGAGGGTGGCGGGCTCCCCCTTGGAGACGATCAGGTCAGAGGGGTGCTCCACAATCCGGGGTGGGGAATCCTCCTGGCGCAAACGGGATCCTGGGGGAGAAAGGAGAGATACAATTAGTCATAGAATATTAGCGTGAAGAATTTAAGCCTCATTTTTCCGGTTTGATATTTGAAGTCAGAAGCCTCTGCCATGAATATATTAGCTACCAGACCACTGTTTGGAAAATAGGGAAAAGATAAGGGTTACATTAATAAAAACAACTCAAAGTAGCAGATTACATATCCTTCCTAAGCCTCAGGATAATACAGAATGAGCTACAGGATGTTGCAGTTGCACAGGTGCATTGTTCATTTTTTTAAATGAATTTGTAATAAAAATGATGTCAAAATAATATTATAACTGTCTAGATGTGAATATGTGTAAGTAAAACTATGAATACATTAATACAATTTTTCACTAAATAAAACAACTGATTTGTAACTGAACAATGATCTGCATGCATTACAGAGTGCAGCTGCCGCAGAGGTTTTCTTTTGAAAACTGTATTTATTCAAGTACTTGACCGCAACTACTAACTGCTAACAATATCCTGTGTTTCTTACTAGCTGTCTTCTAAATGAAACAATACAAATCAAGGAACAAAACTGTTTTAATAACTTTAATGAACAAACTAACATTATTTTTTTTTTTACTCAGTGCCATCGCTATGCAGAACTGGACAAACAGTGGTAAATGGATTCATCACTCCAAAAACCAAACGCTTTCTTGGTTTAAAAGCATTTTAAAGAAACATATATTGGACCCTTTAATCACTGTTTCAGCCATCTGCTCTTCTCACCCCTATATGCTGAGGCTTGTTTGTAATTGGACCCACGGGTGAACAGTGAGTGTAGACAGTCATCTTACATCTAAACTATACACATACAAATCATATGTTTGGTTTTCAGCAAACAAGTCCACTGTTGTAGAAGTGTACATGTGACGTGAATATGAATGTCAGGGTTTAGACTAATGTCAAATGCTAATCCCCTGTGGCTGAAAACCTTTGCCCACTCCCTTTTATTAGGGCTTGCAGTGGGTGAGCTTTGGGGTCTGGCAGCTGAGATAATGGTCCCCATGTCAGAGTGCTCTGTGTGTCTGTGACCCAGCTCTTAAACATGGAGATAAGAAGCTGTAGGCCACACACACACACATACACACACACACACACACACGCACATTTACATCACAGAGGCCCTGGGAACCATGCAACAATCAAAGAGTTTGATCCAGCATCAAACAATCAAAGGCACAGTAAAGGGAATAGGGGATAAGGCAAACTTTTCCAACAGCCTTTCCTTTATCCTCTTTCCTTTGAACCACATTCAATACCCCATCAATAACTCTTATTCCGTTGGCAGCAAAATGTGAACCAGCCAGTGTTTTTATTAAGTAGAGTGCTTGGCCCTTTGTCTTAGAATTAGTTGTTGCAGGTGTGCATGTGATTGAGCTGAGTTGATGACTCTGCCCTTCCCCGGGGCAGTGCAGTGGGGTAATGGGCAATGCCTGCTGCACATAAGAACAGCGTACCACATGAGCCTTTGTGCTTATGTAAGGGCTCATTTCAACATGGAATGAAGGCAACACCGTGGTGGCTTCAGCTCTTTGTTTTCCTGGCTTTGCACATGTTCCACTACCCCTTAGACTTGAATCTCGAGGGAAAACTGAGACACGCCATACCCTGGTCTTTTGTACTGATCAGCACAACATACACTTCAAAGACTCTTGGGTATGCACACAGACATACATGCACACACACTCTGTTTAAATGTGCACTAGTCCACTAGTAGTCTGGCATCAAACAGTGGCATATTGACCCCGGAACAGGAGGTGGTCTGTTCTCTCTTCTTCCTAATTTGGGCTAATTCCCTCCATTTCCCCGTCATTGATTAGTGATCAGGCCTGGTGTCATCCTCTAAGTGGGGCCAGAGACAGGGGTTTGTAGGAGGGAGGGGGTAGTGATATCCTGATATCCAAGTGCATGATCTAATCACAATGGTATTATGTGAAAATCTGAAAATAGACTATTGGAAGTGTAACAAAAAAAACTTTAGTATGCTGCTGTTGCTGGCCGTTTTTACAAAATGATTTTCAGCAGTGGTAGGGCAACAGGCCCAAGCAGTCTGTTTCCCTGTCAGCACAGGGGCAGAGGGGCAACTTTGTATTCTGGCAGTAAGTGACCTAATAAATGAAGCAGTAATTAACACTGTGACATTGATAAATGGAGGGCAAGATAAAGGACAGACACGGAGACCCCCATCTCCCTCAGATGGAGTGTCAAACTCACATTTATTCTTATCTCATTGGAGCATCTGCTTCCCTTATAATCCACACGCCCCGCGGTGGCTTTCCACTAAGGCCAATGCGCATGCACAGCACTAAACTGTGGCGGCTCCATTCGATTTATATCAGTCTAATTTCTTTAAATCCAATTTGTATTCCAATCTACTGCCTTCTAATCACTTAAACCTTGAGTCTCCATCTGCTCTACTCTTTCCGGTGGAAATGAAAACAGCAGATGCCTCTACAATTGTCCTTTCACTGCCAGAAAAAGCTGAGCCGGGTGCAAAGAGGGCCAGACGTGACTGGACAGTGTCCTTCCTGGGTAAACGTAGTCAGGTGTAGAGGTAGAAAAGGTTAAAAGCATGTCCATATGCCATGAAATATGTTTTTAAAGAGGCTCATCAATCTTAATACTGGATAAGACAACATGTGAACCTTAAAAGTTGATGAGCAAGCTTCACTTAAAAAGCACAAAACCATTATGTCATTATGTGTTTTTTAAACTGGCTCTCAAATGGCTCCCACACCATAGGGATGATGCCCAAGAAGATCAAATAAAAAAAAAAACATATACAAACACACATATATATATATATATATATATATAGCATATACATCATCCTTCATATATATATATATATATATATATATATATATATATATATATATATATATATATATATATATATATATATCCCCACCGCCCTGGCATCAGGCCGAGCTCCTAACAGAAGTGAAAGTCAATTTTCAGCTTCCTATTGGGCCCTCTTTCTCACTCTCTTTACGGTAAATGGGCTTTCTGTTGCCCTTTTAATGCGATCATTGGTGCTGTGCAATCAAGTGCTCTCTGAGCTGAGGCGAGTGCACTTCACTGGGTCTCAGGGCGCAAGCTCCAATCAAAATGCTGTGTTTCCCCCTGCCTGCAATAACACCACCATTACTTTTCACCACTGCTGTGCAGTCATCCTCTCCTGGAGGAGAGCAGGAATCAGAGAACAAACAAACAAGCACACAGACAGAGAATGAGATCAGAGAGGGATTACTGAACCAAACCCTGATTCTTTTCTGCCTTTTTACTTTCAGACTACTTATGTCAGCTTCAGTGCGATCAGATGCAATGTAGCTATCCAAGGAATGTGGGGTTTTACAGCATTACATATCCCTGTTATTTGTCACCATCCAAATCATGTTTCGCACTTCACATTAAATATAAAGACATACAAACATAAAAGGAGTAACATACTGTAGTTAAAAAATAGGTCACAGTTGTTGGTCGAATCCGGGATAAAAACACCACTTTGCTTGTTACAACAGCTTCTTTTCCCTCATGCATGTGACCACACACATAGAAGAGCTCTTTTCTATTATCTTTGTCACATATGTATTCATGTGTGCAACAGAAGGTCAGGCCTTTCATGATCTTTTTGTAATTATTTTTATTAGCTCCCAGGAGAAATTCTAGCCCACCAACCAAATCAATACCTCCACCAGTCTCGGCCAGAGCATAAAAGGAAGGGCTCCCCAAAGAGATATTAGTTATTCTGCCAACAGACGTGTGCACTGATCACAGGTAACCCACGGCAACCTCGGACTACAGCAAAAAGTTCAAGTCACTGAGGCTCCATAAAACATCAAACATGAAACCCAAGGTCCAGGCCAAGACGCACTAAAACTATAAAATGGAAACTGAAATGGCAAAGGCTTAAACCTAGCAAACTGAGTGAAGATATAAATGTACTTAAAAGAAAAAAACTAAAGGAGGAATGAATTATGCATTACATCCATGCTGTCCATTCTGAAATATATTATCCTCCCGCCCTCCACTTCTGTCTCTCTCCAACCTCCCATTCCATCTCTTTCCCTCTATTTTTATCTGCCTCCCCCTGCCGATATCTCTCCGTCTCCTCCACTTGCTCCCTGTCCCCATCCTACCCTCGCTGTGGGGGTGACAGAGTCATATCCGTCATGTCATCAGAAGGGAAATGTGAGACAGCGGCAGGGGGGAACTGGGGGTGGCGATAGAATGATGTTACAGGCCGTCCTCGCCTCTGCACTGGCCTGCTGCTTGACACTTGCAGGCAGGGCGTTCTGCACCCCAGATTCATCTTCTTTACCGCCAGCTGTCAGTGGCGTCACACCACATGAGCTCCACTATACCCCAATACCAGACGTACAGCTCATCTCGGTGAGGTGTCACTAAGACAACCTGCTGTTGTCCAACCCACTGCCACTGGAATATACAGAGAAATTCTTATATTGAAATGGAGGGTGTTCACAGGTGCTGAGCAGATTTGTCTTCTGTTGCAAGAGAGTGAGGGAGTTTGAGTTATATAGCTATCTAGGAAGCTCACATGATGGGCTGTGTTCCACCTCAGTGCTCTCCATACTGCCCCCCTCCTCTTTTCTGCCAAGATCTATACTCTGGAAGCATACACAAGGGTCATTCTAGGAGCTGTGTGCAAACTCTTACTGCATCCATGCGAGCCTCTAACAAATATCAGATAGAATTCCACTTTGAGTGTATTTTGGGCAGTGTTGTGGCGGGGTCGTATTGACTCTGCAACTGTGTATTTGCCCTCTCTACCCCATACAGATGGAATATATAAATATATTACTGTGGGAAACAGAATATCTTATTTTGCTGCGTAGGGCTGATTCACATACAGTATTGTGCATTTCAAGCAGTTTCCACCTTTTTCCCAAACTAACCCCATTCTAACTCTTTATTCTACTCTCAGTAGCCAAGAACTGAAAGAATGATGTCTTTTTTATTCAGCAGATGGCCTGTGACAGAAGAGCTGAGATTGCTGACTTGAGACTAAAGCAGGAAAATGAAAACAACAGTTTGGACCTCTTTATGGTGAGCAGCAATGCGTTGATAAGGACACAGCTTTATGCTTGCTTTATATACATGGCCTAGTGTAAGGAGTGTACCACCAGCTCTGTGGGACTGTCAGGCCCATGGAAAGGAGACTAAACTGTGTGATGCAGATTAAATGATTTCCGATACCGGGGCCACTCAAGCATGTACCTCGCTGCACCACCCCGCCTTTTTCAGCCCTCTCTCATCTCATGCACATCCTTCTGAGCAGCCATTTTCTTCCCAGTCTCTTCTTTGCACCATTAGCATGAGTTCATGTCAACTTGCTCCGTCCAGCAGTGCTCATCACTAGCACATATATGGCTGTAGAGCACAATTATCTTCTGTCAACTCAGTAAAAGTGCTTAAAAAAAATCAGATAAGCAAGTGGCAAGGATCTCAAGATATGTGTGTGTGCGGTGTGTGCATGTGAATGTAGACACAGCTGGACGCAGAATTTCACATCAATTCCCTCCTTTTAAGCCATGCTACTCTAAACAGTTCCTACTGAGGTAAGTGCAATGAAATGAATGGCATCAATTGATTCTCCCTCAAGCATTGTAATCTCTTTACCTGCATTGCTGAGCTGCCCCAGTAGATTGAATGGGGCAAAATAAATATGTGCTTTATTGCTTTAGAAATGAAGTAGACAGGGAGGGGAGGGTGGAGGAGAAGGCCTTCAGGTATCCATGATACACTGTGTTGAGAGATGAGTGGATAATTGGAGTTGTGCTGCGGGTGCCGACCTGTAGTGAACACATTGCAGTGTCCCTGCATGTCAATGCGGGCAGTCAGGCACCTCCAGCCACTGCAGTGCTCTTCAGACCCACATCGTGGGGACATAAGAAAAAGGAGTTGTAACCACACACCCTCCAGTGATGGACTCAGAGAGCAGAGTGGGGTAATGAAATGGTCCTTATAGCTCTGTATTTTTTAAGGTGCAGCATTCCAAGTCAAGATGAGATTTATTAAATGCTTATTCCATGGGGCACTTCATCTGGTCTGGCTTAGGGTGATAGGGTCAAGAGCAAGCGCAGTAAGTGGATGAAGGACTCATTCAATTTACTAACACAAAAAAACAATGGGCTTTGATGGTTATAAATGGTGCTCACAAACACATTCCCACACCCAGTTTCATAATTCTACCACTGGCTGAGTGTTACCGAACCTCTAAATGACAAATGCCTGAGAGCAGCCCTGCAGAAAAACATCATCACCATCCTGGAAGTGGAACTGGAGAGTTCAAACATTCAAGGATGCGATTAAGGCTTTCTTCCTACCCGCCGCAATGGTTGTGACACTTGGCCCGTGCCACGTTCCACACTGAGTCTTCAACCACAAAGCCAGTCTCAACAGGAGCCATTATATACAGTAAATCAACTCAACCCTGGTCATGGTGGCTCGCTTTACAAAGCAGTATGGTGCCATGCTGCAGCTGCAGCGTGGAGGCAACAAGAAAAGATTCCCACAGCACTGAGATACAGTGCAGGCCTTATTACTTACAAACCAGTATGTATGTATTAACGCAACCTTCTTGAAAATGTTAATGCCTGTAAATCAGGAAGCTTGATCATTTTTTGAAGCTCAACCGTAAACATAAAGTATTCCAGTATCTATAGGCACAAAGACAAAGTGATTGCAGGTTTTTTGTTTAAACATTGCCAGGGAAAACTATGTCTTAGTAACGAAACTAATAATATGTGTTTTTGCAAAAGTCTAGAATATTGACATAGCCCATAGGAAATGTAAGCAGCATACAGTATGTAGAACTCATAAAAGACCTCTAGGTTACTGTAGTTTCCACACTGAAACAATGGTTTGGCAAGTGATGGTGTATAGTTTGGACGTTTTTCACGTCTTTGGTTTTAGATCCCCAGGTGGGACTGGGAAGAAAAGGTACGAGCTGTCATGGCTGGGTGATCCATATAGACCAAGACAGGGATGGTAATAGTGGAACGAGACACTTATTCTCTGGCTCCACCTCCCTGAGCGGCATTACAGCTGCACTGGACAACTGCTGTGTGTGACGGATGTGTACTCGAGTGTCATGCTCTGGCTGTCCATCTTTGCACATCTCACACTGAGAGACAGCTCATGCATTTTTATCACCAGGCCTGACCTCATCTTTAAGACACTCCGCTCAGGTACAACTGTCACACAAACTCTTGACAATGGAAACAAGCAGGTATGCTACTGACTGAAAACAAAGGGAAGAAAAACAAGATGTTTGATCAAACTAGAAATATACGATAAAAAGTGAATAAATACAGTGTGTATTCAATTCATGTGCATTTATTTAGTTACTTTTATTTATTCCTTTTGCTAAATAAATGCTCAATGCAATCACAGTGCCTTCATGGCTGCCAGTATGCATGTGTGTGCTTCTGTGTGTTAACAGTTTGTGTATGTATAGTTAGTTAGTTGCATGTACTTCTCGGAGTCATTCAACCTTGACATCCCTCCCTTCTATCTGAAGGTTGCTGCGATACAGCCGATCACAGGACAGAGTGAGGGCGATGGGATACAGAGTAATTAGACGCTTCCTCAAACACGCCGTTTTCAGTGCAGCATGCAACATAAAAACACTGATAAGAAAACACATGCTGTCTCTTCCAGCCAGTCAAAGGCATCACAGGAATTTAGTGAACTGACTTCCGGTCTGCATTTTGGCATGCTCTTAAGATAATCGAGTTTTGGGGAGATAAGAATGCTGGTCACGTCCACGCTGCAACTGAGTAATCTGTCCTACACACACACAGTTTGTATCGTAACGGCTGGCAGGGTATTTGCAATAGATCAATAAAGGTTCATTCACTATCTTCTTATCATCAGGGATTATAGCGGTAATTAGATCCTCGTCTGTGTCTGTCTGTTGGCCGGCCTTAATCGGCTGTTTGGGAAACAGAGGCAGAGCAGGGATTATATATGTGTCTTGGGGCCCAGAGGGGTAAGCACAGGTGTGATCCTGTATGTGCAGGTGTGTGAGACAGGTGAAGTCTTCATAGTCAGCATGCTCAATTCATCATATCATTCCTCCCCCATCCCTCCCCTATACCTTCACACACACTCCCACTATATTGCCATCACAGGTGTACAACAACCCCCTCACTGTTTGAATTCCACCCTTATGGATTGGACAGCCCCGAGGACGGATAGTGTGTGTGTGTGAGAAAGAGTAAAGAAGATGGGTCTGGGTTAGTTTGGAAATATAAATCGGATGTGGAAAGTATACTAACAATTTACTGTACAGCTTACACCTCCACCTGTGTTTTGATCTCTCATCCACTTGTGGTTTCTTTAAGCAAAAGCATCAAAGCATTAGCAATTGTTCTACTCTGTAAATGCCACGGGTATGCTTGGCTGAGGCTTAATAAATAGGAGGTAAAACAGGGAAAAGTGGTATTACCTCCACTGCATTCGCTGATCTTACAGCAGAATCAGCCATGTGCAAAGTCTGACACTGACATTTTCTCTCTTGCTTCAGCACTATGAAATTGTAAAGACATTAACCAGTGTGATCCGAGGAACAGCTGTGAATCCTTTTATTTTTCAGTGATCAAAGAGCAGTACTTTGGACTTAAAAGAAGTATGCAGAGCTCAAAGTATATTCTCTTCAAACCTAAACGTGTAGAGGGATGGCTGCTGACACGGGATCCAAAAGGTAGCCAGACCTGGCTGTTAAAATATCATAGGAGTTGACAGGCCCTAGTCACTAGTCAAGTAACACTTATCACACACACACACACACACACACACACACACACACACACACACACACACACACACACACACACACACACACACACACACACACACACACACACACACACACACACACACACACACACACACACACACACACAACACACACACACACACACACACACACACACACACACACACACACACACACACACACACACACACACACACACACACACACACACACACACACACACACACACACACACACACACACACACACACACACACACACACACACACACACACACACACCTCATTCTTTGTTCACTGGTCATTCACTTACTCTTAATATCACCACCTTTGTCTTTATTCTCCACTCATATTTGACATTAATCAAAGAACAAACAGCAATTCACCATGATGCAGTGGAAAGCGCTTTGCTCGACAGTGATGAGACCGCAGGAGACAGTAGAGGGGAGCTTCCTCTAGATCTCACATGAAGGTTCATCATTACACCACTCCTATTCCAGCAAATGATCCGCAATTACAATAACGCTGCCTAAACGCTGCCAACTTGAGCAGAACAATCACATTTGGGGCGAGACATTGCGGTGGCTCTTACACAATGACCTCAGCCCGCCTCATCATTCACCTTGACTGTTTTAATCTGGGATTACTTACCATTATAGGGCAGTACTTTAAACATCATTCAATCATGACCATCAACAGAGCTGTTAGTCTTCAGTGCGCTTTTGTTATAAAGCTCCATTCTCGCCATTTCCCTTTAAAAGATTACGCTGTTCAACAACTCTTCTCTCAATTTTGTATTTGATTACAGTCA
Source organism: Trematomus bernacchii (assembly GCF_902827165.1). Classification (NCBI taxonomy): domain Eukaryota; kingdom Metazoa; phylum Chordata; class Actinopteri; order Perciformes; family Nototheniidae; genus Trematomus; species Trematomus bernacchii. The sequence goes on along the minus strand of NW_022987851.1, from coordinate 8,302,350 downwards.
GTAATCTCCCTCCTCTTCTTCTGTCCCCAACACATACACAACCACTCTGGGTTTGAGTTTCTCTTGACTCAGCATTACTGAAACCACAGCCCTGCTGGCAAAGAGAGAGCTGTGCACTATCTAGGCCACCAAAGACCCCAAGTAGTCTTCTCCATAGCCTCTTAGACAGATTTAAGACCATATTTCAGCACCTCTCAGTATGTCAGCCGGGATGGATGTGATGTCACCGGCTCCTACATCAGACACAAGCATGCAGGAGGTCTCAGAATAGCAATAAGGTCAGGAGTGTGTGTCCACTATGCAAAGCATGTTCTAATCCAGCTTCAAAAGCAGCATGCTGGAGTTTAAGAGATAACCAGGCAGCTGCTGACTGATGTATTCCTGGAAAAAATATTCTACTGCAATCAATCTGATTCTTAAAGTGTTACCCTGTTTTAAGATGCACAATCTCTTCCAGCCCTGGCAACAACACCCAACAAACACTCCCTCTATTCTCTCTCCATCTCACCTTTTCCCTGATTTCCTACACACTAGCAGTATTAATCACAGCACACTAAACAGTGCCTGACGCCATTCACAAGGCTTGGCTTTGTTGGCTATGCTGCCCAGTGAATACAACTCCAGACCTTTTTGTCTGCCTAAGTGGACTCTTAGAGGAAGCTCCTCCCTCTCCAAGGACCCTCAGATTACCTCTGAAAAGGGCTGGGTGATGGGTGAGTTCTGCTGGGGGGGAGAGGGACAGCAAGGAAGAGGGGGGAGGAGGGTGACAGGCAAATGATTGGGAAGATCCACTGCTCCCAGGGAGATGTGCACCCTCTCCCTCTGGACAGCTAGCAATGCCATCAACCATTGCCTAGCAACCAGTGGGTTTGGCTCAACAGAGTGAAAGACACCAAAAAAAAGGTAACGAGAAAGAAAAGAAAGATTTAAATCCTAGCAGAAAGAGGGCTTGATTTGCTACCTTCACACGGCAGGAGAAGCAAAACTTGCAGCTGTAAAAAACAAAAGCGGGAGTTGACAGGTGAAAGAAAAGAAAAATGGGCCCTTGCAGGCAGTTGCATTCACTGACAACAAAAACTCGGCTTTGCATACTGCCAAGTAGTACAAACAATACAAAGCAAACATGTGTGAATCATCACTCACAACATAGTGCTGATATAAGGTTCCAGTATGTGTTTTGTCAGGATTATGATTTCCTCATTCTATGATCACAAGCCCTTTGTGTGCGTGTGAGACAACCGCGAAAAGGTGTGTCCAATTCTAGAAGCACTAAAATTCAATCAGACTTCAGGTTTATGCATTTAAAAGCAATACATCTTAATGCCCGCCATCATTCCACCAGTCACAGGTTGGACCAATCCCAATCGCCATTTCCGTCACCTCAGCCGTCCTATTTTGATGATTGATGTGAGTCATCACATTAACTCTGCAGTGCAGGCTGTTTTAATTCCTCCATTAAACCAGTGCTCTTGTAGGCCAGTGAAACCTAAGAAACCTCATGAAATCGTAAAAAGAAAATATGCTGACTCTGCGGCTGATAGGAAGAAGATGGCTAAAGCTTTTGGCTGAAGAAATTAAACAGTATCAATATAATTTGCATTATTATTAAAGTTTAATCAAACAAATGGGAATAATAAACTGGGGCACTGGCCCAGGTGGATATAAGCCGGTTTTCACTTAAATGCTCAACTGCTGCAGTGAAATCCTAAAGGGAAATGACCACAGCAGAACCATGTACTCAGGGCAGAGGCAGGGAGATATATTTTGCCAAACATGTCCAACCCAGTAAACCTCCCATCTACAGGTTTGCATTAATTTATGTTTAATTAGACTACTTTTGATTGTGTATCAGCTAAATAAAGAATGGCATTTTTGAATAGTTTGCCATAATCAAAAATCAAATTATTTAACAACATTTTCTCCACTTCTCCATTATAGATAATCAGCAGCCACTGTAACATAACCTGAGCATCATTGATAAAGAAGAGTTTCACAGAGAGAAAAACACACTGGAAACCCATTATATATATATGCACATTATTCAATTATATTTACTTCTTAGAATGCACTGCTGTTGCTTATTCTATCTGTTGCACAAAATCAGCTAATGCTTGCCCAAATATTAACCTCTTGAGAGCCGAGCATTATCTGCATTAAGTTAAAGAGTTATATGTTGAATTATGCTGCTTGTTCATGTATTAATCTAAGTTAATTACCCGAAAAAAAGCATGTTATGAAAATTATTAATTAAATCACAATTCAATAAGGTAAGCCGATTTAACAACAGGTAAGCAGTCATTCAATGCATTTTCCGAGTTAAAAGTGTAATAATAAAAGTTAAGTGATTTAATGACGTATATTTTTCCCCTTCATAAATCCAATAACATACAAAACAACATTGATTATAAATCAAAACGAGGTAAAGAGAGGAATGGCAGTGTCTGTGAAGGTCTGACCAAACCACTAAATATTAAAACACCCGTAAGAAGTAGTTTTATATAAAAACATGTTAGGCAACTTACCATCAACTTGAAAATACAGTAATCCGCCAACAAGGATGAACGCTAGCGGACCCATACTAGCATATTAACCATCCACGGCGGGCGCACAGATCCTCGATTCCGCTGCAATTTTTTTTCTTCAAAAATGACAGGCAAGTCTACTCCGTGTTTGTGGGAGTTATGTAAAGGTCCTAGTTACTGACAAAAGCCAGTTTCATTGTCCACAAATTGAGAGGCTCCATTTCAAAGCATGTCACCCGGAGCTGCTCGGGGTGTTCATATCCAGCAAACCTTCAGACCAAACTCTCCGAGTAAGATCCCTACTTGCCCCGCGAGTTCATCCGTGATATCTGCTATTTCTTCAAGATGAGCTACTACACAAACGGAAGCCCACACAGGCTGTGAGAGGAGAGACTTAATCTACAGTATGTCCACACTTGAAAACAAACGCAGGCTGGGCTCTTCCTCGCAGGTCTTCGGTTCCTCGGGAAGCGTCTCTGGCACCTTTCAAATCTTCAGCGGTGTCTCCACAGTTCAACACATGGCTCGGCTGAGACTCTGACTGGAAACCAGCCTTCAGCTCTCATGCATTCCCTAAAAGTTGTTTTATTACAACGGGAACCAGCTCCCAAAAGACCCATGTGCTTAGCCTGGGATAAAAGCGATGTAAGAGTACAGTCGCACTACAAGTCAGTCCAACATCCTCCTTCTTTCTCTCTCTGCTTTTTGATTTCAACTGCTCTGCCGCTAGGAGCGCACCGGCACAGCCCGCAACTCAACACTGAACACACCAAACAGTCCGGGAACACAGCAGCGGGGAGGAAGAGAGCAGTATGGAGAGGAAAGTCCAAGAGAGCTAGGATCTCAGTAAAAATCACAGTAAAAATCTCAGTAAAAATGTGCCTATAGTTGTGAGGAAATTAAGACTAGACTGTTAACCCTTGTTCTACTGGTAACATTTTAATTTTAATCAGAGAGGTTTTGAAGAGGAAGATAAACCAACATAAACTAACATGTTATGACTTGACTTTACTTATAACTTATATATAAAGTCATTATGTATCATATTATGTGAAAACTATACTGATGACTATTCATGTGGGAAATATACAGTAAGTTTAACCACCAATATAAACTGGGGAAATTGTGCAAAATCAAAGCCAACAGGTAGCAAATGTGACAACACAAGATAAGCTTTTAATGGAAAAAAAAGTCGTTTTGAAAAGGAAATAATGCCAAAAGTATGATTACAAAATATATTTCAGAATATGGTGAGCTAAAATCAATAGACTCCCTATCAGTATGGCATTTTAATGATGCGAGATAGAAGATGCTGAATGGTACATGGATGTTAATGTATTGAGATATTGAAGCAGAATTGTAAATATGATCTCTGTCAGAAATCAATGAGTGATTGAGCAGACCCTGCATGAAGATGAGGAGAGGCGGCCTCTCTGCATACATGAGTCTTTTTCAGGGCAGAGTGTGCATACAAAGACAGATCACCCATACAATCCCTTTTGTAATTATGGACAAAATTAGGTAATATGATTTGGCACAGTAGTCAGGACCCAAGGATAAATTGAGGTTCAGAGATATAGAGGGGGGGTCATGTATGTGGTCTGCATTACTGCCCAGCAACCCGTTTCATGTTTTCTCACTCGTTTTGTACACAGTGAGCTATGAGCTATGAGCTATGAGCTCCCCCTACTGGTGACAGTTATAGCAATCCTCTTGGCACCGGGCGGATTTAATACAGCCCTATCATGTGGTTTTAAAAGAAGAGCTACATGTACTATACATGTAGCCCTAGTCGATTTTAAGAAGGTAAGATTAAGCATATTTAATAAATGGGATTTATTGATTAATAAATACCACATCCGAAAAGCTCAAATTAAATTACTGGTAATTTATTATAAAACATGTTAATTAACAAGAGCACTTCAAGGGGTACAGTATTTAACAAAATGAAATAATTAGGCTACTTTTCACTTCTCCCCACTTTACACTACACAGCAAATCCATGTTTTATTTGTATTTTGTCTAACTGACTTACAGAATACAAAACGAGCTGTATGAGACCTCAAATTAACATCTAAAGATTTGTGAGATCAATCTTAAAAGTTGGTCTTTTTGTTTTTACCTGAGCAGACACGACACCAGCAGGAGCACAACCTTAAAGGCTCAGCACTTTATGATTTACATCAAAGTCAGCAGAACAAAGCTCACAGTATGTTCCCTGAAGGTGTCTGTGAAAACCATACTCTCCCAATACAAACTACAGAGCCTAACACCATGACAGGATGGCTTCAGCAAAGGGAACCACTTCTATTGCCTTTAATAATAGCTTTGACTGCTCATGTGTTTTTTTCTTCCGTTTGTTTGTCAAGCTGCATGTTCGGGCTTGCCCTATAAAAGCCTTACTGGGAGCTGAAACATGTTGGAAGTTTACTAGCTTGCTCCCATTGCAGGCAGCGCTTGTCAGCCGGCCAGACACAGTGATTTGTCTTCATATTTTAATATGTTTGTGAGCTGCATGCAAATGCTGTCTTCTCAGGGCCTCCAGTGTCCTAGATTCTAACAGATGCATGCAGCCACACACACAATCACACATTTGCACACACACACAGAGTGCCAAACCGGAATTTATTGTGTCATCAGTGTTGCTGACGGTTCGACCAAATGAAAGAGAGAGAAAAGAAGGGAAATGCAGAAAGGTAATTCACTAAGAAGAAAAGCATACTTCAAACATAAACAATGGTGTGTTTGGCTTCATTGATGGGAAAGTAAGTAGAGTGTAATTCTCCCTGAAGCACTGCCTTTTTATTCCCCACCTTCAATCACCGTATCTGGAACAGAGGCAGTGATATTCCCCTGGTTTCTAAATATCAACTGAAAGTGGATTTATTTGTATTAACTGGAGGCTGTGTTTACTCAGGGCAAGGCATGGTACATAGAAATGAGATCATGGGGCTAAGCCATGTACTGATAATGCTCGTGGATACTATAGTATGAGCTTATGCTTCATTACACTGGAGGAGGAACCGCATAGGTTTATTTTTATTATAGTGACATGAATAAGATTACAGGCTTTTCTGGGTTGACTCTGTTTTTTATTTAAAAAAACTGAGAGCATGCAAATGAGGTGTAACCACACACAAATAAGTGTGATGTCAAGTCACTGAGAGTAAAACCTAGGAGGAGCTGTGGTTTGGAATGGCTGCATCAACAACACAGATGAAACCAAAGATATTAAAAATGTGACGTGAAAAACGCGGTCATGCATGCAATTATACTCCTTGCCCCCTTTTTTTTCCATCCCCTCAAAGACAATTTGAGTTTTCCACCAGATGCTGAAATGGATCATTTGTTTGAACCTAAACCAATCATGCCACATTTACTGTCACGTTTTTGTGCAATCATGTGTTTTTAACCAAATCAAAACTAATAATCAATCAGACGATTTCCCATTATTGTCCTCAGAACATCTGCTCATTGATGGTTCCTGGGTGGAGCCGTTCATTAGGAGGGTTGTTATCCCTGACCCATTTATCCTTGTCCACTTCTCCAGTGACACAACTTTAACCAGTCAAGTTGACTCCCAAAGACTTATGTACCAAAATAAAGTTAAATTATTTCTTCTATTAATATATCAGCGTGTTATACGACAAGACAAGACATTTCAAGCAGTTAAAGAAGGATTGATGTGATCAGTTCAAAATATTAAGTGCTGCACCCGTTGATAACACTATCCTATTGATGTGTCCTGTAAATAAAAAAAGCTGTGTTGATTGTGAAGCCTTCTGAACATGAAGTGCTGCATTGTCGTTGTTTTTGGCTAGTTTAAGGCACAGCTGAATATCAATAGGGGGTCCCCAAATGGCGAGTGTGATATCTTGGAAACAATCACGAGTGTGTTCAGTGGCCCACTCTGGCCAATTGAAGGAAACATTCCAGCAGACATTTCCTGGATTGTAATTGCTTTTAACTAAGGTGCAAATCAAATGCAAACTATGAATCAAACGCAGACAGTGACAGAATGTGTCGTTTCAGCATAGCTGCATATATGTGTGTGTCTAGGGGAGAAAGAGGAAAGTGTTTTTAATTGTGCGGCAGGTCAGAGGTTCAGGTAGCAACATCACTCATGATCAGATCAGAGTGGTATTTGGGGAGCTCTTAGCTGGATATCTTTCATGGCTGAGTATCCCCTTACTGGGTTTGGGTCTCTGTGTGGGGATGATTAGGAGCTGAAGGTGGGGGGAGGCGGTGTGCTGATGTGTGGAGGGGTGATTAATGTAGATGTCACTAGCGGCCCTCCCTCATTCGCTCCTTCCCCAGCATCCGTAATGACACCTGGGGAAGGCAGAATGGGTGTACCTGCAGCCCAGGCTCCCTCAGCAGGGCATGATTCTTCCCCATGATCCTCCTCTGTCAGCAGTCCTGTCACTGGGCTCCGATCAGACCCTTATTAATGGGCCTCTATGTCAAACATAGATATTAAGCTGTGCTCTGTGCCGCACTATCCTCGGCAATAGCACCCACATAGGCACACACACTGACACGATCATTTCTATACAATACAGCAACACACACACACACACACACAGCACAGCACTCTCATAACTCAAACACACATCACAACACGAACGTTTCAACATTCGCTGAAATATGACTTTCTTATTTAGCAAGTTTTACGGATTCAGTTCCAGCATGACAAAGAATCCATAGATCTATTAGATATCTCTGCTTCCCTCTCTACTTTCTCAGTTTAATACACACAACCCAGTAGCACATTATGCTGAACAAGTGACAAACCTCTCACTTTGATGCATTGTCCAACAATGTAAATTATTTCACACCGGCAAAGGTTATATTGGAAACTGAGTCAGGCTTAAAGTCGGTGGCAGGCTGAACACATACAGACCCAAAGAGTTGGCAGAGTCTCAGCAGCTTCCACTCATTTAGGAATTTTGACTCTGTGGCTTTCATTTGATAAACAAAAATAACTTTTAAGACGTTTTGAGAGACACAACACAGCATATCTTTGTTTGTTTAGACCCATGTTTTACAGTCTAATATTTAAAGGAAGTCACTGTGACACATGTTTAATTCTGTTCTCTGTGATACTCCCTGTGATACACAACACCTGAGCTGGATGTGGAGAGGCTTCTTTCAGCAGGACATAAACTATGTATGTAATGCATCGCCCTGTCTTTCTCTGTGTTCACTGAAAGGTACAGGAAGTCAGATAGGGGCACCCTATCAAATGTTCCAAAACTGGGGATTACTGTATAGGAATTCTTGCTTTTCACATCGAGCTCAGCTCTGTCATTTCACATTCTGCTCTCCCACCTTCTGTCTAAGCCAGGGGTGCCAAACTCAAATACACAGTGGGCCAACATTAAAAAATCTGTACCAGTCGAGGGCCGGACTGGTTCAATGTTTATTGCAAAACGTATTGAAATGAACTTATTGCACATATTAAACCTGGAACTAACAAAGCTTAAATCATTGCCTATAAAAACAACATTAAATAATCAGTTGCATTCATTTATTATGGCTCTAGCTGCAGCTTTTCTGGAGTCATTTTATATGATTACATTTTTCCACAGGCCAACAACAGCTTCAAAAAAACTATTTCCCTCAAAGAAAAAACCAAACATGCCCTGTTGTCGTGAGAGAAAAAGTGCAGAAGGAAACATCCATTGAAACTCAGTTTGCTGCTCTGTGATGCTAGTTCAAGCCAGATACTTGGCATCTCATCTTGGGTGCAAGTTCATCAATGTTTGGGGTCAGGCTCTGAGCTCAGGAAATCCTGTGCAATATACCGGCGGGCCAGATCTAATAGTAATTAGAAATTATTCTGCGGGCCGAAATTAAATCCACCAAGGGCCTGATTTGGCCCCCGGGCCTTGAGTTTGACATATGTGGTCTAAGCTATCAGTATATGATTGTGTTTTCACATTCAAGTGATCCTGCAGGAACTATGAGGCAATTATATAGGAAACAGTGGAGCAAATATCCATGTTCACAAACTCATAACATTGGGATTAAGGAAATGTCTAGTTTATGTCTAGAGGTACCCCTTTGAGCCTCTGGACATGTAATTATTCTCTTTTAAGTAGTCGCAAACAAATAAGCAGGGATTAAATTTGAATTAAAAATAACCTGCTTGATGATGACATTTGATTGATATCAGACTGGTAACATTGGCAGACAACCCTCATACTCATTAGATGTTGATTCAAATGTCCAGTAACTGTGATTGGTGTGCAGAAAAACATGAAGTCAACATTCACAAACTGAGCCCAGCCCATGTGAATTGACCAAAACCTTTGGAGCAAATGTTGTGTGTATGTGAGATGCCATCACCAAAGACGTTAATTGGATTATGTATTTTCAGTAATGTTAATAGTGACGGCTACTACACACAACAAACAGAAACATGATGATGCTAAAGAAAGTCCTGTGAAGTTATGCAAGGAAGCTGAAATTATCAAAATCATATAGAAAATGCACTTTCATCCTGTGTAGGTAACATAAGACATTTTCCCTCGAAAAGCCCATTTAAAAAAGCCAAAAACAAATAAGTACACTATCGGAAGTTTAGTTGCAGGGTATCCAAAGTCAACTTTACAGGAGACTCTCGCTCCATCCTCCATTTTTTTTCTTCTTTTGGTATTATCTATTTTCCTCCCACTCTTATGAAAAATATCTCAGCCACTTATCTTCAACCCCATTCCTATCATTTATGGAATTTCCCTGTCTAGGTGAAACACAGCCCACTCCTGGGGTCCTGCGAGCTGTAGCTAATTAGCTGGCCTACTTTTCCTGAACATAGCAGACTAATCTTCCTCTGTGGAAACTCTTCCCAACTGTCATCCCCCACCTAGGGCAGACCTTGATAACAGGGTGCTAGTCATTGTCATGACAGCACAGGGTAAACATCTTCGTCTAGTAAGTGATGGGCAGCAGCCGCTAATGAGTGAGAAGTGAATACTTAAGCTGTGACGAGCCAGTAGGGAGGGAATGAGAAGAAGGGAGGACAAGAGCTTCTCAAGTGTCTCTTCAACCTCCTTATCACTGAGGACATTGTCCCCCCTCCCTCCAGTCCTCCTCAGACGCAGAGCTACAGACATCATTAGCAAGGCTCTGAGACGGCTCTGTTTCCTTTGGTTTGTAAAGCCCTCCGTCCTGCACAACTGACCAAACTATCAAGACTGATAAGACTGGTTTGATATCTGGCATGAGGAAAACCACTGCGTCAATCTTCTATACGGGCTGTGTTTATGGGAAGTCATTTATTTTCATTACCCCTGCAGGACATTCGTAAAAAAGGCACAATGGGTCTTGTAAACACCCAAATAACCCAAACAAACTGATTCATTTAAGCTACTAACATCATAAAATGATAGTTGTTTCCTTCTTTCTCATTAAAAACATTATTGCCAAGAATTGCCAAGCATCCCCCAGACTTGTAGGGGAGAGCACACTTTATAAAACAGGAAACATAGTGTAATCATGCATGCCATTATTAACCTGTTGAGTTCCTCACAAGATTTAACACATGTAATAAGCAGTATATACATGGTATATTTCCAATGCTGGTGTTTATTTAATGCAATACATATGATTTTAGTGAGAGAAGAATGAGATTATATGGAAACAGGGTCTCATATCTGTTGGCATCTTTAGTATGATTGCTAGCACAATATGCTTGCATACTTTGTTCCCCTATATAGATGTGGTTGTGTTGACATATTGTGTTTGATTGCATATGCCAGTTGTAATAGCCTGAACTGTAAATGAAGGAGGATATCAGTTAGGTACTTACTCATTGTATGCAAGCTATTCCTGTTTATTATCACTGAGACATGTTCTTGTACAAGCTGCTGTAAATGCAGTATTCTTTGTGAAAGGAAGCAGAGTAGGTGTGAGCATGAAGTAAGAGTTGAATTAAAGCTCTTTCTGTGGTGATGGCATGTGATAAGGATTGCTACACTATTCATTTGCTGAAATACTTGCAATTTATTTTCCATGATAGCACGTCGAAAATGTACCGCACTGGAAAAAACATGATACTGCAAGTTTCACAAAGGTAGTTCTCTCTATTAAAAGCAGGTTTGATTGTATTGAATTGCATTATGTATTAAATAATGGCATTAGATTGCACACGTTCTTACTTTCCGTCCTCTATATAAATAACTTTTATTATTATTATTATTATAAAGAATATCATGAATGGGAACTAACTTGGGCTGCAGCTCACCCAGTCATGGAGAAGTCAGACATAGTGATTGTATTTGTATGTACTTACAAACTGAGCCGACAGTACAACTCAGAGGTCTGTGATGGAAGAGTGGGAAGATAATACAGTGTGGTCTTCAGGAAAAAAACAAGACGTAAAAAGATCAATAACTCTCTTATTCCTTTGATTTTCAATTCTCTCAACTCTAAACGTCTTCTTAAAAAGTATTACCAAGTACAACAGCTTAATGACACGTAATACGTTTAAACAACAGATCGTATGACCTATATTCTTTATGTGTGTTTGTATCAATAAAACTTTCATTGCATTGAGTATAAGTATAAACTCTTAAACACGACATAATAAAATACTTATTGCAGCTACAGCCCATTTTCAGGGAGTATCAACGTGTATAAATAGTTTAGAATAAAACTCAGCTTTTATCTGCTCTAAAAGGCTGTTTCTTTTTCGCCTGCCCAGAGTCATGATTATACTCAAAATATATACCCCATTACACTCTCAACTATGCACTCACTTTTGGAACAGAGCCCAGAATTAAAACTGCTCTTCTCAACACTTCTCTCTTCCCTATGAAACCTTTTCAATCTCCCTCTAACCCGCGTACACTGTACACTTGCTGTAATCATGACTGGAAAAACAATGTCACCCCCCCATGTCCTTTAAAGTGTCTGCTTTGCACATCACCTCCAGTCAGGTGTTTGGAGGGGAAAGCATTAATCTCAATATTCAGATTTGGTAACCCTGTGGCCTGTGACAATTTGAACATCTGTCGTCCCCTGTCGCCAGCAACTAGAATTGGTTGAATGCTTTGGTCTGTGCTATTGTTGTTTTTAGCTTCACCATCCAGGATGACTTGCTATGGTTGAAAAAGAGGAATACATGCTCACACTGTAGTAGCAAGTGCATGTGATTACTGGCATATAAGCAATGTATAAATCCACCAAATGATTGACTACATGTGACTGAGTGATTTCGATAGAACGTGTCCCTATTGTTATGAAAAGATGAATCAGAATGTAGATGTTTAGTCTAAAAAGAAGTTGTTTACATTTGTACCTTTTGGACCAATTGTTACCATTACAATAAAACAACTCTATAATTGAGGGGTATTCTGCTTAAACCGACAGCCCAGTCCCTGCATACAGAGCACTATCAACAGAATCAATTTAGGCCTGCGCTCATCAGGCGTTCAAACTCAATTGCCCCCCAAAAAGCAAAGTGATTTAGAGCCTCAGGTCAGAGTCGATCCCAAATGACACATTAGTGCACCCCTTCCCCATGCTCTATCAGGGACACTGTGACCCTTTTGGGGGAGAAACATATCCAGACACTGATGGGCCCCCGGGCACCCCAACTGCCATGAATGCCTCAATGTCACCAATGTGAGCTGAGTGATGGTCTGACACAGATGTGACTGGACACGACCACGCTAGACGGCCTGTAATTATCAATAGGCATGAACTCACAGACAATAACTGAATTAGTGAATGTGTAGAAGCAGCAGTGATGACATATAACCATTAAAGAGGGTTTCATCCCTCCCAATTCTTCTTCAAAATATAAGGAAGGCAATAAGCTACTCTGATAAATGTCCAGAATTAACAGTTTGTTCCAGCACTTAACTAAGGGAGAGTGATCTTATTTCTAAATGACAGTTGAGCTTTTACATGACAAGAGGCTGCAGCTCAGGAGTATCATTCAGGCTAAGCTGCCCTCAAACCACTGATCTGGTGCTGAAACAATGGAGGTATGTAAGTGGATTCCACTGGGTGTAAGTGGATTCCACAGAGAGTAAGTTTCCACACTACTCCTAACCTGTGACCTCTTCCAATGTTTGCTAACTGTCCCTCACAAATAATTCTAACCCCTCCTGGGCTGAATTACACACAGTATGGATCGTCAAAGTCTCTTCAGGCTCTAATGAAACCGGACCCATACACCTGACATTTCCATCCCCCAGGGCCAAGCCTCGCATGGCCGCAGCCTCGTACCCTGGCCTTGCCACTTCACACTAATTGCTGCCTCATAAGCAAGCACCCCAGCAACAAATCCAGTTAACGACAGTGGCATATTGATCGCTGGCAGATAGGCAGGCAGCACCCCTGTCCCTAGGTATGGGAGGAGGGGCATTGTGGCTTTTACAACCTGAAGGATGGCCTGTACCCATAAAGGGCAGGTCCCTGTGACAAAATAAAAACCAAAAGAGGGTCAGAGTGATACAATTACTGCTCGGTGGCTCTGACCCTAACTGTAGGTGAACAATAGACTGCAGGATGATGGGGGGAGTGAGGGCCAGAAAAGAGGGGCTCTCATTATAGACGTAGGCCAGGAGACCTGTTCAATTTGCTCCATTAATGAGAGCTGAGGAAGCACTTTTGCATTGTCCCAACAGAGCCATTACAGGCCTAGTCTGAGCACTGAAGAAGACTTTGCACCGTGCCACTAATACAGCCAGCAGGACTGGGATATGAAGACAAGCACATGTGAAAGCTATGAATACACAACGGCTGTTCAAATAGCAGCCTATAAATCCATGCTGTCATCAATACGGAAATGCTGCATTGGTACTTAAAATGCTTTATGGTTACATGGCACGTTAATCAACATTTCATTTTATTTATGGTGTTTTATTGTATTTTAAATATTGTAAACAGCTCAACATGTTATACAACATGTGCCGACTGGTATTGGAGAACTCTGGGTGTTTTATGCAGCAAACAGGGTGCCTAATTGGAAAAGGAAACAAAGCATATTAGTCAAACTACTCATTTACATACTAAAATGGCACGGAAAAAAGGCGATCCTGCATTTTCCTCTAATTTATTTGTGCGGCAGAGCACAGTAAAGGGTGATAGAATGAGGCCAAACAATGGGAAGCTTAGTGAGACTGCATCTCTGCTTAAATCTAACATCCATCAAAGTTGTTATTTTTTACAGATACTGTATATCATACATTCACTGTAGATGGTAAACATCAAAGTTGTGAGCTCTGATCAAATAGCATTTTGGCACATTCCATAATCTGTTTTAATGCAGCACTAAATTACTCTTTTCCGTTGCCTTTGTTGTCTAATCTGGCTTACTTTCAACTCACAATGTATCATACAGTTTCTTCCTCCAAGAATAGCTCTTTCTTCCATTTTAAGCTGTTACAACAGACAGTCGCTCTCTTTTATCCCAGCCACATTACCAATTCTCCCTCAAACATTTGGTCTACTTAGGGACTGAATCTACATTTTATGGGTGTGTGTACAGTATATATGTGTATATATATATTTACAGTGAATATATATATATATGTATACATATATACAGTGTATATATTTATTTACAGTGTATATATATATATATATACATATTGATGTGAGCAGCAAAACTAAACTACTAAAAGAGAAAGTGCGGTGAAACAAAAATCGGTGAAACAAAAATCAGTTTTTATTTGTTGTTGTTAGTCCAAATGTTTGTGCAACATTTGGATTGAAACATACCCTGAAGCAACTACTTAGTCTTAGACACATTGTAATGGTATATCAGGAACCATTAGCAGCAAACATCGAGTAATCATTCACAAAGGAAAGATGACGCATCAGCAGCTATGGTTTGTGTGTTTTTTGATCTGTTCACACAAATATTTTTGATTGCTTATATTTGTGTTTTGGTTCGGGTTAGTGTAAGGCCCGGCTTGGCACTTTGATGCAGCTCTTTCCTTGTTTTGATTTACAGTTAATACAAAGTGAAAATAACAGAAGCAGGAACATGTGACAATAAAACATCTATAAATTATAAATGCATTCCTTTCAAGGGTGAATCATAAATTCAAAATGTGGAGGTTAAAAGAAAACAAAGAAAACAATGCAGTCATGTGGGAGGGAGCGCGTTCGGCAGTAAGACTGTGACTCAAATAACGTACTAACTAAGATGATCAAGAAGCTAAGTCAAATGTTGACGTTAAGACTCACTACAGGTCCAGGCTTTGGCTAATGTTGCTGGGGCGGGCGCTACAGCTACAGAGGTAAACAGAATGAGTGTGTGGGCACGCAGCCTTGGGTCAAGAACATTATTTGGATTTTACTACACTGCTGTGCCGTGCTGCTGGCCATGAGACTTTACTGTGAGCCATTAAGGTCTAACACATGAAATTGAAAAGGTCATCTCTGCTTCAAAGCGTGAGGCTGTTACCTTTACAACAAAAAGAGAAAGATAGAATAGAGAGAGAAAGGGTGGTAGAAAACATCTATATTGGCTAACTTCAAAAATAAAATGATGTACTAGTTGTAAGATAAGGAGCATTTCAATTAATGTCATTTGCAGCATATTCTATGACACTGTAAACCGATCTATTCACGTTGCTTTTCTCCCAGTTGGAATTGTTGTTTGCTCATATTGATTGTAGCTGTTTTTGTAAGACAGAATAGCATTTGTTTTGTGTCCCTTATTGTGTCTTCACTATAAAATGGAAAATGCATGTCAAGATTCTCTAGTATCCTACAATTGCACCAGATCGTGATTGTTCTCCCACTATCTGAAGGATCAAAAAGAGGATATAAGAGAAAACAAGAAAGGATGTGTGGGTCAAAAGGGATTGCAACAATTTAAACGTGGTGAGCAGTTTGAGCTGAGCTGAGTGACTTCTTTGAGACAGTGTCATCCAAACACCTCACAGAAAAAGGACCTGTTTTAATAAGGCCCTTTGTTCTGAAACTACCTATTGATTTTCACTGTGGCAAGTTGTGGGGCAGTGACCTGCTCTGCTTCCTGGCCTCCACAAAAGCTAAATTGAGCCATTTAGAACATGTGGGTTTGTGTTTAGAGACTCCGACTGAGCACTGATTCCCCCGGCCAATTTATTTCCATCAGGAGGAACTTTTTTCCTGAAGCTGCAGGATTTCAACACATTGGACCTGCTGCCGAAAACAGAAACAATTTCCTACTCCCTTCAATCAGCCTCTTTGGGTCTCTACCCTTTGTTTTCTTACAGTTCAGCATTAGACTGCAGCACAATGTTCACAATAATCCTATTTACATCAGAATCAAGTACTGTGGCCATCAGGAAGTTGGAGGAACCCTATGCATCGCTTCAACACCTCCATTTACAGAAAACTGTCAAATACTTTAGCGCTCAGAAGTAAAAATGCACCAACTGGTGGACTTTACAAATATTGCAAAAAGAACAAAGCAGACATTGAATTGCTAACAATGAAACACAGAGATTAAAGAAGACATATTATGGTTTATATTTGTATTGTTTGCTTCTATTGTGACATGTTTACATGCTTTAATGTTCAAGAAGTGCTTTATTTTTTAAATACCGCCTGTTTTCACCCTCTGTCTGAAACCAGAGCACAATCTGCTCTGATTGGTTAGCTAGCCGGCTCTGTTGTGGTTGGTCAATTGCTTAAAAATCTGTCGGAAAAGTTTCTCCCTTAGCCTATCACATACGATGTGTTGGTGCGCTAGCCAATAGAAGCGTGAGTGATATGTGGTGATGTCACTATGTTACGGAAGTAAACAAAGGAGTCCAATCGGGCCGTTTCAGGGACGGGGGGAGGAGTATGGGGGAGATGTTGGCTTATTTGGTGTTGCAAAACGTCATGTGTTTGTTTACATTCTGTGGAATGTTGGAACAGGTTGGGCTTTGTGTAAAACACAGTAAAAGAACACACAGCTCACACTATATGTATGGTCAGAACAATGTTTGTCCGTAATAGAGCTACCATATACTGCCCAACTGCTCTAATGTGTACTCCATGATATGTATTTTCAATCGTTCCTTGTGTTGGCTGTTGTGGTAAGCTACTGACTACTTGTGCATATCTATGGAGTCATCGCTCTCGACACATGAGCCTCCTAGAGCAGAAGGCTAGTGGTTTTTCCTTCACCAACTAGATCTAAGCTAGACCATCAGTCATATTTATTTCCCGCTAATTGTTTCTACCTCATGGTAAACAACAATCAACAGTATTTCATTAGTTACTTGGCAAATAATGGGAACATTGAGCACTACCAAGTTATACATTTCAGTTGCGTGAAAATGAAGGGGTTGTTTCAATAAGGGTTCTAATAAATACAGATGCCAATAAGCAATACTGATAATCCTAATGACTCCCATCCCTTTTGCTTATAGCTGTAAAACACAGCAATGGCCTTTACAAAGAGCAGTGTGAAAAAGCCATCGGTTAAATTGATCTTTGGATTTTCTGTGCTAATGAAGTTAAGAGGCAGATAAAGTCAAAGCTGAAAAACTGCTGACTATTGTGCATTGTATTGAATGTGTTTAAGGACGGTTAACACATTAGAAGTAGTTATTCCGCCATGAGAGGCTCATATTGAGCTGTTTCTGCATGCAGCATTCCATATCCCCAAAGCATTGTGTTTAGAAATGTAGCCGCATACTATTGAAATCCTGGTCAGGGATCACAGACAAGCACATAACATGATTTCCATCTGAGTGAACTCTTGCTGAAAGAGCAAAAAAGATAAAAGGAAGCGAAGAACCCATCATATAAATAATCTGATCTGAAGATCAAACAGGAACTGCTTCATTCCATTTCCACCATCCAAGTAAGGAACAAATCCAAGTATTTGTTTATCTATTTTATGAAGGAATGAATAGAGAGCAACAATTAGGTCAAGAGAATGTTATTAGTGTGCCATAGGTCACTTAAGTTACTGTGTGCAAGGGGATATAAGAGAAACCGTGAAACAGTGCAAAGGCAGAATACAAAAAACTGATAGAGGAGGGGAAAAAACATTCAAGGTCACCCTCGTGCTTTTCCCTCGCGGCTGCAAAACATTTCAGCGTACAGTGCTGCAACACATTCATAGCTCAAACCAATTTTACCCGAGGAATCAATATGGCTGAAATATTGGGCTTTTACGAGTTGCTACATTCAGCTGGGGGCCTTGTGAGCGGAGTAATGTGTTCAGCTAGATTAGATTTAAACAGCCTAGACATTGAGAAGGGGTGAAACTAATTTACAAGGGAAGAACAAAGAGGAGCAAAAGGCTAGGATTATTAGGATTATTAGAACTATTGTCACTATCTTTTCTTGATTGTTGCATCAATACTTGA
Organism: Trematomus bernacchii; assembly: GCF_902827165.1. Taxonomy (NCBI): domain Eukaryota; kingdom Metazoa; phylum Chordata; class Actinopteri; order Perciformes; family Nototheniidae; genus Trematomus; species Trematomus bernacchii. The sequence goes on along the minus strand of NW_022987851.1, from coordinate 8,284,508 downwards.
GCTTAATGTACAATTGGTTGGTGTTGTTAAAACATTATTGAGATAAGTGTGGGTGAATTGCAAATGACATGATTTTAAGAATGTCCTGTGTGCAAACCATAATTAATTGTTATTTATATTTGATGTTGTTAAATGAGTTAAACAGGGGAACCATATGCCCCCTTGCTATTCATTATTTATTAATAATAATAATAATAATAATACATTACATTTATATAGCGCTTTTCCTGGTGCTCAAAGCGCTTAAAAAACGTATTAACGTTTTGTTTTGCATGTGTCAGCATATTGCTTCAAGGCGTGGGATTATTATATTGTTTTTGTTGCCCACTTATCTCTGAATACGCCACAACATTGTCTCTCATAAAGTATACGTATTGTATTGTATTTTTAAATAGGATTAAGCATGAGTGTTCCTGGTCAAATATATCTAATGAGTATTTACAGCCTGTGCTGAATCCCCAGCCTTTTCGGGCCGTCACGCCTACACACTGTGGTGCAGGTGGTTCATGTGGTTTTTGACAATGGCCTCTTTGAGACCTTGTAAAGTCTCAAAGGTGTGGTAAAGAACTTCATGTCAGCCACGCTGCCACAGCTCAACCAATGCCTGAAAAGAGCAGCTGAGGAAGCCATTACACAGCCACAGTGCCAGGGAAAAGGGTGGGCCACTGGGGCCCCCTGGCAGTGCTACAGTCATTAATGCCCTCAATTTGCCTTAATGGTTTTCGCAATCCCAGCCCTCAATTCTATTCGTCCCCACGCCAGACTGTATTTCGTCTCCTCTCACTGCCTGTAATTAATCCATTCATCTCTAAAAGATCCGATCAATGCTGTCTGGAATGAGAGCTGCCATGCCGTGGGAATAGTACAGGAAAAACATGCAGACCGTGTTTTGGTCAGATGTGGTTTGTAACTCGACTGAAATTAAATTATCGATAAAACACAACTGAAAATATTGGTCATCTGCAACTGCATATAGTATCAAATTTACTACGTTACATCAATAATGTGTATAGTAATAAATGTTGCACAAAAACCCTTCAGCACTTCAATACACGTCTGAACTCCCGCAGTGAGCTATTACAAAACTCAATAGGATCATACAGTGAGCATTCTGGAGATGATTTTTCAATTCCAGTCCCATCATATTACTTTTCCCAGCTAAATGTCATGCATCGTATATATACAGAAATCCATTTCCAATTTAGGTATTTTAAGGGGAAGAGATGTTTTGCCTGGGGAGTATTCCACACTAAGCCAGATCCAGTAACCATCATATCTATCACTGTGTTTTGGTGAAAGTAAAGCTTGTTAGAAGTACATGTTTGGGTTGTAAAAAAAAATGGGCATGGATGTGCATGTAATTGTGTCTGTGTGTGCGTGCTTACGATGATTCAGAAATGCTGGCTTGCAATCAGGCACCACAGGCCCTCCCACTGACCCCGCTACTAAATCCCCCTCCAAGGTCTGGCCGGGGATCAATAAGTAATTTTTTGGAGCTGATTAGTTTGCAGCAGGAGGGTGGTCACTGTCTGATCTGTCCAAAGGATATAATCAAGCACTAAAAAGTAGCCTTGTTGCCACAGTAATGTGAGCAGAGATGGGCGTAGAAGTATGATGAGATACATGGTAAACTGGATAAGGGGCTTGTGGACCATGATGCAAAAAAGAGCAGTGGACCTGACTTGGAAAAGGAGAGTATTTTCCCATGGGAAATAAGCACCATAGTAAAGATGACTAAATATGTATTGAAATTAAAAGAAATGTTTAAAAGTGAAGAATGCTTGCAATTGGTTGTTAATCATCCACTGTGTAACTTTGGTTTGTAAAGGGTGTTATCAGTGAAAGGCACCGGAAATGAAAAGAATAAGTGGGCAGAGGGGAAGGCTACAAAGAAGTCATTTAGGGCCTGGGAGACGACAGTAAGACCTGCAGTAAATTCTGCTGGTTTCATCCCTGAGAGACCGACCGTAACACCACAGAAATGAGCAGAGAAGGCATCAAATAAATGTGTGGCTTGGATGAATTCTCACTTCCTTCTTGGATGGAGCACTCCCATCCTTTATGTATAACCAGACTCTTTGAGTAAACTGCTTTATCACTGTTCAACATTATGTGCTTACTCAGCTCATTCATATAGATGTGTCTCGCAGTATAAACAGCCTGTTTTAAGTTTACAGTATATGGAAGATCACAAAAAACTAAAAGTGGGACACGGATACTTGTGTGTTGTGTTTGCTGAATAAAAAACAACTGATTCAGTGCAGCCAAAGACAAACAACAGCAAAAGAAGGGGGAAATTGGAACATTTGCATTTTGATACACTTACTGCTGTCTTCAAATGCTACAATCAGATTAGTCAAATCAGATGAGACAGTGACACATGGCAGCAGCACTGTCAGTCTTTTCAGAACTACCAGGAAAAGGGGGAATACTGATGTTTTATTTAAGCAAATACGATTTCACCAAGTAAGTAAAGCAATGTGTTCCTGAGTCAGGGACCAAGTGATGTACATAATAGATGTGTAATATGCCTAATATGTGCAAAATACAGATGGACTGAGTTAACCTCATGTTGGATATTCTTGTTATTTCCATATTACAAACTACTTCCCATTTTAATTTTTTAGAACAACTTCTAATGCCTCTTTTTGTATTGATGTGTACTTGTATCTGCTGCACCATCTCTTCCTAACAGCAGGTTGCCTTTTATGTGCTACGCTCTACAGGCTCTGGGGAAGTATGTCAACAATAAAGGTTTTCCACCATTCCTTACTACAGTGCTGAACATTCCTCTCTTCACTTATATTCAAAAGCATCCAATACAAGTGCTATATTTTAGTTTATATACAATGCTATGTTGTGTTTCCCACAATGCTCTGTTCAAATCTATAATCATGTAAAGTCTTAGCTTTATATTTCTGATTCAGATTTGTCTAAATCGTTGTTTTGTTTTGTTGTGTCATAATTACTATGATTTACACAGTACTATATTCTTTGTAAGGGATCATGTGCAGCATGGCGGTCATTATTGGAAAAAGAACAGCCGACAGCCGACGCAAAGAGGAGGGATCTTGATCATAGCTATATATTATGGAAATCTCCACAGCATCTTAATCAAAAACAGATCCTATTGAGGCTGAGTCATGTTCCGACATGCAGTTCAGACTGCGTCTTCATTCAGAGGAGAAGATTACGTTTTGAGTAACCTATGAAGTAGTCAGATTTTTCTAATCTGCTGTGTATGTAGCAAAAATGTTATAAATCAATTCAAACGTCCATGTTACAAAGCAAGGATATGGTAGGGAAAGGTATTTAATAAATATGTCCTTGCAAGATGTTGCAATTGAAGCTGCAACCCACACAAATACCAGTTTTAAAGACCAGTGAATCTCCCCTAATGGGTGCCATGACCTCTGAGCAACGTTTCTCTTCCATGAAAAGCAACACTAAAAGAAACCAGGCACACAGCTTATTCAAGAGGTCTAAAACACATCCATTCATTTCAATCTCAGAGTTTCAAGTATTGAACTTTTAGGACCTGGTATCTGCACATTTTCCCTCTGCTGCTGTGTCGCCACAAAGTTGAGCTTTTCTCCCTGGAGTCCCATGATGGTGGTCATAAATTGTGAGAGTGTTTAACAAAGAGGTGGCCAAGGTTGTCGCTATGCTTCTCACATTTTACCTTAAATGCAGGTACAGCCCAAATGATTTACAATCTGACCATTAAAATGACATCTAGGGAAAACTCTAGAAACATGGTGAACGTTACCCTGTTAGAGCAATCTTTGTGTTTGACTTATACCAAATGGATCATTCAATAAGCTGAAATAATATCATCGTTTGAGCAAGCAGAGAAAAACTGAAAAGAAACATCTGAAAAATCAATCAGTTTTGCAGCCTGGAAAGAAATGTTTAACAATGCCTTTACCCATTGTTGTGTCACATGTGAGTTTAATATCAAATTCCTATCTTATATTCAGTCACAACAGAGTAAGAGAGAGAAGTGGAACATTTAGAAGTGATTTTAAAGAGAAAAACAACTAGCAAAATGTGCCCTCTACTGGATTCTGACAGTAATGTTTGTTAAGGATGTCAGAGAAGACCATTTTACTAGATGATTAGAAATGATATGTAGATAATCTCCGTATCAACCTTTGTCTTGAGATATTCTGGATTTGTATACCTGTACAAAATATATTCCTTCATAAAAGTGACCTTACAAAAGGAATACAACGAAGGAAAACAACAGTGCAAGTGTTCTCTAAATGAAGACAAACGGCCAGATGTGTTGACAAAACACTCCCACACGATCAACCTCAAGAAAAAAGAGAGAACTATCATTCAGGTAGAGGGAAAGGCTCAACCTGTGCTGAAGCCAGGAATCAAAGAGTCCAATCAATTCTTTATCAATATATCAATGAAATCAATAATCAAAAGAATGCATTGTTCATACTGCTTTACTCTCCTTAGGGTCAAATAAGAGAACATTGGGGCAATTGAAATAGCTTGTTTTTGTCATTAATGCACATGAAACTGTATTGTTACAGACTCCTGCACTTATTAGAACAAAAACTATGATAACAAAAAAAAGACATATTGGTGATCTGACTTATAAAGTCAATCATGTTGCAGAATGAGTGTATTCTATTTGTTGTAGGATGAGTCTAGGTGGAAATGGAAATGTCTTCTAAACTGAATTTTTAAAGAAAAGTCGTACAAAGTATCATGTCTTGACTTGTATATATGTTCTCTGCTACCACAAACAAAACAATAAAGTTAAAACTGCACAAAGAGGGCTGTTTCTAATAGAATATCTAATATTGGAGCATTGGGATCCCACAGGTAAAGAAAACATGCATAAGAAGAATCAGTAACAAGAGCTTTCCTGCTAAAACAAATGAATAGCAAAACAAATATGCAGTGTATTTCATCTCGTTGAGTGCTCTGATAGTATTGTGTGAACTACCCACGCTTTACCCAACACTGATCTGTAACACAAGCTACCAGGATTGCAGCAAATTACAGCACGGTGGTGTTGTGGGAATGTATTACACTAGCATTACCTGGCGGTTGTACCGCTTGCCAACTTGCCCAGTGCAGCACACAAAGCCTTCTCCTCCAGTGCTTAATCTATTCTATGTCAAAGGATCAGCCCCCAGGAGACCCAGAACACGAGTTGTTTTATGTGGTGAAATCACAAAACCACCACAGCGCACACTCAGGAGAACACATACATTCACGTCACTTGTAAAGACACAACAATAGAATGGAGGTGGATTAAGTTTTGTGAGGATGGGAAGGCTTTTCTGACCCGTCCATCATGTATAATTGCACCCTGGTGCTTACAGTGGAGAACGGTCTAAGGGAGGCCTTTTCCTGCTCACCTAGCCACAATCGCAAATAAGGGGGATGGGAGGGATAGTTATTTTTTCTTTGAAGTGAGGAGATGGTCTGAAGAGCACCACCACAGGTTTACAAGCGTGATCCAAATCAAAGCAATTACACCATAATGTGCTCCATAAACCTGAAAGAGAGGGCCCGCTGGGGAGGAAAATGGCTGAAATACATTTACATGCCCGTATAGCTTTAAAGGGAGTTCAAGCTATATTAAAAGGAAAATAAAAGACTAGGCTATCGCTTTTACAGTGCAGTGCTCTACACATACACACACACTCTCTCACACTACGTATCACCTCTTACCCGTTGTTCCCTGATAGAAACCACAGGGGGTCTAAATGTGACGAAAAGGATTTCAAACAATCCAAGCTGCCATTTATGGAGGTTAATTGGTTGGTCTGGTGCCAACGAAAGCTGAATCTGAGGCTGGACTGTAAGACATACTTCAACTGGTTTCAACGAAATGCCAAAACACGGCCGCTTAGCAATCAGACACTGGCAAATTTCCACCAGCCTGATCAAATCATACACTTCTTAACTGGAAAATGATGCAGGAGAAAGGTCACTACACTGGAGTGGTGCTATGAAGTCCAACCACATCAGAGATCTGTTTCTGATAACTAGGTTACTGATAACAGAGCACTACTGCACTGTAGGAACGCTGAGGTCCAGTGCTGCAGCTAAGCTGTATTTTTTAACAAGGTCTGAGCGATGGCCAAATAGAGATTGTTTCCTTTCTGTGACCCCGCCCAGTCTACTGGCTAAATGCAGCCATAAACAAGGCAGACCTAATAATGATGGCAGGGCCAGTCAACAACAATCTTCTCGCTACAAAACAAGACTCCTGTGAGAATGTAAAACAGCTACAAACAAATATATCAAATCGCGTACTGTGTTAAAAAGTGGAATATGCCGCTTTTAATCAATGCACCTTTCTGATAATTATGCTAACTCTACAACTCCGACGACTGTAAACACAACTACTGTGTGTCCTCAACCCAGGCTAACCTCCCCCAAAGTTACCACAGTAGGTAGATACGTAGCAAAACTCCTTCACAGAGGTATTACATTTCCTCTAACTTAATCGTTCGCCCACACAATAAGAACCATAACAGATAGGGGCCACATCTCATCCATGCCCCCCATTCTGGATGGGACCTTATCTGCAGTGAAACACATTTCAGCCGGGGCTTGTCCTTATGCAGGAGACTGGCCTGCTGACGGTGGGCTCTCAGGGCTTAACCTGGGCTTTACTGCAGCCTCCTCTCCTTCAACAGATACTACCCATCTCTCCCAGCCCCCTACTCAGCACCAGATCAGCCCCTGCACCGGTCCCTACACAAGGCAAGATACTAGCTCTGCACAAAGGGGTATTTACAGAGCCTGTCAAGTTATTAAACTTTAATCCCACCACGAAGAGCATATTCTGACAATGAATTATAGATGACACAGGTTCAAGTCTCCTATATGACCTCCATACGGCCAAACCCACCATTGTTGGTTTTAATAAACTGTATAATCAACTGAGTGAGGATGCTGCCAGCACCTAGATGTGATTTAGAGTTTCATATATATATATCCAATGTAAGAAATGTGGAAAGCATGAGGTGAAATCTAATCGTGATGTGAATTAAAGCTGTAGGGGGTCAGGGTCTGGCAAAATCTATATGCGCAAGACGGCAGGGTATATCGAGCTGGAACCTACAGCACATATTTTAGAGCAATTACGAATAGGGTGGCGTTAATTCAGTCACAGGAGCTCATCAGTGACCCTGCAGTTCATTTGTTTAGTCTTGGGGGAGCTAAACAGAATTGCCACTTTCCCATCTGTCAAAAATTAGCAAAAGACAGTAAATGAGTTTTAAAATTCATTAGAGACCAATTGTCCTTCCTTGAAATTATTTTATCAGTTCCCCCCTGAGATGAGCAATACTGGCTGTCATTTTGACAACATCATACACTGTGAATTAGTTTGGAAGGGTTATTTTGGAAAATAACATTTCTTACACTATTTTACCAATAAGTCACTTGTTGTACACAAACGAAAAAAAGAAATGTCATCACGTCTGCGTCCAAATCTTCTTAACATCTTGAAATACATTAGATTCCTTGCTTCAATATGTTGCTATAATCTTACATTTGAGGATAAAAAAAGATGATATGCCAAATTCAACAATTTATTCCATATTATATTTTTTTAAACAAACTATTTTAAGTAAAACTCAACATAAGGAAATGAGGTTAAGTTAACAAAAATATAATTGCGGAATCTCTGTTAAATCAGTATAGAAAACAAATCTTACAATCTACCGTAGACAAAAATGCATATCTACATCTGAGAGGTTGGTTGTAATTCAGAACCATATACTATTTTACAATATCTCGTAAATAATGCCCTATTGTTTGTCTAAAATGTAACTAAAAAAATCTTAATAATGATCTAGCAAACCTACAAATTATATTTGGTCCAGGTGTTTTGTAAGTTTGATTACAAAAGTAGGCAATTTAGAATCCCTTAGTAAACCCTATACATTCAGCATAAATGACCAGAGACCCACATCTGTCATTGATGAAATTGTTCCCTTAAATATTCCATACACTTTCATACTAAGGTTTGTATATCACTTACTGTAAACCTATGTCCTCAACTCTACACTTAATGGATGGAAAGTGTGTAGCTGTCATACTGAGGTCAGTGTTGTTGTGTGACTCTGAGCTGGGATGACTTCCTGTATCACGTGGCTATCTCATGCAGTCCAGACCAGGGGCCTCTCATTACAGTCTGGAATCCTGCTTGTTAATTGCAGGGCATGGATGTTGACTCCCTGATTCTGGAGTAATAGGATCCAGGGTCATCATTATCAAGTGCACAGGACCTACACCATGGAAGCATTTACGGTCTTCAAACAGCTGCTTTTTACCCCAAAAACCGCATTCCACTCCCATCCCCTTTTGTAGATACTCCCTTCCCCACAGTGCTAATCCCGGCCAGTTGAGAAGCCCTGTATTTATGGAAAGGCCTGGAGTAAACCTCTTGCAGCTGTAGTGATGCTGGAAAAAAGCCATTGACTGTACCTACTACCTGGGGAGTCAAGTGTCTTCCTGTGTGTTGATTGTAAGAACCGCTTTCACATATGTGTGGTTGTATATGAACATAAAAACAAGATGTGATACATGTCTGTCTTTTCGGATTGCTTTAGATTCAACAATAAACTATGTTGGTGAGGAGCATATGGCACCTAACTGTAAGCGCCTTTGGAGAACCAGCAGTAGCTGTCATCTTTGGACATGACTATCAGCATGGTGGAGACACAACAATGTGAAGCAAACACAGTAATTACCTATTCAGAGAATAGGATTGTGTTTGCGGGTAAATGGCAGGTGGTTATGATAAGTGGTGAGGCTATTGTGCCAGCAGGCCTTGCCTAGCCCAGTTAAAGGTGGGAGCTGTGCAGGAAAAAAGATTACTACCACAACTCTGTCTCATGGGCTCCCTGCAGGTGGGCCTCGTGCCGAAAAGAAAGCTTGATAGCTGCCATTATCTTTTCTTTAGTGCGTTGAGAGGCCAAACACACCTTAAGCAGTCTTTCCTCCCAACAGAAAAGAGAGAAAAACTCAGCATCAGTAATTGCATTACCAAAAATGCATGTTTGACAAAGTCTCCACTCTCTCATCACCGTAGTAGAGTTTCACAGGGGTTATAATTGTACAATTTCCATTTAAATGAGGTTCACAGAACACTGTTGGGGGCTACAGTTGCTTGTGCTTTGACAGTGTAGTGCATATTAAATAAGGCAGGGAAGAAAATGTACCCTTTGAAACGTTACAGTGAAGTGAAAATAAGGTAGACTCTAATGGCGTGACAAATACAAAGGGCAGTTTTTAATGCAATATCACCTAGGGCACTGTAAGGAGAGATAGGATCTGATTCTTCCTTAATACCATATCCCTGTAGACCCTCAGCTTTGACTGCTATTAAAAGGAAGCGGCAGGGTTGTAGTGGTGTTGTGAACAGCGCTACTCACAACATGATGTGTGTGTGTGTGAGGCCTGGGCAGTGGGGCTGCTACAATTGGTTGTGATCTAAACCCCAAGGGACCAAACCAGAGCGTGATCCTCGGGTCAGCGGAGCTCCGCTCTCTGGTGTCTATTCTCCGCTGGGCTCCTTCCATCCAGCTCTCTCAACTAGTCATTACAGGGGTTCCTCTTCCCCTTAGGTGCACGTAACCTTTATGTGGCCCTGTGCTGTATATACGTCCAGTGTCATCGCCACTGCTGCGGCGAACTAGGAGAACAGGCCAGCCCACAGTGGATTAGGTGGGCTTGACTCGGGCAGTGCAGGAAAGTGGCTTATATCTAAGTGAAAGATTGTGGAGGCAATGGAAGCTATATTGGCTTGACTTCCACATAAACAGCTTCTTATCCTCAAAAGCAAGAGAAAACACAGCACTGCAAAGAACAAATTGGAACCTCCAGCGAGGCAACAGATTAATTTCATGTGACCCAGAGGGGTGACGGATTGTTTATCGAAATAGTGTTTAGTATACAAACGTACATGCAATCATTTCAGGTTTGATGCGTACAGCAGTGCCTTTAAATTGTGCTGAGGATGAACTGTGCGGGGGCAGGTATTTACATTTTATAGTCAATCAATCATGAAAATAGTGAGATGAATACTAATTCATTTACATAGTGACAACACGGTTACACTTTCTTTTAAATGCATGGCTGCTTCAGGATATACACAAGAACATCAATGATCTCTGAACAAACAGCAGCACTTTCACCACACATTTATCACAGATCTTCACTACACAGTGTAATTGATGCTTTACATTTACAAAGAGTCACAAAGGAATTTATAAGGTTGAGCATACTAACACAATAAAGGGGTGTTCTGGATTCATGAAGCTGTCACTCTGTTACAAATCTAATGACTATTAAACGCTCCCATTTTGCTGCTTTCAGCAGAACAGTCTGATAGAAAGATTGGAACGTAAACGAGAGGTGATAAAGAAGGGAGGCCGGACAGCAAATGGCCATATTGTTAAATTAGAAAGAATTATTATAGAAACATTAGTTATTTATCTCATTAATCATTAAACATGTGAAACCTAGTGAGATGTGGAAAAGGTGCGTCCTTTGTCAATATTCTTCTATCAGAAAGCAATAAGGCTGCGTTAGCCCAACTCCCCAAAGCAGGCCTCTGCTCTGATATTAAACCTGTGGGGGTCTCATCAGAGCCCGGGGCCCAACAAGTAAGTGAGCATGTACGAACCCCGGCGCATTGCTTAGCCGCATTACCCAGCACCCACCAGCCCAAATGTCATTACCAACTCATTACTGAATGGAGCTCGGCCATGAGAGAGCAGCCCTGAATCATAAAGCGCTCATTTAGCACCAGATCCAGCCACAGATTATCCTTTATATTGGCCTGGACTGCAGAGTTAAAAAATACTCATTTATTGTTTCAAATAATACTCTTTCAAAGTCCTAAACATCTCTTATGTCAATATTGTGTATTCTTTCATGAACAAATTGTTTTTTTATCAAGTACATTTTCTTCCATGTTAAAATTGCTTTTCAATTTCTTTCAGCATTGAATTATTTTACTCAATGTGTTAGCTCAGTTGGAAGACATGAATGAACCATTCAACATGAGATTGTTAGAGAATATGTTACAGTGCTGAAGGAAGGCAGGCCAGAGAGAGAGATTAACCTATGGTGACAGGCAGTCAGCAGCTACTCATTAAAGTGAGAAAGAAACTAGTCCTCACAAACACAGGTCCTGCTTTCTTCCCACTGTGATCAATCACGGCACGCTTCCTTGGGTTTATAACACATGTCAATATTTGTCCTAGCAACGAAACATGATGTACAAGTATATTTTTGAACTCACCTAATAAAGAAAAGGTCCCCCAAAGGAGTCATCCAGGTGCAAGAAAAAGAAATAAAAGAACATTAATGTCAGTGATTAAGCTTTATTCACCCTACAACAACTAAATGACCACTTTATAAACGGTTTTATGGGGGTGATTGGGTTACAAAAGTTAAACGAATTTGACCATAACATAAACAACGCTTCTTTGGTTTACTACTAATTATCTAGCACACCCAAACGTATGTAAACAGAGTGTAGTGTGAGATGAAAAGGCAGCTAGTGAGGTTTATTGCACAAGAAGTATATAGCTATACAGTCAGATACAACTAGCTATCCAGATTGCATTGTAATGTGTCCAGATGAATATCCAGTAAATATTTAACCAAACCATTGAAGATACAAGAAAAATACATGTGCTCTACAAGAATGTTGGTTTGTATGTGCCATGCTTGTTGTTCCCAGATGTGCTGGTGTCAGACAGCAACCCACGCAATGCAACATCTGGAGTTTACCCAGAATGCTGAAATACACTTAAAAAATAAAACATCCTGTGGCTTTTCAGAGAAGGCAAAACATAATAACTTACCAATGTGAGACCTCAGAGAACGGCCAAATGTGTTTTACACGGTTACACGAAAATGACTGCAATTTTGTTTCACAATGGCTTGAACAACGTCAACCCAACAAGAATGTTTAGGATGAAAACAATCTGCCAAAAATGCACAATTTCCTCATGGGTCTAAAATATATCCTGACAAAACACAGCGTGGAACAAGTCAGTGTAGCCCACAAAACGAGACAGGATCCCTAATAAAGGTGCCAGGGACTATAATACAAAAGCAATAGAATGGTGGTCAGGTAAATTGATGACAAAAAAACGGACAAGGCTTCTTTTGTCAACCTAAGAGGGGACATATTGACTTATTCAGCGTATGACATATCAGCAAAGAATGAAGAAACAATCCTCTTTTATGTTAGTGGCCATTTCCTATTTACATTTTTATAGCCGGAAAAGATCTGTTTAAGAGCCACTGTCTGTTCTAATGAGATGTCACTTGATTTAGGGTCAGGCCGCTTGAAGACTACAGTGTTTCACACAGGCCGCTCCGACAGTCAATAGAAATCAATACAGCCGATGCAATTATTAATACAGTCCTAGGCAGTTAGATGTGAATGAGACAGATGACATTAGGCCAGATTGATCTAGAGGGAAATGGATTTCATGAAGCACTCAATGCCTTCATTATATTCCACACAATGGAGAGTCTGGGGGAGCTCAAAAGCACGGGCGCTGCAGTTCTATGCTTTCCAGTGCACTAACATGAAGGGAAATTACAAAATAGTTCAATCTAAATGCTGCATTATAGCACATTGTTATTATACATTGTTGTTATTCACCTCACTCACATGACCTCCACAGTATTGCTGTTTGGAAATACTTGTCATGCTATTGGTCTTGGACTGCCATGCCAATTTCACAAACACTTTTTCCCCCTCATAATCAAACACATATCTACAAAGCTACACAGACAAACGATGTGAAACAAGCAGAAGTGAATAATGAATGTACTGAATGCAGTTGATATTTCACTGAAACAATGCAATCAATATACTGCATCTATCACAGATCTAATGAGGAATGAGGACGGAGGATGAATGTGCTGTGTAAGAAGCCTGGGATTCTCAGGTGTCAGTCCCAAATGAATATTCACCCTGCAGACGAACCCTCCTCCCTGAGGGCCCTGGCACTAAATAACAGAGCATTAACGCTGGTAAACAGAAACAGAGCTCTGTTTGGTTTAAGGGGGTTTGTTTGAATAACCTCTAGCACTCCGGCTTAAATCATAGTAGACCAAAAAACCTGCTTATTGTCACATAATCCCCACAGCTTCATTATGTGTATAAATTATTTTATGTCCCTCTCTTTGTGGAAAAAACAGCTTGAGTTTATTTGATTGTATTATTGAGTCTTGTGAGTGGCAATTGTGAAAGTCATTATTACCTTTATGTACTATTACAGACCTATTTTGTACTTGGAAATAGCAACCGTGCATAAACTGAAAAAACAAATGTGTTTGTGTATTCTTGTCATGATTCCTAATTTGGATCTGGACATTACAATGATTGTTTTCAACCTTGGTTTACAGCGCCCTTTAATTTTCTTCATATTCAGTGATGTCAACTCGGTAACCCGTGAGAGAGGTGAAAAGCCGGAGGAGGTGTATGGGCAGTGAAGGCTATAAACTGAGTGAGTCAGAGTGTGTCCTGAAACGTGACAGTAGCCGGTGTGTGAGCCAAGCAGCGACTGCTACTCCGCCATGGCCGGGAAAACAAGCCAGCAAGGCTGCCATGACTTCACACAGTGACGGTGGAGACACAAGGCCACATAAACATCCACACACTTACTTCAAAACGTGTTTTTAAAAGTATTTTTCAGAGTTTGCATTCCTTTAGATTTCTGCAAGGTACAGGCATTTCCACTGCACTAATCCAGCATTTATTGTAAGAAGCAAATCCTGTGATGTTGAAGGACTAAAATGCCCAATGATACAATTTCTGCTGAGTCATTTCCCATAAACCTCTTTTGGGGAAACAGATTAAAAAATGTGGACCATCATTAGGAATTACACTCTTAAAGATAAATACCCAAACAAAAAAAAATATGCTCACATATACCTAAAATGTTTGCTTTTAAGATGTTTCCGTTTTATTTTAATCTATTATCAGCATAAATAAATCAAGATAAATAACTTCCAAATGTATGGTTACCTTCAAAAATCCACAAAAGAAAACATCAGAATCATTTGAATAATATCCAATCACGTTGTACTCTTATCGGATGGATAGATAGCACTGTAAAAAGAGAAATATCTTAAATGCTTCCCTTTAACTTTTGTTTAATGCGACGTAGCCTCCTTATCTATTAAACAAAAGGCCCCATGTGTTTTTGTACAATCAGAGTTTAACACACCTTCTCTGTGACAAGTATTACACCAGGTCACCTGAGAAACAAAGGTAGGTACCAAACTAACTCGGATTTGACAGTGGCAATATTTAAATGAGATGTTTCAGTGTAAAAAAGAAAATTCTAATTTAAATGATAACACAGCTGTGATTACATATCAGAGGCTCAGCTTCATAGATTAGAACAAAAAAGGCTGAACATAGTTTTTCATTTTAATCACCAGTGTCTGACTACATGTGGAACAGAGCTAATAATTCTTTAATTAACATGTTGACTAGGAATAGCAGAGGGCACCGTTACTCCCCTCCCCCTGTTCAGGCTTATGCTCGCTCCGCCCTAACATGCTCACACAGATATATACGCGATTCAACTTTTAATTTAAATAGTATAAGGCAGCTCTACAATTTCATTACAAAAATGAACATAAACTTTAATCTGTAAGGCCACTGAGCCTTGGTAAACATTAGAAATTGCCAGAATAGTGGAAGGAAGCGGTGACACAGAGGTTACACTGCAGCGCACCCAGCCTCGTTGCGCACACAGCAAAGGTAAGCCATAATTATTGGTTTGTAGTAAACACCCGCTCTCCGTTGCTCTGAGACGCACTGTCCCTGTGACTCATTTTAAGGCCCTTTTTCAGGGTTAGCCTTGCAAAAGCACGGTTGCACTGCATTTCAATCTCCTCCCCTGCTCCCTCTATGGATGGGAGCAGAGAGCAGCTGGTGAAAAGAGATAAAGTCATGTTCTGAGTGCTGCACCCTTCCAGTCTACCTTGCACTGCTCACCCGAGTGCTGGGAGGACAATGACAGAAGTGTGAGAGGCAGAAAGTAGATTAAAGAAGCAGAGGCTCTCCTATTACTGGCCGGGTCTTGAACCAGCAAGGCTCCCAGCCTCGGTGATTTCAGCGGTTGAATCATGTACACACTATTTGATTTCACTCAGCCAGGTACCCTGTTTTGGTATGAGCGCCTGCAGAACTATGTATTGATCATCCTGATCTCTCTCTGAAACACTGATGAAGTCTATAATGGTATAATGTACATTTAACACTGAGGCGAACGCAACCCATCCCCCATGTCTTAATGAAATTAGCTTTTGCCTCACTAGAAACATTGCCGGTGGCAAAGAGAGGTGACAGAGAAGATCATCTTCAAAGGTTACTCCCCACTTCTTTGTTCTTATTGCCTTTTCTCTCGCAATCAGTACAAGTTCATCTACGTCCTGGAGCCATGATCAAAACATTTGGGGGTGAGCTTAAATGACATCAATAAAACATTTTATATAATTCCAGCACATGAAGTGAATATTAAGAATGACATAATTTCTCAATAATCACTTTGCTGTTTTTAATATTTCATGATTAGGAGCCATAAGATATTTTTCACACCATCTAATGCGGTCTTATTACACAGACATTAGCCGTGAAGCCTAGCAAGGCACAAAGAAAGTGTGCTTAATCAAAAAGGTGATGATGAATTTGAATGCGGGTATAAATAAAAGAAAGCATTATAAATCAGCTTTACTGCTTCCTACCCTTTTTATCAGTCAAGCCAGCGACTCTGAGATAGCAAGTTCTCTACACACATGCTTCATTTTCAGAGTTTCATGAAAGAATCCATCTTTTGGTCGAGGCAGTCTCAGTAAGAACAACATATTTTTAGTTACAGATTTGTCAACAAAAGAGGCCACAGAAAATAACCCATAAGTATAGAAGATGGATTCTACTGTGGTAAAATGTGTCAGGATCCCTTTGTTAGAATCAGTTGCTCACGATCTCAACCTAAATTACATAGGCACATTATGATAATGACACTCATCTAGGACAGTCTGATGAGGCGAAATGAAATAGCAGACAGCATAAAATAGCAAATAGAAAAAACATTATTGAACTTGACAATGTCCAGATCACAGCTGAATCTGTCTTTGAACGTCACCAACAGACAATTCAATCATCAAATCAACCAAACAACCATCCAATCAATCACAATCTAATAAAGTCCAAGGGAAATCAAAGTGTTAAACACATTAGGATGACAGAGTGGCAATACTCAACCTGACATTTCATAACCGACTGAAATAGAAGCAATGTCTAATTGAAACACAAATTGCAGTTTTGCTTTTTTTATTACACCATGTAAAATGCACTCATCATTTATTTTGGGAAATCTTGAAGTCGTTAAAACCAAAGAAAACTGCTTCATCAGCATCAAATGTAGAGAGGGACTTTTCCACTAAATGGCATGACCTGACATTTTTAAGACCACCAATTTTGGGTCAGATGTATGAAAAAATAACTTTTTTAGCAACCTCTTTGTTTCTTTGCTAGCTTGTGTGCTTGCTCAGCTTTACTCTCTGCTTCTGCAGCTCCCATAACTGTTAGACTGATGGTCAAACTACTAATCTAATCTATCTAATTTGTCAACATTCTGAAATATTTTTACTTTAACGCATAGACCTTAAATTAAGCAAAACATATATACTTAACAGGTCTGAAAATGCCTTTAAATAAAATAAATGTCAGAACACCAAATTAATATCTGGACCGACTATGTTAATCAAAAAATTATTTGAAACTGCCAAAATTCAGAAACTTTGCAAAAAGAAGTTAGTCTAGTATCAAACAGCTGGCCATAAAGCTGCTGCGTTGGGACCCAGTGGACTCTAAATGACCCAGTGGGAGATGCTCTCCCAAATATAGCCTGCTGTTTATTAGGGCCATCCAATCACTGTAGCAATCATCTCACACATTTGAATCCCGAGGTGTTATTGGAGTGATCAATCTTGTCCTGGGTCCAGTGGTTTATGTGGTCACCTGCCGGCCAGTTGGCAGCTCTCCTGGATTGGGGGGTGGCACTTGGTAGTCTGTCGGGGCAGCTCCTCTGCAGCCGTGGACGGAGGTTAATTAAGCAGATGTTGGTAAACAAGCAGGTCATGGGGAAATGAATCTGCCCCTCACTATAAAGAAATAGTGTCTTAACTGCTGCTCATAACAGCACATAAATCTGATGTCAGAAATGAGCGCATATGGCAAAACAGCCAACATGTGGCAAATGGGCAATTTATCTTCAATAGCCTTCAATCTACTGCCAGAATGAAGTGTTACCATGGCAACAAAGTGAGTATTCGGGGTGAAAGAGTTCAATTCCTTAACAGTACATTTTATCAAAATGCACTGATATATTTGATAGGAATATGTGATAGTATATAATTGCCTCTCATTTTAGAAAATAATATCTATATATAAACTCTGCACATACACGATTGGATGAATACTAGAACTGCACTTAATGATGCTTTTGTTACAAAATAAGCATGACCCAGTTAACCTGAGGTGTTAGCAGGTTTACTTACACAGTTGTTATTCAACTTGTTCAACATATTTTACCTGTCTGCTATACCAGGGGAAAACACATGAATCCAAATTCAATCAGAAGACAAAGTCCCATCTACCATAGTTATACCCATTGAGGTAGCAATTCAGGGAAAACAAATATCTGCTATTAAAAGTGTTACTACCTAGACAAGGATGTGTGTGTTTCAAGCAATGCTACATTGTTTGTAATATACTACTTCAACCATGTAAATATTAAAACATGTATTAAACTGTAATGTGACCTTCAGTAACAACTTGTATCAGTTGCGCAGAGATTTAGAAGCATTTGCAGTGACAGTGTTTGTTTTGTGTCCCTCATGGATGACACAGTCCCTGTCTCTTTCTCTAACCAGCTGTTTGTGTTAATTGCTTCTCCACTTGCTACTGTCAATCTAACATGGCACCCTCCTAACTGCTTATGAATTGATGACAATAATGGAAATCAGCAGAGACAATGGAGTGAGATTATACACAGAAAAAGCCAATTTCTCCTCTATAGCGGAAGCATACAGAGGGATCAGAAATGACTGCGTCTCTTAACATAGACAGAGCCTTTTCATTATATGCTAAACAAATGCAACAGCTGTAGAATTAACCCTAAATGGGGAATATAGCTTGCACTTAGACCATCTGGCATGGTGGGGCATATTAAAAATGAAGACTGAATTGGTTGTCTGATACTGATGTGCGCATGGTGAGGACGATGCTCCTCTGTGTCAGGACTGCTGTTTGGGTAGATGGAGACATTGAGTAGAATGTGAATTCACATATAGAGGTGTTTCACTGAGGCCTAAAAGAGGCTAGTTCCATCTGTTTGACCCACCTAACACTACAACATGTTCTGAAGCAACTACTGCAAAAAACTGTTCATCGACATACAGCAAGGGACACACCAAAGAAAGGGAAGCTGTATACCTCAGTAGGCACAATACAATACAGAAGATGAGCCTCAAAAGGCACCAGGGCAATATAAGTCTTTGATTCTGGTCTAAGACTCTTTTTTCATGTATATTTACATAAAATATATATTTATATTTGATGTCACTCTTTAGACTGGTGTTTGACCTCTCAGCAACCCACATGCCAGTAAAAGAAAGAGAAACATCTTGAGTTGAAGTTACCCTAGAACCATGACTGTCAGCCTTTTCACTTCGTAAGAAATGTATTTTGCACATCATGTGCTTCATCACACAATGTTTCCCTCTCCCTGCCAGGCAGACACAAAGAAACAGAAGATTGGGTTTGGCCCATCAAGGACATAATGGTGCTGGTGGAGGAATATTAGATCTCAGCTACAGCTGGGGTACAACGAGCATGTGGCTCCTCCACAGGGACTAACTCCTAGCACCTAATGCAATCAAACCCACAAATCACACATATGTATGTGCGTGTGTGAAAACACGTACCCACGCACACACACACACACACACATGCAGCACAAGACACAAAGACATCTCAGCGTGTCTTGCCGTAAGTCAAATCATCCTCACTCAAATCTGATTTGGGTCCAGAGTGTTCTGGCTGCAATTTCCTTTATTAAAACCGTCAGATCCACATTCAGGCATGTTCAGTAATACTGGGTCGCACAGCATTAACCGACTGAAGGGCAAACCAAAGGGGGGCTGCTGGAGGTGATGGGGGTGAAATGAAGGAGATGTGAAATTGGCTATCTGTTTAATGACAGTTTTAATGGTGACATAAATAGCTCTGGAAGGCCACAAGTGCACACAATTCACTCGTTCTATTGGTAAAAAGGACAATAAATGCGGGGTTGCATCTGTCAGTTTGGAATTGGTGTCGCGGTTGGACATGATCTAACAACAGGAGAGAAACTGTCTTACACTGACATATGGCACCACACTCAAACATTTTAAATCATTGATGTTGTTGGCGAGAGTGTCCTTCATCTATTCAACGAGTAAATAGTCTCTGCTGATGTAAGACCAGCAGAAAGAAGCTGAGGAAAGTTGGACTTTTTGTTTCTGTTTTTTTCAGACAAGAAAAGCACAGTTGCTTTGACTGCTACATAATTGTGACCATCGTTTGTGCATGTGTATTTACTTTATATTGTTCTTAAGCCACTGTCTAAAATGTCAAACTCAAAAGACCTATGGTTTCCCTGAGTACAGTCGACCATTTTCACGGTAAACAAAACAAAGTGACCCCATCACTTTACAATCATACAAAGCACACAACATCCCCTGAAAAGTGACAGCATTCCACAAGCATCCAATCCCATGTGCCAAAATGCCCATCTGTTGTTGTAAATTATGAATGATCCATTAATTTTTTATCCACATAAATGTCTTCCATTTTTTAATTATGAGACATCAGGGTATCTCGTTCTCAGAAATTAGATTTTGAATTTCTAATATGAAATGTGGAAATTCCTATACCATCTCCTTGGCAAGCTAAATGGTTTGTATAGAGATGAGTGTAGGAATTCTGATCCACTGCAGCTCCAGTTCATACTGTACATAAATGCTGCCACCTGGTGATACATCACAGGCACCCCATGTGTGTGCAGTAACACCACTTTGAAAATCTGTAGAGGCATCATACAAAGATCAGATCCAGGCTTCAACGACATTATCATCACATAGAACATTTCCATTCTTAATTGGAATGTGGACCAGCTGCGTAAGGACAAGAAAGGTCACAGTAATAAAGACCATGGTGGGTTTAAACACATATACACACAAACATACGCTCCATTCACTTTTGCTCGCACATCAATCAAAATGGCTGCTTTGGGAGGTGGGGTTAATGGTATTATTTGTCATGCCAACCAAGGACGTGAGCATGCATGCCCATTGGATGTGATGTCTTTATTAGCAGAGATGACAGCAGCCAACTCACCAGTCTCTCTCCACATGGAGCCATGCCAACCAGTTAAACCCTCAGGGTTGTTTAACCAACATGGAGACAATCCAAACAGTCACTGAGACAATGCACTCAAAATGGGTAAAACCATCATTGATGCACCACAATTTCCATATTCAAAAATCGAAATCATTGAGTTTTGTGACAGTGAAGGATAACTGATCATTTCTATGTTGCCTCAGTACACATAACAACACTTTAACATTCTGCAAATTGGTGTGTATGTGACAATAAACTGCCCATTGGTGCTGTGCTCAAGATATAGATCACAAACCAGAAAGAAAAAACGGTATGTATTTTATTCTGGCTGCTTGGTCTATTTTGTTATATTAAATATGATACTTAATGTACTTTGACTCAATACAGACAAGTTATAATGGATAAATGGCATTGACTTGTGCAAAGCTATTGGTGACATTAACGTATTTTATGGCACAACGAGAGATATCTTTGCATAAACACCTGCTGTCCAATGTCATGGCTCCACAGGAAGCTGCTTGCACTATGGACGAAAGAGCGTTGCATCCAAGGTTGTGTTTATACAGATCATGTGGCTACATGCAGTTGTATCATTTGTTTTTCAATTGTATTTGTGTTTGCAGCTGGACAGATCACTTTATATTGCACTTTTGGTGGCTTTACTACTGTAGGTGAAGGCACAAACAGATCATCTGAAGTAACTTACATTTTTACTGTAACTTATATCATGGAATTCAATAACCATGAAAATCTGACCTATGATCAACGTGTGGACAGTTTAACCAGTAAAACATCATTCTCAGTGGTGTCTAACAAAATAGCTGAACAACCTTTTGTTACACTTAAGACTGGCATGATAGTCCACAGAGATCAACTTTTACACAGTGAAATAACATGTTGTGACATTTTTACAAAGGAGTTTTACGTAAACACAATGTTTGCTGAAAGTAAGATTAATGAGCTTCTCACGTCTCTTATGTTATCAGGGGTATACTGTAGCTAGCAATGCTAAAGGCTCACTAGACTTTAGACTTGGCTGACAAATGTATGTTGTCCCTGTCGTGCCCCCAGATTAACAATATATGTTAATATGTTTATGTTTATGTGGTTGAATGTTGTTATTGAAGCTTTTCCTTCATGAATATCATGAATAGGACTTACAAATATGCTGAGAAACCACTCACTAAAATAACGTTTCAAAGAAGAAACATTTCTTATTTGGGCAATATGAATGAATACAGGGATAGAGCCATCTCTATGAAGTGGAAAGCTTCCTGAGCGTGGAGTGAAATTGCACACCAGTTATTTACTATCCTGGGGGTCTCTTTCATCACGAGTATGGATATCTATTTGTTCCCCATTAGAAAAACAAAATCAGGAACAAAGCGGATAGGAATCTAGTAAAGCAGAAAAACACACACTTTGTCATTTGTTTTTATGGCTGAAAAGCCAAATAATAGATTATATTCCCATCCATGTAAACAGAGCATTACCATAGAAATGGCCTCTTATATGCACTCTTATATGCACATGTGAGGGCCAAAGTGGGCGAGTGGGGGAAGGAGTTGTTAATCCTGTTAGTTTCCCTATACCTCTGAGCAGCTACTGCCACCAGCTCCATCCTGGGAGGACGAGCACAATAATAACCCAGAGACACTCAGGCACTTCTTCCAAGGAATGCTCACTGCTGCAGGCTTAAGGTCAGGGCGTGAAACCTTCATCTAATGTTTCCCGTTAATGCAAAACTGAATGTTTACCTTTCCTCTTAAATGCCAGGCTAACTTCATTATAACAGATTTTGCTAATTGCTGGATCCTTAAGCAAGAGAAAACATGAAGACGTAATGAAGAATGACTGTCAATAAGAAACAAAATACCGGTCCGTGCAACAATTATTTACGTTACAATATGGCTGTCTTATGTTTCTGAAGTTGCAATATGAACATGAATAGCAAGCAGATTTTCATTCCAACAACAATTTGTGAATCAGCCCAGTTATATGTGGTAGGAAATCAAATCTTAACATGATAACTGAGCTACATTTGCCTAAATCAGTTGCTTTTGAATCATTGATCTCACTGAACCTGAGCGTAACTGACACCGGTAGACAATAATATTAGATCATCCTTGGGAAAAAAGTTGTAGCAACCAATACAACGTGTCACTCAGGAAAACTCAGGGGACTCATATTGTTGATTGATACATTTGAGTGCTGTCAAGACTCACACAGATACACCCAACCGTATTATGCTGCTCTTGGTTCGATGTCAGCTGTCTGTGTCACGCCGCTCAACTGGCAACAGCTTCATAACAAGTTTTAGCATAAACGCAAGCTGTCCTTTGTTCAAGTGGTACGTTTATTTGGTCTCTGTCAAATGTAAACATCATAGCAGAACCTGACGTATTTAAAAACATTCTTAAGGACCTATTCTTTTCATGTGTTGTTTCATGATCAGCTCTTTGCAGTAGAAACATTTCCAAGCATGGGTAGTGATATTTGTTGTATCAGCATGCACATTTGCTGTTAGATGGATTGCAAAACCAAAGCCATTAGTTGATAATATGCTGTGTGTTTCTCGCTGTTACTCATCTCTAAATTGCATTAATGTGGCACGCTGATCTAGTAAACGGTTTGTCTTCCTGTCTCCTGTGTGTCTGTTGTGAGAGTGAGTGCATGTGCGTGTGTGTCTGTGTGTGTTTAGGCGTTGTTCAGGTCCTTTACTTTTACCCAGGAGGAATGGCTGGGCCAATAAGTCTCTCTTGTCAATGTTATGAAAGTTCATGTCAAACTGAGATTCAGGTTGAATATTAAAGGTCGCAGCATGAGCCCATGATTGAACTGCTTCCCTAACGCTGTGTTTACATTTGCACTGCCATTACTCACTAACAACACAACCTCAGGGCACAGTATAGCGCCCACACCATGGAATATACTGCAAAACAAAGGGAATGCATATGGCTATCAAAACCTATTAAGTAAGAACGCATGTCATTTGGGCTTTATAATACACGTCGTTAATTTTGTCTCTCCAAATGCTTCTAGGAAAATATTAGACAAATGACTGTGGAGCTAAACCTTTATCCATTCAAAAGGATTCCCTTAATAATGAACCCATAATTAGTTACATTATTAACTCTTAATTAAGGCAGATATAGAGTATGAAATACAGCTTGAAAGAAAAAAAAGTGAACAAATGAGATCTGCGGGTCCATTTGTTCACAAACTGTGCAATGGATTAGGCTGTATTCCCTTCTCCCCCCATGGCTGCTGTGCTGCAGAGTGAAGACATATGGCTGGTTCTGTGTCCTCCTACCCCACCCTGTGGTCTGTCTCTGACATGCTCTTACTGTCTCAGCAGAAAGAAGCCAGACAGACGAGGCGGAGAAGCAGAGCGAAAGGAGAAAATGGGCTGACCCTGATCACACCAGAGCAACATTCACTGTAATCTCTGCCTACTTTGTGATTTATAAGGCACAAGAAGGTGCATATTTTATTGCAATACATCTAGGTTAATGTTCTTTCTTGGGGTTCAGAGCATTACGGCAGGCATGAATCCAGTGAGTTTTGTTTCGCCAGGCCCTAATCAATCAGGGCGTTGGGTGCGGGGAATAGCTTATAGAAAAGAGCTCTGTTCTCATTACCCAGACAAATCATACACTGCATATTATGAATTACACACCAGGCCTGGGCTCCATTCTCCCTGCCATCATTCGCTGAGAAAAAGATGGGGTCTGAAGTAAATATTTGGTTTTATGTAAAAATGCGGGCAATAGGAATAGCTTGAAAGGGGTAAATTGCTGGTGGAAGGCAATATGAAAATGTTAAGTACCATTATAAGGTCTTTATTATAAAAACAGAAGGCTTTGAAATGACAGAGCCTCCAGAGGAAAGGCCTAGCACATAATATGAATGTTACAATATTGAGGAATTATACAGTATGTCATGAATAGAATTACATTTTCACTTTCCAAATGTATTGCTTTGGCATTCCCCCTGAAATCAGTCTGACAGGCAAATGTGCATATTGTATATTTCTTCAATAATAATCATACCTCTGTTTACCTAGAACCAATAAATGCCCGTCTTGTTTGCATCTATATTGGTAAGAGGCTTATGCATGTTAAATTTAGCCAGTGACAGAAGAGGAGACAAAAGGCTGGACCTGTCATAAGCCGAGGCTCATCCCATGTTCACACTGTGTCTCAGAAGAGAGGAATCGCTCATGTTTGGGTGTGGGGGGAAATTGTGCCTTCATAAAAAAACAAAAAAACTCTCCATGGGCTCCAAACTACCATAGCAGATATCACCTGACAGCAATCCAATCCAAAACTTCTACATACATTGAACTGAAGCAAATACTATTTAGTTAAAATATTAATCCACACTCTTAACGCCCTGACACTTGACATGCTCTATAATTGCTCTCAGTGAAAAACAGTTTAATTTAGCTTGAGTAATAGTGTCTTAAACCTTACAGTGAACATCTGACATGTTTAGTCCGCTTCACTTTTCTGCGACTGACACACAGATCAGGTGAAAGCTGCACTCTAGAGCCACAGGTATCACACTCTTGAAAATAAAGTGCCTCTGTTATTCACTCTTACATCAACTTCTCCTTCCGGTGTTTTTCCACATCTGGCGCAGAAGTAAAAATAAATGGGCACCATAATGTGTTCATTTAGTTGTTTCCCATCATTCCCAAATAGGAAGCATAGTATTTACAACGTTGACACTTAACAACACACAGGGATAACATAGTGACTGTTAAACTTAACAAGCAGTCATTAAAGTCAAAGGGTAGTAGGACTCATATAACATGATGTAATGCAAACTACTTACATGACATGTCATTAATTAAAAGTATATTGCTTTAAAATGTGTTGTGTTGTGCAGTGACTTTATAATCCTGACTCTCCACATCCCAACATTTCCTTTGGCACAGGAGTTGAAACTCAGCAGTGAGGAAACAGGGAAACCAGCCAGAGACACGCAGGCGAATGGAGTTGATCAGCTGGTAACATGACATTAAGCTTTGTCAATCATAGCATTTACATACCTCAACTACACGTTTTAGGTATAAAAAATACTATTTTGGCAAACATTAAAGCTTGCACAAGTGTTGTTTGATATCAAAGTGCAAAGCTTTAATGTAAAGTGCCCAAAATCACGTCTGCTCAGCGCGTGTGTTCGTGGCAAAAGGCGTGTGCTCATGTGTATTCATGTGGTTGTGTGTGTCAGTTCATAAGACCTTTTTCTCCCCTACATTGCCAGTCAGGCAGTAGGAGTGTGAAGCAACTGTGGAGGAAGGGAGCTTGTCAGAGCTGTCTCACTGGGTGATGTTAATATGGCAATGCTAAGCTGGCACAGGACTTAAGCAGCTTACAAAGTACAGGGAAATAAACTTGATGATTCCACAGCAGTTTGCAAGACTTTTTAAATCCTAAAGAGTTTAAATACACATCCCACCTCATGCTGGCCTCATGACAACTTGGCCGATCAAAAACTTGCACACTTCAGTACAAATGTACACTTAGCGTCACATATTACTGAACACTTTTAACCGTTTCGGATACGGCTCGATGCATCAACGCTTTTTTTTGTATTGACCGCTTCAATGGCCTACTAAAGCTATTTGACAATTGAAGTCTGCTTTCCATTAGGAATCAATATTCATCTGGGTCATGGCAAATCCCTCAATTAACTCGGGGAGTGAGGGGAAAAACTCAAAATCAGTCTTTCTGTGTAGTCCCTTTCATCTTATCTCCTGATGGAGGATAAAAAGAGGGTTGCCTTGAAATACAGGATCAAGGGCCAAAGACCTGATCAATAAGAATTGGCAAACACATCTAAACAACCAGCACTGCTACTGGCCAACCAGTAAATCTCAACACACACCCTGTCGTGCCAGGCCATACATTCTACTCAGCACATAAGATTGGCTGGCAAGCCATGGATTCATACTGATTGCTATTAAAAGCTATCAGTCACTCAAATTGCCCCCATAGTTCTTGTGAGATGTAATTCCAAATGTTGGATACTATATGGAAAATACTATCTGTCCATCATTGTTCAGTGATCTGATGTCATATTGGGCTGTAGGAGCTGATGCTTTATTGTTTAAGCGTTATGTTTTATGGATTTTCTGTCAGTTTGTTAGATATCAGCAGTGACCTGGAGATCGACCTTGTCAGAACAGGGGTCCGGTGACTACAGTTCCCTCAGCCGACCCTGCCTCTGAACACTCACCCCCTTCCCCTTCCCCACACCCTTTATTCCCCAGCCATCGGCGCGCATCTGAGTGTCAGTAGATTCTAGTTGCCCACACTTTCACCCAAATTTCTCCTGCAATGAGAATACCCCCAATAACAGTCCTAATCCCAGCACGCCGCGCTGCTCAATTACAGTCTTTAGGAGGATGGGATTAGGAGCATAGATGGCGGGAGGGGAGGGGAGGGGAGGGGAGGGGGCAGTGGGAGGATGGTGGAATGAGTTGAGCTGAAGGGTGAGGGGGGGGGGGGGAGAGAAGGGAGGAAAAGGATAAGGGAGGAGAGACTGCTTTTTACTGCCATGAAAGGCTGCAGATGAAGAGACAGGCACAGCAGCAGTGGGTAAATCCCAAATAGCCTGTCACCAGCCGACAGCGCACTGGAGCGTGCAGAGCGCACAACAGCAGACTGGCAGCCCGGGTTGAGCCAGGCTAGGGGGAGAGGGAGGAGGTTGTCTGCTGGGGCTGGAGGAGATGTTAAGGGGTGGCCAATTTGACTCTGGCATGGAGACAGGAGGTTAGAGGAAAATACATCAGGTGACGGAGACGTGGGGACAGGGTGGCTTGGGTGACGTTTCCAAGCTTGGCTCATAAACATTTCTCTGTGATTGTGGCGCAGGGACTGAGGAAGGGGATGTGGGGTAGAAAGCTGACAGGGAGAGAATGAGAAGGAGCATGAAAGAGGCGAGAGGAGAGAGAGAAAGCAGTGAAAATTGAGCTTAGAAATAATGCACAGGGCTTATGTTTCCACACTGGCATTTACAGAATCCAGGCCCAGAGAAACATCCCTCTTCCTCATCCCTTTAGTCGTGGATGTTGATTGAGGGTGCTGGCAGCCAGATGAGCCATAATCAACTACCCATCACAACAGAAGCCATCGCACACAAGTGACACTGCCAGCCGTGCAGAGCTTCCTCCAGCCAAGTGACAAATCTGGATTCGCTGAGCAGATTATATTTACACACACGTCAATGTGTGTTTCTGTAGTCGGAGCACGTCAGTAAACTTTTAAAAAGGTAATCATTATTTGAATTTTGAACTAGTCATGATCCTGTTTTACTGGACTGAAGCAGTCACAGTGAGATATTGTAAAATCCCTCTTTAAGGACTTAACGGTGGTCATGCTACCATTTTTTATATAATGTAAAAATATATTGTGCTCCCTATAATTTGCCAGTTGTGTTTATGTATCTATTTAAGCCACAACTATGAATGGTTTAAATGTTAATATTCTATTATCAAACTTTATCTGAATGTTTAAAAAACAAAAAAGCCTGAATACAAAGTGAAGAAGTGTTGTCCCTCATATTATTTTGGCAAATGTGTTTTCACTATACACATCTGTAAGAATTGTATATGTAAAAAATCAAAAGGGTTCAACTGCAATACAAAACTGTGCAAAATCAAAGATTTGGGAAAAGAAATATTCTGCTGTTTGTCTGCCTCAGATCTAAAATCCAGTTTGTTCTTGTGTACTTTGTTTCTACATTATCAGCTGTACAATTCTCCATTTTATGTTTGTAAGATGCTACTTAAGTTGCAACACCCTGGCCAACAAAACAGATGCATAGAGATTTTTAAATAAAATATGTGTTCTTGTTTTGTAAGGACTCCTTTAAACGGGCTCTCCCTCAACTGAGTCTTGCAATTCAATAGTGTAAAGGCAAGGGACTGATTAAAAATGCCACTGTCTAAATCAATGCTGATACTGTATGTCCAATCTCCTACCTACAGTCTGTAATATGTAGCAAGTCCGTACAACTGGTTTGTACTCCCATAATGCATTGAACCATCATTGCCTCTTTAACACCCTTAATGTCTTTCACACGAAACGACCTCAGTTTGTAATGCAGGAAAGACATTTGTAGTTTACAATCCTAAGCCAAGATTTCTCAAACATGGTCAATTATTTGCTCAGACTTTAATGAGCTCACTCCAAAGACACAGAAAACTAGTTTCACAGTCCACATCACTGTATGGTGATTGGTGTAAAATGGGGGTAGTTATCCTCCAAGTCAAGATATGTTTACATTTTTCTGAAGAGCAAAAAGTAGCATCTGCTCTGTCCATCATGGGAACAAGTAGAGTGGTATCACCTCTTAATATTCTTTGTACAAGAAGCTAAGTCAACCAACTCAAAACATTTCATTATCCAAATAGCGTAAAGTTTAAGTGGGAATCATTCTTTTCCATTACACAGTATCTTCAGAGGAGTTTGATAGTCCATCTGCAATCATGCGTTAGGATCAACCAAGGTAAAACAAGATGTAACAGGATCAAACACATGTTGAATGAAATGTTTCCCCCACAGAGAAGGTCTTTTTCTATCCGATCTCGTCCAGAGGGAACCTTCATGTGCACTTGTCAAGTTCTGTTCCACTGATTCTCCCCCTGATCCTGCACTGTCCTCATGTCGAGCCCAAAGCACACATACAGAGAGACCCTGGTCAACAAAGCCGTGGCTACCAAAGCATGAAGTGAAAAAAGAAAACAACCCCCCCCTCCATCGCTCTACCAGACCCAACACTGTGAAACAGCACCTGATAAAGCTGATAAAGTGGCGACCAGTGAACAGTGATGGGCCAGAGAAGCTACAATGCTGTGGAGAGGGAATGTAGACTTACTGAAGTAAATCCGCACCACACTCCAACTGCAGCTGGCAAAACAAATTATACAAATACTGTTGACATGAATTTACACAGTGGATAAACAGTAGGGCAATGTGTGCCATGTACTGAGTAGCTTTAATTACCAGAGTAAACCTTACAAGCTATGGTATACATTTGTATATACTGTACAGGAAGCCCTCAATCCTGCTTGTGAATACAGAACTAGCATTGTCAAAACCACAAATACACTGAGTTTGTATTATATTATCATATAAATAAATATGATATATTTGTTTATACATATCTCTTGAATATGTTTAGGAAAATATTCAATTTAAAAAAAAAAAAGACTTTCTCTCCAAAGATGTCCTACAGAAAATGTAGTCTATTGTAGTCTATAAGTTATGATGACAGAGCAACCAAACATATATTTTTGGTGATGTTTTCCATTTATTTTCATAAAAATGCTTGTGTACACAGTTTTTCTCAGCCTGACACGGGAAATGAATACTACTGTACAGTTATAATTTCAAATATTGCCATCCCATGTAAAAAACAAGACATTTGTAAGCTACATCGAGCATTACATTTGAATTCAAGCAGCATAGCAGCCATTGGAGAGACGGAGGGCTTTCACTGTGAAGCAGCTGCAGGCGTGTAAAGTACACATACTTTCTACTGGCCACTGTGGAGGGGTTTGTTGCTCTAAATTAGATTTATAATGCCTCCCAAAAGTTTGCCAATCCTCAATTGTTAATATAACCTATGAGTTCATTTCACTTAGCTTACACTATATTTGTAGGTATAATGGATTTGAAATGGATTTGAATTTATTTTATGAATAACGTGTATACTAATTGACATACTGTGTATAACATTTTCAATAAGGTATAGTGGTAATATTTACACTACAGAGTACAGTAAAATAGTACTGAGCAAACTTCTCAAACAAAGGGTTACCAATAGAGATGTCCCGATCCGATCACGTGATCGGGGATCGGAGCCGATCACGTGATTTTCAAAAGATCGGAATCGGGAGAAAAAAAATCGGGGATCGGGAATCTTTTTTAATTTTTTTTTTTTTTTTTATATAAAATATTTTTATTATTTTATTTAATGTTACAAAACAAAAATGACCATGTTCACGTCTTAAAGTCATCCTGAGGCCTTAGTTTTGGTTTAAAATGACACAACATCATGTATGTGTTGCTTCTTTTGAGCTTGTTTTCATAGACCTGGTTGCTTATTTCTCTCAAATCTGGCAACAGAGTGGGCAGGGCGTAGTGTCTAATAGTAGCAGTAAGCTAACAAGAGGCTACGTTCAGCTGGTGCCTCGGGAGTCGGGACAGAGAAAATGTCAGGAGTTTGGAAGTATTATAAAATTGAAAGCGAAGGCAGTGTAACAGCCAGATGTAATGTTTGCAAGGCGGAGGTTCCGCATGGTGGAAAGAACAGAGCTACGTTCAGCACGACCAATCTAATACGCCACCTGAGAAATAAACACCAACAACAACACAACGAGTACACAGCGGCCACTCAGGTAACGGCACTGAAACAACCGACACTTTCAGAAACTTTTAAAAGGAAAGAGAAACTGCCCCAGAACAGTGAAAAGGCCAAAAAAATAACAGCCAAGATAGCTGAATTCATCGCGTTGGATGACCAGCCGTTATCTGTTACCTTTTTTTTCTCTTAATGCATTGCATAAAGATCGGATCGGGAAAAATCGGTATCGGCAGATTGTCAAAATCAAATGATCGGAATCGGATCGGGAGCAAAAAAAGCTGATCGGGACATCCCTAGTTACCAATGGAATTATGAGAAACTTGAGAATTAATTATCAATTGAGTATTTTCAATTACAGTCCTATTAAATAATTATGGGACACATTTAGTTATTAATGAAAAGGTGACGCAAATACTGTAACAAGGAATAAGCAGCTTTTTGAGATTTAGTGGATTAGTAGCACATTTCTGTACAGTTACTGATCCCAACAGCAGAACTTTAGGTTTGGGTCTGTACCATAAACGTATATACTTCCAATGTGTTAGGCTCACTTTGAACTGTACAGAAAGCCCATATTCAGTGTCAGTTCTTTGGACTGATTCAACTCATGCACTTATTCAAATAAACAACTGATTTGTACATTGTTCTTCTGCAACGGAGGAGGGGAGGGACAAATCTAATCAATGGGTCATTGTATAACCAGCGGCCAGAGTGTACCCACTGATATCGAGTGATGTGAAGGGGGCGGGGGTTCATAGCAGTGAGCCTTATTAACCTACAGATCCAACTCACTAGATGGGAAGTTACCATAGTGATGTCCTGGCAGGGCGGCCTTGATTATTTTCCAGCAGATTGCTCTCTCTCAGCACAACAGCAGAGCATTTACAGAGTTTAGAGTGTGAGGAGCAACCGGTGAAGCATCTGGCTCCAACGTTTAAATGCAAGGGGACATGATTAATGGAGTGGATTAGCATATCTGTGTAAGGACCTAAGAAGTGTGCATTCTAATTACTTCAACAGCCAATTCTACCAAACTCCCCTATTGCTGAACGAAGGAAGGATGGTGTCATCCTGACAGTAGGAGACAGAAAAGGGAGTTGGTCAATGATGTCAGCTGCCAGGCTTAGTTTCAGAGTGAGAACATCATGACAATTACCTCAGAGACCAGCACCAGACCTGAGCACAGCACCAGCACCAGACCACACCAGCACCAGACCTGAGCACAGGCCCAGAGACACAACCCAATGACGACAGTACTGCTCTCTACAAACATAGCTCCTATCGAGTGAGCTTACAGCGTAGTAGGAGCAGTAAAGGTTTGCGAATGCATCAATCTCACAATCCCAGCAACAAGCTTTGCAACAAGGACAAGTGGTGTCACAGGTTGACTGACAGCAGCGTTGTGAAGGACAGACAGATGGATGTGTTGTCAGCGGGATCAAGGATAAATGCTGCAGTGTGTGTCCTTCAATAATTACCTGCGTAGATGAGCACAAGATGATAACCCATCGTAAAAGCTGATTAGAACAGATTAGATAAAGTTGTATTGCCTGAGATAGTATACTTGTTGTTGACACACGAGAGGGAACATCTCTCTTTTAAAACCCACAAGACAAATACAAATTATCAAGAGTGGTGAATGAGCAGTGTGTGTTTGTGTGCATGCAGAATGTGTCTATAAAGAGAAGGAAGTAACTTGTTCACTTGTGATGACATTGCTCATTACTGGGGATCCAGACATATATAATGGGTACACACACACTTTACACATGGACTTCATCTAAGAACAGGGCAATGACTGGAATTATAAAATAAATATGTTTATATCCATACACATTATATCCCAAAGGAAAAATGATAAGTACAATTCTAGTTAATCAAAAAAAATCATTATATGGTGAAAATTATTAATCTGTATCATCTGCTAACTGCGCTCAGTTTCCATCAAACGTTGTGTAACTAGTAGCAACCACAACTGTTACAGTTGTAAAGCAACAGACATTGTTGCATCCACAATTTTGTCAGATCCAGGCAAATATTGAGAGGAATATCAGTCAAGATGAATCAATCAACAATTAATATCATATGTGGCTGTAAACCCTAACCCTTTAAATACCGTATGTCATAATTATTTTTAGTGTATGGCAAAGGTCAACTTATTTTGCAGCCAATATCGCACACCGACATTTCTCCCTACAGTTTATCGGGATCAGGGAAATGTCAGGATACGTATTATGTATATTTTTAAAAGAAAACCTCTCTCAAATATCGGTCACCTTAGGATACACTGGAAATGTCATCTTTTATTGTTTTTGCTTTCATTGAACTCACTTCAATCCCTACAACACTGTTTGCTCGATCCTACAACAGCATATGTTAGCATGCTCTCGCTCACATACATCTTGGTCACACGGTCACACCCACACACAAATACGCAGGTTACCAAAGACGTCACAAACACTGCTCGGTACAAGCTGTGCCTTCAACTTTCCCGACATTGTTGACAGCCTCTGTGCTGGAATACTCGACTGAGCTTTCAAAGGGCTTTCTACATTATTGAATACCTTGGATTTTAAATGAAACGCTAGAGCCTTCCTCGTGGTGCTATCTTCCCTTGGTTATCTAACCACTTCCTCTACACAGTTCAGGTCCTAAATTATCCATCAGCCATGAGCTCACTGCTTGTATTAGACCATGTAGCTGCTCTACTGCATCTATAGAATCTCTATAGGTGTGCATATCTAGCGCCTGGTTACGCCAAACAGTGCATGTCACATGTACACGCATGCAGAGCCTTACCCTTATTTGCATCCTTGTGTGTATGTGTGGCCACGTACACCTGTTTGTGTGTGTCCATACTTTGTAATGGAAAGCTAAATTGATATAAATGATGCCTATGGCTCTGCCCCACCATGTCCACGTATCTAACGCTGAAATAATCCAGTAACTGGGTCAGCAACATAAACATGCTTAAACACGAGCTGGATCCTCCATGTTGCTTCCAAAGACAAGATGAAGAGTGACACCAGAGATTCAACTCTGAAATATGGATGCATTGGGACACAGTCCGTAATCCCACTACCCAGGAATTGTATAAGAGTGAGTGTGTGTTTGTGGGTGTGTGTGAATGTGTATGTGTACAGTATGTGTGTGTGTGTGTGTGTGTGTGTGTGTGTGTGTGTGTGTGTGTGTGTGTGTGTGTGTGTGTGTGTGTGTGTGTGTGTGTGTCTTGGGGGGTTGGGGTATGTGTGGTTGTTTATAGCTATAGCAGAGATGATGAACAAGGGAGAAGGTCCGAGAGTAGAGGAATGAGAAAGGGGATCAGATAAAAGCATGGCACTCTAAAGAGAATGTATAATTCAGCTTCTATTTTTTTCCGATGTCCTTAAATTAATATTTGTTAAATATGCAAAGATTATCGGACTTAAATTGAACAGCCACACAGTAACTTGTTTCCTCAACATCATTTTAAGTATGTGTATTTTAAGGCCAGTTTGAGCATTTTATTGAGTGTTTTATTTAAATATCATGTATTTATTTTAGCAATATTTAACAGCAGAAGTTTGAATAGAAATGATTGGGGTATTGCAGTGTTATTTTCCATGCCCGACACACACGCACATATACATTTGCTAGTTTTAAGTGCATATTGCTTCAGTGATTATATAAATTATTGTCATATCTATTTAAATTGGCTTGGTTAGATAATAAATTAGTGGTAGGTAAAAGTACTTATTGTACAGTTCAGGGTAAGGGCTTAAATTAATCTATGAGCCATAGCAACCCTTCACTGTTGCACAGAGCACTGGTTCTACTTTATTCAAAGTTTATTAATATTAAACGTTTTGTGTCCACATTTGCACCCGATTCAACACTGCATGACCTTGCTTCCCAAGTGTGAAGCAAACGGTATAATTGTTTTCAAATATGCAAAGAACTCACCCACACACAGAGACAGAGGTTTCTTGCTTTACAGTTATATAAAGAGTTAATTTACTCCAAACACTCATGTATGTATGTACCATGGATATTAGTATTCCATCTTTGCTTTCTGTTTACACACCATATAGTATGACGTCCGGTGTTAAATAATACAAACATGACTTTAATATTTAATAAATGTGTACAGTCATAAAATATAAACAGACAATTTAATTATATGCCAGTGCATTTTGATGAAAAGTGCTGGAGTCCTTGCATCTAATCTCACATTTAACAAAAAAATCAATACTTGTATTAATCAAGTTCCAGGGAGTCATTACTACACAGTGTGAGGTACAAATGATGGAAAAATACAGACGCTAGCCCGATGCTGGCAGGCTGAGGAACGGGGAAAACAGCCAACGGTGTGACAAGCTCAGTGCAACTTTAAAATCAAGGCTTTAATTTGGCAAAGGGGGAAAGTAAATGGGCCAACTTGTTTGTAATGGACTTCGTTTAACGGTCTCTCTTAAGCAAATGTAATTTCTTGGGTCTCCTTCAGAGCAGAACACAAACAAAACAAGACATCAGTCTGGTCGGGTGGGACTCAATCTTAAGAGTGCGGCAGGTGAAACAACAGTCCAAAGTCCTCAGGAATATGTAGGATCGGGAAACTCCACTGAGCATACATCATATTCCAATATCCTTCATGGTTATTGCAGAGGTTAAAATTGCTTTGTAGCCTCTAAACAGCAAACTCGTTAACACCACTTTCCTGCAAATCCATTATAATCATCCTCCCACCTCGATGAGAATGCTGAGGTAGGACAGGAAAAAATACCACTATCTTCACATATCTTTCCCTAAATAGTCTGAGATGTATAAAATGTCAGATTAGCTTCAATTCTCTGCAACCAGCCTTCAAAGGGAGAAATACCTGCCAGAGAAATTCAGTTTTTGCAAGGAATGTATTAATCATTTTCTATGCACACTCCACCCCTGTATTTCAGATTTACATTTTTATGAGCTGTAAACTAATCTGGTAAAGCATATGTCTAAGATTCCAAACCGGAGATGGAGGCCAGTGCACATTTCCAATAATGTGTAATATCAATGCAGACAGGGCGTTTACCTTGACTGTGAGCAGGAAGCTGAGCTGTAAATGTGTATTTGTTTAAAATATGCCCCATGCCTTCTAAACATAACACAAACACAGGGCCGTACAACACTGCACCATAAAGGAGGGCAAATGCCCTTTTTCTGTGAAAGAAATTACAATTTATTTTCAAAAGAAAACACAATTATTGTACATACTGCAAGTGGCACAGAGATGCTTGGAAGTGGTCTTCACATCATACAGAATGTGACCATTTTACCAGGCTGGCAACATTTACAATAGAAGGTTACATTTTGGCTTCGGAAAAGAAATAAGACAACTTCTCTCAACCCCATAACAAACCACATCTGGTGTAGGGCAAAGGGAATGTTCAAAAGGTGCTTTCCAATTAGCCATTCATTCGTCACACAACCTCGCACTTTAATTAAATGTAGCACATCAAATGGAGATGTGAAATATGGGGTTATTAACATGATGACCGATAATGGGTGTTGCCAAGCAGGGGCCTTCATACCCAATATAAGCCTGAACCCTCTGAAGACCGGTGGCATCACAGCTTAGCATTAATCCCTCTGCCCGTCAAAAAGACACATTTTCCTAATTGCATTTTAACGTATATGAAATTAGCACCTACGCAAGTCAAATTATCGTTGCATGATGTGGATAATAGAGATTGGGGAGGGAGGTTTCTGCAGTGATAGGCTGGTTGAGCTCATTAATTATTGTGTTGCTGGGGACGGCACCGGGGGAGAGGAGAAAGCTCTGCAGAAGGGATGCGAGGATAGCGCCTCTCAAGGGGCCGATCTGGGGGCATTAGCCCTCTCCTCCAAGGATTATCCATGCAGTGTTCAAGGCACTGCCAAAGGAAAAGTAGCTGAAGAGGATTTGGATCGACTCCATTGAAGGAGTGGGCGTCATGAGAAAGGCCACTCAACGTACTTAGCATTATACGAGTGGTCAAAATGAAAAAGAATAGAAGTTTTTATAAAAAACTATCCACAGTACCATTCTGAGTTATCTCTTGGATAATTACACTTTTTTTTTTATGAATGATGATGACCCATTTGATAGTAACAGATTGCGATTAGGGTTTTTACATAATTTAGGATTATAATTTAAAGAGGATTTAGCATAAAGACCCTTTAATAGTCACTAAAAGGAGTTAAATAATAGAACAAATTAGTTCTTCCATCAAAGACAGGCTCTACATTATTGATCTTTTCATTGTTTAAAGGATAGTTCATACAGTACAGACATTTCAGAGGGCTTTTATATTAGTTTAATGTAATGTTTTGAATATCATTCAGATTGACCTAGTTCAATACTAATTTTCGGAACAACATATTTGTCAATGACAGATGGCAGAATTCCCAAAGCAATAGATCATCCGGCGAACCAAAACCCATCAGTGAATGGGAAACTATAAGAGCCTTTAATAGTTTGGAACAATCTGTCAAGCTAATGTTATATTTCCAAAAACAAAATCAAGGAATTGCCAAAGTTAGATTGCAATATGAATATTAATGCCAACACTTTCTTGATCTGCTGTCGAAACCTTGATCCTTGCTTTCTTCACATCCAGAAACAGCTACTGCAACAACAGTCTGTACAGCACATCATTCAAACTCCTAAAATATCTCCAATACATCCTAAACTCTGCTGCTCATTTGCTCAAATCTATCCTGTAAATGTTAAGAGTCTTTGAGTACCTTGAAAAGCATTCTGTAAATAAAATGTATCACTATTCTTATTATTATTATTATTACTACATTGAATTTATTGTTGATTTTTTACAACTGTGTTCAAGACTTTTATCATTTATCCGCAAATAGTCATTTGTACCATGATGGTTATGTAAGTGGGATCTCTCTGTTAGTCATGATGTATTTAATTAAATCATGACTAATGCTGCCAAGAAAAGCCTAGTAAAGGAAATAAAACATATATGCAGTATTTAGATTAGCTTTGTTGTACACAGAGCAACAGAAACATCATACTTCTGTCACTCCGCCTCGCCACTGTCGTTTCCTTCGTCCCCATGGCAACCACTCGTCTCCTTATCCTAATCAAGACAAGTTAACCTTGATATGAAACAGTGCCCAAGGGACCACTCACGCTTTTGTGCCAGCTTCTTAAGACAGACACCATTTCTAATAATAGCCATAAAAGACATCACTGTCTGAATATTATGGGAGTCTGAAGATAAATGATGAGCTTAGCAAGACAAGTTAGATATGACATGTGGAGAGCAAGCTAAGAGTAGGACACACAGAGCATGCAAACGGGGACAAAACATACTATGGTTTCATCAAATAGTCGTTTTTAGTAGAAGAAATATCATTTCCACTGCTAATGTTTTGTGAGGATGTGTATCAAAGGTTAAACGGCCCGCCGTAATCCTGGAAGCTCACTGCCCTAATCCAGTAACACTGAGATATATTTTGACCTTAATTCACAACACATAATTACACCCCATATTTTCCTCTTTGCCATTTGTCTAGCCAATTTATTTTGCAGAACCCATAATTCCTCCATTTCGATGTTGTAAATAAGCAATTAGAAGAAACCCTGCCACCGCCTTTGTACTGAGCTCATCGTAGCCTTAATGATCACAAATGCAAAACAAGACATCTCCCCCGCACTTAACCCAATACATCAAAGTTAAGCTCATGAACCATAAAAGGTGTCAGAGACGACGCTTTTGTTATATAACCCTCATTTGCTATTCCTCTGATAGAAGCTTGCTTTGACACTATCCATTATTATTAGTTAGGTGTGCAGGTATCAAGTGATGATGAAGTGCACGGTGTGTAATGAGGAGAACACGACTGTGTGGATGATCCGTGTTCAGAGAGTCTGGAAGATTTAAAGGAGAAAGACATTACCTTCATGCGGCTTCGTGCAACAGTAGTTTTGGAAATATTCATAAAGAAAAGAAGAACATGAGTGACTCTTGACTGCCCAGGGCCACTGAATGGTGTTTTATGGAAGTCCTTTGTTTGGGGTCACTGAACACATTTAAAACTAGCCCAGGAAAAAGCTTGGCCAGGATGGCCGCAGATGAGATGACCTCTCTCATTTTTGATGGAGCCCCCAGGCTGCAGGCCAGCTAATTATGAAGGACCCAAGGAACGTGTGGCTGCTGGCCTTCAATGGCCTCCAGTGCCCTGCCTTTGCCAATAAACAGGATGAAACAGTTTATGGGACAAAGCATAGAAATATACAGTATCAAATCAATGAAAGACGATGGCCACAGGATGAGGATGGACAGCCCGAGTAAATCAGCCAGGAGCAAACTGTTGCATTGTAGATAGTGACAGGAAACTAATATTTGGCAGAAAATAATGATTATTTGCATTATTGACTCATTTGTGCACCTCCTCATATATGAAACTAGACATATATGCAGACAAACTGGGCTGCTGGTGTTTCTATGCTGGTTTAGAGCTTTGATAGTTAAGACCACATTTAGAAAATATGGAGGAAATCTTATTAATCATCTCCTTTTCATAAAGACACATCAAGTAAAGACATATCCATTTCTTACCGTCTCTGCTCTGATTCACAGAGCACAAACATTATCACTTGACCTATTGATTTCACAGCGATCGTCTCATTTTCAGTGCAAAGTCAAAGCGTATGTCCCCGTAGTCAGTGAATAACACAGAGTGAATGAAAGACCTTAAATACTACTGTATAACAGCAGGGAATATCATTAAAGCACAATGCAGCCTAAGTGTGAACAATACATCCATTTGGTGGTGCTTAGAAGGGTTGGTATCCCACATAAAATAAAAACCTAAGCTGGAGATAAATTCAGCAGGCTAAGTTTAACCCCTCGTGTAGAGTAAACAGGGATTATAAGCAACCTGCAACATATCTTAAAGGTGGGGTATGTAATTTATTTCAGAAACACTTTTTGTTATATTCCATGGAATGCTCTTAACATCCCGATAGCAATGAATATATTAAATGCTTTGACAATAAATACATAAAAAAATGTAATCTGTGGAAGCCGTGGCGCTGTAAAAAGCACAACCAATCATTTTAGCCGGCCCGGCTAAAATAACTGGATGGCCTTCCTGCCTGTCAGCCTTCCATCTGTGCACAAACTTATCTTGTGCCCTCATTGGTCATGTGCGCGTTCGTGTGTGTTGGAGGAGGGGCTCTGTAAGGAAGTGGTAGATCTTTTCCGGTTGTGTATTTTCAAATTCTAGCGCACTCGAGCTGGTTTCTCCAAAATTGCATACCCCACCTTTAAGCACATTATATCAAAGTCAAAATAAGATTCATATAACCAAGACAAATATCAAATTGTCAGTGCTTTTAAGGTAAGATGAGAGTAAGTTGCATTTATATTGGTTCAAAAGAGTATTTTACATGTTTGAATTGGGGAACAATTCAGTGCCGTCTTCATCTCCATGATCACTGAGTGTGATAATACAATGGGCTGACCTACTGCTAATACTGAGAAACACAATTACGCCGAAACAGTAATGGCTCATGCAGGATGTGATAGTATCATTTAGCCCCATTACTTTTACCATTCACAAGCAGATAAAAGGAGTCAAATCTTCTCTAGTTGAAGAATACGAGACAATGAACACTTAATCAGCACATTAATGAGCACACACACAGCCTCCTCAGAGACAGACAGAGGAATAGGACCGGGATGGAAATGTCCTGCCTCAATGTTTACAAACTGACCATTCTACTCGATCTGTAAATTATAATTAAGTCACCTTTAACATGTGCGTGTTACATCTAGTATAATATAATTCCAGAAAAACAAGATAACGTACTCTCTAAAAAATAAAAAAACACACAGGGGGGTCAATGTGGTATATCTGGTGTGTTTACCATGTATTTGACCTCAAAACATAATTTTCAGCAACAACGTTCTGTCCATTCTAATTGCACCCACAGCACAGACCCATGCATAAAAATAGGCTGTTAGAAAATAATCATCCACGAGGCAAGAATATTACCCCAGAGTAAACGTTTGTAGCAAAAACATCCTTTTTTTTTTATTCAACAAATTATACCTTGAAGCAATTTAACAGAAGTGAATAGAAGTGGTGTGTTTCCAAGGCAAATCGTTATCGCTGTTCTTCAAAAAGAAAAAAAATAACTCTAGAGAAGGGAAGAAAGAGAAAGGACATGGGAGGGGCAGAGTGTGTGGAGAAACAGCAGATTGAGAGCAGAGACACAGGATAGGAGAGTGCATGTGTGTGCGTGTAACAGAGTAGATTTAGCAGTGAGAAGAGGCTCTCCATAAGGCCATAAGGTAAACTCTATGGGAACTGTGAGTCCGAGCCAAAGGTATTGAAAAGGCAGGCGATAGCAGTAATGAAAGAAATGCAATAATAATGCAATAATGCTGGTTGGGTGAGTCAGCTGGGCCTTCGGCATTGTGCAGTAGATGACCTGGTTTCTCTCCTGTTCCGTTCCCTCAAACACAAGGCCAAGGTGCTAGCCATCAATAATACATACACACAGTTACTGTTGCCACAAGCCCCTGAGCTGCACAGCGCTGAGATGGAAGCTTATTAAAGTCCCTCCCTTCTGTTATTGTTTAGCCCTGGAAGAAAGTGTTATTATGAAAAATAGGACAACAAAGAAGAGCATGGTTTGGCAGAGTGTCAGGAAAAGGAACGACTAAATTGTCCTTGGATAAAAAATTAGGGATGGGCTGCATCTTCCATGCTATATCTTTCTTGTTGCCATGGCGCAAAGCAAGAGCGGACATCACCACCTTTTGTGGTTACTCACTCAGGGGTGCTGAGCGGAGGGACGGTATCTCAGAATGTTGTGCATTACTCCCATTGAATGTCTGGTCAGTTGTTGGTTTACTAAATGATTTATATTTATCAGTTATTTATTGACCAATCATAATTTGCTTAAGGTCTTGTACAGTTGCTTGATACATTTTGCCTAACATATGAGAAGTTATAATACTTCTGTTAAATACAAATTAATGTTAAGATGTGTAGAACATTGTTAACAATGCTCAACATAATGTTTTTTTGTAATAACAAGTATTATTTAGTGTCACAACAAAAATCAATCAAGATCAAATGGCAGCTAATCATATCAAGAATCCTTTAAAGATACCATGGAAATGTTTTGACTGGCACATTCATGTGGTATTATTTCCTTATCCTTTCCCTAACCCAGGGACATTGACATGAATGGGTTAAAGTAACACGTAAAAATGTGTTTGTAGTTTGTATAACACATTTAATACATATAGGCATGAAATAATGTTTTTATTTGATCATATCTGCTGACTAAGTCCATGAGATATGGTCTCTTTTGAGGTAAGTTGTTTTTTAACACTTTTACAAGTTCATGCAAATATAATTACATATATAAAAGTTTGAATAGCTATGTCATTGGTGAAGGTTCTTATGTAAAACACATTCATATCCATGCTATATAAACACAAAATAATTGGATGTGATGTTTTCTCTTTTTCATCCAGCTCTTGCTCAGACGTTTTGCTTGACCGATTTGGGAAAGAGTCATGGTCATAAACAGGCACACTAATGTCTGCTGTCTGACCAGGTATACTGTGCTTGTTAACAGGTCCCCAGTAGTGCAGGAGAATAACTTGTTCAAGGTCCGCTGGACAGTGACTTTAGCACGTCGTCACATCAGGGACTGACAAGGTCCTGCAGCAGACCTGACAAATAACTTTTCCTGATGACTTCCTCCCCTACCTGCACCACGTCCTGCCTGTGCTGCTGGTGGCTCAGCTAGCTGTGGAAGGTTAAAATCCAGTCCGTGTGTGTGTGGTTGTGTGTACATGTATTTTATAAGGCTGATGGGAATCTCTGAGGGAGCTGTTTGCCCATGCATCCGCTCTGTAATCACTGCCATAAAAGAAACAAGAGGCAACGAGAGACAAGCAACTGGCAATAAATGACACGTCCTCCCAGCGGTGTAATAACTTCCCCATCCATCAGTCAACCTCTGCTCACACATCTCTCTCACTTTCTGCCTCTCCACTTCCTGCCCCTGCCCCACTCACAGCAGCGATCCTCTCTGGGGAAGAATTACTTGGACAGACAAAAGGATTGATTGAGCTAGGCCAATATTTGATGTTTATTTCAGCTCAAATGAAACTATCTTGTCTTGCAGTAGCTGTACCACATGATAAATTGCATTATGATATCACACCTTCATATGTTCACTCTGTTTGAGACAGGCCATGTGCTTCGCCACAAAGACCTTGAAATTAATCTGCAGCCCTCCCTCCCAAATGTACTGTTGCAGCGGGGCTCTCCATGAGATCGATTTCACACCACATTCCTGTAAATGATGGCTGGCATGTCAAAGTCCCCAGCTCCCTGCTGAGTGAGGGGGCAGAACAAAGAGAACCAGAGGTGGTGGGAAAGAGTACATGGTCTTAAAAGAGGGGCACAGAGAAATGTGTGGGAAATGAAGCAACAGAACTGAAAAAAGACAAGAAGAGAAGACCAGTTGAGAGTCAAGGGCTGTTTGACAAGATCAAAAAAAGAGCAGGAGCTAAAACTGTTGTTTCACAAACATGCAGGGGTGAGGTGATGTGAGCCCCAGAGCGGCGCTTATTTATCTGCGGGGGACAGTCACGTGTCACCCTTCTCACTCCAGCAACCGAGAGGTCATAAATTACCTGTCTGTAAGCCATCAGTCTGCACCGGGGCTGACAG
Source organism: Trematomus bernacchii (assembly GCF_902827165.1). Classification (NCBI taxonomy): domain Eukaryota; kingdom Metazoa; phylum Chordata; class Actinopteri; order Perciformes; family Nototheniidae; genus Trematomus; species Trematomus bernacchii. Next base: position 8,240,917 of record NW_022987851.1, on the reverse strand, counting down.
CTAACCACAAGCTTACACTCAATCTCCCACACAAACACACATGTACAAATATGTGCAGTACACACAGACACTCACACACATTCACAGGACAAATCCACATGCACAAGGACCTGACTGGGCTCCACTGACAGTTGCCATTTTACCTGTGCACAGACTTCCTTCACCTGCAGATAAATAATACAAACATCAACAGAATCTTTTGTTTGTATCCCTGCAGCATATCCTTGCAGTGTAGAAAATAAATGAGGCTCACTTTCTGCACTATGGAGTTTACAATTTCATTTTGATGCACTTAGTTCATCTCGCGTAGACTTTCATTTTGGGAAAACAAAAAAAGGGCTTAGATAAGTGCTATTTTTACACTATGCAAAACAGGATGAGACTCAAATAAAGATTCAAATGTGGTTTAATCTAAGGAGACAGTGATGTGAGAACACATACACACGGGCACTTTGATGAATTTTTCGTTTTTCTACAGCAGGAGTACCAGCAGAAACTTCCAATCACATCCAGTTATATCCCTTCAGCATTAATAATGCACAAGCCTTTATCTTCCTTCCCTGACCTCTTAAATCACTATCACAAAAGCTGCTGGTCACAGAGTTAAGACCCCCTCCTACTTTCCTCTGCCTTGCCTCAGTCCATTCCTCTTCATTACCTATAATCTTATCTACACTACTTTCTCTAGAGAAACTATGAGAATCAACAGGATTATCTTTCCCTTAGTAGCCAAGGTGGCAAATGCCTTGTCTTACACCATGAGTTACTGTAGGAATGTCAGTATTTACCGTTAGTTACTTAGACTGTGGCGGCCAACCGTAGTGTTATTTTCCCGCCTTTACTGTGCGCATTTTCTTTGCTGTGGTGCCGCGATACAGCCCCACACGGTCTGCCTTAAAGGCCCAGCGACATGGGGTGCAGGTGGCTCACGTCTCCAGTTTCTACAGCTTAAAATCTATGTGTATGTATGTACACCATTTATTTCTGTAAGGTGGTTAAAGATGGGGGCAGGGGCTGGGGATTAGAGACAATTATTATGATAATGATTACATTTTAGCACAAAACTCTATAAATCTAATCTTTTAGTTTTACTATCAATGATTGATGCATTTACCTGTATAATGTATTTTCCGTCTTATTACTCTCTTACACACCTTGATGGTTATATTTCCACCTACCATAATCTCTTAAAATCTGTGTGAAACAATAGAGTTTATTTTTTTAACTGAAAATATTCCTCTCAATATGTACATGCAGGGAGATTAACAAGACTAAACAACACTGGAGAGCAGGATGTAATGTCGTGCTAGTTTGTGAAATATTTGAAACACTTTTTGTTTTGTTAGCTCTTGTATGTGTATGTGTGTGCCCTTATGTGTGTGTATGTGTTTGTTTGTGTACGTGTGACAGCAAATGAGAAAGAGAGGCAGAAAATCTGATGAATCGTCTCATATATGGAAACCATCAGCAGTCTGGTGATTTATGGGGTTAATAACAGAGTCTATTCACAAGCCTGCAGTCCTGTTGTTTTTTCTGTTTGTGGAGGGATGACAGAAATACTACAGCCAAACCACCCATTTGCTCTATCCCATCCTCATTCAAAAACCCATAAACTCAGTCCTTGCTCGCATCTGTACCTTCTGGCACTATGGGCAGAACTGTGTTTGAGTTAGGGCTGCACGATATATCGTGTCGTGACGATAATCGCGATATGCGCATGCGCGAGATTCACATCGCAGGACGTGCAATTAAAAAAAAAAGAAATGTAAAAAAAATTGTAATTTTTTTTTTTTAGGACGTGCAATATTAAAGGTGGGGTATGTCATTTTGGAGAAACCAGCTCGAGTGCGCTAGAATTTGAAAGTACAGCCGGAAAAAATCTGCCACTTCCTTACAGAGCCCCTCCTCCAACACACACGAACGCGCACATGACCAATGAGGGCACGAGATAAGTTTGTGCACAGATGGAAGGCTGACAGGCAGGTAGGCCATCCAGTTATTTTAGCCAGGCCGGCTAAAATGATTGGTCGTGCTTTTTACAGTACTACGGCTTCCACAGATGACATTTTTGTATGTATTTATTGTCAAAGCATTTAATATATTCATTGCTATCGGGATGTTAAGAGCATTCCATGGAATATAACAAAAAGTGTTTCTGAAATAAATTACATACCCCACCTTTAAGTAGGCAAATGAACTCAAACACGTCATGTTACAATTCTTTTGCTGCTTGCTACTAAAGGAAAACTTGCGCGGCTCTCATGTCAGGGGTACTTGAGTGAGTGACAGCAAACCACCAATCACAATCAAATCTCCAAAGCAAACGGACCCGGTGATTAAAGGTAAAAACACTGAATAAAGTAGTTTCATGTGTTTCTCCAGGGCAGTTCGGCGCTGCTAACCGAGCTAGCTCAGCTTGTTGCTCTGATAACTTAAGATCCAGACGTCCGTGACTAAAATCCTTCATCCGGTTAAATATAGTTAGAAAAATACCAATTGTATAGCATTAAAGTTCAAGAAAGGATGGTTTGCGGGAAAAAAAAAACTGTCTTTTCTTCAATTCCTGTATTTTTTCATATCGCAATATATATCGCAGGGGGGGGGGGAAATCGCAATGTCAGTTTTTTCCAATATCGAGCAGCCCTAGTTTGAGTATGTGCAAACGTGCAGGATGGTGGCTCTGTTTGCATGTGCATTCCCTTTCTAAACAAGACGAAAACAAACCCAGATCTATTCTCCTAATGTATGCTTGAGATTCAAAAGATTGGGACCAACAGAAATGGAATTAAAACATGGATGGAGGAGTATTTTCAAGCAGGTAATGTGTTTATAGGCAAAATGAATGCAAGGACTGTGCTATGCCCAGGCTCTGTAATGTATTTTTCTTCCAGATCCATTAAAACCGTTTAAACCTTCAGTCAGGTACAAATGTTCCGTTGTCTGAAATCATACATCAATAGCAGGTGAACCAGGAATAAAGATAACAACTAAGGTATAGTATTGTATTGTCTGCAGTAATTCCTAAAGCCCAATAGGCTATATACTATAACAGATGCTCTACCCTCTGTAACCTCTCATATTTTATTCAGCACTACGTCTCACTGAATCTCCAAACATTACACATAATTTAGATGATATGGTAAATACAACAAACAGCGCTGCTCCCACGATAAAGAAAATTGCATTCATTTTGTCATAGAAGCTACAGCTGCATAGGAACATGTTGTACATGTTGTGTTAATGTTACCCATATCAATACGCAAAGCAATTTGATAGTATGCAAAGTATCCTGTTTGACAGTCAATCACTCACTTCAAATGGACAAATGAAGAAAATGAGCATGTTATCAAAAAGACATCAAGGGTAATGCACAATAGATGCACCTGTTTCAGTGCTGGCTGGGTAATGTAATTGTGTACATCGTCTTGAGTGTTATAATGGGGGCAGTCATTATACATGCAGAGTAATGAAAAGATAATTATGAATCTCCCAACCGTGTTCTGTCATTTGGCAGGCTCTTAAACACAAAGCATACGTTGCAATGAGCCTCTGCTAATCTTCACAAGAGACGAGAAAATTGGCTCTCTTCAAGCGACTCCATTCCACTTTTCATCTGTGGACTTGCCAGTTTTGAAATCAACATGAAAGATTGGAGGATGAGGGCAGAGCAAGAGCAGGAGAGCACATGAAAGCTGAGAAGTAAGCGAGAGCAATGGACAGAGCGGAGGAAAGAGAGGCGGAGAGCCAAACAGAAACGAGCAAAGGGCAACTATAAAGAAACCAAGAGGGGAAGAGGGAGCACAGCAGCAGTGCTTATATGTTTACCTACTTAGTGCTACTAGTGCTGATTGCTTTATCAACACAGTGAGCCTGGATATGAGATGGAGGAATTGTAAACAGGAAGATGGATGAGAAATAATGTTACAAGAAAATCAGCAAGCGTTATGAAAATAAGAGACAGGGAGGAGATAGAGAGAGGACTATTGGGCTGAGTTAGCTAAACACTGTGGCTGTCACAGCGGGCTACAGTGTGTGATTGTGGCAACTAGCCTAAGCTGGCAAGAGTTAATGGGAAGCTGCAACCTCCCCAGCTCTCTAATTGCTGTATTAAGTGGTGGGCATGAAGATAAGAGGGAAAGGTGCGAGGCTAAATGTGTGAGGACTCATAATGTTTGAGGTGTGGAGGGAGACAAATTAGCCTGTTGATAAAGGCAGCCATGGAGGGAATGATGGTGTGTTTGGAACATTGTCGCAGGTTGATTGATCACCTTTCCAAAGCCCTATGTGTGTGTATGTGTGTGTGTGTGTGTGTGTGTGTGTGTGTGTGTGTGTATCCACTTGTGTGTTACAAATGTACTCACAAAAGGGGTGTGTGATTAATTACTTTGAACACTGTACTACCCAGGTTATCAGGATGCAATTAAAAGTGAAAAGGAAACGGCAGCAATCATTTTGTAAAGTTGCATAAATGTGTTTGCCAAAAATGTTGCTATATTGAGGACACGCTCACTAAATCAAAACCAGGCACTATCAGCAGGTAGCTGAAGACGAATCCATCAAAAGAAATGTACCAAGAGAGAATGGACAATTCAAATAGTCACAAAAAAAAAATGTTTTGTCAGTTTTTAAAATTAAAAGAGTACAATTTGTAGGAAAGTGCTTGATAAAAGATGTTTTCTTGTGACTGTGCTTTCAACAAGCCTTGAATGTCTGTTGTCATACTATTTCTTTTGTCAGAGACTCTTTTAGCCTAAAATAGATCAATATATTTAGTGCTCATACAAACATCTTCACTCACACACTCGTGCATACACACATTTGAAAAAAAGCATCCACCATGAACTGCAATAACCATAGGCATGCGCTTTAGATAAAGCGTAAACACACACATAGGGTCACACACACAAACACACTCGCAGGCTTAGAAAGAATCTGCAGCTCAAGCTAGAGGCCTTGATATGACAAAGACACAGCTCAAGGATAGAAAAGCACTTTCCCCTCACCAAGGCCGATTGCTGTGAAATGGAATGGAAACAATGATACCTATAGCGAACAACAAGCAGGCAGACAGTCAAACAGAGGGAGCGAGCTAACATCACATCAGTGCCGCTGCCACAGCCTCGTTTCATCGACAGTCAAAGACATTTAGACAGAAGCTGTTAGATGGCCAGACCCAGGGCTGCTGCAGCCACTCGCTCCTCACGACTTCAGAGCCATATTTATCTGCATTAGGGATTAAAGTGCTGGGGACAATCAGATTGGAGATGGCTAATTCCACCGTTGTCTACCCGCAACACAACAGTTGATTATTCCTTGGATTTATCTGTGTGTGTGTTTAGATGAAAGAGCTTGTTGTCTTTTTTCTCTTTCCCCTTGTGCTTTTCCATTGCTTGTTTATCACCCAACCTTCGTAGCGCATCCCAAGTCGAAGTGGCTGGGTTCAAACAAAATGCCTTGCTGCTAATTATCAGCAACTCCCCATCTTCATAAAACCACTCTACCCCCACTTTTGAAATTGAATGAATTTGAATAATAATGACTACTTGGCTCGGTGCAGTGTAAATAACTGGCTGGTGCCGGCTAGTTGTCCTAATTTCAGTACTTGTTAGAAGATAGGTGAGGCTCCTTGAGGAGATACTGTTGGTTATATTGATGCCAGGTGGTCTGGAAAAAACTAAATTCAAATTACAGCTGCAATTCAGGATTATTTTCTTTAATCAGTTTTTTTTGTATGAATCCATTATTTGTTCGCCTAAATTATGAGAAAATCACGATTTTCTGATCCACATTTAAATTTCCAAACAGTATTACATTTACAATGACATACAACAGAGCAAAATGGCACTGGTTTAAACATATATAATAATCACATTAAATATAATAACTGTATTTGTCAATTATTCCCAACATTTGCTGATTTTAGCTTCAGATTATCATTCAAAATAACATACATTTCAAATGTTTTATATTAAACCAGAACAAAAGTGTGTTCTTAAGAATGTCCAAATAACAGTAAACAATTAATGGATACATCTAAATAAATAATCAATGCATCAATTATGAACAGAAATAGTCGTAAGCCCTAATGGCAGCCAAACATGTGGGGTAGCATTTGCTGTGGGGGAAGAGAGCGGTAGGTTCACATCAAATCCATCAATGATCCATCAAAACAATATTCTTCCTCCGCATTTCACTGTAATGTTCACAGCGCCACACATTTCAGTTACTCAACATTGACCCTCACACCTGGCAAAAAAAAAGAAGCATTTTAAATTTCTTTCCACACTTATCTTCCTTGCACTCTTCAAGTGCCTCCTTATTGATATATCTCCTGGTGATGGCCAGTATGCAGTGGGTTAACTTGTAGACATGTGTAAACAAACATGCATTTGTACACGGTTAAATGTGCTGGTGATAGAACTGAACTGCTGCACTCCCCCCTCCCTCCCCCAATGCTGTTATTTATGGACCTGACTCTTATTAATGAGTGCAAAGGAGACTGATGGACTCACTCACCCACACCCATACCCACGCACATGCGCAAACACACACAGAGAAAGAGCAGCACATTCAAGATTGATGTAGTTAGCATTTTGAAAGTTCACAAATGTAAATAATGTCTGAAGGTTGTTGTTTTTTTCCTGACTGAAATTACCGCTGTTAGAAGCACAGGATGTCAAGGTCGTTTTTTGCCAGTACTTTCAAACAGTGGATCTATATCATTAGGGAACATAATAATATAATCAGACTGATTGATTTCCGTCTAGAAATAAATCCACACCAAATAGCATTCATAGTTTTAGTCATTATAGTCCATTTCTTGTGGTGAAAGACAAATAATTAAGATGTAAATTCAAAAGTATCGGACACAAACAAAGCAAAAAAAACATCATACATGACTTTTTTGTTTGATATGTGTGCCATAAGCCTTTGGATGAAAGTGATCATCAAATCACATACGTTGAAATGATACTGACTTCCATTAGTAGGCTAATGGAGTATTTGAAAGCTCCTCACATTAATGATGGCACATCAAATCGATCCATACCAACAAGAACAAAGAGTAGCTTTAATAAAACTGCTATTAGTGTTAATAGGGCTAGGCGAGGAAAGGATATTATTGAAAGGGAAAAGAAGGCTCCATCTCCACACTGACAAATAATATTCCTTTTATGAGCTCTTGAAGATAAGTTCTTCAATACATCTCACTGTGCCACTCTAGGGCTGGTTTAGAGGGCACATTTGAGAACCCACTGACAGGTCAGTAAAACATTTGACAAAGCTTCACTGACATGAAGGCACATTTTCCTCCTCCATGAGTGTGGCAGCTTTCAGAAGGAACACAGATGATAAATTGGTCTTCTCTGGCACCAGCGGGGACACGACAAACTCTGGAGGCTGCAGAGCTCTCACTCTTCCTTCAAGGGAATCCTTTATTAGCCCCAAAGCTCCATCTCTCAATGGCAGAAGATTTAAGCCTATGCCTTTTTGGATTTCAAGCCTCACATCTCTGCATTATTCCTCCATCCCTGCTGGCCCTGATGAGAGCTGTCCACCCTCCCCTGGTGCCCGAAGCCCCATCTCTCCACTGTATCACCTCCCACCCAGCCCCACTCTGCACAGTCCCTCCTCTGCTCTAATCTGTGATTCAAGCTCCACTGTGGGTTAATGCCATTGGACACACTCCCACCCGATTCCAAATCTCACCTCTGGAAACAGATGAAGAGCATGTAAGATGGGTGGGGAAATGTGCAAAAGAAGGCAGAGTAGGGTGGATATCGCCGTATGCTACAACTCCAGAGCCGTCGAAGAAGCAGTGTGCAGGCGCTACGGAGGTGTAAATCAGGATTACTCTGGGGAAAACACCCCCCCCACCGGTGATATGGGGATGAATGCTCCGCACGGCCCACGCAGGCTTTGTGTGAGACAGAGAACAGGTGACTGATCACAGCGGTGCAGCAGGACGGGGGGGAAATCTAAAAGAGTGCTCATGAGATTAACTGTTGCGGTCTGCACATTGATAAAGGAAACAGTAAGCTTCTGTGAGTCAAATCCTAAACAACAGTTGTGTCGAGCAGCAACTACCTTTTCGAAAGGAGAGCAAATTATATGATAAGTTCAAAAAGTCCCACAATGCAGCAGAGCCAGGTGCAGGCCAGGTGCTGTTACAGCTAAAGTTAGAATCATCTTAAAACAATCAAACAAAGATGTGGCTGGATACACACATACATCTCTGCAGGTGAGCTAGAAAACCAAATAAAACAACAATGTACAGCAGAAAGCTTGCGATGCTTGAGGCAACTTGCAAAGGGACCTCACTTTTTGTTGTTGTTGTTGTTCACTCTGGTGAGTGAGTGGGAGTTTTGCCCGGAAGGAATGTTTTTACCTCAGTTGGGGACTGTAACGCTCATAAATCTGCTTAAAACTGGGACACCTCGGTTTGAAATATAGGGCCATCAGCAACACATAAAGTATGCCATCTAAAGTACAACTTCTTAATGGAGGCATTAAAGGAAAAGTCTGGTGAGATATTCTATGTACTTTTTTCTTGTAAACAAATCCTATGAATAGACCAAGTATTTCTTGTGTATACAAGTTAGATGTAAGTTATTCTCAGTGCCATAGACGTCTATTGTTGATGCTAACTCTTAGGAACACATAAGGAAGAGAACAATAAATTCTCTCCAAACTTGAAGCTAAAAATATTCCCCAACAAGTGCACAACGTACTCCTATCTTGTTTATTTTTGCAATGGAATACACTGATTATTTTAGATTATTGAGCCTATTAATATAATCAAGCCACAAAGGCCAAGACAGAAAACAAAGACAGAATAGGAGAGCCGGTAGGACAATGGAAACATGCACATGGGGTACGTGGTATAAGGATCAGTCTCTTCTCTCATCATAATTGCACATGACATTTAATTGTGCGAGTAGCGTGTGTTTAATCAGATGTATCCTCGAGCATCTACTCTGACAAGAAAAAAAAGATTCAAGAGCAAACAAGCCTTCATTTGTTTTGTGGTGTTTAAACAAATTTCACCCCTACGTACTTTGTGTAGCGTAATCGTTCGAAGGCAGGTTAATGTGGCTGAATTGCTGTGGCCTTGTCTGCATTCCTATACGACACAAAAGGTGCTGTGTGTGTGTGTGTGTGTGTGTGTGTGTGTGTGTGTGTGTGTGTGTGTGTGTGTGCGTGCGTGTGTGCGTGCGTGCGTGCATATAATGGCAAATGCCATCACAAGACCTTTTTCTTTTACTGACATCTCAACCTTGCAAATAGAAAACTTTTGGCTGACTCCTGTCCACTTTCATTACCAACCCCCTCAATATCTAACTCAGCCTCATAAAATGACACTCTTGAGGTTAAAAAAAAGATTTTCAGTACTTGAGAAAGGCAATTAATGTCAAGTGTAAAATTGTCAACGTCGTTGAAGCCTAGAAAGTATGGCTAATATGCCTCATTAGTATGATAAAGGTTTTCACTCTCCCTCAATCTCCATCAAGGCTCACTTGCTCTTCAATGGCCATAATGTATATGATCCAAGACATTTTTCTCCTTAACTATTCAACTCAATGATATGGTCTTCCCTGTTAATGTTCCCAGTAAATCTCAGTCAAAACTGATGATCTATAGGTAGATGAACCTATTTGTGACTATATTGCAGGTTAGGTAATGCTACATCCCCCATATGCTACATAGAAAAGCCACAACCTTTTTGAGCAATGTGATCGTCTAGGACTGGAGTCCCAGTTCAGCCATGTCTTCCCTACATTAACATGCAGCTCAGTATAGTAAGTGCAGAGACCCATGCCTAATGAGTCATGTTCCCTGTCCTCCCTGTAGCAGGATGATGTTCCCAATGAGCTGTGGCTCCATTCCCATTCCTTTCTCCCACTCCCACTCTAAGGACCGCAGCCCCTCTCCTGCCCTGACAGCCTTCATCCCCGCTGCTCACCTGGAGCCGCTCACATCAGCACCACCATAATGGAGTGTGAAGTGTGAAAACATTTAACTGAGAGGCAGGTTCATTTGAGCTGCATCATTTCCAACCCATCCAGACAGGAGACGTGTGGCTTTCATTAAACTTAATGTCCAAACAGACATGGGCAGCGTGCAGGTGCTGAGTGCCATTTGCAGTTTTCCATTTATGTTCTACCTTCAGATAAATAGGGCCAGGGGGGCTCAACGACTACACGCATTGTGTATTCATTGCTTGGTTTGATAGGTCTGCAACGTCCTGCCGTTAAATGGCCTGTGGCGAGTTTCCACACGTTTATTGTTTCCCCCACCTTATCATCAATGACCTCTTGAACCTCAGGGTGTTTATTTAACTACGCTGCAGCTCCACCGCATGATGACTTATGCTATTTCTTAATTCCTGCGATGGTGTGTGATGAGAGCGCCTGATGCTGCAGTGTAGCATTACAGTTCTTGGCTGGTGATTGTTTACCTTCCCGTATCCTTATCCTCATCCTCTGGGAAAGCCTTTATTGTACTTTGCTGACCACAGGGACATTTTCACTGAGCGTAGCAACCTGGTGTCCTACTTGCTTTCTCACAAACAGCATGATCAGCGGCGTCATAAGGATTTCATGAGCCCTTTGATTATGGAATCCCTAAACTCTGCGGTCAGCACCGTTGTCGTTTTTGCTAACCCCTTTTGATGATGTCACAAGGTGGGTCCCCCTTTTCTCCCCCCTCTCCTGGCATGGCGGCCAACCTCCATGGCTGCACTCAAGAGAGCCCTTCTGTCTAATCACCGCTGCCCTGCAGAGTCTCTTTGTTGCCCCCAATTCCATCCGTATGTCCTGCACCTAAATTACCCTGGCTAAGCACCCTCTCTCACTCCACTCAGGGCCATTACATGCCTGCCCCTCCCTATTTGACTCCCAGAGTTTCAACACTGTCAATGCTTTGAGGGTTGCCTGACAAGCCAGGGGTCAGACAGCCAGCGTCTCCTCTTCCTCAAATTACAGCCTCCTGCCAGCACAGGGCCGATCATAGCAGCGAAAGTGAAGCATCAGCAGCACACGGAGGCATTAGCAAGGGGAGGATCTCTTTCACTGCTCTACTTATAATCACAGGTGTTTGGGATCGCTAAGTCTTGGAAGATGTATTAAAGCAAAAACAACATCAAAAAGAAAATGAAAAATTAGGACACAAGCAAAGAAACAAACAGCCGCTTAGAAGAGTAGCCAACATGTACAAAGAGATGGAAGTCAGACAAGTAGGAGGGGAAGGCTGCTACAGTTGTTTTTAATCAGGTACTGAGGCCATGTTATGTGTTGTTTTCATTGTTACACTGCCCGTGGCACTCTAAATCTACTGGCCAGTTCGAGTCAGCTTGTCAGCCATGGTACAGACCAGCCTGATGGTTTATAACCGCTTTAATATTTCAGTCTCTCATGGAGAGATACTGGCCCTCCCTTCTGGCCTTCCAAGCCATGGGTGAGGGATTAGACATGGTGAGATCCTGGGCCCGAAGCAAGCCTTTCTTTTTATGCCTGCCTTCCTGCAAGCTGTTCCTGGACATTTGCGAAGCCCACTGTTTTTTCCCCTCGCTGTGCTAATTTATCTAAAAACATAGCACCCTGACAGCCAGAACCCCAAGCTGCCTCTATAGGTTAGGAGGGTGATTCTTATCCAAAGCCACTTGGTCCATCCATCTGTTTGGCCCTGGAACCTAGGCATCTGCTCCCTGCTATTGTTAGGCTTTGTCAGATGACAGGCCAAGACCCTCATGGGGAACCTCGGTCAACTCTCGTGCTCAGCTATGTGTGTATGCACATGGACACTCGTGCACATGTTCTTGATTGCCTTTAAGGGCCAGAGAGAGAGGCCAAGTGCTGGCTCAGGCCACTGTCTTTGTTATGGTTGCCTGCGGTGGAAGCAGCAGTGGCCAGAGAGCATGCTGGGAGCCCTTGTGCTATCCCAGCAGACCTGTCTGGGTGACCTCCAGCCACAGTAACAACTCTTTCCTGGACAGAGTCACTGTTAGAGTAAGGAAGATGGTAGCGGTGCAGGTCAGTGCTTTGTTCCACTTTCACCCCTCAGACGGCCTTCAGAATAGAAATCAACTTGAAACCTATTTGCATGCACAACACGGGGGGGTTCAACACATTCAATGTTGTTTCATACTGCTGTTAGCCAAAAACAAACACAATGTATATATGCACGCAGAGAGAGCATGCACAGCATTAGCATGACCTTGTAACACAAATAAAAGAGGTTGTTTTTCTTTGTTTAAATATGGATGGATTATAATATGGCCTTTAATCTTTTCAACCACTTAAAATGGATTAAATGCATTCATTGTGATTCTCACTTAATATGGGATAAACGACTTATAGCATAAAGGTTACGTTCCATCCTAGATAGGATGCAAAGAAACCAGACTGATCCAATCAGAAAGACACCATGGATGTGTTATCATATTGCCCATTCACTGGCTCTAACTGTAAGCTTCACTTTGATCCAACACTTGCCAAATGAGACCCTCTGTATGTCCCCTCTGGTCTAAGTTCCCAGCAGCACTTCTGTTCCAGGTCAGAGATCTTTTCTGCACCACTTAGGCTATTCTGTTCTTCTGCCCTGCATTCACTTTTTATCAGGTAATTAAACCCAGTCTACCTGCCCCATTAACATTTTTGACAGAATGATGAGAAAAATTGCTGCACATCATGTGGTATTAGACCTTTACTCCCCCCCCCCCATGTGCATTTTGTTTTGTTTATTTCTGTGTTCATCTGTTCTGCCTTTTCCACATTTAACTTTTCATACATTTTGCAGTTTGAATAATTAAGAATGTTGATTCCCAAATCATGAAAGATTAATGTGTGAAGGATGCATAATGAAGTACTTTAATTCTAGTCTTTCTGTTGCATTCCTCGTTTAATTATCATTTTGGGGGAAGGGTTGTGTATAATGGGAGGAGACACATACATCATCTGAGCAATGTGATGATCCAAAAGGAAATACAGCGCTACTTAAAAGGACGGGAGGATTATCTCATGAGTGTGTGAAGTTTGACAAATACATCCCATTCAATATGTCATTGTATGGAGATATCCCAACGTGAACGTGCACAGGCAGTGGGGCTGCATTATGTAACTGAATCAGATCTTTACTTAGAAAAATTAACTAACAGACAAAGACTTTGAGAGATTGTTCCAGCAAAGCCTCGGAGCACAACACCAGGTTCCAGCAGCTAATTTGCTTCATGTTTTCAATGATGAATGGAAGCCATTATGCAATGAATAATAGGAGTCAAGAGGATTTATTACACACAGCACAGGGAAACTTCAATAATGCATCCAACACTTGCTATACACACACATTAGCCAACAACTTCCTTAATAAGTGGCTGGATTCTTTATGTTCTATATATCCCATGATAAAGCTGCCAACGGTCCAAACTAATTATTCATAATTAAAATTACGAGTAATTAAATGTTGTGTTGGCTATCCATGTGAGAAAATCACATATACATGCCAGAATGTTCAAACGTATTGTACATTCATGAGCATGTATGCATGCAGTGACACACATTCACACGGACACTTAAACATGCACAACCTATACATATACATATTATGGCGGTATGCGAGTAAAGATGATTAAATGTACTATTATAAATGCATTACAAGTGATAAACTATAAGAGAAAACAGGGTTATTGTGTTTGTATAACATTAAGCATCAAGTGAGTATAACATATGTATTCAATAATAGGGGTTAGGTTTTTATTTAAAATCTAAATTATGTAGATTCTGTTTTTTTTAACAGTAACTAAAGAAACCAGCTTTGACCTTGGTTGATCGGGTGAAACACATTTCTAAGACACGGTCATTACTCAGCATTAGCAGCTGGGATAGTGAGAGAAGATGCTCCAGCATACATCCTGACTCAAGCCACTGCCCCTCAGAGCAAACCCCTCACCACACAACAAGACGCTTTTTAGCTCTTCTGAAAGACACGTACAGAAACTACAGAAACCTAAGCTACAAATAGTTCTTAATGTTTCATATGATTTGCTGTCTCCTATTCTAGCCAAATAGGAACCGATTCAGACCAGAGATTGTTTGTGAACACTCAAGTAACAGGTATCAAGTTTGTCTCGGAGAAAGTCTGAGTGGTTTCTACTCTTTAGTTATGAAGGCAAACGGTCAAGTTCAGTTGGAAAATTCTAACTTGAACAGTTCATATTGTATGTGTCTCAGCATGGGTTTGTGAGTGGGAGGAAAGTGAGATAAAAAAGAAAAAGGTGAGTAAAAAAAGAGAGTTGAGAGAATAAGGACACGATCCAAGAGTGAATATCAGTGTCTGGGTGGTGTGAAAAACAGTAGCCTCTTCTGTCCTGGGAGAAGCCATGGAGACACAGGGATGCTGCTGGTTAACTTCTCAGCCTCCTCCAAACATTAATTAGTACCCAGAGGAAAAAGGGAAGGGGAACTGGAACAGAGGAATGGTGAGGAGGATGACTGGGGGTGTTAGAGCTGGGATCCCCTAATGGCAGGTACAGTATGGTTCATACTCTAGAGGAAGCAGCACATGATGAAGATCCTGCTCTAAAATATTATGCTCTCCTTACTGTTATTGAAGATTCCGCTTGCTTTTTAGATTCCCACAAATATTCAGATCCTCGCAGCCATACAGTTAACAAGATGTATGTTTTTAAGAGTCATGCTGTCAAGATGTAACAGTAATTAATAACTTTCCTTGAAATAATGAATACATTATCAGTTTTAGCCTGGTTTGAACAATTGAACTTTAGTTCACATATAAAGCACTCATTTATTATCCATCAAAGGAGTGATTTTAAAATAAATTTGACTTAAACTTCACTTCCAACTGTATTACTTACTGCTACCGTTACGTACTTTATTTTTCAGTGCCAAAGAATTGTACATCTCTGCTCTGCTTTTCTCTTATGCCCCTTTCACACCAAAGCTTTTCCCGTTCTAGCTCCGTGCTAGAGCTTTTCTGGTTCGGAACCGGTTCTTCGGTTCAGCTCCCGCTCTGTTCACACCGCTCAGAGCCCGACTGGTGCTGCGTCATTGCGTCATCGTTTGCGTCATGACGTAATTTGCGTGCCTGCTTCATAAAGCCAAACCGCGCGGAAACCCCTCACATCGACAACAACAACAATGGCCGATTGTATTGAAGCGCTACTCGTTTTGGTTTTGCTCTGTCGAAACGAAATGGAAGAAATGGGACGACTTTACTACCAACTTTACAGTCGTTACATGCTACATTCAAAAGTTCTTAAACAGTTACACAGTGGGCCAAAATAAAGAAATCGGTACTAGTCGAGGGCCGGACTGGTTCAATGTTTATTGCAAAACTTATTGAAGTGAACTTATTGCACATATTAAACCTGGAACTAACAAAGCTTAAATGATTGCCTATAAAAACAACATTACACAGGGTTAGGTTTTTGTTGTTGTTGTTAGAGGTTGATCCCGCCCCTGCCCCTGCCCCCGCCGTAAGCGTGACGTATGCGGTGCTTGCTTTCTAGACCGACAACTTTTTGGTGCTTGAAACGAACCGGATTCCGGAGCTTAGAACAGGAAAAACCGGTGTGAACAGGAAAAACAGGTGCTTTTCAGGCTCCAGCTCCGAACCGGCCCTGGAACCGCGTTGGTGTGAAAGGGGCATACATGTAGAGCTTTTGAGTCATTTTGAGCTGGCCTTGAACATTTTCTAAGAGATAGAACAAAGCTTGTTGAAGAAGCTTTTAGTTTCATTGCTCCACATATTCTGAGCAGAAGTGCTTAAGATCTGACATCTTTTATTTTAAAACTAAAACTCTTTTATTTGTCTCTGCCTTTTATCACATTTGAGGCTATTTATCCTGCACTGTAACTGCACCAATGGCATGATACTTTAATTTCCACAGGAATTTGTACAGTGGAGCTGCTCAGTGGACAGTGGGATGACACTGATTGTACCTGGCAGTCGCAGATGTAAATATGTGTGGGAGACAGGGCAAACTAAAAAGTGCTCAGTCAACACACACACACACACACACCCTGGGTACTGTAAATAGCTGCTAAAAAAACATTTCAAAGAAAGAAGCTATTTTAAGAAACACAAACACGGAGTGATCTAAAATAAATGTTCAGCATAACAATCTTTTAGTAACTGCTCTTCAGAAGTTTCATGTTCCAAACCCAAAAAACAATCCTCCACACTCATGTTGATATCAACCTTGTCAACTGTAGTGCGTATTGAATATAATATTTTCTCACGACAATCCGGTTCTTTGACAGAAGCCAAATAGAGTTGTTTCTAACTACAAATGTATGGGATTATTGCCAGCTGTAATCAGTTTCATCAGACGCTTCACACAGCTTTGATTATGAGTCAAACAGAGATGATGCCTAGATCAAATAAAACGGTATAATCCAAACACAAACACAATTTAAGGTACATTTCTCTACGTAAAACATCACAAGCCATAATTGCCTCATGCCAAAACAAAAAGTAGGAGAGAATGATGCTTAAAAGAGAGAGAGTTGTCATAATACAGATCGGTCGTGAGCAGTGCGGGGTGCTATGTACAATATGTGGTGTGGGTTTTAGATGATGCACTCCACTGCATGCTTGTGTTTATGTGTGTATATTTAAGAGTTTTATGTATGAGGCGGCTACAAAACGAGTTAATAACAAACTGTCACACTTGAAAATGAAGACGGCTCCCGTTAAAGTGATAATCAGAGAGAACATCCTGACACAGATAAATCTCAATGGGCCAATGTTGTTTAATATCAGACAGCTTACAAATGATGAATTAGAGCCAATAAAGACTATAGGAATCTAGATAAGACTTAGATGAAATGCTGGAGTTGAGATCATCAGCAGCCCAAAGGCAACCTTTATTTTTCAAGAATAATTAAGCCTAAAATGATGAGGAACAAGGGTGTATCCCCAGTAATTATCACCCTCAGTGTTAGATTCAGCAAGACTGCATGAAAGCATCTCGTTGTATGCGCTTGTGTTTTCATATTTTGCTGCTTTTTAAAAGACACGCAGATTGCGTGATGAACCTAATCCTGTCATGCAAAATGACACCCTCATATGCAATCTGTTTAAATACAGTAAATCTGGTTTAACATAACCAGCTCATTATGAAAAGATAGTAATCCTATAAATTGGGGCAATGAGAGAGACCAATATCTTTAAATGAAAACTCTCGCTCAGCTTGATTAACATTTTCATTTTTGGCAGACAGGGTGCATGTATAGCCTAATGATGCTTAGGATAATTTCCCATTTGTTTGAAGTGTTTCATGGATTCAGGTACGATTTCCATTAAACTGGGTCACTCAACATGTAACGAATCCTGGATATGCTTACAGTCAAGTGATCGAGAGCAGCAGCAATGAAGCAGATTATAAACTACCTGCTGCCAATGAGTAACTGTAAACACCAGAGATGGAGGTGAAAGGAGGGGATGGGGGTGTTGGGGGATTTTGCAATTTATTATCCTCCGGCAATTAGCCAGGAAATGCTACAGGCTCTTTGATTGTGGGATGTTTAAAAATGGAAGAGATAAGAGAGAGCCACAGATGTAGCAGCCTTTCCTCATGGTAGACACTGGCTGCAGGCGCAAGAGATAGCAGAAGCCCTGATAGTCTCCCAGTCAGACGGAGAGGCCCAGATAGGCAGTGCTGAACTGATCAACGGCTGATAACTCCTGTCAATCAGGCCTCGGGCTTGATTAATACATGCAGCTCATGGGAATATTGGGCCAAATGGGAAGTTTGATGTGAAGGGTTACAGAGAATTAAGTTATGGAAAATGAGTAGAGGAGATACAGTAAGGATGTGTCTCGGCTAATGACAGAGTGAATGAGAAACATGGTTCAACTCTTGGAGGGAGCGGAGAGATCGTCATGGGTGAGACATTTTGACTGACTCACCCCGGTCATGTCAGCTTGGGTCAAGGTCACAGTGAATCTGTCACTGTCTTATGGTTTCAATCACAATTCTGATGAGGGACTTGGTACTGTCTATAACCCCTGCCCTTCACTGTCATGTTGAAGTCCATCTTTTTGGATCATGCCCGCAGGGACATCTACAATTTACTGCGCTTCCTTTCTTCAACCCGTTTAAACCTTGAGCGATTGTTGTATAGACACCAGGCCAATCGTTTACCCCAGAATGTATAAGCATGAGAAATATTAAGTAGTCCATAATCTACAATTCAGTAGATCAATCATTGATACACTTTTGAGGCCCACACCCATTAACAAACCTTTAAAGTGAGACCTGATTTTGAATATGATCTCCAAATAAGAAATGTATTAACTAGCGTACTAACTAGGTTTCTGAACAACCAAATGGAAAACATGTGAGCTGAATGATATACCCCATTTCAACCATGATAAAATGCGGTCTGTGCCAGGGAGCCTTATCTTGACAATGACATCAGTTGATGGGTCTTTACATGAGTCTTGGCATTAATAATTGCTCTCGTTATCACAATTCTGGCTGTATAATGATCAGATCTCAATATGCAGATTAGGTAGAGGGAGCTGATGGATTTGGTGGTCCCAGGTCAAGGGCAGTGAAACTATTTACTGCCAATAAACCACATGTTTACTCCCTGCATCAATTTCAACAACTTGACTGCACTTTGAAAAAAATATTCTGGTAACTAATAGCTTTTAGACTGACACAGCAAGGTGACCTTGCTATTTCTTGGTGGGAATTTGTATCTCGAAAATGTTGTTCTGTATTGATTGCATTTGCAAAGAACAGATAATTGGCCAAACCTCCTCCAGATAATGTTGGATCAATTCGACCACATTCTGATTGCAATGTGTTTCTGCATTCATGCCTACGTTTCCATATCCAGATACAGAATGTATGATAATGCCAGATGTGAATGGGGTAAAAAAAGAAGACACTTATGGAAGATCACAAAGAAAACAAATACTTTCTATGCCTGCTCAAACAGATGTCACATCCTTAGTTCCATTACTGCGTATTATTTTCAGATTATTTACATCCCCAGTAAGCAAAATATGCCCCAAGCTCTTCTATTTACTGTTATGCCATTGGCTACGGTGGATAGAAAGGGTTTTATGTACTGTATCATTAAGAAGCCAAGAAAATATTAGGATCATCCCCGTGTTCTGCAAGTGAAATGTTAAAAGACGTCAACACATCTAAGCACATAGCCTTGTTCACCCACACACTCTGCAGTGAGAATGTCAGTAAAGCAAACTTTCTAACTTGAAAAAGACATTTGATAATAACGAAACAGAACTGACTGACTTTTGGCATTTCTCAGGAGCCCCTGACATGAGAACCCAAACAGAAACTGCTGTTAAGCTTGTATTGATTCTTTTAAAGCTTACCCCACCATGTTTTACCAGGTGTATTCAATCCACAACTGTCCTTGAAGCCTTGCACTTGAAGTCAGAACACACGGAGACAAATCCCTTCTATATCCCATCCCTTCTTTACAGTGTTAACCCTAATGACCCTAGTCAGAGAGGAGCGAGAAAGTAATTATGTGTAACTTTTTAATGTCTGCTTCTGATTAAGATAAAAACCAGCTTGTCTCGTCTTTAGTGATTCTCCTTCCCACTTCCCTCTGGAGCCACTTTTGTTTGGTGGGAACAGTGGTAGATAAAGCTGAGAGCTGACGAGTTCTCTAATCTGAGGAGCCGTGTTGGAGCAGGCGGGTGATGTGGGGAGTAGTGTGCTCTCAGAGCATGGACCGATAAAAAAAGGCTTTGATTGGGATCAGGAGTTTGATGCTGGGTATAAGATAACAAAGACAGCGTGTTGTTCCAGTGGGGCGAGGTTGATGATAAAACTGCCCCTTTGCCTCTTGTATGAATTCAAGCCAACAAAATCATTCTGAGGGAGATGTGGATTTTCCAACAAAAAAGGTGAAGTTTTCTGCGTTTTATTTTGAGAAAGATATAAATGCAAAATGTACCGAGACTTTCTGTACTTTTACTACTTTTGAAGATGACAAGCTTTGCTCTATTCAAGTGTTCAACTTGAGAACCTTTATCTTCTCGCCCTCAGAAAAGGTGAGTGCTATGATAAAGGAGTACGCAACTAGGCTCTCTACCTGAAACTAGTCGCAATAAAACTCCATTGAGCAAAATGCACATGGCCATGGTCCTATTACTATTTTTTATATAATTTTGGTGACCAAAGGGCAGTCATCCTAGTAGGCAAAAGTGCTATTTTATGATGCAACCAGTAGCTATATCATTGTAATCCTGCAAAGCCCAGCACAAGAAGGAACCTTTGGCACCACAAAATCACCATAACAGGACTAATGCAGCAGAATATCACTTCAAATACTTGCCATGAGGGATATTATATTATTTTATTATTATTATCATTATAATATGCTATTATTTGAACTGTAATTTTCTTTAAACTAAATTAGTTTCTTTTAAATTGTGTGTAAAAAGACACAATTCAAGACAATAAATGTTTATGAGAATACAAAGAACAAGAGACAGTATAATTATTGCTCAATTGTCAAAACCATTGTAATGTTTAGTAACTATTATAAACAGTTATACAATCATGGGATCAAAGAGTAATATAGGATGACTTACTACAGAGTAGCTATAGATGCTGTGTACCAGGAAGTCCAGTTGCTTTCCCTCGAGGCTCACTGAAGTAACCCATTACAGCACACACAATCAAATATTCATATGTGATCATGATGGCCTATTTACAGTGGCACCACACCTTCCTCATTGCAGCCACCATACAGTGCAGCAAAGTGGATACAACAAAATGTGGGCCTCATCGCACAATAAGCCACTCTGTTACCATCTGTTTGGAAATCTAAAGTTATTTTAAGCCACAGTACAAACAGTACCAGTATGATGAACACAGTATGTATTGTGCTCCTGCATCTGCGTGACCTATGAGGCTTAAATATTTAATAACTTTTTTAAAGTGATAAGTCAATGCTTACCTTACTAAATGTTAAGGTAAATATTAATTTTGCGTATTTATCATTACAATATAGTCAAAATGGGTAGACATAAAAATAAACGACTAATGAGTAGGCCTAGTGATAAAAGTATTTTAATAAAGCATCACAGTGTTGGAAATGCTGCACTATTAAGGTTCCAGGCTTGTTCTTCCTTAATATCCGCATCATTAGATTCACCTGTGGTCGCAAACTGTCAAACCACATCTGCTCATTCATCTGTTTATGTCAAAGTCTTTCCTCTCAGCTGTTACTGTAGGCTGCCAGGGAGAGGAGATTAGGGGCATGTGTGGGCACGGATGAAATTATCTTCATTAACTGGAACAGTGCTCCAATATGCTAATGGCGTCGTCTTAATCACAAACGCATGTTGACTGCAAAAAGATTTTGACGTTATCGACAAACCGGATAACTGCATGTGTGAAGCTCTCGAACTAAGTGCTGGAAACATTTTAAGCATCATCAGCAACAGAAGTGGGAACATTTGACTTTTTGTGGTGAACGCTCTGCAGTTTCCTTCCCGGCTCTTCGCAGCATAACACCTCTCCTGAGCTACGTTTATGAGCAGTGACACTCTCCACCAGCTTTTCATGGCTCCTCTGAGACCCTTATTTGCTATGCATGTGTAGCGGAGCATCAAGTTCAGCCTGATGATTCTGCACGATATGAAGTGTGGTGCCCTCCTTTCATTTGTATGAGCAGGTGTTTATCAAACTAAGACTAGCTTGTCAGAACGTAAAAAAGGATAACAAAAAGGCTGTTGACTGGATAATAAATGGCTATTTATAGACAAGACAAAGCTATTCAGACCATCAACAACCGAACAGAGAAACACAAACACTTTAATCTCTACCAAAGGGTCCAGTTGTGTTCTTCAGAAAAAAACATTTATTCCGCCGCAAAAATGTAAGAGTTTGTCCAAACAGCACCTTATAGCATATTTAAATCTTCCAGTTCTATTCAGTATTGAAGCTACAGTAAAGGATAAGAGCTTCTCAGGGAGCCAGACAGCCATTCTTCTTCTACATTTGCATATCCTACTGAGACAAGCTTGGCTTCAGATTCAAAAGGACGGAAAAAGAAACAAACGCATACAAAAGCAACGCTCATTCACCAAGCATTTGTATTTGAATAATCCAAGGCTCTCTGTCTCAAATATTCTGCCATGGCAATGAGTGTAGGCGTCCATATTTACTGTATAGAACCATTTAATGGCTGGTATGGTTGGTATTGTGAATGAATGGAGAGATTAAGACATGACTAATTTAGTAACACACTCTAGGACTACAGCATCATGGCTGTTTCTTTTCTAATTGAAAACAAAATTGAGCCAAGAGGTGATTTTGCTGACTGATTCATTCCTGGGCTCTAATGCTCTTAAAAAGAGTTTGCAGAGTTGCATGTTGTGGCTATCATGGCAGTGATGCACTGGTGCTGATCCCCAAATAAGATTTCATCCCCTGCTCCATGGATTAGAGTGGTGAAAAGATTCAGCTGTAACATGTTATCTACTCCACATGTGAAAAAAAACTGAAAAGAAACCATGGTTTTGAGACTGTGATATGTCTGTTGCAGTGTTACAATGCTCTTCACACGCACTCTCTTACCTTTCAAGGTCTGCTGTAACAAATGAAAGCGCCAGAGAGAAAGAGTCAAGAGCAACGACACAGGGCTTACTTACCTCTGTCGAGTTTTGAGACAGAGTAAGCTTTCTTCCATCTTCTCTGCCTTCTCACTGTAAAGTGACAGAACAAAACAGTGCACCTAATATGCCTTCACACAAGATCCTTTATAACTAGCAGTGAGAATTTCAGATGTACACCAGACTTTATTATGAAGGGTCATCTGCATATTCTGGACTCTGGACTAAAACGGGCTTACATCTTGCGTGCACCATTGAAGAGATGCCAACACACTAAATTACCTTTTTGATCTGCTCCTGCTTAGGTATATATGACGCCAATTTGACATATTCCTCCCATGTCCATGTAAGTGTTCAAGTTACTTTTACAGACTGAGTGACAACAATTTACCCCCTTAATTAGAGCACAGTAATGCTTTTTATGTTGTCTCATGTCCGATCAGTCCTTTCTCCTTGTATAACTATAACAATAATTACACCTACTCTTCCTACTTATCTATTGATTTTTACTTTTGACTTACTCAAGAAAAACCTTTACTTTACAATTGAACATAGGAATTCCATGTTTGACGTTGCACATTATAAAAAGGAGCAGTTTCTGATGAAACTGTGGAAAGCAGTAGCTAGCTTTCCCTGCACTTATGATGGTCATTAATTAAATATTCAGCACAAAATGGTTTAGAATTCATCACCAATGCAGCCCTTAAAAGAACTGACAACACTTATTTTTCTTTATGTCATTTCTTTAAATATGGCCATATTCTGAACTAGTGACACCGATCACTCTTGTTCGCTGTAGTGCCGAACATCGCTCTCCTGTCATGTCTGAAAAAAGCTGCCGGAAATATTAGCATAAAAATCACCTATGCCTTAAGGACCAAAAAAGCTACTACTCTACCAGATGAAGCCAGCACTGGGACATGGTGACATGTGGGACTGTACTATTTATTCTCACACCTTCTAGGGCATTACGTGTAGGTGTTGCTGAGGTGGTTCATTAAGCTGAGCTTGTGGTGTCGCAGGAACGTTTCCTCAGCTGAGGGGTCTGGGTACAGCTGGAGGCGAGCGTTCAGGCAAGGCAATTTTCCACAGCCCTGAGCTGTCGGGGGCCTGACCTGTCATCTGAGCAGAAACAGGTGAGGCCCCTCAACACTTCCTCAAGTGAGCTCAACTCCAGTTACATGGATATTGTGGGGCTGCTCAGTCACAGAGGTGAGGTCAATGGTGTGAACAAAGAATTTGCGATGGCATTAGTAGTGCTACTTAGTGGGAAATAAATGTACTGTGGTACGACAGTTCGTTCACAGGAAGAAAGAGCAGATGGAATTGACATTATGTTGGTTTAAGTCGTTACATTTCAGCACAAAAAAAATGTCTACACGAGAGGCAGGCAGTGGACAGCAACAAAGATTTCTACATGGATATTAGCTAAGAAATGTACTAGAAAGAATGTCACTGGGGTCTCTATTTCTAGCTGCCTCGAGCCCCTGGAACTGCCCTCCCTTTCTCCTCAAATTAGCTTTTCACCTTTAATTATCCAGTGTCTGGCGTGGCAAAGAGTCAAGACAATGTTGCACACTCCCATTAACACAAAAAACCTGTTTGGCGAAAACAAATGCCTTCTGCTCCCCTTTTTGAAGTTCGTTTAACAATGTCCTCGAGCTACCGTTTTCCAATGTGTGAGGAAGTGCCGGCAAACAAGACATCCATCAAATTGACAGACAAAACAAATTACAAGGCAAACAGAACCTTAATGTGTCACCAGAGCTAATGGTGTCAAGGCTGGTTGGCAGAAGACCCAGACACTTGCATGCTGCTGCTGTCACACTCATATGGGCTTGCTCTTCAACTCACAAAACGCCCAACTGAAGAGGAGAGAGCGACGAGTTCAGGAGAACACTCAGGTATTAACACCCTACACACTATTAACAATGCATCACAGCTAGATTCATAAAAGTCCATTAAACCGCAGCCAGTCAGAACAGGAGGCTTTCATGCAGGTATGATCTATCTGTACTGCGGCTTGCGCTCACAAGTGAGATTATTCTTTAAATGAATGATGCGGTCTTCCTAAAGCCAATAAAAGTGTAATTACATGCCTTGGGCCCTGGTGACAAAGCCTGTGTTGGTGACAGCTATCTGGGAATGAGGAAGAAAGGATTACCTTCACTTTTCATCTAGCTTTGGCATGATCATCTCTCCACAGAGGTCACCTTGGATGAAATGTCACAATTTTACCAGTCATTAAACTCTTAATCCAGCCTCAGTGTCCGGACGTCCATCTCATCTTCAAAGCATCCATGGCCTTATTTCGCTTCATGCTGCCATTGCAACATAGGCAGCCTTTACGACAGAAAGCAGAGGTAAGAAGCGTCCGCTGGAACCGTTACAACGCAGAAGAAATCCTAGGCCGCAGTTCACAGTAATTCAACATTGTCTCATTTCGTATATTTCATACGCTTTAGCCTTTTCAGGTAAAGCAATATCCTGAGCATGACTTTGTTTTAAGCTCATTGCCGTTATGTTAATATTCTACAAGTTATCTTGGTCTCTGCAGGAAATCGTGCTTGCGAGCCTTTGCGGGCCATCAGCTGGAAGATTGCAGAAACCACTTGTTAATATTCTTCTCGCTGTATTTGCAAAGCAGAGCCATTACATATTCAGAGATAGGGAGATATTTGTCATGGCAGGCAAACTGAGCATGATAAATTGGACAATAAACACTCTAATTCAGCAACACAAAAGCTCACAAAGCCATAATGCTGCACTTAATACGACTTTACAACGACAACCTGCAAAGCTACACTGCCAATCACAGGAACACAGCAGTCACAAAGAATATTATGGTCACGCTTGTGTTTATTATATAATCCCTTGTTTGTTTCTGTAATTGAAGTTATGTGGCTTTACAGCTGAGTATAAGCCCAAACAATGGTATTTCTCAATGTGACAAACATAATGATAGATCTTTTTTTTTACCAAACCTGCCATTACGCCACATTCTAATCTATTCTCATATTGACCACACGCTTTAACTTACACAAGTGTAAAAGCTAGTTTCTAGGAAATTGAAAAAGATAACATCTTAATGTAGTCACCACGGAAACTACTTTTCCTTTCTCCACTTTTCTTCCAGCCCTGTCTGTATTTGTTTAAAGAAACTGTACAATGTGCTTTCTCTAGAAGATGTTTGACAGAATTGTAGCTTCTTTTATGTATTTAAGTTCAGCTTTGCCAGTGCAAAAACTGTGGATGTACAGAACGGTGTCGGTACACTTTGCATAAATACCATCAGTTTATTTGTCCAGTACATATAATATGATTTATACATTTATACTAAGGTGTAATTTAATGTGTTTTGTGGTATCGCTTCTGCAAAACATTCAACTGTGGGAATAAAATGTGTTAACAACAGTTTGAACTGCTACTACTAAGTGTGTCTTAAAACAAACCTCACAACTTGGCTTTCATGTCCAAAGTTTCAGAACTACTTCCTGCTTCTGCTCTTTCAGCTTGAGGCTCAGGCGTACTTAAGAAAACTGAAAATGGTGCTGCTGGAGTTCACTGCTGGTGGTAACTCAATAATGGCAGCTGGCTGATAATATGGTCATATTTAAACATGACCGATAAAGCAGCTGTGATTTTAATCAATCAATCTCAGTAATGAGAACAGGAAGTTAATCCATTGTTATGCATTATTCTTCAGTAAATGAAGGTCTTTGGGGTTAATTAACTAGTGGGCTAAGGACAATGTTAATAATGCAGCACTAATATAGGGCAGGTAATAACACACTGGAGAATATCCTTCTCAACTCCAGCTTTCAGTTCTTCTCCCTGTAAAATAGCAGATTTATCCTGACAGGTCTTCTCACAATACCACTGCTTCAGGCTGTTCTGCATTAAAGTGTAGATTGCTGTGAAGGCACTCCATTTGCTTCAAGAGAAAAAAAACTGTAGACCCCTTAATAAAAGGAACTACCTCATCCATCCTGTAAAAAGTTATTTCATTTTCTGTGAAATGTAATGAATGAAAGCCTCCTCTGATCATCAGATTTAAGCTTAATCACCTAAAACACATTTCACAAGGCCACTGACCGATTTATATCCTCATCACCGTCTGGGTGGAAAATTCATATTACTTTGAAACTAGCCAAAGCGTGACAACATAATTAGTCATTAGTACAATAACTTTGCTAACGACTCTTTGAAAAGCGAAAAAGGCAAGGGAATTCTTTCTAAGTTCTGTTGCTACAAATACATTAAAATTAAAGTCTGGCCAAGGAGTCTGTGTGTTTTTTAACCATGTTTAACTGTGCATGACTTACTGACACAAAACAAAGTCTCAAAAACTAATGCTTCAAATGCCAATGAACAATCTTTTCATCTGCCAGATGATAGAGCTTAACAACAAGGGCCATCATGAATGCACAGCTAATGGGGGGTGCCATAAATGATTCAAACTGATTATGTGTTGATACTTAACTATTTTTTCATGTATGTTAGACTCCAGTGCCAATCAAGTAAGATTATTGTATGTTGTATCGTCAGTCACCCTTCTAATAACAAACATAGGTCTTGCGTTATTAAGCTATGTTAAGTTAAAAAAGGAGTTACAATTCAAAATTTCACAAATGTTACGAAACAGCACCCAGAAGTCATATTTTTTTAAATAACTCTTAACAGCATTTGCCATTTTGGTGACATCTTTGTCAGGGCAAGATGGCAAGCTAATGCAAAATGTGAAGGGGTCCTTTGTGGACACCTTAATCTGGCAGTGAAAATCCCTTGCTTCATATAAATGCTGCACTCACATATTTCCCACAAAGCCAGAGCTTCTTGAGGCATCTCCTGGGGTCCAAAATGACATTCAGCATCTGGTTAGACATATTTTCCACTGCATGCGCGAAAGGCAAAATGTAGCTCCCTCTACTTCCCATGCATCCACATCTGACCTAACAGACTGCCTGCGGCTACTTTAAAGAACCATACTGGTGCATTTCCTCAAGTTTTGCTATCACTGGAGGTTATATTTGTTCTTTAAAATCTTTGTGTGTGTGCATATGTATATAGTATAGGACCGGGAAACCAACCTTAAACGGGATATAACATTACCACCTGACATAAGCATAGTGCTGTGCTTCTTTTCTTTTAACCAACTGCATCAGTTTAACGCCGTCAAACTAAAACTATTGTCTACAAAAGACAGGGACAAACTCTGTTAGTCAGAATAACAGTAGTATATCCCTTTAAGCCATGTCCCTGCGAAAGACTGTAGCCATTTTTTTTTATGTACGCCTTCATACAGCCCAGGAAGCCTTATCTGCATACCAGCTCCGTGCTGGCACAGGAAGTGGCTGTTGCTCGACACACAATATTGGACAAGACAGTAACATGGAACATTTAGAGGAGGATGGAGAGGGTACCGTCGCACAAGCCTTGCCAGCTGTGATAATGATGTATAATTTAATTGAAGGCTGTGCTTCTATCCTCCATAGAACTCAACCTGCTCTTCTCTTGTCAATGCATTATTCAGGCTAATGGTGACCCTGAAATAGAAAAAAGCTTCTTATCTCTTTAAAGTTTTATTGCAGAGCGCAGAGCGAGGTAAGGAGGTATATCAAAAGAAAGTGGGTAAAAGTGAAGCAGAGAGTCACAGATAAAGTAAAAAAGCTTACTGAAATATAGTTCTGTCTACTGACATGCTTTGTGAAGGATTGCTGTTTTTGACCATGACAGAGTCATCTTCCTGGCAACAGTAGAAAAATCCAATTGGGCAGAGACCCTGGGATGTTACTCTATCCTCAGCTGCTGACATGTCCAAGGAAAAATAAAGAGTGGAAGACAACCTAAGAAGCAAATGCCATGGAAGGCAAGTTGGAGAAAAAAGCTGAAGATGTGCTCTCCTGTTAATAAAACCTTGGTCCTTTTGATGCATTACAATATTTAAATCAACATTTTAAACTGCAAAACTTATATTCCATAGTGATCATTAGCATGACTATTTTCATCATCTCAAGTGAGCGAATGAGACAGTGGAGGAGGAGGGAAAGATATGGAGCGCAGTAAAGCACCCATGCATACACTATTACACACATGTGATCGAGCGGATACTCTGCAACTTGGTCGGAGCCAAGTGAGGGAATGACAGGGTGAAAGGGTCCTAGGCAGTAAAACACACCCACTTCAATTCATCACTTTAAGTTGTCATATTTACAGTCTGAAATTCACCCATAAAACACTGTTATTGTTAAGTGTAATTTCCGCTGCAATTAGAAATCAGCTTCATTAGAGGACGTGTGACTGGAATGTGGCAATTAAGGCGCGCTGTATGGCAAGTGTGTTGGGGGTTGGGGTGGACAGGCGGAAGTGCAATACCCAGTGATGGCACTTTACCAATCTACGGAATCAGTTATTTTACTGCCTTAGTCTATAATAGCCCACAATAACTCACTTTCTTCAGCTTAACCTAAACTAGGTGTTCAAATATAATTTATAGGTGGAACTGTCTAACATCAAGATTATTTCACCCGAGTTAGTGTAGAAAGAGAATTATTATGACTTATAACTACCAAAGACACATGATGAGCAAAATGTGTAAGTACAAATTAACAAAAATTGTATTAACAATTTAAAAAAACAATTTTATAGAGCATGCTACAAAAAACTATGATTTACAGAACATTGGAAGACTACAAGAAAGTTGAAGATGTAAGACACGTTTACATTATTGGATTATTATTGGATCCTTATGGCCGTTATCTACTTGCCATTACCTTTAAGTTGTTTGGGTGTAGGACAATTTTATCTTGAAATTGTTAACGATGATTGAAGTTAAATAGGTTTAGGCTTACTTGAACAATTTAGACGTAATAAGTTAAATCTGTCTGAGAGTTAACAAAAATATACGAAACCTTTTCATTGCCAATTTAACCTTGGTGCACTCACTAAAATGTGTTCTGCTGAAATGACCTTTAAAACAGTGATATCAATACAAAAAGATGCAAGATAAACACCATACGAATCCCTATATACTGCAATATGATTCGCACAGATATAGAAAGCAAAACAACACACACAAATGCACTGTCAGAGGCCTTAGACCAAGTCATATCAGTATAAGCCTTTTTCACTAAAGAATTCTCACACATTACGGTAGGAAAAGCACAGGTGTAAATAATTAAACAAAT
The DNA here is from genome assembly GCF_902827165.1 of Trematomus bernacchii. Lineage (NCBI taxonomy): Eukaryota > Metazoa > Chordata > Actinopteri > Perciformes > Nototheniidae > Trematomus > Trematomus bernacchii. The sequence goes on along the minus strand of NW_022987851.1, from coordinate 8,211,101 downwards.
GATGACTGAATTCCATTTAGCAGCTTCAGTTTCAGGGTCTTGGTATTGTGAATGTTGGCTCACTGTCACAGATTACTGGTGACACTTGAATAGAACACAGCCATAGTTCATTTCATAAGTAACACATGTCTGCTGTGAAAGGGTCTTTAGCCCAGTTATGATTGGAGAAGTAACACAACTAAACTATTGATAAATATGAAGTGAACACACATCTTAGACTGAAAAATTATCAATTTAACCAGTGCTATAAATATACATTGCTCGTAAGAAGAACACTTAAAAGGTTATTGTGCTGGTCATTTTGTTTGGAGAATGCTCAACATTTGTGTATTTTTTACTTACTGTATGTGTGTGTTGCATACTAGGAGCTTTCCCAATCCCTTAAGACAGAGCAATAAAACAGTCACACTAAAATAATTTTCTCAGTACTGGACATGATTTGACAACAGCCATCTGCTGCTTTAGATTGATAGGTTAGCAACAGCATATACCTAATGATGAGTCAATGACCACTGTATCTGTAATCTCGCCCACACTTTTCAGCTTGTACACATTACATTTATTCCAAACAACATGTAGGCGTACAAAATTAAAGCAAGTACATTTGAGAAAGTGATTATTCCCAACTAGCAGCGGCATAAAGCTTAATGATCTAATTGGATTGAACGAGGAACAGCAGGCATATTTTCTGCCTTTCTAGCCTTTTTCCTCATGATTGAGTAATTATGAGGGAGCAAAGTCTGCTTCATTAAAGATGTACTTGCTGACTGTCTTGTAAACATTATGTTTAGAGAAAATCATGTGTTTGGCAGAATTGAAAATGTGGCCTACATTTTGACATTAGCATACACAGGATGTTGAAAAGGGTTCTCACAGTTCTCACCAGTGAAACCAAACTGAGTCACAGTATGTCAGCAAAACGTCACAGGAACAGATAGACAGTGACTTTCCCCTTCCCTATGACAGCCATCACTGTGTCCCCTGCCCCAAGACACTAGTCAAAACATATTAATTGAAGTAATGACAGTGATTTAATTATTGTGTCAGGCTGGTGCCTAATTTCCCCCCATTAGTTTGTATAATATTTCTGGCCCTGCAGCAAGTTATGCCTTTCTGCTAGGGCAGGGCATGAGTGGCATGTTAGGGACAAAATCCATTCAAAGAAATAAAGGGAAGACTCGTAAAAACTAAAATAAAAGACAACCTCAAAATCTCAATGCTACGGGACTTAATTAAAAAAGCTGCCAAGGCATTGATTCAATTAGATAATGACATGACTCAACGTGTAGAGCACTGGAGATTTAACTATTAATTTCAAGCTTTAAAAGACTAATTCCAGTTGATTTAATCTATGGTCTCATTCAAAGTAGCTGACAATGCAGCAACAACGTAAACAAGTCCAAAGCAACACAAACAAGCAACAGGAGAGTTAAGCCATAATCTATGACATGTTTAGAGGTTTAAACGTGAAGTTAAGCACATCTGTAATCTGTAATCTGTGAAAAAAATCCCTTATGTTATAGTAAAAGTAGACAACTAAATACATTAAAGGGCCCATGTCATGGCCATTTCCACTGATCATAATTCATTTGTTGAGGTATACTAGAATAGATTTATACTGTGCATTTTTCCAAACTCACATTGGTTTCTCATACAGCATCTCTGTAAACTACGTGTATTCACTGAATTTCACTCTCTGCCTTTAACGGCTCGTTGTAGCTCCAATAGCTCCAGCCCCCACCCTCCCTGTGAGCACAGTGTGCTCTGATTGGTCGGGACGTTGTGAATCGCGCTGAGCTCCGTGGAGGTGTTGTTTCCTTGTTTAGGATCCATAGCCAAACACAGCCAAACTCATCCTGAGCACACACAAAGTCACAGCCGAAGTAAAAACAATAAGTGTGGCTTGATATTGAGTAAGAAAAAGGTTGATAAACGCTGTGAGAATGGGTCTGCAGAGAGAATTTCGTCGCGATCCCAACTGTCTGTTATCAGCCTGCAGCCAGGGAGGAGAAATCAGCTGATCTGCCTGCTCCCTGCACACAGATGTGTGTGTGAGGAAGTCCGTGGATTGGTCAATTTGGACCAATCAGCGGGGGCTTAACGTAACGGCTCCGCGGACGTAACGTAACGGCTCCACGGATTGGTCCATTTCGTTCCGGGTACGGCTTGACATCATGCCGTACCCGGAACGAAATGGAAGAATCAAATGGGCAATGACGTATCTCCAACGACGCGTTTTGGGGAGGTATTTTCTGTGTTAGAGTTTTACTCGCTACAGGGTGTACTTTGAGGGTTTGTGACTCTGCACACCGTTTACATGCATAAAAACCTTCATAACACACAAGGGGACGGGTAATAACTGGAAAAGCATGACATGGGCCCTTTAAAGTAATCCGGATAAGTGGTGTTTAAACTGCAATAGACCTTTACAAAAGACAGTTAGGGTTATTATTTTAACGTTTAAATGTGTTTCCTCCTCTTCTCTTCTAACCTGCATGATCATCTGACTGCTTGTGTTTCTTGCCATGTTTGATTGATTTATACCTTAGCAATACAAGTCTCTCAAAATGAATGTGGTCAGTATTTTAATTAAGTCGATCATTAAAAAGCGATTTTAATTATTTACAATTTCAGTTATAATGAAGACAGCCTGAATAAATGTTGTTCAGCCTTGAATAGCACTCAATGGTTGTGCAGTTGTGGAGTACATGCAGAAGCTTTAATGCAGAAAGCAATTTGAGCTGTTGATCTGTAGTAGGCTACACGATTCCTGTGTGAGAAGGAAGTGGTAATATTAATTCCTGCTCTCCCCTGCTGGTCTATAAATCTCATACTCTCTCACTCCCATCGCAGACGGTCAGATACTCTCGGCTGTGGCAGATAGAGGGGTGTAAGCGGTATTTCTGTAATAGGTGTTGGTCACTTCCTTTTACCATTACTCTTTCACTGACTGCCTCTGCAGGCCCCTGTTTAGTAAATCAGTTTTTGAGAACATAACGAAAAATGACCCAATTTTTTTAACCGGGGCTAGCCCCCATATCGTTTGTCTTCAGAGGTCTGAAGGAGCACATCCAGGCTTCTCTCCACCTGCTTCTGTCTTCACATTACCATGTATTGTAGTTTGGTGGGATCGTAATACATCCAATTGGATTTCCCACTTATTGCCAGGCTCACTTCAATCTCTGCTGGCCCCGATCTGGGCGCCTGTGTGATATTAGTTATGGAGGCTCTCTCTGCAGGGTGGTACAAGAATATGAAGGAACAGTAATATTCGGGATTGTGGGTGATGTCATACTGTACATCACTCATAGGAAGTAAGCAAATGGGTTGTTTCTAGATCACAAGACCTTCTGAAATAGTGCTCCTCTACAGAGATCGAGAGACAATAAACAATGTTCAGTTGCAATGTTCAGTATACCACTGCCTGTACACCTTGTGTTCATTTATCAATCCACAGCCATATCAACATCAGGCTACGCAAGGATGGCTGAAAGTCAAAGTAAAGCAAAGTTCACACTGAACCATAAATAACGTGTCCATAAAGTTTAAAAAAGTTGATTCCTTACCAATAGATTAGTTATGGTGGTCTTACATTGTACCACGGTCTGTTGCCGTAGCATGCTAAGAAAATAGAGATGTCTCAGTGGTCATTTTTTGGAAATCCAATTATCCCTTTTGTGCATTTTACAGAATATCATGTGTTTTTTTAAGATGAGAAACATCTTCAAATTTAAATAGTATTTCTTAATCTTCCTTATTTCACTCTGCAAAAAACTGAAAGTCTTGTAGTTTAACATTAAAGGTGGGGTAGGTAATTTTGGAGAAACCAGCTCGAGATCGCTAGAATTTGAAAATACACAGCCGGAAAAAATCTGCCACTTCCTTACAGAGCCCCTCCTCCAACACACACAAACGTGCACATGACCAATGAGGGCACGAGATAAGTTTGTGCACAGATGGAAGGCTGACAGGCAGGTAGGCCATCCAGTTATTTTAGCCGGGCCGGCTAAAATGATTGGTCGTGCTTTTTACAGTACTACAGCTTCCACAGATTACATTTTTTTTATGGATTTTTTGTCAAAGCACTTAAGATATTCATTGCTATCGGGATGTTAAGAGCATTCCATGGAATATAACAAAAAGTGTATCTCGAGCCGGTTTCTCAAACTTACCTACCCCACCTTTAAGCAATCATAAAAGCAAAGTTAAACAATTGTCAATTGTTTTATTTATTCATTATATCTTATACAATAATCAATGTTTATATTTGTACAAATGCATTACTATGTGAAATAGTCCTCTTTTGACCTATTGTCCTTCAACATCCACCATTAAAATCTTCCCAACCTCTCGTGAGATCAATCCCCCCTGCAGGCTGGACAGATGCAGGAGCTGTGAACGTTTATACCTGTAGAGCTTTGAAGAAAGTAGCAGGACACAGGATTGTGGTTATGACATCTTTCTCTAGATATTTTGATATGTTTCCACCAGGTCAAGTTGAATCTACTGTGACTGACAAAATACCAAAATGACCTGACTTGCTGTGCTTTGAGAGAGAGCTAAATACCAACTTGGTGAGTGTTTGACCTTCAAAAGATAGATTTTGGCAAAAACTACATTGTATAAAATAGTGATTGTTCCGCTTATAGGTGACCTCCAAACATTGTATAGTTTGAGAAAGGTTATAATTGTAAAATTGTAAGTCAATAAAACTTCAATACCAAATGTGTCACTCCGCCATATTTTAGTGGTGTTTAAGTACTCTGGTAATATACATACTATGGATGTAAAGCTCAGCCATGTAACTTATAATAAGTGAATGAGACGGTTTACAGCCATGCATTCTGTGTGCAAACCTCCGCTGTGTTCTTACATATATAAAAGCAAAGTAACAGCAGGGAAAATATTGATAATTTAGCTAACACTATGAAGTGGCAGATGACAAGCGTGAAAAGCATGGCGCTAAATGTGATAATGAACGGCAATTTACAGTCAATGAAAATGACTGCTTGTAAGAAAAACCGATGACACGATGTAGGCGCACAAAAGAATGGTAAAATAGCCAATCCCATCCAACCTCTTCTATAGGGTTAGGGTTATGACAACTCATCCATAAACATTTGTCAACTACACAAGGATCTTATCTTTGTTATGCTAATATAAGTATTTTCTAACAAGTCTCAAAATGTTATTTAAACGTGCAAGGTAGAGTATAGCTGTGGTATGCTGTGTTCAACTGTGCACAGATAGGAATGGAGTTTATAGTCTAATTACACGGAGGGAGGTCAGTGCCCTCCATTTCACCAGAGGCCAGTTATCACGAGGATTTCATACTGTGCTTTTACCCTTGGTTTACAGATTGCTGATTCATATTTGCACAAAACAAATCAAATTGCAACCTTGAACACATTTGACCCATCATTTCAAGTGATTCAAAGAAATTGGTCTGAAAATACATCTCGCTTTTGAAAGCTCTGGTAGAATGAAACTTTATTTTCGTTCTATCTGAAAATGTTCCTTTTATCAGAATTGTTGTAACATTGACAGACCAATATCCGGCGAAAAAAATGTAATGAACGTCAATTTGTACGACCTATTTCTTATGTTCACTGTAGCAATTTATGCACATATGAACTGATTAAAAAGAGAAGAACTAGACATCAAAAGAGAAATGCTTTCATTATCCAATAGTGGAGGGTGTGTAACAAATCTGAGAGCATGGTCCCAGTCATTAAGTGAAAACTTCTGAGATGTAATGATGCTTGTCGGCGAGAAGTGCGCGGACACGGCACAAGAGGGGGTGCAAAAAATATGCATTTGAAGAAATGTTAAGTAGAGAACGAGTGAAGCAGAACAAGAGCGAAAGCAAAGTGGCAAGGAATCATTAAATAGATCACGGTGGTGACACTGCCTCTTTGAAGACACACACGTCCCACTGAGCGTGAGCCCCCAGTGCTACCACTGCCGATGTGCTACGGGGAGCATCTCTCAGCCTTCTCACTGAGAACTAGCACTAAGATTAGAGGTTCCTTTAATCCGACAAAGGGGATTAAATGCTACAAGAGGGGCGAGAGGACCGCTCCCACGGAGGGGCTGAGATGAATTATTAACACCCCTCCTCGAGACTGGTGATCTAAGTCTTTAAACCAAATATCACAGTTCTGAAACACTGCTGGAATGTCCTGCCAACCAAACATTCCAGGGCACACGGACCAACGTGATCTCCATCAAAACACTCCGCCACACAGAGAGGGGGTGTGTGTGTGTGTGTGTGTGTGTGTGTGTGTGTGTGTGTGTGTGTGTGTGTGTGTGTGTGTGTGTGTTCATATACCTTATGTGCATATATTGTTGGACAGCTTTACATTGGCTGCCACTGAAAAGTTGCATACAGCACAGCAAACAGCAGTGGTCATCACTTTAACCCACAAAAGAAAAGAGGTAAACTTTCTCAGCTGACAGTCAGTTATAATTGAAAAGACAATACCAAGTATACCAGAAAAACAACAATTATGTATAAGTCCAGATGTTTACAACATCTAATGATGGCACCAACCATCCATATCAAAAAGTGTTACAAGGAAAGGTCAGTCTGTGATGAGGATGGTTCATTTAAACAGCGTCCGACCCAAGATCACCTGAAACCCTTTTGAAAGCATACTGATACAGTACAGGTGCAAAAACTAAACATTTAGATCATAGTTCATCATCACTTACCCCCCTTGTTCCATCTGCCTTTAGTCCTTGCCTGATAGGTGAGTGCGGGACAGCCGGTCAGTACCAAGAGAAAAAAAACAAGTTCAAACACAGAAAGAAATCCAGACTTTGCCCTGGAAAACATGTCCAAGAGTTGCTGGCGGTCGAGTCACTTTCACATGGCTGTGTTTCCTCCTAGAGCGGCGCGGCTGTGGCGCATGGTAACCCACGCGTGGGCTGTCATCATCAGTCACGCTGGTGTCAGCAGTGGGTCTCTAGTCCTACCATGCTGCTCGGAGATGCCCCGGCTGGGTGCTGATCTTCACTGATGATGGAGCTCCGAGTGAAGCCGCATCTCTCCCCTTCTGTAAGCTCTGCCTCACCAGAGCGCGCGGGAACAGGAACACACAGCTTGCCACGCGACGGCACAGCTCAGCTACTCTCGGCACAGTGCATAGGAACTCGCTCTCACTAAAGCTCTCCACACACACACACACACACACACACACTCCCTCTCTCTCCGTCTCTCTCACGCTCACTGCTGCCACCGCTGTTGATGCTGATGCTGCTGCTAGAGCGGCTGCTGAATTATTCCCTGCCCTCCTCACTCTGGGTTTCAGAGGGAATTCAATCCTCTGCGCTCTGTCTTTAGCTCAGAGCATCACATCGTGGAAGAGACGAGAGGTGGGAGCACTCTAAAGATTCCTTCAGGGGTGTGTTGGACTGAGGCTGTCTCTAGTGTAAACCAACAAACAGGCAAGTAAGAATACCAGGTGAGCAAAGGGGCAGAGAAAAGACAAGATACTTCTTTGTAGAGATGCCTTTATCTGGAAGACATTTGCGTGGAGATTGCATCACACTTGCCAAAGAGCCCGGCTTGACTGGGGGCAATGGAGCATGGAGGAAAGGAGAAAGACAGGGCAGGGAAAAAGAGAGTAGGAGATCAGAAAGGAGCACTCCGGTGGGGAAATTGTAGAGTCCTCCCCTCCTGACCCATCCCCCTTTGCTGTTACAGCTCCCAAAACTGTACAACATATCCAGAGCACAGAAAGTCAAACAAAAACATTGTTGAGAAATTGTTTCTTGGAACATGAATTTGAAACTACCACATTTTTAAGGTAACATGATGACAGAGCATGTCTTGTCCAAGTATGTATAACCACAGTGTATCTAGAAATGTACAATGTGATTTGATGTTGCTTTCTGAGTTTGAACCGAAATATTTGTGTTCTAATTCATATCTGTGGATCACACACCATATGCCATTTACAAGGAAAGTAAAATACTTTACTTGCCTTCTTCTATCCCCATGATTGTCTTTAGTATTAATTAATCTGCCAATGTATTAAACATAACTTTGATCATGCTGCATTTTGTCAAGTAATTGTATTACTTTAGAGATAAGTAACTAGTAATAATTTCTCATCAGTGTAAGGCAAGTTACTGAAATAACACATTCTCCCTGTGGCAATGCTCCAATGGAAAAGAAAATTGCATAACATGTTAAAAACTGTGGGAAATCTCAACTTTTCCAAGAAAACAGAGCCAAATGATAAGCATTCAAAGAACAGCCGTGATTTAGTTTGAGTCTTTTGGATGCAAGGCACATTGTTTATCAAGACACCAGCCACAGTTCTCTGACGAAGCTCCAAGGTCGTTATGCTCCCAAGTTCATAAAACAGGTACATCACAGGCAGGATTATGAACAGGCGGTCTCGTGCACACACCATGGCTTTAATGTCGTAATTATAGCCTTTAAGGAAACCCATGATCAAGTCCATCATTTTGTATACACACTGCAAATTAATATCTTAAATCCTGCCCCCCACACCTCCATTCTCCTCTTGCATTATGTTATCTCTCATTCCATTCAAGACAACCTGCAACAACACCAGGAACTATAATTATGCTTCTGTACATGAGGAATAAGATGTGTATTTTGTGTAAGAAACCAGCAGGAGCATCTGTTGGCAATACACATTTGCGATGACAGATAAACAAGCACAATGTTTGCTTCTCTCTGGGCTATTACACCAAAGCTGCAGAACATAACTCTAAATATGACAGTCCCCTGTTAATTGAGTTATAAAATTACAAAGCTATGTTTCACCAGACTAGGTAAATCCAGACCCTAATGTTACAGTGTATCTTGTCTACTCCTAAGTAGGAGTTTTTCATCAGTAGCCTGTAGCTTTTTGTGTTGAACAGTAATACTCAGAGATTATTCTTTTTGCATATAAAGAGCCTGGTGTGGTACCTTAGGCTCCAAATTTAAATGATGCTGGCAAGGCACCACATAGCTTAGATGCAAGCGGTTAGTAGAGGACGACCTGAAAATACATGGCGCGTCTGCTACAGCTTGTGCTACAGCCTGTGCTAAATAGTAAGTGGTCTACGGTGACAGCTTGTTACAGTCTGTGTCACATGGCTGTGCTCCTTCATAAGGCACGCGTGTAGATCGAGGACCTTGAAAATAACAATTGTTGCCATTATGGCAGTAGTATTGTTCAAGCTCTTGCACAGTTTGAATTTACAACTAAGAAGGTCAAACTCTTCTATCTAGAAAAAAAGTGTGCATCAACAACAGCTGATTGAAACAACACATCAATCGATAGCACATATACTAACAATTACTGTATGTGGAAGAAGTTTTTAGTACAAAGTTCAGTGACAGAAAAACAGCACAGATGTTCCAAAACAAACTCGCCCGTGTGTCATCATTGGATAAAAGGGATGGACTTTGATGTCTGGTCCCTTTGAGCCCATTACACTAACCATTCAAAGTTGTTTTTGCTTCAAAATACTTTCTGCCTCTTTAATTCAGTACTGAGAAACAGAAGGGGGAAGGAGAAGAGGGAATAAGAGGGATAAGAGGGGGACCTGTTCAGTGTGTGATAGTCATGGCAGATGTATAGAAAAATGCACAGAAGTATTGTTGGTGTAGTCACCAAAACAGTATCTACTACTGTAGAGGGAGTAAACAGAGTAGGGAGGAGTGAAGTGGAGGGGGTATGGGAACCCCTACATCATACTGGTAAGTCTGACAGCTTATCACCCCCAGACAAGAGGCCCCTGGATAAATGTGGTCAAGCAGGAGAGGAGCCCAGCTTCAGCAGGGATGGGGTGCAGGACAGCGATAAGGATGGAGCTCTACTGGGCGAAATGGGGGAGCGAAGCAAGGGGCCCCAGGCAGAGAAACTCAGCCAACAGCAACGTTCATTCCAGCTCCAACTGGCTAAACCTCTTAAAAAATGTACACATAGGCATTCACCATACTCAGCAAATATAGGTTACAGCATGTGTGCGTTCATGTGTCTCTTAATTCTAACTGTGCATGAGTGCGAAAGAAGACATTTGCACTTCTTACAACTGAACCCAGAAATAGAGAGTAAGTGAGGGTACAATGAAGAGCTAAAGAGTGAAGGAGGAATAAAAGAGGAGTAGAAAGAGGAGAGAAAGACTGAGAGAAAGTGTCATCTTGATGTTTTTCCGATGCCGGCTTCTTGAAAACACACCATGAAATTTGCTTTTTTTAGAGGAAGTGACAGAGCGAGCAACCATGAATTGATCCCCTGATGGAGATCTGGCTCTTTGTGTAGTCGTTTTCTCCTCTGCGCATCTGCCTGCCCAGATACTGGATAATCTACTCGCTCCCGGCATTCCTAATCCAACCATCCATCCCCATTCACTCCGCCCATGTGTGTCCCAGTACAGGACAGGGGTGTAGTTTGGAAGTCTATAATGGAAAATATTTGGTTGTTTGTCTCTCCTGAAATCATTGTTCAGGGCAATTGTAACATTTTAATTTCTCCTACAATGCCAACCTCTGGGTAATGATTAACGTTCAAATTATAATCAGAATCAGAGACACAGCAAGATTCAACCAAAGATTCAGTGGTGGAGCCTTTATTTAGTTTCCCTGATTTCTTTACCAATATTGGCTTTGCAAAAATATTAAAAGCTAGGATATTCACGCCAGTCCATTTGTTTGTCTTTAAGTTCTCATTTTCACTGTAAAATCTACAGATTATGGTCAACAAAGGAACATCATTGAATGGAGCATTACTCCCAGTATGGCTCGTGGCAACCAAATGCTGTGCTGCATTTGATACTATCGACCATGATATCCTATTGCAAAGACTAGAGCACTTAGTTGGCATAAAGGGAACTGCTGTAGGCTGGTTTAGGTCCTATCTATCTGAACGCTCTCAGTTTGTGTGTGTCAACGATGAATCTTCCATGCAAACCAAAGTTAGCCATGGAGTGCCACAGGGCTCAGTCCTTGGACCTATTTTGTTCACATTATATATGCTTCCCTTAGGCAATATTATAAGGAATCACTCTGTACATTTGCATTGTTATGCGGATGATACTCAACTATATTTATCCATCAAGCCTGATGAAACCAATCATCTAAATAAAATTCAAGACTGCCTCAAGGACTTAAAAACGTGGATGACCTTAAACTTTTTGATGTTAAACACGGCCAAAACTGAAGTTATTGTACTCGGCCCAAAGACTCTAATGGCGCGTTTCCACTACACGGCCTCGCTCGGCCCCGCTCGGTATGGCTGGGCCTCGTTAGGACTGGCTCACTTTATGGCGCATTTCCATTACAGTTTAGGAACTGGGGTAGTATCTATAGTAACGCAGTGTAGGCGGAGCCGTGACGTGATCTTCAATGAGAACCCCAGAAAAACAACACAGCCGTTAGCTGTTAGCACTCAGAGCTCACAGCTCCTCATATATGTTCAGAAACTAGACAAAAGTTAAACAAGTACAAACCACAGACTGCCTGTGTCATGGTGAATACAGTCGCTGCTTTATTTATGTCTGTATAGGCCATTGTTGTGAGTGTGGACGGTCGGAGCATATACTGCGTTAGCTTAGCCAATCTCCATTTAGAAAACACGCATTTTAAAAGGTTTTTCGCCTGCCGTCTGTCTGCAGACTTGACAAAGCATTAATTCATGGTTTTTACTAACCGGTATCAGTATGTTGTTACTTCGGCATCATTTTGAAACGTGTATTACAATTAAATCACGGTCAAATATGTCCATCTTGTTGTAGTTGTAGCCCCCTTGCCAGCGATGCTCTCTCTAGTTTAGCATACTCAGCCCGACTCAGCCTCGTTGTCTCTGGCCCTAGACCCGCGATTTTATGAGGCCAGAAAAACTGTGAATTAGGACCCGCCGGCCGGTACTAGGCCAAGTGACCAAAGACGGGCCGCTGACGTCACAGCCCTCTTAAACCGTGCTCCGCGCTGTAGTGGAAACGCGCCATAAGAAACAAACTATCTAAAGATATATTAACTATGGATGGCATTAATTTGGCCTCCAGTGAGACTGTAAGGAATCTTGGTGTTATATGTGATCAGGATTTATCCTTTAAAGCCCACATAAAATCAATCTCAAGGACCGCCTTTTTTCATCTACGTAACATAGCAAAAATCAGGCATATCTTGCCTCAAAACGATGCAGAGAAACTAGTCCATGCATTTGTTACTTCAAGGCTGGATTATTAACTCTTTATTATCAGGGTGTACCAAGAAGTCAGTTAAGTCGCTTCAGCTGATTCAAAATGCTGCAGCACGTGTACTAACTAGAGTTCTGAAAAGGGACCACATTACTCCTGTTCTGGCTGCCTTACACTGGCTCCTATAGAACACAGGATAGAATTTAAAATTTGTCTTCTCGCCTACAAAGCTCTTAATGGGCAGGCGCCATCTTACCTTAAAGAACTCATTATACCCTACTGTCCTACTAGGGCATTGCGTTCCAATAATGCAGGGTTGTTGGTTGTTCCTAGAGTCTCTAAAAGTACAATGGGAGCCAGAGCCTTTTCTTATCGAGCTCCGCTTTTGTGGAATCAGCTTCCAGTTTGTGTTCGGGCGGCAGACACCCTATCCGTTTTTAAGAGTGCGCTTAAGACCTTCCTTTTTGATAAAGCTTATAGTTAGGGCTGATTAGATTCAGCCCCTAGTTTTGCTGCTATAGGCTTAGTTTGTCGGGGGACACCTTACTTCTTCCTTCTCTCTGTCTGTACCTGTGTACTCTCATGTTCCGAATAACCCAGCTTCCCCCAAATTTCTTTTTGGTGTCTATCTACGCTGGGATCTTGAGTCGTGGCTGATCCTGAGTCCTGATCTGAGTCCTGGATTTCGAGTCGTGGCTGAACCTGTCACTGTGGTCCTGCCTGACTTTCATCATACTACTTCCCTGATGGCTCCCACAGGATTGTTGACATCCTCGTGGATTCATCTTCTTATTATAGACACATGCATTTTCAAACATTTGGTCTACCTATGCTGTAAATGTATTATCTTTTCGATTTACACACGGCATCTATTGCACGTCTGTCCGTCCTGGGAGAGGGATCTCTCCTCTGTTGCTCTCCCTGAGGTTTCTCCCATTTTCCCCTTTAAACTGTGGGGTTTTTCCTTTTTTGGAAGTTTTTCCTTGTACGATGTGAGGGTCTAAGGACAGAGGGTGTCGTATTGGCATACTGATATTCTGTACAAACTGTGAAGTCCACTGAGACAAATGTAACATTTGTGATATTGGGCTATATAAATAAACATTGATTGATTGATTGATTGATTGATTGAAATGCAAAAGATCATAAGCAGATTACGACTCCGTCAGCCAATTCAAATAAGTAAACAAGCCAGGCTAGAAAAGAGCAGCCGTTGTGGAAAACGATTAGTAAATATGATTGCTGTGACATATGTGCCAGGCTTATCGGTCAGATGATTGATCAATGTGGAAAATGGAAATCATAACAGCTTGTCGAGCAATGTCAATTAATAAATGTACTGCAATTGGATTTCATATAAAAGTTTATGCCAATTCTTAATTAAAAAAATACATTAACAACTATCCCTATACAATAAACTGGTCAATGATTTGCAATTAAATTGTTTAGATTTCCTCATTATCTGTACTGTGAAAAGAAAATGTGGGTGCTCCCTTCAAACTCAATATGGATGATCTCGTTTTGTAAACTCATCAAAAATGTATTGTGTTCTGCACCTCCATAACATGCTGTACTAAACAGCTCTTCACTCAAATTGCCTGTACAGGCATCCATATGTAAATGTTATATGAAACCATTCAGAAAGAGGCTGCGTTTGTAATAATGTACAAGAAAACAGCAATTGAAGTCAAAAGTGTGGCGCAAGCTGAAGGGGCAATTACATCCGGAATAAATTATTTTACAATCAATCCTTTAGACGGCATAAACTTGGGCACAGAATGCGTCTGTGAATGGTCCCGCAAGTCAAAGAACAGAGAGGTAATAAGAATCAGAATGAGTTAGTGATGGCTGTCATAAAATATGGCAGGAGCTTTTATTTACTACCTGCAATAAAACTGCCTCTGTCACGATTTATGGAAATGTTGCCCCATAGAGCTAAACCCTTTTTGCCAAGGGCATGTTAACAACCTCATAGTGCATTCAGAATATATTGGCAGATGGACATTTTGTCTAATAGAGCATTGCAACCTGAAAAGCATGCGCTAAAAAAAAGAAAGAGCGTCAAGCTTATGTGGTATTCTGGTGGCAGCGTGGCTCAAGCCTGAGGTCTGTCTCCATCTCTGAGACCCAACCAAACTGCTACCTTATGCTCAGACTTTATATTGTCTCAGCACTCATCATTCCCCTGTCCAATCTCCCAACTATTTTTTTTAACATGTGTTTACCTCTATATTTAATATGGTAACTATACCTATTTTATTTGTAACAATGTAGATTCCCAGCAGTGGGACAAATAAAGGATTTCTGATTTCCAATTGTCAGAAATGTCTGAAACCAATTAAACAATTGGTGGAAGTTTGTTATACTCTGGTCATTGTTACAGTTCCTGTATAGACAGTGTTGTTTTGTTACAGTTTTGGTTTCACAACTTTGTTAACTCAAGGTCAAATGTTGTGCTTTACGAGCTCTCAACTTAATCGTGACTTCTGACATGACATTAAACATTGTTAATACTGAATTCAATTTTCTTAACTTCAGTCAGTTAATATTGTCATTTTACAGATTTCAATATCTAATCATGTTTTATGTTTACAAGTCTCAGTAGGCTACTACTTACTGTAATTCATGTTTTCAGTTAATATGTTACAGAATATTTCCAAAAATAAAATGTTTTTTATCAATAGTAATATTTTCCTGCAGAAGTGCTGTCACCATTCCAAGGCCTACACAGGTGTTTTCAATTGCTGTGGCCAATTAGACCTCTGTGAGGGTTGGTGGCGGGCAGAAGCTAAGGTTGGGATGCATGACTCCCCTCTGCCATGTCCCAATGAGACTGATAACAGTATTAGGTGTTCTGTCATAGCAGCTGCAACTAAGCTAAAAAGAAGAGAAGGCTAAGTGACCTGTCAATCAAACAGACTTTACTCTGCCACAAAGTCCTGAGAGAAGATCAAATCAGCTAAAATAGGTGACAACACCTGTGGGAAAAAAAACACATGTAGGCAGGACCCTTGATAAATGTGATCTTTTCAACCATACCAAAGTATGTCGGTGATTTAAACGTAATACTTTTACCATACTGTAAAGCTATTTAAAATTAGGTTTTGACAGTCACAACATTGACAGTTGTTGCATGTCCTTACACGAGTAGCTCAGCAGGGAATTAAATAGGCTTCCAATACATATATAAAACATCTGTAATCCTGTATACCACACACATGCTTATTAAATATGTTAACTATAGAGTATGTCAACGGGTAGCATAAAACTGGCATTCTACAAAGAATGGGGTAATAGGATTAAACGATTGATTATAACATAATGGCAAAGGTGCATGATAGGAGAATCATGTTTTGAATGCTTTTTCTTAATAAATCGCTATGAAGTGATTAAGAAAATACTGTATAAGCTCCATGCATTACATGCATATCCATTAGATTGGTTAGTGAACAACAGGGTTTAACAATAAGTTATACCAACGTAAAAAAGATTGTTGTGCCTATAGGTTAGAATGCATAGAAAATGTGGAAAAATCAACATTATATTTCAGGGGACATATGCCGAGGCAGACATTAACAGAAATAATTTGTACCATGCTCTAAGCCATAACAGCATTAACACGGTTTGTTTACAGTCACAATTCACAGGCTGTGCTACAATTGAAGTGCATTATGAAACTGTAATGAGCAGAATCAATTTATTGCTCCAGTCTCTACTAGTCAGTGGGCGGGGGAGGGGGGGGGGACAGGGCTCCTGTCCCCATCCTGGCTCAGGAGTTCCACATGATTACTGGTCTCACTGGTGAAGGTCACCAGCTCTTCAGACCAACAACACTGTACGCTCTATATCACACTCTCAATGATATAACAGGTTTCAACAGTGCCAGCTCTCAAATCTCTTCTCCTCGCTCTCTCCTTTTCTGTGTCTCTCTTACCTCTCAAAACACTATAACATTTCAACTACACACTTAGCTGTGGTCTGCAGAACTACATTTCTCTTTTTTCTCGCAGGTGGTGTGTCATCATATAATTGATTAACAAAGAATCCTGCAAGATGCTGGACATACTGTCACAAGAATACATAAAGCTATCCTACAATGCAGCTATGTCAATGAGTACAATTATTACATTTAACAAAAGATGGATTGACCTTTAATGACTCTCACGTCATCAAAGTAAAGCTCAAACAACTGTTTTAAAAATAATGTTTACCTAGCTGGCAAGATAGGGTTTGTTTTTTTAAACAGTACTTTTAACTGAATTATACAAAACATCAGGGGAACAGTAAAGTGGAAATACAAATGTCAAAACTACATTTTTTATACTTGAAAACTTGAAAATCAGAACTGGAATGTGCAAAGGACAAGTGGTGAGTGCAGCCACAGCCTGTGATGATTTAAACCCTTAGAAGCAGGGCCAAACAGTCACCTGCTACAGGCGTGATAGAGATATTACATCACTATGTTGGTGATGGTCCTTAACTTAACTTTTCAATTATTCTTTAAAACAATAGTAATGACATTTACAAGAGGTAGTCCCATTTATCAGTGATGAACTTCCTTTCACTGTGGAGTTCTCAGTCTCCACTTGATGAGTGCACAGCATATATTACAGTTTTAAAGACCAAACGCGACAATGTCTATCTATATGCAGTTGTAGATTTTTCTTTATTATTGGCAAAAATGCATCACATTTTAATGTGATATTTTTTTAAATAGTTCCCAGGTAGAAATGTAAAACTTGGTAGTAGTAATGTCTCTCAACAAGCATTGTGTTGAACTGCTATTTGACCTCAAAGACAATGATGTCAAATGTAACGTTACATATAGCTAAAATATAAGCTTTTACTTTATTTTCCTTGTATCGTGTATTTCAAGTAATTTTAATTAGCACTATTTTTTTAAATAAATTGTAATAATTAATTAATTAATTAATCATTTAATTTGGCCCTGAACACAGTGTATACCATTACGTTATTTCCCCTCTTTCATTTAAAAGTTGTACATTTCTGAATTTCACTTCATAGGTACCCAACATGGTAAATGTATACATTATATGTCAAACTGGTGCAATAAGTAGAAAATAACCATAATAGGTATGTTATGGAAATGTGTAACATTTTCTATACTTATCTGAAGTCGATGTGCTACTTAATATAAATCACTAACTCAGTTCAGCTTCAGGCTGTTGCACAGTCTCATTTATTTGAATACTGTGCATTTGCATCTACTAGACCAGGGGTGTCAAACTCAAGGCCCGGGGGCCAAATCCGGCCCACGACTTCATTTGATGTGGCCCCGCAAGAGCTTGCAAAGAATATAATAAGTTTATTATACTGTTACATGCCACTTTACAGAAGCAGGTTGCCCATAAACTACATGTCCCACAATGCATCTCGTTTTGTGACATGCGCACTGAAGAGACTTGCAATTATTTGCCCTGGACTTCTGCGTTCAGACGTAGTTAATTACTAAGTTATTATCCTATCCGATAATAATCCAATTCAGAGGCAATAATGTAATATAATACATTATTTTATATATATATTATATTTATATAGTTACAACCGGCCCTTTGAGTGCATCCTTTATGCGAATGTGGCCCGCGATGAAATTGAGTTTGACACCCCTGTACTAGACTGTTGGTCAATCGATCATCAGCTGTATACAGTCTGGGGGCTTGTTTGCTGTAAGAATATAAAGTAATTCCTGTGGGGTTATTTATTAACAAACATAAAATAACTGTGGTAGAAATGCCAAAAGGTGGCTATGGATCAGCAAAGGAAGTTCTCATTATAAAACACACACCAAAAGCATTGTGTGACTGCTATTTAGTCAGATAAATGGAGTGAGACACAGTGTCTTGGAGTAACTTTCTGGAGGTGTTTACAAAATGAGATCCCAAGCTACAGGCAGAGGAGTAGAAGACTGCTGATACATTGAAAGCTATACACATCCATTACCCCATATCATCAGCAACAATTACATCATCTCCCAGACACTTCCAGGTAGACCTGAGCCCCCTCAGGCTTTATTGGAGCTGCCAGCCCAGCATCCATACAGTCACCCAAGCTACCGCTACAGCTCATCCTTCCATTTCAGAAACACTTTTGATCACTGCAAATTCAATGAGCATAATAAGCCAGTCAATATGAAACCTACCCTCTTATATCCAGTTCAAAATATGACTTCGTAGAAATAACAGCAGGAGAGAAAAGCACTCAGACTGAAGTCAGGAGTTTCCATAATGATATTCTTTTTCTCCCCTGCACTCTTTTGCTCCCTTCCAGATAATAGGATCACTTTTCATATAGCGAAGAAATGTTGAAAATGTGTCTGCATTTACCACATCGGTTTGAAATGAATGTTTATGCCTCACTGATAGATGTATATCCATATTCTGCTATTGAAAAATGTTGACTGACTGTCGGGTAGTTCATGTCCAGATTGACAATTCTGCCAATTCTGAATACTGCGAGCCAGTAAACTGGCAGTGATGCATTTCAAACCGTGCCTGTTTTGCCCTGTGTCTAAATCAACAGTATAAACCCAGTGGTGTTAGCTACGCATACGTTTTGCAGTGGTGCAGTGTAAACAGCAGGCTTTCACGCGGACACTGACGTCTCAAGATCTTCACTTCAATCTAAATCATCTTTGCGTTAATTAAATATTTTAGCCACAATATTGATTTGCACAATGAAAATAGAAATGCCAGCATTTAGAATTGCCTTTTAGCATTATTTTCCTAAACTTGATTCATCATTCCTTCATCAATAAGCTGTTTGGGGACCAGCACAATAGTAACATGCAATCATACTTAAACAGGTGGACATGGTGGTCTTTATAACTTGGCACTTGCTGCCTACTCTGCATACACCCTCAGGCCAACCCCATTACCAGCTGCAGCTCAGCTTTATTTTTACCTTCACTAAAATGTTAGGCTCGTAAAAAGTTTGGGCTTGTTAGAGTAGAGGAGTGGAGTTTGCCAGCAAAATATCTCCTGCTGCTTAAATTCTTGGCATAAGTGATTCATTACTTCAAGAAAACTATTTGAAATGCAAAAAATAGATACCTTTCACAAAGTTCAGTTATGTAAGATATGAATTTATGCTATCGGGCTGTCTATTATGACCTTGTGTTGGTCCCTGTTTAGCAGTGGCAAACACATCATTTCTATTCAGGTCCCTCCAACAGGAGGCAGAGAGGTCAAATTGCTGACCTATAGAAACAGTTTGTAGGGAATTCAAGGTCAAGCTCCACAATATCCCCACCTGGGTCCCTTCACACAGACAGATAGAGAGAGAGCGAGAGAGAGAGTGAGAGAGATGGAGAGAAATACACCCCTTTCTTTGCTGGGGTGGGCCATTGCTTTTGGGAGTAGTGTTGGGCATTAAATCTGCCTGGCAATGAGAAAGAGTGGCAGCCACTCAGCTAGGGGGCCTGAAAACACATTTTAAATGTTGTCGAGATGACATGTCTCGTCCACCACTCAGACTGTGCTGACAGGGCTGACAGTTAGCCAGCTTTTATGAGTCTGACTTGAAGGTTGCACATTTTTTCGAATGAAACTCACCTGCATAGCCTGATACAGTATGTGTTTTCACATTGCATTTGCATTTTACATTGATGATTGTTTAGCTTTTATTTTTCAATGTTTTATTTTTAATTAGAAATACAAACTTGATTCTAAACAAACGCAATAAGAAAATGCCAGACACTAAGCTGACCACAGTGCATTTATCACATTTACTGCAGTGAAGATGCAAGACTGAATATGAATGTTTATGAGATAAATTGCTTGTCACCTGGTCATAGCTGGCTGCCAGCCGGCGCTCATCAGGAGACTGTGTTGTGTGTTTGTCGCTGGCTCAACCTCAACTTGCTATAAAGAGATGTCAACATGTTTCTAGGGAGACACTAAGACTTAAAGAAAACCTTTTGTTTGACTTTCTCCAAAAGCAAAATATCAAAGCATTAGGCTACAGAGAGTTGGATCAAGGAAGAAGGAGTGAAACCGACGGGGTGGGGGCTGTGGTCTGATATAATACATATCTAAATCCAAGGAATGTATCGATTCGGGATGATTGATTCTGTGAATCAATTTTGTATTAAGAATTGATGTGCTCATGTGGTACCAGGCCCTGCGGACACAAACATCTCTCTATTAACTGCAATGATTGAACTACACCATAACGGGGAGGTATTCACAAGGGGACTTCAAGTGCTACATTTGTGGGTAGTGGGTTAGGAAGTGGACAGGTGTTCAGGACCCCAGCCTTGTCCAGAGTTAAGAGGTCAGAGCCGTTAGACAGATTAATGTAACGTGTTTGAAATGAGTACACTGTAACAGGATGGAAAGATCATTACAGTGAAATAGAAAGATGAGTCCAACCATGCAAGCAAATCCCCATTAACTAACTGCTGAGTGTCGAGACTGTTTCCTGGTGCTATACAGAGCACCACAGAACAAAACTCCACAAAACATTCAAATGGAATTGTGTGTCAATTGTATCCAATGTAATGTTATCTGGAAGGGATTTGAAGCCACTGGGTCACACAGCATGAAAGGTATTGAATAAAATTGGAACTTTACAAAGGAGAGCAGCGGGAGGGAGATGGTTTCATAGCAATATAAATATAATATGGGAGAGGGTGTTATGACCAGTAAATCTTCCTACAGTACAAACAAACAGCATTCAAACATCAATAATGAGTGTAGGTTGAATTACATGGCATTATCATTATTATATTAATGGACTTTTTAATTTAGATGTTTAGGGCAGTTGTTTTTGTCTGTTCAGAGTAATACAAAAGAAATGTGATGTAAAGTATGGTTAATTAAAAAAATTGCTTAATATAATTTATAGTTAAAGGTGGGGTAGGTAAGTTTGAGAAACCGGCTCGAGATACACTTTTTGTTATATTCCATGGAATGCTCTTAACATCCCGATAGCAATGAATATCTTAAGTGCTTTGACAAAAAATCCATTAAAAAAATTCATCTGTGGAAGCCGTAATACTGTAAAAAGCACGACCAATCATTTTAGCCGGCCCGGCTAAAATAACTGGATGGCCTACCTGCCTGTCAGCCTTCCATCTGTGCACAAACTTATCTCGTGCCCTCATTGGTCATGTGCGCGTTTGTGTGTGTTGGAGGAGGGGCTCTATAAGGAAGTGGCAGATTTGTTACGGCTGTGTATTTTCAAATTCTAGCGCACTCGAGCTGGTTTCTCCAAAATTACCTACCCCACCTTTAAGCACTATATTGTGATATATATACACACCGTTACTGTACTAAATATTATTTTAATATATTAGTCTTTCAAGAATATTTAAATAAACTCCAATGCCAACCTGGTCTCACCAGAATGCGTGACTCCACCACGACTCCTTAACACCGCATTGGAGCGTGGAGTCACAAACTTTGCTACATTTACGTGTCTGCACCACGCAAACAACCCCAATGTAAAGTGAATGAGGCTCCTTTGTCGTGGTGCACACACGCATTTCTACAACGTCCAGCAGTGAGCTTTTATTCTATAAAACGTTTTTAAAATCTACTTTATAGCTTGTAGTAACTCACGAGAGGCTTCTTTTATTTTATTTGTATTCATAATAATTTTTATTTTTCGTCAGAATGTATTATGGTGCATTATTTACCAATGTTTGTTCTCAAAAAACAGTGCATTGTGTGTAATACAACTGTGATTTTTATTAAATTAGTTCGTTTTTAAGGAAGGCCAGAGCTTCAGCTGTGTCAAATAGATTGTTCCCTTTAGTTAACGTTATTTAAAAGATAATTATATTCCTATTTGATCAAGTCCCCTTTATTGTATTACGGACCCAAAGAGCTGAGCGTCCATTCCCATTGGATAACGGAGGATTTTACACCCGGAAGTAAGTATTCTCCTTACTGTCGATTGATTTTACAGTGATATCTGCACTACTCATCAACTCAAAAACACCAGATTACCCTTGTTAATTACACAACATTGATTGGTTTAAATTGTGTATAATGCTTTTGTAATTTTCCCCTTCGATTCGGAGAAACAAATATTTGTTCAGAGTTTAGGATGGCCGAAGACACTACACTACACAGAATCCTCAGCTATTGTTCCGCTTTGCCTCAAGCTCTGTGATTGGTTGACCTCCAACTGCATTCCATATGGAAAAAACGTTTCGTAAAAGATCAAATCATACTTTATTCAGCAGTGCTTGATTTACTCTTTTAAAGTCATCACATGAATGCATTGTAATGAATGGTTTGGCTGCATTAAACATTACACATCTGTCGTAGTTCTTTATTTATCTACAGAGATCGGGCCTCAGAATAGACCGGAAACTATTCTTTTACCGTTCTATTTTAATTTCACAATAAAGTTAGTAGTAATAATTTGTTTTGATATTATTGTTTTTTATTAACTACTAGACTGCTGGGTCATGTTAAAACCATCTTTTCTGTGTTGCTGTGGGTTTTTTACATCGCTTTTGTGTTACAAATATCAAAACAATAACAGAATATATCCGTCGTAAACTAAACCAGAAACAGCAGTATATTTTATTTTGTTAACACTGTAAACTTGACAGCTTTTTAACCCGCACCTCCTACTGGTTAAAGCACGTTATTACACGTTTAGAGTAATTGCAATGCAGGTAGATTGTGTTGCTTTTTAATGACTGTTTTAAAATGCCTTTTTCTTAATGTCTTTCATTTTTGTAAAGCACTTTTGAATGTGTTATATTTGATGAAAACATTCAAATATTAAGAGTACATACTCTTAATATAGTGGGAAAGTGGAAGGTCAATGATATAAATAATATAGAATAGAAAATATCAAGAAGATACTGTAAGTGATTTCTACAATAAAACAGTTTAGTGCCTGATAGGAGGATGTGCAAAACAGACAAACTAATAAGGCTTTATTTAAACATTAAAGAATACTTTAGGTTAAGGTCTTCTTTTAAATAAGAAAAAAGCTTTGGGGGTATCTACAGATACTAAGCCTGACAAAGTACTTAACGTCTAATATATTGCATGGTTTGTTTTGGAACTTGACAATCAACTTTCCTGCAATGTTAACTATGTTGAAGCACTTATTTTAACTGATATTATACATATTAATTATACTCTTATAAGATGTATGTAGATAGTATAAGAAATGTGCAGAATATGTTTAATGGTGGAGGTACACAGATATCGATAGATGTCTTGTAATGCACTGTTGAGGAACCTGTGACCCAAGTTTTTCATTCATTGCATAACTACACCGTAGTTGTGTATATGATATGTCAATAAACCTTAGAAAATCTTGAAATCTTGAAAGGGATGTGCAAAATAGCCATTATATACAGTTTTTAATTAACTATTAGTAGAGAATAACGAGTAATGAATATGCTTTATAGGGATCTGCAGATAAATATTTAGTCTTCTCAAGCACCCACTACCAAATATCTCGCCTGATTGTTGGCTGAATTCACTGAATTTTACTCAGGTGTAACTAAAGTCTGATTTAAGGGTTGTTTATATTTCACATCATTAATCCAAATCTGTAAAGTAACTAAATGTAGTGGAGTAAAAATACCAGGTTAACCTTAAAGAAAGCCCTCAGGATTATAAAAGACCCCCATCACCCCAGCCACAAACTGTTCTGTCTGCTGCCGTCTGGCAGGCGGTACCGCAGCATCCGGACTAAAACCACCAGACTCAGGGACAGTTTCATCCCACAGGCCATAAGACTATTAAACACCTGAACTTAGAAACAACATCCATAACATTCATCTGGCTGCTACTTAGAAATTATTTATCTAATATATCATATTCCAATCACTTGTATATAGACTCGTATTGCACTATTTCACTTTTTACTATTTTACTATTTTTCTTTTTGTATTTACTTGCACTATTTGTTCTGTGTAGCCTATCTGTTTTATTGTGTTGCACTGTTGGAGGAGCCTGTGACCTAAGGGGGGGGGGGGGTGTTCGGACACGTTCAAAGCACATGGTGTAGTCCCATAGCTGAGGATTCTGGGTAGTGTAGTGTCTTCTGCCATCCACACACTCCGAAAAAATATTTGTTTCTCCGAATCGAAAGGGGAAAATACAAAAGCATTTAAACCAATCAATGTTGTGTAATTAACAAGGATAATCTGGTGTTTTTGAGTTGATGAGTAGTGCAGATATCACTGTAAAATCAATCGACAGTAAGGAGAATACTTACTTCCGGGTGTAAAATCCTCCGTTATCCAATGGGAATGGACGCTCAGCTCTTTGGGTCCGTAATACAATAAAGGGGACTTGATCAAATAGGAATATAATTATCTGTTAAATAATGTTAACTAAAGGGAACAATCTATTTGACACAGCTGAAGCTCTGGCCTTCCTTACAAACGAACTAATTTAATAAAAATCACAGTTGTATTACACACAATGCACTGTTTTTTGAGAACAAACATTGGCAAATAATGCACCATAATACATTCTGACGAAAAATAAAAATTATTATGAATACAAATAAAATAAAAGAAGCCTCCCGTGAGTTACTACAAGCTATAAAGTAGATTTTAAAAACGTTTTATAGAATAAAAGCTCACTGCTGGACGTTGTAGAAATGCGTGTGTGCACCACGACAAAGGAGCCTCATTCACTTTACATTGGGGTTGTTTGCGTGGTGCAGACACGTAAATGTAGCAAAGTTCGTGACTCCACCACGCAATGCGGTGTTAAGGAGTCGTGGTGGAGTCACGCATTCTGGTGAGACCAGGTTGTCCAATGCACACTGACTTACTTACATTTCACATTAACTGAGGGCTCAAATGATTTGACTCATCAGCTTTCAGGAAGCAACCCCACTGTTGTTACAGTAAAATTATAGTGTTTTCAGAGAATTGGTGGTAACTGAATCATATTTACAGTTTAAGGGGTATCTGCTCAAACTCATTTATTTTGGTATGCAGTGACAGGATCCAATGAGAACTGTGTCATACAAAACAAATGAATGAAACTCCCCTACATGTCATTTTTCAAAATACCAGATAGGAGAAACATTTATGGGAACAAGATTATTATAAAATAAAAACATGAGTTTTTTCCTTCTTTCGCAAATCCTGGGCTTCTGTTGTTTCTCTTTCCGCTCTTATTTGCCTTCAGAAGGTTGGGATGGATGTGCCACTCTGGCAACCCCCTCCTGACAAGACCTCTGGCTCAGGCTGACCGTCACCCCTCACATCTGACGCATTGGCCTCAAGCACATTTATACTTTGCCACATGTATAATTACAATCAGACGCAAAAAAGGTCAAATGGAACTCAACAGCAGCACTTTATGAGCATGTTGTGCCGTAATATCTACAGCGCAGTATATTTTGTGAATATGACCTTGAGACGCAGCAGATAGCTGTTGCAAAAGTTTGCCCAATGTGTGGTACTATCAATGGCAGCAATTCATGCCTCAATTCATTGTGAATTAGCCGCTGAATGGAAACAGATTTGTTTGTTTACAAGAAAACTCCACAGGACACATTTGACTATTTTGACTGTAATTGTCAAAGAAGTTTATACCATATAGGAAGAGACTTGCATAGTAAAAGAGAGATATTTACTTCTTACTAGGAACAAAATATAGGAGACCTAATATTGACACTAAAACTAAGCTGAAGAAAACTAAATAAAAACACTTCTATCAAATGCAAACAAGTATCTTTGAAAATAATGCACAAAATTCTAATTCTATCATGATGCCTAAGATTTTTAGGGTTAAAAGTTTTAAGCAACAACCGTCTTTCAGAAGCAAAATGTATGTATACAAATGTCATCTAAATGTTATATTTAAAAGGTTTAAACCAGGTAATAAAACTGTTTTCATCAACATTGTTCTTATAGATTTGCAACCCAAAAAAAAGATTGATAAAAAGCAAACGCAAGCTTTTCCTTCGATGTGTTCGATGAAAGAACTTTTCTTGAAGGTTAGCCAAATTATTAACGGAAATGTACTTGTGCATTGATGGACAGAGGCATAACATTTAACAATAGTACTTCCTTTGATTAATGAGACAACCAGATGTGATTAACACGTCTCTGATTGTGCTGTCAGTCTTCCAAATGGACAGGACCTCAGTGCTCCCCTCTCTGCCATTCCAGTCCAAATGGGTGGGTGTGGAGATGTGTCTCCACATTTCCAGCACTCACTCATTTAAAAGAGCCCTTCGCTCATCACTAAATCTTCCTTGGCCCATCTTGAGATAGGGTTTTATACAGGACAGAAGTCCACTCAGGCTAGCCATCACCTTAACTGTCTGCACTGAAACAGCACGCCATTAGCATTAACACCAGAGTACAAGCCGAGAAATGGAAGATGTGCTTGAGATGCCGTGATGAAAGGGGTGGAACAATGTATTTACCAAGTGCATCTCAGTGTAACAAATAACATTAAGGAGAATTTTCTATTTTCTATTAGTCTATGTATTTCACTTTACAAACATACACTTTGGATATTTCTTGCTGCATCAGACTTATTTACTATTCCACATAGGATTTGTACTTCTCAAGTTATTTCTTGCCAAGTAACAAAATTGAAACTAAATGTATTTAAATTCTTGTTAGACAACTGATGCACTAAGACTATCACAAAGTAACACAACATCCCAACAGATAGATCAAATAAACCAACACAGATAATATCTACAAAAATGTATGACAAATGTTATCTGTTTCCTTAATGCGCTGTGAGACTATGAAATATTGCATTCTGCCGTGGTTGAGAGGGCAAGCTTCACAAATAATTATTCCAGAATGAATGGGCACTGACAGGTCGGTCAATTTTCTTTCTCATGCAGATGTGTGGCCAGAGTAAACACTGGCTGATGAATTCCACCTCGTGGTTTATTTTGTGTACCCCTAAAATCTATAAAGGTGGGTGATTGTTTGAAAAATCTTATCATGTAAATATTTTGCAATTCACAAGTACAACACAAAAATACAATGTTTGAATGTTTAATGTATTGAGATGCAACACAATAACTAGATTGTTGTACAAAGGACATTCATCAACTGTTTTGCAGACATGTGCTAGGTAGAATGGTTACAGGGTGTGTTGTATAAACGAGTAGTTTTCTGCTTTGTTTTTTTTGTATTTGTGTGACTTATTACACCATGTTGGCATTAATTATCCTCATGCTGTTGTTATTTGAACTTTAATACCCGCTGCAGATTTTGTTGATGAATGACATGTCTACATTTTGTTTTTTCACATACAAAGTCTGCAGAAGAGCCATTAATCAAATGAGGCTGAAAAAGTTATGTTAATTCATTATGACATTATTTTAAAATCTGATGAAAAACACTACGATATAGCAGATATGATCGTTATGAAACATTACCAAATTACATTTTGAAAAAGATCATGTAAGTAGTCATACTTAACACATGTGGCATAATGTTATAAAGGTAATAAAGAAATGGGTAACACTTTATATTAAGGTACACAAATTAACCATCAACTAGTTGTTAATTAACATGTATATTAGCAGTATATTGGCTCTTTATTAGTCATTATAAAACACTTATTAATGCCTTATTCTGCATGACCATATTCTACAAAATAAGCCATTAGTTGAGAGTTTTTCCTCAATAACCCTCTAATTAGTGCTTATTTATTGCAAGTAAGGAAGTTGTTGTAAATGAGTTTTGGTCTTAATATGCTCTGCTCAATAAGGGCCTAATAAGGCAGTAGTACCACAAGAATAGTTATTCTCCCATAATAACACTTAACAAATAATGATCTCTTCTTATGTAACAAGACATGAAAATATAAGTGTTAATTGTGTCTAAATAACTCAAAATTAGGTATTTATATCTAAGGCAAGGCAAGGCAAGGCAAGGCAAGTTTATTTATATAGCACCTTTCAACACAAGGCAATTCAAAGTGCTAAGAATATATCTAAGAATATGTTCCCTATTTTAAAGTGAAGTCTTGTTCATAACCAATAAGCTAGTAGTTTGACTCTAATTGACCTGAACAGGTTCCCTATTCTAAAGTTGCCTCCTCTTCACACTTTGTAAATACATTATAGCACACAACTACTGAAATTAACCTCAACAGTACATGAACAAAGTAGGCTCACGTTGAAATATCTGTTTTATTAATGAACCTCTAAAGAGAGGTTCAGACACATACCAAAACATGTCAAGTTTCACCAAGGCTGAGAACACATAATGCAGCCTGTACTTTTTAATAAAAACTGATTTTTTTTAAACAGATTTTATGTATTTGTGATCATACTGTGGTACCTGCTTGTACTTACACAATAGGTGTAGCCTACTGTTCTCTCTATGTGTTGTCCTGTCTCAGTGTGAACATAGATTAAACAGCCAGCCAAACTCTTTTGAGAGCCAGGGAATGAGCAGCCATGCTCCTGTATTGACTTATTTGCAGTCTACTGACATTCAAACGGAGTGAAACTATTCAAAAAGAAGTTACAAGGCACAGGCACTTAATGATATCATACATGCAAGTGTAACATACACAGATTAACACATATAGGACCGCTAAGTGTAAACAAGGTAAATATAGCTAATGCTAGCTGTGCAATAAGCATGTGTACAGGCTAGTATGGCTAACACTAGCATGTATACTAACGCTACCGTGTATGCTAACGCTAGCGCGAATGCTAACGCAAATGCTAGCGCGAATGCTAACGCATTTTCTAATTGTGTTTAAACCGTTTAAACATCTCCAAATGTCATCACATAAACACAATACATGTTACTAATCCTTACAGTGTACTAAGGACTCATTTTACAGTCATTGCTTTCTGACGGACTTGACCCTTTACTCTGTCTTTTTTTTTGACTGTCTTGTCAAAAAAGGGATTGACTACACTCACTATCACCACAATGAAACACGTCCAGAAGAATGTCATGCAAAGCTGCCTGCCTGCCTGCCTGCCTTCCTTTGATTCTCTCTGAACTGCCTGATCTTTTTAATGTTTAATGCAACCTGGTCTCACAAGAATGCGTGACTCCACCACGACTCCTTAACACCGCAGTGCGTGGTGGAGTCACGAACTTTGCTACATTTACGTGTCTGCACCACGCAAACAACCCCAATGTAAAGTGAATGAGGCTCCTTTGTCGTGGTGCACACACGCATTTCTACAACGTCCCGCAGTGAGCTTTTATTCTATAAAACGTTTTTAAAATCTACTTTATAGCTTGTAGTAACTCACGGGAGGCTTATTTTATTTTATTTGTATTCATAATCATTTTATTTTTCGTCAGAATGTATTATGGTGCATTATTTACCAATTTTTGTTCTCAAAAAACAGTGCATTGTGTGTAATACAACTGTGATTTTTATTAAATTAGTTAGTTTTTAAGGAAGGCCAGAGCTTCAGCTGTGTCAAATAGATTGTTCCCTTTAGTTAACGTTATTTAAAAGATAATTATATTCCTATTTGATCATGTCCCCTTTATTGTATTACGGACCCAAAGAGCGATGAGCGTCCATTCCCATTGGATAACGGAGGATTTTACACCCGGAAGTAAGTATTCTCCTTACTGTCGATTGATTTTCAATCCACTCTACATATGTGTCAGATTTGCCCCAGTTTGCGACTCTTACAACCTCAGATCCAGTGCCTGGATACGATTCCAGGTACCTACTGTACGGACTGAGGCTGGAAAAAGGAGTCTTTCTTATTATGGTCCTTGGTCTTGGAATGACCTTCAATCACGCCTTAAACTGAGGGCACTTGTCTCTATATCATGTTTTAAATTGAAGTTGTCTGAAGTCCTCACCACCAGCTGCTCTTGCAGTAACAAGTAGTGTACTTTTTTTATTTGTCCTAATGTGCACAATGTAGTGACTGCTTTTTCGTCTTTTGTTTTCTTAGTTATGTTCTCTGTATTTTATATGTTTGTGTTATGTGTTATGTGTAACGTTGCTGCCTTCTTGGCCAGGTCAGCATTGAAAATGAGATTTTATCTCAATGTTTTTATCTGGTTAAATAAAGGTTAAATAAAAAAAAAAAAAAAAAAATAATTTACAGTGATATCTGCACTACTCATCGACTCAAAAACACCAGATTATCCTTGTTAATTACACAACATTAATTGGTTTAAATTGTGTACAATGCTTTTGTATTTTCCCCTTTCGATTCGGAGAAACAAATATTTGTTCGTAGTGTGTGAATGGCAGAAGACACTACACTACCCAGAATCCTCAGCTATGGGACTACACCATGTGCTTAGAGTGTCCTACCCCACCCCCCCCCCCCCCCCCCCCCCCCCCCTTAGGTCACAGGCTCCTCCAACAGTGCAACACAATAAAACAGATACACAGACAAAATAGTGCAGTAAATACAAAAATAAAAATAGTAAAATAGTAAAAAGTGAAATAGTGCAATACGAGTCTATATACAAGTGATTGAATATGATATATTAGATAAATAATTTCTAAGTAGCAGCCAGATGAATGTTATGGATGTTGTTTCAAAGTTCAGGTGTTTAATAGTCTTATGGCCTGTGGGATGAAGCTGTCCCTGAGTCTGGTGGTTTTAGTCCGGATGCTGTGGTACCGCCTGCCAGATGGCAGCAGACAGAACAGTTTGTGGCTGGGGTGATGGGGGTCTTTTATAATCCTGAAGGCTTTCTTTAAGGTTAACCTGGTATTTTTACTCCACTACATTTATTTTAGTTACTTTACAGATTTGGATTAATGATGTGAAATATAAACAACCCTTAAATCAGACTTTAGTTACACCTGAGTAAAATTCAGTGAAGGTGATTGTCAAGTGCCAACAATCAGGCGAGATATTTGGTAGTGGGTGCTTGAGAAGGCTAAATATGTATCTGCAGATCCCTATAAAGCAGGGGTGGGCAATTATTTTTTACAAGGGGCCACTTCAGAAACTCGAGCTGTGTTGGGGGGCCGAATCAAAAATAAGTTGAACTTAATTCTGCTCAATATACCAATACTGAAAAGGTGTTTTACAGTATGTTAAAGATAAGAAATGAATCAGCTTTATACAAAAAGAAATGAGTGCTTTTGATTTTTGTTTTTTAGTTCATTTTACTTGTTCATTGAGAAAAATCCAGTCTGTCTTGGGCTTGAACAAGTGCACGGAAATCTGGTTCAATGTCTGAGGTGGATATGCGAAGGACAGCTGAGAGGTGATCATCAGTGATAGAGGATCTGTATCTGGATTTGTTGAACTTCATCACTGAGAATGTCTGTTCACATATGTAGGTAGATCCAAAGAGGACCATCATCTTCTGAGCACGTCTCCTGATGTGTGGAAAGTTCTCCTCTTTCAGGGAAGCGTAAAACTCAGGCAGTGAGACTGACCTAAAGTGCTCTGACAGAAGTGTGTCAGACTGCAGGTCAATGAGTTCAAGCTGAACGTCACTGGGTGCATCATCCACATGGCATGTAAATGGGGAAAAGATGTTCATTTTATTCTCAACTGTTTTGAAGTCTTTAAATCGCCTTGAAAACTCACCATGCAGTGCTTCTAACATGGATGAGTACCTCTGGAGGTGATCAGCTGATGGTGTGGCTTCCTTCAGTGTTGGCAAGTGCATGAGAATGTTGTCCTCCATTTGGCTTGAGAGAAGCTGCAGCTTTCTCATGAAAGCCTTCACTGCACTGTACATGTCATGCACAAAAAGGCCCTTGCCTTGCAGTTTGACATTTAGTTCACTCATTAGTTCAGTCACATCTACAGCAAAACCAAGGTCTGCCATCCAGTCTGCATCTGAAAGCTGTGCTGTCGTTTCCTTTCTTCACACAGAAGTCTTGAATCTCTTCTCTCAGGTCCCATACTCTTTTCAGCTGCATGGTAGGGTATGTCACGATGTTCAGTCTCACTTTCCTCCAAAAGTGCAACAAACTGTCTGTGATTCAATGCTCTTGCCCTGATGAAGTTAACTATATTAGTTACAACATCAACAACATGGTTAATTTTTAACACTGACTTACACAACACTTCCTGATGTATAATACAATGCAAAAATACCAATTTCTAATCAGGGTTAATTTCTGTCACTTTATCCTGCATTTCTCTTCAATAGTCCAACATTTTTCCCTGTCAGATTTGGACAACCATCCGTTGTCACGCCTGTCAGCTTGTCCCATTTCAGTCCCAACTTTTCCACACATGCATTTACCTCCGTGAACAAATCACTCCCTGTTGTTGTACCTTTCATTGACTGCATGGCTGCCAGCTCCTCCGTGATTTTGAAGTCTGTAGTTATCCCACGTAGGAAGATGAGTAGCTGGGCAGTGTCACGTACATCGCAGCTCTCATCCAAAGCCAAGGAAAAAAAGTCAAAGTTGACCGCTCTGTTCTGCAGCTGAAGCTCCAGATTTCCCGCGATGTCCTCAATTCTCCTCGTAACAGTGCGTCGGGAGAGCGGCACTTTCTCAAATGCCTCCTTTTTCTCCGGGCATATTAGTGCGGCAGAGTCCAACAAACACTCCTTAATGAACTCTCCGTCCGAAAACGGTTTACTTTTAAGACATAACTCGTCTTGACAGTTGCATCTCTGGATGTGGAATGTTTTGTGAAAATGTGTTGTTGGCTTTGCAGCTTAGCTAGCAAAGCATCCGACCCCTTTGCCCGCTCTTCCTCAGACAGGTTCTTGTATTTATCTGCATGTTTGGTAGCATAGTGGCGACTCAAATTGTACTCCTTGAACACAGCGACCTGCGCACCACAAACTAAACACACAGCTTTACCTTTCACTTCTGTAAATAAATACTTAGCGGTCCATCTCTTGTTGAAAATGCGGCATTCAGTATCGATCTTTCTTTTTTTGCCCTTAGCGGACATTTCGAGGACTAGCCGGCCAGCATCACTCGTAGCTGTTCACGGCATGCGCGTTTACGTAAATAAATAAAAAAAACAGCAGCGCCCTTTTCAAAATAAAAGCAACACAGTTAGAAAAGTATTTACGCTTTTATTTTGAAAAGGTTGCTGTTTTTTTCATTATGTTATAATTTATGATCAACCTCACACGGGCCGGCCAAGGCCGGCCAACGGGCCGGATGTGGCCCGCGGGCCGTAAAATGCCCACCCCTGCTATAAAGTATATTCATTACTCGTTATTCTCTACTAATAGTTAATTAAAAACTGTATATAATGGCTATTTTGCACATCCCTTCAAGGTTCAAGGTTCTTTATTGTCAATCTGACATAGCTACAGAGTAATTATGTAGTTGAAAATCTTATGTCACAGGCTTCTCCAACAATGCAACATAATAACATAATAACAATAAGAGCAAGAGCAATACAAAAAGAAAAATAGTTATAAAATAAAGTGATGATGTGGAATAGTGTAGTACAAGTCTATATACAAGTTATTGGAATGATATATATATATATATATTAGGTATTAGATACATAATACTGAGTAGCAGATGAATGTTTTGAAGTTGTTTCAACAGTTCAATTTTTTAACAGTCTCACTGCCCGCGGAAAGAAACTGTCTCCGAATCTTCTTGTCCTTGCCAGGATGCTGCGGTAACGTCTGCCAGACGGCAACAGAAAGAACTAGGGATGTCCCTATCACCTTTTTTTGCTCCCGATCCGATTCCGATCATTTGATTTTGACAATCTGCCGATACCGATTTTTCCCGATCCGATCTTTATGCAATGCATTAAGAGAAAAAAAAGGTAACAGATAACGGCTGGTCATCCAACGCGATGAATTCAGCTATCTTGGCTGTTTTTTTTTTTGGCCTTTTCACTGTTCTGGGGCAGTTTCTCTTTCCTTTTAAAAGTCTCTGAAAGTGTCAGTTGTTTCAGTGCCGTTACCTGAGTGGCCGCTGTGTACTCGTCGTGTTGTTGTTGGTGTTTGTTTCTCAGGTGGCGTATTAGATTGGTCGTGTTGAACGTAGCTCCGTTCTTTCCACTACGCGGAACCTCCGCCTTGCAAACATTGCATCTGGCTGTTACACTGCCTTCGCTTTCAATTTTATAATACTTCCAAACTCCTGACATTTTCTCTGTCCCGACTCCCGAGTCACCAGCTGAACGTAGCCTCTCGTTAGCTTACTGCTACTATTAGACACTGCGCCCTGCCCACTCTGTTGCCAGATTTGAGAGAAATAAGCAACCAGGCCTATGAAAACAAGCCCAAAAGAAGAAACACATACATGATGTTGTGTAATTTTAAACCAAAACTAAGGCCTCAGGATGACTTTAAGACGTGAACATGGTCATTTTTGTTTTGTAACATTAAATAAAATAAAAATATTTTATAAAAAAAAAAATAATAATTCCCGATCCCCGATTTTTTCTCTCCCGATTCCGATCTTTTGAAAATCACGTGGTCGGCTCCGATCCCCGATCACGTGATCGGATCGGGACATCTCTAGAAAGAACAGTTTGTGGCTGGGGTGATGGGGGTCTTTGATAATCCGTAGTGATTTCTTCCTGAGCCGCTGGGAGTAAAGGTCCTCCATGGATGGCAGCTCCGTCCTGGTGATGTGCTGTGCAGTTTTCACCACCCTCTGTAAAGCCTTACGATCGAGGTCGGTGCAGCTGCCGTACCAGGCCGTCATGCTGCCAGTCAGGATACTCTCTATCGTGCACCTGTAGAAGTTGCAGAGTATCCTGGAATCCATTTTGAACCTCCTCAACCTGCGGAGGAAGAAGAGCCGCTGTCGAGCTTTCTTGGTGATGGTGGTGGTGTGAAGAGACCATGTCAGGTCCTCAGTGATGTGGACCCCAAGGAACCTGAAGCTTTTGACTCTCTCCACCGTAGTCCCATTTATGGCGATGGGGGCATGTCCCTCTCCCTGCTGCTTCCTGTAATCCACAATCAGCTCCTTTGTTTTGCTGATGTTGAGATGGAGGTTGTTATCCTGGCACCAAGATGTCAGGTTTTCGACCTCCTCTCTGTACGCCGTCTCGTCATCGTCTGTGATCTGGCCGATGACGGTCGTGTCATCAGCAAACTTCACGATGGTGTTGGAGCTGTGTGTGGCCACGCAGTCGTGGGTGAACAGGGAGTAGAGGAGAGGGCTGAGCACGCAGCCTTGAGGGGCTCCGGTGTTGAGAATCAGGGTGGAGGATGTGATGTTTCCCACCCGCACTGCCTGGGGTCTGCCCGTCAAGAAGTTCAGGATCCAGTCACAGAGGGCGCTGTTGAGCCCGAGGTCTCTGAGCTTGATGGCCAGCATGGAGGGCACAATGGTATTGAATGCTGAACTGTAGTCAATGAACAGCATTCTCACATATGTGTTCCTGTTCTTCGGGTCCAGGTGTGAGAGGGCAGTGTGGAGGGTGAGGGCTATGGCGTCGTCTGTGGACCTGTTTGCTCTGTAGGCAAACTGCAGGGGGTCCAGAGATTCAGGGAGGGAGGAGGTGATGAATGATTTGACTAACCGCTCAAAGCACTTCATTATGGTGGAGGTGAGTGCTACTGGGCGGTAGTCGTTGGGACCCTTTCAAGATTTCAAGATTTTCTAAGGTTCATTGACATATCATATACACAACTACGGTGTAGTTATGCAATGAATGAAAAACTTGGGTCACAGGTTCCTCAACAGTGCATTACAAGACATCTATCGATATCTGTGTACCTCCACCATTAAACATATTCTGCACATTTCTTATACTATCTACATACATCTTATAAGAGTATAATTAATATGTATAATATCAGTTAAAATAAGTGCTTCAACATAGTTAACATTGCAGGAAAGTTGATTGTCAAGTTCCAAAACAAACCATGCAATATATTAGACGTTAAGTACTTTGTCAGGCTTAGTATCTGTAGATACCCCCAAAGCTTTTTTCTTATTTAAAAGAAGACCTTAACCTAAAGTATTCTTTAATGTTTAAATAAAGCCTTATTAGTTTGTCTGTTTTGCACATCCTCCTATCAGGCACTAAACTGTTTTATTGTAGAGATCACTTACAGTATCTTCTTGATATTTTCTATTCTATATTATTTATATCATTGACCTTCCACTTTCCCACTATATTAAGAGTATGTACTCTTAATATTTGAATGTTTTCATCAAATATAACACATTCAAAAGTGCTTTACAAAAATGAAAGACATTAAGAAAAAGGCATTTTAAAACAGTCATTAAAAAGCAACACAATCTACCTGCATTGCAATTACTCTAAACGTGTAATAACGTGCTTTAACCAGTAGGAGGTGCGGGTTAAAAAGCTGTCAAGTTTACAGTGTTAACAAAATAAAATATACTGCTGTTTCTGGTTTAGTTTACGACGGATATATTCTGTTATTGTTTTGATATTTGTAACACAAAAGCGATGTAAAAAACCCACAGCAACACAGAAAAGATGGTCTTAACATGACCCAGCGGTCTAGTAGTTAATAAAAAACAATAATATCAAAACAAATTATTACTACTAACTTTATTGTGAAATTAAAACCGAACGGTAAAAGAATAGTTTCCGGTCTATTCTGAGGCCCGATCTCTGTAGATAAATAAAGAACTACGACAGATGTGTAATGTTTAATGCAGCCAAACCATTCATTACAATGCATTCATGTGATGACTTTAAAAGAGTAAAGCAAGCACTGCTGAATAAAGTATGATTTTATCTTTTACGAAACGTTTTTTTTCCATATGGAATGCAGTTGGAGGTCAACCAATTACAGAGCTTGAGGCAAAGCGGAACAATAGCTGAGGATTCTGGGTAGTGTAGTGTCTTCGGCCATCCTAAACTCTGAACACATATTTGTTTCTCCGAATCGAAGGGGAAAATTACAAAAGCATTGCACACAATTTAAACCAATCAATGTTGTGTAATTAACAAGGATAATCTGGTGTTTTTGAGTCGATGAGTAGTGCAGATATCACTGTAAAATCAATCGACAGTAAGGAGAATACTTACTTCCGGGTGTAAAATGAATGGGAATGGACGCTCACATTGCTCTCTGTGTCCGTAATACAATAAAGGGGACATGATCAAATAGGAATATAATTATCTTTTAAATAACGTTAACTAAAGGGAACAATCTATTTGACACAGCTGAAGCTCTGGCCTTCCTTAAAAACGAACTAATTTAATAAAAATCACAGTTGTATTACACACAATGCACTGTTTTTTGAGAACAAAAATTCGTAACTAATGCACCATAATACATTCTGACGAAAAATAAAAATGATTATGAATACAAATAAAATAAAAGAAGCCTCCCGTGAGTTACTACAAGCTATAAAGTAGATTTTAAAAACGTTTTATAGAATAAAAGCTCACTGCGGGACGTTGTAGAAATGCGTGTGTGCACCACGACAAAGGAGCCTCATTCACTTTACATTGGGGTTGTTTGCGTGGTGCAGACACGTAAATGTAGCAAAGTTCGTGACTCCACCACGCACTGCAGTGTTAAGGAGTCGTGGTGGAGTCACGCATTCTGGTGAGACCAGGTTGGTTTAATGTCAACCATTTGTGCAGATAGCATGAAGTAGAAAAGATCGCCGATGCTAATGTAGCGTTAGCATTAGCATTTCGGGCTTAAATGGTGTATTATAGAATTATCACACCGGTGTGACAGTACTCTTCAAAGGGTTCACGAAATATGACTACTACTCTTACTGTTTAACATTTTGGGTTACTTAATGTTACTTCATGTTAAGGCTAATAAAAATGACAAGGCTAAGCCGGCTGTAATGCTAACTAACGTGCTTGCTACTAGCTAGGTAGCTAACTTGATCCAGCCACTCCTGGTCCTTTCATCAGACGGGAAGCGAAAGAACGAGCAAGACCCATTGCTGGTATGATAACAACCTGGTACTAAGCACACAGCCATCTTGTTAAAGTTATCTTATCTTAGCTATCTCTATTTTAGTGGAGGAAAACAATTGTGACATCAGTTATGAGTCACATCACTTACGCGACTCTGGGATTTGTAGTCTTTCTAGTTGCGTATTTTTCATAGTCTTATATTTCAACAGTTTTACGACAAACTGTGACCTTTTTGACATGGAAATGATTTTTTAAGATTGACAAACATTTTTTCTCCTACTTCCTGTAGGCCTACCCGGTTTCCTGTCTAACCTTCAGTACAAATTGTACAAATATATAAATGTGCAAATATGAAACATACAGGTCAATATCACCTTGCTATTGGTAGCTGAACTGTCAATACCCCAAAACATATTCTTAGATATAAATACCTAATTTTGAATGATTTAGACACAATTAACACTTATAGTTTCATGTCTTGTTACATAAGAATAGATCATATTTGTTAAGTGTTATTATGGTAGAATTACTATTCTTGTGGTAGGCTACTACTGCCTTATTAGGCCCATATTGAGCAGAGCATATTAAGACCAAAACTCATGTACAACAACTTCCTTAGTTGCAATAAATAAGCACTAATTAGAGGGTTATTGAGGAAAAACTCTCAACTAATGGCTTACTACTTGTAGAATATGGTCATGCAGAATAAGGCATTAATAAGTGTTTTATAATGACTAATAAAGAGCCAATATACTGCTAATATGCATGTTAATTAACAACTAGTTGATGGTTAATTTGTGTACCTTAATATAAAGTGTTCCAAGAAATGAGAACCTTAACATCAAACACAATACAGCGCTGGGGGGTAAAACCGCTAACCAAATAATTCTTTTTAGATGGTCGGATGTGATTTCAAAAGACGGATTGTCAGCATGGCAGCCAGGCATGGGTAATTACAAATCTGATCTCAAATGTATGCTGTTGTCCAAGATGAAAGAATATCGAACAGGCCGGCCCTTGAAGCACACTGAAGAAGTGTTCACAACTATTTGAGCTATGAGCCAAGGATTTTAAGAAATTACATAAATGGCCACGCCCTTGGTGACGTCCAATTGTATCAAAAAATGTTCTCGCCCACATCGCATCTTCTGTAAACTATGAATGAATATAAATCTTTTAAACAGCAGTCATACAGTACGAGGAAAGCATCCAGGAATGACGCGAGCCAAGGATACAGAGGAGACTAGAAGTGTCTAGTATGTTAGAGACAAGTGCACAAGCCAAGCAGCTACATGATTAACCCCATACTGGTGATAGAAGTGACTGAGTCATTGAGAAGGTGAAGGAGTGGAGAAAGAGTGACAGCAGAGGAGTAGGGGATAGGGACAGAGGAAGTGTCAGCATTACTTTAGAAGGCAAAGAGAAACACAGGCTGACAGGTGAACCCGTGAGGATTGACCGGCCTACATCCAGCTGTCAGTGAGAGCTCATCTGGCACCAGCAGAGCTTATGTGTCAAACATGAGAAAGGACAGGAGGATCCCTGCATACGGCCGCACATGTACAGCTGTGGCCCGGCCCCACACTAAGCAGCTTTAATGAGCAGCATGTAACAACAGCAGAGGACACAAGGACATGAGAGTGATTATCATCTCACATGGTGGTGTTCAAGTGGTTGCTATGCCTCCACAGTAAATCCTTTTTGACACAGCACTGGTTAAAATCTGAATGCAATTCCACTTAACAGGATCTAAAGTTTAAAAAGGCATTGAGACATTTGGAAGATGGTTATAAAAATATTATTGATTCCGCTGATATTTCTATTTAAGAGTGTGTGACTACATCTTTCTGATTGTAAAATGAGGTGCCGACTAATGCGACAATGTATAACATTTTACTTTACTGGTAATATTCTACAATCCGAGAAGGAAACCACAAATACTACTTGGCTAACTTGACAAGCAACACACCCTCTGTGCCAATTACAGAGGCATCACACTACTTAGCCTCCACGGGAAAGTGTACTCTAAGGTACTCGAAAGGAGGGTCAGGCCGATTGTCGAACCTCAGATTGAGGAGGAACAATGCGGATTCCGTCCTGGTCGTGGACGGATCAGCTTTTTACTCTCGCAAGGATCCTGGAGGGGGCCTGGGAGTACGCTTATCCGGTCTACATGTGTTTTGTAGACTTGGAGAAGGCGTATGACCGGGTTCCCAGGGAGTTACTGTGGGAGGTGCTGCAGTAGTATGGGGTGAGGGGGTCTCTACTCAGGGCCATCCAATCTCTGTACTCCCAAAGCGAGAGCTGTGTCCGGGTCCTCGGCAGTAAGTCGGACCTATTTCAGGTGAGGATTGGCCTCCGCCAGGGCTGCGCTTTGTCACCAATCCTGTTTGTAATATACATGGATAGGATTTTGAGGCGTAGTTGTGGGGGAGGGGGTCTGCAGTTCGGTGGACTAAGGATTGCACCACTGCTTTTTGCAGATGATGTGGTTCTAATGGCTTCATCAGTCTGCGACCTTCAGCTCTCACTGGATCGGTTCACAACCGAGTGTGAAGCGGCTGGGATGAGGATCAGCACCTCCAAATGTGAGGCCATGGTTCTCAGCAGGAAACCGATGGACTGTCCACTCCAAGTAGGGAATGAGTCCTTACCCCAAGTGAAGGAGTTCAAGTATCTCGGGGTCTTGTTCTCGAGTGAGGGAACAATGGAGCGTGAGATGGGCCGGAGAATCGGAGCAGCGGCAGCGGTACTGCAGTCGCTTTACCGCACCGTTGTGACGAAAAGAGAGCTGAGCCAGAAGGCAAAGCTCTCTGTCTACCGGGCCATTTTCGTTCCTACCCTCACCTATGGTCATGAGATCGCGGATACAAGCGGCCGAGATGGATTTTCTCCGCAGGGTGGCTGGCATCTCCCTTAGGGATAAGGTGAGAAGTTCAGTCATCTGGGAGGGACTCGGAGTTGAACCGCTCCTCCTTCGCGTCGAATGGAGCCAGTTGAGGTGGTTCGGGCACCTAGTAAGGATGCCACCTGGGCGCCTCCCTAGGGAGGTGTTCCAGGCACGTCCAGCTGGGAAGAGACCGAGGGGTAGACCTAGGACCAGGTGGCGGGATTATATCTCTTCGCTGGCCTGGGAGCGCGTTGGGATCCCCCAGTCAGAGCTGGTTGATGTGGCCAGGGAAAGGAAAGTTTGGGGCTCTCTGCTGGAACTTCTACCTCCGCGACCCGACCACGGATAAGCGGGAGAAGATGGATGGATGGATAACTTGACAAGCATAGAAAGACTGCCTCGAGGGACCTCAGCAAGCAGGGGGGAGTTGCCTTAGAGTGGAAGTTGAAAGAGCTTTATCAAGGTCTTTAGATCCTGACTGGATGCAAGATTCAGGTTTAACCCCTAGATTCCACCGGGTCCGTCTGCGCCGCGTTACGGCTGCGCCGCGGTTTTGGTCTGGCCTCCTCCGGCGTCATACCCTACCGGGCGCGTTTCAGAAGCATTTCAGAAGCATTTCAGAAGCGGAGCGTCTTGCCTGCCGGCTCGCAGTTTTTGTTGATTTGGGCATATTTCCTGGACAGGCTACTTTGTACAGACAAAGTTAATAATAACTGTAATATTCCAGTTATAAACGACATGAATCAAAGATGTGTTGCTGTATTTTAGTGGTAAAAAAATGCATTCATCATCATAATTATTCTATATATATAATTTACATAGTGCCTGTAAACCGGAGGAGAACACTGGCATTTCTCCTCCTACTTGAAAGACTACGGAGGGATAGGGTCTGCAAAATGAGTTTGTGTGTGTGTATATATATATATATATATATATATATATATATATATGCTATATATGCTCTGAACGTTCCACTTCCTGCCTGCCCGACCTTGCGTTACGGCTGCGCCGCGACAAAAATAGGATTCGATCCTAATTTTAGAGGAGCCCTGCGCCGAGCCGCTTCTGGGACGCTTCTGAGCCGTAACGCGCCGCGTGTGGTGGAATAGCACCCATTGACTAGAGTGGCCACGTTCGCCGTGAGCACCGCGGCGCAGCCGTAACGCGCCCGTAATGCGCCACAGACGGACCCGGTGGAATCTAGGGGTTACTCTCACCTCAATAACTGCTTCACGCAACAAGACAAAATGCACGTGTAAATTTGACCACAAATAAATAAATGAGTCTGACTGGTAGCCAACCAATGGGTGCAGCTCTACTTCATTTTACCATAAACTTGATGAAAGTGATTCGATTTGTCTGCATTGTCCTCAGTTGCATCCCTCAGCAGTAGATAAGGCAGAGGCTGAATCCTTCCCACAGCAGCCCAGGTTCGAATCCCAAACAAATAGTTCTCTTCCAGTTTTCAGTGAGCGAAGTGTGTCTATAGCAACGCTCTGTTTTTCATTAAAGCAGTATGCTATAACGAAATAGCAGACCCTAGAACACAGTAATGGAACAATCGGAATCAAGTATTCCACAAAGCCTTGTAATAACTACAATTATGAACAATACATGCATAAATTGTCAAGTACTTTTGTTGTCAATGTATGAAATTACATCAAGTGCTACAGCTTCAGCAATCCCACTGGAGTGTGTTTTCAATTGTTCATCTTGGGAGAAGATAATCACTGCCTAAAATCTTTCGTTAAGGAAATATGCTGTGTGGAGAAAGTCATCTAATGCACACTGATATTTCTCTTCGCTAACTCATTTTGGTTAGGTTGCAAATGTTGACTGCAATACTCCTCACCTGAGGAGCAGGAGAGCAGCGAAAATGGAAGGTTGTCGTTCAGGGAATCTGTCCACCTATAGAAAGGCGCCTTTTGATCTGGTAGCCACATTAGTCTTCAACGTGAGAGGTGGCAGTAGCCTTTGATTCTCCTCGGGGGCATAATAAGCCACAGTGATTCACCTAATCCTTCCGAGCAGTCGTGACACAGAGGGTGGCTGCAGAACTGGGTGAGCAGCTAGTTTGAGAACACATGTGAAACACTTCATTTGTGTAAAGCTGTCCAGCTATGTAGCCTCTAGCATGTCAGCAACAACATCATAGACAATAACTGAATTATGTGGTAGTAAGCTGGGACTCTTGTGCAACAAGGTTAATCAACTTACTTTACGTTATTATTTGTGAGCGTTTGGTTTATTAAAATAGATTTTGAGCTTCCAAAAATCTGTTAAGTGAACGTGACTGACTTTCTTATGATATCCACACATTGCAGGTGACTGGTGGCTTTCCTTAAGAATTCCCTGATGTGTCTCTGTTTCCCTGCAGACTGAGTCACAGCTTTCTCAGGTGAAACCTGGGGAGCAAGTATAATAGTATAATTGGGCTCAGTCGTGCCACTGTACAGACACTGGTCTTTTGAAATGAAACTGGCTACCAAGTTATTTTCTTTGTACCAATCAGATTTATGGTATTTATTTATTTATTTTAAACACAGTAGGGTGACTGCATAACCCTTTATCAATGTGGACAGTGTATAGTTAGCTTACATTCTGCCAGGTTAAATGCAATTGACACTATAAATATTCACAGGAACTTCTCAAGATAAGACTGTGTATTATTGTTTATGGACATTTGTGAGGCTGTAGTTTATTGTGCAGTTATATTGTACTTAATGTGAAATAACAGGCTGAATCATACACTGTAAAATGTGCATTATGAAAAACAAAGTTCATCACATTGCTGGGACAAAGGATTAATAGGTTGTTCTCAGACACCAGCTGGGGGACTTGCCCTCTTGGTCAGCGAGCCATCATTTGAAACAACGACAGTTGGGCAGTAATTAGGCAAGTAATGAGCAATGACAATGGATGCCTCTGTAATCATTTATGCAATGTTAAGGTATTTTAAGGTCACAAAGAATGCTGTTAAAAAGCTTGACAGGCAACATTTACTTTTTTGTTGTCCACCTACATCGGAGAGACTTGTTGGCTCTGTGTAGGAATCTATGAAATCTACAATAAACTATTTATTAAACCTGCTGTAAAAACAATATCTCTACAAGTTTTGTTGTATATTTATGGTTTATCTCTATACATCCAGTAATGAGATCATTTCAAAATGTCAGTCTCAGGAAAAACATATAAAA
Organism: Trematomus bernacchii; assembly: GCF_902827165.1. Classification (NCBI taxonomy): domain Eukaryota; kingdom Metazoa; phylum Chordata; class Actinopteri; order Perciformes; family Nototheniidae; genus Trematomus; species Trematomus bernacchii. Next base: position 8,167,118 of record NW_022987851.1, on the reverse strand, counting down.
ACGTTTAGGATACTTCAGATATGTTGTTTTATTTGTCGTTATTGGTTGGATTTTTCAAGGGAGGGATCTGAAAGATTGTGTTCAGAATTTTAAGTTCACACGGTTCACACTAATCTTGTTCTGCTGTCGCTCAACAGGCCGTCACACCAGCAATACAAAGTGTTGAGCTAAAACACAGTGGGGACAGTGTACTCTCAGCTTGGATTTGGCCCTGACAAATGCATTCCAATGATCAAAAAAAAGTATACAAATATTTATATAAACCTTTTTAAGATAGGACATACTTCTTCAGAGACTGTCTCTGCTCTCACTGAATGAATGACGGACAATGTTTGTGTACTTTGCCAGATCAAAACAACAGAAAGCACTCAACAGACATTGTTTCTTGTCATTTTCTGTGTTAACTTTTTCTTCATATTCCTGGCCTCCATAAAACTCTTGATGCACACAGCCATCAAAGATGAGTTCAAATTGCGCAGCAGATATCCAAAGCTATTATCACTTACACCACTTACTGCAAAACAACAAAACCGTGTTGGCTGAAGAATCTGACATTTTAAAACTACCTTAAAACTGAATAATGGCTATATAGTTCAACCTGGCTCCTTATGGCGTGTCTGCATGGAGAGCGTAACAGACGGGTTTCTCAGTCCTCTGTCTCACACGTCTGGTCTGACAGAACAGATACGATTCTATTTAAAAAACACAGATTAAGTGCTTCAAACGAGGGTGACTACACTCAATACCATGTGTAAGGCATCTTGTGTAGAAACAGGAGGAGACCTGAAATTGCCTCTCTGCTAATGTTCTGCTTAGATCTTCTTCATTTATTGCAATTATTGGTAGTCATATACCAATTATACTCTTTATTGATGTTATAACTGCTTTGAACACCTTATCCCATATATTTGTGTGTAGCTTTAATATCATTACGAACCCCTCCTTTTTATTGCAGGTTAACAGCCATGCCACATATCAAATACACAATTTTCTTTTCTGCCAGCTGTGCCTCAGTGGGCTTTCACACGAGGATAACACAATCAGACTCAGCAAATCTGTTTACCCAGGTGAATCCACCATCTGGCAAATAGATCGGTCCCAGCAGGTAGTTCAGAGTAACTTGTTAACTTCTGCCTTGCATTACACAATCAATTAAATGAAAGACGGGTAAGTGTATCAAGCCAGTTTATTTCAAGTGTGAGTTTTGTGAAGACTTTAATGGTCAGCAATGGAAGTGCTGCAAGGATTTCAGAGGCTGGTTGCCAGGCCAAGTCCATAGGCCTAATGCAAACACAAATGCTTGAGATATTGCAAACACTGCATCTCCACAGAACATTATTGATTATAACAATGCCTTTTCTCAGTCATTCTGCTTCAGCCGTTAGTCAGGCCTGCTTTAGCTGGCTTTTCTTTGCCATGGACTACGGCTCCCCCAATTAGTCATCTAAACGAAAGTCGACGAAAAAAGTATTTGTCGACTAATTCTTCAAAAAAATGAAATAATAAACTCCATCTGCGTGTGCTTTACGCGTCAGCTGGAAAACCCCTCAGACTTCAACCAGAGCTTTGCCTGGTCATTGAGTTAATGTTGTCAAGCAGGAAAGTGTTCCTTTCTCATAATCGGAGGAAAACAGCAGCAGTGAGTCAGGCAGTAGCCTTATATTAACATATATACCTATAATATATAATCATTCTGACCTCCGAAAATGATAAATTCAAGCTTTCATTTGATGATGTGCGGAGGTATTTTGGCCGACGCGCATATTTGTCGGTGTTTCTGTTTCCTGTGTAGTATTTAGTGGGTTGTTATATTCAGAAAATAATAATAAATAATATTAATAATCATAATATATCATATATGTGCGACGATCAGTCGACTAATCGCAGGAATTGAAGACTATTGGTTGATCTTTACTCAAGGGCAGCCGTACCATGGAGTTTCCTTATTCTCACAAACCATTAAAGGCACATCAGTTATCCATACTGCAACAAAAGATATATAATCTATTGACATATTAAAGTATGTGTAGTATATTTAATTCCGGTTACCTTTGATATGGGCTGACAGCCAGAGAAATGAGTAGGGAAGTCAGAAGGTACTGAGAGACTGACTCACACGTTGTGTTTTTGTTCATGGAATTTGTTGACAATTGTAAAAATACAAAATGATCACAGCTTTATTCTTTAGTCTAATATAAGTGATTGTCTTAAAGGCCACTATGAATGATCAGCCAGATCCCAGTTCTCTGGATGAGTGCTGGACATCCATGGTTTCAATTAGGATACGACCTACGAGGTTGCAAAAACATTCTGAGCTGCTGATGCTGCTGAGATCCTAGACCGATTCTGCTCTCAATGCTACAAGATTATATAGTAGGCTTGGGAGCAATGAAAGAAAGGTGTCATAGGGGAAATAAGCTGCAAGAGTGAGCTATGCCTGAAGTCGACTTAAGGAGCTGTACAGCATTTGCTTCCTACCAATGTATGAGCAAAGCAGACAGGCTTGTTCAGAGTAGACCTTGACAGCAGTTTTGTAGTTAAAATTCCAATATTTTTAAAGATGTGGAACAACACACATATCCGGATCAAATTAAGTGAACAGTTTCCTCTGATGTTTTTGTGACAAAGACATTTAGCTTAAAAAGTGACCTTTTCGTCAGATACTAGTATTTCTTACATTGCCTTGTTTAGGAAATGATTTTTGGCCTTCTTTCTGTTGACTCTGAATGTACTCAGCAGGTGCATCAGAAGATACTTACTCATTCAAATTGATGTCCTATCAGGACAAATACCTTGTTTTGTAAGACAACTAGAAGCCTACCAGTTTTCAAGGTCACACAATTTTACGATGGAATATCCTTGAAGAAAAAGGGCCAACAAACAGTACACAATTATTTATTCTAAACTAACCATCGAATAATGATTTCTAATTTCACCAGCCAGGTAAAGAAATAATGTGAAAGCTTGCCAGTGTTCAATAATACAAAATAAGTCTGAAGGCCAGTATTTACAGTATGTTTACAGCCACCTTTTCAAATGTTTTTTTTAAAGCAGAGAAGAAACAACACTATCACAACAAAGTGTACAACAAGCTGCTCCAGCTGTTTGTATTTTAGCTATAATCAAGCAACCAGCTAAAATACAGAGGGATGACAAATTCAACAAAGACAACAAAGTGACATAATGACAAATGAACAGTAAATGTTCCAAACAAAAACAGATTTTCAATATCCCTGCTTTCACTCCGTTAAGAACCAGCATGCGTAGATGGTTGGAGAGGCTCTCGGGGGCATAGAAACTGCAGCCCAAGAAATGGCACTATAATCAATAGCTTCCCAGGCCACTTGTTAAAAATGCCATTTCCATCTCCAACTCGCTGAGAGGGCCCTTTACCAGGAAAGAGCCACATATCATTCTCGCCAGACAACTGGCGGGATGAAAAATAGGCGCCCACTGTCACTGACCAATATTGATTATGCGTGAAAATGCGATCATTTTGTATTAACTCGCCCCTAGGAGCCCTTTTCTGTCAGGGCTGTGGGGGGAAATTAATGTTTTCATATTATGCTTAACAAAAATATGGCTTGTTTCTCATTTTAGCCTCTAGACATGAGGAATATGTCAATCACAGGAATGTAATAGCTTCCACGAGAGACCATAATGATATGAATTAGATCAAAGCCGTTATTTAACACATTTGTTCATACTTTAGATATATGTATTTATCTCAACCTACGATGATTAAAAATGTCATTGTCTGAAATAAGAAATGGAGAAGAGGGATATTGTTTTCCAATTGAAATGTCTTTGTCTATAAAAAGGTCTAGATCAGGAAATTGGTTGGCCACTGAAACAATTTGTTTATGTGTTACATTGACTAAATGTAAGCCAATCAATTACAAAACTTTAAGGTAATGAAGACTTAACAAATGTAACTAAAATGTTTAAAGTGAGAGTTGCAATTATATTGAGCAAAACCATTGAGCTCTACCGGAGGAGCAGGATGTCCTGCGACCTTGATTTTTTTAAAGGTAGTGAGGAAGGTAAATGTGTGCCAGCAGGTATTTCATGCTAACTTGTGAAAGTGTGCCTTACATTACACATGATAAAGTCAGAACATATGAATTATGAGATAATATCTTTCTTAGACTCAATAGTAGGCAGTGCAAGGTAATCAGGTGGTGGTCATCTTGGATACTAGCCCTTCTAATGTTTTCTACCAGCTGTGGAAAATAGACAGCTCGCTGAGAGAAAGAATAAAGGACAAGATCAAAGCCGAGGAGTTGCTCCTCATCCGAGTCGAGGGTCTATGGATCGAATGTTGTGGTTTTGCTGGTCTGTATGAAAGGGAGGATCCTGGTCCGTAGAGTTGGGTACCAAACTCAGTATTCTAAGGGTATCGAAAGAATGAAGTCAAATTGTTGTAGGTGAAAACATATCTGGATACGTGCAGCGCTGGCAGAGAGTGAGAGAGTTTTGTATTTCTTCAAATGTCCATGTAGTGCTATAATTGATGCAGGATGACGACTGTAAAAGTATTTCATTTGTTGAATTGTTTGTCAGTGCATTTGACTCATGCTTATTCCTTTTGCTTTGAGACATAGTGAAAAAAAACAGACTTCTGGTAAAAGTCAAACTTTGTTTTTGTTATCCTAACAAAGTAATGCGGCTACAGGAATGAGCGCAACTCCAGTACAAAATATGTGCAGATATTTGCATATTGTTTTACTCTCATAAAGTACTCCCACCCCTACACATGTAATACAACACACATATTATGTGCACCAAAGGAATTGTATTTACTTCAGTGTTTTCTTTATGAAGTGCAGCATTATGTAAATTGTACTGCAATAAAGGGAAAGAAAGACTGAAAATGACTGTGTCAGCATGACAGGAGAATAAAGGCAGCACCAAAGTCATTTTGGATGCAGTGACTGGCCCTCTCTTAGCCCCTTCTTATCGGGGCAGGGGGGGTTTGTAATGACAACATGGCCTCCAGACAAATGCAGAAACCTGTGCCACTCAGTTCTTATGGAGGGTCCAATTCCACAAAAGGCAAAAAGTCATAAATATTGGCCTATAGGAAAATATTCAGTAGTGCTTTATTAGTTTTAGTGTTTTTTTCCTCTTCCTATTGAAAATGCAATAAATCTGTAGCTATTCTCTCACGCCGTCACACTCAAACTGCCTAGTGCTGCTTATCCTTGCAGGCATAGTGTCCCAATCTCAGACACTGGCTAGTCAAGTAATGGCTACAGCAGTGATATTACACTCTGTCACATATCACAGACCTTATCAGGCCTCATAAGCACTTATATTCAAGAAATAATGCATTAAACATGAAAAGCAAGAAGTAATATATTTTGTTTGTTTCAGACCAGAATCCATAAGAAAAATGTAATATATGGCCTTCCTTGAGGTTTGAAATATTGCGTATACCAGTCAACAAAAGCAGAAATTAATCAAAATGAAAGCTGGTAACATTTTCTATCATATTTTTCCCTCTCCTTTCGAAAAGAAGTATCTTCATTAAAGGCACACTCAGAGACTGTGTAAAGAGATTAAATAAAAAAGGCTATAGATGATAAAGCCTTGGAAAGGCAAGGACAAAAGAAGGATTTTACATTTTTTTGTTCAATCACTCTTCTTCAGCTTGTGACGGCTGGGTGACATTGTGTTGAAATGTGCGTGGGTTGAGGTGCGGGCTCTGTCAATAGTCAGGTATATCAACTGCACAGTCATAATCCCTGTCTGGCTGCTGGGGAGACACTGCAGCTGTCAGTATGGTGCTCCATACAAATGCACTGGATTACCCAGGGTTCCCAACAGCAGCTAACAGATGTCACAGAACACCAAACTGTCAATTTCTCAAGACAGGTGGGAATCGCTCTTCAATCTTGGATACTGTATATCAGGTGAGCTAGTGAACTAAAGCTTATTAAGTCTGCTGGGAATATCTACTGTCTTTTCATACTGTAATGTTTATGCTGCGTTCACATCGGACGCGATGCGATGTTTGGGGGCGGCGCGATTACATGTAAAGTCAATGCAGAGACGCGGACAGACGCGAATTCGTCAAATAATAATCAGTTTACTTATTCCAAATCCACATGAACCCCTCAGTTAAATCCCCTGCACAGCATTTATATAAGAAAATATGTCACTTAAAGCTGGTTCAACTGTTACAACTAGAACGTTTTCAAACATGAGTTTTTATTAAAACAAAATAATGAGTGGTGTTAATTGCATGCCAAATTAATCAGAGTATACAAGGCCAAATTGTCCCCCAAGTTACCATAAAATTAATTGCTGACAAGCAATGTTCCATTAAAAAAGCTATCAAAGTCCAGCGCAGTGCTTACCAGGCAATTGTTGTTTTGAACTAACAATAGCTTTTCTGTGCCTTTGGTGGTTGGACACACATAAACCGCACCTGCAGCTGTAGCTGCTCCACAGCATCCATTACCTAAAGCCTGATAAGAGGGATTTTCGTGCAATATTGCGATTCTTGCATGATATGACAACACGAATATCTTGCCGCTCTAAAAGGCAAAAACACAAGGCATTCTAGGTGGTAAACGCAATATATCCAGAACACAACAAATTGTGCTACATCTTCAAACCCATTGGAATCAAATTGAAAAAGCACCCTTCACTTGTGTGAAAAACTGTTACCACTGGAGGTAAAATAAATAGTGTAGCTTTGAAACTCTTAAAAAACTAAACAGACGGCGCTCACTGAGAACTTAGATCAACACGTGGCATTGGATAATCTGGGCCATCTTATTGCAAAATGTCATCAGTGGAGTTCTAAGATCTGAAAAAGGCTTTGAGAGAGTAGGGTGATACCAACCAGTGACATTTTTTGGGTTGTCGAAAGACATAAAGAGCCATGGCCAACGAAATGCTCAGTTTCACAAAGCATAATTTGCATGCTTGAAATAAAGAAATAATAAAAATGACATCATTGTTTTCTGTCCAGTGTCTTAGCTTTGAACAGAAGTGCTAACTCTACAATGACATCACTATCAGCAACTCACCAGAATCTCAAGAGTCCATCACAATCTGTGACAATGAGTTCTGGCAACGAATGTCTGCCTTGTTTTCCTCAATCCTTTTTTTCCTCTTTTTTCATTTGGCTTGGCATTTCATGAAGTAAAGTCTAATTAAACAATCAAGCCCATGCAGTCCCTCTCCCCCTCTGTCCTATTGACTTTGTCACAGCACTCATCCTCTCCCCAGTATAAACTCCCATGTCTAATGCCAGCCAGGGAGAAGGGCTGTTGTCACACACTGTTTGTCCCCCTATCTCTCTTCGTCTCTGTGCGCCGAGTCAGCATCAAAGCAGCCGGCGTACTGAGCTCTGAGAGAGCAAACTAAAGCTTAGAGTGTTGAGTTTAAACTAAACTGCTGAGCGCAAAAATAACTGAAGTTGTATTGCGGACTTGCATCTCTGAAAGTGTCTTTAAATGACTTTCTATTGATCTAGTGGATTAAAGAAACCAACCATTTGACACAGCACTTACTTATAACAGGGTACAAGGATACACAAGATCTTATACACAGAAAAGTGAACTATTCCATAACTATTCAATACCAATGTCACCCAGAGGAAATGTTTTATTAAGTCCAGCTTGGAAGTCCAGCTTTATAAAGTGCGTAATGGCGAGAGGTATGTAGATAAGGTTACGTACTTGCTAGTGAAACAAAGATTTATAAGATTCAAAACGTTTTGCAGTTCCTAGCAGCTTGACATGTATGCTGGTTAGGCAAGAGACATTGACAATTTTTTCTACTGATTTAAATTAAATATGCTGACTTTGGCTGTTTACAGTTTGGAATGATCAAATGATCAGTTTAATAATGCAGCGCTTGATCTTCAGTTCCTGGATGCAAAGCATAGCCAAGACATTAACAGCATATATATACAAACCTGTAGGCCTATATGCAAAACCAAATTGGCTGTGAGCAAAGCTAGCGGTTACCATGAGATGAGTTTATTTATTGCACGTAGCTTACACATTTTAACAGGTTGTGCTTTCTATCTCCAAAAGATTATACTGGTAATTGTTCAAGACCGAAAATAAAGAAACTCTTAGCCACTGCAGGAAGGAGAGGCGACCTCAACAATCCTTTTGAAAGCAGTACAGTATTTTTATATATAAAAATATTGGTTAAGAAAAGGCTAGTGCTAGTTGATGACACTAGCGGTGTTATGTACAATCTCTATGCAGTGTAATGTGACATCACATCTCAAGCCTCAGAGCTGTAGCTGTTTCCTGTGCAAAACTGTGTGTAAGCTGAGCGCCTCCTACTGACGTTGCGCACCTTTTTTTTTTCTGACTACGATGCAACCTCGGCCAATGTGCGCGACTCTCACGGTTGGGTGGGACGTTTTTAAGTGCTACCACTGTGCAAGACCAGTAATCCAGGTGTTGGAAGTGTTGTTTATGTAACAGTGTTCATGATTACTACATTTCTCTGTCAGCTGTATTGGTTTCTGCTAACAGCATGCAGTGGTTGCAGACCACACCCAGTCTCTCTCAGCAGTGGCAGTAAGTATGCACACGTGCCAGCCCTGGGCATCAGCAGAGAGATGGGGTGGAGGGCTGAGAACACTCAGTCGTACTACTCAGGATGGATGTTTCCCATCATGCAGCTCAATCAGCCGCCCAATGATTCATTTCACAGACACTTGGGTAATTATAGGAGTCTGCTCTTCACCTCTGGGGATGAAACTGCATGAGCGCAGCCAGGGTGGGGAGTGGGGGTGGGGGGCGAAGGAAGAAAAGACAGAGTGAGAAGTGAGTGAAAACAAAGAGACAGGAATGACGAGGGTGAAGATGGAGGAGTAGATGTAGTGAAATTCATTTAACTGATGTCAGTGGTCTTGTTCAGGAAAACAATATTTTCAGTGATCTACAATGAAGCAACTAATCACTGCTGTGTGAACCCTGCAAAGCATTTACAACTTATGTGACATAGCAAACACAATCAATTAAAATATACAGCTTATGACCTTTTAAGGTGAATAGTAAAACAAAGGTTGTAAAAAAGGGCGATACGGTGGGGCATGAATAAAGACTGAAAAGAGCTTTTACAGAACACAGGTGATGGCAAGTGTGCAAGCTCCCCCTATTGGTGAAACTAAAAAAGCTTTTTTTCCAACCACACCTCAGTATAAGTCATAAATGTATATGGACATTCTGAGGCATTTTAGAATCAAACATCCATTTTGTGAAACTACTTAAGGTATTCGTAGTATTTGAAGAATGTTTCTGCATCAAGCAACACATACACACCTTAAAAAGCAACCAGAAAAAGAGAAATGTCCAGGATGTTCACGAGCTGAATAGTCTTTAGTGATTTCAATGGAGTGTACAATCATTGACAATAATTGCATGGAAAAGGTGACAGGGAGACTGGTTGAAATAAATAAATAAGGTGTGAGAGCTGTCTCAATCATTGAGCAGTGCAAAGGATGTAAAAGGAGCACATTTGTTTTTTTCAAAGGTGAAATATTCATAGTAGATGTATAGTTAAGCGTTTCAGATCGAACTGGCTGGTTAATTATGTTCAGTGGACTGTTCACAGCTGTTAATAGCCAAATATTTCATTTCCACATGAACACTGTGACACCATTAGGTGCAATGCCCAGTGAACTCTGTTGGAGTCTGTACACAAACTGTAATCTCAAAATAATGTAATTCCAATCATTTTTTGAACGACAGGTTCATGAGATATGGTATGCAAGGTAAATCAACAACTAGGACGCTATATCTCTCTTTCCTGTGTTTCTATCTCCACCCCTCCTCCTCCCAGTCTGTCCCCACCCTCACGCTTCCAAGCTATCGTTGTTGTGACTCTATATTTTTATAGCCCAGAGTGCTGTGTTCAGAAAGGTGATGCTTTGTTAGAAATTCCAAGGCTATGGAGAGCAGGTGCAGGGCCATTGTGACAAGTACAATTTATCGGCTGCTCCCAAGCAAGGGAACACATTCAATAATGTGCTGGGAAGATTAATCCATCCTCCACACGGGGCTGGGCTCACAGGGTGGGGCGACAGGGGTAATTTACACATGCAGGTAGCACAACTCAGCAGTTAAGGACTTTGGAGTTGTAAATACCTGCTTATTAGCATTTCCAATCAATTCATACACTTTGATCTAAACAATCTGACATCGTAAATGACAACTACAAGCAAGTGTGCCACACTTACAAAGTGACTTATTGCACATCTTTAAATATTATTTTGACAGTTAAAGGTGGGGTAGGTAATTTTGGAGAAACCAGCTCAAGTGCGCTAGAATTTGAAAATACACAGCCGGAACAAATCTGCCACTTCCTTACAGAGCCCCTCCTCCAACACACACGAACACGCACATGACCAATGAGGGCACGAGATAAGTTTGTGCACAGATGGAAGGCTGACAGGCAGGTAGGCCATCCAGTTATTTTAGCCGGGCCGGCTAAAATGATTGGTCGTGCTTTTTACAGTACTACGGCTTCCACAGATTACATTTTTTTATGGATTTTTTGTCAAAGCACTTAAGATATTCATTGCTATCGGGATGTTAAGAGCATTCCATGGAATATAACAAAAAGTGTATCTCGAGCCGGTTTCTCAAACTTACCTACCCCACCTTTAAAACTTGCTCTTTTTATACACTGTTACTAAACATGCATACAAGTTATGTGTTTGTTTATATGTGTTTGTGTGTCTGCTTGTTTGTACAGCATGTGTATAAATAATGACGAGGAGGCCGATGGATTTACAAGTGACTACAATATCCAGGATAGCAGTGATGTTTTACCAAACCTGTTCTTTATCCAGAGATAAATGACAAACATGCTCAACCACATCATATTGTTTAAGTCAGGTGTATATGGGGGTCTGTCTTGCTGAAAGCTACAATTGCTTTTTCTCATAGAAGGATAGTCTGCAGGAGGGTGGATCACTGGATCATTGACAGGCAGGGAGAGCAGCAGGCAGTTAGACAGACATGATGTACAGTCCTGCATAATCAGCTCTCAGCCCCATTAATCTGGGCAGACTGCAACACTTGATGAGACTGTGATGCATTTGGTGAGAGGTCCCTCCCACAGATGTCATTTTGAAGAACAGTGTCAATGCTACCGCCAAATCAAAAGCCCAGTCATGCAGCCACACCCCTCACCACAACACCAGCACGCTCAGAGGACATCTGGATTCTTCCCACTCTGGCAGCACAGCTACATTTATAATCACAATGATGAGCAAGAGAAAAATCCCTCAAAGTCAGCATCACCTGGTGCAAGCACAGACACTGGGTCTCGTTTAAAAAATCTAACAAATCTCCTTAATGACTGTAACTCCAAGGGCATGCAGGCATACACCTAAATCCTGAATCCACAGCTATTATGGCAACAGGATAGAATCAAATGTGGTCTGGGCTACTCACAAGGGAGAAAGGGCATTACACAAGAGTACACAATGCAGGGGTCATCGTGCAGGATGACAAGGTGCACTGGACCTTTTCCTCTGCAGCTTTAACTCTTCCCTCAAGGCAGGTCAACCCACAGTAGCATGTTCTATTATAACTGTAAGTGTATATTTCAGGTAGTCTAATGAAATCTCTGCTGCAATCATCAAGTTTTCCTTATGTTGCTGACCTTTATTACAAGGCGGTGGATGACAATATGTGTGAACAATAAATCCAAATGCAACAAAAAAATAAAATCATTTGGTCAATAGAATTGACATCTTATCTGCTGACGAAGATAAAGTGAACTGCAGCTCTTATGAAGACCTTGTGGTGAGATTATAAGACTGAACTACCGACGGAAAACGTAGGCCATTATGGACAAGAAGTCTGTGCATCACACTTCAACAAAAGCTGGGTGGATTGCAAGATACATCTAAAATGTACAAAAAGGAATGGTAAAAACGAAAAGGAACAGCCAGCAAGTGATCTCGACTTGTATTCCTTAGTATTAGTCAAGCTCTAAAAATGCAAGATTTCCCATAATTCAATTTAATTCAACTTTTACTGCACCAGGTCTTTCAAACCTCATGCGGCAGATTGTAACACAGGCTTTATGCTAATGATTTTAGTCTAAAAGACCAAGCTGAGATAACGATGATATTTACATCATGGATATTTAATTATAGATAATTATTATTATTACTACATGTTACTTGTTAGATGCTTTTATCCAAAGCGACTTACATACATTCTATACTGTGGGCAATCCCCACAGGAGCAATTTGGGGTGAAGTGTCTTGCCCAGGGACACAACGACATGCTGACTGCAGTGGGACTCGAACTTGCTATCCCCTGATTTGAAGTTCAGCGCACTTCCACTGAGCCACAGCCTTCCATTTACTTTCAGAAAAGTCATGTTTAAGCCATAGAAGAACTTTAACATTTCCACAAAGTGTGTAGTACTCAGAAATGTATGTACAGTACCAATACACATGGGAAGACCGATTGTGTAATACAATTAAAAGCTAGAGAACATCTACTCAACAGACATGGACATTTGATTATTTCCTCTACTAATTTCCTCATTTCAGATTTAGTAGCGATAATTTAGACTAACTCTTACAGTGCCTAATAAGCAATTAAAACTAAATGTTGTTTATCTCTCCTCCCTTGAACTTTTGAAAACTGTTTACCAGTGAAGTTAATGATCTAGTAACTGCAGCTTTTTATTGTTGTACTCCCTGCAAGTTGCTCTTGCTAAGAATGTAAAATAAGATCAACTTTTTGTAATCCCTGAAGGGAAGCTATTGTATTCAAATGTATTCAAATGCATTTTCTTTGCTACTCTACAGTTCTAAAGGAAGTTAATTTAATCGAGAAAAATGCTCATAACACAAACGGTGTCTCACATTTATATAATTTTCCCTTTTAAAATTGAATATACTTCATCGTCAAGGTGATTTTACTTGGGAAAAGAGCTGCTGCCGCTGCTGCTGCTTATGCTGGGGAGCGTAAAGCCAGATAGTTAAGACTTAATGGGCCTTGCTGTGTGGGGGGAGTCAGAGGCTGTGACTGTGACATAGTCCACTGGGTCCTCACTCCCCTTTTTCTGTACTGGACGGTAGATGCACCACGGCTTTTATGGCCCTCTGTAATATTTCATGACCATATACATTCAAATCAGAGTGAAGCAGATCAAAAAGCACAGCAGCAACAGCCTTAGTCGTATAAAATTAACCCTGCCACAAAAACTCTTCCAGCGTGATGGCTTTTGGCTCAGTGACATTAAGGTCATCAAAATAAGCCAGGCATCCTAAATGAGCTTCCCAAATGGTGATTTTCTAACCATGGCTTTTTTAAGTCATTTGTGTTGTAATGGAGCTGCACCCTGCTGTGTTGCATTTTGGTTTCAATTGAAAACATCAACCATGTTTGGGCTAATGAGTCTTAGATGACTTTGACTCTGCGATTTCATTAAAATCCATGCTTTCCAACAGGTCTAGATATACCATCCTACCAATGTGAGATACAAAGTATTTTAATAGTCACATTTAAAAGCCATTTTATGATAATAACAATTTAATAATCAGTGAATGAAAAATCAAGGTATGAGGAGAGGAACAGATTTCAATGAAAGGATATTATAGTAATTTAAGGGTGCTTAGTAATTAAAGCTTTTGTCCTTAAATCCTAAACCTGTCCCACCTATTAAAGTAAGGTGGATGTACTGCTTCTGAACAAAGCAATACTGCCATCTAGTGTGACGAGAAATGTGGACATTTCCTCTCAGGGTCAGCATATTCCCAGAAGTTGCAATCTTATCAAATGCTTTTATATATTGTTTGAAAATAAATAAAGGTTTGTCATGTGAAATAGTATGATATAGTATGTGTCTGGTTAAACTGGCTTGATAACAGATCTCTGGCTTAAAGTTACATTAATAATAAGCATAAGCAGGAATACAAATGTTTTAGGCATAATGTTTCCTTAAGTTAAGAAAAGCATATAACACTTTCTATTGGAGATTTTCACTATGTATATAATAACTAAAGATGCACCAATCTAACCCACTGGCAACTGACACTGTTCCCATTAAATAGATTGCGAATCATACAAAATGTTTTCATAGATGTCATTATAAAATGCGGTGTTTTCCCCACTTATTTACATTCATGTAGTTTCTGGTGCCTAACATTGCCTTGTTTATCACTGTATGCCAGAAACCCACTTAGTTTTCTGTATTGTCAGATATCAGGAATTTGGGTTTTAGAATCAGGTGTTAGAGATAAGAAGATGGATTTGTGCATCCCTAATAATGAAAAAGGCCAAATTTAACACAGCAATTCATCTTCGAAGCATTGAGATAATGGTGGATATAAAAAGGTATGCACGTTTCTAAGACTCTTTTTTATTTATTTTTTATGATCCAACCCAGAATATGTTGCCTTAAGGTCAAATGAGCAAGGTCTCCCATTCACTTTTTACAGATGTTCTTTCTGCAAGGCTGCAGTAAATTTCCTTTTTGAATGCCTGCCATGGTCTATGAAGGGTTTGAACTTTAGCTCAGAGTCAGGATCAAATAAATGCCTGTAGTGACAGACGGCATGTCATTCGAAGATGTATGCTGCCTCTGTCTGAGCACTACAGTGCGTAGGCTGGATGGCAGCATATCTTTACTTTACTTGAAAACCATCACCACACTCCAACAGTAATTTTAATGACACTTTTAATGCAGAATGGGTACTGCGACTGTTATACAACATCAGTGTACATACAGAAAAGGATGTATGTAGCAGCTCTTATTAAGCTTTATTTAGATGGGGTATGCATAAGAGATGTGGGCTTTCTTTAAAGTGATATAGTTTACTGTTGAATTATATTAAATACAGCACAAATCAGAAATTGTGTACTGTGTCTGTCAATGTTCCTACTGCCAGTTTGGGCCCTTTTCATTGTGTAAATGTAAAACACTACACCTAATAAAATGCGCTTAGCTGTCAAACTGTACTTTCCCACACCAGACTTAAATACATTAGTGTCTTCATTGCCGGGTCACTCCGTTACTCATAGATTCAATATCCATTTATTCCTGCTAATAAAAAAATCAATCTGCAAGGTGGTTGGCAGGCGTCCACGTCTGCTGATAAGGCTGAGTTGTCTTTTGGCGCATTACAAGCAGCTGAAGTGTGTAGAGTGCTGTACCCAGGGATGTCCAGTGTAAGGGAGAATCTACTTGCATATCCTTCACTTTGTTTAACAAGAGATTCTGACTTGTCATATATACCATAAATAGATATAAAGTGGTATGACGGTTTAGACATAGGTCCAGACATGAATAATCATGATATGGTGGGGAGAAACTTCACAGATAATGTGCATATCACTAATTGTGCTAGGACTAAGGATTTCCAGTGTCATTAGTGATAGATTGCGGACATGCCTAATATAGTCAGAGCTGCTGGAGATGTTTAATAAATACCTTCACATGCATTATGTGCAGTTGACGTAAAATATTCACAGTAAAAGATGAATCAATTAGATTTTTTTGTCAATACATGTTGTACAAGAATAATCACTCATTGATGTTGTTACTGTAAATGTTGTTTATCACTGTCATACAGTACAGTCTCATCTTTATTCACTTAAAAGAAAAGCAGCTTCCTGGTAATGTAGTCTAAAGCCCTGTGGGAAAAACCCTTTGAAAAATGTTCAACCTTAATCTTGGGAAATCCTGATTCTTAATGTCTGTTGGACGAGGGTCTTGCATGTTCACTGGTGATTACTCAGCAGTTCAACTCTGTCATTTTAACTGACCACCAATTGATTAACAAAAAACAATGAGGAGGGCCAAATGTGTTAGTGCTTAGACAGTCATTTCGTTTTTGCTACCCACAAATCATACAAAATTATAATTAAAAATATATATATATTTTTGTTTATATCAAAAATAAAAGCCTTAAATAACATTCTGAAAATGTAACAGTTTTGTTATTGACAAAAGAATTCAAGCTCATATTGCCATGGCAACTACTGTAGATAAAATCTATTCACCTCTGCCACTAATGGGACCTGTCATTATTCACATCAGGCAAAGCAAGCTGTAAGCATAGGAACAGCTCACTCTCTCTTTACAAGTTGTACTTTGCAATTAGCCTGCTTCCTGTTATTACACTGTATTTGTCTTCCCTTCTCTGCAGGATCACTAAAAAGGAACTTTCCATACATAGGAAATGAAGTAACGTGCCAATCTGTGTTTTAACTGGCCACATGAATCTCTGCCCAGCTGTACACGGAGTAGTTTAAGGGTCAGCAGTTGACCTAATCGTAAAAAATAACATGTGGAGTGTGCTGGAACTGATAGGTAATTCGGTGAAGAAAAAATTATAAAATAATCATCTCAGAGCTTGAGATACATAAAACGATTGACGTGCCAATCCTAGCATTTTCATTGCGACAGTGGAAAGGGGATTATCACTGTCGAGTCTTTGTTACCCAAAATGATCATATCCATGTCTTCACTCTTCTGTACATCAATACATCAACTAACAAATACTTGTATTTTAAATATAAATATATAATCTACATATATTTATTCTATTTTGGTTGGCAGTACGCCTGTGACACTTGCTAGAAGGAAGTTTTGCATCAGCTTTTATTTTCTGTTTCAGAGATGTAACTGTAATTTATAGCACTAGTGAGAGTAGTTCTTAATAGTAATAAAAGAAATATATAGAATATGACCATATTAGACTTCTGGTCTGGCATATGTCCTCTCCCATCCTCCCACACGTTTGGCCCTGGCATATGCCACAGCCGAGGCCCATTAATCAGAGCTTATTTTATAAGAGCTGAAAACACTGCTCCCAATTCTCCCGCATTAACCTTGTTGTTGCCCCTCACCACCCCTGAAAGTTGGCACCGATGTGCTGCGTGTGTGGTCTTGTGGGTGTGGGTGTGTGCGTGTGCGTGTGTGTATGAGTATATATTTTGAGAACTTGTCACTTGTTAGTGCAGCAATTCCTGCCATGCTATAAATAAAACCAGTCACAGAGAGGGATGGAAGCCAGTGGAGTACTTTGACAGCAGAGGGCATAATGGCCTTGTCTCCGTAGGATATGAGGATTCAATCTGCTCTACAAACTGATAGCTCATTAGCATACCTAATATACAATACTTTTACACATTAAACACATTGATGCAACTATTTTAGTTAGTCCTGGTTGTAAAATAGTCTCATTCTGTATCATACTGTTGTTGCTTTGTTCTGTGTTACACACATTATTCAAAAGCATTGCATGTTGTTTTCAGGTTGCTAGTAGCGTGAGAGCAGTATTGAATACTATGTCCTTTAAGTGTTTAGCTAGAGGGATTAACACACTCCCTATCTAGGTTTCTGTCTATATACCAGGCAAAAAAGAAATACAGTAGGAAAAGATTGATTCTTACCTTGACCCTGGGCATCCAGTAAGCAACCACAGAAAATTAGAAGGAACTGGAGGGTGAAAGAAGGCACTCCAACTGGTAGTGCTCTGAATCCCACACTGATCTGGCTCCTCGAGGCCATGGCACCATTGGATACTGGAGAAAAACGTGTGAGAAACAAGCTATTAAGATATAGCCAAACATTTCCTTCACATTCTTGTTTTTCGATATTGGGGAGAAGGCTCGTTAAACACATGGGATTGAAAAATAAGAAAGTATGAAGGCTTGTGAAGCCCAGTAGGGAAGAAAAATCATGTGTCAGAGATATAATTCAAATCAAATCATGCCACTAAATAGTAGTATCCAGCCACAGTTCTACATGGACTGTTCCTCTTTCTGAGAAGAATATAAGCTTTTACACAAAACTACAATACTTGGATATTACAAGGTCATCTTAAGTGAGTAGTTTGGTTAAAACGGGGGGTTACGTATTGTAACCCTAGTTATATAAGCACAGGCGGAGCCCTCTACTGGACTCTATGGGTACTACCTCTTAACCATACTATGCGAGCATTCACCTACTGAGATATCTATAAACGTAGCCAGCCCCTCGGGGCAGGCCTACCTGAATGCGTGCGCAATCCCACCATATAAAAGGTGGCCATGCCTCCTGACTGTCATCCTACACCCTCTTCAGCGAGCGGCATAGGACAGCAGGGCCCCAAGTAGAGGGCTCCGCCTGTGCTTATATAACTAGGGTTACAATATGTAACCTACCGTTATATCTTACACAGGCTCCGCCCTCTACTGGACTCTATGGGTACAGTGGGTGGAGCCCTGATGCATAAACGCCCTGTCGTCCAACAATATCGACCCATCACACTGCCCCTGACCGGATTTTGGTCACTGCACCGCAACCTCTTCTCCTCCGGCTGTGACCGTGGAGAAGTCGGGGCCGCAGTTTACTTGGCTGGTAGAGCACACTCAGACATGCTTACCTCGTGAAGAGTGTGCATGGAAAATAGTGAGGAAGGCTCTCCTGCCTATGGGCAGGCGGGGAGAGTCCTCCAGCCCCGCATGGGGCTTACCGTGCACCATGTTTCCCGGGTCCCTAAGGAGCATGGGGAGAACGTAAGTGCATTATGTCCAGGGGGGTTCAGATACCTACTGACCCACAGCCCCCCCCATCACCAGTCCTGTGTTGCCCCAGCAAGCACAGACGATGAGAAGGAGTCAGACATGTCCAAGAGATAAAACCTTATGAAGGGGCCTGGCGTGGACCAAGACGCCGCCGTGCATATGTCCTCCACACTCACGCCGTTGAATAAGGCTGTTGACACAGCCATACCCGTGTAGAGTGTGCACGGACCCCAGTGGGGAAGGCTCCCCCCGCCTGTCCGTAGGCATGTGAAATGCACTCGCAGAGCCATCCTGCCAGGCGTTTCTTGGACAGAGCTTTACCGGCCACACCACCCCCAAAGCACACAAACAGCTGTTCAGTGCGCCTAAAGCCAGCCGTGCACTCCACATAACATGCTAGCGCACGCACCGGGCAGAGGAGGTGCAATTTAGTCTCCCTGGCCCCAATATGGGATGGAAGATTAAAGCCACCTAACTGAATAGCCCTTGACCTGAACGAACTCCTTAGGCTCTTGGGAACAAAGGAGGGGTTCGGTCTGAGTGTCGCCCCGCTACGGCCACCCCGGATCAACAAGCAACTTGGGTGCACCGACAGAGCGGTCAGCTCGGACACTCTCTTGGCTGAAGTCAAGACAAGTAGCAACGCTGTCTTCCATGACAGTGCTTTCAGGGAGGAGAGCTCCAGAGGCTCAAATGGTTCTGTGACCAGAGCCTCGAGCACCAACGGCAGGTCCCATTGCGGGGAGGAGGCGTGCACTACTGGGCGCTGCCTCCTGACCCCCTGCAAAAACCGCAACATAAGTGGCTGACTGAAGGCTGACCTGCCGCCAAATTCCTCATGGCACGACGGAATGGCTGCTGCATACACTTTAACTGTGGAATGAGCAAGCCCCCTGTCCATCAGTAACTGTAAGTAGGACAGAATAGAGCCCAACGTACAAGATAGGGGCTCAAGACTCCGCTCCTCACACCACCGCTGGAATCCCAATCACTTTGGCCTGTAACAGGCTGTGGTGGATCCGGCTCTTGCTGCCTGAATAGTCTGAATAACTTTGTCAGACAATCCCCCCTGTCTTAGCCTGTCCCTCTCAGGAGCCAAGCCTGGAGAGGTTGGCTCAGAGAGGGTAACGCCCCTATTGCACCTGCTTCCTGAGACATCGCCCCCCATCCCCCTCTTGAACTAGGGTTACAATACGTAACCCACCGTTCTTGCAACAGGGCCTGAATTTCTACCCACTCCGCCGCCAAAACCTTCCATAAAAGGAAGATTGGCTCATGGGGGGCTTACACAGAAAGGGCCGATTTTCTACTGAGGTCCTTGAACGCACCGCGGCACGCTCTCGTGGGGCCGCGGCTGTCATAATGCCGTTTCTTTGAAACGGACATTATGGGGAAATGTGGAATTGTGGAGAGAGATGACTCTTACTCTGGGATACATGCAATCGTTTTTACTGAATGCATTTTTCACACACACATCACTCTAGAACTAGGGTTACAATACGTAACCCACCGTTCTTCTGCGGAGGTCCCTGAACGCACCACGGCCACTCTCCCGGGGGCCGCGCGCCCTCGTATTAATGCTGTGTTTCACATTCAACGGTGAAACGCATTAATCGGAGCTATTATACCAGGCAAGGTGTGTTTTCTGACAACAGCACGCCGGCAATAGCGTCTCTTGAACCCGCACAGTGCTTTGACAGCACTTTCTGCGGTTTATTCCACTCACGTGCGCGCGCCCACCTGCTGGCTCCTTTACTGGAGTTTACAGCGGGGCGGGGAGTGTGGGACAGTGTTCGGTCCTCTGAGGATGAGCAAGAAGCAGCATACGCCAAGCTGCGACTACTCCTCATCCACGTGACCAAGGAAATCGATCCAAAGAGCCCTTCCGTAAACACGGGGGCTCCCAGGAGATCATCACGGTCTTTATGGAAAGTGCCATGCGGCATGATCCCCCAGGGACATCACACAGCAAGCAGCGGCGGCCACACCGCAGCTGCCCTGTCACGCGGCAGCGGGGCAGAGGCTCTCTGCCCAGCCTGCTGCCTGCTCGGAGCAGATGGGCGCTCCGCTGCCATGGTCATCACCTAGGCAGGGGTCTGCAACCTTTTTGACCAAAAGAGCCATTTTTCCCCATTTTTGTCTGGAGCCGCAAAACATATTTGATAGCTTGATAGCTTATAAAGTTGTATATATTGTTATATCATAGACAAAAACTACAGTTTTTTTGCATTTATTATTTATTACATTATATAAAACTGTTTACCTCTAATAATAAACAAAGAACTCTTATAAGGAGAATAAAAATATATATACACAGGCCTACTTTAAAATAAGTCAACACAGAGGGAGTCCTCTGCAAATTTGAAGAAAATAAATACAATTAAAATTGACCCACTTTGAAATAAATAAAACATATAGCTGCACCTTAAAAAGAGTTAACCGATTGAATTATGACTGAAGATCGTCAGCTGTCTTCCTCTTCCGTGTTTTCCCTCCAATACGTAAAGGCTGCAGCACCTTTGACAACTCGAATCGTTTGCTGTGAAAGCATATAACTCTAACCATGCAGAAATAAACCCTCTGTGTTCCTCCGATACTTTTATTTTCTTTGATTTATCCATAGTTCGCTCATCGAGCCGGGGGTCAGGTTATTCACCTGCAAGAAAAGGCGCTGGCGCGGGACCGTAGCAGGATGTGACGCATCTTTTAGTTTACTTAATTAAAACCGTTTTGTTTTTTATTTATGTGTCACAGTATCACCTCAAAATACGAAACATTTTCAACCGTGCAACACAATTTAAATAGTCCTACAAATACTTTTATTTTATTTCCTTCTTATTTTTGTCTAAGCTCAAGGGAGCCAGAGCAGAGGGCTCAAAGAGCCGCATGCGGCTTGAGAGCCGCGGGTTTCCGACCCCTGACCTAGGGGGAAGTACAGACCTGGGCGATGGACTTCCATGGACGCCGGACCCGGAAGTGCCCGACAACGAGAAGTCCTCGTCATCCTCCTCCCCGGCAAACGGAGCCATCCTCCCCGCTGGAATGGCGAACGTGAATGGCACCGCCTCGGCCATATCCTGGTCCCCCAAACACTCGAAGCAGAGGTGATCGGCGCCCGCTATTAAGCCAGGGCACGAAGGACAGGCCTGGGTCTCTAGAATTGACGACTCCATGATGGTATGATAACTCTTTCTTCTTCTTTCAAACGTTTTACTTTCTCTGCTTCAGTTGTTGCTCGCTCGCTGAAGAGAAAAGGATGACAGTCAGGAGGCGTGGCCGCCTTTTATACGGTGGGATTGCGCATGCATTCAGGTAGGCCTGCCCCGAGGGGCCGGCTACGTTTATAGATGTCTCAGTAGGTGAATGCTGCATAGTATGGTTAAGAGGTAGTACCCATAGAGTCCAGTAGAGGGCGGAGCCTGTGTAAGATATAACTTAAAGGGCCCATGTCATGGCCATCTCTACTGATCATAATTCCATTGTTGAGGTATACTAAAATAGATTTATAT
Source organism: Trematomus bernacchii (assembly GCF_902827165.1). NCBI lineage: Eukaryota > Metazoa > Chordata > Actinopteri > Perciformes > Nototheniidae > Trematomus > Trematomus bernacchii. The sequence goes on along the minus strand of NW_022987851.1, from coordinate 8,145,082 downwards.
TGTGCAATTTTCCAAACTCACATTGGTTTCTCATACAGCATCTCTGTAAAGTATGTGTATTCACCGGTATTCACTCTCTGTCCTAAACGGCTTGTTGGAGCTCCATATGAATGATATGTTATAGGAGCAAATAATTCAGGGAAGAAAGGCTACTAAGTATTTCCATCAAACTTTATTTTTAGAAATGTACAAAATGAACATATATACACTGTATATCATCCATTCCTCCCCTTATAGGCGTTTTCGGCATCTTGCCTATCGCAGCTTTATAAGCTGGTGCTGGGACTTTTTAGGACGAGGCATCAGAGTGGTCATCCCGTCATGTGTTGTCCGCCGGATACGCCAGGAGTGTCCTGATCTGGCTGGACAGTATGTTGGCTTCCGACCTCCCCTTGACTGAAACGGTAGACATGGCGGCAACCAGTTCCTCCTTTGAGGGCTTGTCAAATTGAGTGGACAGGTCCTTTGGGATGGGGATTGTATTCATCTCCTCCACAAAGGGTGTTGGGTCCGACTGTACTGGAGCGGTAGTGACTGCTGACTGCTGAGATGTACTCTAACACTAACAAAGATAAACATAACATTCATAAAATTAATTTTGTATCCGATGAAAACAGTCAATTTCATAAAAGCAACACTTTCTGGGACACATTCCTAACTAAATCAAATGCAAATCACAAAATATTAGAGAAACTTAGTTGCTTTAGGTTCGTTAGCTTGCCAGCTAGATTAATATGCTAACCTACGTTTGCTAGTTGTTCAGTGTAATATGCCAACCTACTATGAACAACAGCTAGTGGTTCATATTAGGCTAGCAAGAACATGTTTACAATTGCAATCTTATACGGGTAGTCTGCTACGTTCGGTCATTCATTGTAGCTGGCTCTTGGTAGCCTTCTTTTTTAGCTCGGTAGCATACACGCTAGGAACGCCAACTATAATGTAATTAAGTTTTGCGACTGATCGTATGGTAAATCACCCGGAGAATACTGTCTATGAGTATTTCGTGTGTGAATGCAGACATTCTCCTGCTATGAGATTCATGTATTGGAGTTGATATATGGAAACGCTAGCAACTTAGTTAGCCCAGTTAGCACTGTGTCAATGGCTTAGCAGCCCGAAAAACGTTTACCCATTTAAACAGTCGTGGTAGATACCTTGTTTGTTTTAAACATCATAAATACACAAACAACAATGAATACTTACAGGTTGTGTACCCGAATCTCCCGCTGGTCCAAACAAAGTAGTTCTTCAGTGCCCTACGCTGTACATATCCGCCATGAATCGCTGAAAGGTTTGTGAAGCTTTGGTCCGTGAAATGCCGCGCACACAGTAAAATACCGGCTCGAACATCTGAAGGAACAGTGTTAAAAATACATTTCAACCACTGACTTCGTCGTGGTTCTGCCCTCGGTAAGGCATGCATTGAAGATTTCCCACAATACAGGACACAGACCCTCGTTGGCATGACTGGGATACAGTTTTGAACTGAGCTTCCAATAGTATATATGTTCTGCTGGCAGAGGGTGTGGCCTCTGGGTGTTCACACGTCACAGTACCCAGGAAGTAAACAATGGAAAATGAGAAATCTCCAACGAGGCGTTTTGGGGCAGCATAGACAGATCTTTTCTGTGTTAGAGTTTTACTCGCTACAGGTTGTACTTTGAGGGTTTTTGACTCTGCAGACCGTTTACATGCATAAAAACCTTCATAACACACAAGGGGACGGGTAATAACCGGAAAAGCATGACATTTCACAACAGGCTTCCAAAAGAAGAATAAAATCAATAAGCCTACACTTTGTATGCACTCATTTATATTCACATCTGACAACCCAGAAAGGTTTCATAAAATTATCAATTTGATATGCCTCTCAATACAAAATATTCAAACAATTGGATTTATGTTTGAACACAATCCATCACAACTCTTCCACAAATTCTACAGTCTTGAAACATACGGCCACCATTCAACAGTGAATACAAAAGGTATTTAACATTACAACCTGTAAAGTGATCTCTGTTATTTGAACAACATCGTGTTGTGTTTGTTGGCAATTGCTTCCACAGTTATACAACTTCTGATACGATCAAAGTCCTGCAGACAATTACTGTAGTTACCCCGGTGAAAAGGTTAAAAAATATGCTGCTCTGTTAACGTGCTGTTCACACTTCACCACCTGTGTTGACACGTTGTTACCTTTCAGCTAGGGTTAATTGTTTGTTTTGTTAAACCTACTGTAGGGCACAACGATCACATTTGATAAACTCATGTACAACTGCCATAAACATTGAATTGAGGACTCACCATCTGATGTTTATAATGTTTTTGTTTTTTTAAATGTTTGCTCCATATTCCACTTTATACAGTGAACACAGCTGAAAATCATTGCATCGTTCAGCTAACAAAGACAAACAAACCTTTGAAATATATTAAGATAAATAACAACTCTCAGAAAGTACATACGTAATTATTCTGCAAGTCTCCAATGCTGCAATGACAGGCTTACATTTATTTATATAAACAAATCATTAAACAAACCACAACCTAGTTCGACAGATAAATACTTTAGACCACCATTCCCAAAACACGCACTCACGCACACACTCATATACCTGTACTGTATCTTCACCTCCTTGTTGCGTTTGTATATCCCCCGAACGAGTCCCGCTCTCACTGCTGCCTGACTGAGTTTCTTCTCTTTGCCTCCGCTGTGCACTCACAACTGGCACAGCTCTCTTCCGTTTCATCGGCCAAACAGCCCATCTGCAAGGACAGAGGGAGGGAAAATGAGGGGGAAACAAAAAAAAGAGAGGAGAATACAACCAATGCATGGGAACGAGAAGAAAAGGAAAAGAGAGACCGATTGCTTTGATAATGTAGTTTGTCAGGAGCTGCATTCTTCCTAAGCCATTGTTCACCGAGTAAAAAGTGCAGAGTTAAACTCATTTGATTTCACATTCCCTCAGTGCTGCCATTTCCTTTTCTATTCATTTGTTCGCAATTCAGCTTTTGAGCTCCAAAATACGAGCCAGGCTGCTGTGCACTTACAACACAATGCATGTAGGATCTCATTGAAGCACTAGACAGACACAAAACATTTGAAGTTTCCAATAAGATGCAGGAAAACAAAAGAATCATGGAATACTTCAATAGATGAGAGTTGGATAGATGTCAAACAACGCTGACTTAAATTATTAAAACAAAGACGGCAAAAGTCTAAAGCTAGACCAAGTGGGCCTGATATACTTGCAACTGTCAGCTTTAGTATCTCAGTACAGAAATGCCAAAGATATATAAAGTAATTTAAAAACAGTGTCTGCAACCATTACATGTCTTGAAAAACGGAATAACGTGCAATGTATCGTTTGCAGGTTTTTAAAACGTTCAAATATCTCTGGACTTGATCAATGCTGATACATTTTGATAGGTAACATCATTTCAACAACCACTTAAGCTTCCGTTTGCAATGTCATATAATCACCTTTAAAAATCAGCTAAGTTCATATTAATGAGGTGTTGACATTATTTCAGCAACCCTCTCCGTTTCTGTACTTGACAACAGGAAGGTCAGAGCTGAGGAGAAGTCAGCTCGATACCCTCGAGGTTTAAGAATTTAGCAACTTCCACAAAAAATGTGCTGACACAGGGACTTGAACCTGCATCTACCGCTGAAGGACACTCTCCCTGCTGACTATACACCCTGCTGTCCAAAAGGTACATTAGTCACATCCCAACATCACCTTTGAATACACGGATCCTTTCCTTAAAATAGAAAACACCAACACCATGTGCCAACATTTCAACACCACTAGTCCTAATTATAGTCTGTACATCCAAGCCAGATTTAATCCATATCAAAATAGTGCTGAGTGACATTAGGCACCCCATAATGTGACCTCTATCATTGCTGCTCACATGGATTTGTGTTTGTATAAAAAGTTGTATATTGCACAAAGAATCATTGTGCTTATAGACAGGTCCCTTAAAGGTAGGGTAGGTGATTCACTTCAGAAACACTTTTTGTTATATTCCATGGAATGCTCTTAACATCCCGATAGCAATTAATAAATTAAATGCTTTGACAATAAATACATAAAAAAATGTCATCTGTAGAAGCCGTAGCGCTGTAAAAAGCACGACCAATCATCTGAGCCGACCCGGCTAAAATAACTGGATGGCCTACCTGCCTGTCAGCCTTCCATCTCGTGCACAAACTTATCTCGTGCCCTCATTGGTCATGTGCGCGTTCGTGTGTGTTGGAGGAGGGGCTCTGTAAGGAAGTCTGAAGGAAGGGGCAGATTTTTTTCGGCTGCGTACTTTCAAATTCTAGCGCACTCGAGCTAGTTTCTCCATTCTTACCTACCCTACCTTTAATGCTTACTTGCCGTGTCAAATCTTCATATCATTTCAAATACATGAAATATGAAATAAAACTAAATATTGTTGGCAACATTAACTGGTTTTGCCTTTTGTTGGCTAACTATTGTACCTGGCTAGGCATTTTGGCTTGTCTTTCTGTGTTGTTTTGATTCAGAATTTGCAATATCCCGAAGGTGGCTGTAGACAATAAATTGGGTCAATCATAGATAGAAACTATTTTGTACTTTTATAAAAGATGCACAATGTACACATTTCATTCTGAACGTGAATTAGCTAAATTGGCAGGTGAAATGTCAATAACATGAGAAAAATGATTGATGTATGATATAATGAAAAGTGAATTATTCAACTGCAATCTAACAGACTACTGGAAACCAGGCACAGTTCATTATGCAACGCCATTACTTGTTTTAATAAGTTTAAAACAAACTTACCAATTATTTACTACTTAACCCGCGTTGCCTTGAATTCTTATAGGAAACTCAGTTTTTCTTGTTCTTTTACATTTATTGTAATAAAGTTTTCTTCAAGAATTCAAGGTGGCACAGAAGAAACTGAGTCATATTGAGGTTGAGTATTCCAGTGGTCCAGTGATAGTATTTTCTGCCTCATACACATAAATGCTAGTCGATAGACAATGAACAAATTCAATTACAGGTAACCTATTTAGTAGAACGAGCAAAAGACGAGTATTTAACTGGACCAAACATAAAGGCTCACATCCATAGACATCATAAAATGACCTGGAGGCCTACTGTGGTTGTGTTCCATATCCTTACTAGTATTTTTTATTGTTTTGTAAGGCTAAAAAAAACAGAACTAAATAAAGGATATCCATGCCATATTACGAACTGTAGCACATAGTATGTCGATATGTCCTTAATAGACTAAACTTTGATATCAGCAATGACACGAACGATAACAACCAGCACACTTGCTTTCATCAAATCATTAATGACGCTAGCTTAACGTGCTTTTCCTCTTGCAAAGCATCCACACCTGTCAGGCAAAATGAATACGTACATTAGAGTGTACTCACTTACTTGTCAAAGTTTCTTCCTGCAGGTAGAAATGTAATTATTGTCGGGCTACGTTTGTATTTTCTGTTAAATTAGCTTAAAGAACAATTTAAGCAAAGCTTAAAGAAAAGTAAGCACCTACCTCGCGGTCTTTTAATTGGGCACGTCATGCGCAGTGTATATATACTGACGTCATACGTTATTTCCCGTTATTTCCCATCAACCCATAACCCAGGGGTCTGCAACCCGCGGCTCCGGAGCCGCATGCGGCTCTTTAAGCCCTTTGCTCTGGCTCCCTTGAGCTTAGACAAAAATAAGAAGGAAATAAAATAAAAAGTAGGACTATTTATATTTAATTGCATGGTTGAAAATGTTTGGTATCTTGTATTTTGAGGTGATACTGTGACTGTTAGTGTAAGGTCAACTAAAATATGCGTCACATCCTGCTATGGTCCCGCACCAGCGCCTTTTCTTGCAGGTGAATAACCTGACCCCCGGCTCGATGAGCGAACTATGGATAAATCAAAGAAAATAAAAGTATCGGAGGAACACAGAGGGTTTAATTCTGCGTGGACAGAGTTATGCTTTCAAGCAAACGATGCTGGTTTACCGGTATGTTTGATATGTGAAGAGAAGTTGTCAAAGGTGCTGCAGCCTTTACGTATTGGAGGAAAAACACGGAAGAGGAAGACAGCTAACGATCTTCAGTCATAATTCAATCCGTTAACTCTTTTTTAGGGTGCAGCTATATGTTTTATTTATTTTAAAGTGGGCCCATTTTAATTGTATTCAAATGTGCAGAGGACTCCCCAAGTGCTGTTTAATTCATTTTAAAGTAGGCCTGTGTATTTTCTTTTAATTCTCCTTATAAGAGTTATTTGTTTATTATTAGAGGTAAACAGTTGTCTATAATGTAATAAATAATAAATGCAAAAAAACTGTAGTTTTTGTCTATGATATAACAATATATACAACTGTATAAGCTATCAAGCTATCAAATATGTTTTGCGGCTCCAGACAAAACAAATTGGTGGATAAGGGGGCAAAATGGCTCTTTTGGTCAAAAAGGTTGCAGACCCCTGGCCTAGCCTCTCCTCAGAAATGTTGACCAGACATCAACAATAAAGTTTGAAAACTATTTTATAATGTCAAGAAACGAATGTGTGTAGGAGAATGCTAAACCATGAATTAGTTTATGTTTTCTCCTAAAATGAGTCTTAAAAAACTGGAAAATATGTCAGAGTTTAAGGGACACTTCTAGGTGAAAAACTCAACTAAAAATATTTGGGATACAGAGTTACAATCTTATAAGAATAAAGTCAGACAAATACAAGCTTGTTGCAATATTAAGATAAAGTTGCAATAATAAATGAAACAACTCACTGAGTATACTTGATCAGATGTATGTGCATGCTTCCTGACATTTCCTATGCAGTTACTATCTCTTTAAAAAAGAAAAATAATAATATAATGTTATTGTCTTACTTTCCGCAATAGTCGCAATATCACAAGAACACTTGTTGTATGTATTTAATTGTAGAATATAAACTGCCCTGCCCTCTATTGCTACAACCCTCCAAATGTACACAAAACAAACCTACATTGGGGCAACATTCATGTTATGCCAGGTGGAGCATATTTGGGAAATGATTGTTCGTCGTCAGGAACAACAATATGGTCAGAATAGATATGCATACTAAACTACATTCCATGTGTTTTTCTTTCTTAAAAACTGATTAAAAGTACACAATTCTTTATTTGTCTCACTCCATCATTAGCCCCAACAAATTCATAATCATTCCAACAAGCAGAAACAAAGCAATTAAACTTGTCTGCTGGTGTTAATGAGATGTTGAGGGTTGAATGGATTTGGTCTCATGAGAAGTGTCTGTAATTGCTTGCTTGACTTTGGTTCATAGAATATAAGTTGCTTGAAATTATCTGGAATACTTGTTTTCCATACTTGGTGAGCAGCAGTTGTGTTATATGCAAATTATGAATAATAAAAGACAGATTTTTTTTTGGGAACGCTTTTATTCAACAGTAGCATATTTACAAACTCAAAAACGTGCCGGACAAATGGTAAAAACTATATATATTTTTAATAACATTTACATTTGTTCTTTACAGTGATTCGATAGTAAACATATGTAAACTAACACAGAATGTGTTGATGCCGTTGCCGTGCAGGTTGAGTTTGCTGTTTTATTCAAGATTTTTTTGTGCAGACCATCCTATGGAGAATTTTGGCTCTAGGTGGGAGAGGGGACATGTCTCCGGAGCATACCAAGGATGATTAAGAATATCGTTGGAGCTGCAACTGCTGCAACAGTAGTGGAGAACTGTGGGACATAATATGACCAAGATGTCAACAAAATGTTCACAATATCACAATAATGCCTGTTTACTTTGGCCAGTTATTATTATTGTAATAATAATTATTATTATTATAATAGTTATAATCAGCAAGGTACTTGAAATGACTTTTGGTAATTAATGCATTGCTAATTATACTTCTGTACCTTCATTTTAAAATTGTTAACCTTTACTTAAGAATATCAAACTTACCGTGATAGCAGTGCTGTAGTCTTTTTGGAAAGATTGAAGATGCACTTTGAAGAGGGCGAGGCTGCAAGGCAAGTATGAATCTGTATCTTCTGAGTCTCTGCATCTTTTGGAAGAAAATATGGAACAGATATAGAATTTAGAATAGAAAATAGTGTACTGCAATGCATTTACTGGACATTACCGATGTATAAACATATACAGTTTGAACACACCTTTCGTACAAAGTGCTTAGAAGCAAACTGTTGTCTGCCATGTAGAGCTCTGAAAGGCCAAGTTGGATCAATACTGACAGCGGCAGCCTGTAACCCTCCGCAGTGAGAAGGCCAAGGTTGTACCATCCCTGTGGAAGAACAGTATGGCTTTCACAAACACATATGTGCACTCTCAATAATGAATATAAAATAACATTGAACAAATATTTACAGCAAGAAAATCAATTTAAAAGAAGCAGACCTGTGGTTCATCCCTTAGTGCTGCACGCGTGTACATCTCTGCTGCAGAACACAGATCTGTCTGCCCCTCATACAACAGGTCACCCATCCTAATAAAGGCTGGAGGGGAAGTAGATTTCAAGTTTTTTTCTTTTATTGTTTAAGGTAGTTATGTTTCCAAAAACTGGAAAAAAATAAATGTTAGTTACCATGAGGGTCAGGATTTTGACTTTGGATTGTAAGGTTATAATATCTCCACATACAGTTTGATGCAAAAGAAGGATCCAGAAAACCTAACTAGAGTACAAAAATATATGTTTAAAATATATTTAACAATGAACAAATCAAACCATGATACTACAGCTAATAGAGATATCTCACCATATTCTGATCACAAAGATATGCTGCATTGAATTGTGCAGGAGGGTACCCGGACTCAGCAGCCATCATGTAATATAACAGCGAGCTGAACCTGTTGAAAAGCTGGCATATTAATGTTCTCCAACTGCTTTGAAGTAATCAGGATCATGGCAAGTGTGAATAGAGAAACAGATTACATGTCACTCTTGAGATTTGAATCCAAGGCCTTCCGTAAGATGCTGCCCAGGTACCCATTGTGCTCAGCGGCCCACTTTGCCCACCTGCAGTCAGTTAAAAGGACACATCAGTCACGGCATAATGACAAATAATATATGGGAATTTAACATTTTTTTAAAGTAAGTAGCTAACAAAACAGCATCTGATGGACGTCTGTTGACTTGGCCTGGTATCCCAGTGGTCCAGTAGCTAGCGAGTTGAACTGCTCCCCGGATGTGCCCTCTCTCTGCAGACTTCAGATAGTACTGATAGGCCATAAACTGTCAAAAAACAAATTATTTACCTGTTGATACAGTATAAGAACTCAATACAAGTCTATAAACACACAACTAGACAATAACAAAAAGCATACTTAAGCTAACCTGGTTTGCAGCTTTTCCTGGGTACAGACCCTGTGAGTGCATGACAGCGAGATTCAGAGCAGCGTCCGGACTCCCGAGCTCATCCGCCTGCTCCCACAGCTTCACTGCCTGCTTGTAGTCCTGGTTAAATTTCTCGTAATACCAGGCCAGGGCATTGATTGCAGGCACAAAATTCTGTGGGATGGAGTAATGAAACAACCAGTCATCTACAATTTGGGGTACATTCCATGTCCATTGATGTCCATTGATGATAATTATATTTATTCTAACTATTTTCTTCAAAAATATCATATTTTGCTTATTATTTGAAAGCATGTTATAATATCACACAAACATGATGTGCATCCTATGCTTCATTTAGCTTGAAATGTGTCATGATGTTCTTAAATTCACAGTTTTTGCTATGTTCGTTTTTTCAGTTGAGGGTGTCTTGGTTTCAAAATAATGAATAAAAACCATTAAAGTAAATAACAACTATTATTCATTTATTTCAAAAGTCTAAATACTAAAGAAAAATAATATTTTTTTAATTGATTTCCTCCTTTAAATAATTTGTATATCTTAATATATGAATATCCGCAAAAGTTCTGTCAACTATGTTAATAACAGAACTCCCCCCTGTAACTCAAAAATGGTTTGTCCCAATACCATGTCACCAGCCTCACATGATGCCATGTTCCTCTTTGGCAGACATTTTGAACACACTGTGGTGATTGTCCTCACATTTTTTACAATATTTTATGTATAATAGCACATTGTCAATGAGTATATTAATGACCATCAACAATGTTACGTACATTGTTATGGTTTACAATTGTTTAATGATTTTAATTAAATTATATGTTCAAATGTGATGTTAACCTGTCAAGAAAATGACATGTGGTCATCCAGGCAAGGCCTACCATTGAAATGATGGGTCAAAATAGGGTTACCTGTCAACTAAGTTACCCAGTACTGTAATAACTGTAGTAACTTAGTTGACAGGTAACCTAGTTGACAATTTGTATGACATGTAGACATCATTACACATCATTATCAATTGAATTTTGCAATTCTGCCTTGAAATAAACATAGTGCTGATGGTTAATAATGTGTCCAGTCAACTATGTTATTTGCGTCAAATGTTTGACTTTCATTGTCAACTATGTTGCACCTCATTTTTTCAAATTTAAAATATCTAAAATAGTGCTTCTGATATCCTTTATATTATAATGTAAAGGATATTGTAATCTACACAGGTTGGAGTTTTACATGACATCTCTTAAAACTATCAAAATCACCTGTATGGTAGTTTTATAATAAAAAATATCCCTATCCTTAATGACAGTGCTGAACATATCACATGAAAAAACAAAACTTTAATACAATTATTTTTGAAACTTTTAAAAATCATTGGATATATGGTATGGTAGAATAGACTCAAGAGCCTTTCAAATTGGATTTTACTTGAAGTGCAGGACTTAATCAAATGATTGTAATGACATCAAGTTTGTCCGTAACATAGTTGACAAACTGAGTAGTGAAAACATCCTTTCCCTTAAAATAAAATTAAAAAAAAAAATGTTTAAGCTTTGCAACTAGTGGATATGTTACACTAAGGAATATACTAACTTGAACCACTGATTGTTCTATTGAGAAAGAACACTTTTGTTGTACTGTTTTGTTGATGTGAAATGTACCCTAAATTATAGAATCAGATACATGGAGTGAAAACCCCCAAATAAATAAATAATACAGTAATTAGTGTTAATGATAATTAATGAATCATTAAAAACCTTTTCCATTGCTTTCTTCAGGAAAGTCAGAGCTTTTGGAATGTCCTTTTTAACTCCATGCCCCTGCAGAGACACAGTTTTAATCAATAATAAATGATCTTTCAGTGGATTGTCATGTTTCTTATGTATATGAGCTGTAGTTCTCACATGCATTAGGACTATGCCATAGTCATACATTGACACAGGGTCCTCCCACTGGACAGCTCCCCGTTCGTAGTGCCTCGCAGCAGTCTGGATATCTGGAGTCACTCCCTGCTGACCCCAGTACAGCATGCGGGCAACTGCTTGCTGAAAAAACAGTTGCTGAATTATAATAAAATAAATCCTCTCCTTGTTCAATTGTCTGTAGCCATTCTTTTACTCTAAAATGTGTACCCTTAAAAAACGTAAAGTATATGAATCTTAAGATTATTTGTTTTATTTTTTATCCCACTTGTTTTTATCCGACTTTCTGTTCTGGTTCTAGGTTCAACTTAAAAAGACAAGCTGCCAAAACAGGTACCTCTGCTTCAGCTGCTCCCCTGCGTGCCTGCAGCTTCAGCCATTGGAAGATATGATGATGTGTATTGGTCTGGAGACTCAACACCTCATCATTGTTTAAGTAAACGGCCTCAACATATGTCTGAAAAAATTAAGAAAAAAGGGAAGACAAATGTAAAATCAAAAACCTTGGTGCATTGAATACAACATGTAGCCCTTTTGAGCATTGTAATATTATCAAAGGTGTATAATACTGCTATCTATCTTGATAAAACAGCAACAAAGGTAAACAAATGTATGGAAATCTAAGAATTATAGCCACCATAAGGAGAGACTTTTTCTTATATAATATGTATAAAACAATTTATATCATGCCATTAATTACCATGAATTTATTTATGCAAGAGAAAGTTCATATTGATCAAAATATTAAGTTCTAAAGAAATTGGACTGCATACTTTAATTTAGAAATCACATTCAAAATGAGCATGCACACCGTCACATCCACATACATTACCTGCTCTGGTGTGTGATTGTGACGGTCTAAAGTTGTCTGTTTAGCAATGTTTGCATAATATGCATAGGCCAGGTCGGGGTCTGTGGGGAGGCCATGGACACCCTGATGGTGCATGTGCCCAAGATGCAGAAGAGCTAACCGATCATCCTTCTGGGCTGCCATCAGGGCCAGGAGCCAAGCCTATACCAAACACAAGGGGAAGAGATAATATGGCAGAAATGTTCACCACAGGCAGAATATTCTTCTATAGCTGACACAGTAGCACACACCTTATTGGGCTGCTCCTTCACTCCCAGGCCAGCGCTGTAGAGCACAGAGGACATGTGCAGAGCTCGGTTATCAGCTAAGCAGCCAGCTTGGAGCAGCAGTGGTAATATTCTGCTGACCACTCCAGTGCTGCTCGCTCTGCTCAGCTTATGAAGTGATAAGGAGTACAGTGCTCTGCCCAAAGCTGGCAGGCTGGCTCCTTCTCCTGCAAGTCAGCAAGTGAACTGATTTCAGTGCTTCATGTGATATCATCAGGGAAAAACATTAGGAATACAAATTCTGATTGTTTACTCACATTAGAGAAATGTGTCATTCATTAAACATTTTCAGCAACACTTTGTTTAGATCACCCTTAATATTTAAGTGGATATCCTAAAGTTGATGCAATCCCTAAACTCTGGATGAACAGTGTTCATCGTGAAAAAGCAATTGGTTATCTATTTCAGTGTCGTCAATGCTTAAATTATTTTAGGTTTGAATATGACATGATAAATCCGCAAATAATTTATTGCACGCAGAAAAAGTTGTATAAATGTAAAGCATCTAAAAATGGGCTCGAGGTTTGACAGAATTTATTTCGGTCAAAAATCTTCATCTACCAATAAGAATTGTAAAAGTGTAATTGTTCCACCCTTACAAACGAAAAAGTTAATATAAGATTCATACAGATTTTTAATCAATAACAGGTTAACGGAAAACACACGTTTTTTGGTGTTCAGAAGCTCAAGTTCAAAAACGTATACCTTCATATTTGTTGTTACTTAGCCTACCCATAAATATATTGTACCAGTGCAAGGTTACTCACTTTTACGCAGGTTATCTCTTACCATGTTTGAAAGCCAGAAACTTGGCCAGGTCTGCAGCCTGTCTTCTATGAGGGACAGCTGCCTCCCACAGCTCGCACTGTGAGTACGATGGTAATCTGTCCTTTCCCATCCACTCATGGAAAGCATCAAAACAGGTGTCTGAAAAGAAATCATGGATAGTTCATTTGCACATTCAGTAGCACTGCAGAGAATATTTCAGATACAGTAACTTTAGCACCATCTGGTGGTTATATAAGCCTACTTCCAGACTCTTTCTCCTGTTCAGCCCTGAAAGAATAGCCACTGATTTTAACATCCATCTCGAGACGAAATCGTTGACAGGTCTGCAGCCATCCAGTCAGGTTCAAGGCCCTGATAACATCTGGAATAACAACTTCAGACTGGAGAAGATAACAAAAAAGATCAGTCACAAATGTAGTTAAAGGTTGAAATGGGAAATAACTGTGAGCAGGTGCATTATATTACCATGCTGTACGGTGGTATTCTGTTGCGGTGGTAAACCACTGGCCCAAAATAACCGTCCACACCTCTTATGTATTTCCCTCCACCAATCACAAAATATCCCTCTGTATCATCGAGCACGACAGCATGACCCATCCTGCAAGACACATCGTGAACATGTTGACCCTTGAAGTGCATTTTCATTTTCGGTATAACTGAATCATGTAATGAATCTATTTGTATTGTCAGAAGTACACTTACACATATTCTTGTGAATAAACTGTCCTCTGCTCTTTATCCATGCACACCATGGACAGAGTAACCTGAGATACAAACACATGATTATGAACTACTTATTTGTCATTTCTACAATTATTCACATACTTTAAAGAGTCTAAGGACAATCCTTTGCCAACAGGAGACTACTCACCGTTCTACCAATCAACATCACACTGATTTGGCACCACTCATTCAAAGGCACCTTGAATTGAGAAACAAATGCAGAGGATTCCTCTGCCTCTCCATCCATCTGGACGTGTAGCTGTCCTGTACACATGAGGAAATGACTCATGTACGTCCAGATAATAACATCTAATAGTTATTACATAGAGAATATCTGAGAGGTAATAGAACAATCCAAATTATACCTGATTCTTTGAGGAACAGTGTTGGTGTAACATAGTTTAGATGGGAGTCTATGTGATAAAACACACCACACAATCTGTCCTGGCAGTTACTGGTCACAAATACCCAGATGGAAAACATACACCTGACAAAAATACAAAGCACATTAAGTTAACCATCCCTACATAATATCTGAATAACAGAAATTAAGCTATATTTGGTGTGACTTTTGATGTCTTACCATGGAAGAGAGATGGCTTTAACACGCAAGTACTCCAGAAACTCACTGCTGTAAGAGTCCAGTGTCTTCGTGATACCGAAGCTTCCTCCAGTTGAAGCAAACATCGAAGGCAGGAAATGCACTGTTTCTGAATGAAAATAAAGCGTTTTGATTGGGATTTTAAATATATTTGTAAAATCTAAAAACACCACCATCCTTTCAAGACAAGTAAAGCATGACAGTAAAGTGGACATATTATGAAAAACTGACTTTTTTGTATCGCTTGTGCATATACATATGGGTTTTTGGGGAGCCTACCCACCCAAACACTGTCAATTAGGACCACCCAGTCAGCTTTTTGTGTGCTATGGGTCAGAATCTGTCATATTCAGACAGATGGTTTGAGAAGCATGTTCTTATGAAATACAATTAGGTACCTGAATGAATCTCCCCCTTAAAATGTTTTACATACCCTAAGATAATTAATTTGTATATCTGAAGAGTGTGTTCTCTGTTGTTAAATGTTACATGTTAGTTGCCTTTTTCCACATAGTTTGAAGCCAGTTTTCCAACCTTACCTTGCTCCAACGGGCATTGTTTCTTTGCAGACCGTTGAGTTAACTTCAGCATTTGTGTACTCCAGGAGAAGCACAGTTGATGCTGCTTTACAGGTCGACTAAAGAAAGCTTTAGGCTGCAAAGTTGCCAAATTCTGAGCAGTGACAGACCCCTCGCTGTCATCAAGTCCACTGTATCTGACTGACGCCAGAAGGATGCAACTCAGCACCCACTGGGAGTCAGGGATAATCCCATCAGGTTGATACACCAGCCAATCCGGAAAGTTCACCACCAGGGTCTTTATTTCAGGGTCACCGGGGACACAGCTCCATTTCTTCAGCTGGAGTGTGGAAGTGATGCCAGTTTCGAAAGATACAATACAGTCCAGCTGTACTGTGGCAGGAGCATCACAAGAGTAAAGTATTTTCAAAAGATGATCTGACAGAGGCTCGTCTGGAGGATTCAGGAGTTTCACCGAGTCTAAACCCCAGACGATCTGTTTGAGGGAGGGGGAATTAACACATTATATAATATGTTTAAATCAAATAACACGGGTACCACAGATAATGAAGTTAAAACCAGCTCCTACCTGCACGAGACAAAACTGACAGATGTATTTGTATAGTATTTGGAAATCCATGTTTTCATTAAACACCCCATTAAAGAGTTTCAAGCTGAAAAGAAACACGGAGCCTTAAGATCCGGCATTCATCCTGCTCCACCTTACTTATATTGAACCATAGGTCAATATTTAACAGCACATAGCCCCACCCTCATTGCTATATACACAGTGCAGTTTGGGTGGAGCGTTGTTGATAGGGTTGCATGCCAATACTTAACATACAACCACAGGGAAACTGCAATAATTCACCTGTTATGCTACATCAGCATTTAAATGTAAATTACAATTATGTTTCGGGGCAAACTTGTTGAGTGCACTGCCACTCCTGAAAAATAATATTTAAGAGAAGCCAACCTTTGTTGATTTCTACTGATCTGAGGTGTTGTGTAGTGTTGTGCAGAATGTGGTGTAATGTTCATACGAAATCAACTCATTTTTCATTCAAAATAGTTTATTGCTATCATGCAGGAGTGCCGTAAAAGTCTAGACCATCACAGAAGATGCAAAATTGTCATTTTCTCTGTACAAATATACTGTGTGAATTCATAAATAGAAGCTGAAAATGAAGAGAAAGAAGAAGTAGGGTGGGTAACTCTTTTTGACCCAATATAGGTTTGTTACAGCATTTGACATGCATCAACAATACAGTGCATTATACTCGGAGCAGACAGACACACGCACACATTCAGATGGCAAAAACATTAACAGCTCTGTCGTGCAAAGAGGTACAAATGACACTTTAAAAAAAAAAAAAGTACCAGTAGGAAATCCATTTTTTTGTTGTTGCTGGTTTCTAAAATAAAGCATTCAAACAAGTCGTATACATTTAGACCACCTGTTACATTATGAGGCCGTCGAGGCCCACTGTGTCGTCTGCAGCACTTTTTGGTTGTTCATTGGTCAGGAACACCCTAAGTGTACTGGCGTCCTTACTACTTTAGCAATCACCTACAACTACTGATGCATAGTTCTGTGCTCATATGAAGCTGTCAATATTAAAACTGGCACAATGTTTTTTGCTGCGATAATCTGAGAGTAGTAATTATCTGTAACAAATGTAAACATATTGTACTGATGATACTGTTACAGGAACATTACCCTCTGACATTCAGCATTGAAGCTCAGGAGATACATTACACACTGTTCATATAAAGCATGTGTTCTTTGTAAAGGGGGCGCACACACTACATATACAAAGGCTTCTGACAGTTTGGATAGATTTGGCACTTTGACATGACTCGTTAAGCTAAATCTTCCATAAAAGGTGAATTGTAAAGGAGTTAGAACTTAAACATTTATATCAAACAGAGCAAATTAATTTGCCTGGTAACTATAGCCCTTACCAGCACCCATCTTAAACCGACAAACTGCTGAGAAGTTTTCATTCTCAGCTAAATAGTTATTTAAACAAAATCAATAGGACTGGGGAAAGCAGGAGCCAAAAGGAACGGTAAACTTGAACCAAATCTTAAAACACAAAAGATTACTCTTTGTCAAATAGTTCAGTAAACATGTGCTTTAGTATTTTGTGTTAAAATCTTTGATATATATGTTGTCTCGGTATATAATGTACTTTTTTCTCTGATGTAACTTTTAAATTCAATACAAAGATAAATAAAAGCACAATAACACGCAGTCTCATAAGTCATGATGTTCTTGGTAATCGACGGAGAAACTACAAACGTTGATCACTACCTACTCCATTGAGGAAACGTGATATTCCAAATATGAATCAGTGGTTAAACTTGTTGGCATGTTTTAAAAGCTAGACACTTAAAGCAAAGCATTTCTCTCACTCTCATGCACTCGACACCTAAATACTAAAAGTAAAGCAAAATATCTAATGCTGGAATTTGATGGTCCTTTTGTAACTTGTTAAAGTGAAATTGACTTTATTGTAAACATCTTGAGATCCAATGTTACACATTATTAATATCTATATTATTTCTAAATCAACCAATAGCTGAAATTGCTGTTCCCAAAATGATCTTTATGTCACTGTTGTACCACTCTTGAGATTGTATTGACTACTCTTCAGTTTGAGGATCTCTTGATTGTGTCATTTACTCTGCCAGAAGAGACAGGGAAAATGGTAACCTTCGATAAAAAACTAAGTATTGAGTGAAACAAAGAGGTGCACATTCACTTTGAACGTGTAGGCTAGTTGGTTAGGTAGTAATAAAAGAAACATCAAGTGTTGTCTAAGCAGGTTAACAACATAACCAAGCAAACACTAAGAGCATTCAAGTAGCCTACCAGTCAAACAAAAGTGAAGACATGCAACATGTTAAATATTTAGGAACAAGAAAGAAAACTGGTGACAAAACATTTGCCTTTGGGACTGGCACAACTTCCTGCAGAATAAATAATACTTTACATTCCAATATACAAACTTACCCATTCCCCACATATTGAACATTGACCAAAAAGCAGATAAAACTGAACATCTGGTTGCTCCCACAGTTTCTTAGAGTAGGTGTCGTACCTACCAAAAGATGCAACGGCAACAAATTGTACCATCTTTTCACCATTAAAGAACCCATAAAACTTTTCTCAAAAACAGACCAGAGGAATACAGTCACACAGCATTGATAGCCCTGTAGTTCATGTAGCCCTTATTTCCTCTGTTTCTTGAAGATCTTGAAGGTGTGTTTCTTGCGGCTGGCAGTGGAATCTGTGTCTTCTCCAGTAGAGCCGCTGTCCTCCTCCAGCGGGCTCTTCTTGGAGGACAGCTGCGGGATGCGAGTGTTGGCCTTTGCCCCCACGGCCCCTGGTTGACCCCCAGTAGGTGACGGAGTGTCAGGTTCAGTGGAGTTGGGGCTGAGGGAGCGGGACGACTCGGACATACTTTGGATCTCTGCCAGGGTGGGACTCTGCTCCAAGCCGTACATCTTCTTCATGAGTATTGGGCTGTCATGGCCAAGCTCTACGGGACTGACCTCAAGAATGCGGTTCCCTCCGTTGGGGGTGTACGCATGCAGAGACACGGTGTCATCTGCCCGACCAGATATGCTGTGCATGAGAGAGACGGGCTTGATAAGGTGGCCTTTGGAGCTGTAGGCAGATAGCCGATCACCAACTTGGGAGAGAGACAGGGAGGAGTCAGAGTCCGAGCGATTTAGGTCTCTGTGGGGGGACAGAACACACAAGTTAGAGCAAGATTAAGTTAAAAGAAAAGGTAAAGACTTGCATGCTGGGGTTTGTCTACACAATGCCTGCAAAGCCACGGACACACGCTGGGCACAGCCTGGACACTGGAACTCCACACTTGTTAGTTGTGCAGACAGAGAACAAGAACACTGAGAGGTTAAAAAGAGTAAATGTGTAGATTATGAGATGCTTCATGACGTGGAAAAGAAACGAAAGAAAGCAGGACAAAATCAAATGTGTTTTTTTTTTAACCACTTGCTTTCCCTTTTTAATACATCAACGCACATGCGATGTGTGTAAAAGAACTGGAAAAGAGATGGATACCCGAAGCTGGCGCTGCGCTCTGCATTGGAGACCTCGGAGAAAGTGAAATCAGGAATGGGGTCCATGGGCTGGAAAGAAGAACCATGATATATATGGGAGGAATGATGCGCTGCAACACCGGACACAGAGCTGGGCAAGCAGTAGGAAGAGGAGGACAAAGAGGACTGGGGATGGGGATGGTGATTGAAGTTGGAAGCACAGATGATGGAGGGGTGAGACACAGCCGAGGACAGAGGAGGCAGAGGGAGAGAGTCGAGCTGCCCGAACGACTGGCTGCGTGAGTTTGAGAAGGCAGCCCTGGACCTGGATGCATACAGGGCACCCTCTCCCTGATGCCCAGCCAACAGGCAACTGTCTACCAACCTCTGGGAGCCCATGGCCAACTGGGGGTCAATGTGGCGTTGGCGCAGAGACATCATACTGGGAGCTGTGGGCACAAAACAACAGCATTATCAACAACCACTTGGTAAATAAAGACTGACGGACACAGGGAGACTGCCTGGGATTAGTGGAAAGATACTCAGGTGCAGGGAAACATTTATCCTGACTTAAAACAGATTTAAAGCTTGTAATATGATTAAGACGCCAAGAAAAACCTCATTTAATAATATAAAATCCCTACACCACTGTTTTATGTTCTTGTCCTCACAAGGAAAAATATAAAAATCAAAAGGAGAAATCAAACCAACTTGAACTGCTTGTTTGAATTAATAAATAAAAACATAATTCAGTAATATTTTGCCCATTTACAATAAAAGTAATAGACAAATCACATTGGGAGGAGAGCAGGAGTGCACTGGGAAGACAAGATTTAGAGGAGAGGTGGAAAGCAAGCAACTAAGGAAAGGTAAGATGAACGCAGCATGGAGTCGTTGCTTATTGTCCAGTTAAATAAATGTAAAGGCTCCGTGGGGTTTTGAGTCAGGGGAAGAGGCAGGGGTGTCAAACTGAGGGTTGGACTAGGGCATGAATAAATGGCCAACCACGAATTTTCCTCATGTGCCGACAGTCTGAACCGACAGACCACAAGTCGCTGGCTCGCCGCTCCAACAGTCGGGGGCCATCTGTAGTTAGCCCAATGAGACAGCAGTGCAGCCAAATGCCAAGAGAAGTGGTGGAGGAAGAGAGGGGAGTGAGATAGGGAGTGCAGTTAATGTTGATAAAAAGATTTACTCACTATTGCGGCGGGAAAAGGACTCTGCAGAACAAGTTTCGCCTGCAGTTAGTCAAACCCATACTAAGCGTGTCAAGGTCGGTCATAATAATAAGTCAAATATTGAGCTCATAACGAGGTGGAAAGACATGAAGTGTTCTTAATGAGATGGGTGTGGTTGATGTGTTTACCTAAGAATTCTAAAATTCAATAATAATGAGTTTTGTACATTAGGATTTTGTAAAAGATGAGGCAGTTTTAGTGCATTTTTTTGTCTCATATGTAACCTTAATAAGAAATTAAGTTAGGCACTGGCTGCATTTAATACACTTCCATTAGTTTTACCCATTTGACTTCAATCTAATACTAAAAGGTTTGTAGCACACATTAGGACACAACCACTACAAATAAGTTTGCACAAAAAGGTGTTCTCATTAAGAGGTGTATTTTTCTTGACATTTCAATTTCCAGAGGAAAGTCACAGGAGTAAGTTCAGTCTCCATTATCGACTAAGTCAAGTGAACACTTTTATCCAAAAATGAGAACATTCAACAAAAAGCATTCAACTGGAATTGTGTGAAAAAAGATCAAGACAATTATGTGGATTTACAAGGTACATCTTACACAACTGTAAAACAACACTCATTCAATCGTAGACATGTGTGACGCTCACTATCTCCATCACCAGGAAGGCCACAAACACAATTTCAGTTTGTGTTATGGAATAAAAGGTCCAAATTCTCATGTGGGCTGATATCTGGATTTTCCCAGCAGGCCCATGGAATGTTTAGGGGTTCGTTTGCTACTCCCCATAGACTGGACAAGAGATTCGGAGGAACTCTTACATTGCAGAGTTCCAGGCACGAAATCCTCGTCCATGTCGTCCATGTCCTCAGACATCATGAAGTGCTGAGGCGTCGCTCTGCCGCTCGAGTGGCTGCCATCAAGGTTGAGGGACGAGGCCAGAGAAGGGAGGCCGGGGTTGTTGACGATGGTGAAGCCGGTGAGGATCTCGATCTGCTGCCAACGGTGAAGCCTCTCACGCAGAGCAGCCGTCACCTCACCCAGGGCTTGTCTATGGAAGAGGAGGAGAAAAAAGGAGAGGGGAAATAAGTTCAGAGGAAAAAGGAGATTATTATTATTATATGACTTTATTAGGAGACAAAATATCCAAAACTGGAACAAGTAAGTTACCTGTTAACCAATTTTATAGTTTAGAGCAGTGGTTCTCAAATGGGGGTACGCGGACCCCTAGGGGTACGTTGGAGTACTGCAGGGGGTAAGTGAGATTTATTTTATGTTAAAGTGGACCTATCATGCTATATTTTAATAATATAGTGTAGGACCATACCTATATAAGGCATATTTATACTTTTTTTTTCTTCAAAATACCAAACAGATCATGCATTTTAGCCATGCCTCATTTTGCTCAATTTGCACTTTTTTTAGCCTTGTTTTTGCCTGATTGGTGGAGTTGGCCCAATAGCCGTAGCGCCACTGTCCTGACGTCAGGACAGTGTTCAAATCTGGATCAGTTTTTATCAGATCCGTCAGATCTCTTTTTTAGAGATTTGGGTATGGAGGAAAATAGAGAGGGTTGTGTTTTCTGACACTTGGTGAGTTCCCTGGAACACCGGGGACACATATTCATGTTTAAAAGACGTACAAAAGTGCATTTTGCATGATAGGTCCCCTTTAATGAAAGAGTTTATATTAACAGAGTTACACATATTTCAAAACACGAAGTCTAATAACTGCAGTTGCCTCCCTGTCAGAATGACAAAGATCCTCAGTGAAGCACAAGCCCATGTTTCTCACCAAATTGTAAGTACAACTTATTAAAAAGATCAGTTCAATGCAACTAATGTCGTCTTAGTGTTATTGCATGATATTAAAATTGGTTTGCCATGAATTTAGTGATGGATTGTAAACATTTGAAATGTAGCATTTAAGTGTTTCTCAGTTACAAGGTTGTTTTAATAAATCAGACACTGATGGTGCAGCGCTGTACTGTACCTCTTTATATAGGCTTTTTTCCCCTAACAAATAGTTTTTGCGCTGATCAGGGGGTACTTGGCTGAATTTTCTTTCCAAAGGGGGTACATTAATGAAAAAAGTTTGAGAATCACTGGTTTAGAGAACCAAAATGAAAAAGAAAACTATCCAAAGAGCAAGAAATCATTAAATGTGCTGTTGAGTGAGCTACAGTTTGGGTAGTCCTACACCATTTTGTTTTCCATTATAGACCACATCCTGTAACTCTGATGGTTAATATGCTGTTCAGAACAAAGAGTAAAATACAGAGGAGTGCAGTGAATGCTTTTGACCCGCCCTCTGTAATGTTAATGCTGTCCAAATGGGTTCTAAAGTCACATGTTATTTTGCTAATTAAAATGCTGCTTATTTTCTAAAAGTGTAGGAAAAGTATTCCACCATTACATTCTGCAACTTACTTTGCAGACAGTATTTTGTGGTCCACATCATCCAGAGAGGAGCTGTGAGCCACGTGGAAAGTCCCAAAGAGAGTGTTCCTCTTCTTCTTTATCTTCTCTGCCTGAGAAAACAAATGAACAAACATTTATCTCTGCCTCATGGACGTTATCCACACACAGATAGTGCCACATTTAAGTGTGACAGTGAAGTTGTAAATAGCAGCTTTGGAATAGGATTCAGGAATTGAAACCCAATCATTAAAGCGATATTATGAACTAAAACAGTATGGCTTTCCCCTTCAGGTTTCGACATGCTTACCCCTTCTTTGGCCACCAGGAGCTGCCGTTCAGCATTTTGCTTCTTGATGTTGTAGTACTGCACTTCCACCTCATGGGTGAGCTGCAGCCACTTCTGCAGAGACTCTGGAGGGGACCAGCTGCTCCGGGACTCCAGCTCCTTCTCTGCTTTCCTCAACGCCATGCGCACCTTTGACACATGACAACCATTAGATGCATTAACACATACAATGACACAACCATAAATTGATCATTTCAATGCAACCAAAATGCAAGATTAGTTTGTTGACTGCTTCTTAAAAGGACCACTTTGACCAACTAGATGCGTCAGATGCACATTGACTGAGTTACTGTAAAGCATTTGCATTTATATGAACCACAGCACATCATTTGCCTACATGCAGTTGGATCATAAAAGGGACAACAAAAACAAATTGGTGAACGTCTGATGAAAGAAGTTATTGATGCAAAGAATACATTCACATAAAACATTGATAGCTTTTGTCTGTGTTTGTCCATCTGCCTAAGCATAGCAAAAATAATTATTACATGGACAACGAATTTAAATACTTTAGTTTAAACCTCATAATAATGAAACTTTAAAAAAGGATTTTCAGTTCATTTGTAAAGATGATAACAATATATTTGTAAATCCAGTTTAAACAGACTAGGTTGTGGCAATGGTGAAATACATATTTTTAAGCTGGTTAACATCACTGTTCTAATTATATGTGGAAATACCTAATGGTATGGTGACCTCGTAAAGAAACAAGCTGAATATAAATGTGATGTTGAAACTGTAGAAGCCATCACATCTCTCCTTACACATTGTAGGCTACCTAATTTGCCATGGGGGGTGTTTCCTTCCCCTCAAAATGTCCTAGCATAGGGTAGGTAACATACTACACATAATGAAATGTGTACAGTTGTGTGGGCCTGTAATTTGATATTAATCAACACACAATTTATAGAAAAATCTATCCAACATCTGAAAACAGTCACCATGTTTTCTAACACACACATTCAAAAGACTTACATCTAACTCTTCTCCTAACCTCAAAGGCAATTAAAACCAACATGTTTAAAGAAGCAAGAGTTGAGGAATGATGGACACCTGCCTCCTGAATATGGGACTGGGAAACTACGCAACATCTGAAGGCCTAGCATGTTTCCAATGTTTCTGAATAAAAAACATACTGTGACAAAAGTGTGGATCACTGTGATAGTCCTTAAAGCTAGTATTCATGTTTTCTTAATTGTGTGGGATGTGCTGTGTTGTTCCTGCCAAAGTCCTAATGGACAAAGACTTCAGTGGGCGTATTTATGCGATAGTCAGTGTGAATCTGATAAAACTAAAACATACTGTGCAGTTGCCACCCTGGAAGTTCATTCTAGTCACTCTGTGTTGAAGGACCATGATTGAATCACAACTATTTATTCAAAAGTACCTGATCCAGCTCTTCCTCTGCATACTTTTGGCGACTCAGTTCGTTCACTGTGCCCTCGCGCAGCTCCCTCAGACGTTGGGCCTCCTGCTTGGCTGAGTCAATCTCATCCCTCATCTTCTGCTCCAGGTTCACCTTCTCCACTTCTACCGTACGGTGCTCCTCTTGGGCGATCTGCAGCCTGAGACAAAGAGAGGGACAAAGAGAAACAATTATTTTCACATAGCGTAGTAGTTGCCAGTGTCTGTGGGCATTTTTGCGGGCAGGCGTGACGTGATAGCATGTGAGTGCCATGTATGTGCAGAATGCAAGACTTGCATCAGCTATGTAAAACCGGAAACAATGGCTAACATGAAGAAAGCACAGAGCCGTGGTCAGCTGCTGGCATGCTCACAATAAACTGACATCAGAGGGACACAGCGAAGAATAGGAACAGCTGCACAGTGTAACTCTAGAACAGTACAGTGTGGTACCCGATGCTCCTGGAGTGTCATGTGTGTTGCTTTGTACGGGGGTTATTTTTAGGATAGCCTCTTAAAAGAAAGTCTACTTTTAAATATCAGGGCTTGTGAGCCATGACATAATTATTTTTAAACATATCATATATGCAGTAGCTGTAATCTGTAAAAAGACCTCTCAGCACATCCATTGTGATTAAGATAGATTGGGAATCTACACCATTTAAACCAAGAAATAGACTATTAACCAAGCTAATGTTGGTGATCTAGTGTGATAACACTTGCCATGAAATGTTGCTTTTTCATAGTCTTAAGACACTTAAGGGCAGGAAGCAGTATTATTTTTCAGTCTCTAGGGAGAAGTAGAAGAACTCTTCTTGTGTCTGGCCACACACAACAACAGAGTGAGCACAGAAATTAAAGGTGATTCAGAGAGCTGGCCATGGAAAATGTGGGTGGTGGGCGGTCCTGCTAATGCTTTTGACCCTGACCCCTGCCATTCTCTAGCTAAGAGAACACGCCAAATGCTGTTTCCCCTGACCTGCATTGCAGGGATTACAGACTGCAGACAGAAAGTCTCTGCAAACACAAGGTAAAACATAACCCATATCTTATATGCTGATACTATATTATTTATCTTACTTCCCTTACCCCCAACACAACTTTATGAACAGATAAAATGATATGTGGAAGAAAATAAGCATTTGAATGCTTATCACATGCAGTGTTTTTTTCCTTGTTGCCAGTCCTTTTCAAGGATGTCTGTGTGGTGAATTAGCAGTAGGGCAGTCATGCTTAACACATCTCCCACCAGTGAGGCAGGGGTTAGGTCAAACAGGGCTTTAATAGGCAAGCAGGAAATCCAGCTACAGCCAAAGCCCCTCCCGCTGCCTCCCAACAGTGCAGTCACGGCTAGGCCAGGCTACTTGATACCACCACAGGATCTGCTTGAATGCATGGAAAGACAGCAGCTGGCAGCAGGGATCAGGAAGCAAAGCACGCTACAGACAGAGGACATTTCTCTCTCTCTCTCTCCATCAGCTCCAAAAACATGACCTGTCTTGAAGGTGTCATCTTGCGAGTCATACTGACCTACAATTTAATATAATATAACATCCCAGAGTCCTTGGCTGTCCTTTTATAACACTTTAACACTTCAAACCAAGTGCGCAATGTCTGAGAATCTTCATTGTTGTTAGAGTAGATACACAGGTTAACTTGACTGCTAAAGATTGTCTTTTGATTATTAATACATAAGCCAGTGCAAAACCCAGTGTAATTAAAAGGCATTTTAAAATGTTTATGCTTCATGAGACTTTTTTCTTTTCACAAGACAATTGATTTGCTTGTCTGCTATTTCAACACAGAATGGATTTAAATGTGGTTGCACAACATTATTTTTGTTATGGTATGTACAGAAAATGCTGAATAAAATCTGCACAAGTGCACCTTTACGATGTATTAAAAGTTATCTTGTTTTGATCTGCAGGCTAGAATTAAGTATGAACAATTAGCTGAGCAAAAAAGAAATGTCAAAGCCAACTTCAATGTTGGGAGTGGCAGGTGTGTTTTGAAAAGCGATTGAAGTATAAAGCCACAGAGGGAAAACATAGCTGGCAGGCAACCAAAGGGAAAAAGCTGGACCTCAATTGTCTGACCCAAATAGAGCAGTCAATGGCTCTTCAGTAGGCAAATACAACTACAAAAAAACCCTCTTCTCCTGTAGTGCACTGCCCCAAAAAAAGCAATGCACCTTATATTATACAGTATAAAATATGAATACATGGGAGCCATGACTGACTTGCTACAGTAAAGTAGGAGGCGGTGTTACTTCAGAAGGTCCAGGCCTCATTTCAGTCAGTGAAACCTAAGTCTTGTCTTAACAGTCTATTTGCTGTACATCAGATCACATTTCAACAATCTGCATCCCCTAAACATCCAGCTGACACAACTCATTTGGGTAATAAGGGTACACATAACAGCTCATCCCCCCCTGGTTCAATATCCCCAAGCATTGGACCAGAGACGTTATGCAGTCATGTGGCAACACATGTCGCTGCTCCCCAGAGGTCAATCTGTTTCCAAGCTGGACACTCATTGACCTTTCTATTACAAACAACCTGAGGTCAAATTCAACTTTGTACACAATTTCAAAAACAAATAAATATATTTTATGTAAATATCCTGCAGAAAAGTCATTGGTCCACGAAGATGAATCCTTCAGTTTTAAGTAATAAAACAAGCCGACCACCAACTATCAAACTATACAAAATGATATATTTGTTCCTTCCTTAACGAGCAAGTTCCTCTATGACGGGGTTTAATACCACTACAGGGAAGGAAGTCACCTATGAAAAGTTGCTTTTCATGTAAGGTTTTCCCCCACCCCCTGTGCACCTAATCCTATTAAAAGTAAAAAAAAAAAAAACCCTGCTCTGTGTTAAAGAAGAAGCAATCTTTGAGTATCCTTTAAAGGAATAAAAGGAAACAGTGCACGCTTCAAGCACATTCCGAGCATACCTTGAAGCATTAACAGGACCAAAATAGTTAGATTTGGCTTGAAACACTCAATCATTCATCATGACACTGCATTTATTTTAAAACATATCCTCTTAAAACATTACATCATTAAGGCAGACATTGCCTGATGCTTCTAAGGCTGGAATACACCAGGTGTCAGTATGTAGTATTCTGTGATAATGCAGACACAAGCTTTGTATGTAGGGCTGCTCAATTAATCGTATTTTAATCGCAATTACGATTATGGCTTGCAACGATTACGAAAACAACGTAATCGAAATAAAACGATTATTTTTTTATTATTACTTTTTTTTTTCAAATTAATTTTTTTTTTTTTTCAGTTGAATTATACTTAAAGTTCAGGGTAATCAACTGTTAAAAACATACTGTTCAAAAAAAAATTCTCCAATAAATTGATGTTTTCAAAGTAAATGGATAATCGTTTTTAATAATCGTGATATCAAGTATTGACCCAAATAATCGAGATTATGATTTTTGCCATAATCGAGCAGCCCTATTTGTATGGCTTAACTGCTAGGTTACTTTTAATTCCTCCTCAAAGTTAAAAGCATGATTACGGGTGAGGGCTGGAAAGACACTGGGCTGCTAAACTGAGAATCTCTTCACCATAGTCTGATACAGAGTTAGAATTACTCCAGCCAGTGCTACCAAAAATACTCACTGTCACAATCAAAAGTATGCGGGCTTAACCCTGATGGTCTTGACACACCTGTTCTTTGGCCTTTCAAAAGTCTGAGCAGAAATGCCGGGGAAAAATGTGGAGAACACTGCACTAGAGTGTTGCATCAGCTTGTGAATGCAATGCTGTGTTGCAGGCGAATGGTAACTTAGAGGACACTTCCTGATTGGTGACATGTACAGAGTTGTAAAACCAGATTTAATAACATTCCAACTGTCCAAACGACACACCTAAACAAAGAGTGTACTGATGTGTCCTTGAACCATTAACACATTTATATTAGAAGTATCTTGTCATATAATTTATCATCGGTCTGCCTATTTCCATCTACGCAACATCAACCGCCTCCGCCTGTCCCTTAAAAGGTGGGGTAGGTAAGTTTGAGAAACCGGCTCGAGATCGTTAGAATTTGAAATAGCACTTAAGATATTCATTGCCATCGGGATGTTAAGAGCATTCCATGGAATATAACAAAAAGTGTATCTCGAGCCGGTTTCTCAAACTTACCTACCCTACCTTTAACCCTAAGACCACCGCCATTCTTGTTCACACCCTGGTCACTTCCCGCATCGACTACTGCAACTCCCTTCTCTTTGGTCTCCCTCTCAAATCCATCCACAGACTTCAACTGGTTCAGAACTCTGCCGCCCGCATCATCACCAGAACCCCCTCCATTAACCACATCACTCCTGTTCTTCAGGAGTGATGTGGTTAATGGAGGGGGTTCTGGGGTTCTGGGGTCCACTTTAATTTAAAATGTGCCACTTAGGCCAATTGAATCACTTATTGGTCTAAATGTATGTCCACTGAAGCATAGTGCACCTCTAACTGTGTTGCACCTCCCATTTTAGAACAATGTGGCTCTGATCATGCAATCCTGTGAAAGTGATGACTTGTGCCATGCAGTTGAACTATACTTTAGAAAAGATGGTGCGAATAAATGTAGTTATAATATGAGGACTAAAACAGGATGTGCATTAATTTCCGTGCTTTATGAGGAAACTACTGGGGTGTGTGCACAGCGTTTAACATATTGCTTGTGTGGGAGGTGTGGAAAAACCCTCACTTCTGTTGCAGATCATGCAGGCTCTGCTCAGCTCTCTGCAGGCCGTCCAGGTCCTTCATCATCTTCTTCATGTGATCCTTAGAGTAGCGATTCTGGATGAAGGCAAACCAGCAGCCACCCATGCCAATGACTATTGACACAACCAGCATGAAGTCCTTCAAGTGGCTATGTCTATTCACTGATAGAAAGAGAAAAATCAATTAGAGAAGTTACATTTTAGCATTTTAATAAACACAAAACATCTCAAGTGCTGACAGTAAAGGATCTATATTTCAGCCAGGCAACATCTATGTAGATCATACAGTTGTCTAACAATGAGCAAGTTTCACCAGGATGTGGTGAGGCTTGTGTTTGATATAGCCAAGTTATACACCCGCTGCAGAGTGACACAAATAGAAGAGTCAGTAGCACAGGTTCAGGTTGCGGTGAGAAGGCCTAGTGCAAAAGACCACGATAAAGCCAGCTTAACACTTCCTATTCCAGTCTGGTAACCAATGCTGATAAACATGCAGAGAAAACCAAACAATGGCAACTATAACATTCTGGTAAACATAAGGAGCTTGAAATGGAATCCTTATATTTACAAAGTGTGGGTATGCTGTCATGTTGTCATTGTAAGGGATTCATAGCTATTACAATTCACAGCAGCTAAAAAGCAGCTATCATCTGTGAGAAATCTTTGTTTCATTTCAACTTTCATGAGGCGAACTTCTATAATCTTAAAATCTGACCCAAAAAAAGGTTTGCTTTTATTTGTCATTTGTAGTTGTCATGCAGCAGCTTGACACACAGCTTGCATTTCAGCCTAGAAAGCCACACAGGGAGGCAAGTTTTTCTTGCAAAACCTGAAAAGGGGTGTGTGGGAAAGTGATGTCAAAACTATGACTTCTACTTCCTGGAGTGAGAGAAAAAGGAAGTAAAATTAGGATAACATGTCACTACACAAGCTTGTTTCTCTTAAGATATGATCAGGAGTACATTTCCCTTAAAAACAAAGTTCTCTACAAACATGTTCCTGCACTACTGGCTGATAATGACATAGATCAAAGTGAAATCATCATGTGGATCAAACTTCACATGAAACTTCACATGAACCCTCTGTATGCTCAAAGGCACACAACATTTCTAGCTTGTGATAAATGATCTTTCAGGAAGGCTGTGTATATTCCTGTGGAATTAGAAAGTCCATAAACACTGGTTCATCAGAGTCAGCTGTGCCTGCTATTGTGTCAAAGCAAAAACTAGAAGTGAGAAATAGAAAATATACAGGACAGCTGTAAACTACTGCTCCCATGTCTTCTTTGGCCGGTAGATGCAGGCCATTACCTTTAAGCCACGAGAGGAAAATCCCAAAGATGAGGTCATGGTATTTAACTGAAATGCATGTGTGCTAAATGTGTCTTTGGTCTGCATAGTGACTGGGAACAGATGCTTAAAAAAAGGAAATACTGTGCATTATCTCTGAGATAATATAAAACCATTTCCAAATGCTAGACTGTTCTCTATGTACTGCTACTATCAGACCTCAGCAGGAAACACAGTTTGCTTCCTGTCATCACTCAAGTTCTAGCAAATACTACATTGACTGCCTTACAGAATTACCACCCAGAGAGCATTAAGTGACATTTAATTAACAACAAAACTGGAAATGTCCTTTGGTTGATTATTTTGTACACAACAGTCCACTTGATTAAGATCAACCCATTGTGAGATGTGTCTTAAAATGCTGCTGCTCTACACAGTGTGTCACACTGACTATTAGTGGGACCCCCTGGCTTTGAGAGGCTGTCAAAGCCAGACGGTGCTCACAAATGTCTTCCTTCGGGTGTGATTCTAACAAAACACATTCACAATGACACATGCCAGACACAGACGACTACACACTGTCGCCCTGTGCAATCTCTTTCTAATGAAGAAGACTCCTTTCTTTGAAGGTTCATTACATTTTCTATGATGATCACACATATCTGCCCCTCAGAATCAATTCTCTTCAGCAGGGAGTCCCTGCACAACATAAATATGTGTGTAAACTCTAAAAATCCATATTGTTTTCAGCTTAGTATGGCAAATGTTTCATCTGCCAGGCTGTAACTAAGCTTGAAGGAACCAACCCTGTTTTTCTAGAAATCAACAAGGAGTTGGTCAGACGTTCTGGGAACAATATGTTAACACAGATTTCGTAAAAAAAAATGTAATGTGCTGCCAAGAGGAATGAAAGAAGAGACACACCCTATCCATTGTGAGGCAATGAAACCCTTAAGAGAAGAAAACAAATAGTAGTTACATATATGGAGCAGTATAACTGGAGAAAGAGAGGAGAGGATGAGAGCATGTTAATCTTACTACGCAGTGAAAAGCGTATTATCAAGTGGGGTCTAACTACGTCTCACTTCCTCACTCCCTGAAACCGACACAGGTGGTGACAGGACTACCCCAACATATCAAAGTTGGGACGACTGAAGTCAGTAAATCAGTGAGTAGATGATTTAGTGACTCGCATATTACAGGGACAAGGTACTGATTAAAAATGAGTCAGTAAAAGAACTGTGGTCAGGATATAGGAAATGGTGGTTTGCTGTTGAAACAAACTAAAAATCTTCCTAGTGATGTCTCACAGTAATAGTCTTCCAATGCAAGAGAATCAAGTCAAGTTTTCTCATGAGGGAGTGACATATGTGAACAAGTGTTGACTTGAAAGTTGAAGATGATTTCTAGCTCTCTGATAAGCGGTTTTCTGTGACGAAACCGGTTCCAACATATTGACATAGTATGAAAGCCTTATTTAGAAATAATGAGGCATTCTAGAAGTACATAAATGTCCAGGACGCAGGATCCCCAACATGTTTTTATACATTTTTTTATCTGCATCTGGATCAATATCTAAACAAAAATAATAACTGAAAACTACAATATGCAACAACAAAAAATGTGTATCCAGGTAAGCTTTTCATTTTAAATCTTCCCACTATGTTTTACAGAATTTTGCTGACAATGTTTTGAGTTTTCCTGCTTTTCTATAGAAGAGGTAACATCAATGAAGAGGTAACATCAATAAAGAGGTAACAAGAACTGAACTTTCCTCTCAACTCTGCTTAGGGGTGTGAAGTACCAACCAACTCATGTTGTATGATTGGTTGTATGAGTGTGTATGAATAGGAGCTGCAACATTAACAAAAAGGAATAACGTCACATACTCAGGGGTGCTCCAAACAGCACGGTGTCCAAAGATTTGAGCTGCAACTTTTGCACGTGGCTGCGATCCAGGATCTTCAGAATAGAGAGCGTCAGGGAGGTGTTCTTAACAGCCAGCCTGAGAGAGAACAGACACACAAAGTCATTATGCAGGAACAAGGAAGGAAGAGCAAAGGGTGTAATCCATTCTGAGCCATGTGTAACGTGACCCCTTAACAAATCTTTATTATCTATCATTCAGATTAAAAATCACAAACGGTCACTCGATACACTAGCTGCGGAAAATGAAATGAATGTTCTAAAACTGACACTGACTGATCAGAATAGGGAATGTAATAACTTATAAAGAAAGTCATTTAAATGGGATTTAATAGCTGGCAGTAAGAAGATGCATCAAATCCATGTTATGTGTTGGGGTCATGTCCACAGTGGCATCACTGTTGTACATTTGTGAGTTTAACAGTTTTATATAAACCACAACTTATTTGTGGTACATTTCACTTTGGAGAAGTTATAAAAGTCTTGACATATTTTACCTTGGCATGACGCTTCCATTAAAATTCATCTTGCGAAAGGCCTCGACATATTGTGGCAGTTCCACATAAGTGATGAGCCATTCCACCACCTCATCCAATGTCCAATTATACACTGTGGGGAAAAATAAAAACACATTTAGTTATAGTGCTCACAGATACTTATTCATCCAATTCCTGCAGACGTCCAGTATTGATAAGGCTCTAAGGTGCAGGTGCAGTTAGGAAGTACAACTAATATGTTCTTTATTGTTGCTCTCTTTCAAATGAATAAAACAATGGCTATGTGATAAAAAGCTGACTTGTATCATATGATGTTTGAGGGTCTTCTTATTGAATGGACAATGTACTTATAGACTTTTAGCACCTCATTTGAGAACAGTGACCCTCCACAGCATCTTTAAAACTCATTCCAAATGATCATGCGTTTTGCTTATTTAAAAAACAGGCTTACGGTAAAGATGCTACGAAAAAATGACCCAGCAATAAAGATGACTGCAGTACAGGCCCAGCAGAGCATCACATAGCACAACCTTTGCTACAGTCGGTATCTACTAACTTGTCCAATAATGGCTGTCCCTTAATGCCCCCTTTCTACCTACACTGCTGCTCTGAAATGAATATCAAGAGAGTCAGCACTGACCTGGTGGATATTGTTTGATTTTAAACCCAGTGAACAGAGCCAAAACAACCACCATATGCAACTACCATAACACTATCAAACTGCACTGTAAATACAACTTGATACATGAGACATATCAAACAAACATGGACAGCTGTATCCGGAATGGTCGCCTGTATCCTGTAGCGTAGCATACAGTGACCTGCCCATAGTGATAACCAGCAGAGACAACAGTGTGGGCTGTCTGTGTTAGTCTTATTTTCTTGGACAAAAACCCAGTTTCCTGGCTCCAAATCTCCAGAGCCTTGTCAAAAAACTGCATTGCAGGATAAGTCAGTGCTATGAGCAAAAAAGGGGGGAAAGGCAGCCAGAGCAAAGGGTGTGAATAGACATAAGTGCCAGATACGGCACATGAAAAGTGCTCTCAAAGAGTATACGATAGCCCAGTCAAACAGATAGGCAGAAGGAGGTGATAGTGAACATGTGAATTTTTCGTGCTGACAAGAGTCAATAAGAGTGACACACTTGCTGGTGCTGATAACTAGACTGCACTTTGCTTGACATGACATCTGATTGACTGTTGCGCAAGTGAGTGTCAAGCAGGGGAATGTGAGACCCACCCTTTCAGTCAGAAGAAAAAACTAACTCTAATTTACAAGCTACTAACAGACACTCAAAGTCACAAGGAGTGTTTCAATAAACAGTCAAATATCAAACAGTAAATATTAGCAGAGCGTGTCAATGCGGTACACAGTTTGCAGAAACAAAGTTTACAGTCTTTAAACTCAAACAAGCACAACACAAACGGAGAGATTGGCCTTTGTTTGCAGTCACTGCTGGTTTTAGTAGGAACATGTATCAAAGCAATACCTTCAGAGCCCTTCCAGGCCTTCCACAGGTCCTCCACACTGATGAACTGGTCGTCACCATGGAAGGTGTTGTGCTTGGCCTTGGGGTCATGGTAGTTAAGATCTTCTCTCAGGAACTGCAGAATGACAAGGATGTTTGTAATGGTTACAGAGAATACAGTGAAAGTATCGAGTCTCTGAAGTTTGAGCAATTCTGCAATCATGTCTAAATGTATCATTTTTTTTTAAAGCACACAATTATTATGTATTGATCTTGAACCATTTAGAACTGGTGATAATCTACATGAACATAATTGTAATCCCCTAAACCTGAACAACAGAGGTCTCTGGATTTCTTTTTGTATCTCTGTTTTAAAATGGCATGTTGACACCATGGCACCAAAACCCACATTTAGGGCACGAGTGGTAGTGGTCCACTACAAGAAATGGAACCACACAGGTGGTTGCCCACTATATCGTAGGCTTACTTAGTCACAAACATAACATCTTGCACTCCTACAAAAGCCAACTCATGCAACATCGGTGGAAACCAGTAATAAGTCATGATGCCTTTCTTTCTTGCTATATCTGTGTGGGAGGATTTCACTACAGAGATAGTCTGTACTGCAGGTGAAGTATCACGCTCCTCAAAGTATTGTCTTTGGAAAATGTGCATCATTGTGGCTAAGGCCTATTGCTTATTCTTTAAAGCCAGATGCAGACTTTGAACTGTGTCATGAAGAATTCAGCTATCCTCTATTTATTTACTGTATGATAACAGGAAGTCGGATTATTGTCTTTAAGTGCTCTTAATCGTTTTAAGCTTTCTATTTCCTGGCTCTGAGCCACTACAGATGTGCGTGCTCACTGTACAGACAGGGGTAGACATTAAGGGTAAAATTCCACTGGCCCAAGAGCATTCGTCCAAAAAATAGACTAATAATGAAGAAAATGAACACATTTGTTGCAATAGTCATTTATGCACAAACTACATTACTACAACATTTGAATCAGTTCTTCCTCGTTTTCCTCAATTGTTCAAATTTGGTTTATTAAAATAATTATATTGTGGTCATTGTTAAAAGAATTCTGCTATTATGAGTATATTATTAGTATAATGCGCTTTCTGCCTTCCTGTCATTAGGAGTTAGACTGCTATGTAATAGCCTAGATTAGAGCCTTCATTCTCCTAAACTGCTGGGACATTTCCCTATAGCGAATACCTTTATATTTGTTCTACTCTTCACTTACTTGTCACTAGGTCGGCATTGATGTACAGAGCCGACAAAAGACCTTGTTTATATTGGCATCATTTTGAAGCAAACTCCATCGATCAAGCCAGTATGGCTGAAACGTTCTCTCCCTCTTCTTCTCATACTCCCTGTCACTCTCCTTTAACTCCTCCGCTGACATTCTTTTATTTTAAGATTGTTTTTTGCCCGGCGCTTGGCCGGTTACCGCTGGTATTAAAAACATTTTGGCAAATGGTTAGGTGGCGCTAAAGTCTGTAGGGAAGGAGCGCACTCCCGCGCACTGGAGCCTGCTCGCGCTGTACTCTACTCCGCAGCAAACAGCTGTCTGCTTTTCACCCAACAACGACAACCACTTCATGAAACGCTATGTTGTAGCGTTAATAAACGAAAAAATTTAACAAAATTGCTTGTCAAAATACCTATACCAAAGGACAATTCCTTTTTTAAAGCAATATTTTTAGTGGCCCGAGCGGGCAAGTGGAAAGTACGTTATGCTGGCCCGGGGTGTCTAAATAGTGCTTCTGGGCCAGCGGGCCATTTATAATGTCGAGCCCTGAGTAGTACTTGATTTATTGCTTGTTTTTGATGCTCAGTGCCTCTTCTTAAAGCAGAGAGGCCATTGGTGTGGCCTCTACAGCAACAGACTGAACAAAAATTAAATGAGGCTCCAGAAGAGGCCTCCTGAAAATCACACGCAACATGTAGTTTAGACAAGAGCCCAGGATGTAAGCTTAATGGATGACAGGCAGTGTCTTTACGGCGCAGTGTTGCCTGATAAGCAACAGACTTGACTTCCAATGATCATTATCCAGCTGTGAGCGCCTGCTACCCTCTATACTGTGCTTTCATTATGCTTCACTGTACTTAAGAGAAAAGTAGCTAACACTATTTGTCATGCATTTCTACCTACAAACTACAGTCTGATGAAAGGTTCACTAACCTTCCGTGTTACCATGTGTATGTACTAATGTGGCAGCATGTACGCCAGTGAATTAGGTTAATTATTGACAAACACTTCAGTAAAAAGGGCACTGGAGCAGAAACAGAACAAATCCTCTTGTTACTCAGTGTAAGTTAAGAACATTACAGGGGTATGATTAACTGACCATGTTAGCAGCCAATCCGATGATCAGTTTACAGAGGATTACAGTAATGATACCTGTAACCCTCTTTAACCTGAAGGAAGACCACCTCTGTGACTTTACAAACCAGAGTGCCCCCTTCAACAGAGCATCAGCTCCTGTTGAAGATGAATTCTGAGGTTGATACTTACGCCGTCTGTCTCGGACACGTCTACATTGCCGTTTGCGTCATCATCCATCTGCTTGTGAATACTACGGATCGCCTCGTAGCTGAGAACTTCATTCTCATCGTTGCAAAGCTTCTCATCGATGCGACAAAAATCTATTGGAGAATCAAAGTCATATGAAGATAGTGTTAACTGGGTACTACTACAACAACAAAATGAAGATTAGAAAACATTAATCAAATGTCTTTATTGTCTGCTCAAGATAATTAAACATCTCTTTTTACAATAGGTATTAACAGATCATTTTGGTTTATTTTTGTTACCTTCATTTTTGAGAAACAGCTAATATTTGACATAATCCTAAATCCGTGAGATTTTTTGTAGGCAATTTCTCTGTTGTTCTTGCTCCATCATAAGGAGTCTCCAAAACAACCAATATAGTTACACACAGAACAGTCCCCAAAGTGTAAAAGAATACTTTTCAAAGTAGGTAGGGATTACATCCCAGACATTATCCTTCATCCTTCCAGCTGTGATATTTCAGAAAACTGCTATATTAGCAATGT
This sequence comes from Trematomus bernacchii, assembly GCF_902827165.1. Taxonomy (NCBI): domain Eukaryota; kingdom Metazoa; phylum Chordata; class Actinopteri; order Perciformes; family Nototheniidae; genus Trematomus; species Trematomus bernacchii. The sequence continues at coordinate 8,107,584 of NW_022987851.1, read as the reverse complement.
CAAGATTATACAATAACACGTTTTTTAAACAATAAATAGAAACAACCAGGCAGATCAAGACAGACCAATACAAAAAGATACAATTTGAATAGTTAAATAATAATTTACTCAAGTACTGATTCAACATCATACCTACGATAGCTCTTTTGAATTCAAATAATCCTGTGACGGCGAAAAAAAAGTTCATGACTTTTAACCTTTTGTGTTTTTCAGAAGACCTCACTCCTCCTTTCTTTCTCGCAAATATAACCAACTTTAAAATTTCTTCAAGACAAAGACTTATTTATGTAAAGCCTAAAACTCAATGAGGGGATGTAACCAAGACGCTAAGGCCCCGGCTCCACGGGAACGCATACGGCAAAACGCATCGGAGTAACGCAAACGCAACCGCAAAAAACCTTCCGCCCACACGCAATATACACCGGATTGTGTCAAGCTACACGAGACGGCTCCGTTTACATCCAACCGCTGGAAAAGCAGCAGTACATATGCCGAACCTGTACGTGGCGCTGTAACTTCCTCCACAAAAGCAGCAACTTCCTCCACAAAAGCAGCGAAGAAGAATGGTTGTCATGGCTGCACTTCTGTGTATTCTCCGCGGTGGGGGCCGACGGAACCGGGCAGAGTTTTTCGCCGGTCAACGTGTGTTAAAGTTTAAATCTTTCGGACAAAATTATAAAAGTGCCGGTCAAAGGTCTTCATTGTTATTTATTGAGCTTTAAAACAAATGAATAACGACGATATAATGATATATAATCATAAAATACACAGAGCCTGTCTCTTTTTCCTCTCTTCTCACAGCGTCAGTGTCTGTCTCATGCAGCAGCTGATCCTGTAATGAGTGACCCGACAGTAAAAATGAACATATTTATAACTAGTTTAGGTAGTTTGAGAGGTAATTAAAATAGCTAAGGGTGATGATCTGACTTGAAGTGTGTGTTTTGCTCCCGCTGCATCACAGCGGGAGGAGCTGCGTGTCTCCGTCCTGTCAGATTAGACTTCACTCGCGTTTATGTCCATATCGAGATAAAGATAAATAATCTGAATTCAGTGTGCAGTGTACTTTTGCGGGGGTGAGCAGCAGAGGCGGGGAGAGGCGGGGCTATTGCGTCGTCATTATCAGAAACGGATGACCGTATAGGCGACCACACGGCCCCGTTGGACCCCCCAGAGCGCTCCGTTCCCAGATCTATCCACCTTTGGACCCGTTGTCGTTTGCAGGGTCTGTTTCTAAGTTTCCGTTACGGCGTCGTCGAGCTTAAAGGGCTATACGCATGAGAAATATGCGGATTCAACCCGTTTTCGTTCCCGTGGAGCCTAGGCCTAAGACAGCATGACTGTCAGACCAAAAACTGGCCTCGTCCTAAGGCAAAGCAGCTTTTCATAATTGTGTGCTCTACATTTTTCACAGTTTAGACTTTAAAGTTTGATCAAAATTATGTTTTGGTTAACATTTGTTTACTTTCAATTGTCTTTTTGACGGTCAGGCCTCTGTAACTTGTTAGGTTTTCAGTGTGAAGGGCTCCACAATCATTTGTAAATAAATTAGAAATGCATATATCAATGGCTACATATCATGATATTTAGCCATCTGAAAAGCATCTAGTGAAGCTCATCAGCCCTCTGCTTCCTGAGGGATTAGAGATCCTCTGCGCTAGATCAAAGATAACGCCACCACTCCCTGAGAGGAAACCTTGTTTGGCCTGTTCTGCAGAGATGCAGGAGCTGTGGGAAAGTGCCTGTAGTAACAGTACATTTCATTTCAATGTTATCCATGGTTTAAGTGAATTCAGAAGAATCCTGCCCCTGAAACCTTCAGACATGTATATATATATATATATATATATATTATGGAATTCAATTTGAGACGGTCTTATATAACCTCAATGTGCTGCTTCTGCAGCTATCTGATCCTGGACATTCCAGTTAATTTGTGACTACCAATCTCAGAGAGGTCTTTTCCTGGTTAAATTAAGTTAAGGGAGAAGCATATGTCCAAACAATATGCTTTATTTAGTATTTCATTGCATTACAACCACAAAAAGAGGAAGAGGCCATGAGGGTTAAGGGGGAAGCTGCCTTGTTCACCAACATGAATAAGTGGCTTGCATTTCCTGGGCTTGGTTTTGTACCAACAACAATGTACCTCTATGAACTTTTCTAATAATATCATACAGACCTATGAATAAAATGCTTGATTCTTGTAGTTTATTCTGGTTTGCAGGGTAGGGGCATTAATTGGATAAACACTTGGATAAAAGTCATTTATAGAATCGTCTGCATCATTCTCACAACAATAGGGTGTAACAGTTTGCATAACCAAATTCACTTCCCCTTTTATACATGGCCGAGCTCAAGTCCATATATTAATTGATACTGCTTTATCATTAATTAATGTCACCAACACAATAGTGTATCCAATGCAGGCGTTTGGTTTGCACCAGGCTGGCATTTACAGCGTAATGCCCCCCTCCCAAGAATCACCTTATCATTACCCACCCATGTTTTTTTAATTCCCAGAACCATCTGTTATGACAGGCTGGCTCTGCAGTTAGAGATAAAACAGAAAGTAGGCTAAACATTGTCAGATTAATCCCTGCAACGGTACAGTGTCCATAAAAGCGTCTATTTAAGGGTTTTTAATTGGCAAATAGAGACTTATATTTCTGCTAGATGAACAAGGACGGCTTGACGCACATGCTGCACCTCAGCGTAGCAAAAGGTTAGCCACATACCAAAAAGGAAATTACTCTTCTGCATTCTCCCTCATTCACACTCACCATGTTAAACAAAGAGTGACAGTTAGCTTAGTGAAAACCTACCACCTGCAACACTCTCATACACCGAACCTGGCCTTCTTTCTCATTTGGCTTGCAAACCTCTGGAGACGCAAGATAAGATATTTACATACCAGTCAGCCGGCCTTTTTTAAGAGCTCAAGTTACGCAACTCATTCTGTGTGCCTGCATGTGCCGGAATAGCACACTCCAAACTTTGCTACTTCAAAAGTGCCGCAGGTAATAGGCTCTACGCCATTCAGAAACACTGTCATGCTTTGAAAATCAGTCAATAATACAGTTTATCCTCAGAGGGGCCTCATGGGACATGTGACACACATAAGTAAGAACAATGTAACTTTAACAATGTCTCAATAGTTGCGGTTTAATTGTTTAGAAGTACTAATATAATGTCTTAACAGAGCTAGGTTTGCATGTGTGGATCTTTGCCTCACTCCTGCTTAAAATGAGTGGGGAAAAGACGTAATCCTGAACAACTGTCATGCCTTTTGGGAGTAGACAATGATAATTACACTAGCACATTTGCAAAAACCCTGAGTCACGGTGTGTCTTTAGCGGCTAATACTTATTTCTAGCAGACTCAGACTCAAGATATGGTCGACAGATGCAATCACTGTTACCATTGATTTAGAATCACTTCATGGTTTGAGGCAAGAGATTGTCAGTGATAGGAGACCATGGATCATTTTTCTTTTACGAGAGGAGGTTGTTAAATTCACCAAACATGTTGATCAATTTATTATATAAAAAAATGAATGCTTTATAATGGAATGCAGTATTTCACTGTGGGAGGATGCTGTGAGAGGATTACACTAATCTCTTACATATATCCATGTCAGCTAACACACTGTAAAAGGAATCCTTGTCCATAACATACTCTACACCTAAATACCGGAGGTCATTTTTGATGTTGAAAACTAAGTTGCAATACAAGCAAAGGAAATGAGAAAGTGTAAGGGTGGCACAAACAATATTTTGATTGTAATGTATTGGAAATAATAATGGATTATTACCATCTGATTCTGAAACAACCTAAAACCCTGCTCAAATGTCAACTAACCATTAGACCAGTTAGGCTAAGGTTTTGGCTTACGGTGTCTTGATCTAATAGGAGGATTTAATGCCAGACTATTCTCAACATGTCTACTTTTAGGGCCCGCACAATCACAAAGACGTGGCATTAACACTTATACACCCGATTGTGTGTCATCAACAGGTGGAAAAAATAGACAAATAAAAAGCTACAAGTAATGATTGATTACTTACCCGACACGCCATTTTCAACAATATGATTGTCTGATGTAGATCTTTCAGTCCAACTTTTTCCAACGAGACACAAGCAAAATATCCACAATGTCTTCAATTTGTTGAACTCCATGACTGGTGTGTGCTGGAAAGTAGACAACAGAGTCTATTCACAATTCAGATCATTCTTGCAACACAATTTTGCAGGGTTTCTATCCAGGTACATCAATTAAACATTGCCTAGAACAGAAACTGCTTTGACTCTGAGAACGTATGAAAAGGAGAGAAAAACGCATTACGTTGGCTTGTTTAGAGGACACCGTGAAATATTGTTAGTTAACATTACAAAAATATCCCATGCAGCAAAAGCGGAAACATGCCATCACTTCTCAGTGTAAAAGTGTTCTTGCTAAATAAATTAAGGTACACAGTCGTTTGTAAGTTATCTAATACCTGGCTTTTGCGAAGTCAGCTTGTTAAGCCTTATTTTGACAGTTTAGCTGTGCTTCAGGGTTCTTGGCATCATGTTTTAAACACATGTTGCCTCAAGGAGAATAATAATAAGATTATCAGAAGTAACTGCAGCCTGGTCTGTGTGAGTCTGGTGTGCAGATGTCTGACAAGCTTCAACAAGCTATGAAATGCCATTTTATTCAATTATAAATAAACAAGCTTATAGAAAAGCCTGATGCCACATTTCAGTGAACTTTTATTTCATAATTCCACATTTATTTCCCAGTTATCCACATACTCAGATCAATGGTTGTTTGGTAATTTGTTGTCAAGTCATCAGTTGTCCCACAGCACAACAACCAATCAAAGGAGCGTATCAACTCCATGCCAAAGCTCGGTTGCCATCTATTATGAACCAGACTTGCAGGGAGCAGAGCCAGTAGGAAACCGCAGCTCGAGTCTTGTTCCCGTAGGTTACAGCAGGGTAGGGATCTCTCTAAAGAAACTGGCTTTGTAGACACAACTGCGGGGACAGTCCTCCCTGTTCTGCTGGTCACTGCCGACAGACTTCCCGAAAACGGACCCAGTGGCACCGAAGACAAGCATCAGAAGCATAACAAATGTTACTTGTCTTCCATTACGAGTTACATGTTCCAAACTGTAACTTTAGATAAAACCATCCCCCAACAGGAATATCATAGCATCTTGTCTACAAGACTGGCCCTGATACATCAAGTCAACTGTCAGCCGGGCTGTTGGTAAGAGCCTGGCGCCTTAGTTTTTGCGATTTAATGAAAATGACTCCGATAAGCAATTGAGAGCACAAGAGAAACAGAAGGGAAGAAAACAAGGAAAAGTCAAGAGGGCATACAAAGACTAGCTTATATTTGTTTACTTCCTCTCATCTTATCATTCCAAGGCTTGGATATTTTCGCTAGGCACGGCCCTCTGAAATAAAGTGTAGTGGTAAGCGAGAGTCAAGTGAAAGTGATTGGCAAACGTTACATTGTATTTTTTCTACATAAAGAAGCAGAACATACAATTTGGCTTCTTAAACTACTAGTTCTTTGATGTTGGTTTGGTGTTTGGGCATTGAGATCTCCAGCCACATCCCAGCAGGTTCTGAGCGTGACTGGTTTTTGGCAGCGTACGATTGAGAGAAATCTAGATCTGGTATTCTACCTAAGGCGTACAGGAACACTTGAACAAACAAGCATGTCTAAGTCATAGGGTTGGACAGCAACTTGGCTAAACTAAAGAAGCAGCAACTAATCCCAACATAGCACCCTGCCTGCCAGGTTGCTATGTCAATAAATGTGGAATGATAACAAATAAAAGGTCCCCTAAAATATATAACTAAGTTAATATTACACTGAAATAAAAGTGCCCCTTACATAAATCAATGTGACATCAAATACAAGTCTCTTGTAATAAACACATTAAAAGTGTAGTTCTAAAATAAAGTTACCTTAAATAAATACCTGTGTTATTATGAAACACAAGACCCCTGAAAAAAACGAAATGTAGGATTGTACACAACAAAATATATTTGGAATTCTGAAATGAAGTCCCATGAAATAAATACATGTGTAATTATAAAACAAATGTGAACTGAATCTAATTAATACGGCATTGTGCAATAAAAGTCCCTTTAAAAAAAAAAAGGGGGAAATATCAAATAAAGGTCCCAGAACATAAATAAATGTGGCATTATACAATTAAAGTCCAGTGACATAATGTTAAATACATGTCATTGTTCAATAATACTCCCTAAAATGTGTGTTCTTCATTAAATACAACCATTTGTTCATGATTTATTAAAAAGCCATAATAATTCATTTCATAGCAAAAAAAATTACTATGTGTTTGCCAAATGGCATTCCATAACTAGCTAGCTTAACATCTCGGTTAAGTAGGACATGTGTAATATCCAACAAAGAAGGAGTAGCACTACACAGCCCTCTCAAAACGCTTCCGTGTTTTTCACTTCTGGTAGGTGTCGACTCTGCATTTTCAATGGACGAACATTAGCCGCCGTCGGCGTTAAGCTAACGAGCAGACACAAGTCAGAACAGGGTCTTTAATAGAGAGCATCTGTAATGTTAGTTTTAGCTAGGCTATATGATAACTACGGACACACCGTAATGCTGAATAACATAAACACAAAGTTACCTGTCATCTATCAGAGCCAGCAGATCTGTAGCTTCAGCTCTGTGTTAACATCGCAGCAGACGCCTGGTCACCCTTGAAGCACTGCGAACTCCCAACGTAGGAGAGATTTCGGTCTGGTCTTTCCCCCGACCGTACTGGACCGAAAAAGCCGCAGAATGTGGCAAGGCAGCGGGCTACTCTTACTCTACGCCACAGGGTGCGTGGTTATTAACAGCACGTGTTGCCCCCCTAACGGCTGGAGGGTGTAGGCCTACTGGATATCACGTCGAATTGACTTAAACAAATTGCTAAGTGTGCCATCTCGTGGATTGTTTGAGCCAACACCCTTGGCCTATATGTTAAAGAAAATGTTTACACTCAAACTTTCAACCTTCCTTCTACAGTATGTAGCATGTATACCTGTCATTAGGACTGTGGATTAATAGCTAGTTCACAGAAGACATTTGAACATGTCAGAAGTTGGATGACAGTGTGACAGCACTCCTATCGCTTACCCTTGAATAAAACATAACCATCGTTAATGTTATTGGTAACACCTGATTTTTAAATTGAATCAAAGGTTTTTCTGTGTTGTTGCTGTGTTCATATTATTTTATAAATTGAACTGCTTTGATAAGTACATTACAAAGAAAAAATAACTTAGTTATTGAAGGTTTTGATAGAATGATTTGAAGAGTCTTTGTCTAAAGGCAATGACATTGATTTTAATCGTATGCTTTACATGTGATTGCTTCATTATTTGCATATTTTACATATTGTTACATATTGATATCAGAAAACTATTGCTATTAATAATGGAACTATGCCGGCCATCTTAGCCTTTACATTCGTATGTACCTTTTATTTGGAAAAACAGCCTACATGATGTACACTATGGGTTGCAACCTTAAGAAAGTAACATTACAGCTTTCCAGGTTTTGCTGTACAGTAAATATTATGATACAACGTATTGTTAACACAATGAAATGTCTTTTTAGTGCTTGGCCAGTACATCATCAGGTTCTGGGTTTAGGGAGGAGGCCAACACTTCGGAGCATTCAAATGTTGTTATGGTGTATATCATCCCCTTATATCCAAACAACATATTTAAATTACACTTACCTCTAACTTCTTACATGGCAAAGTGTTACATAAAATAACACAAGTGTATGTAAGCGCTTTTAGAACTATCTAAAAACATTGCAGAAATGTGTGCTTGTATGGCGAGTTGGCTGCTGGGCCTATCCAGCTGCATGAACTTTTGGGTGTCAGTTAGGTAACTGATGTGTGATCATAATATCTTGCACAGATTTAGGCCATGAAGGTCACATGTAGTACAGAAAATGTCACACTTGTGAAACGTTGCATAAAGTTCAAGTGCTAACAATTATATTGTTGTTGCAAGTGCAGAAATTGTACAACTGTATATGAAGTGGCACTCGATTTTTTTGGTGTATGGAAATAGTGTCAGAAACCATTGTTTTTGTGTGTTGACCCTATTTGAGACTTAAAGGAAAGACCACAAGGAGACTTTGCTTTCCACCATGTCACTCTTTACTTCATAATTAATAGATATTTACCCCTTTTTTGTATTTCAAATAGAAGGCCAAACGTACTTGAAGGACTGTCACTTAATTTCAACACATGTACAGTATGACAACTTTGTATTTGCAGTGTACAAATATTCAAATGTCACATAACATGGAATAGTGTACTGTATTTGTCACTGCATGTGAGTCAAGGCATCGAATGATGAGAGACTGAGGCAGAAAATTCACTTATAGTTCACTCAATTGACAAAAGTACATAATGGAAATATATGGAAAAGGCCTTCATCCCACTCTTCCCCTGGGGCAGGATTAAGGCTGTTCACATCAGGTGGTTGTGTGGTTGCACTCAGTCCTTGAGTTTCTTCAGAAGTCTTTATCTTCTGAGGATGATATGACCATGACCTCCCGGCTCTTAAAGTCCCAAACTGCTGTGAGATGGAAGGCCATATTGGAGAAGACCACTAGATACTCAAACAGGGCGAATAATGTGTAACCTGTAAAAAAGAAAAGGAAAACAAAAAGAACGTAGATATAGACATTTTTTAAGTAAGCACTTTCTAGCTTCATTTTACATTACTGTTCATATAACTGATATGTTTTGGAATTGTGTGTATTCTCCATGGATCACTGTTCTCGACCCTCCCCAATTAGATGGAAATTATCAAACTGAAGTAGTACTTACTCCCTGATTCACAGAACACGTTGTGTTTCCAAAAAAAGAATCCGGCAAAAGCACAGAAGGATAAGTTGAGAAGTAAGAAGCGCACTTTCCAATAGTGAGACTTTGCATCCTATAAGGGAGAAAAACATGTATTTGATTGGAATGCCTCAAATGACATGATTGATTTTAGTCTGCGGTGCGTGATCTTGCATTCCTTACCTCAGGACTTAATGAATACTTCTTAATGGTCTTCCATAAACGGCAGGTTATCAACATGTGGATAGTGGAACTGACAAGGAAGAGGACAAAACCTTCTTTATGTACAACTAAGAAACAAAATGTACAAAGAGAAGAAGAAGTTTAGTCAGAAAAGCACAGTCATTGTAATAAATAAAAAGAGCATCAACCAGCCGGATAAAAACTCTATAACGTACTGTAAACAACTTTAAAATGTGTTCCCTTCCTCTTATGTTCATTTCCACCTTCCTTTTTTAAAACTACATTTATTGTGGGGTAGTGGTGGTCTAATGGATAGTGAGGTGGGCTGAAGTTCAGAAGGTTGTGAGTTCAAATCCCGCCTGGAACACCACCACTAGTGTGCCCTTGAGTAAGGCACTTAGCCCTTAGTTACTCCAGGGAGAATGTCCCTGTAATTGGTAATTGTAAGTCGCTTTGGATAAAAGCGTGAGCTAAATTAAATGAAATGTAATGTAATGTATGCCTGAAAAGTTTACTAATGTTGCTGATAAGATGATGAAAAGTTTAGAATACTTTGTTTCTAAAAGGAACAACATTTCAGAACATTTAAATACATCTAAAATCAAGTCAAAATGTTTGGTTACTTGGCCAAATTCAAGCTTCATTATGATCCATGCTTCAAGGGGAAACATATGTTTGTATTAAACCTCTCAAATAATATAGTACTCACAGTATGTTTCACTAGATGACACGTATGTGAGGAGCAAGAGGCCGAGATTTTCGAGAAGGGAAAAGGCCAGATTGAGGCAACTGAGCAAACTCTCAGGGAACTTAGAGGCAAAACGTGTCTTGTAGAATTTGAAGTAGGTAAATGCCACCAGCAGCCTTGGTGCTGAGTGCAGTCCAATACAGAACCGCCATATGTGGCATTCAGGACTCAGGCTTATTGAGGCACTGATGGATGGCAGGTAATTAGGAACCTGGAAACAGACAAAAATGCTTTAGTATATCAGTAGCATCAAAGGAAAACATGGTTGGCTCAGATTGCAAAATATGAATATTACCTGGCAATGTGTACCAGTAGAGTCCTCATAATGAAAAACAGAGGATATGAAAACACAAGTTATTAGCCCAAGCAGTGGTAGGCCCACAGTGCCAACAACGCAGGTGCTGAATGAAACCCTGATGACCAGGGGCCTGTCATGACCCAAGATACCGGATCCTTGTAGCATTTCTGAAACTGTGAAAAAGTGTATTTAAAAAAAAATGTGCAAAGGCAATCACACAGAATGTACATGTGGCAATAATAACTTTCTTCAAATATTAATACAATAGATACATTTTAGGTATTTATGATGGTAAGTAAAAATGTATGCACAGTTATAGGAATTATCACTCAATTATTTGGGGGCATTGTTTTAAGCCGGCATGCATTTACTGACCATCTCAGTCTGAAAAAAAACATAATCAACCTACCTCAACCAGATTTGCTGTTCACCAATAACTGCAAGCAATTGCCTTGTAAATAACTACGCTATTACCAAATCATCACATTCATGATATCAGGTTGCAGGATGGACCTGCATTTTCGGTACCAACAATAGGGTGCAATTCCTTAATCAAAGCTGGGGATGATCCTGACATGTAAAACCCCGGTGACATTTTTTGCATCTACTAAGATTAATTTCCATTGCCCAAGAAGACGATAATAGTCACACGGATGCAACATCCTCCTTGTTGAAGGGGGAAAAAGGGGCGTGAAAAACATCCGCACCCGGAAGAGAAAGCAAGCGGAGGAGAGTGATGAGGCTACGTATGGGCGGCGCAGCCTATCAAAAAATGATGCACACAACACAGACCAGAGACCATGTTATAAATAATACATTGTGTTTCTTATGACTATAGACATACATACGAAAATAATAGTGCAAGACCGTTGTTAGGTGGCGAGGCTGAGAGCTCTATGTTGTGCTGCAGAACAAAGGATATTTTTTAATGCATTTTTTAATATACATGATATCAGAGACATAGGCTTCAGATCGTGTGTGTGAAGAGTTGTTTGTGAGTCCGATGGTCCTGGTGTTTGTGGTTAACATGTGGTGCTGCTGCCCCGCCTCTCTCCTACTGTCTCTCAGCAGCAGTTGGTGGAGTGCAGTTCACAAACAGCTGCAGTCGCTCTCAGTCTGATTTAATTTCTGTTTGGATTATTTTTAGTGAAGAAACTTTGAAAAACTGAAAGGCACACATCAGCTCAAATGGTCTTTGGATCAGGATAGTTTGTTTCAGCAATATGAAACGATGGAGAATCCAAACGTTATTCTGCTTGCTTCTGTGTGTCAGTATTTTACCAAGTAAGTTCCCACTCATTCATTCTATTAGGATTTTTTTTTTAAAACAGTATTATTTAAGATTGTTGCATTCTCAAGTACATTCTAGAGAAAACCTCCAATGCTCTTCTAGCAAAAATGGCGATGAGATGCTAGAAAATGAGCAGATACATAATTGAGTAACAACTTTGATTAGTTTTGGATGATTTTTTCTCTTTTATTAATGTCAGTGTTTTGATATTTTATGAATCAAATATTCCCTCTCTGATTTCCATTCCTCTTTACAATCTGTTGCCCAGACTCTGCAAACATGATGCCAGTAGTTCAGGGATTTGCTGTAATCATAATCCTTTCCTCTCCTTGTATCCAGTTCAGAGGTTTTATCAAAACAGCGTTCCAGGGTTAACAACTGGCCTGCCCAAATCTGTTGTTGACACTCAAAACAAGCTCCAGTCACAATATACAGTCAACAAGTTTTTTCATTTAAAACTAAACATCTTATTCCAAAATTGACTTTCATTCATGTAAAAGGCATGAAAACCTTCTTATAAGACATGTACAAATATATTTAAAGATGGCTTATACCATGCTTCTCTTTCACATGCTTGTCTTGATTTATCTCCCTGTTAAGGCTCATTTTGATACTCATATGTTGTTTAAGATATTACTGTTCAATCAATACATGCAAAATATACACAATTCGAACTGACAACAACTTACTGCTGCTTAATGGCAGATTTGCCTGATCTCTCTGTAGAGCTGTAGAGCTTAATAGAGAGGGCGATCTAGCTTGACATCGCTCTTTGTCCCCTTCACCATCTGTCATGGATTCACATTTTCTCTCCACATGTACCCTCTTCAGCATCCATATCGTTTCATTTATTCAGATTATCACTGGCCATAAAATTGAATGATGAAAAAATGATCACATCCGAATGTTGTGTCAGAGAACACATTTTTACCTGAAGAATAATATTAAATACAACAGGTGCTTTGTGGCGATATACATCTAATCATCAATTGTTTCTCTTTTTGTTTTAGCCTGTTGGTGTGCTCAGGGAAAATACGCCCAGAAGCTCCTGAATGATTTATTCACAAACTACACTAGTGCGCTGAGGCCTGTGAATGACACTAACACCATACTGAATGTGACCCTGCAGATCACACTGTCACAAATTATCGACATGGTAACACACCACAGTGCACAAGTCTCCACCAGATTGTATGTGTTATATATAGGGCTGCACGATATATCGTGTTGTGATGATAATTGCGTTATGCGCATGCGCAATATTGACATCGCAGGACGTGCGATATTAAGTAGGCAAATGAACTCAAACACGTCATGTTACAATTATTTTGCTGCTTGCTACAAAAGGAAAACTCACGCGGCTCTCATGTCAGGGGTACTTGAGTGAGTGACATGCAGGCTCTGCATGCACAGCAAACCACCAATCACAACCATTCTTGATCAGATCATAGCAGGATAACCGAGCTAGCTCAGCTTGTTGCTCTGATAACTTAAGATCCAGAAGTCTGTGACTAAAATCCTTCATCCGGTTAAATATTGTTAAAAGAATACCAATTGTATAGCATTAAAGTTCAAGAAAGGATGGTTTGCGGACAAAAATAACGGTCTTTTCTTCAATTCCTGTATTTTTTCATATCGCAATATATATCGCAGGGGAAGAAAATATCGCAATGTCAGTTTGTTCCAATATCGTGCAGCCCTAATGTGTTATACAGATACCCACAAAATGATTAAATATTTAAAAAAAAAACATATTTCTGTTCAACCTGCACTCTTTCCCCTGTTGTTGTCAATTGTTTTCTATTAATTTCAATGTTTTACAGGATGAGCGAAACCAAATTTTGACTGCGTATTTATGGATACGGCAAGTGTGGGTTGATTCACACGTTCAATGGAATAAAGATGATTACGATGGACTCGATACCATCCGCATACCTGGTAGTTATGTATGGAGACCTGATATTGTCCTATATAACAAGTAGGTCGGATTGGTATTGGGTTAATCAGAATGGCTCGTTTTGGTTGGTATAAAAGGCACAAGCTGAACACTCCTTGAAGCCATTATTGACAGGAGTGTCCAGGCCTTTGTCTGCTTTTTATACAAAGGCAATGTCAACTTTACAATTAAGACAGAGGTACCACATGTTTGACAAAGAGGAAGAGGAAGGAGGAAGGAATAATCACCTGAGTATTTGTGAGGCCAGTGCGCAAGAACTCCTATGCCTCTGATGACATTTCAGGATAACAGCTCACACTATGAACACTTATCAAATGCTGACACACATAAACACAAACACTTAGCATTAATCAAAAGATATGAAAAGCAGACACAAACACTGAGCAATGAGTTCAACTCTCATAAATGTGTTGACTCTTCCCTCAGTTGGTGTACTTGTGCCTTTGTATTCTGATCAACCTTTCAAGTTGTCTCGACCTACTGAGGACATCACAACTGCTCCTTTTTTATTTAGTTTTCATGGTATGGACAAATACATTTTCTCTTGGTATGATACTCAATGTTTTCTTTGTTTTTCCAGTGCGGATGACCATTTCAAAGGCTCCATGGACACCAATGTAGTGATCCGGCATGATGGCCAGATCATGTGGGATTCCCCTGCTATCACAAAGAGCTCCTGCAAAGTGGACGTGTCCTACTTCCCCTTCGATTCTCAGCAGTGCAGGTTCACATATGGCTCCTGGACATACAACGGCAACCAGGTGGACATCCTGAACGCCATGGAGAGCGCTGACCTGGCCGACCTGGTGGATAATGTGGAATGGGAGGTGTTGGGTATGCCGGCCAAGAAGAACATTATTCAGTATGGCTGCTGTGCTGATCCTTACCCTGATGTGACCTACACACTGAAACTACAGAGAAGAGCTTCATTTTATGTCTTTAACCTCCTTATACCATGTGTAATGATCTCTTTTCTGGCTCCACTGGGCTTTTACCTGCCTGCTGATTCTGGAGAGAAGGTGTCTTTGGGTGTCACTGTTATGCTGGCACTCACTGTCTTTCAGCTGTTGGTGGCAGAGATCATGCCACCCTCTGAGAATGTGCCACTTATTGGTGAGGGTAATACAAATCCAAACATGTGTGATTAAGATGCATTAGAACTCTATGTTGATGTCCTCCTTTTCATCCACAGGAAAGTACTACATTGCAACGATGACCATGATCACTGCCTCCACTGCCCTGACCATCTTCATCATGAACATACACCATTGTGGCCCGGATGCCAAGCCTGTTCCCAAGTGGGCCAAGAAGGTCATTCTGCAGTACTTGGCCAGAATGTGCTTTGTTTATGAGGTTGGGGAGAACTGCTTGTCACCACAGCCCGAGAAGCAGGAGCCTCCACATGTAAAGAACACCAACTGCACCATGAATGGTCAGGCAGGACCAGGCAGAGAGGAGTGTGTCTGCAAACTGGACAGAGGACAAGAGACAGTGGGCTCCATGACCACAGAGGAGAGGGAGGACATGGATCAGATGATGAGCCCAGGTGGCTCCATCGGGAAAAACCCAACCAACAACTACTGCACTTGGAAGAATGGTATTTTCATGAGCATGGACTGTGGAGATTCTCAGGGTCAGAGGAGATGCCGGAAGGGGGGTGTGAGTGATGGAGAGAGAAAAGACAGAGAGGTTTCCTGCGACAGTCAAAGCAACGAGAGGCAACTAATGCGTAACATCGAGTACATAGCCAACTGTTACAGGGATCAGAGGGCGACACAGAAAAGGACTGGGGAGTGGAAGAAAGTAGCCAAAGTTTTAGATCGCTTTTTCATGTGGATATTTTTCATTATGGTGTTTTTAATGAGCCTTCTCATCATGGGCAAAGCCATCTAACTGAAGACTGGAGAAGCTAGACTTAATGAAAGTGTTTATGGTGTACCCAACACAATAATAAGTCATTAAGTAATGTACTTAGCAGTAGTTTAATTTACATTCAGATTGCACTTTTTCCTCAGACCATGTGATCCATCCTACTGCAGTCCTAATTAATAAAAAGTAGAATTATATCTTAAATACATTTTTGTAAATAAGTTTTGTTGTTGACAACTTGCAATCCCAAATCCAGGTCCCATTGTAGCAAATCAATCACATTTTCTACTGACGCTATTTACACAATGTTGTGATTTTAAAAAATATTGATTTGTGTCCATACATTTATTTATTTGTTTCTGAAACAATAGGCCAAGGGATTTACAAAGCAACATGAACTGATAAATACATCTGATATTAAAATATATTTGTTCTATTTATTTACATTATGGGTAATGAAAAGTGTGTCTCATAAGCAGGGTAAAAGATACAAAGTAATTTTGAAACCAATTTATATATTTTTACTGATACAGTACAAAATGACAATGATGAAACGAAACAACACACCAGACATGAAATAGTATGAGGTTAGAATAATTGACATTTGTAAAAGACTTTAGGAGGTCGAAAATAATAAGTATTGTATTAAGCCCTCATTGGGGAAAATGTGACTTTACTCTCATGACATGAATCGGAGAGAATTACCCAACTTTACAGAATAGTACATGTGTTCAGAGATATCACCAGGAAAGCTTCTGTACATAAAATTAAAGCAGGAGAAAACAATGTCTCAATAAAGCTTATATGGATTATCTGTTTAATCCCCTATCAGCACCATGCACTTCAAACTGATACGTTTTAATCTGATCGGGCAACACTCTATAATCTCAAACCAAAGGGAGATAAAATGCTTAATCATCAGAACTGTGTTTTAAACAATTTTGGATTTGGAAAAAAAGTTCACGATTTAACTCAGATGCACTGGACAGCAGAACAACTGGTATGACCTCTTTTGGGCCTTTTCTGTTATAATGGAAAGAGTAAAATTCCGTTTATAAAAAGTTGATCAATATAATTTGTCTATACAGCATTAACAGGCCAAGAAACATTTTTTGTAATTTGGAAGGCCCGATACCAAATACCAGTATAAGTACAGGTATTTAGTATTAGGTATTGTAACACCAACACACAGTATTCACATCTTATTTTCAATGTATGTCTTTCAATATCTACATTACATGAAACATTGCTATTATACCTGAAACTCAATGAAAACAAAAACATGAATATACACAAATGTTATGCTCATTAATTATCCCTATTATATGAACAGTTTAGGGACAAGAATGGACATTGTGGTTTTAGTATTTGCATGCTATACAAGCATAAAGACAGAAGAGGTTGGTAAAGAGCTTGTCACTGGGCAAGTGTAGACGCTCATTTTACTGTCGGCACACTTTATGAGGGATAAAGTAATTTCCCATGTTGTAAAAAAAAGCCAATTGTTATTAATATTCATCCATAAACCACATGAATAATAGATTACATTTGTATAGTGCCTTTCAAGGGACCCAAGGCCGCTTTACATGGTGAACAAACAAACAAACAAACAAAACAAAAGGGGCAAATATGTTACCATTAACTTTGGTAACAGATGTTTCCTTGTTTATGATTGCTGAGATATACAAAATAAGTTTATGCAGAAGGATAGACAAGCATATACATGTATAAATATTATTATGTTCCAGATACAAGTATGAACAGAACAGAAGACAGATTAGGTTGGAGTCACTTTTCTTTGCAGAATTTGAATAATCTTTTCACGCAATGACCTTGTTTGCATCCCATAAATAATCGGATTTAAATTAGCAGGGACCACATGGAATAAAATGTAAGCAATTTTCCTTAAATCTGGGTAATTTGGGAAACGATGCAATATGATAGTTAAAAACCCTGACCAGAGCATGATGAGATATAGAACAAGGTGGCTGGTACAGGTCTGAAGTGCTCTGCTTCTCATCTCTTTGTTTTTCTTGACCCAGCAAATGACAGCTATTCTGAAGTATGTGACAGCAATACCTCCCATTGAGCAACCAAAAAGCAGCACAGTGAAGAAGAGTCCATAAATATTGTTGATGGACACATCCTCACAAGAAAGCTTGAAGAGTGATGCGTTGTCACAGTAAGCATTTTGAATAAAGGATCTACAACGGGAGAGCCTCACTGTCAGACCTATCAAAACCGACACCAGCACCAAGGACACCCCCCAAGCACTGGCTGATAGTGCAATCAAAGTTTTGGTAGTCATGATTGAGCTGTACCTCAAAGGATGACATATCGCCACATATCTGTCAATTGCCATAATAATCAGGATCATATGTGAGGCTGATCCAAACGTGTGGCTGTAGAAGGCTTGGACCACACACTGGTTGTAGGTGATGAAGCGTTCTGTTGAGATGATGTGAGCCATCAGCTGAGGCAGTAGCACTGTGTTCCCTATTAGATCATTGACAGACAGGTTACAAAAGAGAATGTACATGGGCTGGTGCAAACTCTTCTCAGTGATGATAAGCACTAGGACTCCAATGTTAGAGAAAAGCAAGCTTAGGTACACAAACAGCAGTAAGAAAAATAGAGGGTAGATGAACCCTGGAGATATGTCAAAGCCTTGGATCTCTATGATATCACTTGTCTTGTTGCTTTCCATTCTGTTTAAATTGATGAAAGACCTAAATGAGAGAGAAAAAAACATGTTAGAAGCTTTAATAGTGATAGGTCGAAATAATGTGCATTGTTATATATTAGGCATAATTCTGTTACTAAACACACAAAGAAAAAAGAAACAAGAGGTGCAATGTGAGTACAACATTAAATACTAACAATCACTAATACAAATCAAACATAACGTTGGTTAATTCAATAGAAAAGTTAAAAACATTATGCATTTAAAAGACAATACTTACTTTTTCAAGAGTTGATTTCAGTGTCCATTTCCTGCAAAAAATACTTTAACCATTTTAGCAAAATGTGTTTTGTGGTAATGGAAACTAATAAATAAAGTACATAAAATGTAAATTAAATTACATTAAATTGACATTAAATGTTACACCACAATGATGCTAAGCAAAGCCAAGCAGGCCCAGTGTTGTATCAGCATCTGTTCTCACAGATGATAGTACCTTCTCTGTGGAGGTGGGAATCAGAGCAGCAGCTTCAAACTGGATCTCTTATATATTCAACTTGAGTAACATGACCTCATTGTTAGAGACTCGTAGGCACCTTGTACGGATGGAACTATTACGTTTAAATTGTATTTGAGTCTAAAGCAACATACACACTAACACACCCCTGGGCCGTCAGGCTGCTTAACCACCACACTTAATGCAATAACCGTAACCATCTTCACACATATACACACTTTGAATGCACTTTAAAAATTAAAAACTATTTTTATATCAATATTTGTAACTATTTATTCCCCCCGTATGTTGTCTGTCCTACTGCCGTGTTTTTAATGTTATGTATGTCAAGTTTTTGATAATGACAATAAAAGGCTTTAACTTAACTTTAACACTGGGCCCTGAGGCCTTTCCCCAATACAATACAATAATACAATACAGCTTTATTTATAAAGCACTTTAAAACCTCCACCTGTTTTATATATTGGATGTGTGAATTCCTGCTTTTTTATTATACATAAAAAATTTGAAGCAATTTCAAACTTATTTTGAAAAAAAAGGTTACATCAATAACATTTTATATTATTATTCACATAAGACATTATAAAAGAAGAAGAAAACAGTTACAAACATTGTAAACTACAATTGTTAACATGTTACAATGTATTAATACGTTCAGGGACAACATAGTTTAAAGTTCACATAACCGATGTGTGTGTTGTAGGGAAATTGAAGAATCAAAAGAGTGTTAACTTTGAAAAGAAAGGCCCAATCACTTTGCTGTAAGCCGAAATTATCTCTGAACCCAATAATCATGATTATGATTCACGTAATTGTTGAACTGCCAAACCGGAGAAAAACCAGAGAAAATAATTAGTGGGTCAAATCAATTATTATCAAGGGTCCATCATGACCATTCCTCTTGGGTGAGATGGTTTGTCTTTACTGAGGTCCTAATGTCCTTACAGCTCTTTTGTCCGCATCCACAAGGTCCATATTCCCAAAGGCCTGATGTGACCACTTCGACGCTGTGTTTCAATGAGAATCTTTCTCCTGGGACACATAAACGAACAAGAAAATGCTTTAGAATATGGTTGACATGTTTAATTAATTGAGCCATTTGACATATTAATGAAAAGTGTGGACTTGCTTATAAAACATGGCAGTTGAATGGAGAAAACAAACACACAAAGCAAATACTTTTTCATGTGATGCTTCAACTCAACTTTAAACTTATTCTTTTGAAATGTTTTACATATTAACACTCGTAGCCATTAAAGATAAGGAATACAATGTTTACAAGATGTATTGTGACATGCAGCCTCCCATGTGACAGCTTCCCTTGGGTGTTATTAGACAACATGCTTCATTAGCAAACAACAAGGAATCTTATTATCAACAAGAGGTTTACTAATTATCCAGGGGTTAATTACAATGTGAGACAGTTAATAACACATCATTTTATTATATCTCAAAGGGGCTCATTAATACATTTGTTTTGCCTAAAGTAATGGGGCATCCAGCTGATGTAACTCTGGATATTTGTATTGTATCATAGATACATTATATGCTACAGTAGCGCTTTGCCTGAAAAGCTTAATAAAATCAAAGTTGGAATAAATATGTTTTATTTGTGTTGGTATCAATACTCTATAAACATTTTTAAATCAATAGAAACTAAAAAAAGACTTCAGATATATTAGGAGCAGGTTTTTTTAACTAATGCAGTTTTTTTATTCGGCTGAACCAGGGTCTGCCAACCCAAAATCTAGATAACAAAACTGGGCACATACACACTGTAGATTTAACAGGGTAAAGTGACAGTGAAAATCATTTGCTTTACCGTCCTGCAGCAAAGAGACGGTGATACTATGAGTCATTTTTGTAATTGAGAAAAGTAGGTCCAGTTGTTATATCATTTAAAAGACAAATAACATTTTGGGCCAATAATAGACTAACATTTTGGTACGATGATCCCTAACCTCCCTATAAGGACAGTGTCAGAGAATAATTTCCCCTGCATGTCATCTTTCGCCCTCTGACGCAGATGCCCAGCCTTGGGCAGCCGCTATCTCCCTTAAGGAGGGGCTGCCCAAGCATTTTGTTGTTGTTACCAGTTTATGACAACAAGGCAACTTCGGTCAGAGATAGTTATTGTTATGGGACACCTGGAACACATCCTTCTCGGGGTGTAGATGACGCCGAGCCATAAGCGACAACAAATTTGATTCAGTGTCCCTCAGCTGTTTATATTAGTCTATCTATTGAAGAATGTTGATTATTACACTCTGAACTAGTTAAAACGTCGAACTACAGAAGGGTTCTTCAGAATTGATTTGGCATCTCAACCGTGTGGTCAGATCGTGGCCCGTGACATGTCTTGTGAATTCTCCGGCCGAAGCTCCAAATAAACAGTCAGTGTTTGCCATCAAAGCTCCAGCTCTCTCTGAGTCCTGCTTCCAATTGCTTCAGAAGTTTCCCCCACAGACAGAATATTAGTTGCTGTGACTGTTAAGGGTGAAAGATGCTCATGAAAAAAGCTAAGCACCTAGCGTGATTGACGTCACTTTAAATCTCTTTCTTGAACAGCAAAAGTGTTTCTCTTTTTAGGAACTCTATTAAATTGATTCTCTCTCTGTTTGAATGCATTTGGTCATGAGATTAACTTTTCGAAAACATCTCATATCAGAAACAACTGCTGGAATTGAAACAACAGGGTTAAAGCTCTAGGACACAACATCGTGTAGTTTGTTTGTTTGATTTTATTATAAATAGCACCATTACAAAATGAACATCATGCTGTTTAAAATAACACTTGAAATTGTTTGTTGAGACCATAAACTAATCAGGATCACTTTTACTGAGGTAATACATTAAGTAAGAAGTGGGGTCATAGGCATCAACACAATCAGACTTATTTGCAATCAGTGGAGCTATAAGAGGTTTTTTTATATTATTATTATTAAGAATATCTTAGTACATTTGAATGTTTTAGGAACTTCCTAATAGCCTTCACTGTTCACCTGGAGTTTGCAGGGTTGCTTCACTAACAGTAATCCACATATTATTCATCTATGCAAAGCCAATGACAATCCCAAAAGCAAAATGTGACGTCAACAAGTTATGGTGCAGTAGCATGACTTAAAAAAGGATGGGCAGGGCAGTTGTCATCCCTTCATGCAACTCTTTTAAGAGAGTGACATGTTGTCTGAGTGCTTTAGTTTCATTTCATAACAGTTTTTGTTTTAATAATACTAGTGAAGATTAAATGGAGAACACTTCTTTTTTGTTCAGCTCTGCATTAACCCTCGACCCATTTGTTATTCCACCTGGAGGAAGATATCCCATATTGTTTCTCGGTATTGCAATTTATTTGTTTGTAATTTTTTGCAACCTGACCTTGATGACACTGATCATTTTCAAGAAGAATCTTCACAAGCCCATGTATTTTATCCTGTTTAGTCTTCCTCTCAATGATCTGATAGGCATAACTGCCATGCTTCCAAAAGTACTTTCAGACATTGTTACTGAGACAAATAAGGTTTACTACCCTCTCTGTGTTTTACAAGCATTCTTACTCCACATGTATGGTGGTGGAATTCTGTTTATTCTTGCAGCAATGTCTTTTGATCGTTATGCTGCCATCTGCATGCCGTTACGCTACAGTTCTATTATGACCCCCAGAGTGGTGACATGTATTATCTCTCTAGTTTGGGGTCTTGACTTTGTCTTGATTGTATCATTGTTCTCTTTACAGACAAGGCTTCCCAGGTGCAAATCTGTGATTATGAATGTGTTCTGTGATAACCCATCTCTACTGAAGCTCACATGTGGAAACACGACACTCAATAATATCATAGGATTGTTTAACACAGCTGTCATGCAAGCTGTATCTGTGTCTATTCAAGCCTTTTCCTATGTGAAGATTCTGATTGCATGTGTGTTTACGAGGAGGTCTGAGGAAAAGACCAAAGCTGTCAACACTTGTGTTGCACAGTTGCTTATATTGATTATATTTGAGATTGTAGGGACATTCACCATTTTATCTCATAGGTTCAAAAATGTCTCAGCCGACTTGCAAAAGATAATGGGCATGCTAATATTTCTTGTACCTCCACTTTTGAATCCAATTGTTTATGGGCTGTATACAAGTGAAATACGAAACACTCTTCTGCAAGTTATGAAAAAGAAAAATAGACTATTTACCTGAATCTTTACACAAGGTGCTTTTTTGTTTTGTTTTTTCAAACCTTTTTATTTTCAGAGGAGCTACACTGAGAGAACCACACAGATACACATCCACACAAGGAAGCTGCTCAGTGTATCCACTCTGATCTGCTGCTCACTGAGTAGCTTGGGTTAAGGGCCATGCTCACAGGCACCTGAGTGATGGTAATGAGGATATTTGTCTTTCATTTCATTTGACATTCACAATACTGTGTTTTTCTGGTAGTCTCTCAGTTGTGGTAAACAACATTCATCAGTGGATGAACTTGAACACAAACTGAAATCACTTTCAACAGTTTTGTTGGTTGTGGACATAGAAATGCTGATGTTTTGTAGTACAAGAAGTTTAAATCTGGATTGGATGTGTATTAACTTGTCAAATTGTTCCTCAATACACAACAACAACTGTTTTGTGCAGGAGGGGAAGATATTTAGTTTAATCAATCTGTGATGGGGCCTCGCATTAAAAAGACAAGATGAAACTGATGTACCTTTTCCTACTGCAATCATATAAATATGTCACTTGTTAAAGGTTTGGAAAAAATACTTTTTATTGTGATCTTTCCCGATGTGTTTCTATTGGTGTGAACAGAACTTTGTTCTGTATAATTACAACGTTGTGTGGTTAAAAAAAGGGATACTAGTCTTAAACTACACACAGTCTGACACTCAATACATAATTCGGCATACATTTTATTTAAAGTATTTTGTAAAAATGTTTATTCAATAGAAGTAGTACCGTATATATAATGTTTTACTCACTATGCCAGTCCAAACTACTTTTTGCATCTGGAAGAATCACAATTGTTGCATGATTTATCATTCTGTTGTGTAATACATCTTACAGTAAAGTAAGGCTCTGCTACAGGTAATTCAAGAAATGTGTCTATTGTAACCCTGAATCGAGAAACATCTAAAGGATTCTATATTATAAATCATTTTGTAATGTTTTTCATATCTGAATTCTTAACTCCTTATTCTAAGTGCTCCAAAACATTAGAATATTGTCCCCTCAAAAAAAGACAACATCATACTGAGTATCAAAGAAGTCCCTCATTACTGTATGACTGTCTTAAATCATAAATCATAGCATCAACCTTTTTGTTTCCCTTCAAGTTAAAGGTGGGGTAGGTAAGTTTGAGAAACCGGCTCGAGATACACTTTTTGTTATATTCCATGGAATGCTCTTAACATCCCGATAGCAATGAATATCTTAAGTGCTTTGACAAAAAATCCATAAAAAAAATTCATCTGTGGAAGCCGTAGTACTGTAAAAAGCACGACCAATCATTTTAGCCGGCCCGGCTAAAATAACTGGATGGCCTACCTGCCTGTCAGCCTTCCATCTGTGCACAAACTTATCTCGTGCCCTCATTGGTCATGTGCGCGTTCGTGTGTGTTGGAGGAGGGGCTCTGTAAGGAAGTGGCAGATTTTTTCCAGCTGTGTATTTTCAAATTCTAGCGCACTTTCTCCAAAATCACCTACCCCACCTTTAAGTAAAGCAGATTATTACAAAACTAAGAATCAGCTAAATATTTTGAACTGGGGAAATTCAGTGCCATTAAACCAAAGCAGATATATAAATTAAAATGTTAAAAAAAGAATACAGTACGTACCAGTGGTAATACGTTTATAAAGATATAATAGACCAAAGAATTGTTTGGAAAGGCAAAATCACCTAACACAATATGCTTTCACTGTGTTTAAAGGACTCAAGTGAGGACCCCGGATCATCTCAGAAAAACTTTATATTGATGTGAACATTGTGTATGTACCAAATAACCCACAAAAAAAGTTACAAAATTAATTGTTCCCGTATTGTACTGAGGACATGATGGCAGCTGCAGGGGACACAGATAAGACATGTCCATCAGCTGAGACACACCTCTAATACGACACACATGTCATTGTGCTTGTCTGGCAGGCCTTGAGTGTTTCTGGTTCTCAGGTCTCAATAGGTTAAACCTGATCTAATAAAAAGCGGGCTACATGAAATGAAATAATAAAGAAAAAAAAAACTAGTGTGATTATGTCATATCTGATTGTGTGTGGGCTCAAAAAGTGACAAAACAAACCAACTGGAAAATATATAGTAAGGTAGCGGTTTAAACATTTAATTGTGTTAGATTCAGCATCCATCAAGTGTATTGTACTCTACTATTACTTTCACAAGTGATCTCTTATGCTGTTTTTTACAACATTATAAACATCTGATGCAAGCTGCCACCTATCTGACCTGAAACCATATCTTTTATTTTTATATTTTTGTGCAAAAACGCATTAAAATATAAGTGTAATATTATGGCTACATTTATTTTTAAATAAGCGCAATGGGAGAGGAGGTTAAAGAAGTGACACAATAAATAATGTTACAGAGATAAGTATTCTATTTAAAGTTGTTGTTCTTTTTAAGGCTATTTTATAACTACAAATGAGGTTAAAATGTTAACATAGGTTCAGGAGCATGGCCACGCCTAAAACTCCGCCTCAAACCACGGCCACCCCTATTTATATCCGGCAAAAGCTTCCGGCAACCGCTTGTCTCATCTTTCAAAGACTGACAGGCAGACTGTGATTCACGCTGCGCGTCGTCACAGTTCAATACAAGCTAAACGCTACCACAAGAACATTGCTACTCACCATGGATCCCGAAATCCTGATCAACTCGCCGGAGTCAGATGAAGATCTCTTCGACATCGGCTACCCGCCATCCTCAGGTCAGCAGACGGATCTAAGCCAAGCATCCGAACGGAGCTGCGTGCGCTCGGCAATCAGTGTCCCACACACCAGCCGCCACCGCTCCCACTCAAGCTCCCCCAACGAGATACCTCCAACTCCAGACAGGTCCCAGGCTTCGTCTACTTCGCTAGCGAGGGCAAACAGCCAGGGCCGCAACAGGTACAGCCAGCTCCAATCTCCCCACCACCGGCAGCCTGCCTCACTCGCAGCCCCCGGCCACTCGCAGCGGCGCACTCGACACGCCTCTCGGACGGAGCCGTGCTCCGAAACGGAGTCCGAACTACGGAGGTGGACAGTCATGCAACTCCAACGTTTCCTGAAGGAAAACGGCATCCACTTTCACCGAAATGACAACAAGGCTAGACTGTTCAACATCTATAAAGCCTACAGCAGCACAACGGCAAGAACAACAACACGCACAGCTCTTCCCGCTCCAGAGTCAACCACCGCGCGCGCGCACCACGGGTCGTGACGTCACAGGCCTCCGTCCTCCTCCACGGACACAGCCCGACTCACCAGCACCCCCTGGTGGGGGCCAGGTTGTATTGCCCTCTGTGCCTGCTCACAGGCTTCACAAAAATCCCCCTGCACACACATCCCTTCATCCCTCCATCCCGTTCAACGTGTCTCCAGGTAACAACCAGGTACACGGACGTTAGCATGTTCAGTTAAACGTGTCTCCAGGTAACAACCAGGTACACGGACATTAGCATGTTCAGTTAAACGTGTCTCCTGGTAACAACCAGGTACACGGACGCTAGCATGTTCAGTTAAACGTGTCTCCTGGTAGCAACCAGGTACACGGACGTTAGCATGTTCAGTTAAACGTGTCTCCAGGTAACAACCAGGTACACGGACGTTAGCATGTTCAGTTAAACGTGTCTCCAGGTAACAACCAGGTACACAGACATTAGCATGTTCAGTTAAACGTGTCTCCTGGTAGCAACCAGGTACACGGATGTTAGCATGTTCAGTTCAACGTGTCTCCAGGTAACAACCAGGTACACGGACGCTAGCATGTTCAGTTAAACGTGTCTCCTGGTAGCAACCAGGTACACGGACGTTAGCATGTTCAGTTAAACGTGTCTCCAGGTAACAACCAGGTACACGGACGTTAGCATGTTCAGTTAAACGTGTCTCCAGGTAACAACCAGGTACACAGACATTAGCATGTTCAGTTAAACGTGTCTCCTGGTAGCAACCAGGTACACGGATGTTAGCATGTTCAGTTCAACGTGTCTCCAGGTAACAACCAGGTACACGGACGTTAGCATGTTCAGTTAAACGTGTCTCCAGGTAACAACCAGGTACACGGACGTTAGCATGTTCAGTTAAACGTGTCTCCAGGTAACAACCAGGTACACGGACATTAGCATGTTCAGTTAAACGTGTCTCCTGGTAACAACCAGGTACACGGACGTTAGCATGTTCAGTTAAACGTGTCTCCTGGTAGCAACCAGGTACACGGACGTTAGCATGTTCAGTTCAACGTGTCTCCAGGTAACAACCAGGTACACGGACGTTAGCATGTTCAGTTAAACGTGTCTCCTGGTAGCAACCAGGTACACGGACGTTAGCATGTTCAGTTAAACGTGTCTCCTGGTAGCAACCAGGTACACGGACGTTAGCATGTTCAGTTAAACGTGTCTCCTGGTAGCAACCAGGTACACGGACGTTAGCATGTTCAGTTCAACGTGTCTCCAGGTAACAACCAGGTACACGGACGTTAGCATGTTCAGTTAAACGTGTCTCCAGGTAACAACCAGGTACACGGACGTTAGCATGTTCAGTTAAACGTGTCTCCTGGTAACAACCAGGTACACGGACGTTAGCATGTTCAGTTAAACGTGTCTCCTGGTAGCAACCAGGTACACGGACGTTAGCATGTTCAGTTCAACGTGTCTCCAGGTAACAACCAGGTACACGGACGTTAGCATGTTCAGTTAAACGTGTCTCCTGGTAGCAACCAGGTACACGGACGTTAGCATGTTCAGTTAAACGTGTCTCCTGGTAGCAACCAGGTACACGGACGTTAGCATGTTCAGTTAAACGTGTCTCCTGGTAGCAACCAGGTACACGGACGTTAGCATGCTCAGTTAAGATAAAGAAAGACGCTGCGCGTCGTCACGGTTCAAACAAGGTTAGCAGCTAACCCCGTAGCAACAGCGTCCCACCCAGTAAACCAAGGGGCAGGGGCCATGCCACATGCTAACCTATCAGCCGACTCTTACCCAGTACCTTCCTTTCCAACTGGTCTATCTTTTCCCCCATCCCTACCCCATCCCTACCCCATCCCTTCCCCATCCCTTCCCCATCCCTTCCCCAACACCTGCATTGTGTTTTGCTGCCACAGCGGCAACAGCAGCAGCAGCAGCAACAGCGGCAACAGCGGCAACACCTGCATTGATTTTTGCTGCCACAGCTGCAACAGCGGCAACAGCTGCAACAGCTGCAACAGCGGCAACAGCTGCAACAGCTGCAACAGCGGCAACAGCAGCAACAGCTGCAACAGCTGCAACAGCGGCAGTGAGCAGACGCAGGATGACTAGAGATCTCCACATAGTCCAGAACAGACCTGAATCCAGTAGACTTCTCAGGATGACTAGAGATCTCCACATAGTCCAGAACAGACCTGAATCCAGTAGACTTCTCAGGATGACTAGAGATCTCCACATAGTCCAGAACAGACCTGAATCCAGTAGACTTCTCAGGATGACTAGAGATCTCCACATAGTCCAGAACAGACTAGAGATCTCCACATAGTCCAGAACAGACCTGAATCCAGTAGACTTCTCAGGGTGACTAGAGATCTCCACATAGTCCAGAACAGACTAGAGATCTCCACATAGTCCAGAACAGACCTGAATCCAGTAGACTTCTCAGGATGACTAGAGATCTCCACATAGTCCAGAACAGACTAGAGATCTCCACATAGTCCAGAACAGACCTGAATCCAGTATACTTCTCAGGATGACTAGAGATCTCCACATAGTCCAGAACAGACTAGAGATCTCCACATAGTCCAGAACAGACCTGAATCCAGTAGACTTCTCAGGATGACTAGAGATCTCCACATAGTCCAGAACAGACCTGAATCCAGTAGACTTCTCAGGATGACTAGAGATCTCCACATAGTCCAGAACAGACCTGAATCCAGTAGACTTCTCAGGATGACTAGAGATCTCCACATAGTCCAGAACAGACCTGAATCCAGTAGACTTCTCAGGATGACTAGAGATCTCCACATAGTCCAGAACAGAACTGAATCCAGTAGACTTCTCAGGATGACTAGAGATCTCCACATAGTCCAGAACAGACCTGAATCCAGTAGACTTCTCAGGATGACTAGAGATCTCCTCATAGTCCAGAACAGTTAACAGGCACAGCAAGCCCTCTGACCCTCGCAGCGAGCAGACGCTCCGGTCCCTCTCTCTCCGACCCTCGCCGTGAGCAGACGCTCCGGTCCCTCCCTCTCTGACCCTCGCAGCGAGCAGACGCTCCAGTCTCTCTCTCTCCGACCCTCGCAGCGAGCAGACGCTCCGGTCTCTCTCTCTCCGACCCTCGCAGCGAGCAGACGCTCCGGTCTCTCTCTCTCAATGTTTAGCCAGATTTAGAAGTGAAGATGTAGTCACTCGTTCCAGACACGTTATCTTCAAGCCACATGTTTCTGGTCCAGAAACACTTTCAGAACATCCCGCACATTTTGGGGGGCACTCTCAGAATTAGAGCCATTTCTCCCGCATCGGCGCAGCGTCCACAGCAGCTAGACCAGGCATCTCTTATCCAACCACCTAGGCCCTCGGCCGCTCGTCATCCCAAGCGTACCACGCTTACATCCGCAACAATCTAAACGACGTCTGACATGCACACGCTTAAGTCAGCTGCTTTTAATCCGACTCTTTTGAGGGACCGTAATCAGCCCACGCAGTTCATGCCGGAGACGGAACCCCCACTCTGAGTCTCCCACTGCACGGACCATAGCTCGTCCTCCCATATCACCTCTTCACCCCCCTCATATCCTTCACATGTTACTTCAATAAACGTACAAACATCACACTGTTGTGGCGTGGTTCTTGCTAGTGAAATGAGGTTAAAATGTTAACATAGGTTCAGGAGCATGGCCACGCCTAAAACTCCGCCTCAAACCACGGCCACCCCTATTTATATCCGGCAAAAGCTTCCGGCAACCGCTTGTCTCATCTTTCAACCCACCCTCCCTCACCCTTCTACCCATAAACATCCTCCGCCCATCACCATTTATATCTAAACGGTGCATATCTATATACTGCGTATACTAACATTAAACTCCAGGTATCGTCTGGGGGACCGTAATCAGCCCACGCAGTTCATGCCGGAGACGGAACCCCCACTCTGAGTCTCCCACTGCACGGACCATAGCTCGTCCTCCCAGATCACCTCTTCACCCCCCTCATATCCTTCACATGTTACTTCAATAAACGTACAAACATCACACTGTTGTGGCGTGGTTCTTGCTAGTGAATAACTGATAAATGTTTTTCTCATGATGTCAGTTTGGTCACTTCAATTACAAACACGTCATATTATCCTTTCTAACCTCATGGGTGTAGCATACAAGTCAATAAAAGAAAGAATCTTATTCCTTTCTCTCCCCAACACAGTGCAGTCGAGGGCAAGATAACAAGCTGTAACAGGTATGACACCAGATGTACATTTTTAACCATGCAAAGCACTAAATTCTAAATTGTTTGTTGATAAAACATTTATTTCAGGGGAAGATCCTTCATCGGCTGGCTTGGTTATTGAGAGAGACATTTTGTTCCATGTGTGAGGCGAGGACATAACAAAGACAGTATAATTATGTATACGAATACATCTTCTAGGGAATTACTAATGCTAGTACCATTAGGGTTATCTACTACACACATCTATCCAGCGTTTGTATTTGGCACTCTTACCTATCTTATTATTGTCTTTTGTAACTTGTTGTTATTAACAACTATTGCTGTGAGTAAAAAGCTGCACAAGCCCATGTTCATCCTGCTGATTAACTTGCCTATTAGTGACATTGTGGGTGCCACAGCTTTGTTTCCTCACCTTCTTTTCAGCATGGTGACACAGAACAGACAGATCTCGCACCCTGCATGTGTTATTCAGGCATTGCTGATTCATATTTATGGCACAGGAAACTTGTTGATCTTGAGTGCCATGGCATATGACAGATATATTGCTATATGTTGTCCTTTGAGGTATAATGCAATAATGACCCCACAAAACTTAGTTAGAATAATTATTTTTATATGGTTCCTTAATATTTCGCTCATAGTCACGTTGATTATTCTGGTTGCTCGGATGCAAGTTTGCAGGACGGACATAGTGGATTTGTACTGTAATAATCCATCATTAACTAAACTGGTCTGTGAGGACACCATGCTGAACAATTACTATGGATTGGCAACTATAGTTGTGCTTATGGGCGGACCACTGTTAGTGATAGCATACACATACGCACAGATCTTGCGCACATGTGTCATGAATAATAATAACATGGATGCTAGGAGAAAAGCCATTCAAACATGTGGTACACATTTAGTTGTTTTCCTAATCTTACAGATTAATACTGCCTTTACACTCATTGCTCATCGCATTGAAGGTGCATCCCCAAGTATTAGAAGACTTCTTGGTATGTCCGTTTTAATATTTCCCCCTTTATTGGACCCAATTATATATGGACTGAAAATAACAGAACTCAAGGAGAACATACTAATGTTCCTGAGAAGAAATATTTTTTCAACCAAGTTTTAACCAGATTGTGTATATTCTGCATAAGAGGAATTATTCTCATTGAACAGTCGCATAGTTTTCTATACACCGCCTAAATGAATACTGATTTCAGAATCCACTTCAAATGAAGCCTCAGAGAGTTTCACTTAACAACAATATGCCATGTTTTACTGTACTGTGCATACGCCACACACATCTTTGTGTTTAATGAATACCCTGTATATTTCTCTATACTATATATGTGTAAGCTTGTCTTTATTAGCACAAGTACAAATCAACAGGTCTTTTGTCATTCTAAGGTCCACACTGTACTTACTAAAAATGTGAAGGAAAGGACAAAACGATATACTTTGTGCACATGTACTAAATCACATATGAAAGGATATAATGGAGTGAATTATTGTATACATCAATGCATCTTTGAACATTAGAAACACTAAGATTATCTGATGCAAATATTTGCCCACCATTTTTGGTTTTCACTCTTCTGTCCATGTTTTGCAAATGTGAGTATAAACAACTATTGCTGAGAGTAAAAAGCTAACTGCAGAGAAACCGAGCTGCTAACTCTCTCACCTTTGACTACTGTACCTTATGCCATGTTTCCAAATTGTTTTATTTACAAAGATTATTTTAAATGTAATTGTGTTATAAGGATTTCAGATATAATACATTTCACATTTTTTGACGAGCACACAAATCTTGGCAATTTGCAGTTTTATCAATGTATTTTTTGTCATCCTAAGGTTGACACTGCACATACAAATGACAGCAACATAGACTGTGCACAATGTACTGAATCACATATTGAGATCTTGACAATGAAATATATTAAAATAAAAGTTACAGTTACAAAGACAGAAGTTTCTCATTGCTGTGATGCACTTGCACCTGACTATATACATGGAGTGAAAATATATTGAAATGCATAAATAAATATGTTCCTCTATTTGTGAACGTTTTGTGTGACATTTATTTAGTACTAAATGTGTTCTTCATGTGCTATCTCAAGACTGACTCAATAACACATGTGCGATTTAGACTGTGAGATGAACTACTAATAAGAAGAATAAAAGAATATTTTTTTCTATATGAAACCCCTGTGTTTTTGCAATATAAAAATAATGTCCTGTCAAATGTCATTGTGTTAAATATGATGATAGTTTTTTTAAATAGATTCAGATCTGCAAATGTTAGCCCTCATAGCAAATTAATCACAAGTTAATGTAATGAATAAATACGATGTACCCCAATGAGCTACTCAGTTATGTGAAATCCTCTTTTGTGTTCTGCAGTCTTAGAGTCTTTTTTTGTAGAAAATCAGTGGTGTTTCTCACATTCATTCTTCAGGAAAGAGAACACAAATCACATCACTGAATATTATGATATTGATGGTGCATTGTTATCATCAGTCATCCAGAACTAGATATCCAAAAGAGTTAATGCCTTTTTTAATATATACATTTCTTTAGACATTTTAAATCTATCCTCCTTTTGGCAGATTCAAGACACATAAATATATGAAAAATAATGTAATGTATGCAAAAATACAAACGTTTTTTGATAAAAAAAAAGAAAAAGATTATATGTTTGTTTTAAATATAGGTTTGGATCAATGGAAGAAAAAAAGAAAAAAAGAAAACGGGAGATGGCCTGTATATCAGCATCATAAAACACACTTTATTCAAAGTTGACCCAAACAAAATACCTCATAGCTGCCTTGATAAGGTCTAGCAAACATTTTAATCTCATGTTCAGCTATGTCTTACAATGGAAGAGTGGTCTAAGTCCCTATATATTTGTGCTAC
Source organism: Trematomus bernacchii (assembly GCF_902827165.1). Lineage (NCBI taxonomy): Eukaryota > Metazoa > Chordata > Actinopteri > Perciformes > Nototheniidae > Trematomus > Trematomus bernacchii. Next base: position 8,074,627 of record NW_022987851.1, on the reverse strand, counting down.
ATTGCCCCTCTTTGTCCAGCTGTCTGGCCAATCAAAAAAGCCACACTGTGTTGTTCTGCAAGGTCAGCTTTTTTTAACATAACAGTAAGGATGATGCCTTTACCACACTAGGTTGGAAACTGTGTAACTTAAAGTATTCAAATAACTTATATTCTACAATCCAATTAAATTATGTTTTTTTTTTTTTAACAGAAAGTTTTTCTGTAAACACTTTTTTATTTAGTTTATGTTAATGTGTGGATGGTGGTTCATCAACAAATACATTTATTATTCTTCCAAAGCCCCATGTGAGCCAGTCCTTAAGTCATTGCCATAACAATGCAACAATAAATTGATGGTGAATCATACTCCAGGGAACTGTCTTCTGTTCAGAAGCAAATCACTCCTATAAAGATGCTAATCCTTCTGAAGATCTTACCAGTTGGTCACTGCTAGTATAGTGCTCACTACATGTTTCTTATTTGTTCAGAGACTGAAGGAATGTTCGGTTTGTCTCCTCTCTGTTTATTTTGGTTCTAAAGTGTTGGTGCAAAGCTGTAAATCCAAATCACTATAACTTGTTATTTATGCACAGTATTTGGTAATGTGTCATGATTAACTAAATGTATCTGAGCCCATAGAGGAGTGAAGTTGCGTGGACATATCATTTGGTAAGTTATTGAATTTGCTAAAATATGACTTTTACAACATTATCTCTGTATGCATTTCTTGTGTTATTCATTCTCACATGTTCGGGCTAAATCGTTAATGTGTACATAGTTGTTATGCTACTAACAATAATGACATTATTAATAATGAAGGCTTTTTCATTTTCTAGGCAGGAAGAGCATCAAAATGAACATCCACTACAATACATCCGATATTTTGGTGCTAGAACGCTTAAATATCTCCTCTGAATACGTCTTTCCTGCATTTCTTTTTGCAACTCTGAGCTACATGATCATACTTTTCTGCAACCTTCTTCTAATCCTAACCATTGTACTGAGCAAATCTCTGCATCAGCCCATGTATCTAATATTGCTGAACCTCAACATCAGCGATCTCATAGGATCCACAGCTTTCTTCCCTCTGGTCATTAAGGACATACTCACAAACAACAGGACAATGCAATACTCGGCTTGTGTTGTCCAAGCTTTCTTTATCCACATCTATGCAATAGGTACAATTTTCAGTCTGACTGCAATGGCATATGATAGATATATTGCCATATGTTGCCCTTTGAAATACAACACAGTTATGACGAATGCTCACATTATGAGAATAATCACATTTGTGTGGATGAGTTCACTAGTTTTGATAACTGTCCTTTTTGGTCTGCTTTTGCGTTTACCCCACTGTCGATCTGTATTGCACAACCCCTACTGTGATAACCCCTCTCTGCTTACTCTGGTCTGTGCCGACACAACCATCAATAATATTTATGGGCTCTTTACAGTCGCTCTTACACAACTGTTGGCTAATGGGACAATTTTGTACACATATCTCCAGATCCTTGTTGCATGCTTCAGATCCAAGAGAACCGACACAAAAGCCAGAGCTCTGCAGACCTGTGCTACACATTTGACAGTTTTCCTCCTTTTGGAGTGTCTTGGTCTTTTTACTATCATATCATACAGGATCAAAGATATGTCACCACATTTAAGGAGATTCATTGGAATGTCAACTTTAATTTTCCCTCCAACATTAAATCCAATCATCTATGGACTGAAAACCAAAGAAATTAGAGAAAAAGTAGTGTACTTTTTTAGGAAAAAAATCTTTCCATCTTAGGCAGGCAGCAAGGTTCAACTTCTTGACAATGTTTTTTATGTCTTGCAAACTTATAAATACGTTATTTGCTACTAATTCCTTTTTGTGACTGCAAAACCTAATTTGGCTTTATGTTCCTCTAAGGTTTAAGTTTCTGACAAAAGATAATTTAAATAGTTTAACCGTGGCCTAATTATTGTACATGGTAATGTGATACAATACATGTCCCATTTGGAACGTATAATTAATTATTGCATTATTATTTTACTGTTAATAAAATGTAAATAACCTTTATGACCTTGTCATGTTTTCTGCTCCAGGACATTCTCCCCCAATACAATTTTTGTAAAGTCACCAGGATTTGTTACTTGAGGAATACTGTGACACACCACTGCTGTTTTTGCATATAAACGTAATTGTAAAAGGCAAATTTGTAAATTAAGTGTCTCCGAGTTTGCTTTGACAATGTAAATAAATGTACTAATTTGTTAAACTGTAAATATTAAGGAGGTAAACTGAAGACAAGATTCTTTAGATTTTATTAAAATGTTAAGAAATGTCTAATTATCCCAATCAAGCCTTCTCAGTTTCTTGGAACACATGTATTCATGTTACTGTGTGTATTCACAATACAAATACAGCAGAGGGCGCCATAAGTACACAAAACCCTAGCCATAGCTACTGTGTATTGGTTCAGCCCCGTATGGATCTTTTACATTTTGTGAGATTTTGCTGCCCTCTTGTCTATTTAAAGGTCAGCATTTACTGCAGCACTCAACATATACATACAGTAGAGCTTTTAAGGAGCCAGGTATTTCATTGAAGACTATATTATGAGTTAACTTAAAATAGCAATTACTTATAAGAATTGGAAGATAATGTGTTCCAGAAATGATGTACTTTGTGACTCCAGATATAATTTGAACTACATAGATCGAAATCTTTATATTTTATATTTTAGCACATTGATCAAATATATATATATAGGTTTGGATCAACTATCAATTACATCAACCATTATTTTAATAAAGATTGCTGCTTACTTTATAAACTTGTTTGTATTGTTGTCATAAGCTTATCTTTTGTCACGCATGCTGCCCTTTTCGTGGCTATATATGCAGTGTGTCTTTGTGTACATGTGTCTTTGTCTTGGCAATATTTGTACATCACAAACAACTAAAGTCAATTTTTCTACATAATTGGACAACTAAGCAGAAACTGAATATATTGTCCATTAAAATAATGCCTGCACGAGGCTGTAAATTAAATGATCAAATATGTCCAAATAATATACATTTATATTACAGCTTGACAATTGTAAAACATTCTTGTTTCTGGTGATATTTTAGACTAAGGCTGTAGATTTTAGACATACAGCCTTAACTACAATGTTAACCCTCGCCCTAAACAAAACTACATTGTGAGCATCCTTTAAAGTTTATAAGATGTATTAATATTATACATCATAAAGACATACCTAATAGGTTAGATAGCACATTCAACTTGTAAAAGGTAATTGCACATTGAAAACAAATCTACGTTGTCCAAAGTTATCTGTTATCGAGTTTTGAAGCGCTCCGAAATCTGTTAATAAAATAAAATAATTACTTTTGTTTTATTACCATTATATTGGGCTTTACGTAGGCTGCTACTGTTTGTATGGATAGGAAAAGTGGGCTGAATGGAGAATGATTGATGACTGTTTCTGGGGAAGGGAATGAAAGTTAACAATAGGCGTTACAAAACATTGTAAGATAAGATTTGTAAGATAACCCTTTTTGTATTCTGAGGGACTTTGCTGTGCATCAGTTTCCAGTCCAAAGCGGGAAGAGTGCAAATGCAAGATAATGAACAGAAAGACAGATATAACTAAGAGATAGATATCAAAGCTGAACAGAAAAAAGGAGCTGAAATGGAGGCTGAAGCCACACACATCTTTGTGTTTAATGAATACCCTGTATATTTCTCTATACTATATATATGTAAGCTTGTCTTTATTAGCACAAGTACAAATCAACAGGTCTTTTGTCATTCTAAGGTCCACACTGTACTTACTAAAATGTGAAGGAAAGGACAAAACGATATACTTTGTGCACATGTACTAAATCACATATGAAAGGATACAATGGAGTGAATTATTGTATACATCAATGCATCTTTGAACATTAGAAACACTAAGATTATCTGATGCAAATATTTGCCCACCATTTTTGGTTTTCACTCTTCTGTCCATGTTTTGCAAATTTGAGTATAAACAACTATTGCTGAGAGTAAAAAGCTAACTGCAGAGAAACCGAGCTGCTAACTCTCTCACCTTTGACTACTGTACCTTATGCCATGTTTCCAAATTGTTTTATTTACAAAGATTATTTTAAATGTAATTGTGTTATAAGGATTTTAGATATAATACATTTCACATTTTTTGACGAGCACACAAATCTTGGCAATTTGCAGTTTTATCAATGTATTTTTTGTCATCCTAAGGTTGACACTGCACATACAAATGACAGCAACATAGACTGTGCACAATGTACTGAATCACATATTCTTGAGATCTTGACAATGAAATATATTAAAATAAAAGTTACAGTTACAAAGACAGAAGTTTCTCATTGCTGGGATGCACTTGCAACTGACTATATACATGGAGTGAAAATATATTGAAATGCATAAATAAATATGTTCCTCTATTTGTGAACGTTTTGTGTGACATTTATTTAGTACTAAATGTGTTCATCATGTGCTATCTCAAGACTGACTCAATAACACGTGTGCAATTTAGACTGTGAGATGAACTACTAATAAGAAGAATAAAACAATATTTTTTTCTATATGAAACCCCTGTGTTTTTGCAATATAAAAATAATGTCCTGCCAAATGTCATTGTGTTAAATATGATGATAGTTTTTTTAAATAGATTCAGATCTGCAAATGTTAGCACTCATAGCAAATTAATCACAAGTTAATGTAATGAATAAATACGATGTACCTCAATGAGCTACTCTGTTATTTGAAATCCTCTTTTGTGTTCTGCAGTCTTAGAGTCTTTTTTTGTAGAAAATCAGTGGTGTTTCTCACATTCATTCTTCAGGAAAGAGAACACAAATCACATCACTGAATATTATGATATTGATGGTGCATTGTTATCATCAGTCATCCAGAACTAGATATCCAAAAGAGTTAATGCCTTTTTTAATATATACATTTCTTTAGACATTTTAAATCTATCCTCATTTTGGCAGATTCAAGACACATAAATATATGAAAAATAATGTAATGTATGCAAAAATACAAAGGTTTTTTGATAAAAAAAAGAAAAAGATTATATATTTGTTTTAAATAGGTTTGGATCAATGGAATAAAAAAATAAAAAAATAAAACGGGAGATGGCCTGTATATCAGCATCATAAAACACACTTTATTCAAAGTTGACCCAAACAAAAGACCTCATAGCTGCCTTGAGAAGGTCTATCTGTTTGAACAAAACCACAGTGAAGTTTTTTGAGGTTGGATATTCAATATCGCTGCGCTAACCTTCCCATATTTGTGAAAATGACGCAAAATAAAACGATTATACATTTTTATAAATGTGGCACACATTTTTGATGACTTTGATGAATTGATTAAATAAATGCTTATTGTACAGAGGTGGATATACAAATGGGCCAGGTTTACATGCTGTCTCTCCCGGCAGTCTCTCTATCTGCCTGCTGAGCAGCAGCTTTCACTGGCTGTTCGGAGCCATCCATCTATTAGCAAAATAAATCGGAGAATATCTGCAGACAACCTACTTGATATGTCCAATATAGTCGTCCGATCGCCTTGCCCTAATCTGAATGTTACATCTGGAGTTTAAAACTCCTCCTTAAAACGTTTGTCTTCGTGGCAACCTATATAACATGTGGCAACATATTTTTCATTGTTACAGAAAACATTTTAATCTCATGTTCAGCTATGTCTTACAATGGAAGAGTGGTCTAAGTCCCTATATATTTGTGCTACCTTGCCCCTTATAGGCCTCTTTGTCCAGCTGTCTGGCCAATCAAAAAAGCCACACTGTGTTGTTCTGCAAGGTCAGCTTTTTTTTAACATGACTGTAAGGATGATGCCTTTACCACACTAGGTTGGAAACTGTGTAACTTAAAGTATTCAAATAATTTATATTCTACAATCCAATTAAATTATGTTTTTTTTTTTTAACAGAAAGTTCTTCTGTAAACACTTTTTTATTTAGTTTATGTTAATGTGTGGATGGTGGTTCATCAACAAATACATGTATTATTCTTCCAAAGCCCCATGTGAGCCAGTCCTTAAGTCATTGCCATAACAATGCAACAATAAATTGATGGTGAATCATACTCCAGGGAACTGTCTTCTGTTCAGAAGCAAATCACTCCTATAAAGATGCTAATCCTTCTGAAGATCTTACCAGTTGGTCACTGCTAGTATAGTGCTCACTACATGTTTCTCATTTGTTCAGAGACTGAATGAATGTTTGGTTTGTCTCCTCTCTGTCTATTTTGGTTCTAAAGTGTTGGTGCAAAGCTGTAAATCCAAATCACTATAACTTGTTATTTATGCACAGTATTTGGTAATGTGTCATGATTAACTAAATGTATCTGAGCCCATAGAGGAGTGAAGTTGCGTGGACATATCATTTGGTAAGTTATTGAATTTGCTAAAATATGACTTTTACAACATTATCTCTGTATGAATTTCTTGTGTTATTCATTCTCACATGTTCGGGCTAAATCGTTAATGTGTACATAGTTGTTATGCTACTAACAATAATGATATTATTAACAATGAAGGCTTTTTCATTTTCTAGGCAGGAAGAGCATCAAAATGAACATCCACTACAATACATCCGATGTTTTGGTGCTAGAACGCTTAAATATCTCCTCTGAATACGTCTTTCCTGCATTTCTTTTTGCATCTCTGAGCTACATGATCATACTTTTCTGCAACCTTCTTCTAATCCTAACCATTGTACTGAGCAAATCTCTGCATCAGCCCATGTATCTAATATTGCTGAACCTCAACATCAGCGATCTCATAGGATCCACAGCTTTCTTCCCTCTGGTCATTAAGGACATACTCACAAACAACAGGACAATGCAATACTCGGCTTGTGTTGTCCAAGCTTTCTTTATCCACATCTATGCAGCAGGTACAATTTTCAGTCTGACTGCAATGGCATATGATAGATATATTGCCATATGTTGCCCTTTGAAATACAACACAGTTATGACGAATGCTCACATTATGGGAATAATCACATTTGTGTGGATGAGTTCACTAGTTTTGATAACTGTCCTTTTTGGTCTGCTTTTGCGTTTACCCCACTGTCGATCTGTATTGCACAACCCCTACTGTGATAACCCCTCTCTGCTTACTCTGGTCTGTGCCGACACAACCATCAATAATATTTATGGGCTCTTTACAGTCGCTCTTACACAACTGTTGGCTAATGGGACAATTTTGTACACATATCTCCAGATCCTTGTTGCATGCTTCAGATCCAAGAGAATCGACACAAAAGCCAGAGCTCTGCAGACCTGTGCTACACATTTGACCGTTTTCCTCCTTTTGGAGTGTCTTGGTCTTTTTACTATCATATCATACAGGATCAAAGATATGTCACCACATTTAAGGAGATTCATTGGAATGTCAACTTTAATTTTCCCTCCAACATTAAATCCAATCATCTATGGACTGAAAACCAAAGAAATTAGAGAAAAAGTAGTGTACTTTTTTAGGAAAAAAATCTTTCCATCTTAGGCAGGCAGCAAGGTTCAACTTCTTGACAATGTTTTTTATGTCTTGCAAAGCCAGGTATTTCATTGAAGACTATATTATGAGTTAACTTAAAATAGCAATTACTTATAAGAATTGGAAGATAATGTGTTCCAGAAATGATGTACTTTGTGACTCCAGATATAATTTAAACTACATACTGTAGATCGAAATCTTTATATTTTATATTCTAGCACATTGATCAAATATATATATATAGGTTTGGATCAACTATCAATTACATTAACCATTATTTTAATAAAGATTGCTGCTTACTTTATAAACTTGTTTGTATTGTTGTCATAAGCTTATCTTTTGTCACGCATGCTGCCCTTTTCGTGGCTATGTATGCAGTGTGTCTTCGTGTACATGTGTCTTTGTCTTGGCAATATTTGTACATCACAAACAACCAAAGTCAATTTTTCTACATAATTGGACAACTAAGCAGAAACTGAATATATTGTCCATTAAAATAATGCCTGCACGAGGCTGTAAATTAAATGATCAAATATGTCCAAATAATATACATTTATATTACAGCTTGACAATTGTAAAACATTCTTGTTTCTGGTGATATTTTAGACTAAGGCTGTAGATTTTAGACATACAGCCTTAACTACAATGTTAACCCTCACCCTAAACAAAACTACATTGTGAGCATCCTTTAAAGTTTATAAGATGTATTAATATTATACATCATAAAGACATACCTAATAGGTTAGATAGCACATTCAACTTGTAAAAGGTAATTGCACATTGAAAACAAATCTACGTTGTCCAAAGTTATCTGTTATAGAGTTTTGAAGGGCTCCGAAATCTGTTAATAAAATAAAATAATTACTTTTGTTTTATTACCATTATATTGGGCTTTACGTAGGCTGCTACTGTTTGTATGGATAGGAAAAGTGGGCTGAATGGAGAATGATTGATGACTGTTTCTGGGGAAGGGAATGAAAGTTAACAATAGGCGTTACAAAACATTGTAAGATAAGATTTGTAAGATAACCCTTTTTGTATTCTGAGGGACTTTGCTGTGCATCAGTTTCCAGTCCAAAGCGGGAAGAGTGCAAATGCAAGATAATGAACAGAAAGACAGATATAACTAAGAGATAGATATGAATCAAAGCTGAACAGAAAAAAGGAGCTGAAATGGAGGCTGAAGCCACACACATCTTTGTGTTTAATGAATACCCTGTATATTTCTCTATACTGTATATGTGTAAGCTTGTCTTTATTAGCACAAGTACAAATCAACAGGTCTTTTGTCATTCTAAGGTCCACACTGTATACTTACTAAAATGTGGAGGAAAGGACAAAACGATATACTTTGTGCACATGTACTAAATCACATATGAAAGGATACAATGGAGTGAATTATTGTATACATCAATGCATCTTTGAACATTAGAAACACTAAGATTATCTGATGCAAATATTTGCCCACCATTTTTGGTTTTCACTCTTCTGTCCATGTTTTGCAAATGTGAGTATAAACAACTATTGCTGAGAGTAAAAAGCTAACTGCAGAGAAACCGAGCTGCTACTGGAACTCTCTCACCTTTGACTACTGTACCTTATGCCATGTTTCCAAATTGTTTTATTTACAAAGATTATTTTAAATGTAATTGTGTTATAATGATTTTAGATATAATACATTTCAAATGTTTTGACGAGCACACAAATCTTGGCAAGTTTTATCAATGTATTTGTTGTCATCCTAAGGTTGACACTGCACATACAAATGATAGCAACATAGACTGTGCACAATGTACTGAATCACATATTATTGACAATGAAATATATTAAAATAAAAGTTACAGTTACAAAGACAGAAGTTTCTCATTGCTGGGATGCACTTGCAACTGACTATATACATGGAGTGAAAATATATTGAAATGCATAAATAAATATGTTCCTCTATTTGTGAACGTTTTGTGTGACATTTATTTAGTACTAAATGTGTTCATCATGTGCTATCTCAAGACTGACTCAATAACACGTGTGTGATTTAGACTGTGAGATGAACTACTAATAAGAAGAATAAAACAATATTTTTTTCTATATGAAACCCCTGTGTTTTTGCAATATAAAAATAATGTCCTGCCAAATGTCATTGTGTTAAATATGATGATAGTTTTTTTAAATAGATTCAGATCTGCAAATGTTAGCACTCATAGCAAATTAATCACAAGTTAATGTAATGAATAAATACGATGTACCTCAATGAGCTACTCTGTTATTTGAAATCCTCTTTTGTGTTCTGCAGTCTTAGAGTCTTTTTTTGTAGAAAATCAGTGGTGTTTCTCACATTCATTCTTCAGGAAAGAGAACACAAATCACATCACTGAATATTATGATATTGATGGTGCATTGTTATCATCAGTCATCCAGGACTAGATATCCAAAAGAGTTAATGCCTTTTTTAATATATACATTTCTTTAGACATTTTAAATCTATCCTCATTTTGGCAGATTCAAGACACATAAATATATGAAAAATAATGTAATGTATGCAAAAATACAAAGGTTTTTTGATAAAAAAAAGAAAAAGATTATATGTTTGTTTTAAATAGGTTTGGATCAATGAAAGAAAAAAAGAAAAAAATAAAACTGGAGATGGCCTGTATATCAGCATCATAAAACACACTTTATTCAAAGTTGACCCAAACAAAAGACCTCATAGCTGCCTTGAGAAGGTCTATCTGTTTGAACAAAACCACAGTGAAGTTTTTTGAGGTTGGATATTCAATATCTCTGCGCTAACCTTCCCATATTTGTGAAAATGACGCAAAATAAAATGATTATACATTTTTATAAATGTGGCACACATTTTTGATGACTTTGATGAATTGATTTAACAAAAAGTAATTGTTAAAACAACAAAGCAAACAGATGAAACTAGAAACAATTGAAACAATGCAATATGGTTGTGTAAATCCTATATACCCTTTTATGACAACATTCATATAAAGTAGACAAAGCACTCAAATCCAATACAAATAGGTGTGTCTGATAAGTCCAGAGTGCCACTTGTGCCACTAAGAAATAATTATATTTTTGTTCACTTAATTTTCACTTATATGTGCAAGTTAGCAAGTAGGTACTATAAATAACATTTGTGTCATTTGAACAAGGTATTGGTGGTCCCTATGTGAAACCTTGTAGCTCACCATCCTCGGACAGCTAGCAGTCTATGAAACTAAGGAAGAAAAGGCCACTTGATTTGGAGTTGATGTTTGTCGAATATCCAACCTAATATCAAAATAAATGCTTATTGTACAGAGGTGGATAAAAAAATGGGCCAGGTTTACATGCTGTCTCTCCCGGCAGTCTCTCTATCTGCCTGCTGAGCAGCAGCTTTCACTGGCTGTTCGGAGCCATCCATCCATTAGCAAAATAACTCGGAGAATATCTGCAGACAACCTACTTGATATGTCCAATATAGTCGTCCGATCGCCTTTCCCTAATCTGAATGTTACATCTGGAGTTTAAAACTCCTCCTTAAAACGTTTGTCTTCGTGGCAACCTATATAACATGTGGCAACATATTTTTCATTGTTACAGAAAACATTTTAATCTCATGTTCAGCTATGTCTTACAATGGAAGAGTGGTCAAAGTCCCTATATATTTGTGCAACCTTGCCCCTTATAGGCCTCTTTGTCCAGCTGTCTGGCCAATCAAAAAAGCCACACTGTGTTGTTCTGCAAGGTCAGCTTTTCTTTAACATGACTGTAAGGATGATGCCTTTACCACACTAGGTTGGAAACTGTGTAACTTAAAGTATTGAAAGAACTTATATTCTACAATCCAATTAAATTATGTTTTTTTTTTTACAGAAAGTTCTTCTGTAAACACTTTTTTATTTAGTTTATGTAAATGTGTGGTTCATCAACAAATACATGTATTATTCTTCCAAAGCCCCATGTGAGCCAGTCCTTAAGTCATTGCCATAACAATGCAACAATAAATTGATGGTGAATCATACTCCAGGGAACTGTCTTCTGTTCAGAAGCAAATCACTCCTATAAAGATGCTAATCCTTCTGAAGATCTTACCAGTTGGTCACTGCTAGTATAGTGCTCACTACATGTTTCTCATTTGTTCAGAGACTGAATGAATGTTTGGTTTGTCTCCTCTCTGTCTATTTTGGTTCTAAAGTGTTGGTGCAAAGCTGTAAATCCAAATCACTATAATTTGTTATTTATGCACAGTATTTGGTAATGTGTCATGATTAACTAAATGTATCTGAGCCCATAGAGGAGTGAAGTTGCGTGGACATATCATTTGGTAAGTTATTGAATTTGCTAAAATATGACTTTTACAACATTATCTCTGTATGAATTTCTTGTGTTATTCATTCTCACATGTTCGGGCTAAATCGTTAATGTGTACATAGTTGTTATGCTACTAACAATAATGACATTATTAACAATGAAGGGTTTTTCATTTTCTAGGCAGGAAGAGCATCAAAATGAACATCCACTACAATACATCCGATGTTTTGGTGCGAGAACGCTTAAATATCTCCTCTGAATACATCTTTCCTGCATTTCTTTTTGCAACTCTGAGCTACATGATCATACTTTTCTGCAACCTTCTTCTAATCCTAACCATTGTACTGAGCAAATCTCTGCATCAGCCCATGTATCTAATATTGCTGAACCTCAACATCAGCGATCTCATAGGATCCACAGCTTTCTTCCCTCTGGTCATTAAGGACATACTCACAAACAACAGGACAATGCAATACTCGGCTTGTGTTGTCCAAGCTTTCTTTATCCACATCTATGCAATAGGTACAATTTTCAGTCTGACTGCAATGGCATATGATAGATATATTGCCATATGTTGCCCTTTGAAATACAACACAGTTATGACGAATGCTCACATTATGAGAATAATCACATTTGTGTGGATGAGTTCACTAGTTTTGATAACTGTCCTTTTTGGTCTGCTTTTGCGTTTACCCCACTGTCGATCTGTATTGCACAACCCCTACTGTGATAACCCCTCTCTGCTTACTCTGGTCTGTGCCGACACAACCATCAATAATATTTATGGGCTCTTTATACTCGCTCTTACACAACTGTTGGCTAATGGGACAATTTTGTACACATATCTCCAGATCCTTGTTGCATGCTTCAGATCCAAGAGAATCGACACAAAAGCCAGAGCTCTGCAGACCTGTGCTACACATTTGACCGTTTTCCTCCTTTTGGAGTGTCTTGGTCTTTTTACTATCATATCATACAGGATCAAAGATATGTCACCACATTTAAGGAGATTCATTGGAATGTCAACTTTAATTTTCCCTCCAACATTAAATCCAATCATCTATGGACTGAAAACCAAAGAAATTAGAGAAAAAGTAGTGTACTTTTTTAGGAATAAAATCTTTCCATTTTAGGCAGGCAGCAAGGTTCAACTTCTTGACAATGTTTTTTATGTCTTGCAACCTTATAAATACGTTATTTGCTACTAATTCCTTTTTGTGACTGCAAAACCTAATTTGGCTTTACTGTATGTTCATGTAAGGTTTAAGTTTCTGACTAAAGATATTTTTCTTAATAATAATAATTGTTTAACTTTTGGCTAATTATTGTACATGGTAATGTGAAACAATATATTTCCCATTTGAAACATATTTGACTGTTAACAAAATGTAAATAACCTTTATGGCCTTGTCATGTTTTCTGCTCCAGGAAATTCTCCCCCAATACAATTTTTGTAAAGTCACCAGGATTTGTTACTTGAGGAATACTGTGACACACCACTACTGTTTTTGCATATAAACGTAATTGTAAAAGGCAAATTTGTAAATTAAGTGTCTCCGAGTTTGCTTTGACAATGTAAATAAATGTTAATACTAATTTGTTTGATTTGTTAAACTGTAAATATTAAGGAGGTAAACTGAAGACAAGATTCTTTAGATTTTATTAAAATGTTAAGAAATGTCTAATTATCCCAATCAAGCCTTCTCAGTTTCTTGGAACACATGTATTCATGTTACTGTGTGTATTCACAATACAAATACAGCAGAGGGTGCCATAAGTACACAAAACCCTAGCCATAGCTACTGTGTATTGGTTCAGCCCTGTGTGGATCTTTTACATTTTGTGTGATTTTGCTGCCCTCTTGTCTATTTAAAGGTCAGCATTTACTGCAGCACTCAACATATACATACAGTAGAGCTTTTAAGGAGCCAGGTATTTCATTGAAGACTATATTATGAGTTAACTTAAAATAGCAATTACTTATAAGAATTGGAAGATAATGTATTCCAGAAATGATGTACTTTGTGACTCCAGATATAATTTGAAATACATAGATCGAAATCTTTATATTTTATATTCTAGCACATTGATCAAATATATATATATAGGTTTGGATCAACTATCAATTACATCAACCATTATTTTAATAAAGATTGCTGCTTACTTTATAAACTTGTTTGTATTGTTGTCTTTATAAATTGTTTTTGTTAGCTTATCTTTTGTCACCCATGCTGCCCTTTTCGTGGCTATGTATGCAGTGTGTCTTCATGTACATTTGTCTTTGTCTTGACAATATTTGTACGTCACAAACAACTAAAGTCAATTTTTCTACATAATTGGACAACTAAGCAGAAACTGAATATATTGTCCATTAAAATAATGCCTGCACGAGGCTGTAAATTAAATGATCAAATATGTCCAAATAATATACATTTATATTACAGCTTGACAATTGTAAAACATTCTTGTTTCTGGTGATATTTTAGACTAAGGCTGTAGATTTTAGACATACAGCCTTAACTACAATGTTAACCCTCGCCCTAAACAAAACTACAGCATCCTTTATATGATGTATTAATATTATACATCATAAAGACATACCTAATAGGTTAGATAGCACATTCAACTTGTAAAAGGTAATTGCACATTGAAAACAAATCTACGTTGTCCAAAGTTATCTGTTATAGAGTTTTGAAGCGCTCCAAAATCTGTTAATAAAATAAAATAATTACTTTTGTTTTATTACCATTATATTGGGCTTTACGTAGGCTGCTACTGTTTGTATGGATAGGAAAAGTGGGCTGAATGGAGAATGATTGATGACTGTTTCTGGGGAAGGGAATGCAAGTTAACAATAGGCGTTACAAAACATTGTAAGATAAGATTTGTAAGATAACCATTTTTGTATTCTGAGGGACTTTGCTGTGCATCAGTTTCCAGTCCAAAGCGGGAAGAGTGCAAATGCAAGATAATGAACAGAAAGACAGATATAACTAAGAAGATATGAATGAAAGCTGAACAGAAAAAAGGAGCTGAAATGGAGGCTGAAGCCACACACATCTTTGTGTTTAATGAATACCCTGCATATTTCTCTATACTGTATGTGTAAACTTGTCTTTATTAGCACAAGTACAAATCAACAGGTCTTTTGTCATTCTAAGGTCCACACTGTACTTACTAAAATGTGGAGGAAAGGACAAAACGATATACTTTGTGCACATGTACTAAATCACATATGAAAGGATATAATGGAGTGAATTATTGTATACATCAATGCATCTTTGAACATTAGAAACACTAAGATTATCTGATGCAAATATTTGCCCACCATTTTTGGTTTTCACTCTTCTGTCCATGTTTTGCAAATTTGAGTATAAACAACTATTGCTGAGAGTAAAAAGCTAACTGCAGAGAAACCGAGCTGCTAACTAGTAGTTATACAAATACTGTTTCAATCACATTAGTATGCATAAAAAGTGACAGGTCACACCTGCTACTACGATGCTACTACTTATGCTAATGAGCCCATTTGATATGCTAATGAGACCCTTTGTTCGAGGTGTTATCAAATGTAGGTGTGATATTCCCCATTGTAGTAGATCCTTTGTTGTGTAATCTAATTAGCCTTTGATGTCTGACCCTCTGTTGTCTAATCTAATTAGACCCTTTGATGTCTGTCCTTTGATGTAAGGTGGGAGGTGTTATAACATGTAGGTGTGTGTGTGTGCACAGGTGTGTTATAAGCCTTTGATGTCAATCGAATTAGCCCTTTGATGTATGTCCTTTGATCAGTGTTTGTAACTATTGTCAAGGTAGTCTCTTTGAAGTTGTGTGAGACTGTCTCGCACCCCATCCTCCTCTCACCTCTTCCCCCCTTCCTTTTGCTGTGATGTCAGAAGATAGAGGTGGAGGGTGGAGTTAGATGAAAAAGAAATCCGTGCAAACTAGATAAAAAGTCACCTAAACTTTCAAAAACGAAAATGGCAAAGAGACGCATCGATATGGGTTTAATCAGCGAGACGCCTGTGACAACTTACCGCCATCCATCGGGAGCGCCAGTCAAGAAACGGGTGCAGTATCTATGCCGGGTTCAGACCCTCCGTCTGAGGCTCTTCATGAAAAATGGAGTCTGGATGTGTGAGACTGTCCCCTCCTGTCCAAGCGCCATGGTAGGGGGGCATTACGGAGCTCAGGAGTCCGCCCTTTGAGGCGTTGTTAACATTAATGCTTTTGTTTTTGTTACTAAGATACTTTTTTAGATACACTTTTGAAGTGAGCAACACTTTACAACTGGTAGAAAGTTAAGTACTTTGTATGGAATTGGGTTTTCTTTAGAGCTGTTTTCAGTGAGACAATGCAGTTTCTGATCATTTTAAGTTTCAAGTTTCAAGGCTTTATGGCATATGCCCATTAGCTACAGTGTAGATATGTCAATGAAAAACATAGGTCACAGGCTCCTCCAACAGTGCACATAAAACAGATAAAATACTGCAATAGAATGTTTTGATATGACAGATTTGTGCGTAATTCTCTCACAAAGGAACTGTAAGATACACGTTTATGTATGGAAAACTTTATAACTTGGTCAAATATTCATTCATTTGTAATGAATTGAGTTTTCTTCAAGAATCAAACTCTAAATGGAGAGTTTGTGATTTTAACACTGTTTCGATGAAACAATGCAGTTTTGATAACTTGACTTGACTAACATTACTTTTTTTAAATATATGTTTTTAGATGCTTTACTTTTGATTTCTTTCATGTTATTTTAACACATTACTTTTTTCATATTTTTCAACATACTGTGATATTTGTTTTTTGCTCTCCTTTTTCCATTACATTTTTGAATATACAGACATTCAACGCAATAAGTCCCACCCCAATTAGCAAATCATCCAAAACTAAGGACCCCCACTAAGACGAACAGATTTTTCTTTAAGACTGTGACTCTTAAAGGCACTTTGGGATTTTAGTAAGACAATCTAGTTTTCTGGAAATAACTTAAATGATTTTCGTTTTTTCTCCTACAAAGATACTTATAGTTATACTTTAACGGATGCAAAACTTTATAACTTGGTCAAATATTCACTAATTTGTAATGAATTGAGATTCTTAAAGAATCAAACTCTAAATGGAGAGTTTGTGATTTTAACACTGTTTCGATGAAACAATGCCGTTTTGATAACTTGACTTGACTAACATTACTTTTTTAAATATATGTTTTGTTAGATGACTTTACTGATTTTTGCTTTTTTCTTCCTTGCTTTTGTTTGTGTTACTAGGATACTTTTAGATACACTTTGAAGTGTGCAACACTTTACAACTGATAGAATAGTACTTTGTAAGGAATTCATTTTCTTGGTAGAATATAAAGTACTTTTGTAAGGAATTGGGTTTCTTAACAATCCTGCTCCACCATTAAATCACTTAATCTGCTACTTCCAGGCAAAAGCTTTAAAACTTGCATCATGTATTAAGTCATGTCTTGGCAAAAATGAGAGTCCTGGGTGCTTTAAAACATTTCTTAGAACATTTTGATATATTCAAACACATAATGAACTGCAATGGCTCACTGCTGCATCAAATTTATTTTACACTGTTGTGAGGACAAGACTGTGAGACTCTCAGACCCTTTTGTTGTCAATCTAACTAGCCTTGATCTATAAAAAAGTCACCTACTACTTTTATTTGTCCTCTCTAAATTAGATTTAGGGTTTTTAAAATTCTGAAAAGGCGTGTTGTGAGGGGGAAAAACAGATGTATGTATGCAGTTTTGAATGGTGGCTGGTTGAGGAAAACTGATCCAAAATAAGGGGTCAGGAATAATATGGCTTGAAATATGAGCAATCATGTTAATAGCTACAGATACGGTAAAGTACTACAACAACAACAACAACAACAACAACATAGGAGTGCTTATACTGTATGTTGTAAAAGCAGGACAAACAAATAAATAAAATGCTGCATTGTTTTTGAAACAAGAACCATATCCCCATGGCATTTCTACATTTAGATGACATGTTCAGAACTCAGTACATATGGACCAATAACTAATTTAACCATCAACATCAATTTAAGTGCACACAGCAGTGCAAACAAACAAAAAAACAGGCTTGTGTGCATCAGACAACTCAAATTACTCCACTTTAACCATATTTAGAATGTCCTCATTTTAACTAAAGTAATTTAACCTAAGTGGAGCCAACCTAAGGAGTGGGCCCTACAGTCTGGGACTAGCTTACTTTTAACATTCTACTCAAAGGGCCCGTAAATATTATCTCCGCCAATATGCTATATTAAAATATCATTACATTTTTTTAAATAAAAACTCATAGTATTTCATGTTGAAATAATCAAGGAAAAGCCAGTCAATGTTATGTTAACACAAACAAAAGTTCTGTTTTATATGTTGAAATATAATTTAAAAAACAACGATATAGTATTTTCAAGTCTTACTTTAGTATGGCAAATTTAAGAATAAGTCACATTAAAGTTTGTCATGATTTTCCGTAAAAAAGTCAAGTATAGTTTGTCAAAAGAATATGAAAAAATCCTTCTGTAGAGTAGTATGTTGAAAATCTCAGTGTTTAACTGAACACACCTACATGTGATAACACCTCGAACAAAGGGGTAATTAGCATACAAAGGGGGGTCACTAGCATCAGTGGGGGAAAGGTGCTACGAAAATGAACTTTGAGGAGGGGGAACTTGTAAGAATTTCCAAGGCGAGAGGGGTCTTTGATAAAAAGATATGAACAGAGTTATACCGACGAATTATTTACGGCGTCCGAACGCATACCTCGTCAACCATCTGTTTACAAACTCAAAGATTATGATGGAGAAGAGATCAAGGGGACTTTTTTATGAGAAAGAGTTTAAAAAAGTGAAGGTAGTACTTTTTTCTGAACAGATTTTCTTTAAGACTGTGACTCTTAAAGGCATTTTCTAGTAAGACAATCCAGTTTTCTGGAAATAACTTGAATGATTTTTGTTTTTTCTCCTACAAAGATACTTATAGTTACACTTTAATGGATGCAAAACTTTATAACTTGGTAAAATATTCATTAATTTGTAATGAAATGAGTTTCTTAAAGAATCAAACTCTAAATGGAGAGTTTGTGATTTTAACACTGTTTCGATGAAACAATGCGGTTTTGATAACTTGACTTGACTAACATAACTTTTTTAAATATATGTTTTTAGATGCTTTACTTTGATTTCTTTCATGTTATTTTAACACAACATTACTTTTTTCATATTTTTCAACATACTGTGATATTTTGTTTTTCTCTCCTTTTTTCCATTATACTTTTGAAAAACTACACAGTGATTTTTATCAAAATACAACATGCAACTAATACATTATACAATATTACGACTTTTTGCGATATTTTCAACACAATATACTTGTACCTTTTTCTGTAGGGCTTCAGGATATTTGGCATGTCATGCATAAAACCGGTGTCATCATTCCTGAAACTGACGTGCTGTCCGTTTTACAAACAAGTTATCTTTCTGCTTCTTCACCCTCTGAATTTTCCTCCCCCGTCCCTCTTCCTTCAGCCATCACAACAACAATCAAGTCAGATCTGTGAAATTAAACACCTCTTCCCAAAGCGTGACTTCCCTATTGAGGGAGTGGGGCAGTAGGGCCTAACCCGATTGGCCTAATATACTAACATGCAGAACGTATGGTATGTTTGAAAAAAGACTAACCATCTATCCAGTTCAAGCTGTCTTTAAGATGCGACATCGCGCTCTGACTTTTTCCCCGTAAAATCGTGCCAAACTATTACTTTTTCTTAAATTTGACCTCTTGCTGCTTGGTTGAAAATGATAGATGAAAAAGCTACAACGCTTAAAGAACTTTCTAAAAACTATCAATTCTACAGATGAATCCCCCCACTCAACGCAATAAGTCCACCCCCCACTCAGCAAATCATCTAAAACGAAGGACCCCACTAAGACGACCGTTGAAAACTAGCCAGGGATCTGAGAAAAACCAAGTCTCCCCCCCGCGAGTTGCAGCCAGGAACAAACTCCTGTCTCCTATCATCACCACCATTGTGGACACCCACATCTTGCAGTACTACTGCTGCTGATGTTACTCCTGAGGCCAAGACGTCTCTGTTTATGAACATAGTGAAATCGGAGTTGGTTGATATTCTGGAGAGGGTGCTGCATCGGTACAGAGAAAAAATCTGCAATGGATGCCGAGTCAGTCACCCCGGCCAGAGGCAACACGAATGTCTGAATGACATTCCAGAATATTTCTTCAGAAACAATTACAACGCGTTAATGAAAAGTCTTTGGCTCGCCGACTTCATTACAGTGAATGACCAGAGTCTTAATGATAAAAAAAAAAAACATTTACACGGCTGAATGGAGGACCCAAGGCGCTTCGGAGGCTTTTCTGTACAATCTCAAAAACTGCAGACGCCTCAAGGAGAGACTTGAAAAGATCCATGCCGAGCTGGATGGATAGGAAGAAGACTAATAACCAGCGGTTGATTGAAGCCGGGGATTTTTTTTTTTCCGATATTTTGACTTTTCTTTAAAGTAAAATAAAAATGGGTAACTACTATGGAAAACAATCTGTATATATCTATCAGAATGCAGTCAATACCTGTTTAATAAGTGTGTTGTTGATGACGATTGAAAACAGAATGAATAGTGATCCCCGTGTAAACAGAACAGCTGAAGTTTGTAAACTAGAAGACATTTTGGATATCGTTCATTCTGGCAGTACTATTCCGGGTCATTGGGAAACAATTGTAAACGAAACTTTTAAAGTGGTACTGGAATCTTCATTTTCCGAAACATTCTGTAACATTACCGAAGAAATGAAACAAACACCAAAAGTGTATCATGTGCTCGCATTGTATGCTCTGTTTGTAGATGTAATGCATCTTTGTGTCAAAAACAGCATACACACGAATACTTTGGCCGAAGTGCAAAAACTCCATTATAATATTCCCCTTCATCTGGGGGATTCTGTGTTGGAGAAGATCATGGGGATGTTGCAATCAGTATAAATGTACTACTGCTTCCTATGGGGTGAAAACAATAAATTGTAAATATGAAATTCTGCAAATAATAAAAAGTGTTTTTACATTTAAAAAAACTGTTGTCTTCAAATCATAGTATAGTATTTCCTACATATCATTTTTAAAAAAGAGTCACAGTATAGAATGTCTGAACATTTATTTTTAAAAGTACTAGTATAGTATGTTAAAAGTATCGTGAAAAAGTCCAAGTATAGTATGTAGATAAGAATTATATTATATAGTTTGTCTGCAATGTCAGTATAGGATCTCTAAAAAAAAAAAAATGAGAGAAAGTCATAGTATAGTTTGACAAAAAGATCTTGAAAAAGTCATGACATTGTGTGTTGAAATGGTTTTGAATAAACACATCAGTATTTTTCAAAAGTAAAATTGTATCAAGTGCATCAGACAACTCAAATTACTCAATTTGAACCATATTATAAATAAGTAAAGAATGGTCATAGTATATAGCAGGGCTGTTTAATAGTTTTCTGTGTTTCAATGTTTCAATGTTTCAGTGTTTCAGTGTTTCAGTGTTCTGTGTTTCTGTGTTTCAGTGTTTCAGTGTTTGTGTGTCAGTGTGTCAGTGTTTCAGTGTTTCAGTGTTTGTGTGTCAGTGTGTCAGTGTTTCAGTATTTCAGTGTTTTGTATGTCAGTGTTTCAGTGTGTCAGTGTTTCTGTGTTTCAGTGTTTCAGTGTTTTCAGTGTTTCAGTATTTCAGTGTTTCAGTGTTTCTGTGTTTCAGTGTTTCAGTGTTTTGTGTGTCAGTGTGTCAGTGTGTCAGTGTGGCAGTATTTCAGTGTTTCAGTGTTTCAGTGTTTCAGTGTTTGTGTGTCAGCGTGTCAGTGTGTCAGTGTTTCAGTGTTTCAGTGTTTCAGTGTTTCAGTGTTTCGCGTGTCAGTGTGCTAGTGTTTCAGTGTTTCAGTGTTTCAGTGTTTCAGTGTTTTGTGTGTCAGTGTTTCTGTGTGTCAGTGTTTTGTGTGTCAGTGTTTCAGTGTTTTCAGTGTTTCAGTATTTCAGTGTTTTGTGTTTCAGTGTTTCAGTGTTTTTGTGTTTCTGTGTTTCTGTGTTTTTGTATGTCAGTGTTTTCAGTGTTTCAGTATTTCAGTGTTTTGTGTTTCAGTGTTTCAGTGTTTCAGTGTTTTGTGTGTCAGTGTTTAAGTGTTTCAGTGTTTTGTGTGTCAGTGTGTCAGTATTTACAGCCTTTCTTTGCTCTGATCAATCCCCAGGGATCCTCCCCTGGAAGGAATATAGCAGGATGAGAGAAAAAACATTTAAAAAACCGTATCTATAGCGTGGCTATAGCATTTGATGCAATTCTAAAAGATAGTCAGATTCCTAAAAAGTTACAAACGGGTGCTGAAGAAACAAATGTTTCCAGCATCCTGAAACACTGAAACACAAAACACTGAAATACTGAAACACTGAAAACACTGAAACACTGAAATACTGAAACACTGAAAACACTGAAACACTGAAACACTGAAATACTGAAACACTGAAAACACTAAAACACTGAAACACAGAAACACTGACACACTGAAACACTGACACACTGACACACTGACACACAAACACTGAAACACTGAAACACAGAAACACAGAACACTGAAACACTGAAACACTGAAACATTGAAACATTGAAACACAGAAAACTATTAAACAGCCCTGCTATATACTATGACCATTCTTTACTTATTTATAATATGGTTCAAATTGAGTAATTTGAGTTGTCTGATGCACTTGATACAATTTTACTTTTGAAAAATACTGATGTGTTTATTCAAAACCATTTCAACACACAATGTCATGACTTTTTCAAGATCTTTTTGTCAAACTATACTATGACTTTCTCTCATTTTTTTTTTTTTAGAGATCCTATACTGACATTGCAGACAAACTATATAATATAATTCTTATCTACAGACTATACTTGGACTTTTTCACGATACTTTTAACATACTATACTAGTACTTTTAAAAATAAATGTTCAGACATTCTATACTGTGACTCTTTTTTAAAAATGATATGTAGGAAATACTATACTATGATTTGAAGACAACAGTTTTTTTAAATGTAAAAACACTTTTTATTATTTGCAGAATTTCATATTTACAATTTATTGTTTTCACCCCATAGGAAGCAGTAGTACATTTATACTGATTGCAACATCCCCATGATCTTCTCCAACACAGAATCCCCCAGATGAAGGGGAATATTATAATGGAGTTTTTGCACTTCGGCCAAAGTATTCGTGTGTATGCTGTTTTTGACACAAAGATGCATTACATCTACAAACAGAGCATACAATGCGAGCACATGATACACTTTTGGTGTTTGTTTCATTTCTTCGGTAATGTTACAGAATGTTTCGGAAAATGAAGATTCCAGTACCACTTTAAAAGTTTCGTTTACAATTGTTTCCCAATGACCCGGAATAGTACTGCCAGAATGAACGATATCCAAAATGTCTTCTAGTTTACAAACTTCAGCTGTTCTGTTTACACGGGGATCACTATTCATTCTGTTTTCAATCGTCATCAACAACACACTTATTAAACAGGTATTGACTGCATTCTGATAGATATATACAGATTGTTTTCCATAGTAGTTACCCATTTTTATTTTACTTTAAAGAAAAGTCAAAATATCGAAAAAAAAAAAATCCCCGGCTTCAATCAACCGCTGGTTATTAGTCTTCTTCCTATCCATCCAGCTCGGCATGGATCTTTTCAAGTCTCTCCTTGAGGCGTCTGCAGTTTTTGAGATTGTACAGAAAAGCCTCCGAAGCGCCTTGGGTCCTCCATTCAGCCGTGTAAATGTTTTTTTTTTTTTATCATTAAGACTCTGGTCATTCACTGTAATGAAGTCGGCGAGCCAAAGACTTTTCATTAACGCGTTGTAATTGTTTCTGAAGAAATATTCTGGAATGTCATTCAGACATTCGTGTTGCCTCTGGCCGGGGTGACTGACTCGGCATCCATTGCAGATTTTTTCTCTGTACCGATGCAGCACCCTCTCCAGAATATCAACCAACTCCGATTTCACTATGTTCATAAACAGAGACGTCTTGGCCTCAGGAGTAACATCAGCAGCAGTAGTACTGCAAGATGTGGGTGTCCACAATGGTGGTGATGATAGGAGACAGGAGTTTGTTCCTGGCTGCAACTCGCGGGGGGGAGACTTGGTTTTTCTCAGATCCCTGGCTAGTTTTCAACGGTCGTCTTAGTGGGGTCCTTCGTTTTAGATGATTTGCTGAGTGGGGGGTGGACTTATTGCGTTGAGTGGGGGGATTCATCTGTAGAATTGATAGTTTTTAGAAAGTTCTTTAAGCGTTGTAGCTTTTTCATCTATCATTTTCAACCAAGCAGCAAGAGGTCAAATTTAAGAAAAAGTAATAGTTTGGCACGATTTTACGGGGAAAAAGTCAGAGCGCGATGTCGCATCTTAAAGACAGCTTGAACTGGATAGATGGTTAGTCTTTTTTCAAACATACCATACGTTCTGCATGTTAGTATATTAGGCCAATCGGGTTAGGCCCTACTGCCCCACTCCCTCAATAGGGAAGTCACGCTTTGGGAAGAGGTGTTTAATTTCACAGATCTGACTTGATTGTTGTTGTGATGGCTGAAGGAAGAGGGACGGGGGAGGAAAATTCAGAGGGTGAAGAAGCAGAAAGATAACTTGTTTGTAAAACGGACAGCATGTCAGTTTCAGGAAAGATGACACCGGTTTTATGCATGACATGCCAAATATCCTGAAGCCCTACAGAAAAAGGTACAAGTATATTGTGTTGAAAATATCGCAAAAAGTCGTAATATTGTATAATGTATTAGTTGCATGTTGTATTTTGATAAAAATCACTGTGTAGTTTTTCAAAAATATAATGGAAAAAAGGAGAGAAAAACAAAATATCACAGTATGTTGAAAAATATGAAAAAAGTAATGTTGTGTTAAAATAACATGAAAGAAATCAAAGTAAAGCATCTAAAAACATATATTTAAAAAAGTTATGTTAGTCAAGTCAAGTTATCAAAACCGCATTGTTTCATCGAAACAGTGTTAAAATCACAAACTCTCCATTTAGAGTTTGATTCTTTAAGAAACTCATTTCATTACAAATTAATGAATATTTTACCAAGTTATAAAGTTTTGCATCCATTAAAGTGTAACTATAAGTATCTTTGTAGGAGAAAAAACAAAAATCATTCAAGTTATTTCCAGAAAACTGGATTGTCTTACTAGAAAATGCCTTTAAGAGTCACAGTCTTAAAGAAAATCTGTTCAGAAAAAAGTACTACCTTCACTTTTTTAAACTCTTTCTCATAAAAAAGTCCCCTTGATCTCTTCTCCATCATAATCTTTGAGTTTGTAAACAGATGGTTGACGAGGTATGCGTTCGGACGCCGTAAATAATTCGTCGGTATAACTCTGTTCATATCTTTTTATCAAAGACCCCTCTCGCCTTGGAAATTCTTACAAGTTCCCCCTCCTCAAAGTTCATTTTCGTAGCACCTTTCCCCCACTGATGCTAGTGACCCCCCTTTGTATGCTAATTACCCCTTTGTTCGAGGTGTTATCACATGTAGGTGTGTTCAGTTAAACACTGAGATTTTCAACATACTACTCTACAGAAGGATTTTTTCATATTCTTTTGACAAACTATACTTGACTTTTTTACGGAAAATCATGACAAACTTTAATGTGACTTATTCTTAAATTTGCCATACTAAAGTAAGACTTGAAAATACTATATCGTTGTTTTTTAAATTATATTTCAACATATAAAACAGAACTTTTGTTTGTGTTAACATAACATTGACTGGCTTTTCCTTGATTATTTCAACATGAAATACTATGAGTTTTTATTTAAAAAAATGTAATGATATTTTAATATAGCATATTGGCGGAGATAATATTTACGGGCCCTTTGAGTAGAATGTTAAAAAGTAAGCTAGTCCCAGACTGTAGGGCCCACTCCTTAGGTTGGCTCCACTTAGGTTAAATTACTTTAGTTAAAATGAGGACATTCTAAATATGGTTAAAGTGGAGTAATTTGAGTTGTCTGATGCACACAAGCCTGTTTTTTTGTTTGTTTGCACTGCTGTGTGCACTTAAATTGATGTTGATGGTTAAATTAGTTATTGGTCCATATGTACTGAGTTCTGAACATGTCATCTAAATGTAGAAATGCCATGGGGATATGGTTCTTGTTTCAAAAACAATGCAGCATTTTATTTATTTGTTTGTCCTGCTTTTACAACATACAGTATAAGCACTCCTATGTTGTTGTTGTTGTTGTTGTTGTAGTACTTTACCGTATCTGTAGCTATTAACATGATTGCTCATATTTCAAGCCATATTATTCCTGACCCCTTATTTTGGATCAGTTTTCCTCAACCAGCCACCATTCAAAACTGCATACATACATCTGTTTTTCCCCCTCACAACACGCCTTTTCAGAATTTTAAAAACCCTAAATCTAATTTAGAGAGGACAAATAAAAGTAGTAGGTGACTTTTTTATAGATCAAGGCTAGTTAGATTGACAACAAAAGGGTCTGAGAGTCTCACAGTCTTGTCCTCACAACAGTGTAAAATAAATTTGATGCAGCAGTGAGCCATTGCAGTTCATTATGTGTTTGAATATATCAAAATGTTCTAAGAAATGTTTTAAAGCACCCAGGACTCTCATTTTTGCCAAGACATGACTTAATACACGATGCAAGTTTTAAAGCTTTTGCCTGGAAGTAGCAGATTAAGTGATTTAATGGTGGAGCAGGATTGTTAAGAAACCCAATTCCTTACAAAAGTACTTTATATTCTACCAAGAAAATGAATTCCTTACAAAGTACTATTCTATCAGTTGTAAAGTGTTGCACACTTCAAAGTGTATCTAAAAGTAACATAAACAAAAGCAAGGAAGAAAAAAGCAAAAATCAGTAAAGTCATCTAACAAAACATATATTTAAAAAAGTAATGTTAGTCAAGTCAAGTTATCAAAACGGCATTGTTTCATCGAAACAGTGTTAAAATCACAAACTCTCCATTTAGAGTTTGATTCTTTAAGAATCTCAATTCATTACAAATTAGTGAATATTTGACCAAGTTATAAAGTTTTGCATCCGTTAAAGTATAACTATAAGTATCTTTGTAGGAGAAAAAACGAAAATCATTTAAGTTATTTCCAGAAAACTGGATTGTCTTACTAAAATCCCAAAGTGCCTTTAAGAGTCACAGTCTTAAAGAAAAATCTGTTCGTCTTAGTGGGGGTCCTTAGTTTTGGATGATTTGCTAATTGGGGTGGGACTTATTGCGTTGAATGTCTGTATATTCAAAAATGTAATGGAAAAAGGAGAGCAAAAAACAAATATCACAGTATGTTGAAAAATATGAAAAAAGTAATGTGTTAAAATAACATGAAAGAAATCAAAAGTAAAGCATCTAAAAACATATATTTAAAAAAAGTAATGTTAGTCAAGTCAAGTTATCAAAACTGCATTGTTTCATCGAAACAGTGTTAAAATCACAAACTCTCCATTTAGAGTTTGATTCTTGAAGAAAACTCAATTCATTACAAATGAATGAATATTTGACCAAGTTATAAAGTTTTCCATACATAAACGTGTATCTTACAGTTCCTTTGTGAGAGAATTACGCACAAATCTGTCATATCAAAACATTCTATTGCAGTATTTTATCTGTTTTATGTGCACTGTTGGAGGAGCCTGTGACCTATGTTTTTCATTGACATATCTACACTGTAGCTAATGGGCATATGCCATAAAGCCTTGAAATTTGAAACTTAAAATGATCAGAAACTGCATTGTCTCACTGAAAACAGCTCTAAAGAAAACCCAATTCCATACAAAGTACTTAACTTTCTACCAGTTGTAAAGTGTTGCTCACTTCAAAAGTGTATCTAAAAAAGTATCTTAGTAACAAAAACAAAAGCATTAATGTTAACAACGCCTCAAAGGGCGGACTCCTGAGCTCCGTAATGCCCCCCTACCATGGCGCTTGGACAGGAGGGGACAGTCTCACACATCCAGACTCCATTTTTCATGAAGAGCCTCAGACGGAGGGTCTGAACCCGGCATAGATACTGCACCCGTTTCTTGACTGGCGCTCCCGATGGATGGCGGTAAGTTGTCACAGGCGTCTCGCTGATTAAACCCATATCGATGCGTCTCTTTGCCATTTTCGTTTTTGAAAGTTTAGGTGGCTTTTTATCTAGTTTGCACGGATTTCTTTTTCATCTAACTCCACCCTCCACCTCTATCTTCTGACATCACAGCAAAAGGAAGGGGGGGAAGAGGTGAGAGGAGGATGGGGTGCGAGACAGTCTCACATAACTTCAAAGAGACTACCTTGACAATAGTTACAAACACTGATCAAAGGACATACATCAAAGGGCTAATTCGATTGACATCAAAGGCTTATAACACACCTGTGCACACACACACACCTACATGTTATAACACCTCCCACCTTACATCAAAGGACAGACATCAAAGGGTCTAATTAGATTAGACAACAGAGGGTCAGACATCAAAGGCTAATTAGATTACACAACAAAGGATCTACTACAATGGGGAGTTCACACCTACATGTCACAAACACCTCACCCCTCACATCAAAGAATAGACAACAAAGGGATCAGACATCAAAGGCTAATTAGATTACACAACAAAGGATCTACTACAATGGGGAATATCACACCTACATGTGATAACACCTCGAACAAAGGGGCTCATTAGCATATCAAAGGGGCTCATTAGCATAAGTAGTAGCATCGTAGTAGCAGGTGTGACCTGTCACTTTTTATGCATACTAATGTGATTGAAACAGTATTTGTATAACTACTCTAACTCTCTCACCTTTGACTACTGTACCTTATGCCATGTTTCCAAATTGTTTTATTTACAAAGATTATTTTAAATGTAATTGTGTTATAATGATTTTAGATATAATACATTTCACATTTTTTGACGAGCACACAAATCTTGGCAATTTGCAGTTTTATCAATGTATTTTTTGTCATCCTAAGGTTGACACTGCACATACAAATGACAGCAACATAGACTGTGCACAATGTACTGAATCACATATTATTGACAATGAAATATATTAAAATAAAAGTTACAGTTACAAAGACAGAAGTTTCTCATTGCTGGGATGCACTTGCAACTGACTATATACATGGAGTGAAAATATATTGATATGCATAAATAAATATTTTCCTCTATTTGTGAAAGTTTTGTGTGACATTTATTGAGTACTAAATGTGTTTATCATGTGCTATCTCAAGACTGACTCAATAACACGTGTGCGATTTAGACTGTGAGATGAACTACTAATAAGAAGAATAAAACAATATTTTTTTCTATATGAAACCCCTGTGTTTTTGCAATATAAAAATAATGTCCTGTCAAATGTCATTGTGTTAAATATGATGATAGTTTTTTTAAATAGATTCAGATCTGCAAATGTTAGCACTCATAGCAAATTAATCACAAGTTAATGTAATGAATAAATACGATGTACCTCAATGAGCTACTCAGTTATGTGAAATCCTCTTTTGTGTTCTGCAGTCTTAGAGTCTTTTTTTGTAGAAAATCAGTGGTGTTTCTCACATTCATTCTTCAGGAAAGAGAACACAAATCACATCACTGAATATTATGATATTGATGGTGCATTGTTATCATCAGTCATCCAGAACTAGATATCCAAAAGAGTTAATGCCTTTTTTAATATATACATTTCTTTAGACATTTTAAATCTATCCTCATTTTGGCAGATTCAAGACACATAAATATATGAAAAATAATGTAATGTATGCAAAAATACAAACGTTTTTTGATAAAAAAAAGAAAAAGATTATATGTTTGTTTTAAATAGGTTTGGATCAATGGAAGAAAAAAATAAAAAAATAAAACAGGAGATGGCCTGTATATCAGCATCATAAAACACACTTTATTCAAAGTTGACCCAAACAAAAGACCTCATAGCTGCCTTGAGAAGGTCTATCTGTTTGAACAAAACCACAGTGAAGTTTTTTGAGGTTGGATATTCAATATCGCTGCGCTAACCTTCCCATATTTGTGAAAATGACGCAAAATATAATGATTATACATTTTTATAAATGTGGCACACATTTTTGATGACTTTGATGAATTGATTTAACAAAAAGTAATTGTTAAAACAACAAATCAAACAGATGAAACTAGAAACAATTGAAACAATGCAATATGGTTGTGTAAATCCTATATACCCTTTTATGACAACATTCATTTAAAGTAGACAAAGCACTCAAATCCAATAAAAATAGGTGTGTCTGATAAGTCCAGAGTGCCACTTGTGCCACTAAGAAATGATTATATTTGTGTTCACTTAATTTTCACTTATATGTGCTAGTTAGCAAGTAGGTACTATAAATAACATTTGTGTCATTTGAACAAGGTATTGGTGGTCCCTATGTGAAACCTTGTAGCTCACCATCCTCGGACAGCTAGCAGTCTATGAAACTAAGGAAGAAGAGGCCACTTGATTTGGAGTTGATGTTTGTCGAATATCCAACCTAATATCAAAATAAATGCTTATTGTACAGAGGTGGATATACAAATGGGCCAGGTTTACATGCTGTCTCTCCCGGCAGTCTCTCTATCTGCCTGCTGAGCAGCAGCTTTCACTGGCTGTTCGGAGCCATCCATCAATTAGCAAAATAAATCGGAGAATATCTGCAGACAACCACTTGATATGTCCAATATAGTCGTCCGATCGCCTTGCCCTAATCTGAATGTTACATCTGGAGTTTAAAACTCCTCCTTAAAACGTTTGTCTTCGTGGCAAACTATATAACATGTGACAACATATTTTTCATTGTTACAGAAAACATTTTAATCTCATGTTCAGCTATGTCTTACAATGGAAGAGTGGTCTAAGTCCCTATATATTTGTGCTACCTTGCCCCTTATCGGCGTCTTTGTCCAGCTGTCTGGCCAATCAAAAAAGCCACACTGTGTTGTTCTGCAAGGTCAGCTTTTTTTTAAACATGACTGTAAGGATGATGCCTTTACCACACTAGGTTGGAAACTGTGTAACTTAAAGTATTCAAATAACTTATATTCTACAATCCAATGAAATTATGTTTTGTTTTTTTAACAGAAAGTTCTTCTGTAAACACTTTTTTATTTAGTTTATGTTAATGTGTGGTTCATCAACAAATACATGTATTATTCTTCCAAAGCCCCATGTGAGCCAGTCCTTAAGTCATTGCCATAACAATGCAACAATAAATTGATGGTGAATCATACTCCAGGGAACTGTCTTCTGTTCAGAAGCAAATCACTCCTATAAAGATGCTAATCCTTCTGAAGATCTTACCAGTTGGTCACTGCTAGTATAGTGCTCACTACATGTTTCTTATTTGTTCAGAGACTGAATGAATATTCGGTTTGTCTCCTCTCTGTCTATTTTGGTTCTAAAGTGTTGGTGCAAAGCTGTAAATCCAAATCACTATAACTTGTTATTTATGCACAGTATTTGGTAATGTGTCATGATTAACTAAATGTATCTGAGCCCATAGAGGAGTGAAGTTGCGTGGACATATCATTTGGTAAATTATTGAATTTGCTAAAATATGACTTTTACAACATTATCTCTGTATGCATTTCTTGTGTTATTCATTCTCACATGTTCGGGCTAAATCGTTAATGTGTACATAGTTGTTATGCTACTAACAATAATGACATTATTAATAATGAAGGCTTTTTCATTTTCTAGGCAGGAAGAGCATCAAAATGAACATCCACTACAATACATCCGATGTTTTGGTGCTAGAACGCTTAAATATCTCCTCTGAATACGTCTTTCCTGCATTTCTTTTTGCATCTCTGAGCTACATGATCATACTTTTCTGCAGCCTTCTTCTAATCCTAACCATTGTACTGAGCAAATCTCTGCATCAGCCCATGTATCTAATATTGCTGAACCTTTCTATCAGCGATCTCATAGGATCCACAGCTTTCTTCCCTCTGGTCATTAAAGACATACTCACAAACAACAGGACAATACAATACTCGGCTTGTGTTGTCCAAGCTTTCTTTATCCACATCTATGCAGCAGGTACAATGTTCAGTCTGACTGCAATGGCCTTTGAAATACAACACAGTTATGACGAATGCTCACATTATGGGAATAATCACATTTGTGTGGATGAGTTCACTAGTTTTGATAACTGTCCTTTTTGGTCTGCTTTTGCGTTTACCCCACTGTCGATCTGTATTGCACAACTCCTATTGTGATAACCCCTCTCTGCTTACTCTGGTCTGTGCCGACACAACCATCAATAATATTTATGGGCTCTTTACAGTCGCTCTTACACAACTGTTGGGTAATGGGACAATTTTGTACACATATCTCCAGATCCTTGTTGCATGCTTCAGATCCAAGAGAATCGACACAAAAGCCAGAGCTCTGCAGACCTGTGCTACACATTTGACAGTTTTCTTCCTTTTGGAGTGTCTTGGTCTTTTTACTATCATATCATACAGGATCAAAGATATGTCACCACATTTAAGGAGATTCATTGGAATGTCAACTTTAATTTTCCCTCCAACATTAAATCCAATCATCTATGGACTGAAAACCAAAGAAATTAGAGAAAAAGTAGTGTACTTTTTTAGGAATAAAATCTTTCCATCTTAGGCAGGCAGCAAGGTTCAACTTCTTGACAATGTTTTTTATGTCTTGCAAACTTATAAATACGTTATTTGCTACTAATTCCTTTTTGTGACTGCAAAACCTAATTTGGCTTTATGTTCCTCTAAGGTTTAAAGGTAGGGTAGGTAAGTTTGAGAAACCGGCTCGAGATCGCTAGAATTTGAAAATACACAACCGGAGAAAATCTGCCACTTCCTTATAGAGCCCCTCCTCCAACACACACGAACGCGCAATGACCAATGAGGGCACGAGATAAGTTTGTGTACAGATGGAAGGCTGACAGGCAGGTAGGCCATCCAGTTATTTTAGCCGGGCCGGCTAAAATGATTGGTCGTACTTTTTACAGTATTACGGCTTCCACAGATGACATTTTTTTATGGATTTTTTGTCAAAGCACTTAAGATATTCATTGCTATCGGGATGTTAAGAGCATTCCATGGAATATAACAAAAAGTGTATCTCGAGCCGGTTTCTCAAACTTACCTACCCTTTCAGTTTCTGACAAAAGATAATTTAAATAGTTTAACCGTGGGCTAATTATTGTACATGGTAATGTGAAACAATAAATGTCCCATTTGGAACGCATAATTAATTATTGCATTATTATTTTACTGTTAATAAAATGTAAATAACCTTTATGACCTTGTCATGTTTTCTGCTCCAGGACATTCCCCCCCAATACAATTTTTGTAAAGTCACCAGGATTTGTTACTTGAGGAATACTGTGACACACCACTGCTGTTTTTGCATATAAACGTAATTGTAAAAGGCAAATTTGTAAATTAAGTGTCTCCGAGTTTGCTTTGACAATGTAAATAAATGTTAATACTAATTTGTTCGATTTGTTAAACTGTAAATATTAAGGAGGTAAACTGAAGACAAGATTCTTTAGATTTTATTAAAATGTTAAGAAATGTCTAATTATCCCAATCAAGCCTTCTCAGTTTCTTGGAACACATGTATTCATGTTACTGTGTGTATTCACAATACAAATACAGCAGAGGGCGCCATAAGTACACAAAACCCTAGCCATAGCTACTGTGTATTGGTTCAGCCCCGTGTGGATCTTTTACATTTTGTGAGATTTTGCTGCCCTCTTGTCTATTTAAAGGTCAGCATTTACTGCAGCACTCAACATATACATACAGTAGAGCTTTTAAGGAGCCAGGTATTTCATTGAAGACTATATTATGAGTTAACTTAAAATAGCAATTACTTATAAGAATTGGAAGATAATGTGTTCCAGAAATGATGTACTTTGTGACTCCAGATATAATTTGAACTACATAGATCAAAATCTTTATATTTTATATTCTAGCACATTGATCAAATATATATATATAGGTTTGGATCAACTATCAATTACATCAACCATTATTTTAATAAAGATTGCTGCTTACTTTATAAACTTGTTTGTATTGTTGTCTTTATAAATTGTTTTCATAAGCTTATCTTTTGTCACGCATGCTGCCCTTTTCGTGGCTGTGTATGCAGTGTGTCTTCGTGTACATGTGTCTTTGTCTTGACAATATTTGTACATCACAAACAACTAAAGTCAATTTTTCTACATAATTGGACAACTAAGCAGAAACTGAATATATTGTCCATTAAAATAATGCCTGCACGAGGCTGTAAATTAAATGATCAAATATGTCCAAATAATATACATTTATATTACAGCTTGACAATTGTAAAACATTCTTGTTTCTGGTGATATTTTAGACTAAGGCTGTAGATTTTAGACATACAGCCTTAACTACAATGTTAACCCTCACCCTAAACAAAACTACATTGTGAGCATCCTTTATATATGATGTATTAATATTATACATCATAAAGACTACCGGTTAGATAGCACATTCAACTTGTAAAAGGTAATTGCACATTGAAAACAAATCTACGTTGTCCAAAGTTATCTGTTATCGAGTTTTGAAGGGCTCCGAAATCTGTTAATAAAATAAAATAATTACTTTTGTTTTATTACCATTATATTGGGCTTTACGTTGGCTGCTACTGTTTGTATGGATAGGAAAAGTGGGCTGAATGGAGAATGATTGATGACTGTTTCTGGGGAAGGGAATGAAAGTTAACAATAGGCGTTACAAAACATTGTAAAATAAGATTTGTAAGATAACCCTTTTTGTATTCTGAGGGACTTTGCTGTGCATCAGTTTCCAGTCCAAAGCGGGAAGAGTGCAAATGCAAGATAATGAACAGAAAGACAGATATAACTAAGAGATAGATATGAATCAAAGCTGAACAGAAAAAAGGAGCTGAAACCACCTCAGAGTAAAAAGTGAACTGGAATGAAGCCAAATTTGTAATTGTTTGTTACGTTTTCACAATCTTAAAATATTCTTTCTTTCTCAACAGAGTAGGAAATCTGTCCACTCCATGCAAATGGTGAACAATATTTTGTACATGATGTTTAAAAAATGTAAGAATATTATAAATGTAAGTTGCTACAATGACAAAAACATACTTTGTCTCCACACTGGGGTCAAATTTGATATTGTGCATTTCAATTTTATGACGAGGTCAGAAATATTCGACATAGTTCATTTACAACCTATAACAACAATTCATTTCAAACAAAACTGTTATCACTTATTATTTTAAAAGATGTACCGTAGTAAAATGTTCTGCATTGTCAGATTTAGTAACACTAAGACAAATACATTACTTGTAAGGGGCTCACCACCGCTAGAGCTGACTTTACTAAAGGCGTACCAAAGGCCTCCATAAAACAAATAGAAAACAGAACTGTAAGTTGTGTGATAGCAATTTAGTTTATTTAAAATGTCACATGTAATTATCAGATTATAGAACAATTAAAATGCCTTTTTAAGATAAGGGATTATTTTATTTTGTTCTATGAATGCCTCTGTAGCTTGTCAGGACTGGAGACAGGATTTGAGATTTTGTGATGAATACTCATAAGTAATGTGGATAGTATGACCTGCTGCTGAGAGAAAAATAAAAACCACAATCAGAACAGTGTGGTGAATTCAGATGATCACTTCTCTTTAAAACAGCCTTCACCACCAGAACAAGATAACACTTAAGCCGTATGACAATATTTAAACTAAAATGATATCTAGTCGTCATATTAGGATGTCTATATCATTTTTTATATAAGGCCCTGCCCTATCAGAGGGCAGGTAATAATGTGTCAACAAGACCATATTCAATAAAAAAAAATTGTGTATTTGAAGATTAACAATAATCTAAATGACAATACTATAGTCTAACTAAACATTGTTGTTTTAATTGTTTCAAATGTCTTTGCTGTTTTCTCTTTATACATTATGTGTAATTATACATAATGAATATAAGTTCTTGTGTTTTTAATATTGTTTTTCTAGGTTAAGGGGTGATGCTAAAAAGCTGTTTACTTGTTTTGTAATTCATGCACCTTGGCAAACCAATCCACTTTAGCTTCCAATAATTTTTACCAGGATCTGATTAGTTTACTTTGAGCTTGTCGTCACCCATCGGAGGGTCTCTTGTTCTCCCACTGAACTTTGTTACCAACATTGTGTCACGGTTACGGACGTGTGGTTACTGTTTCTTTCTTTAACTTCGCTCATTAGGTTAATGACTTCTTTGTTTATGAGGCGTTGATAGGAAAGATGTGTCACTCTCATCCTCCGGTGGGATGAGTCCTCTGCCCTCAGCTCTGGTAATGATCCTCAGAGGATTTGGTGACATAATGCAGTAAACAGCTACTGATTTGTTTGGCAACATTTACAACAGTGACAAACAAGTACACTTTTTATAGAGTTGTTTGCCTCTGAGTTGCGTTTCCTTTACAAAGCTGTATGTATTGTAATAAACTTTATTATCTAATTTAAGTCGATGTAGACTAATCACAGTAACTAAGTACATTTGGGTCATAGACTCCAAAAAAAAAAATTGCTTTGATGCTAAACATAAAAAAACATAATTACAATTTGATATAAGATCAAAAATAAATAAACACACAGTTAATATTTTGCCATGACATGGAAATAAAGGTCAATATATTCAATCTCAAATCCATCTTAATAAATTCTTATAAAGAGAGTTTGTGACACTTGTGACGTTTGTGTAACTTTGAAGTAAATAAACAGATAAACAAAATTACTTTTGCTGCAGTGCTTTGACTTACTTTTCACTTGTGCATTTCGTTAAAATGTCAATTGATGATGATAGAAATTATGTCCAGTTTTTTGTTATTTTTTCAATAGCTGTTCCTTCAATATTTTTAGCTACAATTAAAAGTTCAATTACACTGTCAGATGTGTGGTGTAATACATAATTTAAGACAAACTAGGCATTCATTATCATTTTAATAATTATCGACAAATATATTCATTCTGTATTTTATAAGGAAAAATATCACGATATGTATCATTATGTAAAACATAAACATGCATTGCATAAACCGTGATACAGGCCCTTCAGGGACCGACTTGCATATTAATCTAATGTCAGCCCTTGCCAACCTTCACACATTTACAACAGCACTATTGTTCAGTAACCATAGCGTTGAATTAACTGTTTATTTCAATAATATTTCTTCTGTTTTTATTATTTAATCAAAAACTGCTGAAAGAACCTCCACAATAATAATAATCAAAACGTTGGTCAGCTGCACTTTCAATATAGAAGTTAAAAGAATAAATGGGAACATATCACGTTTTTTTCCCACCTAAAATGCATATTATGTTCAATATTTGTTCTTGCTGTCCTTTATACAATGAAGTTAAGCATTATTGGTTGTTTCGAAAGACAACTCTAATTTAAAGTCCTGGAAGAAGGATTCATTTAATTCACATTTACATTAGAACCATTTTAAAATACTGCATTACAAGTAAAAGTCCTGCATTGAAAATGTTGCCTATGTAATGATATGTAAGTATTAGCAAAGTATACTTAAAATATCAAAAGTAAAAGTACCCCTGTGACTGGTATGATACTATACTGTATTATTTTAACGTTGTTTCTTAATTGCTGATGTATTTGTGTAGCATGTTCCTGTTGTAGTTCATCCAAGTGAAGCTACTGTAGTTACTAATCGTAATACTAACTACTAGTTAGTATTACGATTAGGTTTTATAACCTTATACAACAAATAATTGTGTTAAGTCTTAATCTGAAAAGTTCTACATTGTCAGATAAATGAAGTGTAAAAAAGTTGAAAGTTTCTATCACATTCTTTAGCCAGTATAGGTTTATGTGCTTTATCATAATTAAACATCTTCGTAAACACCTACAATGGCTTAAAACTTTGAAACAACAACACAAGTTCCAAGAGGGAGTTAATTAGCAACTTGTTTGTGTGTGTGTGTGTGTGTGTGTGTGTGTGTGTGTGTGTTTATGTGCGTGCGTGTGCGTGTGTGTGTGCGTGTGCGTCAAAGTGAGAATGCAGGCCTCTCTTTGTACCTTAAAACGGGGGGTTACGTATTGTAACCCTAGTTATATAAGCACAGGCGGAGCCCTCTACTGGACTCTATGGGTACTACCTTATCCCGCGTGCATTCTCCCACTGACACTTCTATAGATGTAGCCGGGCCAGGGCGGGCCTACCTGAATGCGCGCGCATCACACCGTATAAAAGGAGGCCTCGCCTCCTGACTATCATCCTATACCTCTCTTCAGCGAGCGGAATAGGACAGACAGTGCCCTGAGTAGAGGGCTCCGCCTGTGCTTATATAACTAGGGTTACAATACGTAACCCCCCGTTATATGTCTCACAGGCTCCGCCCTCTACTGGACTCTATGGGTACAGTGGGTGGAGCCCTGATGTATACGCGCACTGTCGTCCAACACCAATCCACCAATCTACTGCCCCTGACCGGCTTTTCTGGTCAGCAGCTGCTGCCCCACCCTCTCCTTTAACCCGGTTGTGACCGAGGAGAAATCTGGGCTGCAGCTGACAGAGCACACCCTGCTGCGCTTACCTCGCAGAAAGTGTGCTCAAAAAACAGTGCTGGGGGACCCCCCCCCCCCGCCCATAGACGGATGGGGAGAGCCCCCTCGGCCCCGTATGGGCTTACTACGCACCTGCCTTCCTGAATCCCTAAGGATAACAGGGAGAGCGCCAGCGCCCATGCCTCACACTCAAGCACTGACCCCGTGCAGAGTGTGAGAGGACTAAAAATGTGGGGGGGCTATCCCCTCCGTCCCGTAACGGGCCAGCGCGCCCCTTGCCTATCCCGGGACCCTCAGAGGGCCCAGGAAAGGCGAAGGCGCATCACGTCCGGGGAGGGGGTCAGATGCCAACTGACCCACAACCCCCCCCCCCCCCCCCCCCCTACAAATCCTGTGTTGCCCCAGCAAGCACAGACGAGGAGAAAGAGCCAGACATGTCCAAGAGATAAAACCTTATAAAGGGGCCTGTGCATATATCCTCCACACTGTTGAATAAGGCTGTTGACACAGCTACAGCCCGTGTGGAGTGCACACGAATCCCCGTGGGGCAGGCTCTCCCTGCCTGTCCGTAGGCATGTGCAATGCACTCGCAGAGCCAGCCTGCCGGGCGTTTCTTGGACAGAGCTTTCCCGATCACCCCGCCCCCGAAGCACACGAACAGCTGTTCGGTGCGTCTAAGGGCAGCCGTGTGCTCCACATAACATGCTAGCGCACGCACCGGTCAGAGGAGGTGCAGTTTAGCCTCCCTGGCCCCCCATGGGGGGAGACTAAAACCCCCTAACTGAATAGCCCTCGACCTGAACGCACTCCTTAGGTCTTTAGGCACAAAGGAGGGGTTCGGTCTAAGTGTCGCGCCGCTCTGGTCACCGCAAACTAGTAAACAACTCGGGTACACCGACAGAGCAGTTAACTTGGACACTCTTTTGGCTGACGTTAAGGCAAGAAGCAAAGCTGTTTTCCACAACAATGCTTTCAGAGGGGAGAGCTCCAGAGGCTCAATGGTCCCGAGGCCAGAGCCTCGAGCACTAGGGGCAGGTCCCACTGCGGGGTGGAGACGTGCAGTCTCCTAACCCCCTGTAAAAAATCAGTGGTTGATTAAAGGCTGACCTGCCACCAAAATCCCTCATGACAGGACGAGATGGCTGCTGCATACACTTTCACTGTGGAATGCGCCAGCCCTCTGTCCACCAGTAAGTGTAAGAAGGATAAAATAGAGCCCAACTCACAAGATAGGGGCTCTATTCCCCGCTCCTCACACCAATGCTGGAATCTCAGCCACTTTGGCCTGTAACAGGCTGTGGCGGATTCTGCTCTAGCTGCCTGGATAGACTGAATAACGCTGTCAGACAATCCACCCTGTCTCAGCCTGTCCCTCTCAGGAGCCAAGCCTGAAGAGGACGGCCCAGAGTGGGTAACGCCCCGATTGCACCTGCCCCTTGAGACATCGCCCCCCAGAACTGGGGGATCGCCCAGGGCTGGCCCACCTTCATCTGTGTCATTTCTGAGTACCACGGAGCCCCGACGTGATGCGGTGCCACCAGAATGACTGCCAGACATTCTCGCCTCACTCTCCCCAGGAGAGGGAGAATGAGACGCAGCGGTGGAAAGGCGTAAAGCAGCTTCCTTGGCCATGGCTCGTGTGCAAACGCGTCCACCCCCAAGTGCGGGTCGTCGCTCAGGGACATGGAGAACCACAGGGCACAGTGGCTGTTGCGCCGGCTGGCGAACAGGTCCACTTCTGCTCTCCCAAACTGGGCCCAGACCTGCTTCACCACCTCTGGGTGAAGCACTCGCCTGGCAGGGGGCCGCCCCTCGACATGAGGTCGGTCCCGGGACATGGAGGGCTCTCAGAGATAACACCACCTCTGAGGCCCATAACCACAG
Source organism: Trematomus bernacchii (assembly GCF_902827165.1). NCBI lineage: Eukaryota > Metazoa > Chordata > Actinopteri > Perciformes > Nototheniidae > Trematomus > Trematomus bernacchii. Next base: position 8,034,237 of record NW_022987851.1, on the reverse strand, counting down.
CTCCTCCGCTGTGGTCAACAAGGAGGCGGAGCGGACTCCGCCCTGCCTGTTGATATAAGCCACTGTGGTGCTGTTGTCGCTCCTGACCATTACATGTCTCCCCTGAATTAGGGGCATGAAATGCCGGAGGACTAACACTACTGCCCGTAGCTCTAGGAGGTTGCTGTGTCGAAACTCTGTCAGAGCCCAGCGCCCACCTATAGCCCTCTTCAGGCAGGTCCCTCCCCATCCTGTTCCGAACGCGTCCGTGAACACTGTGATGTAGGAGGTCCCCCGTCCCAGTGGAGACCCCCTCCGGAGGTGGTCCGGAGACCCCCAAAACCGGAGGTTGCCCCCACTGAGGGGGGGAGGGATGGTCACCAGCCGTCGTTTGTGCTTCCAAACGCAGGCTGGGGAACCACCTCTGCAGGCGGCGCATATGTAGTAACCCGCGGGACCACCATGTGAGCAGCCGCCATGAGACCCAGAGTCTGCATGACAGTTAAAGCTGTCACTGTTGCCCCCTGTCGCAGCCTGTGCACCGCCCTGAGAAGGGGCGCACGTCTGCTCTCTGACAGGGTGGCACGCAGCGCGTCTGCATCGAGCACCACACCCAAATACAACGCCTGTTGGCGAGGTATGGGGGTGCTCTTTTTTCCAATCGATCGCAAAACCTAATTTGGTTAGGTGTGTGATCAACTGTGCTGTGCAAAACATTGCCTGTTCCCGGGACCCAACCATGACTATGAGGTCGTCTATGTAAAATAAAACTCTCATGCCGTGTGCGCGCAGCGGTTGAGGCGCTGTGGCCACACATTTGCTGAATGTGCGTGGGGATAGGGAATAACTGAACGGCAGCCTGTTGTATTCATAGGCTATTCCCTGGAAGGCAAAACGCAGATACTTTCTGTGCTCTGGAACAATTTCCACATGAAAGTACGCGTCTTTTAGGTCGATGGTGGTGAACCAATCGCCTGGCTGCACAAGCCCTAGTAACTGTTTCACAGTTAACATGCGGAATTTCCTGCTGGAAATATGACGATTCAGGCCCCGGAGATCTAGAATAGGTCAGAATTCCCCTGTTTTCCTGAGAACCAGGAAATACATGGAATAAAGACCCTTCTCTCTGTGCTGAGGATGCACAACAGACACAGCCTGTTTCTGCACCAGAGCTTGAATCTCTGCTGAGAGGAAACCCATCTCCTCCTGGGAAGACAGATTTACCTCTCGCATGCCCATAAAAGGAGGTGGGATGCTGCAAACTGGAGTGAATAGCCCCGTTTCAACGTCCTGTCCATCCACCTTGTCAGTACAAAGCTGAGTTTCCATTCCCCATAACATTGTGTTAGGGGATGTGCAATCAGCTGCGGAGCCGCAGCTATGAAGCTGTGGTACTCTCTGGTGGCCCACTCCGCCGTCAAACCCTCCATAAAAGGAAGTTTGACCCATGGGGGGCTGACACAGAAAGGGCCGTTTTTCTATAATGCAGTTTCCACTCAGAGAAAAAAACGGCAGATTTTTCACTGAGGTCCCTGAACGCACCACGGCACGCTCCCGTGAGAGCGTGCGCTCCGCCATAATGTTGTTTTCTCTTAGAGAGATAGAAGCATTAATCGGAGCTTCTTCTGTCCATGAACGCACCGCGGCCCGCTCTCGGGGGGGGCCGCGCGTCGTCATAATGCTATTTCCTCACTATGGAAAACAGCATTAACCGGAGTTTTTACAGGCGTAGTGTGTTTTACTAAGGCCCGCACCGCCACGCGCCTCTTCACAAGTGCGGGCGTTGCTATAATGCAGCCCCTATCACTATAGTAAACAGCATTATTTGGAGTCTTAGCTTCAGGCATAGAATGTTTTCTAACAGAAAAACGTCGGCCATAATGTCCCTGTACCCGCACCGCACTATAATAGTGCTGCCTGCAGTTTATCACTCTCATCTGCGCACTCCCACTAGCCTCCTCCCTAACGGGAGCTATAGCTGGGGCGGCGAGTGGGGAATTTGTACAGTCATCAACATGTGCAAGTGTATTGTGGAAACAAAGGACACTCAGACTTGGATACAGATCAACACCATCTTTATTTTAAAAGTTTTGACAGGGATCTGGGCATTAAATAGGCAGTTAACTCCGCGAAGATGGAGCTCCCCACCCGGGTGCTCTGCTGTTGCGGAGCCTGCCTCGGTCGGGCAGCCCTTCCCCGTGACTGCCGGTATGCCGGTGCCACGGGGGTGGGCCGTAGAGGTGGAGGGCGCCGCAGCTACGGGACCCCCGTGCCGGCGCCTCTCCTTCCGCTTCACTGTCGCACTACGCTCCCTCCCCTGCATGGCAACGCGAGGGGGGCACGTAGCGGGGCCTGAGGAGGAGCCAGCGATAGCATGCGGCTAAGCTGGACTCTCTCCTCCTCAAGGCGGCTCAAGCGCTGGGTGACCGAGGAGACCGACCCAAAGAGCCCCTCCGTGGACACGGGGGCTCCGAGGAGATCTTCTCGGTCCTTCTTAGATAGGGCCGTGAGCCCTGGCCACACGTGACGAGACGCCACTGTGGTCAGGGAAATCATCCGCCCTGCTGCGGTGGCCACGCCATAAATCAGATTACTCATCTGACTAACAGCGTGGTCCGAATAATCGCTCTCGTCCTGAGACGGGAGGGCGGGGGCGTCTGCCTGAGGGGTGATCAGGAAGACGCCAACACGCCAAGATTATCGGCCGCAGCCGCCATCTGCGTACCGAGCTTGAACAATTTATCCAGATATTCCAGGTGTCTCGGTCCCGGGGCAGCGGGGGCAGAGGACGTTTACCCTCCGCCCAACCAGCCGCGGAAGCAGATGGGCCGCCAGGCTCTCATCGAGGGGGGGGGGGGCACACCTGGACATGTCGTGTCCGAGCGATCCACCACCTTAACGATACCCGCAATGGCGGCTATCGGGGCCTTCGTTTTAAATGGCTGCTGCCATGTCGCCTCCACACACCGCCATACCTCTGGCAGCTGGGGCGAAACGAAGGTCGGCTGCGCCGGACGCACCGGGCCGTAAATCTCAGGCGGTTTACAGGCCGCGGTGGCAGCGGTGGGGGGAGCGGTAAGCCTACACGCTCCGCCGCCAGAGTCATCACCGCCGGGGAATCGATCCGCGCAGACCTGAGAGTTGGACCTCCGGTCAGCGAGGCGTCCTCCTCGTCCCCCATCGGAAGAACCGGGACGACGTCACCTCGCTCCCCGAATCGCCTACGTCCACGACGTCGAGCTCCAGATCCACCGACTCCTCCTGCGGGGTAGCCCTCGCCAGGAAGTGTTGCCCACGATGCTCTCGTGTGAGCCGCGGGATCATCTGGCAGTCTGGGCATGTCAGCGTCGGGCCCATATTACCCACCGCGTGGTCAGGCCCCAAGGACGTGAAGCAGAAGGGTAATTAGATTCGGGCATTTCGGGCAGGTCCTACACTTTACTCTCTCTTTCTCAATCGTCTCGAAGCTCGTGGAATCACTTCCGCTGCTGAAGAGAAAAAGGATGATAGTCAGGAGGCGAGGCCTCCTTTTATACGGTGTGATGCACGCGCATTCAGGTAGGCCCGCACTGGGCCGGCTACGTCTATAGAAGTCTCAGTGGGAGAATGCACGCGGGATAAGGTAGTACCCATAGCGTCCAGTAGAGGGCGGAGCCTGTGAGACATATAACAGTCTTGTTTTCCGCTATGTTTCACATTTAGGCTTATCTTCTGTCTTCTGTTTAACCAATACTTTCTTCATCTAATTTCCCATGGGAAATGGAGGACACCAAACTAATGCTATACTTTGAATTTACAATTATTCTCTTATTTTTTGTAATTTTTCCATTCATCGAATGTATGGAAAACGTGCCAGAGTGGCCATTTTTCCTAATTATTCTTATCTTTTCCAGCCAAATTCAAATTAAATTCACAAAAAGAAAAAGTAAATTAGCATGTTTTTTCAAACACCCTCCTCCCTCATATTCCTATGCCTCAGAAGCTGTTTCGTGTAGTGCATGATCAAAAAACAAAACAAGGTCTATGACCATGTAAGGCTTCAAACATGATCACAACATTTTTTTTATCTGGAAGTGCTTTGTTTGTTTTTGAGCTACGGACAATTATGCTTGACTTGCTAAGCAGGTGAATGGGGTATTGCATAAATTAAGACGGACGGAATAAACATGTCACTGTAGATACAAAGTCATTTGGCCTGAATTAAGAATTTTCCTCAGCTAGAAGAAAGAGTAGAGTAGTGTTGGTGAAGACTCAAAGCCTGGTCCATAGAAAGTCCCACATTATGGAAGTTAGATTAAAAAAACTAACACGAAGTCATTGGCTTCGAGAAAAGCAACAATCCCTCATACCAAAGAAGCTGCAACCAGATGTACATTTTTTCTTTTTTTTTAAAGTGTTTTTATTAATTTATTTCAGGTTAAACTACTCGCCAAGTGTTCTTTAGTTATTGAAAGAAGCCTCATGGTGGCCTTTAATTGCATCTCAAATCACTGTGGTCCTCTGCTCCATTAAACACTGGGGATATTAACACTCCCTCCTCAGTGTTACATTAGGAACACATTGGGGTTTGGTTCAAGTACAGTTGTTTACTCCTGTGGGTTTTATAATTTGTTGTTATTATTAAATTAACGGTTCTTTCATTAAATGTTAGGAGGTAAGTGTTCCTGCATAGAATTTCCCCAGTGACCAATTTAATGGTAATTACTATATTAGCTAATAGCATATTAATACCTGGCACAAAATCAGAAATATTGTTTGTCTTACTTTTACTCTATCTAATGGATTTCTATATATGCTTGATAAAAAATTGCCATTGGTGTTGCTAAGAGGGATTAAAGGCAGACTGCTCCACAGAGAATAAAGAAAGGATGGATTTTAACCTTCATCACAAGATATAGTCTTTTAAAGATCTGAACCAGCGGGTGATTCAGAATATGCTGCCAAACTGTTTGAGAAAGGTAAGTGTACAAGGTTGAGCCCTATGAATTGATGCAAAGTCTTACAGGAAATACTCATGCTTTATTTATTCTACTGTAATGCATAACAGTTAGTATAAAGTGTTTTTAACAGATCAAGAACCATTTGCTACACTGCTATTGTTTAAATGTCAGATATTATGTTAATGAGCTTTATCTTATACGTTGAATAACTTCCCCCATATTTCCTTTACAGTGTGTTCAGGACATTTATAATCCATCATGGCAGAGGGAAATCAGAGCACTGTGACTGAATTTATCCTCACTGGCTTCCCTGGACTTCATCCAGAGTACCAAGACCTTGTTTCAGCAATATTGTTCTTTGTTTATTTCCTAACTATGGCGGGCAATTTAACAATTCTGTTTCTATTTGCCACGGACCACAGCCTTCATAAGCCGATGTATTATATCATTCTGAATCTGTGTACATGCGACATTCTCTTTAGCACAACCACTTTACCTAAGATCATCAGCAAGTATTGGTTTCATTCAGGAACTATTTCATTCACAGCTTGCTTTGTCCAAATGTTTTTTGTTCACTATCTCGGCACAGTGAATTCCTATATTCTCTTCCTGATGGCTTTAGATAGGTATTTAGCGGTCTGCCATCCTCTCAAATATCCCATTCTTCTTAATAACTCCACTCTCCTAATTCTCAGTATTACTGCGTGGGTTGTCGCTCTTGCAGGCTCTTTAATGATGGTTATTAGGGCATACCCTCTTCCTTACTGTGCCTCAAACATCATCAACCACTGCTACTGTGATCATATTGGTATAACAATCCTAGCATGCACTGACCGGGCCCCTTATGGTTTTCCTGCATTTGTGAATGCAATGGTTATGTTACTGGGACCTCTGGCATTCATCGTGTTCTCATATTGCTGTATAATTATAGCAGTACTTAAGATTGCAAATGTGCAAGGTCGCATCAAGTCTCTGTCCACTTGCAGTACTCAACTGATCATAATCTCGCTCTATTATTTACCCAGATGTTTTGTATATTTGGCCAGCAATGTTGGCATTACGTTTAGTGCTGATGTGCGAATATTAATTATCATGATGTATAGCCTTTGCCCCCCGATGATTAATCCACTTATATACTGCTTAAGAGCTAAAGACATGAGAGAAAGCTTGAGGAAACAATTCAAAAGAAGAGCAGTTCTTAAAAAAGCACACATTTCAGCTATTAGTGACTGATGATAATATTCAATGTTTTAATTTTGTATTTGAATTAGCCATCTTTCTATTTGGGACCGGAATAGTTACTTACTGATAAGGACACATTGAAAGCTAAAAATGTACAATATTTGCATCTTTGATCAATTAAAAATGTTCCCCTTATCAATATGAGTTTTTTTCTTTTTGTTAGGTGAAAATTGTTTTGTTTAAGACATGTTAGAATATTACTTGAATGAGAAATAGTGTTTTTTTTTTTATTAAAGGTTGAGTTTAAGCATTATAGTAAACAGATCAAAGGCTTGATAAGAATACAGCTGCATCATTTGGTCAAAGGTAATGACATAAAGCATGATATGCGTATAGTTTACATTTGTGTATTCATTTTATAATATTATATAGACAGTAAATGTGCATGTTATTATTTGGTGGATGTTAACAATCATAGATAATCTATTATCTGTGAGATCAATTTATACTTTTCATGCTTTCATTGTACACCATAATAGATCTAATTCATATAGATGTTTTTTACATGTTCTTACAATAAAATATTATTTTACTCGTCATTTTACTGGTGTTCCCTTGAAGCTCACTTACTAATTTTAAGACCACTAGACTGTTTTAATGAGGACTTTTTTCCCTTCTCACCTGATGAATTAGATTTGAAAATGAGTGATATTGCATAGCTCAAAGTATGTACTTTATGTGATCTAATCTATTGTATCCTTACATCAGTGATAGATATTTGAGAGGATTAAAACACGATAGAACGACAGGCTATGCCCACGCACTGTACTTTGGGAACAATGCACATTTTCTCATTTCTATCTTAAAGTTATAGATTAGAAAGGAAAATGTGATTTATGATTTAAATTTGAAAATCAAATAAACGTACCATTTAAATTGTAAATCAAGAAATACTCGGAACAATTTTATATCCTTAAAACATTAACTCTAAATCTGCAGATTGTATTCTTTACGGTGGTGGTCTTCAGAAATCTTCAACGAAACATCTGCACTTTCAATCAGCTTGCCTATATCTATACCAGATATTTTGGAATTGTAATTTCAAATGGCAACAGCACAACAGGGTTGTTTGTGTGTTTGTTTTGTTTTTAATTATTATGTGTTAAATGCCTATGTGAAGCACTTTGGATTGCCTCTGTGTATTAAAATGTGCTATACAAATAAACTAACCTTGAACCTTGACAAACAAACAAAACAAAAAAACATCACTATAGTTTGATTTTTTTTAAATATTTAATGCAATATTTCAAAGAAGAAGTAAACTAAGCTTTTTCTGCACGACTTTTCAAATCCCATTTCTAGACCATAAGACAGGAGTGGAGACAAAAGGAACACAGCTATAGAGACAGACAAGGATGGACATTATGCTTTTTCCAACACCTCCCTGGAGTTAACCGTCATGAAATCATGAATATTATCGTTTAACTTGTTCTATTGATAGTGGTTAGTGGTCATTCAAATTATAAAATAATACATTATTGTGTTTTTATGATATTCTTTGTTGTGATAATAGTAGTAGTTTTAAATAAATATTTCTATATTTTTATTCTAAACATTTTCCTTTTGCTTTATTTTGTCATAAATTGTCAGGATAAGGAAATCAATTATTGTATTATTATTAAAATGTTTGGTAACACTTTATATTAAGGTACACAAATGAACCATCAACTAGTTGTTAATTAACATTTATAAAACGGACACGTCAAATCAAGCAATCTGATTGGTTCTTAGCCGTGATATACTGAGCGTATACCACGGGTAGAATTGTAAGTTACTTTTCACAACAAGTCAGTATCCCTCCGCGTCTGAGAAAAACAGTATACAGTTGGGCTGAAAAGCAAACTGCTTGCAGTTTGCTTTTCAAACTGGAACAAGAAAGCAGCGGAGAAGTAACGGGGCAGAAACCCTCCTTTTTACGCAGCGGTCCAGACATAGACATCAAACGGCAAAAACATATTCAGTGGGTAGTTCCTTTGGCATTAGGGCAGGGATATTTAGATACTTTCCAAGGTTTGACATAATGAATTGTGCTACTTTTAAAGCAAGCAACGATGTTTTCAAATCTGTAATCAAAAAGGTCCGCAAAAACATTTAAGATTAACTTCGACCTCCGGGGGGGTCTTACTATGGAGGAGTGGATTGAGGAGTGCGAGTGCCTATCTATCTCCAGAACAAAAAGCACCTAAACGACGACATGTAGAGCTACGTGAAGAGCAGGTAGTAGACCAACTGGAAAAGTATCACCATTCAAAAGCTTTCTGATGCGGGTCTTGAAACAAAGCAGAGAAATTATGACCGTTAGTGGCCACAGGTGCGAAAGCTCTCTCCAGAGCAACTGGAAGCCGAATCTCGGGGACCGGAGAAAGTGGAGCAATATTCTCGCCACGCCAAGCAACAGCCTAGAACAACCTCAGCCTATAACTACGTAAGCCATTCTACTGATGCTGGACAGTTTTTCAGTGGGTGCACAACAAACGGCAACATACACATTAATGTAAATAAATAGCCAAATAATGGATCAACGCTCTCTGTCTAATATGTTCGCTAGCTGTTGTTAGTGTTGTTGCATAGCAACCACCTCAAACTATGTTTCGTGCAGAAGGCAACGGAGGGACTATTTTATTTTGAACATCATTATTTACTAATAACAACTATTTAAATTAGAGTGTGTATTTTTCTTTCATATTGCCACACTTGGTAACCGTTTTATAAAAGCAATAGCTCACTTCAGGCCGTGATATATGGCCATTATATCACAGTTAAGGGGGTTGTCGACCCTCCGCTTTGCGTCGGGCCGAACCACGCCCCTTAACTGTGATATAATGGCCATATACCACGGCCTGTCGTGAGCTATTGCTTAAGTATATTAGCAGTATATTGGCTCTTTATTAGTCATTATAAAACACCTATTAATGCCTTATTCTACATGACCATATTCTACAAGTAATAAGCCATTAGTTGAGTTTTTCCTCAATAACCCTCTAATTAGTGCTTATTTATTGCAAGTAAGGAAGTTGTTGTGCATGAGTTTTGGTCTTAATATGCTCTGCTCAATATGGGCCTAATAAGGCAGTAGTACCACAAGAATAGTAATTCTCCCATAATAGCACTTAACAAATATGATCTATTCTTAGGTAACAAGACATGAAACTACAAGTGTTAATGGTGTCTAAATAACTCAGAATTAGGTATTTCTATCTAAGAATATGTTTCCTATTTTAAAGTGAAGTCTTGTTCATAACCAATAAGCTAGTAGTTTGACTCTAATTGACCTGAACAGGTTCCCTATTCTAAAGTTGCCTCCTCTTCACACTTTGTAAATACATTATAGCACACAACTACTGAAATTAACCTCAACAGTACATGAACAAAGTAGGCACACGTTGAAATATCTGTTTTATTAATGAACCTCTAAAGAGAGGTTCAGACACATACCAAAACATGTCAAGAACACAATTATGCAGCCTGTACTTTTTAATAAAAACAGATTTTTAACAGATTTTTATAATTTGTGATCATACTGTGTGACCTGCTTGTATGTACTTACACAATAGGTGTACTGTTCTCTCTATGTGTTGTACTGTCTCAGTGTGGACATAGATTAAAACAGCCAGCCAAACTCTTTTGAGAGCCAGGGAATGAGCAGCCATGCTCCTTTATTGACTTATTTTCAGTCCACTGACATTCAAACAGAGTGAAACTATAAGAAAATAAGTTACAAGGCACTTAATGATCTCATACATGCAAGTGTAACATACACAGATTAACACATAGGACCGCTAAATGTAAACAAGGTCAATATAGCTAATGCTAGCTGTGCAATAAGCATGTATACAGGCTAGTATGGCTAACGCTAGCGTGTATGCTAACGCTAGCGTGTATGCTAACGCTAGCATGTATGCTAATGCTAGCGCGAATGCTATAGCATTTTCTCATTGAGTTTAAACATCTCCAAATGACATCACATAAACACAATACATGTTACTAATCCTTACAGTGTAAGTTATAGTCATTGCTTTCTGACGGACTTGACCCTTTTACTCTTCAGGTTGCATAGGGAAAATTAGTAGTAGTCTACTGCCATGCTATTCAGTTCACTTTCTCCTACTTCCTGTACCCGGTTTCCTGTCTAACCTTCAGTACACATTTTACAAAAATATAAATGTGCAAATATATGCACCCCCTCTGACTCCCTTTCATCGGCTCTACACTGGTGACCCTGACGTTTTCGTGATAGATTCCGAAGACTTAATGAACATGGCTGATCACGATGTTTATGTTAAACTGCCGGAGTTTTGGGAGCATGCCGCTACGGCGTGGTTCGCATACGTGGAGGCGCACTTTGCCTGCCGCCAGGTCCGTGACGGGGACCTGAAATATTTTCACGTGGTGGCGGCGCTGGGGAGCTCCACGTTGTCCAGGTTAGTTGGATTTATCGCAGATCCCCCACACCATGGCAAATATGAGGCGATTAAGGCCCTTCTCCTTAAAGGTGGGGTAGGTAATTTTGGAGAAACCAGCTCGAGATCACTAGAATTTGAAAATACACAGCCGGAAAAAATCTGCCACTTCCTTGCAGAGCCCCTCCTCCAACACACACGAACGCGCACATGACCAATGAGGGCACGAGATAAGTTTGTGCACAGATGGAAGGCTGACAGGCAGGTAGGCCATCCAGTTATTTTAGCCGGGCCGGCTAAAATGATTGATCGTGCTTTTTATAGTACTACGGCTTCCACAGATGACATTTTTGTATGGATTTTTTGTCAAAGCACTTAAAATATTCATTGCTATCGGGGTGTTAAGAGCATTCCATGGAATATAACAAAAAGTGTATCTCGAGCCGGTTTCTCAAACTTACCTACCCCACCTTTAAGACATTTAGCTTATCTGCTAAGGAGAGGGCTCGCCAGATTTTTGAAATTCAAGGCCTAGGAGACAGCAAGCCATCCCAGCTCATGGGGTAGCCACCACCGCGTCACCAAAGGCGGGGCAGCACCCCTGCCGGCGAAGGTTGAGGCTGTCGCGGCGTTTCCTCGCCCGCACACGGCCCGGTCGCTCCGTGAGTTCCTGGGGATGGTGACTTTCTACCATCATTTCATTGCCCGGGCCGCCCACATTATGCGGCCGCTGTATGAGGCGTTGAAGGGTAAGGCCAGGAGATCGACTGGACGGCGGAAGCTGAGGTTGCTTTTAGGGAGGTCAAGACCGCGCTGGCTCAGGCGGCCCTGTTGGCGCATCCGTCATCCACGCCTCCCATCTCCATTACCACAGACGCATCGGACTACGCCATCGGTGCGGTGCATGAGCAGTGGGTGGAGGGCGCTTGGCAGACACTCGCCTTTTTCAGCCGTCAGCTGACGCCCAGGGAACGCAGCGCTTTTGACCGAGAGCTCCTTGGACTCTGGCTGGCCATGCGGCACTTCCGTTTTTTGCTGGAAGACCGTGAATTTACGGCGTTCGTTGACTACAAGCCGCTCATGTTCGCCATGTCCAAAGTGGCGGAGCCTTGGTCTGCTCGTCAGCCGCGACAGCTTTCCTACATCTCGGAGTTCACCACAGACATTAAGCACGTGGCTGGTAAGTCGAACCTGGTCGCAGATTGCCTCTCCAGGGTCGTCATCGGGGCCGTCCAGTTGGGTCTCGACTATACCCGCATGGCGGCGGACCAGGTCACGGACCCCGGCGTCCAGGCGACGTTTTCGGTGACGCGGGCGTTACTCTCCTGTGCGACATCTCCACGGGCCTGCCGCGTCCAGTCGTTCCCGCCAGTTCGAGGCGCTCCGTGTTCGAATCGGTGCACGACCTGTCACACCCCGGCGGGAAGCCTTCGGTGCGCATGGTGGCCGCGAAGTTCGTCTGGTGGGGGCTCAAAAAGGAGTGTGTGGCTTGTCAGCGCGCTAAGGTGCACCAACACACGAAGGCCCCCTTGGAACGTTTCCTGGTGCCTGAGAGGAGGTTTGACCACGTCAACATCGATCTAGTTGGTCCATTGCCCTCCTCTCAAGGTTTTTCCTACCTCCTTACCATGGTGGACAGGACGACCTGTTGGCCGGAGGCGGTCCCTCTCGTGTCGACGTCGGCGGCTGACATAGCCCGGGCTTTCATTGCGACGTGGGTGTGTCGGTTTGGCACCCCGTCGGACATTTCCTCGGACCGGGGTTTACAGTTCACGTCCGAGCTCTGGACCGCCGTGGCGAGAGGTTTGGGGGTTAAGCTGCACAGAATAACCGCTTATCACCCTCAGGCTAACGGCCTCTGTGAACGTTTCCATCGCTCCATGAAGGCGGCACTCAGAGCCGGCCTGACGGACGGTAATTGGGTCGACAAGCTGCCTAGGGTGATGCTGGGCCTGAGGACCGCGCCTAAAGAGGATATGCAGTGCTCCACGGCTGAGATGGTCTACGGTCAGCCGCTGAGGGTTCCAGGGGATTTCCTCCCCAACGCATCGGCTCCCTGGTCGGCGACGGCCCAGCGGGCTTTCCTACAGGACGCCACTGTGGCCTTTGCTCCGATCCCCACTGCTCAGCACGGTAATCAGGTGTCCCGGGTTCCCGGGGAGCTCCGCTCGGCGGGGCACGTTTTCATCCGGCACGACGCGCACAGAGGCCCCCTGCGCCCCCCTTACGATGGGCCTTTCCGGGTCTTGGAACACGGGGTCAAGCACTTGGTGGTCGACTTGGGTGGTAAGGCTGAGCACGTCTCGGTGGACCGGGTGAAGGCTGCCCACTTGGATTTGGACCAGGCGGTGGAGCTGGCACGGCCTCCGCGACGGGGCCGCCCCCCCGGCCTTGATCCCTGTCACCGAATTAGGACCCACTGTTCCGGTCCCGCCTCTTCCGGCGGCCGCCCCTGCAGGGGTCGCTTTCCCGGCTTCCGTGCTCAGGAGTCGTAGGGATCGGCCTGTTGTTCCTCCTCGCCGCACAGACTTTGTATATGGGTGAATTCTGGGGGGGCTTGTGTGGTGACACATTATGGGACATAATTCACCGTTGTGTATATTGTGTGTTGCAACACGGACCTGTTAGTGAGGGTACCGTGTTGTGGTATTATTGTTAGCTTGACAGTAGCAACGAGCAGATGTACCTACCTTGTCTCTTAACAAATGGAAAATAAAGTGTGGAGTTCCATACCGCCTCTGACTCCCTTTCATCGGCTCTACACTACCTAATTTTGAGTTATTTAGACACAATTAACACTTATTGTTTCATGTCTTGTTACCTAAGAATAGATCATATTTGTTAAGTGTTATTATGGGAGAATTATTATTCTTGTGTTATTACTACCTTATTAGGCCCTTATTGAGCAGAGCATATTAAGTCCAAAACCCATGTACAACAACTTCCTTACTTGCAATAAATAAGCACTAATTAGAGGGTTATTGAGGAAAGACTCTCAACTAATGGCTTATTACTTGTAGAATATGGTCATGTAGAATAAGGCATTAATAGGTGTTTTATAATGACTAATAAAGAGCCAATATACTGCTAATATGCACGTTAATTAACAACTAGTTGATGGTTAATTTGTGTACCTTAATATAAATTGTTAACAAATGTTTTTTTTTTAATTGCATTGAGAACAAATATTCTTGTCATAACTAATTTAATTACTACTATCCACACCATGATCTGCAAAGTATTTGTAAAAAGAAACAATATCTGCAATATTAATACAGGTTCTGCACAGTATCCGCAATTTTAATCTGGTTAAATAAAAAAAAACATGTGGATTTGTTTCTGGTTTAATAGTCACAAACTAATATTTACTGCTAGTCATAATGCAAAGATGTAATTAAGACATAGTGACATTATCATTTTTATATTTTTCGACAAATTTATTCTGTATTTTATATGGAAGAATATCACGATATGTATCAATATGTAAAACATAAACATGCATTGCATAAACCGTGATACAGGCCCTTCAGGGACCAATTTGCATATTAACCTAATATCAGCCCTTGCCAACCTCCACACATTCACAACAGCACTATTGTTCAGTAACCATAGCGTTGTTAATTTCAATAATATTTCTTCTGTTTTTATTATTTAATCAAAAACTGCTGAAAGAACCTCCAAAATAATAATAATCAAAACGTTGGTCAACTGCACTTCCAATATAGAAGTTAAAAGAATAAATGGGAACATATCACGTTTTTTTCCCACCTAAAATGCATATTATGTTCAATATTTGTTCTTGCTGTCCTTTATGCAATGAAGTTAAGCATTATTGGTTGTTTAGAAAGACAACTCTAATTTAAAGTCCTGGAAGAAGGATTAATTTAATTCACATTTACATTAGAACCATTTTAAAATACTGCATTACAAGTAAAAGTCCTGCATTGAAAATGTTGCCTATGTAATGATATGTAAGTATTAGCAAAGTATACTTAAAATATCAAAAGCAAAAGTACCCCTGTGACTGGTATGACACTATACTGTATTATTTTAACGTTGTTTCTTAATTGCTGATGTATTTGTGGAGCATGTTCCTGTTGTAGTTCATCCAAGTGAAGCTACAGTAGTTAGTATTACAATTAGGTTTTATAACCTTCTACAACTAATAATTGTGTTAAGTCTTAATCTGAACAGTTCTACATTGTCAGATAAATGAAGTGTAAAAAAGTTGAAAGTTTCTATCACATTCTTTAGCCAGTATAGGTTTATGTGCTTTATCATAATTAAACATCTTCGTAAACACCTACAATGGCTTAGAACTTTGAAACAACAACACAAGTTCCAAGAGGGAGTTAATTAGCAACTTGTTTGTGTGTCTGTGTGTGTGTGTGTTTGTTTGCTTGTAGCCTTTATTTATCCAGGCTAAAAAATCCCATTGAGATCAACGATCTCTTTTACAAGGGAGACCTGCGGCACATTTAGTTACACATATATAGTGTGTGTGTGTGTGTGTGTGTGTGTGTGTGTGCGTGCGTGCGTGCGTGCGTGCGTGCGTGCGTGCGTGCGTGCGTGCGTGCGTGCGTGCGTGCGTGCGTGCGTGCGTGCGTGCGTGTGCGTGTGCATTTGCATGTGTGTTTGTGTGTGTGTGTGTGTGTGTGTGTGTGTGTGTGTGTGTGTGTGTGTGTGTGTGTGTGTGTGTGTGTGTGTGTGCGTCAAAGTGAGAGTGCAGGCCTCTCTTTGTACCTTAGACCTTCTCAAAACAGTCTTGTTTTCCACTATGTTTCACATTTAGGCTTATCTTCTGTCTTCTGTTTAACCAATCCTTTCTTCATCTAATTTCCCAGGGAAAATGGAAGACACCGGACTAATGCTATACTTTGAATTTACAATTATTCTCTTATTTTTTGTAATTTTTCCATTCATCGAATGTATGGAAAACTAAGAAGTGCCCGACCGCTACCCGGTGCCGCACATTCAGGACTTTTCAGCACACCTGGCGGGTACGCTGGTGTTTTCTAAGGTGGACCTGGTGCGTGGATACCACCAGGTGCCCATGCATCCCCTGGACGTTCCCAAAACGGCAGTGATAACGCCGTTTGGATTGTTTGAGTTCCTGCGGATGCCTTTTGGGCTCAAGAATGCCGCTCAAACGTTCCAGCGCCTGATGGATTCGGTGCTGCGGGACTTACCGTTTGTGTTTGTCTACCTGGACGACATACTCGTCGCCAGCACTTCGGTGGAGGAACACCTGTCCCACCTCCGAGCCCGTTTCACGAGGCTCAGCCAACACGGGCTGATAATCAACCCTGCAAAGTGCCTGTTCGGGGTGTTTGACATTAGGGGCGTTCACACCAAGTACTTTTCGCACAGTAGTTCATGAGAACTTTAGTTCAGTTCTCTTTTAGTTCTGATGAACTAAAGCAGATCGCGTTCACACCAAAATGAGTTCTTGGGGGTGGATTAGGCAAATGAGCCGCTGACGTCACTTCTTCTTCTTCTTCTGCTTTGGGTTTACTGGCAGGCCGCAAACAACTTCACGGCGAGTACAGTAGGTGGCGGTATGCACCTTAAAGTTGCAATTCGCCAAAAAACCGAGAGAAGGAGAAGAAGAAAAAAAACTTCCGCTTCCGCTGTATGCTTCTGTTTACCTTCCGACCTCAGACACGGTATGGAGTTGACGTTTTGGTGGTCGTGTTATACAGCTTCGTAACTGAGTTATTTAAGCCAATAACTCAGCCACAAATACAAATACAGATCGACCATTCAAATGCAATAGAAATGCTGAGTCGGAGGCGAAGGCGGTTAAGAAGCCTTAACAAAAGGATTGGACGACGAAAGCACACGCTATGGACATGTTTCGCCGTAGGACAGCTGAGGATGATTGCCGTTATCACGCCCAAAGAACAGCAATGGTACATTCATTAAATCACATTAATACTATCTAATGTAGGATTTATGGAGTTATGTAGGGCTAATTTGTGTCTTTGTATGTGTTCCAGATATGCGAATACTACGGAACTCTGGGTGAACAATAGAACGTCGGCCTGGTGGGAGGTGGTGCCAACGTACACCAATGTGCAGTGGATCAAAGATTTCCGAATGTCCAAGGGCTCTTTTCAACTCCTCTGTATTCGCCTGGAAGCAACGTTGGGGAGAGGCATCTGAACAGCATGGAAATTGTAAATTGACAATAAAGCTGATCTTTTGTACAGTGCATTTGGTTCTCTCTTTTATTTACCAGTCAACAGACACAATTACAATAGTGCAGACACACCTTGCACTGCTGCTGGTTTAAACAAAGACAGTCATGATGCTAGTGCCGTACATGTAGGTTCTCTTTTATTTATCAGCAGCAGATCAATAAATGAGGTTAAAATGTTAACATAGGTTCAGGAGCATGGCCACGCCTAAAACTCCGCCTCAAACCACAGCCACCCCTATTTATATCCGGCAAAGCTTCCGGCAAACGCTTGTCTCATCTTTCAAAGATCGACAGGCAGACTGTGATTCACGCTGCGCGTTGTCACAGTTCAATACAAGCTAAAACGCTACCACAAGAACATTGCTACTCACCATGGATCCCGAAATCCTGATCAACTCGCCGGAGTCAGATGAAGATCTCTTCGACATCGGCTATCCGCCATCCTCGGGTCAGCAGACGGATCCAAGCCAAGCATCCGAACGGAGCCGCGTGTGCTCGGCAATCAGTGCCCCACACACCAGCCGCTACCGCTCCCGCTCAAGCTCCCCCAACGAGATACCTCCAACTCCAGACAGGTCCCAGGCTTCGCCTACTCCGCCAGCGAGGGCAAACAGCCAGGGCCGCAACAGGTACAGCCAGCTCCAATCTCCCCACCACCGGCAGCCTGCCTCACTCGCAGCTCCCGGCCACTCGCAGCGGCGCTCTCGACGCTCCACAACAGAGCCCGAACGCACTCAACGCTCCACAACAGAGCCCGAACGCACTCGACGCCCCACAACGGAGCCCGAACGCACTCGACGCTACACAACAGAGCCCGAACGCACTCAACGCCCCACAACGGAGCCCGAACGCACTCGACGCTACACAACAGAGCCCGAACGCACTCGACGCTCCACAACAGAGCCCGAACGCACTCGACGCTCCACAACAGAGGCCGAACTACGGAGGTGGACAGTCATTCAACTCCAACGTTTCCTGAAAGACAACGGCATCCACTTTCACCGAAACGACAACAAGGCTAGACTGTTCAACCTCTACCAAGCCTACAGCAGCACAACGGCAAGAACAACAACACACACAGCTCTTCCCGCTCCAGAGTCAACCGCCGCGCGCGCGCACCACGGGTCGTGACGTCACAGGCCTCCGTCCTCCTCCACGGACACAGCCCGACTCACCAGCACCCCCTGGCGGGGGCCAGGTTGTATTGCCCTCTGTGCCTGTTCACAGGCTTCACAAAAATCCCCCTGCACATACATCCCTTCATCCCTCCATCCCTTCTTCTTATCTACCTTCAGCAGTCCACAGCTACCCAGCTTCTGCTTACCTTCCTCCTTTAACAACGTGTCTCCTGGTAACAACCAGGTACACGGACGTTAGCATGTTCAGTTAAACGTGTCTCCTGGTAGCAACCAGGTACACGGACGTTGGCATGTTCAGTTAAACGTGTCTCCAGGTAACAACCAGGTACACGGACGTTAGCATGTTCAGTTAAACGTGTCTCCTGGTAGCAACCAGGTACACGGACGTTGGCATGTTCAGTTAAACGTGTCTCCAGGTAACAACCAGGTACACGGACGTTAGCATGTTCAGTTAAACGTGTCTCCTGGTAGCAACCAGGTACACAGACGTTAGCATGTTCAGTTCAACGTGTCTCCAGGTAACAACCAGGTACACGGTTGTTAGCATGTTCAGTTAAACGTGTCTCCAGGTAACAACCAGGTACACGGACGTCAGCATGTTCAGTTCAACGTGTCTCCAGGTAACAACCAGGTACACGTCGTTAGCATGTTCAGTTAAACGTGTCTCCAGGTAACAACCAGGTACACGGACATTAGCATGTTCAGTTAAACGTGACTCCTGGTAGCAACCAGGTACACGGACGTTAGCATGTTCAGTCAAACGTGTCTCCAGGTAACAACCAGGTACACGGACGTTAGCATGTTCAGTTAAACGTGTCTCCTGGTAGCAACCAGGTACACGGACGTTAGCATGTTCAGTTAAGAAATAAAGAAAGACGCTGCGCGTCGTCACGGTTCAAACAAGGTTAGCAGCTAACCCCGTAGCAACAGCGTCCCACCCAGTAAACCAAGGGGCAGGGGCCATGCCACATGCTAACCTATCAGCCGACTCTTACCCAGTACCTTCCTTTCCAACTGGTCTATCTTTTCCCCCTCCTCCTCCCCCCATCCCTTCCCCAACACCTGCATTGTGTTTTGCTGCCACAGCTGCAACACCCGCAACAGCGGCAACAGCTGCAACAGCGGCAACAGCGGCAACAGCGGCAACAGCTGCAACAGCGGCAACAGCAGCAACAGCGCAACAGCGGCAACACCTGCATTGATTTTTTGCTGCCACAGCGGCAACAGCTGCAACAGAGGCAACAGCGGCAACAGCTGCAACAGCGGCAACAGCTGCAACAGCTGCAACAGCGGCAGTGAGCAGCCGCTCCGGTCTCTCTCTCTCCGACCCCCGCAGTGAGCAGACGCTCCAGTCTCTATCTCTACGACTAGAGATCTCCACATAGTCCAGAACAGACCTGAATCCAGTAGACTTCTCAGGATGACTAGAGATCTCCACATAGTCCAGAACAGACTAGAGATCTCCACATAGTCCAGAACAGACCTGAATCCAGTAGACTTCTCAGGATGACTAGAGATCTCCACATAGTCCAGAACAGACTAGAGATCTCCACATAGTCCAGAACAGACCTGAATCCAGTAGACTTCTCAGGATGACTAGAGATCTCCACATAGTCCAGAACAGACTAGAGATCTCCACATAGTCCAGAACAGACCTGAATCCAGTAGACTTCTCAGGATGACTAGAGATCTCCACATAGTCCAGAGCAGACTAGAGATCTCCACATAGTCCAGAACAGACCTGAATCCAGTAGACTTCTCAGGATGACTAGAGATCTCCACATAGTCCAGAACAGACTAGAGATCTCCACATAGTCCAGAACAGACCTGAATCCAGTAGACTTCTCAGGATGACTAGAGATCTCCACATAGTCCAGAGCAGACTAGAGATCTCCACATAGTCCAGAACAGACCTGAATCCAGTAGACTTCTCAGGATGACTAGAGATCTCCACATAGTCCAGAGCAGACTAGAGATCTCCACATAGTCCAGAACAGACCTGAATCCAGTAGACTTCTCAGGATGACTAGAGATCTCCACATAGTCCAGAACAGACTAGAGATCTCCACATAGTCCAGAACAGACCTGAATCCAGTAGACTTCTCAGGATGACTAGAGATCTCCACATAGTCCAGAGCAGACTAGAGATCTCCACATAGTCCAGAACAGACCTGAATCCAGTAGACTTCTCAGGATGACTAGAGATCTCCACATAGTCCAGAGCAGACTAGAGATCTCCACATAGTCCAGAACAGACCTGAATCCAGTAGACTTCTCAGGATGACTAGAGATCTCCACATAGTCCAATGCAGACTAGAGATCTCCACATAGTCCAGAACAGACCTGAATCCAGTAGACTTCTCAGGATGACTAGAGATCTCCACATAGTCCAGAGCAGACTAGAGATCTCCACATAGTCCAGAACAGACCTGAATCCAGTAGACTTCTCAGGATGACTAGAGATCTCCACATAGTCCAGAACAGACTAGAGATCTCCACATAGTCCAGAACAGACCTGAATCCAGTAGACTTCTCAGGATGACTAGAGATCTCCACATAGTCCAGAGCAGACTAGAGATCTCCACATAGTCCAGAACAGACCTGAATCCAGTAGACTTCTCAGGATGACTAGAGATCTCCACATAGTCCAGAGCAGACTAGAGATCTCCACATAGTCCAGAACAGACCTGAATCCAGTAGACTTCTCAGGATGACTAGAGATCTCCACATAGTCCAGAGCAGACTAGAGATCTCCACATAGTCCAGAACAGACCTGAATCCAGTAGACTTCTCAGGATGACTAGAGATCTCCACATAGTCCAGAACAGACTAGAGATCTCCACATAGTCCAGAACAGACCTGAATCCAGTAGACTTCTCAGGATGACTAGAGATCTCCACATAGTCCAGAACAGACTAGAGATCTCCACATAGTCCAGAACAGACCTGAATCCAGTAGACTTCTCAGGATGACTAGAGATCTCCACATAGTCCAGAGCAGACTAGAGATCTCCACATAGTCCAGAACAGACCTGAATCCAGTAGACTTCTCAGGATGACTAGAGATCTCCTCATAGTCCAGAACAGTTAACAGGCACAGCAAGCCCTCTGACCCTCGCAGCGAGCAGACGCTCCGGTCTCTCTCTCTCAATGTTTAGCCAGATTTAGAAGTGAAGATGTAGTCACTCGTTCCAGACACGTTATCTTCAAGCCACATGTTTCCGGTCCAGAAACACTTTCAGAACATCCTGCACATTTTGGGGGGCACTCTCAGAATTAGAGCCATTTCTCCCGCATCGGCGCAGCGTCCACAGCAGCTAGACCAGGCATCTCTTATCCAACCGCCTAGGCCCTCGGCCGCTCGTCATCCCAAGCGTACCACGCTTACATCCGCAACATCTAAACGACGTCTGACATGCACACGCTTAAGTCAGCTGCTTTTAATCCGACTCTTTTGGGGGACCGTAATCAGCCCACGCAGTTCATGCCGGAGACGGAACCCCCACTCTGAGTCTCCCACAGCACGGACCATAGCTCGTCCTCCCAGATCACCTCTTCACCCCCCTCATATCCTTCACATGTTACTTCAATAAACGCACAAACATCACACTGTTGTGGCGTGGTTCTTGCTAGTGAAGTGTCAGTAGTATCAAAACAATATAATAACAGTGGCAAGATATATATATATATATATATATATATATATATATATATATATATAATAACAATAGGTAGGCTCAGCAGCAGACACACCTTAGTGCAAAGTTAGGTGTCAGTATTAATAACAGTGGCATATATATATAATCACAATAATACAAAATTAACTGTCCCAGGTGTAGGCAATTTGAGGTGATGTGTCTTGCCCAGGGACACAACGACATCCTGACTGCAGTGGGGTTTGAACCTGTGCTCCCCTGATCCGAACACCAACGCACCAGACCACTGCACCACACGCCTCCCAACAAGTCATTGTACAGTTTATCAACGACGACAAGTTTTCCTTAATTTTTGTATCAGCTCGCTTAGCACTGCCAGAAGCCCAGCCTGAAAGGTATTTTGTTGCTCCACCTCGATTCCTGGGCCTTGTGTGAATGCAGCAGCCGTTCGTCGTGCATCTCCTTGGCACGCAGGTCCTCATTCTCCTTGCTGACCATGGCACGGCGGTCCATCGCCATGATGGTGTCAAGGAAGCTGTCATCGCGTGCCCACTTTCCTAAGGTGAAATATGCAAGATACAAGATCAGTTTAATCGCAACAACGAGACAACATTGTCCAACATTGGACATGGTGCAGGCAGGGACAGTGTACAAAATGCAGGTGTAAAGTAGAAGATAAGATAGATAGATAGGATCAAATAATATCAAATAAAGAATAAATATCAAAGTGCCCTTATTTATTGTTTTGTGCTTAATGTATGCTTGAACTTTGTTTTATAGGGATTAGTGGACATCAGTTAGATGTGTAACCTTCTTTCAAGGCCAGAGTAGTTACAGTGTAAGTGGATTGACATCTAACATAACATGGCTGAGTACAATTATAACAATCAATAAAAAAAAGGAAAAATAAATAGAATTTCAATTACATTTCTACTTAAATGTGCAAAGATATTAGAACATCAGTCTTTGTGGCATGCAGGTAATCAACTGTTTAAGCTTTTACCATTAACATGTAGAATGAATGTTGCAAATTACTTGAAATTATAGCAACTACAATGTATTGTTAGAGGTAAGAATACAGAGGTAGCATTATGTCCAGCTAGCATGCTAATTGCTAACGTTATATTATCGTTTTATCCCGGAGGGGAAAACTAGTTTCTAATCCTGAGAGAAACACCTCGCCTGAAACACACGATTAGTGCCATGAGTTAGTGAAGCAAATTACAGAACATTGCACACTTATTCACAAGTCAAAACGTGTTCATAGCGGGCATGGCTGAGAATAGCTAGCTAGCTAGATGTTGTTAGCCAGCTTGGACCTAACGTTAGCAAGTTCTAGCATGGCTAGCTCGATCTACTGAGCAAATAAAAGTACATCTAAGACCAGTATTGTGCAGATTAAAACAGTGTAGTGCATGTATTTTATTTTACCTTCGTAGTCATCCCGACATGACTTTGCCAGGTCTGCTAACTTTGCTGAGCCACGGAAACTGCATTCAGTAGAAGCTTCTGAATGCGGCGCTTCGCGTCCTCCGAGTAAATCGCCAGAAGCGCCGAGACATCCTCATCAATTCCACCGCTCCGATGATTTATTTAGTGTTGCTATAATAACTGCTTTCACAAAAGTAATCTCTTTGGGTACGCTGCCCGAAGCGAGCAAATACAATGGCCGCTTCCAAAAAAAAATTCAGAGTCAAACGGGCATGGTTTGCATTCCGCACAGCCAATCAGACGTACAAACTATTTTCTCCCACAACAGTCCCTGCTCTCTAGCAGGGACTGAAAAGCGGGTCGGACGAACTAATTTGAGCTACTTTAGTTCCTGGGGCTTTTTGGTGTGAACGCAAATATATCGTAGTTCTGATGAACTATTGTGGGAAAAGTACTCCAAAGTACTCCGGTGTGAACGTGCCTATTGACTTCCTTGGGCACCGCGTCACCAAAGGCGGGGCAGCACCCCTGCCGGCGAAGGTTGAGGCTGTTGCGGCGTTTCCTCGCCCGCACACGGGATGGTGACTTTCTACCACCGTTTCATCGCCCGGGCCGCCCACATTATGCGGCCGTTGTATGAGGCGTTGAAGGGTAAGGCCCCGATCCAGGAGATCGACTGGACGGCGGAAGCTGAGGTTGCTTTTAGGGAGGTCAAGACCGCACTGGCTCAGGCGGCCCTGTTGGCGCATCCGTCATCCACGGCTCCCATCTCCATTACCACAGACGCATCGGACTACGCCGTCGGTGCGGTGCATGGTCAGCTGACGCCCAGGGAACGCAGGTACAGCGCTTTTGACCGAGAGCTCCTTGGACTCTGGCTGGCCGTGCGGCACTTCCGTTTTTTGCTGGAAGGCCGTAAATGTACGGCGTTCGTTGACTACAAGCCGCTCATGTTCGCCATGTCCAAAGTGGCGGAGCCTTGGTCTGCTCGTCAGCAGCGACAGCTTTCCTACATCTCGGAGTTCACCACAGACATTAAGCACGTGGCTGGCAAGTCGAACCTGGTCGCAGATTGCCTCTCCAGGATCGTCATCGGGGCCGTCCAGTTGGGCCTCGACTATACCCGCATGGCGGCGAACCAGGTCACGGACCCCGGCGTCCAGGCCCTGAAGGGAGATGACGTTGGGCTGCGCCTGGAGGATGTGGTTTTCGGTGACGCGGGCGCTACTCTCCTGTGCGACGTCTCCACGGGCCTGCCGCGTCCAGTCGTTCCCGCCAGTTGGAGGCGCTCCGTTTTCGAAGCGGTGCACGATCTGTCACACCCCGGCGGGAAGCCTTCGGTGCGCATGGTGGCCGCAGAGTTCGTCTGGCGGGGGCTCAAAAAGGAGTGTGTGGCTTGTCAGCGCGCTAAGGTGCACCAACACACGAAGGCCCCCTTGGAACGTTTCCTGGTGCCTGAGAGGAGGTTTGACCACGTCAACATCGATCTAGTTGGTCCATTGCCCTCCTCTCAAGGTTTTTCCTACCTCCTTACCATGGTGGACAGGACGACCTGTTGGCCGGAGGCGGTCCCTCTCGTGTCGACGTCGGCGGCTGACATAGCCCGGGCTTTCATTGCGACGTGGGTGTGTCGGTTTGGCACCCCGTCGGACATTTCCTCGTACCGGGGTTCACAGTTCACTTCCGAGCTCTGGACCGCCGTGGCGAGAGGTTTGGGGGTTAAGCTGCACAGGACAACCGCTTATCACCCTCAGGCTAACGGCCTCTGTGAACGTTTCCATCGCTCCATGAAGGCGGCACTCAGAGCCGGCCTGACGGACGGTAATTGGGTCGACAAGGGTGATGCTGGGCCTGAGGACCGCGCCTAAAGAGGATCTGCAGTGCTCCACGGCTGAGATGGTCTACGGTCAGCCGCTGAGGGTTCCAGGGGATTTCCTCCCCAACGCATCGGCTCCCTGGTCGGCGACGGCCCAGCGGGCTTTCCTACAGGACGCCGCTGTGGCCTTTGCTCCGATCCCCACTGCTCAGCACGGTAATCAGGTGTCCCGGGTTCCCGGGGTGCTCCGCTCGGCGGGGCACGTTTTCATCTGGCACGACGCACACAGAGGCCCCCTGCGCCCCCCTTACGATGGGCCTTTCCGGGTCTTGGAACACAGGGACAAGCACTTGGTGGTCGACCTGGGTGGTAAGGCCGAGCACGTCTCGGTGGACCGGGTGAAGGCTGCCCACTTGGATTTGGACCAGGCGGTGGAGCTGGCACGGCCTCCGCGACGGGGCCGCCCCCCCGGCCTTGATCCCTGTCACCGAATTAGGACCCACTGTTCCGGTCCCGCCTCTTCCGGCGGCCGCCCCTGCAGGGGTTGCTTTCCCGGCTTCCGTGCTCAGGAGTCGTAGGGATCGGCCTGTCGTTCCTCCTCGCCGCACAGACTTTGTTTATGGGTGATTTCTGGGGGGGCTTGTGTGGTGACACATTATGGGACATAATTCACGTTGTGTATATTGTGTGTTGCAACACGGACCTGTTAGTGAGGGTACCGTGTTGTGGTATTATTGTTAGCTTGACAGTAGCAACGAGCAGATGTACCTACCTTGTCTCTTAACAAATGGAAAATAAAGTGTGGAGTTCCATACCGCCTCTGACTCCCTTTCATCGGCTCTACACTACCTAATTTTAAGTTATTTAGACACAATTAACACTTATTGTTTCATGTCTTGTTACCTAAGAATAGATCATATTTGTTAAGTGTTATTATGGGAGAATTATTATTATTGTGGTATTACTGCCTTATTAGGCCCTTATTGAGCAGAGCATATTAAGACCAAAACCCATGTACAACAACTTCCTTACTTGCAATAAATAAGCACTGATTAGAGGGTTATTGAGGAAAGACTCTCAACTAATGGCTTATTACTTGTAGAATATGCTCATGTAGAATAAGGCATTAATAGGTGTTTTATAATGACTAATAAAGAGCCAATATACTGCTAATATGCAGGTTAATTAACAACTAGTTGATGGTTAATTTGTGTACCTTAATATAAATTGTTAACAAATGTTTTTTTTTTAATTGCATTGAGAACAAATATTCTTGTCATAACTAAGTTAATTACTACTATCCACACAATGATCTGCAAAGTATTTGTAAAAAGAAACAATATCTGCAATATTAATACAGGTTCTGCACAGTATCCGCAATTTTAATCTGGTTAAATAAAAAAAAAACATGTGGATTTGTTTCTGGTTTAATAGTCACAAACTAATATTTACTGCTCGTCATAATACAAAGATGTAATTAAGACATAGTGACATTATCATTTTTATATTTTTCGACAAATGTATTCTGTATTTTATATGGAAAAATATCACGATATGTATCAATATGTAAAACATAAACATGCGTTGCATAAACCGTGATACAGGCCCTTCAGGGACCGACTTGCATATTAATCTAATGTCAGCCCTTGCCAACCTCCACACATTTACAACAGCACTATTGTTCAGTAACCATAGCGTTGAATTAACTGTTTATTTCAATAATATTTCTTCTGTTTTTATTATTCAATCAAAACCTGCTGAAAGAACCTCCACAATAATAATAATCAAAACGTTGGTCAACTGCACTTCCAATATAGAAGTTAAAAGAATAAATGGGAACATATCACGTTTTTTTCCCACCTAAAATGCATATTATGTTCAATATTTGTTCTTGCTGTCCTTTATGCAATGAAGTTAAGCATTATTGGTTGTTTAGAAAGACAACTCTAACTTAAAGTCCTGGAAGAAGGATTCATTTAATTCACATTTACATTAGAACCATTTTAAAATACTGCATTACAAGTAAAAGTCCTGCATCGAAAATGTTGCCTATGTAATGATATGTAAGTATTAGCAAAGTATACTTAAAATATCAAAAGCAAAAGTACCCCTGTGACTGGTATGATACTATACTGTATTATTTTAACGTTGTTTCTTAGATGTATTTGTGGAGCATGTTCCTGTTGTAGTTCATCCAAGTGAAGCTACAGTAGTTAGTATTACAATTAGGTTTTATAACCTTCTACAACTAATAATTGTGTTAAGTCTTAATCTGAACAGTTCTACATTGTCAGATAAATGAAGTGTAAAAAAGTTGAAAGTTTCTGTCACATTCTTTAGCCAGTATAGGTTTGTGCTTTATCATAATTAAACATCTTCGTAAACACCTACAATGGCTTAGAACTTTGAAACAACAACACAAGTTCCAAGAGGGAGTTAATTAGCAACTTGTGTGTGTGTGTGTGTGTGTGTGTGTGTGTGTGTGTGTGTGTGTGTGTGTGTGTGTGTGTGTGTGTGTGTGTGTGTGTGTGTGTGTGTGTGTGTGTCTGTGTGTGTGTGTGTGTGTGTGTGTGTGTGTGTGTGTATGTGTGTGTGTGTGTGTGTGTGTGTGTGTGTGTGTGTGTGTGTGTGTGTGTGTGCGTCAAAGTGAGAGTGCAGGCCTCTCTTTGTACCTTAGACCTTCTCAAAACAGTCTTGTTTTCCGCTATGTTTCACATTTAGGCTTATCTTCTGTCTTCTGTTTAACCAATACTTTCTTCACCTAATTTCCCAGGGAAAGTGGAAGACACCGGACTAATGCTATACTTTGAATTTACAATTATTCTCTTATTTTTTGTAATTTTTCCATTCATCGAATGTATGGAAAACTAACAAGTGCCAAAGTCGAAATTCTTCCTAATTGTTCTTATCTTTTCCAGCCAAATTAAAAGTAAATTCACAGAAAGAAAAAGTAAATAACCATGTTTTTTCAAACACCCTCCTCCCTCAGATTCCTATGGCCCAGAAGCTGTTTCGTGTAGTGCATGATAATAAAAATAAACATACAAAATACAAATGTAAGGCTTGCAACATGATCGCAAAAAAAAAAATTGGTATCTGGAAGTGCTTGTTTTTGAGCTACGGACAATTATGCTTGACTTGCTAAGCAGGTAAATGGGGTATTGCATAAGTTAAGACAGACTGAATAAACATGTCACTGTAGATACAAAGTCATTTGGCCTGAATTAAGAATCTTCCTCAGCTAGAAGAAAGAGTAGAGTAGTGTTGGTGAAGACTCAAAGCCTGGTCCATAGAAAGTCCCACATTATGGAAGTTATTCCATAATAACATATTGTGCTCAGGCACTGCTTCAAACACTTCTCTGAGCAGGCTTTCCGATCTGGCGGAGGTTAAATGGCACTTCATAGCGTTAATTCCATATGTCGATGTTGCCGTCCAATTGTTTATTGATCACTTTTTATCGATTATTAATAGACATGCCCCCCTTAGAAAATTCAGAGTTAAGAATAGGAACACTCCATGGTTTACTAGAGAACTATCTGATCTCATTCATGATCGAAATAAGCAATGGTCCTTAGCTAGAAAGTCTAACACTAGTGATGACTGGCTTATTTTTCGTGTCCTCAGAAATAAATGTTCAGCCCTTATTAAAAAAGCTAAAGCTGATTACTATCTACCACTGATTGTTTTAATGACCATTCTAAATTCTGGAAAACAATTAAATCACTTCAGAACAAGAAGGTTTCTAGTTTCCCACAAAAACTGAAGGTCGGTGATTCTTTTATTTCAGATTCAGATGGTATGTCTAATGCTTTCAATGCTCACTTCAAAAAGGCTGGTCACATTTTTGATGAGCAAAGGCATGACTTTCTAAATGGTCGTACTCACAGCCCTAGTCAAGAGATGAACCCCCCTGTTTTTGATTTAGCTTATTTCTCGGTCTCTGAAGTCTTACAGGGTTTGCACTCAATTGATCCTAAAAAGTCTGCCGGGCCTGACGGCCTCGACCCGTTCTTTTTATTGCAGCTCAGATTATAGCACAACCAGTAACTGATATTTGTAATCTCTCCCTGTCCACTCACACACTGCCAGCTGTGTGGAAGCAAGCCTCTCTTGAAAGCTGGTGATCCCACGGATTTGAATAACTATCGTCCTATCTCAAATCTTTCTGTGTTATCAAAGATTCTTGAGTCCCTAGTTTCTACTCAGCTAAAACTTTTAAATTCACACAACCTCCTTAACCCTATGCAATCTGGATTCAGATCAAAGCACAGTACTGTGACTGCCAGTCTGAAAGTCTTAGACGATATTAAGGCTGCTTTGGATAAAAAATCTCTTTGTGTTGCATTGTTTATTGACCTAGCCAAAGCATTTGACACTGTAGATCACCACATTATGTCTAATGTTATGTTGGTGTCTCGTTTCGGTCACAATGCCATTTGCTGGTTTCAGAGTTATCTAACCGACCGTACTCAATGCGTCAGGTTGGGTAGTACTGTCTCTGACCCTGTCACCTTGGAGAAGGGAGTTCCACAGGGCACTATTTTGGGGCCCTTGCTCTTTTTATTATATGTAAACAATATGTGACCCGCTCTATCGAAATCAGTCGGAAGTCGCAACGGCTCATTTCAAAATAAACGTGGATTTGCGTAAAAAACTATTTTTTCGGGGTTCGGGTGTTTTGTTTGATTTTAAATAAACAAAGTCTTGGCTTTCAGAATATGAAACTTTTATTTCCAAAATCACACGATAATTACATTTGTGAAGCTTGTAAAGGGAAGATGACACCTCTCACTCGCCACTCTGCTCTTCCTCAGCGCCGCTTCCCCTCCCTCCGGCTGAAATTATGAATGTAAGGCATATAGTAATCATAGATAACACGGCAGGGTCCGTTACAGTTTGTTTTCATCTGATTTCAAATAAACAAAGTCTTGGCTTTCAGAATATTAAACTTGTTTTGGCAAATTCAGATGATAAATACAACTATGAAGCTTGTAACGGCATAATTACAAGCGGAGACCGGAGTAACTTAACGTCACAGCAAGCATAACAACAGCCGGTGTTTCTCGTGAGTGTTTTCCCCGGGAAACAAACACAATATACACAAACGCAAAAATACACAAACACACACACACACATACACACACACACTCGCGAGCTTCCCCCAGACCAGTAATCCAAACGGAAATATTTTCCCTCCGGACTATTTTGATAATTTGCTCCGCTAATAATCAATCAGATCGATGGATTCCAGAGAAGAGGAAACTTTGAAGGCCTTTTTCTCAAAATGATGACTCGGTGACAGTCATTATATAATGTGACATATTTTGCTTAATATTTGGAGTACAACAACAATCCTGATATCATTAGAAAGCTAGGAATCTCCTCTTTCCAACAGTGTATACAACTCAAAATGTGTCTTCGGGTCAATGTGACTGATTTCGATAGAGCAGGTCACATATGTGTAATCAGATGCAATTTTCTACCTATCATATGTATGCTGATGACACTATTGTATACTCATGTGCTCCTTCTCTGGATATGGCCGTTTCCAATTTAAAATCTGATTTTATCACGCTGCAGCATGCACTTCTTGATTCCAAACTGCTATTGAACAGTAGGAAAACCAAAGCAATGCTTTTTGCTCCCAAGTCAGCGTCCTCTTGCCTCTCCATTGACACCCTTGATGGTGTCTCTGTTGAGTTTGTCGATACCTACACATATCTGGGCTTTTGATTGGACAGTAATCTGAACTTTAAACACCATATTGAAGTTCTAACAAAGAAATTGAAATTCACTCTTGGCTTCCTTTTCAGACTTAAATGTTGTTTTTCAATTTCATCCCGTAAAAGGTTGGTCTGTCCCAGCTTGACTACGGTGATACCATTTATAGATTTGCCTGTCCCACTGTTTTGGCCAAACTTGACCCACTCTACCATGCTGCACTGCGTTATATATCAAATGCACCCTATAGGACTCATCATTGCAAACTGTATAGCCTAACTGGATGGTCCTCACTTACTATGGATGCAGCATTGGTTTTTATTAATGTATAAAGCCATTTTAGGTAAGCTTCCACTCTACATATGTGCCAGATTTGCCCCAGTTTGTGACTCTTACCACCTCAGATCCAGTGCCTGGATACGGTTCCAGGTACCTGCTGTGCGGACTGAGGCTGGAAAAAGGAGTCTTTTTTATTATGGTCCTTGGTCTTGGAATGACCTTCAATCAAACCTAAAACTGAGGGCACTTGTCTCAATAGCATGTTTTAAATTGAAGTTGTCTGAAGTCCTTACCACCAGCTGCTCTTGCAGTAATAAGTAGTGTACCTTTCTTACTGTCCTAATGTGCACAATGTAGTGACTGCTTTTTCGTCTTTTGTTTTCTTAGTTATGTTCTCTGCATTTTATATGTTTGTGTTATGTGTACCATTGCTGCCTTCTTGGCCAGGTCAGCATTGAAAATGAGATTTTATCTCAATGCTTTTATCTGGTTAAATAAAGGTTAAATACATTTTTTTTTTAAAGCAACAATCCCTCATACCAAAGAAGCTGTAGCCAGACATAACATTTTTATTGTATTTAAAAGTGTTTTTATTAATTTATTTCAGGTTAAACTACTCGCCATGTGTTCTTTAGTTATTGAAAGAAGCCTCATGGTGGCCTTTAATTGCATCTCAAATCACTGTGGTCCTCTGCTCCATTAAACACTGGGGATATTAACACTCCCTCCTCAGTGTTACATTAGGAACACATTGGGGTTTGGTTCAAGTACAGTTGTTTACTCCTGTGGGTTTTATAATTTGTTGTTATTATTAAATTAACGGTTCTTTCATTAAATGTTAGGAGGTAAGTGTTCCTGCATAGAATTTCCCCAGTGACCAATTTAATGGTAATTACTCTATTAGCTAACCTGGCACAATATCAGAAATGTTGTTTGTCTTACTTTTACTCTATCTAATGGATTTCTATATATGCTTGTTTAAAAATTGCCATTGGTGTTGCTAAGAGGGATTAAAGGCAGACTGCTCCACAGAGAATAAAGAAAGGATGGATTTTAACCTTCATCACAAGATATAGTCTTTTAAAGATCTGAACCAGCGGGTGATTCAGAATATGCTGCCAAACTGTTTGAGAAAGGTAAGTGTACAAGGTTGAGCCCTATGAATTGATGCAAAGTCTTACAGGAAATACTCATGCTTTATTTATTCTACTGTAATGCATAACAGTTAGTATAAAGTGTTTTTAACAGATCAAGAACCATTTGCTACACTGCTATTGTTTAAATGTCAGATATTATGTTAATGAGCTTTATCTTATACGTTGAATAACTTCCCCCATATTTCCTTTACAGTGTGTTCAGGACATTTATAATCCATCATGGCAGAGGGAAATCAGAGCACTGTGACTGAATTTATCCTCACTGGCTTCCCTGGACTTCATCCAGAGTACCAAGACCTTGTTTCAGCAATATTGTTCTTTGTTTATTTCCTAACTATGGCGGGCAATGTAACAATTCTGTTTCTATTTGCCACGGACCACAGCCTTCATAAGCCGATGTATTATATCATTCTGAATCTGTGTACATGCGACATTCTCTTTAGCACAACCACTTTACCTAAGATCATCAGCAAGTATTGGTTTCATTCAGGAACTATTTCATTCACAGCTTGCTTTGTCCAAATGTTTTTTGTTCACTATCTCGGCACAGTGAATTCCTATATTCTTTTCCTGATGGCTTTAGATAGGTATTTAGCGGTCTGCCATCCTCTCAAATATCCCATTCTTCTTAATAACTCCACTCTCCTAATTCTCAGTATTACTGCGTGGGTTGTCGCTCATGCAGGCTCTTTAATGATGGTTATTAGGGCATACCCTCTTCCTTACTGTGCCTCAAACATCATCAACCACTGCTACTGTGATCATATTGGTATAACAATCCTAGCATGCACTGACCGGGCCCCTTATGGTTTTCCTGCTTTTGTGTTTGCAATGGTTATGTTACTGGGACCTCTGGCATTCATCGTGTTCTCATATTGCTGTATAATTATAGCAGTACTTAAGATTGCAAATGTGCAAGGTCGCATCAAGTCTCTGTCCACTTGCAGTACTCAACTGATCATAATCTCGCTCTATTATTTACCCAGATGTTTTGTATATTTGGCCAGCAATGTTGGCATTACGTTTAGTGCTGATGTGCGAATATTAATTATCATGATGTATAGCCTTTGCCCCCCGATGATTAATCCACTTATATACTGCTTAAGAGCTAAAGACATGAGAGAAAGCTTGAGGAAACAATTCAAAAGAAGAGCAGTTCTTAAAAAAGCACACATTTCAGCTATTAGTGACTGATGATAATATTCAATGTTTTAATTTTGTATTTGAATGAGCCATCTTTCTATTTGGGACCGGAATAGTTACTTACTGATAAGGACAAATTGAAAGCTAAAAATGTACAATATTTGCATCTTTGATCAATTAAAAATGTTCCCCTTATCAATATGAGTTTTTTTCTTTTTGTTAGGTGAAAATTGTTTTGTTTAAAACATGTTAGAATATTACTTGAATTAGAAATAGTGTTTTTTTTTTAATTAAAGGTTGAGTTTAAGCATTATAGCAAACAGATCAAAGGCTTGATAAGAATACAGCTGCATCATTTGGTCAAAGGTAATGACATAAAGCATGATAAGCGTATAGTTTACATTTGTGTATGCATTTTATAATATTATATAGACAGTAAATGTGTATGTTATTCTATGGTGGATGTTAACAATCATAGATAATCTATTTTCTGTGAGATCAATTTATACTTTTCATGCTTTCATTGTACACCATATAATAGATCTAATTCATATAGATGTTTTTTAATGTCATGTTCTTACAATAAAATATATTTGTACTCGTCATTTTACTGGTGTTCCCTTGAAGCCCACTTACTATTTGTAAGACTATTAGGACTTTTTTCCCTTTTCACCTTAGAATCATTGTCTTCCTTAATTTTATTCTCACCTGATGAATTAGATTTGAAAATGAGTGATATTGCATAGCTCAATGTATGTACATTATGTGATGGACCGATATATTGTATCCTTATACCAGTGATAGATATATTTTGAGATGACTAAAAAAGGGAACAACTACAGGTTATGCCCACACACTGTACAGCAAGGGAACAATACACATTTTCAATTTTTTGCTAAAAATTAAAGATTAGAAAGCATGATGTGATTTGTGATTAACATTTGAAAATCTAATAAACGTACTACTTACATTTTAAATTGTCAGGATAAGGAAATAAATTATTGTATTATTATTAAAAGAAGTTTTTTAATTGGATTGAATAAAAAATATGCTTGGCATAACTGGTTTAATTACTACTATCCACACCATGATCTGTATTTGTAAAAGCAAAACAATATCTGCAATATTAATACTGGTTCTGCACAGTATCCGCAATTTGTATTTGGTTATATTTAAGAAAACATGTGGATTTGTTTCTGGTTTAATAGTCACAAACTAATATGTACTGCTAGTCATAATACAAAGATGTAATTAAGACATAGTGATAAGCAAGGTAATATTAATGAGGTAAGCTCTGCTTGGTGCACACATTTTACAAAGGACATGTCATATGTGGGTTGGCCAAGTCATTATGTCACTCACTGCGGAGCCCTCATAATACAGCGTGCAGACTTCTGCTTTGACTCGGATGAACTGCATCCGACTGGGATTTACCTCTAAGGTAATAACAAAAACAGCTGGATCCTAAAGACTACCTATAGATAATGTCTGAATGATGTTTGATGATGATTTGAACTTGCAATTTCCTTTTTAGAGAACATTTAACGCAGCATTTTTACAGATTACTTACAATGATTTATAGAAACATAACAACAGTGAAGGACTTCATGATACTTGGGTTTCCAGGACTTGACCCAAAATATTACGGAGCTGTGTCTACTCTTATGTTCTTCACCTACTTGGCTATTGTTGTTGGAAATACTTTTATTGTAGTTCTCGTTGGGGTCAGGAGGGATCTTTACAAGCTAACATATCTATTCTTCTGGCATTTGGCAATGAATGATTTGTTATTTGGGACAGTGACATTACCATAAATGATATCAAGATATTTTTGGGATGACAAGATGATATCTTTTGCAGCCTGCTTCACTCAGATGTTTTTTGATCATTCCTTAGGAGCAATTCATTCTCTCCTTCTGCTAATAAAGGCCCTCGATCGTTTTATTGCAGTTGTTTTCCCATTAAGATACCCTGTTCTAATCACAAACAACATTATTACTCTGGCTTGTGGGTTGTTCTGGATTGGGACATTTATCAGGATGATGGCAGTTGTATATCATACTCTAACCTTGCCTTATTGTGATTCTAACATCATTGTGCAATGTTATTGTGATCTCATTTCAATTACAAAACTGGGATGTGATGAAAATGTAAAATATGTTCAGAGTGTTGCTTTCAGTCTTGCAATGTTTAGTCTTTTGCCTCCACTTTCGTTTATCATCGTTTCCTATATATTCATCTTTGCAGTTGTTTTGAGAATAGCAAACACCAGGGGACGATACAGAGCTTTATCAACGTGCACACCACAGTTATTGATTTGTTGCCTGTATTACCTACCAAGATGTTTTGTTTATCTTGCTAATTTTACAGGTTTCTCTTTCAGCTCTGACATCCGCATTTTATTGATATTGTTGTATAGCCTTATTCCTTGTGCTGTTAACCCACTCATTTATTGCTTCAAAACCAGAGAAATTAAAGATATTGTGATGAAGGGATTAAAACATGTTAAAATTGGAGTTAAGTCAACTTTAAAGTAATGCATACAGTGTCTTCATATTTGCATAGAAATCCACCAATATTGTTGTAATTCTAATGAAAGATGTGTGTTAATCTATATTATATTGATTCTGTTATTATTGAGATTGCAAGTTTAAGCAACACATTCCCTGTATGGTGCTGTGGCTTGATTGTTATATGAACTTATTACACATTTTGCCCCTCTGCTAAATACATTAAAATGCAGTTTTTATGCATTTCTGCACATACTTCTGCACATAAAAAGTAACATTAGAAAGTAACATGATATATGTGGCATTCAAATAAAATAAAATGATATACAAATGAGTAGAGGGCCTAACTTTTGATTTATTTTCACTGAATGTTTCTTACGCTTTTTGATATATTTCAATGGACCTGATTAAAATATGCAAATAACATTTCAATTATATTTTCATCACTATGATGTCGGATCAAAATATCTGAGCACACATAAGGAATGTTGGGCCAGTTTCTGATAAAGCAACATAATGTGGGAACTGTGTCCATCTGACAGAGGAAAGTGAAATGCAAAAATACAGTTTGCCGAAAGCATATCTTTAGAATCAAATTAAATAATGCGGGTCCATCATTTTAATGGTTTTATAGGTTTTGGTTTTAGTCTGTAGCCTTCCAGTGTGTCTCTCATTCATCCAAATGTTGGCTAAAAGTAGGTATGTTTTATTCAAGCCCTTAAAAAAACCTTTTGCCAACATGACCTGAAATTGGATTCTGTATGATGACGTTGCTACACAAACAAAACTGTATATATATATGTATATCCACTACATAAATAGTGTATAAAAACAGTAGCAGTAGTGCGGTCAATTTTAATTTAAAAGTGATTTTTTTTTTTATTGCGCCATTGGCACCTTTAAAATAAAACTTATATTAAGCCAAGTTGTATGGTCGAGAGGTTTTGTTGCTTTTCTGTGGGTTTTTTTATAGTTCCACTAGGGGCTGCCAACAGAGAGTTTTTCAAAATGTACAGTACTAGGTGCTTCAGTGAAACCACATTTGTACAGAACTTTAAAAAGTGTTTGCACATGCAAACGTCTAAGGGAGAAGAAAAGATGCCGTCATTTACACATAATTATAATATCCTACTTTAAGTTGGGTTCTATTGTAACATGAGCTTCCTAAATACCTGGCATACTAGAAGGTGTAGTAATGAAAGGTAAGAAAATATTAGTGATGAACTTTTGTTAAAGATATGCCATGATATTCTTTCTTACTGTTTAACGGTTCAGCAACCAGGCTGAATTTAGCTTAAGTGTGCCTTTCTAAATGTATTTTCATCTATTTTAATGTTGGTAATAATTATACATTTGTTTTCACCTTTATGCATGTTTCACATGAATCATTGATATTCATAAGGAAGAAGTTTCCATCATGCTGTTTGTACCCTAGAGATTAGATTGCAGATATGCCCCATTGAGGATATGCATGGTCACACAGCACACAGAGCAGATATTAAATTCACCCAGGCATCGCTCTCAGTGTTTAGTTGTTGGCCTGCATCTGAAAGGTAAGACTCTGAGCTGGACGCCACAATATAAATCACAAAACCTGTTTTATATTAATTGGAAATCTTTATTTACTTTTATATACTATAAAGTTGACTGATAACCTATTGATTGAAATGGTGGAAAACGAAATATACAGTATGCCTTTGTCAAAACTTTTCAAATAATATCAAATAGCTTTTCGATTGGAAAATTGTTGTCCTGATTTATTTTTGTCAGATAGAAAGAGGAGGGAATAACTTTATATGTAACTATTTAAAATCTTAAATTATTTATTTTTTATTGTATTAATTATTGCAATCATCTGATATCAAATATTTGTATAAAATGTATATCATTTACACTATTCTCAATCAATTCTATTCACATTACAATTGTATGAGAGCAAAAAGCGATTACATTTTTGTATTAAAGGAGCTTTAACTTGAAAAGATGAAAATGATATAACTTTAATCAAATGTCAAAATCAAAATGAGTGTGCTGATTAATCCTATCAATTATGAGACTAATACCTTTCTTTGTCTTGCTGATCCACGTGTAAACTGCTGATTGTGAAATAGGTGAAAATGATCTACACCAATGTAACAGAGATGAGAGACTTTTTAATCCTTGGATTTCCTGGACTTCTACCAATGTATTATGGACCTGTGTCAGCTCTGCTCTTTTTCACCTACCTAGCTATTGCAATAGGAAATATTTTCATTTTAGCATTTGTGATCTATGAAAAGTCCCTTCAAAAACCAACATATCTGGTCTTTTGTCACCTGGCACTGAATGACTTAACATTTGGCACTGTGACTCTTCCAAAGATCATATCAAAATATTGGTTTGGTGATAGCATTATTTCATTTTACGGTTGCTTTATACAAATGTTCTATGTTCACTATTTAGGGTCAGTTACTTCTTTCAACTTGTTGGTAATGGCCATCGATCGATTTATTGCAATATGTCTTCCGATGCGTTATCCTGTCTTTATCACAAACAACACCATATCTGTGCTCTGTGGCCTTGCCTGGTTCATCCCTCTGCCTCTAATGGTGACCGTTGTACTCCAAGCCCTCACTTTACCTTACTGTAAATCAAATGTCATCACTCAGTGCTTCTGTGACCACATTTCTATAACAAGTCAGGCATGTGGTAGGGAGGTTACAATTGTACAAGTCACTACCCTCTGTTTGGCCATGTTTTGTCTCTTGCTACCTCTTGCATTCATCTTGTTTTCATACATTTCCATTATTGTGGTTATTCTGAAAATGTCCAATGCTGCCGGTCGCAAAAGAACCTTATCTACTTGTTCCCCACAAATATTTATCACTTGCCTTTTTTACCTTCCCAGGTGTTTTGTCTATGTAGCCAATACTGTTGGGTTTTCTTTCAGTTTGGACGTCCGTATTTTATTAGTCTTGTTGTACAGTCTTTTACCTGCTGCTGTTAATCCAATGATATATTGTTTTAAAACTCAGGATATCAAGCAGACTTTGATAAAGAAGCTGAACAAAACTAGGATTGGAATAGATATAAAAGTTTAATTCTAATAGCATACTGATGCCTCAGTAGTCTGCTCTAAAAGTGTGGCCGTATTTGCAAGAAATGTGACTGTGCAACAAAAATAGATATTACTTTTAAAAATACAATTGTATAATAATAAGAAATACATATTAAAGGTTTTAATTGTTTTATTGGTGCTTGCTTCATTACTGTAGTTTGCAGTTTGGATTATATTAATAACTAAATAGTACTCACTTGAAATATAAAAAGTAAGTACTTAACAATTGCTGCACTTTGTTGTGACTGATACTTTAAAAATAAAGAACACCCCAAATAAAAAGGCTTATTTTCATTTATATTTGAAGGCTTCTGAATAGCTTCTCCTATGCTAACTAGAAGCATTTGTGAGGAGTTATTAAACAAAGGTGTAGTGTCATACTTGATTGATGATTTAGGAAATGTGTTGATTTGGTAAGACCAGGCTTTCAAAAATATATACTTATTAATATTAGCTAAAGCTCAACATTATTCAAGGGATCCCTTGGTAAGCCACAGTGTGATGTGCAAGGGGTACATTACCAGAACTGCCTACAGCCAGAGGGCCCAAGACCCTCATGTCACCTGAATGGTCCAGGTTGTGTCGCTATTTAATAAAAAATGTATGTACAACTTTATTTCATTATAAAGCAAAATAATAGTGGCGTTTAGTATATACCCTCATCATTAAAGTATGGAAGCCTGTTTGCGCCACAGGGAAGAAAAATAAAATATCCTGTAAGTCATTATAATGACTTAGCTATCTCATTATTATGACTTACTATCTCATTATAATGACTAAGCTATCTCATTATATTGACTTAGCTATCTCATTATAATGACTTAGCTATCTCATTATAATGACTTAGCGTTTTTTTTTTTTTTTGAAACAATTATGTCAAATACAGAATAAGGCACATTGACATCAATTTTCATCATATAAGCGGTAAAACTTTATATTAAGGTACACAAATTAACCATCAACTAGTTGTTAATTAACATGCATATTAGCAGTATATTGGCTCTTTATTAGTCATTATAAAACACTTATTAATGCCTTATTCTACATGACCATATTCTACAAGTAATAAGCCATTAGTTGAGAGTTTTTCCTCAATAACCCTCTAATTAGTCCTTATTTATTGCAAGTAAGGAAGTTGTTGTACATGAGTTTTGGTCTTAATATGCTCTGCTCAATATGTCTAAATAACTCAAAATTAGGTATTTCTATCTAAGAATGTGTTCCCTATTTTAAAGTGAAGTCTTGTTCATAACCAATAAGCTAGTAGTTTGACTCTAATTGACCTGAACAGGTTCCCTATTCTAAAGTTGCCTCCTCTTCACACTTTGTAAATATATTATAGCACACAACTACTGAAATTAACCTCAACAGTACATGAACAAAGTAGGCTCACGTTGAAATATCTGTTTTATTAATGAACCACTAAAG
The DNA here is from genome assembly GCF_902827165.1 of Trematomus bernacchii. Taxonomy (NCBI): domain Eukaryota; kingdom Metazoa; phylum Chordata; class Actinopteri; order Perciformes; family Nototheniidae; genus Trematomus; species Trematomus bernacchii. The sequence continues at coordinate 7,994,095 of NW_022987851.1, read as the reverse complement.
AGAGATACAGACACATACCAAAACATGTCAAGTTTCTCCAAGGCTGAGAACACAAATGCAGCCTGTACGTTTTAATAAAAACAGATTTTTAACAGATTGTATGTATTTGTGATCATACTGTGGGACCTGCTTGTATGTACTTACACAATAGGTGTACTGTTCTCTCTATGTGTTGTCCTGTCTCAGTGTGAACATAGATTAAACAGCCAGCCAAACTCTTTTGAGAGCCAGGGAATGAGCAGCCATGCTCCTGTATTGACTTATTTGCAGTCCTATGACATTCAAACGGAGTGAAACTATAAAAAAAGAAGTTACAAGGCACTTAATGATCTCATACATGCAAGTGTAACATACACAGATTACTTGTGGAATAGGATCATGTAGAATAAGGCATTAATAAGTGTTTTATAATGACTAATAAAGAGCCAATATACTGCTAATATGCATGTTAATGAACAACTAGTTGATGGTGAATTTGTGTACTTTAATATAAAGTTTTACCGCTTATATGATGAACATTGATGTCTATGTGCCTTATTCTGTATTTGACATAATTGTTTCAATAAAAAATATATATATATATTTTTTTTTTTTTCCTGTGGCGCAAACAGGCTTCCACATTAAAGCAATCTAGTGTGTGGGGGAAATCTCAGTTGTGTGATTAATTATTCTGTGATTAATTATTGTGTCCATCAGCGATGTCTCCAAGGAAGTCCACTTTTCTTTTCACAAGCCACGAAATGTCACAACACAATCTCAATTAAACAAAAACACTGCAGAGCTGACTCAGTTTAACTTCGTCTCCGCAATAATTATTATTAAATGTTTTGCTTTTTCCTTATAAATGACCAACATTATATGTTTGAGCGAGGGGAGGGCGGAACTCTCGGACGTAATTTCAAAACAAAAGCCCTCGTCTGGTAAAAGACACCTGATGATAGATAAAGCTTTTAAGATATCTTTGGAATTACAAGAGAGAGTCGTTGAGACAGGCTGTAATGCCCTCTCAGAGCCTATGTTGATAAGACTAGCGTAGAGGGCGGGATGAGGGCTTTCCTATTTCGGTTAAAGTGGACCTATTATGCTATATTTGAATAATATATTGTAGGGCCATACCTATATAAAACATGTCTGTGAAGTTTTTAGCCATGCCTCATTTCGCTCTATTTGCTCTTTTCCAGCCCTGTTTTTGCAAAGGCTGATTCTGTGAGAAGTCTTCTTCGCTGCTTTTGTGGCAGACTACAGCGCCACTTACAGGCCTGGCATATGTACTACAGCGTCTCCAGCGCTTTCGAGCGGCAATGGCCGTGGCCGTGGCCCAACCCTCCATTCCCTTGGGGAGAGTTGCCCATATAGGCGGAGCTCCCTGTTTCTGACGTCAGAACAATTTCAAATCTGTATCAGCTCCGTTGCAGCCCCGTTTTTAGAGATTTGGGTATGAAGGAAAAGAGAGAGGGTTGTGTTTTCTGACACTTGGTGAGTTCCCTGACACACCGGGGACACATATTCATGTATAAAAGACGTACAAAAGTGCATTTTGCATGATAGGTCCCCTTTAAGTTGAGAAAATATTCACGGTAAGTGCGCAGGGAAACGAAATTATACAAAAATATTTGCCTGTAATACAGTTCTACCAAAAATACTTCCCCTGTTGTACCATGCAGTGCTACCAAATCCACTTCACACATGTATGGTCTCTCGTTGGTTAAAATACACAAATAGTTTTAGGAAAATATGTATTTGCCACATTTTTGTTAATATTTTATGGAAAAAGTGCAATAACTTTGCCGTGATACAGTATAGTGCTACCAAAATTATTCTAGACTTAAATGGTCTACGACTGGTTATTTCATAAAACTTATTTGAGAAAAATATGCTTTTTCTGTGAGTGGGACATTTTACAAATGTAATAGACAAATATGATTATAGCGTGAGGGACACATTTACTTGATATCTCAAGGAGATAACAAGGCTGTGTGGACACAGTAGGACCTCACAGGGGCCATACTTCGGTTTGATGGTAGCCATGTGCGAGTAAGCACAAACTCCCTTACTAACATTTGCCTAAGCCCTTTGTTGTAAAGAAAGGTAGGCATTTTTCTTCAGAAAGCTCTTTATTTCATTTAAGGTTTTCTCATATAAATGTACATAGGCAAATGAATATACTCTGTATTTAAATTAATCGTAATTATACAATATGTTAAAAAAAGATACACAATCATGAAAGTCATCACCATTTCCTGTGTTTCAGTCCTGGAAGCCATCTTGTGCCAGTGCTCCAAAGGGGAGCAGGCCTATTATTTTTCCAAGAAAACCCTCTCCGATTGTGCAGTTTTATTACCTGCACCTCACATTACAACATCATGTAAAGAGTATGCCTGTACTACGAAGCAGGATTTGTGGTTAGCAAAGTAACTTCAGGGTTGTTTAAACAAGTGCCATGAACCTGAGATGTAAACAAATTAATGCAACAAATAATGTCCAGGCTACTTACAAAAAGACAATACAGTCAATCAGCTACAAAATGTATGAATAATACGTTTGACTTACTCAGGACATTGATGACCCTCATTAACATTATGAATGAATGAGTTATGTGTTTTCTAAAATGTAAATGAATAACATACTGCAGAAATACTTACGTTTTCCCCCTGACCCATCGTTGACACCTATATAATGGCCATCAAATAATTTCCTCTATGTCACTTTGCATTTCATAGCTATACATTTGGTCAGTAGGTAGACATGCTATATCCTCAAATACAGGAGCAAAGCTGCTAAAAGGAAGGTGCATATTTAAAATATTTCCCCATTGCTCAAACATACTAGAGGGAGCACTCTCAGCTTTATCCTGACCTGCATCAGAGGGACAGGTGTGCTTTAAGAATGTGCTGACAGGTAGGATGCCTTGTTGTCTGAAGCTGCATGCAAACTGTCCACACTCAGACTCCGAGCAGGTGAATGTGCTGTCTGTTTCACTGTCAGAAGAGCCATTGATCAACGTGTGGGACTTAGCAGGTCCAGACCTCAGGGATGCTCGATGTGACATGGTTTTGTCCTGAGGAGTGTTTAGTTTACTAATTTCTTCAAGAGTGAGGCATTGTACAGGATCCAGGAACTCTAGTTCTACCAACCTCTTCTTGTGACATGGTGGTGCATACTGTAAATCGATCTTAGTCAACAACTGCTTATTTAAGAAAGCAACATCTTGTGGCTTTGTCTGACATGTTGCCCTCTCTTCACTGGAGTGTTCTTTCTTAAATCCTGCTAACAGTCCCCTCAGATCTCCTCTCCGCTTCGGATCAACTTTCACACACTTTGTGCTGTACAGATGCTTGTGCCAGCTGAGCGTCAGTGAGGCAGTGTCTGAATGAAGTTCACTACAGATGCTGCCGATTTCATAATACTCCAGCTCACTGTTTGGCACTGGCTGAACACTTGACAAACTTGCATCACCGTAAAACTCCACATTCAACCTCGGCTGATCTGCCCTTATCAGGACGTTTTGTTTCTTGTTTTCTGCATCTGTGAGCGTTCTGTTGTCGTCAAAGCAAAACACTACATTGTCAGTCCCTTGCTCTGTTTTCTGTTGCGAGTTATCAGTCTGACCCTCTGCTTTGTGACGCCTCACTTTGTAAACGGCAACACAAATTCCTATAATCACAAGGATGGATATCAGAGGAAGAATCAAAGCTAGGAGCCACAGGTGTGCGCTGCCCTGGGCCTCAGGGCATTGGCTCTCTGTTGTAGAGAGGCAGATATCACAGGCATGGTCAGAAACGTTATGTAGACAGACGCAGGATGTGTTCTGCTCAGCACGTCCACACCCACCCAGACGGTTTTGACAGAGTGCAGAGAGACAATGCCCCCTGGCTGTGTCCTCCTCAGAGCAGGGCAAGGGGAGGCAGACAGCTGGAGAGCTGCAGCCCGGCTTGATAAGAGTCGAACTTGGCCTGACTTCTACCATCTCACTGTGTCCACTGACAGGCAGAGTGTAACCGCTCACAGTGAAGTACTGCACACATCCAGTGAACCCTGCATAAAGAGATGAAGACAGAAATGCATGTACGTTTAAAAACACAGGTTGTAATATAAGAGTGATCTTAAACAGCAAAACTTGGGTGCTTGGTCCTAATTTAAATAATCTGCTGCAAGTTATTACTTAAATGATGACGAAGCAACAAGAGATAATGAGAAATGACTGACTATATAGTTTATATAGATAGAGATAAGACCCTGATCATCTGAGGATCACGCCCTAAAATTATCTATCTTTAGTTTACGCGCAACAAAGATGATCTTTTCCTTCAGATTTGACCTGATTAATCAGACTGTTGGAGCTTTGAATCACCTGTCACAGCTGCACCAAGAATAATCTTTTCCACACGAACAGGAGAGAGATCCATCCTGTGCTCAGTGATGTTTAAGGCTGATGTATTATCTAGAAGCAGAAAGGTGGTCTGTCCGTTGCTGAGCAAAGCGAGGACATGCCAGACTCCGTCAGCCACAGGAGAGTCCAGAGGGAACTCTGACTCGTGTCCTGACAGTGTTTCTTTGGAAATGTACACAGGCCTTCTGTCTTTTATCTGTATTAGACAGAAGGAACAAGCTATTACACACTTCAAATGTATGTAGTAATATATGTATGTAATCTCTGGATACATTTGTTGCCTACCTTTAGCATAGAGAATCCTGTCTTTCCAACAACAGATATTAAGACCCCATCTTCTTGGGTCTTGAACTTGATTTCAACCACTCTTTGGTCTCTGCTGTTTTCCTCTTTTTTATCATCCAGCAATCCTTTCAGCAGATAGTCTCTCTTGAATCGCTCCTTTATGACATACTCAATGTATTCATTCCCATTAAATCGCAATACAAGCTCCTCTGACATTTCTATTGAAAAAAACAGAACATGTTTAATTTGTATTAAAAATAAGAAAATACATTTAAAATCAGCCCTGGGTATAAAAAGGTATATTTACCCTTAGCACAGTTGCTTCCAGTAAAAATGCTTTTGCACTCACAAATAGAATATGACCAAAGGTCATGGCACACACCGCCGTTTTTACATGGGTTGCTATTACATGGTGATGCTGTTGTCCGAGGACACCTTCATTAAGCAAAAAGATTATGACACAAATCATTTGTGGAAATGTGGACATAAACATAAGTAAACCTCACAGTTTATTCTTACATTGGAAAGATGTATTGTGCATATTAAATGATTACCTATTAAGGATGTTATATGTTGCTAGGGCCATTGAAGGTCTCAGCAAGATGCCATTCACATGAGTGTTACGAATACATCCAACAAAGTCATGGGTTTTAATCTGACCAGGATGCAGTAAAACAGATTCAAAAGTATTGGTTCCTCCAAACGTCATGTTTCTGCCAACATCTAGTGTTCTGAAAAGACATGAGATTAATAAACATCAAATACGACCAACAAATAGGTTGTGTATTGTGTGTAAGTACTGATTACTATCTTACTGCTACCTCTTTAAGCTACTGCCATCACTTTGTGAAAAACAGAATCCAGTGTTCTCTTCATCTGTGCAGTTGTCCACATGCAAAGAACCCATCTGTTAAATGGAAATATTGCTTCTATCAGTCTATTTCGATTGACTTCTCTCATTTCAAAATGTAAAAAGCCAACTCATTAACATTGCGTATATGTATTGACATATATAAAACTCACATTCCCAATCCTCCTGGCAGTGACACTGTGGAAATATCCGTCTGCCACTTGTTTGTTTGTGTGTAGCCTCACAGGTCCAGAGCCAAGGTCATAAGAGAGATGTATGGCCCCATCCAGTATCTCCAGTGCAAAGAACTCCCTGCTGGATGATCCTCCAGGGTTATACAGGAGCAGAGACTTCCTCTGTACTGTTGCAAACTCTAGAGAGATTAAATTAGTCCTGCGATCCAACGGGGGAAACTCCATGAAGGACAGCTCCTCAAAGCCATAACTGTGCTCCTCGCAATGGACTCCACTTACTCCTAAAATGAAACAGGCTGTATCAGTCAGGTTGAAAAGTTTAAGGAATATTTTAAATTAAAAATAATAATTAAAGCTGCAAATTACACATTTTCACCTTCTTGAGGAAAGTGGTAATATAACATCTGTAACAATCTCATATTCTGTCAATTAAATGTAATGCCTTTAAGCTAACAGCCCATTAGCTAAGTTTAACAAGTGCAAGAACAAGTGAAAGAATGAACATTTTAAAAGGGGTTATGCTCCAGACAGTTTTTTAATATGAGAAAATGGCCCACAATTTCAGACAGTCTCTCTTGGAAGAGTGTTCCACTCATGTACTGTATGCTTATGACAAGGGACAGATAACATATAGAGAACGAAAAAAGAGAAACCTGGAAAAGTATGGTGGGAATCACAAATAATGATCCCCACAATAGCTTTCAATAAAGTTTCATGAGTTGGATTTTGTTGCTCTTTTACAAAGCCAGTGTCTTCGTCCTGTTCCAAGAGTCTGTGCTAAACTAACCTTACCAACTGCTAACTCTAGCAGGAAAGCAAATACAAATGTCAATGTTCCCAACTGATGAACTTTGACTTTAAAGCTCCCTCTTTATGCATATTTCTTACCAAAGGGACATTGACAAGAGAATCCAGTCTGTGAATTGGTGCAGCTGCCCTCAACACAAGGGCCTGACCTACAGTGGTTTGTTGGCTGCTCACACATATTTCCTGGAAAACAAAACAAAACAAGCCCAGTTTTTTAAGAAATTCTGACAACTATTCATGCATAACGTTTTTAAATATTTAAAAGGCTACCCTCAAATCCAGGCACACAGCGACAGTGATATCCATCCTGCGTGGGAATACAAGTTCCCCCGTGTTGGCACTTCACCTTCAGGCATTTGTCTTCATCAGGAGAGCAGAACAAGCCAGAGAAACCACTCTGACAGTGACAGTAGAAACTTCCTGGAGTATTCACACATGTGCCTTTATTTTTGCAAGGATTTGCTTCACATTCATCAGTGTCCTCTTCACACAGTTCCCCAGTGAAGCCAGCTGGACAGGTACAATTAAAAATCTCTTTCTGGGGTGACACAAAGATGACTGCTGAGCTTTCCAGGACAGCAACATCCCGGCTGATGTAAATGTTTTTGTTGCATGTTGCCCCGTTTTGACATGGGCTGGTGAGACATGGATCAGTTGTGATGCGAGTAATCGTCACATTGCTTTGAGCCTCCAGTAATTTCCTATGGCCTACAGAGATACCACTGGCCACCTCTTTGCTAAGATATTGACCGTTGTAATTTTTCGCCGCTGCCAATAGAAGGATCTCACTGCCAAGATGCTTGATTCCAAATACATGAGTCTTAGAGGCCTGAAGGTTAAACAGACTGTCTAAAGCTTTCACAAAGCGCAAATACTTATTAGACATAAACTCTTCCATCGAGGATGATGACACATAAAATAGTATGCAGCTGTCTAAAGTAGCATTAGTGAAACCTTTGTAGTTTACATAGATGCTGCTGTTGACTGGGAAGTGAAGCTGATCTGTAGCCTCGATAGTGATGTTTAATGTAGCCTCACCTTGAAAAGGAGATGACATCAGCTCACATGTGCCGTTAGGTAATGTAAACATATTAAGTTGTCCACTTTTGATGGCGCAGTAGAATGTATCAGACTCATCCTGATCTTCAGGATGGACGTTACCGATCAGGCCTCCATGGAAAGCACTGCCAAAGTATTTCACCTCGATGAAGATATTTCTAGGCAGTGAAGGGTTATCGTTCTCATCCATGATCTTGATGTGGATCATTGTTGTTGATGAAAGCGGAGGGACCCCTGCATCTCTAACGGCCACCAGGACTCGATAGGAAGAGATTTGTTCCCGATCGATAGTCCGTGTGGTAAATAAAACTCCATCAGGAGTCAGGGAAAAAGCAGTACCCTTTGAAAGGTTAACCAACCAGTAAGTAAAAGGTCCCTGGTTTGGTGGCAAATCAGAATCAGATGCATTTAAAGTTGCAATTAATGTGCCTTGAGGTTGATTTTCCTTCACTTGAGCCTCAGTGAGTGTGAGTATGGGAGTGTTGTCGTTAACATCATCAATAGTGACAATCACATTAGTAGTCCCAGTGGATGGTGGAGAGCCATTATCAGTGGCTGTAACAGTCAGATTATAAACTGGCCACAGCTCTCTGTCAAGTGTAGAGTTTACTGAAATAACACCACTTGATGGATCAATGGCAAAAGAGAAGTTTGTGTTTCCATTTTCAATACTGAAGAAGAAACTATTCCAGTCCAAGATAGAGTCCTCATCTAGAGCACTCACAGTTATCACAGATGTCGCAACCGGGCTATCTTCTTCAACATTGGCCAAATAAAGTTCAGAGGTAAAAACTGGTGCATCGTTTGTGTCGATGACACTGATGTGGACCAAAGCCTCGTCTTCATCCATGCCAGTGATAACACCAGAGTTTTTCGCTAGAATTTTCAAAACTACATGACTGTTGCCTTGTTTTCTCAAACTGCCAGTTGTGTATATTTCTCCAGATTGTTTGTTAATTTCAAAGCCCATATGTTTGTTTTGACCAAACATCAAGTAAAACACCTGACCTGCAGAGCCTTGGTCATAATCTGTAGCTGTTATTTTTCCAATTCTAGTTCCAAGGGCAACATTCTTAAATACAGAAAAGTTATATTCTTTTTTTCTGAATATAGGTGTATACTCATTAACATCTGAGATGTGGATGACAACGTGTGCTAAACTAAATAAAGTATGATCACCATTGTTCAAAGCTTTGATTGTCAGATCAAACATTTGCTCTTGCTCATAATCAAATACATCCAAAGTGATGATAGTGCCATTATTTGAATCAATTGCAAATTTATCCACATGGCCAGCAATAAAAGAGTAGGCTATCTGCGCACCTGCATCAGCATCTGTTGTCTTCACAAATAGGACATTTGTTCCAATTTCAGAGTTTTCAGGCACTGATGTAATATACTCTGAGGATGAAAAGACTGGAGGATTGTCATTCACATCCATAACTACCACAGTCACATTTACCGTTCCAGTTTTAGAGACCCAGCCTCCATCCAGGGCTGTGATTTGGAGATAATAAATATTTTCTTTTTCAAAGTCAAGCTCTCTGATCAATTTTAACAGCCCAGATGCTTCTCCTACAGAGAACGGTACATATTTATGGTCAGGGGTAATACAGTACATGATTGCTCCATTGGGACCATAATCCCCATCTTCTGCTAGAATTTTCCCAATTACCGATCCTGTCGGCAAGTCCTCAGGGACAGAGAAAATGACATCTGGCTCTCTAAAGCTTGGAGAAAATTGATTTCTCCCAGTAATTTCCAAAGTGATTTCACTCTGTGATGACAAAGAAGGGAAGCCCTGATCTTTTGCAATAACTAATAAAGTGTAATACATATTTACACTCTCAACCAAAGAGTGATTTAACATTACTTTTCCATTGACCGCTTGGATCCAGAAGAAATCCGATGCATTACCTCCATCCAAAAAATATTCAATACCAATGCTGGTGTTACTGACATCCTGATCTATTGCTGTTAACTGGACCACCTCAGTACCAACAGCCATGTTATGCGGGATAGCAATAAGAGGCTTGAAAGCTAAAAACATTGGTGGGTAGGAGTTATATGGCTCTAATCTCACTGTGACTGTGGCAGTGCTGTACAGAGGAACACTGCCGCCATCCAAAGCAATAACTGCAAACTCATAGATTTCGAAAGCAGAATTATGTAACATCAATGGTTGCTTAGTATATATCTCACCAGATGAAGCATTCACCCAAAACTGCTCATGTTCATGTTCTATAGCATATACGATCTCACAGTTCTGCCCCATGTCTGCATCTGTTGCAAAAACCTGCATAACAAACACCTCTTTAGCTTTTGTTTCAGTGAGTACAATGCTGTAAAAAGGATTAGAGAATACTGGTTCATTATCATTGACATCTACAATGATTATAGTGACTTCAGTGCTGATGCTCCATGCTGAATCATTTGCATTTACTTTCAAGATATAATGATCTTTCAACTCCCTGTCCATAAGTCTTCCAACAGTGATGAAGCCACTAGTGAAACCAATATTAAATGTCAAATCATCACTTTGGTCAATTATGGAGTAATAGATTACTGCATTGGCACCAGTATCATCATCGGCTGAGGTGACTTGTAAAATGGTGTGTCCAACTGGGGAATCCTCAATGACCTCGGTAAGAAAAATCTGTGAAAAGCGAGGTGCGTTGTCATTTCTGTCTAAAACAACAACGATAACAGTTACGGTGTCTTTGTGAAGAGGGGTGTTTAGCTCTGCAGCTTCAACTGTTAAATTAAATTCCGGGATATGTTCTCTGTCTAAACTTGCTGTGGTGCTCAATAAACCATTTTCAGGGTCAATTGTGAAAAAACCATCTGTGTTTCCTTCTGTTATATTGTACTGCACTGTGCCATAGCTGCCTGAATCAGCGTCAATGGCAAGAACATCACAGACCCAGGATGGTGGGGAGTTCTCAAAGACTTCACACCTGTACTCTGCTTGGGTGAAGTGAGGGAAGTTATCATTTATATCACTGATGTTTATGTGAATTTCTGCAAATGATGAGAAAGGAGGCGAGCCAGAGTCTCGTGCTTCTACCAACAAAGTAAACTCCTTTTTGTTCTCATAATCCAGAGGGTTCTCCACAGTCAAAACTCCACTCGCTTGCTCCACATGAAACATGTCTTCAAAGTTTCCAGAAGCTAGATAAAAAAAGACAGGCTCAGCTCTGATGCTTGCTGCAGAGACAACTGCCACTAACGTTCCGACTGGCGTGTCCTCAGAGAGAAAACCGCTGATGACACTCACATTAATCTCTGGAAACTCAGAGGCATTCTGAAACCTGATGCTGATCGTAGTGACATCAAATTTAGGATTTTCTCCAGCATCTTCCACATGTACATTGACAACGATAGCTTCCGTTCTCCAGAGACCACTGGAAGTGAATACAGTGCCGCTGTAAGGTTGGATGGAAAACAGATCTGAACTTTGTCCATATAATGAATAATGTAGTTCTGCGTTCATCTCAGTATCTTCATCAGTTGCTCTTAATGCACAAACAACTGAACCTGGAAGAGTAAAAAACATAAACAAAATAAAACTCAAGTCCATGTTATCCAGGGTGGAATAAATAACTGTCAAGTGGAAGTGAAAACTCTCACCTGGAGTCATCTCTGTGGGTACATAGGCCACATATGGGCTGTTCAAAAACTGGGGCCCGTGGTCGTTAATATCTCCGATGAGCACAGTAACCAGCACTGAGCTTGACATAGGCTGAGTAGGATGCTTGTCCCTGCCAATCACCATCAACCTGTAAATGGCTACTGTCTCCCTGTCCAGGACTTTGGTTGTTAACAGCTCTCCAGATGTTTCTTCAATCGCGAAAGGCACATCAAGGTTCTCCATGGAATACCTTAAGGTGTGTGAAAAGATGTTATAGTGTTCAAGGATTATGTATCGATCAATATAATGTATATAGAATCTAAGAACTTTTCCAGAGTATCTTATGCAGTATAATGAGTAAATACTCAAGAAAGACCTATGTGTCAGAAATGTTAATCCTAATGTTATGCTACTATTGTCAAGAAACATGATACCAAACAAGGTCACGGACAAAAATGTGTAACTTAAGCATTCAATACCTAAGTATGTTCACTAGTATACACATTACTTATCAACATTGCTGTCTAAATTTGAGAGACAAATTTGACATTTCACCTTATTTCCCCATTGAGACCTTCATCAATGTCTGATGCTGTTATCATGGCAAACACGGTGCCTGTGGAGCAGTCCTCGGACACTATGGTGTTGTAGACTTCCTCCGAAAACTCTGGACTGTTATCATTGACATCATCCACTATGACGTGTAGAGTTAGTGTTCCTGTTAGAGGTGGCAATCCTTCAAATGACAAAGTAAATAAAGATTTGTCACACAGTTTAAAGTGAAACTGACAGAACAAACATATGATAAAGTTGATCACATTTATCGTTGGCCTTAATCACCTGAATCAACAGCAATGATGGTAACGGAGTACAAGGATTCCTTCTCTCTGTCCAGGCTGTGTAAAATTTGAAACGTGCCATTGGGAATAACGGAGAACAAACCGTCACTATTTCCTGTATGTATAAAATAGGTAAGCAGGCTGTTGATACCTAAATCTTCATCCAATGCCGAGATCTAGATAAAAAAAATGACAACTAGAAGTTAGCATCAAAACATTATGTAGTCAACATTTAATGAAGTGTTCAGTTAACAAGAGCACCTGATGTGTCAGCTGAGAGGGTTCCTCCTCATTCTCCATTACATGTAAGGTTAGTGTTTGAGGAGTAAAGATAGGTGCAAAGTCATTGACATCCAACACTGTGAGACTGATAGCAGCAGTAGAAGATCTGTATATATCCCCCTGATCTACAGCTGTTATGATCAGGGTGTAGTTTGAATTCCTCTCCCTGTCCAGTTTTTCCATGACTGTGATGACACCTCGAACAGAGTCCACAACAAATGGACTCGTCTGAGTCAATATGTACCGCACTTGTCCATTTGTTCCAATGTCCCGATCGAGAGCCTGAACCTGAAACAGGCTGGTTCCTCTCGGGGCGTCCTCTCTGACTGTCAGGCTGAAGGTGCTTTGAGAGAACTTGGGGTCATGGTCATTAACATCTTCTACGTGCACCGTTATGTTCCCTGTGGTAGCCATCCTGGGTGACCCTTTATCAGTGACTGTAACAGTAATAGTCATTGTATCTACTTGTTCTCTGTCCAATGCCTCCTCCAGGTATATTTTTCCACTCCTGTTATCGATGCTAAATATGCCACTGGAAGTGTTGTTTAAATAATATAAAACTTCCCCATTTGATCCGGTGTCTTTATCCTGAGCATGCAGAGTCATTATAACAGAATGAAGTGCAGTGTCCTCTGGTATGCTGATTGTTTTGGCTGACACAAACGATGGAGCATTGTCATTGATATCACCAACCACCACAATAACATTTGCTGTGGTGGTAAACTGTAAAGACACAGGCTGGACACAGTCATTGGCTGTCACAGTCAGATTGTAGAAGGGCTGTCTTTCTCTGTCTAACTCTGTTTTCAGGCACAAACTACCAGCTCTGTTTATGAAGAACACTCCTTCATCAGCTCCACCGGCCACTGTTAGTTTCAAGGCTCCATTGTCGCCTGGCAGAGAGGGAAAATAATCCATGATGAACACAAATTATGAAATGTCTTAAAAAATAAAATATTTATAAAGGAACAATTGCTGCACTTTGCACATGACGTACTGACATTAAGACCTGTTCGCTGCTTCACATATATGCTAATACTAAACTGTTGTGCATTAGCAAAAACAAAGACACTAAGAAAATAAATTCAGTGGCAAATGTAAAACTAAAATGTGCCAACTACATTTTGGATTTTCAGCAAGACACAATACAATAAATAAATAACACAAAGATAAACAACATGTGTGATCATGTCTGGATTTGACTTGCCAAATGTGTCTTGTCTCACTAAGAAATGTGTGAATAATAATCATGCTATTTCACACTTAAAACCTAGAAGGTTTCATGTTCACAGTCTTACATGCTTTTCTTCACACTGGACTTGCAGATTGGGCTTGCCATGGGCAGGTCAATCCAATTAATAAGAAGACATGTTTTCATTGCAACACTTTTTATTGCTATGATAAATTGAACGATGTAGATGTGGTTGATGCTAAGTAAATAGAATATAAAAATGCTGTCATACATGGCTGTAGCTTTGTATTTTACACCAATTAATTGCAGAGATTTAAAATCCTCCATTTGCAGCAGCATGAGAAAAAAGGTGTATTTGTAGTCTATGAGCAATTGTGAAAAATAGACTTTAAAGTATTAATGTGTAGATAACAATTGTTATCTAAGAACTGTAAAGTCAATTATTTTGACTTCACCACAAGAGGCTTAAAAACAAACTTACTGATGAAAACTGATGAGGACAAACTGCAAAGTAATACAGTAAGAAAGAAAAGGTAATGTGCCAGTACCAGTTACCAGCAGTGTGTGGATGCTACTTTGTGTGTGACATACTGTATGCTGAATTATTTTACATTTCACTTGCACTTACCATCATCTTTATCTGAAACAATCAAGGCCAGGAAGCAAGTTCCAACCACTGTGTCTTCTAGCAGTAACGCAGAAAAGGTATCCTGGCTGAAAACAGGGGGGTTGGCATTCACATCCAGCACATTGAAGTACACCCTGACACTGGACACCTTAGAATCCCCTTGCTGCACCACCACAGTGAGTATGTAGAATCTTTGTGCTTCAAAATCCAGGCTGCGGGACAAAAGGAACTCCCCTGAGAACGGGCTGAGGAGGAACAGGTTCTCCCCGTCATCCTCCTGCACTGTGTATTTGATAGGCGTGAGAGCCTCAAACACTGTTCCCACCTTTCCCACAACTGTTCCTGTCAACACATAATGCACAATCACTGGGTGATCTAGTGACCGTAGAATACAAATAAAACATTGGTAACAGCATTGGCCAAAAGAGAACAAACTACACTATCCTAAATATTAATAATAATGATAGTATTTATAATCATAAGTAAAATAACATAAATTAAAAGAATATCCTTTTCTACTCAATTGAAAATCAAATCAATGAACATCATGTATTTGATCAATAGGGAAAGGGGGGCATCTCTTCTTTGATTACTAACCTGGTACTGTGTTTTCTTTCACTTCAAATGAAAAAAACGTTTTTGTGAAAGCCATCTGTGTTTGCCATCTGTTATGAGAGTTGGTCCCATGCTTCGGCACATCATGAATAGATGTGTTGTACCAGGATGGAAGTGTTTGCTGCCCTGAGATGATGTCTGCAAACTGTCTGCTTGCATTCACTGTATTTCCAGACGAAGGGTCATGAGAGGATGTAGTATTTAACACCTGAGGAGCCATATAAAATAAGGAAATAACTTGTTTCTTGTGCGAGTGAAATATGCATTGACAAGCAAATGTCGAAGCATTCAAATGATACTTAATTGTCCCAGAGACAGATTTGTTTCCACAACCTGTACATATTCCACACATTTAATATAAAATGTAATAATTATGAAAATTATAAACACAAGTTGTCAACAGACGATATATATTACAATTAAAATAATGTTAACACTTTCTTAGAGTACAAACTAACACTTGAGACATAGTTACATTACAATACATTCTTTTAACTCAGAGCAGTGATAGTTGTTTAATCCCTTAGCGTTACTTTAACTCAGTTTTGAGAGTTAAAGAAGTAACTCTGGCATAGTGTTAAATGTTTAACTAGTTTAAAAGTATTAATTTAACTCTTCAGTGAGCAATATAAACTCTGTAAGAGTTCATTCAACAACTGACTTTTTGCTGTGTGCTGCAATATATAAGCTAACAGTCAAACTTACCAGAACATTTAAAAACAATAACATGGAATATGTTATCCAGTGTCCAATGAAGTCCATTATAAAGTTTACTTCCCAAGTGCCTCTTACTACTCAGCATTACCTCCACACAGGACCAACTATTGGAGCTGTATCCATAGCGACTACTCAATTTTCTCAGCAACTAATCCTAACTGACACGCCCCTTTGACATCACTCTATGCAAATCCTGCAGTGGAGAAAAAAAGGCTCTTCTGGGGCTTCAAAATTAGGCAGATTGTAGGTTTGTTGTTATATGTATTTTAAAAGAAAGCACGCCTTGTATTCAAGTCCACATGTTCTTGCTTTATTTATAAAAAATGTATTGTGCAAAAGAAAAGAAAAGAATACACTGCTATGTTTTGCCAGATAAGCCTATTTAATATTCTCACTATGGATTTTGCTTTTGAGGTTCCACAACATAGAGATAAAAAAAACAGAACAGTTGGTCTAGACGGAGCTTTTTTGTTGCATGACAGAAGGGGAATTTATTCAGAGACCGCAAGGCGTTCATTCAATGGGTCAAAAGAGAGAAATTCTGCTCTGAATCACAGGTTTGAGAAGATAGCTGACAATGTGGCAGAGAATACTAAATCTGAATATAGATACTGCTTATTGTACCTAAATAATATATTTATTGGAGCTTGTATGATATGCAGACTTAATAAAGTGCCTCTTATGGGATGACATTTCTTTTTTGTTAGTATATTGTTAAAATGTAACCAATACACAGGGTGACCATCATGTTTTTTCCCTATGACAAACAACTGTTGTGATGCTAATGTTAACCACCTGCAGGAGCACTGAGGATGAAAGCCTGATTCTGTGTGAGACCTGCTGAAAGGAGACCATAGTGGTTCCATTCATATTTGCAAACACGTTGAGTAAAAGTCTGATCAATGGCTACGTGAACACTCTTTAAGTGACTGTGAGACCACCGTGACCGTGAGACTGTCTCCAATTACACACAGAGGGAACTCTATCCCGGCAAAGGATTCACAAAAGGTCCCTGCCTTGACTCACTGGGGAAGTGCACACAAAAATCACAATGGAACTTTTCTCTGCACACTTTAGTGAAACTAGAATAGACACACATTACTTAGTCTTATCTTTTGGATGTGGTCAGTCTAACTCAGCTAACATTCTGGAGTCTTCTTTGAGTCACAAAAAAAACTATAATTGTATAATTGTTTTTCTTGGATTTAATTATATACTTTCAATGATATAAAACAATTCTAACATTTTGAATTAGGGATAGTAATTAGTGGTATGTTAGAAGCCTACATTGTGAACATGTTTTCTGAACAAAAATACAATTTAGTATGAAAAGAAGCAGCTTTTAGCTAACAGTTAAGGTGCATTATCATCAGCTATAGAAACAAGCAGGTTTATTGGTCTCCCTGAAGGGGAAAATAACTTCTGGTAGATGATTCAGGTGAGACTGAAATTACATTTTAGGTGGGCTGAGATAATTTGTTAAGCCTGTGATAAGAAAAGTGTATCCGTGAAAAAATGCACTGAAGGCATGTATATACCTGACAAATGTTTGTTTGAATACTGCAACATTTCTGTGAGTCTTATAAAAGCATGTGGGATGGGCACTTTTTTACATGTCACAAATTATATGTACAGTAACTGTTTCTTTAAATTGCCAACTTCATCTACCTAACGTGGCGCCCCCTTCTGGATTTGAGACCACAGTACACTAACCATCAAATCACATTCATGTTCCAATGCTATTCTGGGGAAATAAAGAAAGAAATGTGGAAGGATTTTTTTTTGCATGTTCCCAAACCATTTTTTAAATTGTTTTATTCTATAGTTCTTCAATTAATTTGTATTTTCTTCGTTCATGTTAATTGGTATGCAGTAAGATACACACCTATGTGAATTACCTACTTACCTAATTTACCAATGAAATCTGACACACATACCCTGGTAAATAATAATAACATATAATAATAATCCTGCAGGGTTCTGATTCCCTTACCCTTTCCAAATCATTAACATCAGGCCCTTTTTTTAAATGGAACTACAAAAATGCTCATCATTTTATTGAGACATGTTTGTTGTGTGTATATTGTTTGCGTTTTTGGATGGCCAATCATTTCAGTACACATTTATTAAGTATAATTGGACAGTGTGGGACTTATGTATGCTTTAATATATTTTATTACATGGCTTAGTTGAATACTCGATTCTGATTGGTCAATTCAGAACACGTGACACGTTGTTAATCCAGTAGTAGACCGCTGTCAAGATTTATTTGTCTAGGACACTCACATCTGCAGAAAGAAGTCCGGTCGATTTAACTGTATACAGTTTGCTTTTCAAACTGTTTGCTTGTCTTTAGTTTTCCGTTGTCTACCGCCTGAGAGCAACATGGAGGATTCTAATATATTTGGAGGGCACAGTAATGTGGATGAATGGTTAGTGGCTGATGAGTCCCCAGCGAAGAAAAGAAAAAGACAAGAGGGACAAGAAAACAGCGGAGAAGTAAGAAAAGAGGGACAAGAAAACAGCGGAGAAGTAATGGGGCATCCTCAACACGGAGCTGCGGTCCTTTTTACGCAACGGTCCAGACATAGACATCAAACGGCAAAACATATTCAGTTGCCAGTTACTTTGGCATTAGGGCAGGGATATCTAGATACTTTCCAAGGTTTGACATAATGAATTGTGCTACTTTTAAAGCAAGCAACGATGTTTTCAAATCTGTAATCAAAAAAGGTCCACAAAAACGCTATCGAAGCAGTTCCTGCCGTTTCTACGTAGTTCAAACGGTAACAACAGACTATTTTTCTTAGCGGATGCATGCCATTTTAAATCAATAATACTATTTTTTAAATCAATAAAAACATTTTCTAAATCTATAAAGCATTTCAATTAATATTGGGAGTCATGTCGTTACTTTGTTGAGAATGTGGCCTTGTAATAAGCGGGATAAGGTGCAGCGACTTGGTCATTATGGGTAAAAGAACCCATGTTCTTTTACCCATAATGACCAAGTCATAATATATGAATGGACTACGTTTTACACATTGTGTCTTTGATGACTTTCTGGTAGCCTTGGGGGATGTTGACAAAATAAGAAGAAAAGACAAACTTAAAAAAAGAAACGACCTTTATTGAAGACATTCTTCAATGTCAACAGCTGCTTTTGATATTAGAGTGGTATTCAAAGAACAATAAAAAGACATTGGGAAGTCACATAAAAAAATAATTTTCAAAATAAAGAATACATTACCAACTCGGAATCTTATTTTTGAGTTGTAACACCTAAAGACTATTTACTTTTATACTGATTTTAAGTCCTCCCTTACTGTTACATATAGCAGGAGATAGTACTAGCACTAGAAAAAATCCCAAAGAAAAGATATGTAGTGTTAACTTTACAAAAAAAGGAGAATAACACTGTACATCTTAGAAACATTAAATATACACATGTTCTTGTTCAATCTGACTTATGTTTCAAGATGGTGAATATTTAATATAGTAGGGTTATATGGCATAAACAAAAATTCAGGTCCCACCCCTCTGCCGTCTACTCATCATCGTCATCATCATCATCTTCCTCTTCATCTTCGTCATCGTCATCATCGTCGTCCGCTGCTGCTGCTGCTGCAGGAGGAGGTGCTGCCGCCTCAACTGTGCCCTTTGTGCGGTATGCAAGGACATCCTTTGGAGGCAATCAAGAGTGTTTTTACAGAGGAACCTACTTTTTTTAACAGCTTCACAGAATTTGATTTTAACCTCAAAACATCTAAATATGATTATCAGATTCAAGAAAAAACAAGTTGAGCTTTGTCTATTTACCTTGTCATACTTCTCCTTCAACTTGGCACCCTTCCTCTCGTATGGCTGTTTGTTCTCTGCAGAGGAGGTGTTCCACATCTCTCCCAACTTCTTTGCAGTGTCCCCAATAGTAAGTCCAGGGTGCTCGCTTTTTATCTTTGCGCGAAAGTCACCGCAGAACAGGAAGAATGCAGACCTGAGGGGGAAAATGTATCAAATAAGTTCAAATATCACAGTCCACTTGGCACTGTCAAAAGTGTAGCAATTTTATTATGGTCCCTTACGGTGGTCTCTTGGGGGCATTGGGGTCCTTGAATCGCTTCTTCCTCTGGCCGGCTGGGGGATCGTAATTCTGCATGTCCCTCTCATAACGCACCTTGTCTAGTTTGGCTAAATCTTCAAACTTGCCCTTCTCTTTCTGTGACATTGTCTATGGGAAGAAAAAACTGTGTTAAACATCATATAAGGCAATCACTGATGAAAACACATTTTGGATTATAAAAATAAAATTCAGATAATAAGTCATTATTTTACCTTCCATCGCTCAGAGCATTTCTTTGAGAACTCAGAGAAGTTGACAGAGGCTTCAGGATGTTTCTTCTTATGCTCCTCTCGGCATGTTTGTACAAAGTAGGCATATGAGGACATTTTGCCCTTCGGCTTTCCCAAAACCTTCACCATCTTGGATTGCTAAATAGAAAAAAGAAATACAAGTATATGTTTTTAAAATAAATATATCCAAGTCTACTCATGCAGCAGCAGTGACAATATCTAAATATCACCCAAATTAAAAGGAGGCCTATTGCTTTGTCAGTTCCACCTATTGTTTAAACCGGGTGGTGGGAGGAGGGTCTCTGGGATGACTAATAAGTAACCCATTGTATGTAAGGACAAAATGATGCTCTCATACAACACATTAGTGTCCTAGTATGTATTTCCAACATGCATTCACGGTGATAAAGTACAACGTTACTTAAAATGTGTGGTAACTATATTACCTGGTGACGTAATTAGCCTCTTATTAATATAACATGTAGATGCGAATATTAGCATAAGCTTCCACAGCCTTTCATTGTTAGTCACCGTGCCTTGCAATTGCTTTGTGTCCCCTTGCCATCAGCATTAGCATTTAGCTAGTGCTAGCTAGCGGGCATGACAAAGAGCTCATTTCAGGAGAAGATTATTAAAATGGCTGATTTGATTGCGAACAATTGCTATGCTATCACGTGCCCCCTGGCTCTTATAAGGCCTTTTTTAACCTGAATGTATCGGCATCGTAATGCAAATAATTGGGTTTAAAGTCTTAACAAAAGTAGAGATGTTCGTGCAGAAGGATGCTCCGCCTGCATCACTCGGGCTGCTTCAGCACCAGCCGTGTTAACCTACGCTCACCTTCCAGCTAGCGTTAGCTTTTGTGATAGCAACACGGTCAGCCACCATTACCAGGCTAAAAGAGCAGCTTTACGGGTTAGCTCACTACACCCTAGCGGATGTTACGATAACCAGATAGTAGTAGTTGACTTTCATTCAGGGCTATCCTTTTACGTGCGTATCACCTTTATTTAGTTATCAGTTTTGGTCAAAGCTCATTTCAGAGTTAGGTAACTGCGCAGCCAAGTTAGCTGGACATTATTTATCCTCAGCAGGAGCTTGATATCATTTTAGCATCCTATCCAGCTAAGTCATGCAAATGCAATTTAGCAATGCAGATATAATCTGTGCAAACCTTAACGGTTCTATTCATGACAGGTAAACAATATCCCCTATTTGATACTTTAAAATGTATTATGCTTACCCCCGTAGCTCTGTGAGAAGCCAGCTCTACGTCGATACGTCCCAGACAATAGAAAGAAACGCACCGGCTGTGGGGAGGATGCCTCTGTTTGTCCTGTGTGTCGGGCTCCGTCTGTTGGACATTGGCTGCCGTCAGCTCCTTGGAGTATCTTATTGGACCCGCGCTGCTTCAGTCCTGTTTGTTGTGCAGTTGGTTGTCCAAAACACGGCAGAGCTGTGGCGCTAAACTTGAAATAGCCAACGCCTTTATTCTAGAGAAAGCAAATATTATAACAAGTAGAGTCATGTTGGAGCGGGAAACAAGAGCCAGCTTGAGAGATGTAATATGAGCCCATCTTCAGCCTACTATAGTAGGCTACAAGTCATACCAGGCTACAATGCAATGCAACCGATTGAGCTTTTATTTCAATCTGCATTAAGGCTTGCATTGTCACTTGCATGTGCATGATACATTCACATTTGCAAAATTCATTTCAAATGACATTGTCATTTTAATAATAAGAACAAAGTAAATGTTGATTAATGTTTCTACCTACCTCCAAATTATCAAAAAGGCTAACACAATATATGTATTATTATAGTACTGGATATAGCAGGATTTTACTGTATTGTTAAGATCGAGAATGTTTTTATTTTGAGGATGTATTAATCAAACCAGGGTAAAATTAGATTGTAATACTAAGATTAATGAATAGCTTTTGGGAAGGCATAAAATATCTGAATGATTTCCTTCTCTGATAGTATCGTGTATTCATATCATATACTCAAATATCTTTGAAGATATTTGTATGATACATTGCTAAAAATACGTTTTCTTAAATAGGGACGTGGGAGGAGAGCATGAAGTAGACTACTTTATATTCAATCCTTTTTCACCTTATGCACAGTAATTATATGTGGAAATGATATGATACTCTAGCTGTCATTAACAGTAAATGTACAGTATGAGGGTTGTAGATAATAGCATGCAATTAAATTACTTGGTTAAATGTATGGTTACTTTCCACCAGTGTCAGAAACAGACATAAACAGGGCAAAGCTGGCATGTTGAATTTGTAATGCAACATCTCCCCTGCTGAGCAGCTCAGTGGGGCCATTCAAATGTTGTAGGTCTCCATAACCACAACACCTAAACACCCTGCTGGGATCCTCTCTGCCTCTGCACACATACAACACTTTACCTGAAAAGACACAAACAATCCACAGTTGTCAGTTATGCTTTTCAGCAAGCTATCCATGATGTGAACTATCATCTGGAAATGGAAATGGAAAGGTGTTCATACACTGAAAACCAACGACAGCAGAGGACACCAATGACAACACAAGGTAATGTAAAGCCAATGATATGTAAAGATTGAATTTACTTGAAAGTAAGGTTATCATTTCGATTTGCAAAAACATGTTAAATTTGATTTAGAAGGGAATTTCTTATACATGTCTATTAAATCTTGTTTTACTGTGATATAGCTTTATTTGGTGTATACTATTCAATCATTGGAATAATTCAAGGTATTATTTTGGACTGTTGCGGGTCACAATTTATTTTGATCAATCCTTTAGTTATTCTTTGGTTCACAGCATTATAATTATGATACATAGAAGTGTATTTTTCATGCTCCCTTGCCTAGGGGTAATTGTAATTTCATATTATGGATTCAAAAAAGACATTATTTCCACTGGAATAGTCTTATGTCATCCCTACTGTACTTTCCAAAATCTTTCTTTTGTCCCCCTTTCTTTTGTAGATTTATTTGACATTTCTGTACGCAAGTTTCTCTGAACATTGTTCTCTATTGGGAAAAAAGATAACTATATCTGAACATCAATTAAAATAAGATAGTAAAGCGCACTTCTCTTTGTTGTAAAATGCAAATTCAACAATTATCTATCAATTCAGGTATCTAATAAGGGTCATAGTACATGGGTTTACAAAACTGTTTATGGGTGACAGTGTAGTATTTCAATCTTTTGCATTATTTGTTATTTGCTCAATTGATTTAAATGTTGTTTTTAGCTTTAGCTTTTTGTGTAAGAACAAATTGGAATTCAGCGTTGCAATCTAATAATAATGTATTTCTTCTTTTTTTGTAGAGGGCAAACAATGGTGGGATCCATATGAAACTTCTAATAAAAGACAATTTGTCTACCGGCCAAACTTAGCTGCAGAGATTGTGCTGTAAGTGATATGTATGTATTATGGTCTTCTGGTTAAGTTCTGAATGGGCATACACAAAATGTAGGATTGTTTTAGTGTGTGTTTAATTGTATGCCTATGTTGATGCATGTGTAGGTGCCCAGCGTCAACTTCAATTACAGACTCATATTCACAGTCTGGACCTTTTGGATCAACTGTGTACAGCAAGGAGTTTTGCTGTAAGCCGGCCTGTAAGCCTGAGAGTATTCGCACAGGAACAGCCTCGGGGCAGAGGAGAAACAACCCACATCCCAGTCAGGTTGGTATTTAGGCTGTGTTAGCCTCAATTTTACATTTATAGTTCAATGCCATGCTTGACCTCTCCCAGTGTATTGTAACTTTTAAAGCAAAATATTTTCCTGAAGTCTTTCATGATGTGGAGGCTGCCTAAGGATGCTGCACAAAGCTCTGAGTATGTCAGCTTTCCTTGGAAATATCCCCCATCTGAGGGGGTGATCAGTAAGGCCTTGACAGCGCAGTACAGCTCCATCTACAAATGTGACTACATGGGTATGCCTCAAGGTCAGAACTGCTCAACTACTGACATTCAAGCACTCAGGCCTGTCAAAATCAAACAACCATAAAATTCCCTTTTTACAGCTTATTTTACATTTGTTGTAGGAACCTATTTGACAGTACATGATCATATTAATATTGCAGAAAGAAGACTTGCACCTCTTCACAGCAGACATGAAATGCAGATTTCTACTGATACAGAGATGAGGGAAAATTACCGCGAGCCAAAGCAAAAACCTGAACTGCTGGGCAACTTCTATCACTACAGCAGCAGCACAAATCCCAACATGTCCTGTCGTGGTATAGGTGTGTATAAGAGTGCTTACAATTCAACAAGCCTCAAGCTTTGTATCTATTATTGCCCTCTGTGTGTTTCAGTTCCTACTGTTGTGCAAAGGCACGCTCAGCAGAGAAGACCAGACTTGACAAACTACGGTTTGTGGAAAGAGAATCACTAATGTCACAGATATGATAAAGGCTTTGCTGCCCAAGGAGCTGCAGCAGTTGCACAAAATGTTACCTGAGCAGGGTAAGTTTCAACTTCAAATGTTTGAGCATTTGAACAGGCTGCTTACTGATCTTAACAATGACAGGTAATTAATATGCTGTGTCTTTTGGCTTTGCAGGAAAGGAAGCTATAAGAACAGCTTGAAGTAAAGACCCAAACAGAAAGGAGAAAGTTAATAAACTCCCAGCTATTGTGTCTAATCGCTGCTCACCAGAGTGGATATCAAGCTAGCCAGGACCTATAAACCTTGTTGCTTATGGTAGAGGTTTGTTTATCTGTCTTTGTATTTTGCTGTTTCTTTTTCTAATGAAAGGGGTCATAACTGTAATAACCAGTATAACATAATATAATTAACGCTCATTTAATTGCTATGTCATTATTGTTGTGGAACCTGTGTGCTGTGATAATTAAACACTCCTGCCTAGTGAAAACATACTTAGCTGCCTTCGTGTTTCATTGCCCCCGTATTCTGCTATCTCGTACATTTTGCAGTCTGTTTGCAGCTTGATAACACATCTCATTAAAAACATGTTACATTGATTTAATGGTTCAATCTGCTTAGAATATCACAAGCGGTACCACTTTTTATCCTACTGTTTTGCATTGTGATACACTGTTTTCCATTTCATTCTCAAAGAAATTCAATAATGTTTGTTTAATTTCTTTATCCCCTTGGTAGTTCAACGAAAATTAACTAGTATTACTTAAAGTGGACCTATCATGCTATATTATAATAATATAGTGTAGGACCATACCTATATAAGGCATATTTATACTTTTTTTTCTTCTCCAAAATACCAAACAGATCATGCATTTTAGCCATGCCTCATTTCGCTCAATTTGCACTATTTTAGCCCTGTTTTGCAAGGGCTGATTCTGTGAGAACAGCACCACCTACAGGCCTGGCATATGTACTACAGCGTCTCCAGCGCTTTCGAACGGCAATGGCCGTGGCTGTCTCCTCCTGATTGGAGGAGTTGGCCCAATAGCTGTAGCGCCACTGTCCTGACGTCAGGAAAGTGTTCAAATCTGGATCAGTCTGTATCAGATCCGTTGCAGCCCCTTTTTTAGAGATTTGGGTATGGAGGAAAATAGAGAGGGTTGTGTTTTCTGACACTTGGTGAGTTCCCTGGAACACCGGGGACACATATTCTAAAAGACGTACAAAAGTGCATTTTGCATGATAGGTCCCCTTTAAAGATTGCTACGATAATCGTCTCATTTAAGTTCAATGTAAATAGTGCAATACATTGTTAATTTTAAACAATATTTAACATGGCTTTAACAAGGCCGTCAACAAGTGCAGCTTCTTGTCTTTAGTGTCTCAGTTGTCACCCTTGGTTTCTTAGCTACAGTACCATGGGGCCACCTGCTCAGCTCAGGTGTAATGTTAGAGTGAGTGTCAGGTAGACGAATGTGAGATCTGTGTGTTTAAAGTCTGACTGAGGCAATGTGCTGCACTAAAGTCTGCGTTTTACATCACATCAACCCTTTAAAATACAACATCTAACAAGGATGCCATTGGGGAAGGAGGTCCGCTCCTCTTCAGCCTCAGGAAGATTAGAAACCCAACATGTGTCCAGGTAACCTGATATTATGTTTCTCTCCTTAATTTCACCACATGTGTGTATTTCTCTTGATTTATTTATAGTTAAAAGCCATTTTGTATTAATTTGAACTGTTTCAGTGTCTGGAGAACTTAGTAATAATAGGTTGAGCCCCTTGTTTCTCTGTCATGTTAATCACATGTTTACTGTTGTCATGCTGCTTGAGTTGCCATCTGGGGTAGCACTGAGGAGTTACAGTGTACATGTAATATGAAGCCTGATAACGGCTCTCTTTCTACATCCATGGAAAAGTCCCACTGCAATGATTTAATAGATCTCTGCATAGACATACTGTATGTGTAACATTGTTGGCTACCTTGTTTCGCCACAAGTGACCACAAATAACAAGCTTCTCACATAATAATAATGTTTTCCAGAACAATATTTACTCATCATAACAATCTGCTATAAGAACAGTGCTTGCATTTAATTAAAACAACATCTCAAATCCTCCAGCATCCTCTGTGAACTGTGGAGAACTGCAGACAGGACGACGGGGTCAGGTTGTTGCGTTGAGAAACTCACAGATGACTGCAGCGAGGACAAACAGCAGCCTGAATGGCTGGTGCGAGAGCTGCTGAGCCAGAACAGGCGAAGACACTCAATCACACAAGGAAATGAGGCTCAAATGAGAAAACAACACCCTATTATTGACTCAACTCGCAGATTGTGCAGCCTCAAGGTAAAGTTAACAAAGTCTGAAAGTAAAATCTGAGAAATAAGTGTGGATATGTTTGACCTCTCAAACTGAAAGATTCTCCTAAATTTTGATTATTTCAGGGCCATGATAGATTTGTATCATTTTACCATTGAGTCTGCTTTCTTTAAGTTGCAGCATTTAGCCTCAAGGTGTCACTAGA
This sequence comes from Trematomus bernacchii, assembly GCF_902827165.1. NCBI lineage: Eukaryota > Metazoa > Chordata > Actinopteri > Perciformes > Nototheniidae > Trematomus > Trematomus bernacchii. Next base: position 7,967,329 of record NW_022987851.1, on the reverse strand, counting down.
GTGTTACGATCACTAGTTTACACACTCTTTCTGATGTGGTTAAACTACACTACAGCTGAAGCATATCCCACTCACAAGGTGAGCTGCAGAAAGAATGAGGTAATTCCAAAAGTGCCATTTTAAATCAAGTTGATGATCAATTTACTCCCAGCCTGACAGCGCATTGGGCAAGACGATCTGTCCCAGAGCCAGGGATGGCCATGTTTCAGTCTAAAGTGGAACAAACTTAGTTGCTGAGCCAACCACTTAAAAGGACCTCAGTAGATTCAAATTCAAGCTGACAAAAATGATGGACTGATGCAGGAGCCTGAACACCAGCAGAAGTTTCCGGTGCAGGTGTCAGTCACACTCTCCTGCATAAGCAATGTGCCATGGCAGATTGGACGAAGCAGGCTCAGGAGTTCAAAGTTATGCAGTGTTCATAAAGAAATGTTGTAAAGCAGACAACTTTCAGCACTTCCATCACTGACTGATGGAACAATTACCTCTGAAATTCAGGAGATACCGTGGGGAAACCTTGACTCGAGTTACATCCTTAAGGAACTAGGCTGTTTATCCCCGTTATTTATTAATGATGGATCAAATAGTGTCATGGATAAATGACCCGTTGCCAGGAAACCATAGCAAAATGAAGAGAGGCCATTAGACGCAGAGAACATGGCCAGCCATCCCGCCTTGTGAAAGCATCCCCACACATCATGGCTGACAAATGGCCTTTACAGATAGTCATTAATACTCAGAGGTGCAGCCCTAACCATATGTGTTGATAATTACATGCTGTTAATATCTCCTTTCTAGCACGCATGCTTTATGAACTGCCTGGTGAGTGCATTTGAGTGGACTGAAAATAAATTAGAAGGAGCATTTTTTTGTCAATTGAACCTGATTTCTGGTATATCCTGTATTGTGCTCTTTTCTTTGAATATTCACAATCAACCAGCATTATTATTGGTTCATGTAATAACACATGTCACAACTGTTCTTTTCTCCAATAAGATTGATGAGACGATATCACTCGACAACCTCCAGAAATTGAAACTAGCGTTCGAGGTATTGTATGAACTGCATCTTTTTAAAACTCACTGACAGTCTAGATATGCATTTCTGCAATATGTGACATCATTTTTTCTTGTAAAGGAATTTGAAAGGGGTGGCTCGAGATCCATTGATGCAAAGTGTTTTGGACGTATAGTGAAGAAGTGTTTGGGTTTGCCTAAGACAGTAAGGACAGTGGCACATTCCTCCTAATATTTTAACTCTGTCTCAGATTCTCTCATCTCTGCGTTATCTGTGTCTCATTTCTTTGCAATCGAGGACAAGCCTCAGCTATTGCCTGATTGATTTGTGTCATTGTTCTCTATTCTTTTGTTATTTCACAGAGCAATGCGCAGATACAAGGGTTATTTAAGAAGATTGATTTTTTGGGCCAAGGACAGATTTCATGGGTGAGATTAAATGTATATTTGTTTCTTATGGAGCATTCACATTTCATTCAGGAGGTTTGCCTTTTTTATGACACTTTGCACACTATGCCCCTATGAAATGTGACAGTTGTAATTCACTATGAATTAGTGGAGCAAGTAGAGCTGTTACTCACCTGAACACAATGATTTGGGCTAAATCAGGAATTTCAATACACATGTTACTGCATGATAGCACATGTGTCACTCTTTGCAGAGTGTCATTCATTTGGAAAGAATATTGTAACAAATTGTAACATGTAGAAAATAGCCGAAATCAAACAGGCAATTTCTTTTTGCAACAAGTATTTCTGTATTTTTGTTTCCCCCCACCGCTGAAATCTAACCCTACCCATAAAGCCATGATAAAAATGATATGACTGTCAAGGTGCAGGACTACCATAACCTGACACAAAGTGATGTGACACAGGGTGAGTTCTGCACACATATGATGCATGAATACAAAGAGAAGCAGGAAACTGTGAGACGCAGCAAGCAGGTGGCTTTCACTCTGCCAGCCTCGATGAAGACATTGTGTCATGGCATCCCCATCGTCAACATCCACTCCAGCCATGATGGCACCATTGTAACAGTGAGAGAAGACGGTGTTGTTTGCTGCTGCAGCCCTGAACTGAAACCACTGAAGACCAAACATTTGTTTGTATGTATTCTTTGTACATTCACCAAAACACTTTAGGGATAAGTCTGTTTTTTTTATTTCCAACAAGCACATTAAAGACCATACGTCTACCTTTAAATCATGTCTGCAAGCCCGAAGCCCATTGGTTCCTACTACTGAGGGCACAGATATTGGCCAATGACTATGTCGTTTTTATATATCCCAAACAAATGGGTACAGTGCCCTAGTAATAGGAACACATCACCCATGGCAACAATATGGCTCATATATGTGTTCTGTGTTGACAATGGAGGTCTATAACAAGACTGCCTTTAATTGTTGTTGTTCTTAAATGACACAGCTGGTATTTCCTCACTTAATATTGGTAACATAATTATATTTCAGAATGAAGGACCAGCAAGCAGGAAGTCAAAGTGGGCAAGTGACTTTATTCTGATGACAGAGTTTAACAAGCTGATGATTGGAACAGGGTACTATGAAAAAAAGCTTTAATAACATAATTAAAGACCCAATTATTTATAAAGTAAACTGACTGCAGGGCACACACTATCCTTGCTTTGCTTATTGTATGCGTCTTTTTTATCTTGCAGGGACAGAGAGATCCAGCTTTATGAGCTTTCCACTCTGGAGCCTTACTGCCAGATCAATGCTCTAGAAACGGTGCCTTTGACATTAGACTTTGGGTGAGCAACGAAACTGCATGTTAACATATCTTCCAAATGTCACAATAAGTCACAATAATGGCCTCTGTTTTTTCTCATAGCTGCACTGGCCCTGATAAATGTTATATTGTGTATGGAGACACGGAGGTAGGTCCTTTGAATAATCCTGAAATAAATCTTAAACAAATGTATCATTAATTATACCCCACCTGATTTATACTGGCATAGGTTAAATATGGTGTTTGTGTTTCAGGGATGTGTTACTATCATTATAATATCCTCTGTTGGAGATACCCTCAGGTAATTTTCCTTTCTGTTAAAACCTCCAGTCTGTGATTTCCTTTTTGATTTTTAAACACTTATTTCCAGGTTTCCATTGTAATTTGGGATACACATTTTCAGAGAATCAAAGTCTCTGGTTCTGATAACATAATTACATTTCCATATGTTCTTTATAATATACAAAACTCTTAATTAATTCATAAGAATATAATATATTGAGCTTTGCTATGCAGACATCTAGAGAAGGAAAAGGTTGTATGTGTTATCTTCAATCACAATCTTTTTAGGCTGCACAAAAAAACCTTTGGGAATCAGTTTTTCCAAAGAGTCAGTATTCTATTGACTGGTTGGTCATTATGTTTCTCCTGCGAACATCCCCATCCCCGTAATCCCCATGAATAAAGCATATGTATGTGAGATTATATCAGGGAAAGTCGATCAAAGTATGAATATATCTTTTTTTTTTTGTTCTAGTCATAACAGAGAATTGAGTGTCTGGACGGATTGAATTACTGAAAAGTAGCCGGGTAAAAGCCGTAGTTGCACAGAAACTTAAGGTGGAAAAATTATACCTATGCTAACTATAGGTTGTACTGTTTGTAGGTACGCCTGTGTCCCAATACATTTAAACAGTTTCATGCATGATGTATAACTTAATTTCTTATTGATAGGTTATGGAATAAATTACCGGAGATTGAAAATATGCCCAACATAGCGATTGACGATGCAGTGCTTTTTCCAAATGTGACATTTGTCAGATGGAAGGTTCATCAGGACTGGATAACACAGGTGAGTTTTAACCTTTTCCATGTGCATGTTCACTTCCCTTATAAAGAAATACATCTAAATTCAGCCAAGTGACGACAGACATTATCTGCAGATGGTGTGAACAATTTACGTGCATTACGGACATATTATAATGAAATAGGCTGAGCATCTAACTCCTCTCTCTAACTCTAGGCAAAATATTTTCATAGTTTTCAAGCTGTTGTCTCCTCATCAAAAGAAGAATCTACTTCGCTCGTTATAGGTAATTTCATTTTTTTTTGGCTTTTAAAGAGAGAAATGTTTGCATAAGCACCTTTATGGGTTTAATTATTGTGACTTAAAACACTTACACATCTATCATTACACATGCATATTCTCTGTGATTTAAGATCCAAATAAACAAATGACTGCTAAAAATGTTGCTAAGACTCTACAGTGTGCAGTAATTAAATGGTTTCGAACATTAGGCAGCCTGGTATAGAGTGTTGAGGGATGACACATGATGACTCATCTATCACAAATTCACCAATCAATGCAAGTGTGTGTGTGTGTGTGTGTGTGTGTGTGTGTGTGTGTGTGTGTGTGTGTGTGTGTGTGTGTGTGTGTGTGTGTGTGTGTGTGTGTGTGTGTGTGTGTGTGTGTGTGTGTGTGTGTGTGTGTGTGTGTGCGGGTGCGTGTGTGTGTGTGTGCGGGTGCGTGTGTGGTGTGTGGTGTGTGATCGACCATGACCACTTGTATGCTTGGTAATTTATTCTGATAATGGCTCACCCTTGCTACAGAAGGCATGTTTGATCAATGCTGATACACGTGATCTCATAATAACATTTATATTTGTTTCTTCTTCAGGCCGTGTGCTGCCTCTAACAGACGCTGAGCAGCAGTTGGATGATATCAGAGAGGCCTGCTATGAAGGTAAAACCAAGAAGATCCAACTGAGCTGGACTCCGCAGCTCCGTGCATCGTGTGACCAGACAGTTTTCAACATATCCAAAGGTGTCAAGACCTTTGACCTTTGTCAGAAGCACAGCCTTCTGGTCACTGGAGGCATGGACAGACTGATACGCATGTGGAACCCACATTTTTCTGGGTGAGGAGCCATAATTCAGTGGGCTTTATTTAAGACAATTAACAATAAATCCAAAAGCTTCACCTCTTGGTTTGGTTTTTCGTTTTAGGAAACCTAACGGTATTTTGAAAGGCCATTCAGCTCCAATCACTTACCTGCACATCATCCCAGAGAACGGTCAGATCTTCTCTGTCTCTATAGACTGCACTGTGAAGGTGATTTATGATTCATTTGTATGTTTCTGTGATTTTCCACATTCTAAATGCTCAAACGGAGTACAGCATTCATTTGAGGGCATGCAATAACCACTGTGGACAGTTGGAAACTTTGAAAATGTAAAACAAAAAATCTGACCTTGTCTTTGACTTGAGTTTTTAAATGTTGTTCTGCTTTTAAATTAATTATACTACTCTACAATTCAGAAGACAATATTATAAATGTATATTAGCTATAGTTACTTTCTGTTAAAGTCTTATTTGATTTTGTTTTATAAAACATGATGCCTTATTATAGACATTACTTCACAGCTGGATAAACAGAAGCTCCACCTAGACAAGCTACAGTGTTAATACTATTTGATCAAATATATAATATAGAGTATTCATATTCTATGGTGCACATTAGGGCTAAGACTTATGTGCTTCTAGAACACATTGAAGGTTTTAGTCTTTATTTAGCACAGTATTCCGTGAATAATTTGGACACTTCTGTTTACCTGTTGCTGTTTCAGATCTGGGATATTCAAGATCAGTGTTGCCTGTTTACAGCAGACTCGCAAGCCAGCGGGATTCATGGTGACATATCTGCCTGCTCGTATTCCTCTGCTGTAAAATCCTTCTACTTTGCAGCAGACTGCATTGCGGTGCTCTCCCTGAAGATAAGGTTGGTTGTCAAGCCCCCGTTCTTTATTCATCATAGAATCCAATGTACTGTGAAGATACTTAAAAACAAAATTTCTCAAGGTTGTTGGTTTGTGAAATTCAAATAAGAAAAAATACAGAAAAGACTGTTGAAGAGTTGTTCTTTTATTAATGTTTATTAGTTTTTCCTCTTTAAGGCCGAGGCTCCACAGCCGTCTGACTGTTTCTCATGATGAGACTGTAATGTGCTGCGGATACAGTGAGGAGTTCCGTCAGGTTGTCAGCTGCAGTGAGGGATCCGTGAGTAAATGAATACTTTAGTACATCACAAAGTCATTCAAGTGACCCAACTTCACATTTCCAGCGAAGAAATTATCCAATCTGTGTCAAAACAGAATTGATCTTACTTACTGTATATCAACAGCACAGTTCGTTCAATATGTTACTTTTTCCAGGTGGTTAAAGTCTGGGATTTTGACACTGGGCGGCAGCTTTTTGAATTTGGTGGCACCCATGACCAGTCTGCCATCACATGCATGGCTTTTGACCCCAAAGGGAGGAGGTACAGTACAACAGTTTGTGATACATTTCACTTTAATAAAATATATTGAGCCACAACTTCATCTTAATAAGTTGTTTTTATTTGCAGACTCATCACAGGTGGAAGAGATGGTTGTGTAAAGATCTGGAACTTTAACAATGGTCAGTGCCTAAAGACACTTAGGAAAGGTATGTATTTGACCTTTCCATTACTTCTGCATAAAACAAAAAGTTTGTATACTATATTATACAGTATTTGTGAAAAATCCCTTTCAATCTTTCCCGTAGATGATGAATGTCACGAAGTGTGCGACTGCATCTTTTTGCAAGTTCACAGGACTTTGTGAGTAATGATGTGATATTTGGCAAGTGTTCTTTGCTCAGTATACATTCTAATCTATGTTGAGCTTGTGCAATTTTATATTTGAAGCTATGTGATGTCTGTTGGCCGGGACCGGAAGATTGACATTTACCCAGTGAGTACAAAAGCCATGAATTTTTTGTATCATTCGTCATTTGTGCTTCAGAAATCCCATTCCAATTATTCCTCCAGTTCCTCCATCCATCCATCCATTGTATTGTATCCCATTTTCATTTGTTCACATTGTCATTACCAGCTGCAAAGAGAAACGGCAAAGAAAATACTGATAGTTCATGCGGCATATAGCCTGAATTTCATTATAAAACTAGAAAGAAGTTTGCACATTTTTTACTGCATGGCGGATGTCACTTCTTGTCAGTGTCTGCCTAATAAGAATTGTAATGTACTTATTTTAATAACATAATTAAATGTTTTAATATCGAGATGTAAAATGTTCTGTTTGCTTAGTGGGCATTTGCTTTTTTCAGGACATACCTGAGGGCCTTCATCATGTCCAGAGGCCACAGCCTTCATGGCAAGATGATCTGGTGAGTAATGAATAGAGAGTTGTCTTGACAATAACATTGAGAAAAGTGATTCAGTCAGACAAAAATAATAGTTACAAGACAAGTTATTCAATGGGCTCCGACTGAGAGTTAGTCTTCTCCCGTGACGTTGATTCTAGGCAGACACTGGATGGATCATTATTCTTCTGTTTCTGAAAGAGCACAGATACAGTATCAGCATAAAAAAAACCTGCCATAAACACAAATTGGATGTTTTCTGCAAAATGAATGTATGATCAAAAACACATCAAGCTAGAAAACAATATGTGCTAGCTCTGAAGTCATTTCATTACAACCTCATTCATCATTTTAATAATAATAATAATAATAATAAATGGAATTTATAAAGCGCCTTTCAAGGGACCCAAGGCCCCAGACAATGAGGAGCAAACAAAACAGTGCTACAGTGTGAGTATAATATTTTTCAGAGCATCTGAATGTTTCCTGCATGTGGTGCCATGTTATACTGTACTTCTACTCCACTGTATTTCAGAGACAAATGTTGTGCCGATTCCATCATATTAATTTTAAAACAATGAGGATAAGAAATACATACAAATATATAAATCTGATACACCGTATACAAAGCCAATAATATAAACAAATAGTTAACTTAGTAGAACCTTACAATGCTCTTTACATATTATCATTGTGCATTTCACATTAGAGGTGCCAGTTCTGTCTTTGCACTGCCTCAGTCACTGGTGCACCTGAAGGGCTGTGTAGATAAAGCTTCACTGCCAGTTGTTTGTTCATATTACACACAGAGGACACTGGGGTCCTTAGAGCCTTTTTTGCTGACTGGCCATACAACTCAGTAAGATATGGGTAACGCAGCCTCCCTGATCTCTGCCCTGCTGTGCAACATTGATTGCAGAATTTTTTATTTTAAATCGAGCAGCAAGTTTCCCCTTCAACCCTGCCTCACTTTTATCCTCCATCTTTCCTTGTTCCGTTTCTCTCACTATTGAGAATGTTATTAAAAACATGATGATAGCATTTTTCCTGCCAACTTCATTAACCTATATTGTATGTAGGGCTAAACTAATTTATAGTGTAATATATAATATTGAGGGTTTTCTCACAGACACATCACCGCTGATGTCACATCACATAGCTTCTCACTACGTTTTTCATGAAATGTTAGATTATTTTTTTCTGCAACAAATGCACCGCTTACAGTGTCTAATAGGTCAACGTCAGTATATTTGTTCCCCATTATTGTGTTCACATAAATGATATTGAGATTAGAACAAAAGGTCAGGCACGTGCATGTTTTGTATTACAAAGCAATACATCTGTCCTAAGAAAAATCTCCTTACAGAAGCTAAGGATTTGATCCTCTAAGTCTAAAGTGTCACAGTGTTGTAATCCTATTCGTGATTTTGTTTAAGAACTTTAAACCTTTCATAGTATCTTTTCATTTTATAGAAGTACATTTAGTGAAGTGAGAGTTTGAATCTCACAAACCTATAAAGTAAAATCAACAATTACATAAATAAATGCAGTCGTGTGCTCTGAAAGCTGTGTGTTCAGTCCATATAAAATATCAGAATAGATTGCAGTTCCTTGATCAGATTTGACCTGTATAAAGTGGTCAGGTTACCTCAGAATGCAGGGCCCAGCTCTCTTTCCCATCTCTTTTATTATGGTTGGTGGTTGCACTCACCCTCATATAGGCCAACTAACAGAGGAGAAATAATGCAGTAGAGAGGACAGCAAGAAAAGTGACCCCTGTTAGAGCCTTCTCTGATGATTGTTTTTCATGAAAGGCCTGCAGGAGAGAGACCAATGGGTTCTTCTATATACATTATATAATTTACTGTATATTGGTCCATTTCCGTTATCCACTTATCCTCGGGTTTACTGTGATTTATTCTCTGTTCCTCCAGATGGTCTGAGTTATGTTACAATTCATTAATATTTCAAAATATGGCCTGGTTCAGCTAATATTTCACTTGGCCTTTGAATATAATTTACAGTAAGTTAAGTAATCAGTGCCGGTCAGAAATGCCATCTGCTTTTCCTGATTTGTGTACAGTTTCTGGTTGGCAGCATCACACCAAGAGAACATATTTCTGTTGAGATCAGTGGAATAAAACAAGACGCACAATACGCATCAGTTTCAGTGTTCAAGTACAGTGGCTGAAGTAATATTTGACTTGTTTGAATTTCCTTTAATATTTTTGTGAACAAACTGGGGAACTCACTCACTCATTATTCTATAAGGTGTGCAAACTCCTTGATCCTTTCTAAATTGATACGGTTAATATATATAGGAAAACAAGTAAGTTAAGGTTGTGGCTAGTTAGAGTTTAAAATGTTTTGAAGTGATAATAAATTATTCCACTCTGTTCTTAGGTAATAAAAAGGGCAGGAATCTTTCATAACAAACTGTGCTCAAACTTGTAAATGTTTTATCCTGGAGTAATTTTTAAATACTTGCACTTTGTCTTTTTTCAGAAAAGTGGCCATAAGGAGGACATCCTTTGTGTGGCACAGTGTCCCCCATCTCTCCTAGCCACCAGCAGCTATGATGGAGAGATTATAGTGTGGAATGTAATTTCTGGACGAATACGGTGTCGGTTAGTCAGCCCTCTTCTAGCTGAACACCAAAATGTTGAAGGTAACCTTGAAGCAAGGCAGATGATGAATATATATTTTTTAAACTCAGATGTGTATATAGGCAAGGCAAGGCAAGTTTATTTATATAGCACCTTTCAACACAAGTAACATTGCAATAATTATATGTGTTTTTCTGTGATACAGGACTGGATACAAGTGTTCCAAGTATAATTTTCTTTAAGAACTCCAAGTTGCAGCACTTTTCCTCGGCTACAGCTCTGCTGTCGGCAGGAGCCATGGGTCAGTGTAATGAACAGCTCTAATTACAGCGCATGATGGCATTTTAAAACCTCTCACAACGTCTTCCATTACACTGTTAATTATGTATTTTCTCTTTTAAAGGTTGTATAAATATCTGGAACGTGCTCAGTGGAAGCAAATTAGCTGGGAGTTTCAAAGCTGTAAGAAATGCATCTCAACAATATTCTTGGATTCACTTTTGGGTCCCAAGGCATAGGACTCTAGTTTTTGCTTTTCTTTCTCCTATATTTAAAATAGCTTATCAGGCATTAGGATCGTTTGTGGCAAACTGTTTCTTTGCTTAGTGCTATTTTTTGAACAACTTGCAGGATCCTTCCTTGCAGCTACATAATGCAAAGCAGAGACCTTTAATATTGGTAGCCCAAATAGAAGTCATACATTGTCACTAAAGACACACAAAAAAAAACTAAAACAATATATGTTCTTTGCTATCGTAGCCCACTTGTTTTGTTACCTAGCAACAATGTCTCTCAACAGTTTCGAGGTGCTATTATTTGAATCTACTTTTGTTTCTTCAAAAGTAACCAGGCACCTGATATTATGTATCTGGAGAGGATGTATTAGGCTATCTGGAGAGGCTATAATGTATTAAGTCTCTTTTCAGGGAGGGTAACACTTGCTACAGTCAGTTAATGCAAAATCATTAATATGAAAAGTTGGTGAGATGTGTGTGCCATGATTTTAAAGTAACGCTTTTTGCTTTTTTTCATTTTCATTTTGTAGTCTAAATTCCAACAAAAGATTACAAAACTGGCTAAAACAGCCAAAGACACGTTGCTGTACGCTGCTGACCGGATTGGTTACATCTATGTTTACAACATGGAAAAGTTTACTGCTGGGCAAAAATCACCTAGAGGTAATCTGAATATTTCACCTTGATTAGACATACAGTGAAAAACTGTTACTGTCCATCAGAACGTGGAAAATTAAACCCTCTTTGTTTTTTCATCTTCATTTAGCTGAAGGCTTCTGGCGTGCCCACACCAGCCGAATTACTGGGTATGTAAAAAATTGTGGCCAGTCATATTATCTAATCTTATATAATCTGGTGAACGCTATCAAACAGGAATTCTACTCTGGGTTGTGTCTCTAACTTTAAGTTTGTTGTATGCTTAAAAGTCCCCGAGGGTACATCCTTAGTGGAAGCAATCTTTTTTTTTAGAATGACTTATTGGTAGCAGCAGCACAGCAAAACTTCCTTCTGCTGCAGTAGACAAATCAAAAGAAACTGTGTGTGGGAGGGTCTTAAACAGACAATCAGTATAGGTAAGGTGCTGTGCGGGGTGCATCTGCCATCAGACGTACCAACAGAGTGGATGATTTAGGGTGTTCTGCCAGAAATGCCTTCTCTCATTAAATGTCATGTCTCTGTATTCTGGTCCAGCCTGCAGATTGTTGACAATGATCAAGTGGTGCTTACCTCATCCACAGACTACACTGTGCGCCTTTGGAGCGCACATGGAGAATACATAGGTGGGTGCCATTTTGCATCTGTGTCAATCCCCTCTTTCTAGACATTATTAATGTCCATGCCAACAACATAAATCATGGTGCGGTGCTTTTGGTGGAAATGCTTTTATTTGTGGGCTTTTTCTTTCAGTGTGACAATATTCATGGCTGGATTAAACCACTATGGGGCCTGGGGTAAAAATAAGCAGTTTTGCCCTTTTATTCCCACTCCTCGTGTAGTGTGAATGTGCCCTGTCACCTTCAAGTACCCATCAAGTACAGCACACATAGCAAACTACATGGCAGCTTAATTACATTTGCCTAGAGACTGCGTAAACAACCAGCACTTCTATGCTAAAATACTACCTGGCTGCAGGTTTACACTATGTGAATTACTTTTTGGTAATAACACACATCTATTCAGGGTAATGCACCATGTAAGCACAATGTTAGCTATAATAACCTATACATAAATATAAATAATAATCAAATAAATAAGGTCATTTGGTTGAGTTATTCAGTCAGATAATGATGTAAGAGCACATGTTCCTTAAGGCCATAACATTGCAACAAATAAATAGACGTTTACAATTGTTTCTACTGACCAATTGGTGTAGGGAACCTCCAGATTTTAGAAACCCAAGACTTTAAAGGAATAGTTCTAAAATAAGTTTTTACTGTCCTAAAGCTAACTGGCTGGTGACTGTCGGTTCATATTTAATGCACAACAAAATGTTGAGCTATTAATTTAAACCGCTGTCACGTCGATAGTATTTTGGCTTCACGTACATCCAGCAAAACTGACTTTTTCACCTATTGAAAATCTACATCCATAACTTCTACATAACTGTGAGCAATTGTATTTCTTTTTGTGTGACGTTGATAATCTAAGAGTGGACAGGAAAAATACGTTTCAAATTTCAATTTGTTAGGAACTGTCATTAGTAATATTTTCAATGTATATGTATATTTCAACCTGAAATAAGACTCAAATATAAAGATTACAATTCCCTGTGGGTCAGTAGTGGGGGTCTGCACAGTAGGGACCTGCAGACACTTGATTTCAAATGGATTCAGACATTGTGACATTTTAAGAAGCCACATTTTCAACTGCAAATTCCTTCAGCACAAAGCTGCCCAATGTGGAAATAAAATAGAAATTGCAGTGTCTTTGTCCACAGGGACCTTTGGGCAGTCTGAGAGCTGGAGTGTCCATATATCCTCCTCGTGGAAACATCCTGCTGTCCCCTATGAGGTCCTCATTGATCCTCTGAGCATGCCTCATCATGAAATTCTGAATGTTAAAATTAGTTCTGATGACATCGATACTGACAAGACTGGGGCTCATAAAGGTGAACTAAAGGTGAGCCGAATTCTTTCACTTAAGATTATCTGAGCGGTGTAGCTATGTGTCTCTCTGCCTCTCCCTTCTGCAAATGTTGAACCAAACTGAACTGTGCCTGCTCCTCTTGCGTCATGATTGCAGTCAGAGACACACAGTAAGGTGTAAGTCAGATTAAAGGCAGGTTGTACCCAGAGGAACACAAGACAGGGTGAATAATAACCATTACACCAGCAAAAACTGCTGTACCCATGCTATGCAAGGCTTACACTAGACTCAGCTTAAAAAGTGACAAGTTATATTATTAATTTATATTCAGAGTGAGTGTTTTCTTTTGCATTTCAGGCTCTGTCATGGAACTCTCAGGCATGCTAACAAGCTATCGAACCACTGTGCTCTGAAAGGCTTCATACTGTGGAGGCATCCAACACCAGACCTCTTATAAGAAGGGCTGAGGAACTAGATCAATTTGAAAAATATGAAACTGTATTGATCGCAAAGGTGGAAAATTGATCATTGTCACATTCAGTAATTGAACTCCTTCAAATAAAAAAGCTCTAAATTCCCACTGTGCATGACATGCTCAGCGCTGAACAGCTGAGGAGACCGACAAAGAAAAGCTTCTGAACATAGTGGAGCCTTAGCAGGTGGACACAAACATGATTCCAAATAAATACTTATGTTGATTCTCTGTTGCGTTCACATAAATCTACAACTTTTTAATGTGAGAAAAACAGTTTTTTCACAAGGATAATTTTACTGTTCTAATATCTGGAAAAAGGGAAGGGGAATATATATCCACCTTTCCTAGTTTGCATAATACCTTTATTTATATTCAAAATATGATGTATTATCCTTGTTTTAAGTGCATTATCTTGGATTATATATAGGTGCTCTGGCATTCAGTGTATGATTAATAAAACCCTGCATTACAATTTTTGTAACACTCTTGTTTTAGCTATTTTCTACTTCCTTTATTATATACAGGTAGTGTTCAGGTATATCTGTTTTTGGATGGAGTGTGGCTTATTAAACACCAGCTGTTTAAGGCACAATAGGGAAAGATGATCTCAGGGTAACTGATTTGAATGTATAGTACTAGTTTAGAAGATGTGACAGGATGCAAAGCTTTTAGCTGCGCATTTGAGGTATAAGTAGATTGAGAGTCAGTCATATGGGAGCAGACAGCTCTGTTTGTTCAAGCATAATACACTGTGACGTGTGTGTGTGTGTGTGTGTGTGTGTGTGTGTGTGTGTGTGTGTGTGTGTGTGTGTGTGTGTGTGTGTGTGTGTGTGTGTGTGTGTGTGTGTGTGTGTGTGTGTGTGTGTGTGTGTGTGTGTGTGTGTGTGTGTGTGTGTGGGTGCGTGTGTGTGGGTGCGTGTGCGTGTGTGGTGTGTGATCGACCATGACCATGACCGCATGCTTGCTAATTTATTCTGATAATGGCTCACCCTAGCTACAGAAGGCATGTTTGATCAATGCTGATACACGTGATCTCATAATGACATTTATATATTTTTCTTCTTCAGGCACACACACACACACACACACACACACACACACACACACACACACACACACACACACACACCATTTTATGTTAACAAACAATCATTTGAAAAGGGTCCCTGGGTAGGTTTGCCCCACCACCATTATTTTTTGATTACATTAACTAGCACTACCCTTTAACCTAATTATCCACACAAATTCAAAAAAGGGGGAGCTCAGAATTACTAAGGAATGCTCAGTGAATATAAGCACCCAGAGGAAAGGCGAGAACAGTAATTTTGAAAGTAGAGGACTGAAATATTCTGGTTGGGAAGAATCTTAATTATAGGTCACACAGCTATCCACACAGCCTTGTGTTTTATTCACGCCCATGCTTTAAAAATAGTGTGATGTGGAAAGGAAGTTTTGTATTCTGCCAGCTGTCAAGAACAAAAAAAATCTAACTGTGTTTCAGTAAAATCAAGTAACCTTCACCGACAACAAATGTGTCCATTCATTTTTCTGTCACTGGAGAAAAATCTCAGGGTGACACTGGAGAAAAATCTCAGGGTGACACCATCAACAAGAGACTTGACAAATCTGGATTGATCTGTCACAGAACATTTCAATGAATGCTGCCTCAAAGGGTGTTACGAATGTTTGTATATACTAAATGAAAAAACAAAGATCAAAGTTAAGGATACTCTATGAAATGCTGTTTAAAAAAAATACTTATATATAAGCAAACTTAGGTTTCGATCAACAATTATTTAAGTTAACACTTCAGCCACACCTAATCAGCTGCTTAACTTACTTATACCTGGTCACCACATGTCGTTTTTCCTCAGTCGCCAATCATCCCATATCGCTACAACATCCACAGTGTCTGGGATCTCAGTTAAATCAATACTAACTCAGCTAAATTGAAAACGGACTCCTTTTGGAGGCTTATATTCAGATTGGGACCCCTACATTAAGTCTCGATCTGCCTGGACTTCAGTTGGTCCTCCAGACCAGCCTGACAGATGACATCCCCCTTCTTTCTTCATCCCTTCCCCTTACATTCATCAGTGCTTAACATCCAATACCTGCTGTAGTTAAATATTTAACTGACATATTGTTTGTTACTTGGTCCTTGCTTTTCTATGCACATATCAGTGGGCATCATTTGATGTTACTTTTCCGTTATTTAAGAACTAAATGAAGCCATTACTGTGGTCAGGACTGAGCTGAGTCACTTCTCAGGATCATTAAACTCTTAACTTCATTTCAGACCTCAGAAAACCATTCCCTTCAGATGATGTATTTCATATCTGAGGAAAACCTGTGAAAGAGTTTTTTTTTTTTACTTTAATCTCAAATCTTCATTCTTTAGCAGAAAATCGTTGTTAAAGGTCCCATGTTTTGGCGGATTACTGGTGGCGTTTCCTGGTTGCTGCTTGGGGTCTGCGTGCCATGCCAGCGGACACCATGGCATGGCACTTGGTCTATATCCAGCATCCAGGGAAACACAGTGGGAAATCCACCTCACACTGTCCGCTCCGGGGGCCTCGCGGGGCGGACTCCTGAGCTGCTCGGGAGTCCACCCTGGCAGAGGGTGTGCCTATTGTTCTATAGCTGTGTGCCAATTGGTCCATTTGGACTTAGTGACGTCAATAGGCCCCGGAAGAAAAAAATGGAAAAAGAAAAATCTACAACGAGGCGTTCTGGGGCAGCATAGACACGTATTTTCTGTGTTAGAGTTTCACTCGCTACAGGCTGTACTTTGAGGGTTTGTTACTTTGCAGACCGTTACATAACATACAAGGGGACGGGTAATAACCAGAAAAGCATATGATGGGACCTTTAAACACAAACAGGAAACAAAGGGGTAAAACACAAATAAATTGAAATAGTAAGCCAGCATGAAAAATAGTTCTGCCATAACTAAATTTGATGTTGTCATTAATAGTGTAAATTCCTGGTAGTTTAATCAACCCGGTATCACGGCAAGACGTGAACATGTGACGATCTACCATGCTGGGAGACGTGAATATGTCACGGTTTCGTCTCTTCAAACGTGACAGTTACACGGTATTGTTAACATGGCCCAACCAGTGGAGAAATACCCGGAAGTGCCAAGCAAATGGTCTACCGCGCCTATTGGTCGGGTTTTATTGTCAAAATTAGATGTTTTTAATTTATTTTTTAATCGTCACACTCGATTTCGCCGATTTTCTTGTTGCCCTAGCTGATCGACACCTCTTTTAGCAGAAACAAAGGATACATTAATGTATTAAATCGATGTTAATCCATGTGTGTGGATCATAGACTGGTGTGGATGTGGAATTAACGGACGTGACGTTGTGCGATTGCGTTGCCAGGCAACGCAATTTACAAACTCTTCAACTACAACCCTAATTATATTTAAAAACATTTTAGAAGGCCTCACGAAATACTTTAATGTAAATTAAAATGTAAAAGTGTGTAATGTATGTGGTGATTGACATTATTCACCCACGGATCTATGGGTTGGGGGTATTGTTCCGCACGGACATTTCAGTTAACCGGACTTACTGTTGATGTGAAATCCGAAATAAAATTTAAAAATAAAATAATACTTTATTCCGAGTTTGCTTGCTTTTCTCTTTGGAGGTCACCACATAACGGCATTGTAATACACGGTTCGGCTGCATTAAATATTACATATCTGCCGTAGTTCTGTATGTACAGTAGGCTATAGAGCCCTGATGAGAAGACTTCTGGACAAACAGGAAGCACTGCCGCCAAAACTGAAAACGTAACGTGGATCATAAATATATCAGCAATTAAACAACATCTTACATTTCTTTTCACACAATACGTCTCCTTGCAGTATCAATACTATTCGGCTGACTTTTATATTTGATCCAATTGGTAGATAGGCTGTATTTACACCATAACGGTGCACAGCTGATAGAAAGGCACATCTAGTGGTTAAAGCACGTTATTGAATTTTATTATTTTATTATTTTTCACAAAAATGAAACCATCAATAGCAGAAACAGAATTAACTGTCATTAGTAAACCACCCAAAAAAAAGATCATAAGTGGTTTTGTTTTATATATATTTTAAGGATAATAATAACAATGTAACACTGTCTATGACACTTAGCCTACTGTATAACACTGATTTGAAAAACATACAGAAAAAACTAATTCACTGCCCTTAATAAAGTATTTAAATATACATTTCAGGTGTGCTGTTTTGTTTAGATCATTGACATCTGGAGCTCTTTTAATGTCCTTTTTGATTATTGTTACACCAGGTCTTGTCAAAACCTTTATTCCATATTCAATATCCATTACTAAACAAAACAGCAATTCTACTCCACTACAATTCAGAGGTTAACCTGGTATTTTTACTCCACTACATTTATTTTAGTTACTTTGCAGATTCTGATTAATGATGTGAAATATAAACAACCCTTAAATCAGGCTTTAGTTACACCTGAGTAAAATTCAGGGAAAGGTGATTGTCAAGTGCCAACAATCAGGAGAGATATTTGATAGTTGCTGCTTGAGAAGACTAAACATTTATCTGCAATACCCTATAAAGTATATTCATTACTCGTTATTCTCTACTAATAGTTAATTAAAGACTGTATATAATGGCTATTTTGCATATCCCTTTCAAGATTTTCTAAGGTTCATTGACATATACACAACTAATTCAATAACGTGCTTTAACCACTAGGCGGTGCACACAAGGTACACACAGCCATAATAACTTTGTATTATTAGTGTAGGACACTTGTGTATGTATAACATCTGAAGATGTGTAGTTTTATTCATGTTTTCACATAATTGTACAGGATATTGCTATATTATTTCACATGTTTTACTTATAATATCTGATTTGTAAAACATCACAGACAGAAAGGTATATCCGTCATTTAACAGTAAGCTATTGAAATTCTGAATCCATAGATGTGTCTCCCATCACCCAAATCCCCTGACTATTCTCTCAACTCAGTATTTACATTCTTATATTAAAAAAAAATCAGTAATATCTTTAAAAACGACAAGTCCTTTTATATCAGCTGTGCACCGTTATGGTGTATAACGTTTTTTTTTTCGGATTTCACATCAACAGTAAGTCCGGTTAACTAAAATGTCCGTGCGGAACAATACCCCCAACCCATAGATCCGTGGGTGAATAATGTCAATCATCACATTACACACATCCCTTCACATTTACATTTTAATTTACATTAAAGTATTTCGTGAGGCATTCTAAAATGTTTTAAAATATAATTAGGGTTGTAGTTGAAGAGTTTGTAAATTGCGTTGCTTGGCAACGCAATCGCACAACGTCACGTCCGTTAATTCCACATCCACACCAGTCTATGATCCACACACATGGATTAACATCGATTTAATACATTAATGTAGCCTTTGTTTCTGCTAAAAGAGGTGTCGACCAGCTAGGGCAACAAGAAAATCGGCGAAATCAAGTGTGACGATTAAAAAATAATTAAAAACATCTCATTTTGACAATAAAAACCGACCAATAGGCGCGGTAGACCATTTGCTTGGCACTTCCGGGTATTTCTCCACTGGTTGGGCCATGTTAACAATACCGTGTAACTGTCACGTTTGAAGGGACGAAACCGTGACATATTCACGTCTCCCAGCATGGTAGATCGTCACATGTTCACGTCTTGCCGTGATACCGGGTTGCTACTAGGACACTTGACACAGTGGCTTTTGGCAAAGCAGAAAAAGAACCGAGAGAGATTATTATTACAACGTGACTTCACTATTATTTAACAACTCTTTTTATTGGGTTCTTTTATTTGGGGTTAAGTACATTGTCAGAATAAGTGAGAAATGGATTTAACTTCTGTTAGACAGCTATATGCCATACATTTTTGCAAACATTCACAGTAAATATTTATTCAGTATGATAGCTGTCTAACAGAAGTTAAATCCATGTCTCACTTATTCTGACAATGTATTTAACCCCAAATAAAAGAACCCAATAAAAAGAGTTGTTAAATAATAGTGAAGTCACGTTGTAATAACAATAATCTCTCTCGGTTCTTTTTCTGCTTTGCCAAAAGCCACTGTGTCAAGTGTCCTAGTAGAGTTGCCGTATGTAGTTGTCCAATATGGCGGACCATCTCGCACATGTGCAGTACAGATCGGGCAGGGGGATCATGGATGTATAATAAGAACTGGATACAGCGTGGGAGGCGGGGCCTCATTCATTCCTATGAGAGTTGCTCAATCGCGCATGATGACAAAATGGCCCAACTTTTGAGAGAGCGAAACGTCACAGATTACCCGGCATGCCTGAGAAGTACCCGTATGTGCGCTCATAGCGCATGCGCAACTTTAAACATGCCCCCCAAAATGCTCGCTCACATCAAGCACGTCAATTTGCGTACACGTAACAGCACCGCGCGTTCATGACAGCATGGTAATGGGTTGTTATGATGGATTTGATATTAACGACGAGGCGGCAGTTAGCAGCTAGCGGCTAGCTAGTAATTATGCTAATTTACACATCAGTCGTTATGTACTTTTATATTACGCTGATGTAACAGGATCTAGTGATATCCAAGCAACAGAGCTTAATTTAGCATGAAACTTGTGTGGGTTGTAGCCTACATGAAACCACTTGGTAATATATAAAAATATATGTATTTTGAGTTATGATCAATTGTGATTTAAATCTTTATCTAAAAAGTAAAGCTGATGATGGATTACTGTGGTGGAGTTAAAATAACAATAGCCTATTTCTCTTTGAAATGTGATGGAGTGAAAGGATAGTAACTGTGATTATTCATGTTAAGTACCCAACAAGTAACTACAACGTATAATACTTGAAGGAAAGGTGTAAAATGTTTCCATAAATACCAATATCACACAGTACAACACCCCTTGTTGTTAAATACCAACCATGTGTATATATATATATATATGCCGCTAAAACTGTGTAATATACCTGGCTGCTAAATCCTCCAAACTGTTACAGGATGTGTATTTTGTAAAATGTGTAACTGTTTTTATTATAATTTCTTGTTTTTAATCTTTAATACTTTTTGTATGCATACTTTAAGTAACATTAGGCTGTCTTTGGCTCTTTTCTGCTGTAATAATGTAAATGTATTCTGATTCTGAACTAATTGATATGTTTTTGTCACAGTTTGTTTCCCTATATTGCGACACTTGTTTTGTTTAAGATTATTTCTCCTTTTTTTACAGACATCCCCAACCATAGTGGAATGCTGTTGTAAAGGATTGCATTGATCCGTGCATCAATACCTTCACCCAGCTTTGAGGCCTCCAATGAATGAAATCATCTTGTGGCTGGGAAAAATGTGAAAAAATAAATCTCACAAAGAGTGACTTTCTGGTGTAATCATTATAATATCAAAGACAAGCACTTTTAGTAACAATATATAAAATCATTCAGCAGCAGAGGTTGGGGTGGAAACAGCATTTCTAACTAAGATGATTACAATATTACAAGTTAAACATCAAGATGAACATACTATTATTAATTTAAAAAGTACATGGGAAACTTAAATATCCTGCAATATACCATTAGCAGAATAGGAACAAATGTGCCAAAACATTTCTAACATTAACATAAACTGAGGGCTTTCTTCCTGAGCCGCTGGGAGTAAAGCTCCTCCATGGGTGGCAGCTCCGTCCTGGTGATGTTCTGTGCAGTTTTCACCACCCTCTGTAAAGCCTTACGATTAAGGGCGGTGCAGCTGCCGTACCAGGCCGTGATGCAGCCGTGTCCGTGATGGACACAGAGGAACCTGAAGCTGCTGACTCTCCACCGTAGTCCCATTGATGGCGATGGGGGCGTGTCCCTCTCCCTGCTGCTTCCTGTAGTCCACAATCAGCTCCTTGGTTTTGCTGACGTTGAGATGGAGGTTGTTATCCTGGCACCAAGATGTCAGGTTTTCGACCTCCTCTCTGTACGCCGTCTCTTCGCCGTCTGTGATCTGGCCGATGACGGTCGTGTCGTCAGCACGTAGGCCCGTACCAGTGTCTTGAAGTGGCTGCGCTTCCTCCTGGGCCACATCCAAAATTGAGAAGAAAGAGAACAGACACACCACAGCTGGGTGAGGCTGGTGAGGCTGGGGAAGATGAGTAAAACAACTCAAGAGTAAGAGTGGGTAACTCAAGAGTAAGACTGGGTATGTATACATTCACTCCGCAGCTGCTTATAATCAGCTCATCACAGGCGTTCTCTTTAACCTATTACATTCACCTCATTCTCCAGCAGCCAAACACCGAGCTGCAGCCAAACTTTAAAATGGTTCTCCTCTCTCCTGCAGTCAGCTGTGATTTCAGGTGTTCATGCTGCCGCCCGCCTCCTCCCCATCCACCTCCTCCCCATCCACCTCTTCTCCACCCACCTCCGTTCATCATATCCAGAGCCAGGAGAGCTAATCCAAAGACCTCATCACACCTCCTCTTCATCCCATCTCCTCATCAAATCCAGATCTTCATCATCATCACCAGTGTCTAGACCCCGGGGAGGTTCCCTATGCTCACGGCTGCATTTCCCCCTTTAGATATAAGATTTCAGGATCGGGGTCTAATCGCCAAAGACTTAACATTTATCATATGACATGTGTCAATAAATGTTCTTTAAACAAAATGAAGTCTCTCCTGATTTAACTGTCTGGACCCCATCCTCAACTTTTTTTCAAACCACAACATGCCTTCAGAGGGCTTTCCTGTTGATCATAATTGGTGGATCTTTTAATCTAATAATTGCAATCAATATTATATATATTACCTTTTAATCTATATAAATTGTATTTACATTTGTTGTCACTATTTTTTCCACCTAGTTCTACAATGCCAGCCATAAGAGGTATACATTTCTTATTTTTGTGAATTTCTATATAAAATGCTGATTTTCTACCTGAAAATGCTTATGTATTTTTAATTACATTTTCGTAGAGCTTTGACTTTTTCAGCTGAATAAATATTATAACTAGATGGTTTTGTTCAGCATTGCCAGCTTCACTTTTGAGCTTTATGTTGTGCCCAGCATTCTCCTGTGCTCTGAAATCAAAATGTGGATAAGCATAACACAACACTAAAATAAACACTACAATACAACTTGTTATTTGACACACACAAGGTTGTTCATTTGTGTGTATAAATATAAAACACAGGCTATATACATATATATATATATATATATATATATATATATATATATATATATATATATATATATATATATATATACATATACAAGTATAATTAATACAACTGTTAATTTGATTAGAGCTTTGACACATATATCTTTATTTATATATGTATAAGTATGACGACTTCCTCGGGCGATATCATGGTATAGCTAATTAATCTGGGTCAAAACGTGTTGTGCCCACATGCAAAGGTTGTAAACTCTGGTTTATCCCTGCGTGGTATTATAGTAATAGCAAACAGCAACGTTCAACTCCTTTAATGGTATATTGCAAGTGCAATAAGAAGCTACAGGGACGTTAATCTACGTCGGTAATATTAACTTTATTTAATACAAGATTTACGGTACAAGATTTAATCATACAGCCCATGTAGTATAATATTTTACAAATGATGAATTACAGCAAACATGTGCAATATATCCGTTATTACAGCTCCGTGGGCTGGCAGTAAGGCGATATGGGTCCGTTCTTATTGTGCATCCATGGGTCAAGATAAACGCATGTAGTGCTGAACACGTAACATGAACGTGCCGGGCGGCGCGGTCCCGTGGGTTAGATGCGCGTTCATAATGCAGAGGGAAATAACTCTCAGAATAACGTTATTAGCACATTTTTACAACTTGAGGAACGAATGTTTTTAATAAGGGCTATACAAGTGTTCATACTGGGTAGTTTATTTAGTTTAAAAAAAATTATCCAACGAGTTACAGACCACTCTTTCCCCATGTAAGTCAATGGGAAAAAGTGTTTCCGGGCCTGGCAACCAAAAGGAAGTGTAGTACCGCCGTTTGGCCAGCACGAATATTTTCATCAGAGTCCGGCGCACTTCCTGGGGGCTTGAGGGGGACAGATCATGGATGTATAATAAGAACTGGATACAGCGTGGGAGGCGGGGCCTCATTCATTCCTATGAGAGTTGCTCATTCGCGCATGATGATAAAATGGCCCAACTTTTGAGAGAGCGAAACGTCACAGATTACCCGGCATGCCTGAGAAGTACCCGTATGTGCGCTCATAGCGCATGCGCAACTTTAACCATGCCCCCCAAAATGCTCGTTCACATCAAGCACGTCAATTTGCGTACACGTAACAGCACCGCACGTTCATGACAGCATGGTAATGTTTGTTATGATAGATTTGATATTAACGAGGCTGCAGTTAGCAGCTAGCGGGTAGCTAGTAATTATGCTAATTTACACATCAATCGTTATGTACTTTTATATTACGCTGTAACAGGATCTAGTGATATCCAAGCAACAGAGCTTCATTTAGCATGAAATAATTATTGCACTGTATATATATATATATATATATATACACACATACACACACAGTGCAATAAGCTTCTTAGTGCAATAAGAAGCTACAGGGACGTTAATCTACGTCGGTAATATTAACTTTATTTAATACAACATTTACGGTACAAGATTTAATCATACAGCCCATGTAGTATAATATTTTACAAATGATGAATTACAGCAAACATGTGCAATATATCCATTATTACAGCTCCGTGGGCTGGCAGTAAGGCGATATGGGTCCGTTCTTATTGTGCATCCATGGGTAAAGATAAACTCATGTAGTGCTGAACACGTAACATGAACGTGCCGGGCGGCGCGGTCCCGTGGGTTAGATGCGCGTTCATAATGCAGAGGGAAATAACTCTCAGAATAACGTTATTAGCACATTTTACAACTTGAGGAACGAATGTTTTTAATAAGGGCTATACAAGTGTTCATACTGGGTAGTTTATTTAGTTTAAAAAAAATTATCCAACGATTTACAGACCACTCTTTCCCCATGTAAGTCAATGGGAAAAAGTGTTTCCGGGCCTGGCAACCAAAAGGAAGTGTAGTACCGCCGTTTGGCCAGCACGAATATTTTCATCAGAGTCCGGCGCACTTCCTGGGGGCTTGGGACAGATCGGGTAGTGACAGGGCCCAAGCCCCCAGGAAGCTTAATGCCTCTTAAATGTTTTTGTGCCTTTATGCTTTTTTCTTTCCCCCTGGCTCTTATTGGATGTATTATTTATGTTTTTTTGTCTTATTGTGAATGAATGTCTTGAACTTATGTTGATAAGTTGATGATATCCTCACCGAGCTTTTGTATGTTTAAAAAAATGTTCAATTAAAAAAAAAAAAAAAAAAAAAAAAAGCCCCCAGGAAGTGCGCCGGACTCAGATGAAAATATTCGTGCTGGCCAAACGGCGGTACTACACTTCCTTTTGGTTGCCAGGCCCGGAAACACTTTTTCCCATTGACTTACATGGGGAAAGAGTGGTCTGTAAATCGTTGGATAATTTTTTTTAAACTAAATAAACTACCCAGTATGAACACTTGTATAGCCCTTATTAGAAACATTCGTTCCTCAAGTTGTAAAAATGTGCTAATAACGTTATTCTGTGAGTTATTTCCCTCTGCATTATGAACGCGCATCTAACCCACGGGACCGCGCCGCCCGGCACGTTCATGTTACGTGTTCAGCACTACAGCACATGCGTTTATCTTTACCCATGGATGCACAATAAGAACGGACCCATATCGCCTTACTGCCAGCCCACGGAGCTGTAATAATGGATATATTGCACATGTTTGCTGTAATTCATCATTTGTAAAATATTATACTACATGGGCTGTATGATTAAATCTTGTACCGTAAATGTTGTATTAAATAAAGTTAATATTACCGACGTAGATTAACGTCCCTGTAGCTTCTTATTGCACTAAGAAGCTTATTGCACTGTATATATATATATACATATATATATATATATATATATATATATATATTAGGGCTGTCAAGTTAACGCGTTAATAACGCGTTAACGCAAAAAAAAATTAACGCCACTAATTATTTTAACGCGATTAACGCATGTGTATTTTTTGTCCTCGGCCGCCGTAGTTTCAGAGCGCATCGAGTTTAAAATACCATCGACAAGCTGATGCTGACAGCCCCGCTCCTACCGCCCGCTTGTGGCAGACCACACTTCCACGCTCACTGTCAGGCCCGGACTGGCCATCGGGAGGACCGGGAGGGAGTGTGTATGTGTGGTGCGACTCGCGCGAGCGAGGCACACCTTACGTGTTGTTGTTGTTAGCATCTGGTGCTAGCTGCGCTAATGGATATAAGGAGCTGTTTCAATGACATTTCGCCGACAACTGCGCCGAGCACTTGACTTTATGCAGGTAGCCAGACAGTGGGACATTGTACGAAAAGTCAGCACACTCAGCACGGATAGTACGCGCAACATGATTGCAGCATCCAGGCAGCTCCCGTTGGAGCATATATTGCCTTGAGCTGCACATAGCTCCAACGATCCATCACAGTGTCCCCCCACACACACACACACACACACACACACACACACACACACACACACACACACACACACACACACACACACACACACACACAGTATTATTGTATGAGAGGTTCCAGGTTGAATTGAAGCGAATATTTGTAATGTTCAGAGGTTGTTGTGTTTAATATTCATGAGAATATTTGTCATTGTTCAAATGATAATAAACAAACATATAAAGCATATTTGTCCACTCATATGTTGATAAGAGTATTAAAAACTTGAAAGATATCCCTCTAAGGTACATTTAGAACAGATAAAAAATGTGCGATTAATTTGCGATTAATCGCGATTAACTATGGACAATCATGCGATTAATCGCGATTAAATATTTTAATCGACTGACAGCCCTAATATATATATATACAGTGCAATAATTCTTTCATGCTAAATGAAGCTCTGTTGCTTGGATATCACTAGATCCTGTTACAGCGTAATATAAAAGTACATAACGATTGGTGTGTAAATTAGCATAATTACTAGCTAACCGCTAGCTGCTAACTGCCGCCTCGTTAATATCAAATCTATCATAATAACAAACCATTACAATGCTGTCATGAACGTGCGGTGCTGTTACGTGTACGCAAATTGACGTGCTTGATGTGAACGAGCATTTTGGGGGTTATGGTTAAAGTTGCGCATGCGCTATGAGCGCACATACGGGTACTTCTCAGGCATGCCGGGTAATCTGTGACGTTTCGCTCTCTCAAAAGTTGGGCCATTTTATCATCATGCACGAATGAGCAACTCTCATAGGAATGAATGAGGCCCCGCCTCCCACGCTGTATCCAGTTCTTATTATACATCCATGGTTGGACCATGTTAACAATACCGTGTAACTGTCACGTTTGAAGAGACGAAACCGTGACATATTCACGTCTCCCCGCATGGTAGATCGCCACATGTTCACGTCTTGCCGTGATACCGGGTTGAGTTTAATATATGTTTTACATGTACAAATATCAACTAGTAAGTACTGCAGCATAACATATTTACAGACCCAGTAGGCCTAAACCTAAACAGTTTTTCACTTTCAGTTATTGTGGTTAACTATCCCCCTGCTCAAGTCAAAGTTATGCTGGAGATAAATGAGAAAATCGTTCTTTATCTACAATTAAGAATGATAAAGCTTGTTGTCCTTCCCTCAAAAGTACATCTTAACTGGGAAATTGAGAAAGCTGTTCTGAGAAATTGTCAAATCAGGCACAAAAAAAAAATGTTGGACTTCCAAGTACTTGTAGGTGTCTTAATAATTCAAGTGAACAATGTAAATAAAGTATGACTTTAGTAAACACTAGTAAAATATCTTCAAGATATGTGGGTGAAAAAGTGTTGGTAAGTTGCTCCCTGTGGCTTCTGTAAGTGCAAGCACAGTTTCCAACTGAGCATGTTTCTAACTGGAATACACCATGGTTAAATCATAAAAACTCTCTAGTGTGGGCATACTGTGGTATCACTGTCAGGGACATACACTATGAGCCCTAACTGGCCTTTTCACAGCAGACGGTTGTCTTGACAAAACACAGAGTTATTTACAACATTAACGATCCAAATCTGGCATTTATTCTAACTGAATAGAGTCATCGTTAATTAATGCAATTAGTTACAGCTGTGCCTTTCCCACCATGACAACACAGAGTATCTGGTGTGATGAGACTCTTTCATTTAAGTAGCTCTACCTTTATCTTTTGAGGGTGATTATGGTATGCCTAGGTTTGTTTAGCAGTATTAAACCATGCGGTGAGTTAAAATGTATAGCTACTTGATATATTGACCAATATATCAATCAAAAGAATGACGTAACTGGGTCATTCTACAGAAAAGGTGGAAGTACTGTCACTTACTTTTGCAGACACCAAAATACATGACGTTGACCTAATACTCACATTCATTATATATGTTGAATAAATAGAGATTGTCTTTGCAATGGTACTAAATAAAAAAATGAATAAAAATGGTTTTATACATAAATTGCAATTTATTTAAAATGCCAAGTTCAAGGAACTGCCTTGTCCGTTTGATCATACATGGAAGTGGAGCCTATAGTTTTCATTTAAAAGATTTTTTTTTCAATAAATAAATCTAATTTATATTTACATAACATTACATACATTAAAGGTGGGGTAGGTAAGTTTGAGAAACCGGCTCGAGATCGCTAGAATTTGAAAATACACAGCCGGAAAAAATCTGCCACTTCCTTACAGAGCCCCTTCTCCAACACACACGAACGCGCACATGACCAATGAGGGCACGAGATAAGTTTGTGCACAGATGGAAGGCTGACAGGCAGGTAGGCCATCCAGTTATTTTAGCCGGGCCGGCTAAAATGATTGGTCGTGCTTTTTACAGTACTACGGCTTCCACAGATGACATTTTGTATGGATTTTTTGTCAAAGCTCTTAAGATATTCATTGCTATCGGGATGTTAAGAGCATTCCATGGAATATAACAAAAAGTGTATCTCGAGCCGGTTTCTCAAACTTACCTACCCCACCTTTAAACGATTTTGATATTGACTGAAGCCATATGTGGTCTGACCATAGACTGTATATATAAATGGACGTAGGGTCCGTGACGTCACCCATCGGATTCTGCAGAGTTGCCGAGAAGCCCTTAGTAGGCGGAGTCGGCCACTAACGGCTCGACAGTGACGTCAGAGTCTAACTCCCGCCTGCTCCAAATAAGGGCAAAGAGGCGGAGCCGAGGCGGGACCTGCTGCCTCCAGCTGGGAAGTAACAGAGCTAGCTCAAGCTAAGAAGCTAAGCTAACATGCTCCCCATCTGCACACTGCCGTCACATTTTACGTTTCTACGGTAAGCGGACATGAAACTATTCAGCAAAACTATAAATAATAATCTAAGTTATTGAGTTTTTAGCATAATACTTCAGAATCTTAAAATCCCTTAACGTTTGTATGCAATGTGCTAAATGCAACACTGGAATCAAGCAAATTAATATGTTTGCATGACATTAGTTATTTATATTTTGCTATCACTTAATTATACGTTTAATACATTTAAGTCAAGCTAAGGTACAGTACATGTGATGGTAGCTAGTTAGTGCTCTTACCTGTGAGGCCTCCTCCAAACAGCATTATAACCAGACTGTATCATTAAAACTATAAGTACCAGTTCTAGATCCTTGACTTTAGACAAACAATTCAAAAGACAAAATGTATTTAAAGACCAATCTTTATTTGAAGGTGCCTCTTAACCTGAGATATTAGTTATACAGTAATAGTATTGACAATCTAAAAAAACTGAGCAACTCAACAGTCAACTTTATATTTCTTATTGTCTAAAGCATTTATTATTTTCATTTTCCCCCACTCATATTCAGTGTGGACGGATTGAGACAGCGTGGTGTCCAGAGAGCTGCAGAGACTTCAGCGAGGAGGACCAGGCCTGATGGAGGAGCCCATGCTGGGCATAGCTGATACCAACTGCACAGGCCTTGTCTGTCACTTTATTTGACTAAATGTGTTTACTTATACATTTAATAGGTTTACACCTTCTGTCCATATGTGCTTTTTTATTTAAAACATGTTTGATCAACTTTTGGTTCACATCTCAATAAATTGGATTTGTATTTGCACTCCTTTTGTCCATTATTCTTACTGAAAATGTTAGATTACACATTCACATCTGACTGAAGATTGGCCCCATTTATTTGTGACGTTGCAAACTCTGCGGTACAAGGTACAGGTGTTGTGAAGCTCATAAAGTGAGGCAAATAGAATTAATCAGCTGATGGAGTGTAGATGTGGAAATAGGTGCATTCGATCAGCTGACTTCACAATAAAAGTAGTTTCTTAGTGAATGTCCTGTACTGGTCTTAAAATCTCATAACATCAGCTTTTAATTTTCCTCTTGGATGTTCTTCTTGACCCTCAGAGAAGGAGAAAATGTTGAGTCGTGTCTTTCAGGCATGTCCTTTCCTAACAAAAATTACAGGAAACATAAAACATATTATTGCAGAACAAGTGTGTTATTTATGAAAGAGGTGTGCTTGTGTTTAGGGGCTGTAGATATAATTATTTTGTAATTGTAATGTTTTATTTTATTTCAACAGTGAGCTACAAAGACAATCAGATTATGAATGAACAGTATGACATTCATCAACATTGAAATATATTTTATTATCAAAATAATATTTAACTGTTATCAAAACTTAGTGCAACTGTAGAAGCTTGCTCTGTTCTCTCACTGAAATCATAACTTTTACCACGTTTTTTACAGACAATATTGAGAGATAAATAGTAGCAGTTCTCACTAATAGCTTTGCCTTCAATACCTTAAATTAGAAAGCTGACAAAGTAATATTGCTTGTTAACATGTAACCCTTTGCATGGAAAAAAACCTCAACTTCACTGATGTGTAGGTGATCTAGTATTTAGTATTGTTTAATGGAATGTATATCAGTGTATTAAAGTCAATACTTCATTTATTTAAACCAATATCTTTCTTGATTCTTTGTACAGTATGAAAAAAGAGTATTTGTACCTGTGCTGAAGTTCACTGCTGTGAGGAGTCCAGTTCTGTCTCTCACTCTCTGGTCCAGCCTGTCTGCATCACCTGGAAACTTTAAACAAACAGATATATATGTAAAGAACCATGTGTACAAACAATATAACTTATTCTCTTCTGTTGAACATGTTGGATTGTGTATTGTCCGAGTCAGGGTCCTTTTTATTTTACTGTAACTTTGGAAGTTGTGTTACCAATGCTTACTGTTTATTTGATACCAATTTGGTAATGCAATTAATAAAAACAACAAGGTTTGGGTTCGTTCTTCAGATGACTGTGACGTTAACGTGTAAGCTCAATAATGAACTCCAGCTCAACCAACCATATTGTAATATCTAAGTAATCATCTTGAAATATGACATTAATAATTGTAATATACACACATCTTATTGTGAGGTTGATTTCACATACACTACTTCGACGTTAGCTTGTCTACATACTTGAGCATAGCCAATTTAAATTAACCTTAGCGATGCATACAGTTCCTACCTACATAATAAAATATCTCTCTAAGTTACAAGGATGACCTTATTTTATCAACCTCAAACAGAAGCCTTTTGTTCTACAATACTATCTCACTTAACGCTTAACACTTGTCTATTTCATTTTAACCTTTATATATACAGTCTATGGTTTTAAGTTAACTTGGAGGATACGATTAGCATCGTTAGCACCGATGTAGCTACCACTCGCTTACACGCTAACCCAAGCCTTAACATTCATTACGTAGCTGATTAAAATCATAAACACATACATAAAGTAGGCCTACTCGAATTTCACTTACCGCAAAACCGCATTCATGCACCGTCTGTTTTAACCGCAGAGCGAGTCACAATAGTCCGATATATAAGCATGAAGAACAAACAAACACGGCCGGGGTCAAGTTGTGTTCCCTGGATGAACTGACCAGGCAGAGTCCCTGTAGCTTCACGGACGGAGCAGCTAGCAGAGAGACAAAAAGCTAACAGCAGCAGTCACTTGACAGAGCTGTCACTCAATGTGACCACGCCCTAATTTATGCAAAAACTTTAAGACCTAATATAAATAAAAGGGTCATGTTAGAAAACAATTCACTCACAGATCCATAATCATGAAGGTGGAATCTAACTATATCTATAATAATATTTAT
Organism: Trematomus bernacchii; assembly: GCF_902827165.1. NCBI lineage: Eukaryota > Metazoa > Chordata > Actinopteri > Perciformes > Nototheniidae > Trematomus > Trematomus bernacchii. Next base: position 7,935,732 of record NW_022987851.1, on the reverse strand, counting down.
TGGATCCATGGGTAGAAACATGTTTTTTTAGGCTGTAAAATTGGGCATTTTAACATGGGGGTCTATGGAAATTGCTCCTTTCTGCAGTCAGCGCCTATCGGCCAATATATGAACTGCAGTTTGTGGCACTTCCGTATTGGCGTCCCGGCTCTTCCCCAGAGTTTGCCGCTTGGGTCTGACCAAGCCCCCAGGAAGTGCGCCGGACTCTGATGAAAATATTCGTGCTGGCCAAACGGCGGTACTACACTTCCTTTTGGTTGCCAGGCCCGGAAACACTTTTTCCCATTGACTTACATGGGGAAAGAGTGGTCTGTAACTCGTTGGATAATTTTTTTAAACTAAATAAACTACCCAGTATGAACACTTGTATAGCCCTTATTAAAAACATTCGTTCCTCAAGTTGTAAAAATGTGCTAATAACGTTATTCTGAGAGTTATTTCCCTCTGCATTATGAACGCGCATCTAACCCACGGGACCGCGCCGCCCGGCACGTTCATGTTACGTGTTCAGCACTACATGCGTTTATCTTGACCCATGGATGCACAATAAGAACGGACCCATATCGCCTTACTGCCAGCCCACGGAGCTGTAATAACGGATATATTGCACATGTTTGCTGTAATTCATCATTTGTAAAATATTATACTACATGGGCTGTATGATTAAATCTTGTACCGTAAATCTTGTATTAAATAAAGTTAATATTACCGACGTAGATTAACGTCCCTGTAGCTTCTTATTGCACTTGCAATATACCATTAAAGGAGTTGAACGTTGCTGTTTGCTATTACTATAATACCACGCAGGGATAAACCAGAGTTTACAACCTTTGCATGTGGGCACAACACGTTTTGACCCAGATTAATTAGCTATACCATGATATCGCCCGAGGAAGTCGTCATACTTATACATATATAAATAAAGATATATGTGTCAAAGCTCTAATCAAATTAACAGTTGTATTAATTATACTTGTATATATATATATATATATATATATATATATATATATATATATATATATATATATATATATATATATATGTATATAGCCTGTGTTTTATATTTATACACACAAATGAACAACCTTGTGTGTGTCAAATAACAAGTTGTATTGTAGTGTTTATTTTAGTGTTGTGTTATGCTTATCCACATTTTGATTTCAGAGCACAGGAGAATGCTGGGCACAACATAAAGCTCAAAAGTGAAGCTGGCAATGCTGAACAAAACCATCTAGTTATAATATTTATTCAGCTGAAAAAGTCAAAGCTCTACGAAAATGTAATTAAAAATACATAAGCATTTTCAGGTAGAAAATCAGCATTTTATATAGAAATTCACAAAAATAAGAAATGTATACCTCTTATGGCTGGCATTGTAGAACTAGGTGGAAAAAATAGTGACAACAAATGTAAATACAATTTATATAGATTAAAAGGTAATATATATAATATTGATTGCAATTATTAGATTAAAAGATCCACCAATTATGATCAACAGGAAAGCCCTCTGAAGGCATGTTGTGGTTTGAAAAAAAGTTGAGGATGGGGTCCAGACAGTTAAATCAGGAGAGACTTCATTTTGTTTAAAGAACATTTATTGACACATGTCATATGATAAATGTTAAGTCTTTGGCGATTAGACCCCGATCCTGAAATCTTATATCTAAAGGGGGAAATGCAGCCGTGAGCATAGGGAACCTCCCCGGGGTCTAGACACTGGTGATGATGATGAAGATCTGGATTTGATGAGGAGATGGGATGAAGAGGAGGTGTGATGAGGTCTTTGGATTAGCTCTCCTGGCTCTGGATATGATGAACGGAGGTGGGTGGAGAAGAGGTGGATGGGGAGGAGGTGGATGGGGAGGAGGCGGGGCGGCAGCATGAACACCTGAAATCACAGCTGACTGCAGGAGAGAGGAGAACCATTTTAAAGTTTGGCTGCAGCTCGGTGTTTGGCTGCTGGAGAATGAGGTGAATGTAATAGGTTAAAGAGAACGCCTGTGATGAGCTGATTATAAGCAGCTGCGGAGTGAATGTATACATACCCAGTCTTACTCTTGAGTTACCCACTCTTACTCTTGAGTTGTTTTACTCATCTTCCCCAGCCTCACCAGCCTCACCCAGCTGTGGTGTGTCTGTTCTCTTTCTTCTCAATTTTGGATGTGGCCCAGGAGGAAGCGCAGCCACTTCAAGACACTGGTACGGGCCTACGTGCTGACGACACGACCGTCATCGGCCAGATCACAGACGGCGAAGAGACGGCGTACAGAGAGGAGGTCGAAAACCTGACATCTTGGTGCCAGGATAACAACCTCCATCTCAACGTCAGCAAAACCAAGGAGCTGATTGTGGACTACAGGAAGCAGCAGGGAGAGGGACACGCCCCCATCGCCATCAATGGGACTACGGTGGAGAGTCAGCAGCTTCAGGTTCCTCTGTGTCCATCACGGACACGGCTGCATCACGGCCTGGTACGGCAGCTGCACCGCCCTTAATCGTAAGGCTTTACAGAGGGTGGTGAAAACTGCACAGAACATCACCAGGACGGAGCTGCCACCCATGGAGGAGCTTTACTCCCAGCGGCTCAGGAAGAAAGCCCTCAGTTTATGTTAATGTTAGAAATGTTTTGGCACATTTGTTCCTATTCTGCTAATGGTATATTGCAGGATATTTAAGTTTCCCATGTACTTTTTAAATTAATAATAGTATGTTCATCTTGATGTTTAACTTGTAATATTGTAATCATCTTAGTTAGAAATGCTGTTTCCACCCCAACCTCTGCTGCTGAATGATTTTATATATTGTTACTAAAAGTGCTTGTCTTTGATATTATAATGATTACACCAGAAAGTCACTCTTTGTGAGATTTATTTTTTCACATTTTTCCCAGCCACAAGATGATTTCATTCATTGGAGGCCTCAAAGCTGGGTGAAGGTATTGATGCACGGATCAATGCAATCCTTTACAACAGCATTCCACTATGGTTGGGGATGTCTGTAAAAAAAGGAGAAATAATCTTAAACAAAACAAGTGTCGCAATATAGGGAAACAAACTGTGACAAAAACATATCAATTAGTTCAGAATCAGAATACATTTACATTATTACAGCAGAAAAGAGCCAAAGACAGCCTAATGTTACTTAAAGTATGCATACAAAAAGTATTAAAGATTAAAAACAAGAAATTATAATAAAAACAGTTACACATTTTACAAAATACACATCCTGTAACAGTTTGGAGGATTTAGCAGCCAGGTATATTACACAGTTTTAGCGGCATATATATATATATATATACACATGGTTGGTATTTAACAACAAGGGGTGTTGTACTGTGTGATATTGGTATTTATGGAAACATTTTACACCTTTCCTTCAAGTATTATACGTTGTAGTTACTTGTTGGGTACTTAACATGAATAATCACAGTTACTATCCTTTCACTCCATCACATTTCAAAGAGAAATAGGCTATTGTTATTTTAACTCCACCACAGTAATCCATCATCAGCTTTACTTTTTAGATAAAGATTTAAATCACAATTGATCATAACTCAAAATACATATATTTTTATATATTACCAAGTGGTTTCATGTAGGCTACAACCCACACAAGTTTCATGCTAAATTAAGCTCTGTTGCTTGGATATCACTAGATCCTGTTACATCAGCGTAATATAAAAGTACATAACGACTGATGTGTAAATTAGCATAATTACTAGCTAGCCGCTAGCTGCTAACTGCCGCCTCGTCGTTAATATCAAATCCATCATAACAACCCATTACCATGCTGTCATGAACGCGCGGTGCTGTTACGTGTACGCAAATTGACGTGCTTGATGTGAGCGAGCATTTTGGGGGGCATGTTTAAAGTTGCGCATGCGCTATGAGCGCACATACGGGTACTTCTCAGGCATGCCGGGTAATCTGTGACGTTTCGCTCTCTCAAAAGTTGGGCCATTTTGTCATCATGCGCGATTGAGCAACTCTCATAGGAATGAATGAGGCCCCGCCTCCCACGCTGTATCCAGTTCTTATTATACATCCATGGGTCTGACACATGGCAGCCATTTTGTTAAAATGGTAGTGTTTTCTCCAAATTGTCACTGGTGTTACCGTCACTGGTGTTACTCTTCTCCCTGGTAACACGTAACACCAGTGACGTTCCTATATAAATATGCTTTGTATAATGTATAAAAATACTTTAAGCTCTACTTGTTGTGGATTCATCAAGTTAAAGGTAGGGTTGGTAAGTTTGAGAAACCGGCTCGAGATACACTTTTTGTTATATTCCATGGAATGCTCTTAACATCCCGATAGCAATGAATATCTTAAGTGCTTTGACAAAAAATCCATAAAAAAATGTCATCTGTGGAAGCCGTAGTACTGTAAAAAGCACGACCAATCATTTTAGCCGGCCCGGCTAAAATAACTGGATGGCCTACCTGCCTGTCAGCCTTCCATCGGGGCACAAACTTATCTCGTGCCCTCATTGGTCATGTGCGCGTTCGTGTGTGTTGGAGGAGGGGTTCTGTAAGGAAGTGGCAGATTTTTTCCGGCTGTGTATTTTCGAATTCTAGCTCACTCGAGCTGGTTTCTCCAAAATTACCTACCCCACCTTTAAGAGTTAGTTATTGCTATTTAACAGGTTTTAGATGTGTTTATTAGGAATATATTTCAGCAGATTTGTATCACCCAGATTCCACCTTTTCTGTAGAATGACTCAGCTACCAGTAGGCCTATGTCATTCTTTTAACAAAAATGACAGACATTTGCTGGCAACAGCTTATCAATTGTGAATGTGTTCTGCTTTGTTTTATATCATTAGCTTACATAATCAGGCTTATTGAGTTTTTTTAATTTATTTAATATATCTAATCAACGAAGCAATTAATTGGCAAAGTCATCTTTAATGAGAATAATCCTGACGTCGAACTTCTCAAATCCTGGCTGCAGCCCCATTAGAGTTATATCTGTATAAACTGCAGAGCTGAACAAAACTCTAGTGTTGAGGTTTAATACAGGAACCGCTAAAGCCATACATTAATTAAACTGTGATGTTAGCTCGCTGCCTCAGTGAGCTCTTCCCGCCAGCAGAGCGCGTCGCTGCGCCTCGTACAGAAAACCTGAAGCCTCCTCGCAGAGCACATACCCACTCCCCGTTTTCCGTGAAACTGAGAAAAGGGAAAAGCCCTGTTGTGTTTAGTTTTTTTTAGCACTGTCAGAAAGCTCATGCACTGCGAGCTTCCTCCACCTTCCACACTGCTCACAGGACTCTCCCAGGATGCTGTCGAACAACCCTCACATCGGGCACAAAGTGGCAGGCTGTTTGATTTTCCTCTCCGTCTGTAAGTAGGACTCACTTTACTTTCTAATCTTCATGTCAGTGGGCTCGGACCACACAGCTGTGAGGGACGTACTGACACCCTCCACAGTAAACAGTGTGTGTTGTTTGCAAAGGTGAAGCTATGTTTGGAAAGAAACGACAGTGTAACGTTTTACGATCTTTGAGTCCTAACTGTTTGTGAAGTGCGGAGCCATGATTCGCCTCAACTTCCTGAGGAGTTGAAAGGCGATGTGCACGCCATGTGGGTTTATGCAGAGCACTAACGGCAAGTTTACACCGGAGTTAATTACAGGAAAAGGTTGGAAAATCTCCTCCTTTTGGAATCACATTTGTGTTTAAAATGTGTTCACGATTGCAAACAGTGAAGTAGCTTCTTCCTGTCATATCCACGGTGCACGAGTGGGAGGCAAGCCCGAGCAAACATGCACCTAAAGCCCCAGCTACTGTCAGCCTTACCAAGTCAGATTTCTCCCTGTCAGTCTGGATGTATTGTGTACAATGCATTTAGCAACTAAGTAGAAGAGTGAACGACGTGCACTAATTTATTCCTCTGCTGCCATCATACCCACAGTGCTAACAGACTACTAAAAACATTTAATTGTGCTTTTATTTAAGTAATTTTAAATAAAATATTTATAAGTAATTCTCGACTTGTGCTTGATTACATGTTTACTTACATTCCATGGAAGTGATTGCTTAATTAGAAATAGTTAATGGCTTGAATGTCAAATATTTCAGGTGATTTTATTTGACCATTTATAATATAAATCTCTAAATGCAGTTTGTCCCTGCATATGTTCTGCTATACAGTATCTAATGTATTCAGTGATGTGTCATGTCCATTAGGTTGGGTGCAGCAGCACACAATGAGTGGCTGCAGCTGTGGAGAGAATTACAGTCAGTGACAAATATTGCATTGGCCTTGTGTACTATGTGGTCCTCCTGGAATGTGGTGATAAATGCTGAGCGCAGGAGACTGTCTGCCTTGATAGGACTGAAAATTGTCACCGTTATAAGAAATGCCAGAAAACACAAGGATCTGCTAATATGTTGTTACTGCAGGAAAAGGGCTACATCTGCCTGGGTCAATAACTTAGGAAATAATGTATGCTTGTGTGTTGAAGACTACAAACAACTAACAGTTTCAAGGATGGTATTATGGAATCTTAACGCTGCAAGAATTATCTTCAGGTAACAGTGATTTATTATTAATTTCATTCAATCTATAATATTCAGTTTGAAATATACACTTTGCCACCCTAATGCATTGTTCATCTGCCTACTTTTCACCTTATTCACTCATGCTAGACAATTAACTGACATCATCAAATTATATTCAGTTTTGCCACATTGACCTTTTTTAGGAAGCTCATATCAAATATAATTTATGACATGTTTTACCCTCAATTTCTGGTTAGGGGTCATATAAGGCTTATCTCACTAGTTTATTAGCTTGAATGGGTGAATATTCGATATTAGCAATCCTGAAAATGCCCAAAAACCTATACTTCAGAGATATTATTAAGGCCTGTTGATATGTCAAAAATAGAGTAGTGTGGGCAGCCAGAGTCATTCTTGCAATCCACTGGTATCCTGTGCACAAGTGAAAGCTGTGTTTGGCACAGAGTTGAGCATGTTTAGTTGGGCAGCTGACTCTGACAGGGCTCTTCTGCTCCCCCTGTATGTAATATTCATGGACACAACACCAAGGAGCAGCCCAGGTCCAATTTGATGACATTATGGTGCCACCTCTGCTGTTTTTCAATGATGTGGTCCACGAGACTCCAACAGACTGTCATTTCTGATGTGCATTGGAGCCATGTGAGTGCGATGCAGTCGGCATGAGGAGCAGCAACCTCCAAGTTGGATGATCCAGCATTCCAGACAGGCCGTATTGCAATTGTGGCAGTTGTGCTAAATCCACAAAGTCTGAATGTGATTGTTGATATAGGTATACTACAATGATGTGTGGCATTTGGGAAAGAGAGAGTACTGAACCAAAATCTGGATTCAATTTTTAGGCTGATTGTTCTGTTTATAATACGGGAACCAACCTCTCATTGGTTAGTGCTGCATTGTCATCTTAGTTTAAGGTTCAATATCTTGAATAACTTATATTTAAGCTTTCACTCAGAATTTTCTTAAGTATTGTAAGATTATTGTAGATGATGATGGTTAGAAGATAACTTAATTACAGCGAAAAGCTCACAAACAACCTTAAGTTGACAGCCAGCTGTTGTCACACGTTTTTTAAGTGATTGGAGGACTGAGATTGCAGACACGAGTAGCCGCATTGAGTCTTCTCAGCATGCTGGGTGAGAGGATGATGAGGTCTGTGATTCAAGAGGTTTTCAAGGTCCAGCTGCTGCTGTGGCTCCCATAAACTGAAAAGCGCCTGCTGAAGTGGATCGGCAGCCATTAGAGATGCCATCCACAGGCAAAACTCTTTGGGATGCAGCATATTCTGAAAAGATAACTATGTCTATTACTCGTTTAGAAGTGCTTGAGGGCCTTCACACAAAAAAAGATGTTAACTGTATCAAGATAAAGATGGTATTAAGAGAATTCCAACCAGCAGCAAAACTGGGTTAAGATTTGCCTGTACAAGTTCTAATTGGCTGCTTCAGTGCCTGAGTGGAAATAAAAAGTTTTGATTTAATTTGACACAATGCCAGATGAAGCCTGTTCTTCTTGCATACCTAACATTGCATTATTACAATTGTATGTGCAGTGCATACTGTGTGCCATCTGTGCCACTTCTTTGAGGAGCTACTTTTATTATAATCAGTTGGCTGCGTCTATCACCGCAAAATGTTTATCATTGAAATATTAATAGAAATAATTTTGTGATTCACTTTAAAGGATTTTCACCAACAAGGCTAAATAAATCAATCAATCAATCAATGTTTATTTATATAGCCCAATATCACAAATGTTACATTTGTCTCAGTGGACTTCACAGTTTGTACAGAATATCAGTATGACAATACAACACCCTCTGTCCTTAGACCCTCACATCGTACAAGGAAAAACTTCCAGAGAAAAAACCCACAGTTTAAAGGGGAAAATGGGAGAAACCTCAGGGAGAGCAACAGAGGAGGGATCCCTCTCCCAGGACGGACAGACGTGCAATAGATGCCGTGTGTAAATCGAAGAGATAATACATTTCACAGCGTAGGTAGACCAAATGTTTGGAAATGCATGTGTCTATAATAAGAAGATGAATCCACGAGGATGTCAACAATCCTGTGGTGCGGCTTTCACACCAGCGCTTTTCCCTTTCTAGCTCCTAGCGAGAGCTTTTCTGGTTCAGCTCCGGTTTCCCTTTTCAGCTCCCGCTCTGTTCACACCGCCCAGAGCTGCCGAGAGATTTTATCCCACAACAACAACGGGCCGGGGACTGCGTCGGGTCGACGATCGTGTTGCTTTTAATCATACGAAGCCAGATTAAATTAAATAACGACTTCTCCAACCTTATACTTTTCTCCAGAGTGCCGTGGTTCATTGTTTATTAATGTGTTTCAGCGGCATTTACCGACCGCTACAGTGCTGGCTGCTCTTCCACGGGAGTGTATTCTCCCGTTAGCTCCGGGTTAGCTCACACGGCTCTAAAGTATTAACTGTCTGACTGTCACAGCAGCTGATACATATCCCCAGTTCCCCTTAAGTGAATGTGTGTCAGTCTGAATTGTTTGGCATCACAACGCTGTTATGAAAGTTTCTCTGGTATAACATGGGTGATGTTAGCATAGCAACCGAAGCTAAACTGACTACTTGCTAAGCCGTTTTCTACAGGCACATTTTACCGGCGTATTTTTCATTATGATTCTACTTGTGATAGTCGGACATGACAACCTGTACAGCCCATGTATTAATTCCATCCGATAGCTGCTATAATAACAAACAAAACGTCTGCCTGCTCTCCACAATGATCAATAACAGCGAACGGATGGTCAAAGTAAGGTTTCCTGCACGCCTCGACGTAAGCGACGCCGCGTCATAGCTCCAAAGCTCTTGCCTCTGGACCGACAACTTTTTGGAGCTGGAAGTGAACCGCATTCCGGAGCTATGACGCGCCGCCGCTGCGGTGTGAACAGGAAAAACCGGCGCTTTTCAGGCTCTAGCTCCCAGCAGGAGCTGGAAAAGCGCCGGTGTGAAAGGGGCAAGAGAGCCATCAGGGAAGTAGTATGATGAGAGTCAGGCAGGACAACAGTGATAGGTTCGTCCAGGACTCAAATCCAGGACTCAGGATAGAGGATCCAGGACTCAGGATCCAGGACTCAGGATCCAGGATCCAGGACTCTGGATGCAGGATCCAGGACACATGAATCTGCATTAAAGGTGTCCTATCATGCAAAATGCACTTATACATAAATATGTGTCCCCGGTGTGTCAGGGAACCCACAAAGTGTCAGAAAATAAAACCCTCTCTCTTTTCCTCCGTACCCAAATCTCTAAAAACGGGGGTACAACAGAGCCGATCCAGATTTACGTCCGATATGACGTAATATCGGAAATGTGGACTCACGGCCCGATCAGAAAGTTGCTATCAGAATCAATGCCCGACGTGTTTTGGAAGTAATATGGTCTTTGTTTACATTAGCAAGCATCGCTAACACTCAGAGCTAAGCTGTACTGGAGAGAAAAAAAGCAGGAAATAAAAAAGGAACTCACCTTGTGATAAACCCGCAAGAGAAAAAGCATTTGAGCTCCATACTGTTTCAGAAATAATCCTTGAAGTGGTTTGGAACATGATATGGCAGCATTTAGCTGTATCTGCCGGTAGAAATCTCTCTCTTCCCTCTGCAGCTCACAGTGTGCCTGTGTGCTCAAAAGGGGGCGGGGCCAGCAGCTACTGACTGAGGATCAGCACTTCTCTAACAGGGCTGAAATAGAGGGATATGAGGGATGTCTAAAATGCATTATCTGTTTGGTATTTTGAGCATAATACATCATAGACATGTTTTTTATATATTTGTATATATATGAGACCCATAATATATGCCTAAAAATAGCACGATAGGAGATCTTTAAGCAATGTTTGATTAATAGGGACACAGCTGAATCTTTCATTAAAGGTGGGGTATGTAATTTTGGAGAAACCAGCTCGAGTGCGCTAGAATTTGAAAATACACAACCGGAAAAAATCTGCCACTTCCTTACAGAGCCCCTCCTCCAACACACACGAACGCGCACATGACCAATGAGGGCACGAGATAAGTTTGTGCACAGATGGAAGGCTGACAGGCAGGTAGGCCATCCAGTCATTTTAGCCGGGCCGGCTAAAATGATTGGTCGTGCTTTTTACAGCGCTACGGCTTCCACAGATTACATTTTTTTTTAATGTATTTATTGTCAAAGCATTTAATATATTCATTGTTATCGGGATGTTAACGAGCATTCCATGGAATATAACAAAAGGTGTTTCTGAAATAAATTACATACCCCACCTTTTAAGATGTTTTTTTTTCACTGAACACAAAGCACATTTTAAAGAAGCAAACAGACATGATTTGTTCTACAGGCAACAGAAATTGACGGGTCTGCATGAGTTCAAAAGAGTTACTTATTGAGATATGCGACTCTATTCCTCGTATGTTAAACTGATAGGGGTCTTAAAAGAAGGAATTCTGACTTTTGATACATTTTTTTAAATCACTGTAATACCCCATTCACACCAACGGTGTTTCAGGGCCGGTTCGGAGCTGGAGCTTGAAAAGCACCGGGTTTTCCTGTTCACACCGCAGCGGAGCAGCCTCTAAGCTCCGGAAGCCGGTTAGTTTCGAGCACCAAAAAGTTGTCCGTCTAGAAGCAAGAACCGCATACGTCACGCTTACGTCGGAGGGGGGCGAGATTAACCTGAGCTAACAGTTAAGGCGAGTACGTCAAATAAAAGTTGTAACAAGCAGTAGTGCTGAGCAAAGTGACTAGAACGCAACCACACACTTGTAAAAAAAAAAAACACGCTTTATAAAGTCAGGCAACACTAACCAGGCTTCGTGTGATTCTGTTTATTTGTACCTTACTTTGACCATCCGTTCGCTGTTATTGATCATTGTGGAGAGCAGGCAGACGTTTTGTTTGTTATTATAGCAGCTATCGGATGGAATCAATACATGGGCTGCACAGGTTGTCATGTCCGACTATCACAAGTAGAATCATAATGAAAAATACGCCGGTAAAAGGTGCCTGTAGAAAACGGCTTAGCAAGTAGTCAGTTTAGCTTCGGTTGCTATGCTAACATCACCCATGTTATACCAGAGAAACTTTCATAACAGCGTTGTGATGCCAAACAGCGTCAATTCAGACTGACACACATTCACTTAAGGGGAACTGGAGATATGTATCAGCTGCTTGTGTGACAGTCAGACAGTGAATACTTTAGAGCCGTGTGAGCTAACCCGGAGCTAACGGGAGAATACACTCGTGGAAGAGCAGCCAGCACTGCAGCGGTCGGTAAATGCCGCTGAAACACATTAATAAACAATGAACCACGGCACTCTGTATAAGGTTGGAGAAGTCGTTATTTAATTTAATCTGGCTTCGTATGATTAAAAGCAACACGATCATCGACCTGACGCAGTCCCCGGCCCGTTGTTGTTGTGAGCTCCGTTGGGGAGAAAATCAGCGACGTAAACTGTGACGTCATGACGCAGCAGCGGCAGCACCAGTCGGGCTCTGAGCGGTGTGAACAGAGCGGGAGCTGAACCGAAGAACCGGTTCTGAACCAGAAAAGCTCTAACACGGAGCTAGAACGGGAAAAGCCTTGGTGTGAAAGGGGTATTAGTCTGGTCCATCACACTTTCTGAGGCATGAACCATATTGCCTGACAAGAGTTTCCATATAGAGCGATTCTGCAAACCCAGAATAGGTTTATTGACATTAATTAATGTCCTTTTTTCATTTAACCCACAGGTTTTGAAAACTCTTGCTTTCTGCAATATATGTGCTCAGTTAAAAGGTCAAGGTTTAGAAAAGTCAATCAACATGGTTGTCATAGAAAGGCAAACCTAAATTGTGCCGTGTAGCGAACACCCATCTCCTGCATCAGTCCTTATTGCTACACTTACATAATAGACACACACCTCGCTACATATGAAGCAATGCATGCATTGGCACCGAAACATTGGCATTGAAATCATAGAAGCATCCAGTATGGTTGTAATACTTGCGTATACCAGTTTCAGTGCTGACACACGGACCGTTAGCTAACAGCTTGACTGTGGACTCCAAAAAACTCTGCAGTCATACATTTTACATGAATAAAGCAAGATGAAAGTTAGCTGTGTTACATTTTAACACTCCTTAATGGCAGAAACAAGGTGACATGAGAATCCCATTTGAATCTTCTTCGTCACCACCAGTAGTAGTCCAATATTCTCTCTTTGTATGGCCCTCCACCTGGGGAAGTTAGTGCTTTGGCCTGCATTGTCACTATCAACATTGAGAAGCTAACATGATTTTAGATTTTATTGTCTTTGCCAGATGAAATAATATTGCATTTTGGGACCAGTGCAGCTGCAGTTCAGGCTTTTCACTATTCTCTCCTCTTCGGAGGCTTTTTAGGTTTAAGTTATCTCATTTTGCCTTTAACACACGCATATGGGCATGAGGATTATCAGAGCCCCTTTTTAAAGCTGACACTCACTGCTAATTAGCACTGAAGTAACTATAGCACCTGGATAGCTGCCTTTGTTAATGTGAATTGTGTAGTGCACAATGTGTAGTTCCTCCAAAGTGCTTTCATGTTGTGTCTCCATTAATTCCCACTCCTGCTCTACCCATTTAATCTTGAGTGATGTGAAAACTTTTGTCAGACACCAAATCACTTTCAAAGTAGCAAATCATTTTTTAATTGCTCTGAATAGAGATTTTTTTTTGTTTTAGTTTCTTAGAAGAAAATCCTTCAACTCTTATAAAGACAAATCGTAGTCCTGTGAAGTACACACTGTACATATTTTCTCTGTACACCACCAACTTGATTCTCTCCCATGGTTATGTGCACTTTGTTTCCTGGCTAATTGCATCAGCCATCTGCTTTTATTACAAAGACAATATAAATTGAGATCTTGTTGAAAGGAATTCATCCAAACCATCCTGAGGTTTCAGCGTGTAAAGTGCTTTGCAGAGTTTGTAAAATCAAAGCAAGATAGTTCTCCTCGGTGCGGCTCATTTTGAAAACATGGTTGGAAACAACAGACTCGATTATGTAGGCTGGAGAGGCGATGAGATGGAGGTGCTCCGATCAGCAGTCCTGACATTATGTAGGGAGTTACTTTCCCACTCTTGCTCATTGTGTCTCAGCCTCTCCCTCTCCAGGGTAAGCCGTGAAAAGATGGGCAGAATGAGCAGAATGTATTGTGGACATATTCCTGTAGGAAGCTTCTTTTCACTTCAACACGTAGATGCCAGGTTACAATGTAGTCAATCTCATTATACAGAGGTGGGATTTAAGAATCTGATTTTATGTTTGTACACTTGGCAGCAGGAAATCAGTCATTATATTTGTATTGTTTAAGCCTGAGTTTGGTATAGCTGGCTTTTTGTTGCTTTAAAAAAAAAAAAAAGGCGTTGTAATGCAAATCATTATATTTTCCCACATTAAATCGCTTGTTTTTTTTCAACATGCACATGCTTTACTTTTCTTTAGAAGCCATAATGTTCTATCTTGAAGAGATCAAGGACACTTAAAATGAGCAGTAGATAAATGCAAAGTTAATTACTGTGAGAAATATCTAATTGGTGTTTGGAAGAACAGGAATTTGTCAGCATTTTGAGCTTGACTTTTCCTTCTTGACATTGGAGATGGCAGTGGACAATCGATGCTCAAGGTCTTCTTTTGTGTTCAGGGCCATTCATCCATGTCAGGAGACAGTGTTATCAGTTGTAATGCAAATGTACAGGTTCTCCCTTTACATTATGATGATTTAACTTTAACTTCCTATCCGTGTTGGGATATATTATTCTGTATATTAAACAACTGAATGATTGCAATTGTTTCAGCATCGTTTCAATACTTCCAGGGCCACAGCTTCATCTGAAAGCTCATGAGCAGCTCTGATTGTGTTTCATCCCCCCTTGGCCCTTTCAATTTCTCTATTGGAGGCATATCCTAAACAGTCCTCATTACAAAAATACTCTAGTTAAACTATAAACTGCAATTAACAGTGTTCTTTTATATAAAAAAATAAGCAGCTTTGGAAAGAAAATGTGTTTGAACATACGATTCTCTTTTTGAAATCTTTGTGTATCTTTCTGTGAAAATCTGTTTAAAAAAGGTGTAACTGTAATCACTACCTTCTTCATTTGGTTATTTTTACTGAGCAGACGTCTTCTCTTTGAAAAGAACATGCACCAAATAATCCTTTTGCATGGTTGGCCAAATTGGACTTTGTTATTTTTTTTGTGCTTTCATGACTTGAATAATTAGGTTCATTACACTGTGCGTTTGTTCTGAACTGATGGCTTTACTCCAGGCTTTACACACTGAAGTGTTTTGAAGTTCTATCAGCTCCTCTGAATAATTTAATACGGGTTTTCTTGCTTTTGAGCCAATTTACAGTAGCTGGTCAAAATTACACAGATTCTATCCTTTTTATTAAATATGTTCCTATTTTATATACTGTAGGACTTTTTGTGTGGACATTGGATATAATACTACTACAGGAATTTCTGCTGGATTGTTTCTAGATACCTTAGCTTTTACTTTTAATCAACGCTCTCAGGGGCCGGCTAATGGCTGCCGCAGCGAGCCAGGAGGAGAGAGTGTAACTCTTTCTCAGGTCTATTACCTAGTTAAAGTCAGATTTAAAGCTGACTAATGTTGGAGTGCAAGCTGCCTGATTTGATGTAAACGGCTGTGTGAATTAATTCTCTGAGACATTGCTGTTTTTTTTATGTATTGATTTGAAATCCTGGGAATCTTTCTGAGAAGATTTTCCTCGTCTCAGAATCGATGGCAATTTAATTGGATAGAAGCTCTCAGGGCTCTAATTATAAACTCTAATAGATGAATGGTGCTCTCAACGATCCAACGTATACTCCGCACGAAGGACTTAGGCTCTGAGTGATATTTTTAATTGTAATGTTTTGTGTATTCCAACTATAATAGCCTATAGCAGTCTTTTGTTGTGTAGCCCTGCCTGCGTAAGGCAGCTTTTAGACAACCTTAATAAAAGAAGAGACTGTTTATGGTTCAGTTTAAAATGATTTGCTTCTATTTGTAACATTGTCTTAAAGAACAACAATTCTTTTTTCTTTTCTTGCAGTTCACATCAACTTTTCTGCTGGCAGCACCGGAAAAGGCTCACAGGTAAAAGAAAACATTGGACTCCTGTGATTCTTTATTTCCTGATTGCAGATCAGTCTGAACTCCTGTGATTTGGCTAGTTTCTTGATAATTAGTGTTAATCATTCATCTGCTGGTCTCATCACCTCTATTAAAGCCTTAATTACCTGACCACCTTAAATTAACAGCAATGCTGTTTTGAAAAAGGATTGTTTATTGTCCTCCAGATCAGAAGCTTAATGTTCTCCACAATGCAAATTATTTCGCTCTTTGATTCTGCATTATCTATTTCTGCAGTTGCTGCTCGATAAATAATTAACATGTTCAGTTGCTCTACTTCTCATTGGTGTGAGAAGATGTTGACAGTAAGTCTCCTGGCAGAGTTGCTTAGCATCACAGAAATGGGCAACTTTTTTTTGTCACTTTACATTTTCTCATATGGTTTTTTTTTTTAATTTAAAGTGAAATTGAATAAAACGCTGCATAAAAAAGAATTCTGTTAGATTTCATTATCAGTAGGAGAAGCACACAAAGGTATTGGTCTATAATCAGATTTAAACAGTTTGCTTTTGTCTGTTTTATTCTGTAAGATAATTGTGACATGTTATCAGTATGCCTTTTGCTCAGTCAAAGCCCAGGCTCGCTTAATATCAACATTGTTAGTTTTTTTTTCTCCTTTTGAATATTACTATTAGGGACAGCTGCCTGTCAAGAGTTATAAAGCACATATGGAGGAGAAGAAACCCATTAAAGAAATGAAAATAGTTTTTGCAACAACGGAAATCAGGACCAGACAGTGTATAGCTTCCCACTGCTTTTAATACTAGGATGGGTTGAATGCAGACTCTAAATTACACTGTGTGCTTTATACACGAGTGTCACAATTTAAAAGTTGATTTTGATTTGAATCCTTCATTTCCAAGTGGAACCAAGCATAGAGCGCAGAGGAAGTGTAACAGGTTTATGGTTTGTGTCACTATCGACAGAGATGTGTGGAGGAGAGGGGATGACCAGATACGACAGAGGGAAGAAGGGGATGGAGAGCTGCTAGGCGGCACCGCAGGCAGTGAAAGCATGGGAGAGTTTGTCAGCAGGCCTTTATTTAACACTTTCCATAATGTCTTTCAAGACTTTGCCCCAGGGAACTACCTTCAATTCATAGTGTTGTGCATTGAAACATAGCGGCAACCTACGGTGATTTAAAAAGTGTGGTTTCTTGAATAGCCACTTGAGGCTGGCCTCCAAGAGAGTCAATCTACTAAGAACCTAATGTTAAAATGCCCAGCTTTACAGCAGAAATACAGGTTTCAAATTGTTTACAGCCTTTTATCCAAAAACTGACAATGTTTCATATAGCTTACCTGTTTAAATATTATTAAGGCTTACAGTTATACCTAATAAAAGTTGTGAATACTTTGAGTGATAGCTGGGCACCTTTACTTAGCTTACTGCTCTGTCACCCGGGCCCATTATAATATCTATTGAACAGCACAGGAAATCAGAGGTATGCAAGCATAGGCTATATAATACAATTATATTCATCCACAATTTCTTTCTTCTTTTCTTTGCTTAATTATGCTGTTTTGAAGTTAAGTCCGTGATGGTTCAGGTCTCATGGTTTCAGGGGCGACATTGGTATCGGGACACATAGACAAGGTAGCAGAGGGAACACAGGAAGAGAAAAACACAAAGAGAAAAACAGTGGCAGACCCATGCCATGATTCACTTCGGTGGTTTGTCTCATTTACTCTTCCAGCATGCCCTGTATTTCTTAATGAATTCACAATACCATTTTTAACATCGCTTTTTGACAGCAATCCCCCAGTTGGAGAGTAAGACCAAAATGTGTTTTACACTTCGTATCTGGTGTAGTCAGTATTATATTTAGTGTCTTTTCACAAAGCCCACCTGCAGTGAAAACCTGGTTGTTGACCTGTTTTTGGTTCTCCTGAGCCATGAGAACAACATTAACAAATTAGAGAGGAATACAAATGTAGGTCATGAAAGCACTCGGGTTAGTTATAGAAAGTCATAGCAGTAGGCCGGGCAGTCATTTACATACTCCTGAGAAATTAGCAGACTCTAAACTTTGCATACCATATTTATTATTTCAAAAGTAAACCAGTTCCTGAATGAGGCAGTTCATTATTGCTCTTCCAACCGAAAATGATTGCCTTTCAAACAAAGGTGCAATGAACTGTATGTGGAACCTTTCTGTCAGTAATATATTTTAGTGCAACAAATCTGATTATATATAACAACAAGTATCTTAATAGACTGCCAGATCAAAAAGATAATATGTGTTTTGGACAAATCAAATATCACAATTTTTTGCTTTCTGCCTCAAAACATTATCAAATATCTTTTCCTTGAATTTTTGAGGGGGCAGATATGTATTAGATTTGTTTCTCTGGAACTTGGGTGTCCAACACCTTTACTCATTAAATTAAACAAGTTGTTTAGAAACATATACAGTTTTCAACTCACAGGACTGATAACAGACAGTGGCTGAATTTGCAAATTATTTTTGTGTTTTTTTTTCTTTTTTTGAATGGCAGAACATCAAGAAATAAGTGGATTGTGTATAGACAATCCACTAATATATAGAAAGTATTTACCTGGCTTCTGAGAAGATGACATTGTAGTATTGTATATATTTAGCTAATTTGTTAGCACGGCATTTAGAAAACACAAATGTATTCACTGTTTGTGTAGAGCCTGTTTCACATAATGTTGGGCCATGCAGTGGTCAGCATTGAAGATCTGGCAATAACTTCAAACATCTGGGCTTATCCCATCACGAATAAAATCCGCCTAAATCTGCGGGGGCTCCTGTGGTGTGTGTGATATGGGTAACGCTGATATCCGAATGCTAAGTACTGTAGCAACAACCAAACTAGTATAACACTTCCATCAACATGTTTTATAAAATAGATAAATAATCTTTTAATGTGTTTCCGCATCCCGTGGCTGATGTTTGCTCCCTCACGGTGGAGGAAAACATGATCCTCTTTTAAAGTTTGCAGGCAGGATATTTGAAAAGATGCTCTGCTTTGATCAGTATACTGTAGTTGCATCTAACGTTGCTACAAAAGGCATGTGATATGTAAAGCAGGAACTACGGTTGCAGCAGTAATTTTCTGTGGTTGTCTTTGAACACAGTCTGTTGCTTGCATAGAGACACGTTTTAAGTTCCTCCTACTCTCGCCCCCCTCCTCCTTTGTAGACGGCCTGAAGCCTCTGATGATTGGCATCAGTTTGAACTTAGAACGACTTGGATAAGTTAGCGAAGACAAGCACAGGTACCGTGATTATCTGCTGCTTCAGGGCTTCATAAACAGGCTAAACAACAGGGTAGTACAGGTTTGCGATTGTAAGCAGAACTGCCTTGATCTCATGCACTAAGGACTTCCAAACGTTGAGAAGAATACAGGCGGACAGCACAGTGTGAGAAATTATTTACACATTTCCTGCTGAGGGTCTTGCAAAGCCAATGGAAAAAGTAGTTCCTGTCACTTTGGCACCATATGGATGTTCTCAAGACACATGAAAACACTTTTAAAAGTAATTGCTGGATGACTTTGCCTTCAGGGATTGTTCCTACTAAATGTGGGGGGGGGGGGGGGGGAAACCAACAACAACAACAACTCTTACAAAATTCACAAGAACACAACCAGTTCACCAGAAGTAATTGAAAGTGCTGATCTTTGTTAATTCATTGAGCTGTTTCATGTGTTTTCAAAGCTAAATGGTAGCTTCATTTAAAACAAACATTTTCTTATGGGTTCATCTTAAGGCTTAGCAGCAGGTAGTGGAAACGGCACAATTATTTGAATTCGAAATTATGAGGAACTTCCACTAAATAGTCCAACCTTGTAACCCAGATAGGAGACACTTTTTAGACCTTCCACCCATTTTATATTTAAAGAGTAAAGATAACCATCTCTGTGCACTCAATCTTAAGTGCTATCAGTTGTGGACGTAATGAAAACTCTTGAAGGAAAAGAGCTGCTGCCTTCTTACACAACCAACTCAACTTAAGTCATCATGTTGGTTTGAACAAAAGCATCTTCTCTGATGTGTGCAAGTTTACTTGCTTTCTGCCAAGCATCACTTTAAATGTAATTTGTGCTGCCTAAACAGCTGTCACTTTATGGATACAAGCTTTTCATTCTCCAGCATTCCCTACAGTTTAGCCAGTCGGTAAATCAATTGTATCTACTGACATTATCTCTTACTGAATCCTAATATCAAAACAACATTTATTTGTGAGGTCCACAGTACAGTATAAAGACCAAAAATAAGTTAAAAAAAATGTTGCAGTAAAAAAGATTTGCCTTCAATCAATTATACGTTGTCACCGTCTAATTGAAAAGGTCATGATGTTGTCTTATGTTGTGTGGCAGATTGTTGTTTTGCTCAGTGTGACGGTGACTACTGCCCATGACAGATCACTAAAGTAATTGCTTCATGAAATATTTGATTGCCTCTATCAAAATAGAGTCTCCATTTATGTAGACAGATATCATGATGGTCTCCCTTCAAGTTCATTTACATTTCGACCTTTTTGGTTGAAGTTTTTATTCTCAAAGGAGAACACGGGGAAGGTTGTTTACAGAGCTGCTTTACGTATTTTACCTATTATGCAAAATGCACTTTTTGATGTCTTTTATACATAAATATGTGTCCCCGGTGTGTCAGGGAACTCACAAAGTGTCAGAAAACAAAACCCTCTCTCTTTTCCTCTGTGCGCAAATCTCTAAAAACGGGGGAACAACGGAGCTGATCCAGATTTGCTGCCGATATTACGTAATATCGGCAATGTGGGCTGGCTTTACACCCACGGCCTTATCAGAAACGTTGCTATCATGAGCAGGCATAAGCTCCACCCCCTCTTTTTTTTTTTATATATAAGCTTTATACCCAGAATCAGCACTTTAGTAACAGGAAGTGAAATAGAGGGATATGAAGCATGGCTAGAATGGGTGATCCGTTTGGTATTTTGAGAAAAACACTTCATAGACATGTTTTTTTATATATCTGAGACCTATAATATTATGCCTAAAAATAGCATGATAGGAGACCTTTAAGTTAAATTGGTAATTAACTGAAATGTTTTGTTTCTATGTCTAAGACACTAACAACACTTAAATAAATATATTTTGAGAGATGCAGATGCTGGATAATGCTGCTGACAAATCACCCCACAGCAAACAGTGTCATTTTGTAACTCTTTAACCCGATTCAGGTAAGCCACATTTACAGTAAAGCATGAAAGCTACATTGAGTTATGTTTTCATGAGTAAATACACTCTTTATTTTGGTAAAATATATCAGCCGTCTCACCTATAGGCCAGGGAGTACTGTGACCCTAAATAACTTGCACAGCAGGGCTTGACCGCAACAGTTGCCCCAGGCAACCAGAATTGGACCAATGTCAACATTTTTGTGCGGTCTGGTTGCCTCAAACAAAGCTGAATGCGGTACAGTCTTCTAACTAAGTGAGCGTGGCCCTGTTGAACTGCTTTACTGTGTGAGAAATTGTACCATTATAGATGACAAATACAAAATACGAACCTAAAAACTTTAGAGAATTAAACACAAGGCTATTATTGATGCATTAACAAGTGGACCTGGAAAAAAAAAGTGATACATATTTATTTTTTCAAAGAAATGGGGAAAAATACTCAGTCCAAAAATATTCACTAAAAGCTACTTTTGAAGTTCAGGTAAATACAACATTAACAGTCACAAAGCTGAAAAAAAAAAAGAAGGCAGCCTCAACATACGTTATTAGTGAAGGAAGACAGAAAGCAGTGCATCAGCTAATGGAAGAATGGAAATAATCAAAATTGTACTGGATTGCAAAGATAATTATTTTTCCAGATTTGCCTTTGGTCCTCAGATCAAAAACCTATTTGAAGCGACAGAAAGTGAGTAGCTGTAGATCTAACCCGGCCTGCTGGAGTGCAATATTCTGCTGACTGTAATTTATCCTGCTAATTACATTTAAGTTGCTAATGTGAAATTGAAATGCAGCAACATTAGTCGCTCACTCACACTTTTAGATTCTAGATTGTTAACGAAGCTGAGCCACCTGTTGTTAATCAAATCTATTTTAAGACTGCGTTGTTGTTTTTCACACAAAAGGAGAGAAATGGAGGCTAAAAAGAAAATTGTGTCATTAGAAGTTGTTGACAAGGTTAATTTATTTGTCATTGTATGCCAGTTGTAGCACTTTTACGCTACACATAGCACAAATGTTATACCTAAAGAAACATCTAATTATCACCGATCAATTACATCTTAAAGTTACATATAATTACTATGTTTTTTCAGTGTTGCCAAGTTAGCAACTTTATTGCTGTTTGACGACATATTTATTGCTGTTTTACGGCACATGCCAGAGCAGTGTGCATAGTTTCTTTTATAAGAATAGAATTCAGCGTTTAAAGAGTTAAGAAAAGAAAGCCTTTTTTTTTGCCTTTTCAAAAATACAAGAGCATTAGAGAAAGAATGTATCACAGTGTGTTTATCTGCCCGGACCTGCAATCCTCTGCAAGTCTGCCAACTAGTAGTGGGCCTCGGTGAGCATTGATGTTAAAGCAAAGGAGTGCATTATTTACGACATGTGTGTTTACGGGTTATATAAAAAGCCTGTCCACAATTAACACATGCACTGTGTAGTATTTATCTTCTGTCCTGCTCTTTATTATATTTTGGGAAGTGTAGACTTCTAGTTAATATACTTTTATATACAGTGTACTGGGTTTAACTTAAAAAAGAAAAATGCTCTCGTCTATCAATTTTCCTACATTTTCCTTTGATCTACTTCGTAGATCACCAACTAGTCAGGATGCTGACTTTTTATCTGAGACATGCAGCTTCAACCTCGATCCTCTAGCATGATGTCATGTATGTAACTATCCAGTGAATGGCACCCTATTAGATTCTCGTTTCAGGGATGCTAACTGCCTGATTCTGGAATGACTGTTATCAACATTCTTTTTTTCCTATTTTCCATTTAAAGTCAACAAAATGCAGAAAGAGGATATGAAGAATTGCCTGCTAATGTTCAAAGGAAGCAGACGTCTCAAGCCATTAACCCATCACACATTAAGGGCTTTTACTTGTGAATATAAAATTACTTTTGAATAACATTTGTATCCGTCACTTCTTCTGGCACCCTGACATTAAGGAAGCATACAAAAGGCGTTTTAATTCTTAAACACCTCAAAGGATCTGAAATCCTCCTCTAAATTAAGCTGACAATTTGCACTTTACCGACAAACCATTTGAATCCTCACTTAATTTAAATACAGAAGGGCCACCATTAATAACGGTGTCCTCCTTGGTTCCCAAGGATCTCAAAGTCCTTCTAGACAGCCAGCGTCTGGTAACATCACACATTTTTCTCATATGTCAAAATTCAGAGAGTCCTGCAACCTTGAATCATTGTTGCCATCAGTGAAGAGAAAGCTAACGCGACCTGACAGGTCACACACATCAGTGGAGCGTCTGAGCCCTCGGGATTGAGAGCTGTCGCAGGGGGCAGGAGCTTTGCCTTGTAAGTCTTTGAAGAGCCGCCAAATCAAAGGCAGGGCTCAAAGGGTTGTCTTTGCTTATGTCCTTGATAACATAACAATCACATTAAGCATCGTTTTCAAGAAGTTCGCTCTACACCTCTTTCGGGAAAACCGTAGGCTCAGTGCTGCTGTTCTGAGGTTTAGCTACACGAGGCACAACCTTTCTGTCTGTCTACATCAGTGCTGAGGTGCCACACACCAAAAGCGCTCAAGGCATGGTGAAACTAACCCCTTCAGATGGATAGACAGTGTAGACTCATAGCAATTCCTTTTCTAACAGCTATGGGTTTCTGATTCTGCTGCAAATGGCTGACAGCCTGCTGTCAGATGGGATTAGGGAGAGCGTTACCTGCGTGCAGAAGCATACAAGGCCAGAAAGTGTTGAGCTCTGTAAGCTGAGGATAATTCATTTCTCAGTAATGGCGAAAACGATGTTTGACTTGATCGGAGTTCATTTTTCTGCAGATTATAAGATCATTTACCAGAGAAAGATTTGTCGCCCTGGTGTCACTCAACTGCTGCGATTTTCTTTTGAAGAGTGATCAACGTTCAGGATTTAAAGATCCAAAGAATGACTTTTTAAACGCGTTCATTCACCTTGTTGATTACATTTGATCATAGATTTACGATCAAATGTATATGTATATTATAAAACAAACAAACATTGATTTATTGTTTTAGTTCCGTTTAAAAATACAGGATAAATTGCATGATAATTTAATTTTGCCTACAAAGCATTGGAGTTTTATAATAGTCATAATGAAAAATGTAGGAAAGCATTAAAACAAGTATAAATACAACATAACCTGATATATAGGCATTCAATCTAAATATTAGATACAGAAATAACAACATATTATCTGAGAAGTGGAGGTATAGTAATGCATTAATGAGCTTGAAGGCTAAACAGACAACAGAACGCTGCACAGTTGTTTTTAATACTGGGAATACAAGGCCTATATTACAACAGCTCATTACAAAATAACTTCTGAAATATGCAGCAACATTACAAATTGATGTATAAAAGTATACGACTGGATTTAGAGATTTCTCATTCAAGTTTGATTAAGACCTGCCATAAAACATTAGGTCTTATCTACAGTAGTGTCATGTAGTTAACTTGTATGCATTACAGACACACACAACTCAATAATATTGGTAACGTTTCAGCAACCACTTAATTCATCCCTCGAAGGTCTTGATTTATTTCTTCCTACAGTTACATTGCACTGATTTTCTGTCACCTCTCTGTCGGAGAAGAATGAGCGAAAAACTTTGCAGCTGCCGGTCTTCTGTCACAACTTTGTTTTATGAGTATTAGCCTTTACCAAAGCTTGATTAGAGTTATTATCTGATAACGAGTCAGATTCTCCGGGTATGTCAGATGCATTCCTTCTCGAGGTGCCCTCTCTCTTCAGCTGAGGAAATGATTTCAGAGTAGTGTTTGATAAGATGAGACAGAAACCTTGCAGGCATGACTAATGCTACTGAGTCCAATTAAGCTGATGTCTTGTACCCACTGAATTAAATCATCCTGATATGATCTTGCCTGCCTGTGCATATATTTGCCTTTTAACTCTGATCACCTGATGAATCAGGAAAGACAAAGAGCCTTACATATGCACGCCACTTCGCTGTGCATATGGAGAACTTCCTTCTGTCATTTCTTTCATCAGAAAATGTGCCTGCATGACTCCTGATTCAGGATTTGATTAATATAACAGGAAAGATACGACAGTGCAGGAAACAAATGCCCCTCCAAAAATTAAATGATATGTGGTCATGACAGCCATATGAAACTGTTCATGTGCAGGCAATCAACTAAATTAATAGGTTTCTTTTTCTATTATGAAAATTGCCCTCCCTCCAAATGTGCTGAGATAGTGCGTTACATATAGGCTTCTTCACACAACAGCCACCAAATGTGATTCTCTGTAACCACTGCACCACACCCACCGAGAGTGAATTTATGACTTAGTTAAGCTCTCTGAAGGCTGCAACAGCTTGCCAGTAAAATGATTGTTAGTCTAGAGGAAGTCATAAATCAAATCAGGCCTGGGTTTGTCATTATCTATTAATACTCTGCCGCTCTTGAGTTCTTGAAAGAGCCAGAACTTGCACGTTCTCGCCTTCTCCCAAGACTGAAAGAATTCCTCTGAAAGATGGAGGTAAAAGACAACCCTTCAAAGGTAGCTTGGCTTGTGATTGATTTACTCATCCCTCCACGGTCTGCAGCGTACCCCGACAGCTCTGGAGGTGGAACAGTGTTGAGTGCCTTAATGGAGCCGAATGCGCTGAGCTTAAATGCTGCAGGCACAAAACCCACACAATTAAGAAGGACTAATGACGTGGGGTATCACCCATTATTTCTCCAAATAACCCATAGGGCTTTCCTCATTTACTAAGCCTTAATTAATGATTAGGAAGATGAAATGGAGTATTTAGCTGAAACTGAGCTCCTTAACACAAGCCATGTTTTGACATTTTCTGCATCTTTTGTTCAACGTAAAAGTGGATGTATATAGGTCATTATTTGAAGATGTGTTTGAAGAAATGTTTCGTTGCTGTAATTATTGAAAAAAGTATTTCTGTCTTTTCAGAGCCAAGATGATATGCTTGTCATCCAGCACAATCAACTGGGTAAGTCTTATTCGTATACAATTGAAGTAGTCGAAAATGTAGGAAAATAAAACGATGAAAGAACATAAAATAATATATTCTAAATTGTAAATATTCTGTACACACGGGTGCCAATGAAATACTCACTGAAGCACAACGCTTAAGGCATTTCCATTTAGGAGAATGGCTCTAAATGACCCTACTTTTAAAATGACACATTACATATAACTTAATTGCAGATAGGAGTCCATGGGGCATATCCGTTGCATCATGAAAAGTAGCCTAACTACATATGCCACGTTATAAAAAGTACATAAATAAAATAATAAGTATATGACTGGAGAAAGGTTCATCACACCTATAATTTGTACAGTATACTTTCTAATAAACTAATAATGTTGGTGGAAATGTCCTAACTAATATTTTATTTAAGGGTCAGATGTATTTTTAACATACGCTGTGAAGGGACAAATTAAAGACTTTATCAAGGACACCATGCTAGGGACGTGAAAAAAGGCAGTTCTCAACGCACCCCTGTTTTCATTTACAAGCGACGAATATCTCCCTCCTGAATATACAAATGTAACCCTGTTTATTCTTAACAAATAAAATAAAAAATCAGATGCTCCCTGTGAAATCATGATATGCTTAATAGATGTTATCAGAGACTATAGTAATTATTATGTCTATAAACATTTGTATTCACATCAAGGATATTGCTGCTGTCTTGATAGTTGGGTCATTATTGGGTCTTTGTTTTGATATTTGAGTCTGTCTGTATTAGAAACAGGAATGTTGGATGACATTCAAAGGAATGACCTACAGTACAGAGTATTTATCAGTTTTAACAGTATTGAAAAACAGTGAATCTTGAAATGAAAAATGTTGGAAAGGGTGACATTTGAATATGTTGTTGGTAAAAGGGCTTTTGTCTGATGCCTGCCTTGAAAATGTAATCTCCACAGTTCCTCTGACTTTTTCATAAATATAGTCCCATCTCTTTATCGATCTGACAGCAACCAGGGATTAGAGCAAATAAAAGGATCTCCTGCATGCCTTTCATGCTACAGGGAGCTCATACAATCACCCTCAGAGTGATTTTCGGGAGGCTGCAGAGGAGTTTGGAGCTTCCTGGACCTCTGCCTGTTGTTCATTCAACTGGGTCACCACAGATGTGAAGGCGCACAAAAGCAACTTCATAATGCTCTCATTTGGCACCTCAGCACAGAGAGAAAATACAAACAGACAGCTATCTCGAAAAAATTGGAGCTTCACTATCTGGCACCACTATAGTAATTTTCCTCTGTCACAGCTGAAAAGCTACACTCGCCTGCAGAGAAAATTATATGTGGGCAGGAATTCAGGAGATGAATAAAAGAAAGTTTGGCTTTCTATTGTTTTAAAATACAGAGAACAGCAAAGTTATACCTGGATTGTTTTTTCTGAAGGAGCCGGTGACTTTTAGAAGATGTTCCATGTAATCACAAAACAATGTTTCTTTGGAGTAAACACAATGTGCCAAATCTAAAAGGGATTGATGTTTAATTTAAGTCTGAATGAAATTGGGCATTATGCAGTTGTACACTATGCATATCTAAAATAACACATTCACATACAAAAATCATTGCAAGTCCTCTTGACATACAGTATTGTGCGGCATGTAGTGTTTTAACATTTTTGACTATTGTTACAGCTTAGCAACATGAATAGCTAAAACCTTGGAGAACTTCACCTACAGACATGCCCAAGGAAAATAAATTGTTCAAAATGGCATGATTAAAATATGATTGCTTATAACGCTCTCTATCCGTGCCCAGGGCCCTAACCCCCTACTGATTGTAACACAATCTCCTACAATACAATCAACAAATGTCTGTTTTTAACACAGTTTACTGTTGCATCACAGTTCTTCTTCGTCTTCTCACATCCCAAATCGTGTAAGGCCTTTGGCTGTCTAGGCCAATCAATTCAGTCAATTCACTTCATTTTGAGACCGGTCGTCTGAAGAAGAAAATGTGTAGTTAAAATGAGGTTTTATATGCAGTTTCACAGTAGAGGATTCACAGAAAATGAATTGAATTTCAAGAACTTTTTTCTTTTAAACTTTAAAATTATAGAGGGTAGTTTCAGATAATGTGTTCTGACTCACTGCTCCTGTTTTAGAGTACACATTCATACATGTGGAGTACAGGGTATGAATGTATTTGTACAAGAGAAGCTGTTAAAGTGGAAACTGACATATTTTCCCAACCTGGCATTTCCAATCATACTATTGTTGATGCATCCGTTCCAAAGAGAACTCAATCACTTTCCATTTTCCTCAGTGCAGAGTAACTGCCAACAACATAGGACACACTTTATATTGATCTCCATGGTTAGGATGGAAACTACAAAAAACAATATTCTTTTGGTAACTGATATAGCTGGGGGAACCCCATTATCCTCTTCCTGTTGCACAAAGGTTGTCACTTGTCACACTTTGTTTGTGCTTTGAATCGAGTTTTCATTTCCCTGCAGATTGTTCCCAGGGCGGACCGGATTGCAGAGTGAAAGCGTGACTAGGAAATGTATCTAAATGTTTATGGTGTCATCATTTCATAAAAATGCATCCGATATTAATATTTTTACATTAACATAGGCAGTTTCGATTATAATCCAGTTAGCTTTTCCCCAGACCATAACAAAAATGTATT
Organism: Trematomus bernacchii; assembly: GCF_902827165.1. Classification (NCBI taxonomy): domain Eukaryota; kingdom Metazoa; phylum Chordata; class Actinopteri; order Perciformes; family Nototheniidae; genus Trematomus; species Trematomus bernacchii. The sequence continues at coordinate 7,907,197 of NW_022987851.1, read as the reverse complement.
ACTTACTTAACTATGATTTTACATAATATACCTTTTTTATTTTTATTGGGGGCTTTATCGTATTCCTCAGAATTTTCTTCATTTTAGTTATTCACTCTAATCAGTGCAGATATACAAGTTTTGATCTGCTATATTGCAGTTATCTATCTTTGTGTTTTCAATCAAGATGTTATCTTGCTACTTGATTTTACACTGACTACCACTAAAACCTAAGAAATGACAAGGCCCTACATTAAAAGTGACTTTTCACACTTGGGTTTTGATGCACAGTGTTTTCCTTCAACCATATTATGGAGACGATTAACTGGAACATGTACAAAATATAAGAAAAATATACAAACGTGTTGAAATCATATTTTGAATGGACATACTTATTTTTCGCCAAGTAACTGCAACTTCTGCTAGTCGAAAGGTGAAAGAAACCTTAAAACAGAGACAATGAAGCAGTGTGTTATTATTACTCTTATGTTCTTAAAACTAAAAAACTCTTGGCTCAGTTCTATAATGGTTTCTACCTTTTTTTCGGATTCTACAGTTTATCTTGGTCATTCATCTTTGTTTCCTTGAATGATTGTTGAACATATGGAAATAAACCATTGCTCTTTGACTATAAGGGAATAGCACCATAATCAAATTGTCAACGCGGGTGTTGTAGGGGAAAAAAATGACTAGCTTTGGTTCCTAATTATGTGGGAGGAAGACAAATATTCCAGCAAACAGCAGGCGCAAGTAACACTGACTTAGCAGTTTTTATTTTTAAACTTGGATTTTTCTTAGTACAGCGTCGTTGAGGGCTCAGGGAAACTCTGTGCCACAAACAATGAATGGAATTGCTTGAGAGCGGAGAGGTTGTGCCAGAATTTAAATCAGATTGTCACTGTAACAATTATTTGGCCCAGGAAAGCAGTGCTACTGTCCTTTCAGAGGTGGCATTATATTCATGAAGTGGCTCAGAGCCAGCTTTCAGGCCATTCGCATTGCATCTTCAAAAGGTAGAATGTTCACAAGATATTAAACTAACTCTTCCTGCATACCAACTCACACTGCCTGTGTATTAACCTTTCTGTAGCTGCCTCTTAACCCCTCATGTTGTGCCTGGCTGCATGTCGTTGTTTCTGCTTGTTTGTGTTTCCTATTCTAAGCACAGCCAATAACTGTATTTTCCTCATTAAATGAACACCGCACTTGCATTCTCAAAATTGTTCCAAACAGTGCTGGCATATATTGATGTATGGGCTATGAAATGATTCATCCATCAAAAACAGAAATCAGCCTTTCAGAAGCCAGGTAAATAACTCTATTTCCAAGTGGTGTCAAATAATACTATTATGAATAATGAATGGCTTTTGTAAGCAAACCCTGGAATCTGTTAAGCTTTAATTGCCCTAGCTTCCTGAATTATTGATTCTAAATGAGGTTTAAGGGTTGAGTTCAACTCTCATTAGTCTTCAGCACACATGTCCATAGGGTTATGAACTCTAATGAGTGTAATTAACACAAATTGGAGACCGTTTTTCCCAACATTTTACGTGTTGCATTTACTGTGTGGTTGTTTTATGGGTTTTTGCATCACTACTTCTTCTCATAGCTTTCCCCTATGTATATATATATATATATATGTATACCTTATCTCTCTCTCACACATTTATTCCCTTCCTCTTTTGCAATTGTGGTGCATCTCCCTATCACTCGATTGGTTTTCTTTCTTTCACTTCCTTCCTTTCTTCCCCCTCTCTTCTATTTTCCTCTCGACTTACTAAGAGATATTTATGATTCTGACCTTTTCAGCAGCAGGCTGAAAGTTAAATACATCATGCTCTCTATTGATCGTGTGCGAGGCAATTAAAAGTCTGTATGAATATGAGAAGAGGGCTGATGGAAAATCGTTTCACTTGCTGTATGAGACATAGGCCTGTGCCACACCAGATGATTGCCTATAGGGAGGGTAAATTATTTGTATACGGCTAAATCAAACTCAACAGACTAAAAAGTTTGCAATATTGAATTTGGGCTGCCAGATTGGATATCACCTGCTGTCTGTGGATTGGCTATTACATCCTGGTGCTGTGTGGTGTGACGGTCATGGTTAGTTTGGCCAGGAAACTGCAACCCAATTCTCTTCAGTGTGGAATGTGTTTCGGATGCACCGTTTTTGGACGTGAGGTGGAGAGAGATGGAGTTTTTAGTAGAAGGATGATTCTGTGCCATTTTGTCTCGGGGAGTTCAATATTGTGAGTCATTGGAGTGGAGCAGGTTTTACAGCAGCACAATCAGCTGCTGGATGAGAAAGTCAGCCTATGGAAATGAGCTATTGACATCCTCAGTCATCTTTGAAAAATGTGCTGGCAATGAAGAGCTTAGGATCTTTTATGACAGTTTCATTGTTACCACAACAGCCTAATGGCTCCACTTGCAGAATTGTATCCCTCTCGACTCAAGCAGGCATTTATCATTGAAGTTACACTAGTGATCTGCATGCTCTCTGTTGGTTTCCTTGGGTGGACAATTGTTTCTTTAACTGTGGGGATGCAGATAGTCCAGGCTGGGAGGAAACTTACCTGAAACAGCTCTGGTGACTACACGCACCTGCTCTGTGACACTGATGGAGATGACAGAGCTCCAGGAGTGCCTGGAGGTCAGTGAGCTCTCAGCTCCTCTGCCACTTGGCAACGTCTGCCATCCTGCTCTAAGGAAGTGTCACTATTGATTTGTGTCAATGAGGTGACAACACTGCAGGGCCAGGCCACAACGAGAGCGCACAATCTACATTCAAGTGCGGATATTTACTACACCCTCTTGTATTTGGCACACACCGGGAAATACAAACACGTTGTAGTTTATTGTCCTTGATTCTTTAATCAGTCTGATCCTATCCCCTCTTATGTGCTGACAAGCCTTCACACAGTGTTGGGGAGGCCTTTAAAGGGTGGCATTGAGAAAGGCATCAGATCATAGAAAGAAAGAGGCAGTATTCCCCTGTGTCTCATTTCATCCAATATATTTCAAGGCTGATAGTTTTTTTTTTCTTCTGTGGAGTGGCCCCAGTGGAATACTGAATGAGTGAGGGGAGGCAAACGCACACTAGACTCATGCTTTCTAGTTCCATCAGCCTGGCAAAATAAAATCATCTGTTCCAATGTGACCGGGGCTTTGACTTCGTCTCCCGAGCAAGCTTCAATCTATTTCATTCGAGGCATATTATTTTCAGCCAAGAGGCATCCTTGTATTTCACTTAACTGCCAGAAACGAGCTTTCTGGCATGTTTTGCACCAGGTTGCCGTTTCACATCTTCGCCCTTCTATTAAGCAGATGAATTGATTGCGTAATAGCACCCCTGGGAATACTATTATTAATACTAGAGTTGAAACTGCTGGTACTAAAATCATTACCTCTGTGACAATTGTAAAAACTGAAAAAACAATACATACACCCCTGTCAAGCAACAACTATAGCAGTGACCACAAACACCCGACAACATCCTATGCAAATACACTAGTAACTGCCACATAAAAGACAATAAAACTTTAGTTATATAGCGCTTTGTAAGTCTCAAGTTTGAAAGGGCTTTACAAGAAGAGGGAAGAGTCTACAGATACACTAGCAGATACGTGCCATGCCTTTTAGAATGATAATTTATTTGAACCCAAATGTAATTTTTGTGTAAGTTTAAAAAATAAAAAGTTTTTTTTAGGATGTGCACCAACTTGGCTTCTCCTAAACTTTTCAAGACACATTTATCAATTTAGATTATTTCGCCAAGTGTTAAAGATATCAGCCGTAGGCGGTTTTTGCTTCTCTCATATATAATGGAGCTATATCGCAGTCAGCTTGTGGTGCACACATTTCTAAGTTGAAGTTATTATAACCATTTTCAGGTTTTATAATTGTATTTTGTGCCGCTACTGTGGCATGTTTACATACTTTAATGTTCACAAAGTGCTTTATTTTCCTCATACTTCCTGTGCTGCAGCACCTCCTTTCATCTTCTGTCTGAAACCAGAGCCCAGTCTGCTCTGATTGGTTAGCTGGCCGGCTATGTTATGATTAGGCGCTAGCCAATAGTGTTACGTAGTGAAGTAACTTTGTTGTGGAAGTAAACAAAGGACTAAAATCTATATAACACACAACAGGAAAGGGATGTTCCAAAAACCATAATAGGGCCCCTTTAACATCCTCTTATAACACCCTAGCAATGCAAGGGAAAGCTACAAGCATTCTGGATGTTTTCTTATTCATATTCCTTTGATCAGATCAGATCAGAGGCATCCGTGGATCATCTCACACATCCACTTAAAAGGTGGAATCCTTGGCACCAAAGGCGTAGTTTGTGCTATAATTAAATACTGGTAGACATATCGATTTCACCGTTGTAATCTTGCATTGGCTGCCGCGAGTGTCTAGGCATTGCACAGAGGTGATTTTTACCTGATAGGAGAAGGGCACAGAATGATGGAGGTGGAGGAAGAAGGGCGTTATAACGGGACTTTTCCTTTTCTCCATGTTGTTTGATGATTAATCGAAAGCCATTAGTGCGGAGATGAGGCACGTGAATTCAGTCTTAATTACTTTCGTTTTCTGCCCCGGATTCTCCTCTGCTTTGACATCAGGGGTTCGCATTATCTGCAGAATGAGGAATCGGCAACCTTCTTATCTGATTTCTGCTGTTTGTCTCATGCAGCCAATATTGCTGTACTGTGCAGTATCAGGAAGCTGCTAGCTCACCTGAGGCTTTAAAATGCACTGCTTTATGTGAAAAAAACACACACACAGCCATTCATTTAGCAAACTCAGCAGAAGGACATTTAGAGGTGGTCTAGTGGTGTTCGCTCTGTAAGCTTAGCTCCCGCTGGAGGTTAGATCTGTTGGGAGATGGACATGCTGAGATTTAGTAAGTAAATCCCCCCCTTCTCCAGGGCTCCAGGATCAATGGGACCTTTGTTATCAGCGGAGCAAAGGGGAGTCACACCCACCAACACTTAATTAAAAAAGATGTGACACAGATACTGTACCCTGACATAGTGTCTACCCCTGAACCTGCTGTTAATATGCTTACCCAGGGTGGGAATAGGTTAAAGTAGTGTAATTGAGGAGGAGGCTATCTATCTAATCCAGACATTGTCAGCACTCGCCCTTTCCCTTTTTCCTCTTGTTGCCTTTGCAATATTCCACTGCGAAGATAAGAGTCCTGTCACTAGTGGCTGTTACCAAATTATTATTTTTTAACACTACATTTCATTAATCAGCACATTTTGCAAAGCTTTATGGGAAAAAGTTATTCTGGTGATCATAATTTATGATTGGTACACCCTTTCTGACTATATGCTGCACACATACTTAAGTAGCTAATTAAAACGTCAAGCAAGTGAGTTCTGTTTTGCACAAAGCCTGTTATTTTAGTTTGAGCCTAAATGAAGAGGAAAGTAAAATCCCAGTACATCTCATTATTGGGAAGTTTCTGAGCTGCCTGTCATAGCAGGAAATCTTTGACATGTCTTCTGCTTTTCTTTGTACTTGACACCTTGATATTGGCTCCCAACTCTCTGCTTTTCTAATTCTTGAAAAGCCTTTTTGTTGTCACATTCATTCCAGCCAGTTCCTGCAGACTTCAGGTTGGTTTGAGGGACAGCTAACGGATTAAGGAGATGTCAAATGTGATTGTACAGAGCCAAAGACAGAATGGCAGATCTTTTTTTTCCCTCCCCCCCCCGGTCCTTTGGTCTAGTTTTGATTGTACTGGTCGTGAGAGCCACCGGGTTTATGTGGACGTGTTTGTGCAGCCAATGTCATTCTTCACTGAGCTGTGTCACTGCTGCTACCCTGTAAATGGATTTCACATAAAGAGGAACTACAAGCCTCTGAGTCAATGACAAAGATGGTATCTGAGCATATTGTCAGCATATAAGTAGCCCGCATTAGCCGCTTTTCAAACTGAGCAAGTGGGTCCCTGTTAACCTTGGCCTTACCATGCAGCAACTATTCTGAGTTTTAATATTAATGCAGCTCAGAATGAAGTGGACAGCTGGTGCCGTGTCCACCTTTTGGGTGGATACGGCACCTCAGGGGAAGACTCTTCTGACTGCTAATCTTTTATTAAGTAACACAGTCTGGGCTGTGACATTTACATACTCTCTCACTGAGCCAATTAAGCTCTTGATGTGCTGGTTATTATCACCAGGCCAATAATGGAGATTAGCAAAACCACCTCAGTTATTCACACCGCGGTTCTTATCTTGTCCTCCTCTCAGAAGGTCATCGATTGCCATGATCCTTTTTCACAGTGTGTGAGCAGTCTCACAGCTTTGTCCTGTGTTTTCTTCCAGACCTGCGGGAGATAGTGTTCGTCATCCAGAGTCAGAGCAACTCCTTCCATGTGAGGCAGGCAGAAAGACTGAGAGCAGACTTACTGCAGCAGGCTCACACTCTGAAAGAGGTAAGATTAAAGACACCTTTCACTCAAGCACACATGCTCTTAGTTTGGAATACATTTTAGAAGACATAATGTAGGTAATGACCATCAGTAGCATAAAAAGTAACATCTGAATTAGAGTCGTTTTAACCTGTAACATTTCTTTTTTATATAAAATCCATTCAGGAGAAATAAAACATGATTGCACAACATAGAAAACGGAATGCTTTTCAAGTGTTGGTCATGTGTCAAACTGTTGCTTAATTACTTGATAATGTTTAATGTTTAATGATAGTATGAAGAATTATTCATGGACCCTCCATATGAAAGCTCTTACGTCCGAAATGTAAAAGGGTACTGTGAAATATGCAACACCCTCGGTTCCTTGCTACAGCGGATAATGTGCTTACTTAAAATGCCAGATATTTATAAAATCCAGATATTTGTGCGGCTTTGAAATTCAGATATGCAATTGTTCTTCTAAAAACATCAACCTTCTATATCTGAAGGCATATTTAAAGGATAAGCGATGATTATCCATAAGCATATGTTCATCCAAATTAATATTGTAATTCCTGATTTTAATTCAGATATTCCAAAGAATGCTGCAGGAAAGAAAAACAATGTATTCTCTTGGGAAAATAACTCATTATTTTATGCAATTTGTAAAATATGAGTAAGCACATCAGCATTATGTCAAAGGAAGACAAAGTGCATATTTACAGGTCGAAAGGCCAATTTATTTCTGTTCATTGAATCTCTTCAGAGCAAGATGTAATACATGAGTTATTCCATTTAGTTAAATACTGAATGTAGCATCCCTAATGACATTATAGCAAATTAAATGGAGGAACTGCTCGCTGTGTTTCCTGTAGCAAGAGACCAATTTAGATCTCATATATGAGTTTATGTTTCTGTGGTCTCTGATTTTTTGTTGTTGTCTCAGTGTCTTCCACTGCTGGATGACTCAAAACTTTAATCTGCATTTCACTGACTGTGCCCAACTAAAAAGATATATAAATAATCATAGTGAGTCATTATTTGTCATAATGACACATAGTGCTGTTGTTGTGGTTTTGAACAATACTAAATATGCCACTCCTTTTGAAATATATTGCTCTAAAATAAATGTTATCTTATATTTGAAATCACATAAGTTGAATGTGGCAACAGTTTGAAAGGATTGTTTCATGTTTCCTGTAATGAATTGTGGCATCACTTTGTGCCAGATGATAAGATTTATCATGAGAAGATTCTGTTACACTAATAGGCGTCACATTTCATAAGGAGAGACAGACTTTATGAATAACACATCATGTTGTGTTTGCATTTATGATCTCAGAGATGTCTGGCGTTATAGTATCTGTTGCATGCAATTACACAAACTAAGTCCAGGGAGAGTTTTAATCAGCAACTTCTCAAAGAGGCGGCAGTAAAGACTTGACAGCTTTTCAAAGCGATATAAGAATCAAAATTAGTCATCTTCAGCCTCAGGTATACATCAGCACATAGACCTGCGATACCTCCACCAAGGCTGCATAGTCCTTGAAAAATCAAATCGTTTTAATAGTAGAACAAAAGAAAAAGGGTAATTTAATCTGGATCCAAATCTGTATAAAGGTAAGGATGAAATTGGGAAAAAAACAAAAAGACGACTTCGAACACAATTTTTTACTATTTAATTTCCCCTTCCTAATTCTTATATAGATACCAGCCCTAGTGATAACTGAATTGTGGCTTACTGTTAGTGCTGGATTCCACAGAAGAAAAATCAGGAAAAAACTCTCCTTTTATTAACATTTAGAGTATACTGTAGACACAAATGTAGACTCTGTGATTGATCATAAATATAACCACCCACAACTTTTAAGAAGTAACAACCAGCCATCCACCACTTCCTCCGAGGCACAACACACACAAATCTGCTGTTTAACAGTCAGGGTTTGTGCGATACTGAAGGGAAAAGATTAAAGTCAAATGATACAAGGCATGCTTTTAGTTTGTAGATGTAAAACATTCTTGATGTACAGTATCTTGTTATCTTGATGCTTTGCTTCACACAAAACCCTTTTTAATGTCTCGCAAATATCTTTAAAACAAAAGAAAGAATGGCCAGTATTGTGATCAAAAGATCTGTAATATAAAACTACTTGATTAAAAAGCTTCCTAAATGATTCAGAGCTGACTTGGTTTTGCTAAATATCAGAATGTTAGGCCAGAGCACCTCAGAGACAGAAAATACGTGAATTATCAGTATGTCTGTCTCCGCGCATTTTTCACCCTGAGCATAATGTTTCCATTTTATCCTCCTCTGACTGTGTAATCTGCGGATATCACAAAGCCTCCCACGGACAGGAACTTGTGTATTCTATGTGGCTGCTCACAGCCTATGTTCCTACATGACATTGTGCCTTCTGGGAGGAACTCACATTACATTAACACAGTAGTTTTGTCGTTTTGCCGATGCTCATGTCCACAGAGACATTCAACAGAACGAGATTAAACTCAGAAACCCATAGCGGCAGTAGTGAAATACACCATGTTTCTAATTGCATTCCTATGCATCACTTGAATAATCTTACAATGTATCCATTTAAGGAGCCACTGGGATGAAAATATGTTAACATGGATCCCCTCATTTAGAGACTTGCCCCTCACTGGCATCCCCAAAGTGTAGTTCAGTGACCCCCTTCTTTTCTTACAAGTAACCAAGAAACAGCTCTTATCTGTGGCAGAGTCTGCAGATTGCACACAACACCGCCTCCTCATATTGAGGTCCTCCTTCATCATTGGATTGCCAATAGCTCTTTAAAGTTAAAGCATAATCGTTAAGATTGCATTATAATCTGAAGAAAACATTTCGTTTTTCTCTAAGTTATACTTTTATCTCAACCGTGATGGCGCTAACATCAAGGATTAAGCATCGTAGGTGTCATTACAGCTTTAGTTAAAAGATAAAGCTCATATTAGATGAGAGCTATTATGCTAATAGGACTAGTTAAATATAAAGAGTGTCAGATTCATCCCCTAAATCAAACAGTGCGTGCTGTCATACAGAATGGCTGAGAGGAGACTGTTCACCCTGACTTCCTGCATGATGAGTTGACCATGCAGTAATGAGCCACAGGGTCTCACGCTCTGCTGCTTTGTTTTCATTGCAGTGTGAAACACTGGCTCTCACACACACATACTCTCTGTCGTCACTACAGAGCAGTGTTCTGAAAAACAGTCCTCCTATTTGGATGTGATTATGTGCACTGTCCATGTCCTGAAATATCCGTGCTTGCTTTCAGTGATATTTCCGTTAAGCCAAAGTCAGACTACATAATGTATGCCTGATGAAGCCCATCAGGACGAACTTTGGGGATAGTTCAAATAAGTGATAATAAGAGTGTAATGAGAGCTGATCGGGACCATTATTCGGCTAGACAGAGCCCACACCCATAGGCAACAAATCAATCCAGGTTTATTTTCATTCATCAAAGTATGTGAACATGTGAAAACACTAATTCTCGTTGCTGTTTTGGTGAACTTTACACCATTTTGCTGTGAGTTCAAGCAGTGCAGATATCTCAAAGTGCAGTACCATACAGTGATAATGAAATATATTGAAATACAAATTAAAACACCGGCCTCAATTGCAATATTAGCTTTAACAGAGTGTGTGTGAATTGTATGGGCTAAAACATCCAAATACTAGTACAGTCCTTTGTCAATGCTGATGAACCAGTTCTAAATCACGCCTGTCCCATTCTGTGTACTTTGTTGGAGGAATACAGAAATCACTGTATCTTTCTTTATGCTGGTTTTTTTGTGTGCAGAAACCACCGGTGGTATTGCTTCTTCATAGTTTATCAGATCACGAGGGAGATTGGAGTATCCTTCCTCTGCTGCCCAAGTAAGTATGCCTGCACTCTCAGGATCGAATGAGAATGTTGATTTAAGGGTTCAAAATGTGACAAAAATGTCAGAAACTTTGTGTCTGAGTTCAGTTGAGATTTAGGAAGTTATATTTAGGTTTTTAGGACATTTTGAACCACGTTTTAGGGCTACAGATTGCTGGGAAGCTATTATCTACACAATAACTGTGATTGATTGCCTCACATTATAATAAAAACATTCCTAATGTCTCTATAACTGCAACAATAACCCTATTACTGCAGTCATTTGGTGGCCTGAGCAGCATGATAATGACATTAGTTCCAGTCATCTACATGTGTGGGCCTTCTAAAAATCCAATATATGTTCAATAATGGTTGTGGGAAGCTGTGAAATAACATGTGTGTTTTTTTCCTCCATCATAAAGATGTAGGACATAGATCACCAAAAGCATCCCAAATCATTACAGAGCCGCCCTCTCTGAAAGAAGTCTGTGTGCTTGTGATGTTTTGTTGCCTCTCTCCCCTCGAGGGAAACTGTGTGGCTGCCTTGATCTGACTGGGTCAGAAGCTGCAGTTAGAAACTACCTCACAATGGACTGAAATGAAAACAAAAAAACAATGTTCAGTAGAGTTTGTGTGTGCATGGCAATGTTACGTTTATTTCTGGTTCATTATTTAACTCTAGTTTTGATTTCTTTTGTCTCAGCTTATCGAACTCCTTCGGGAAAAACTCCTCCTGGATTGTATTTCTTGAGGAGGAAACAAATGTAAAGACGACTAAGCTGGTTGAAGTCCTTTCAAAATTTGACAAGAATAAAGTAAGTATTACATATTCCCTCTAAACCCCCTTTCCTGTCTCTTTCTGTCTGTGTTGCTCTGTCTCTCTATGCCAATTTCATCAGCGAGACCAAAGCTCCAGCTTAGTTGATCATTGGTTCAATCCTGACAGTATCAGTTTAGCTCCTGCACTGAGCTCTGCCAGCTCACTTTGTAACCTGTCAGACATGTCACTCCTGTCTCTGCTGTAGACCTCCTTTAAGCTCAGTGTCCCCACTCATGAAATTATTTGTGTATATGGGTTGAGTAGGTTGAATATAAATAGTGTATTAGATAAATGCTGCCATTCAGAAAATTGTACACTGTGGGTCTAATGAAAGATCTTTACTAAACCAATCTTAGCAAAAGCTTTCTCCATCCAGTTTTTTTTAAATAACCAAAAATGGCACATGTTAGAGAATGTGGCTTTTTTCTGTTGCCATTTGTACTTAAGCCATAGTTGTAATTCATTATTATCCTCACACTCATCCTGTGGAGAAAAAGGTCAGATGTTAGATGAATCTATTGGCAACCACGTCAGTGTGTTGAATAAAAAATGTGGTTAGCAGAATGACTACATGAGCGCCTGTAACTTCATTACAATACATATACATTTAAAGCAATTTTGGGAAGTAGGCTTACTTGAGAAGATTGACAACACAAGACGTGTGTCCCATCTTCATATCAAACTGCAATAAGAAAAATCCCATGTTGTGTTTTTTCTCTATAAGATTGTTTTTACCCCAGATGCATCAACAATTATGAAAAGAGTCTAGATCTTTGTTCTGTCAAGAAATCTCATTATCTTCCCAGCCAGTGACAAACGTGGTTCCTACAAATACTTCCAAAGGTTTTCTGGCATTGTTAAAAGTTTCAAATTAACTCAATATGTTAAAGGTACAAGAATAAAATGACAAAGTGTAACATCTTACAGGAAAGACGGGTTACCTGCACTCATGCTGACATCCTGTCCCTCACTTCTTATTTATCAGGAGTGGTTTCTCGGTAAGCCGCTGTATGACAAGGAGTCGACTATCATTCATCACTACGCGTTTGCAGAGAATCCCTCCATCTTTAAATATCCCGACTTTGTTGCTGCTTGGGCCTTAAGCACCCCCCTTGTTGTTCGGTGAGTACGGGCAGTAAATCAGTTTCGTTATGTTATCATTGCAGTAATATTTTCTGTGGAGTTTTGTATTTATGTCATACTGTATATCAACCATAAATCTGTGATTTGTTATTTGTTATTTTAGGCTCGCTGACAAAGTGAGAAATGAACCACTTAAATCTGACTTCACCATTGACCTGAAGCATGAGGTGAGATAACATGCACTTTACACGGTCATAGACCTGTTGTGTCTGCTGGAGTGAAGATGAGACTGCTGGTTTTTAGCCATATTCTCACAAATGTCTCCTTTCTCACACTTGAGCCAGTGCCAACCTACTATAATTTATTTACACAAAAAGAGCAAGGCATGAAATCCATCTAACCTTGAAGTGAAATCTCATTACTTTGGAGAATTGTCATGGTGCAGCATTGAGGTTCTTATTTTTATCACTGAAATTCAGTCGGGTAGGCACCTAGGGATTTCGTAGAGTAAACACAGCGCTGGACTTATCAGGCTCAGTCGGTAAAAGGTTGTTCAGGAAGAGATGGCATGATCTCAGTCCCAAGATCCAATTACAATACCGTATATTCTTTATATGTATGCTTTTTAAAGGATGCTGAGTTTTCAAATGGAATCAATGGACATATTATAAAATTGTGCTTTTGCAGATTAATGGGACTTGAAACAACACAATGCACATCACAAACATGCAACTGCAACCTCAGTACATAATAAGATGACTTGCATGTTGTCAAATACAGACAAATATGGCATGCCTCCTCAATGTCATTCCAGTTCACTGTCAGTAGATTAGCTGCAGGCTGTACATCGGCAAAACATCAGTTTTTAGTTTCTGTAGTTCCTATTCTGTGAGACTGTTCCTTATTCAGACAGCACTGATGCCACTGTCTTCATTACATATACTTTTACTGTACTGCTGCGTCGTCCCCTGTAGAATAGTTAAACTATATCCTAGATTTTACTTTGTTCTTCATCACTGTGATATTCAACAGCTCTCAAATTCTCCCTTTTGGTCTGTCTTTTGAAAGCTATCTTAAATGTTACATTTGATGTGAGAGCAAAATTGTTGTTTACTATAAAAGAAGAGTGAAGCATTCCACGTGTCTTCGGTACATTTTTATAATAAAGGATTAATTTCTATTATATTGCATCTTGTCTTCAGCTTTAACATTTGAAAAAAACCATCTTTGTTTATTACAGGTTGCCTTGTATATCTGGGACAATGGCAACGGTCCACATCTCACTGGCGTTCCTGAGCTGTGCACGGAGCCGGAGGGCTCTCCCCAGACCCAGCACTGCGCCACGTCTCTGAGCACCGCGCCTCCTCTGTGTGTGAGTACAGGCTCTGTGTGCACATCAATTAGGTTGTCCTCAATTCCCTGGAAATGGTAAAAGAACAAAATTAAACGACATAAAACCGAGGGCACTTCACTGTGATATGCTGGCGGTTCTCTGATGATGTACGATATTCTGCCTTTTTGTGCCCACGGCAACATGGAAACAGCACCAATATTTCACAGCGCAGCCTTCAACGTAACTGCCTTTATTCTCCATTCAGTAGAACATTGTGCATTAACCTAAAAAGACAGGAAGTTTGCTTATTAAATTAGATTTAGTAATCCACCAAAAATGACATACACCTCCGTTGCTTAGCAACATCCGTTTGTGTCCTCTCATTTTCTAGAGTTACGACCTCATTTTTTTTTTTTCCATCATAATGTGGTCAAGGGTATCCATCTCCAATTCTGACTGATGTCTTATTCTAACATTAAAAGTATTTAAAACACATTTTTGGCTTGCCTTCTGGCTTCATCCTTTCATTGTCTTGTCCAAGCAAATGGAAATTCACATGCAAATCTGCGATGTAAGCTGATGACTAATTAACTCTAAAATTCTTCTTCTCCTTTATCCTCTTCATCTCTTTTGTTGGCCCTTGTTCACACATACTGTAGTCATCAGATTTGTGTTACATGAGCAAATGTTAAGTGGTGAAAGCATAAGCGTCTAAGGGATCATTTATTCCTGCGAATAAGCTGGTCGTGTTGTCTCTTTGTAGAAATATAATTTTTTTAGCAGAAGTGTTATTTAAATGAAACAACCAATAGCGATACTGACAGAAACTGGTGCTGCACTGCACTTTAATTAGTCGTTGAATAGGATGGTCTTTTTAAGTGCATTAGAAACGTTATTACAGAAATAGCAATGATCTTTAGAAATTGATCTTATGTGTAGGTTCTTTCAAACTATATAATACAGAGAAAAGATATAACAGTGAGTTGCATGTGCAAAAAAAAAGTCTAGGGTCAGGCCGTTTCTTACTGTAGAATGATGATAATAATAATAATTGGCAGTATCTTGAGGCCGTACTTGATGTTGCGTTGAATCTGAGTGGGAGCCAGCTAGTGAAAATATATCATTATTGGCCCACACAGTAAGTAAGGTCGATACTTACAGTGTCATGTAGAAAAAAATGTAAGTCTACTTTAATCAAGATTGCCAGTGCACTTGCGTTTATCGCAAAAAATGTTCCATGTTATAGGATATTATAATTCTGACCTTGTTGGAGTGTTGAATCACAAAAATGTTCTTTCCACATGGTATGTGATATATTGTTAGTATATTGTTTGCTGAGAGAACATGTGGTTTGTCAGCTGAGAAGACGTGACCATTCTTCAGGTGGCAATTGCAAGCACCCTGGAATAATCAATAACTTTATGAGAGCTTTGTTGACAGTTGGTGAAGCGAGTCGAATTTGGGATGTCAGATATTTTCAACCCTGCCCTCTTTCACAATTTAACAATCCGATGCTCTTCATATGGGATTCAAGCCACTTACTGGATGTGCATTATGTGGTCAAAAGACTGATTCATGTTTGTTGTAATCCAATTAGTTATAACAAGATTATATTAACGTACATTTAAATCACTATATATAAAACTGCATTCATGTAACCAGACCAAAGGGCAATATTTGAGCTGCCAGCGGAGAAACATTAAGGTCACAAGTTTAATAAGTATTCAGGGAGGTATTTGGATCACACACAACAAGATTGGACATAAAGTAATCTGCTATTGTTTTAAACATTCACAAGACAAATAGCCAAGTAGGGGCCACTTCAGCATAAGTGTCAAGAGCTTCTAGAGGCAGATTCAAGGAGGCAAAGTACACAATCATCACAACATGTGCTTTTTTGTTGATAAAAAGAGAAGTAAAGCTCATAATATAAATGCATTATCGCCTTCTTAAGGTTGTTGGGGTCTTGTATCAACAAAGCATTGCCTTTCTATGTGACAATTATGTAAAAAAAGAAAGAAAAGAAGACAGACTGGGTTAATGACTATCTGGTGAATATAGCAGAGCATGGAATCCGCTAAAGAGCCAGATATTTCCACAAAAAAAAGAAAAAGGAACTTAAGAGAGTGAATATTGGACTCCAGATAAAAGCTAATGGTGCTCTGTAGCTACTCCATGTGTAAGTAAGCTATTGCTTCCAAACAGTAGATAATGACAAAAGTGAAAATAGTCATTAGCTGCAGATTTGTGTACATTATCATTTAAACTTTCAGATTACTTTTCTATGCTCGAGCTTTATCAGAGGTTTACTTCACATCATGTCTACAAATGTTCTTGGAGATGTGATGGTTTGTGCAGCAGCTGATGACATCTTTAATGTAGCACACATTTTTAATGCATTTTGTCTGAGAATTGAGTGTGTCTTTGTGTGAGTGTTTGAGCTTTTATTAAGAAATAAGTATTGCAGGCTCTTCCATGTTTGACTGTAAGTAATAAGGAAGGGATCAGAGATGTTACATTTTCAGTTTTATAATCCCTTTCATTTAATCATATTTATCATATTTCCCATGTTGCTCCTCTTTTCATCTCCAAGGCTATTACATTTCACACCTATTTCAGCATAAAGTCTTGAATTTATTACATTAGCTGCAGTTGTATCAGCTGTTTGTCTTTTGTTTCAGAGGGAGAGCTGAAGAGAATCAGACAGCCAAATGACCTCAGACCATTTACGGAAAAATCCAATTCTAATTTCCCTTTGAAGATATCAACTCAGTCTCCCACTGATACTTTGACACTTATTATTGCCTAAAAAATTGCCTAAAAAAACAATTTGGCCGACTATAAAATAGATACTGTCTTGATCATATGTGATGTAGAGTATGTGTGATGTTCATGTGAGGAATCTCTCTGATTTGTGTCTCCTATTCTCATCAAAGGGGGAGCCTGTAAATAAAGAAGATATATTTGTTGCTGTGAAAACGTGTAGGAAGTTTCACAGTGAAAGAGGTAAGTCACACTCCCGTGCTCACAAAATCTGCCAAAGATACACAATTTACCTTTAAATGGCTCATGCTTTTGACCTGTTGTTTCACTTAATGGATTCGCTTCACCTGTGACACCATAATTAAGCTTTAATTATTATACGATTACATCTGAAAGGATTTGAAAGTAGGCCTATTTAGTCTAAACCTTGAAGTTCATAATTGCATGCACTTCTCGACGCTGGAAAATCATCCGACAATCCTGCAGATGTTTAAAAAACCTACTACTTCTGTTAAGCTGTTTATTTGCCAGCTCTGATGGTGTCACGGCCTGGCTCTTGGCCATAACAAAAGCGTGGAAAGGACAAGATATAAGAAAATATATTTATTACAATAACCCAACGTTAACACAAAAGCTACCCCTATGTGATGTGTTAATCAGTAAGATCAGTAGTGTAGATGTGGGTGTGGTGCGAGGTGTTTGAATGCCAAAACTAATGTAAAGGTAAAACAGAAGCATAAACGAAGTAGCTGCTCTCCCAAAACAGGTCCTCAGCGGAGAGAGCGATCGAGACTCTGGCTCAGGCCTTTTACTCCTCCGGTACCGGCAGCCAGGTGTCCTCAATCAACGCTGACAGAGACAAAGGGAGAACATTAAAGGGCCATACACACACAACAGGAGATAGTAAAGCAGGGGTCGTCCCAATGGCAATAACCTATCTACATTGAATCTTCTTATAACCTGATAAAAATGTAGCAGGTTCAGTCGATACATCAAATTGCGGATTCCTTTCAGAGGGAACAGAAAAATGGTGCACTACATTCAAAGAGTGGCGCTCAAAAGTAATTGCACAAATTACCCTAATTACCATTTCATCTGGCAAGCTGCCATTATCCGTTTCAAATGCAGACAAGATGGAAATGGGTATTTGATTTCTATTTCAACCTTAGATCAATAAGAAATGGAAATGCAACAGCCTAAAAGGCATTAAATGTCTCTATCACAAAGTGTTAAGGCTATTTTAAACTTCAGTAATGATTATATGAAGTAATACAAAAACAATGATACCACACTGATTCGAGGCCGTGGAAACATGCAGTCACTTAGGCATAAAATACAGTTCATGTAAAATAAGGTCAACAATCTGATATGGTCCCAGAGATATCTCCTTTTTCTTTTCATGGTAGTTCACAGAATGTATATTACTGAGGCAATATGAAAGATTCAACTTTTATAACTAAGTTTAATTATTGGTTACCTTAATACGGCAACAAAAAATAACTAGGAAACAGAGGTTTCCCATTATTACTTCACTAACATTTTCACTAAAGTAACAAGTACAGTACATGTACCCATCTCTTTTTTTTAATATTTCTTTTAACAATACATTTTTTGTACATGAGTGTTGTACGGCATAGCGTTTACTTTACCAGTATTCTGATATTTAGCTAAAGTTATGTTTTCTTTTTTACTAATGTTTCACCATGCGTAGGTTGTGTTTTCTAAGATGTGTAGGATGCATTTTGTATGTTTTTTAAACCACACCTATTGATTGGGACAGCCAGGGTTGGGTTGTAACGGAATACATGTAACGGCATTACGTAATCAGAATACAAAAATCAAGTAACTGTATTCAGCTTGCGTTACATTTGAAAAACGAGTAATCTGATTATAGTTACTTTCGTAAACCTGAAGTGAATACATTTTGGAATACTTGGAATTGGAATTATTGGTGGAAAATAAATCTGCCGGTAATATTCATTACCGGCAGATCTGTCTGCACGGCGCTGCATGTAGCATTTCTTTATTGTCGAAATGATGACATTTCATAATGGGATCAAATCAAAGTGAATGGCCTGCTGCTGCTGAATGCATGGGGCAAGTGACTGGAAAACGTTTTAAAAGTTATTACATCGTTTCAGATAATAATAATAATAAATAATAATGATAATTCATTCTATTTAGAGACGCCTTTCAAAGCACCCAAGGACACCTTACAATTCATAAAATATTCTAAGGAAAGATGTTTTTTATGTGGGGTGCAAATGAGAGGGAGCTGTCCAGAATGACACCAAGATGTCGTGTTTGAGTTGTGCTCTTGATAAGCCAATAAAACAGTAAAATATGTGTCTCCTGTACACCAAAATATGTGTCTCCTGTACACCAAAACATACCCATCTGTTATGGAAAAAGAAAGTATTCCAAAAGTATTCTAAAAGTAATCTGAATACATTACTTTTTTAAGACACGTAACTGTAACTGTATTCGGATTACTTTCAGAGCCATGTATTCAGTATTCAGTAACTAATTACATTTACAAAGTAACCCTCCCAATCCTGGGGACAGCAGACACTCAGCATCTGCATGAGATTCTTTCATTTGAAGCTTGGTTTTCATTTATTTAAATGCACTTATATTAAAAAGCATTATGATAGTTGGAGCTGGACTTACTGAGCCTTGAGCGGCAGGTAAGGTCAGCCAACTCAACTTTTCAGTTTGATTCTGTCATTGCCACTCTAATTCACTTTTGTTGATTTATGAGAGATGAACACAGCCTGGAGCTGCTGCTGCAGATCTCTGGTTCTTCTTTCTTTCCCAGCCCGCATACACTCTCTGCTCGACATCCCAGAAACTCATCACAAAACCTGCAGCACTCATCAGTCAGATCCCAATCAAATCTATGGGAAATCTCGACTAAAGAAGAAAAAAACGGCTAGTCTTCTTGGGCTTTCTGTTGATTGAAATTCCTCAAATGACAAACTGAATCATTGTCCTGCAAATAATGACTCGTTCTGACATTTCATCTTAATTATCTTAAACATTAAAAGAGGTTAAAGGATTAAAGAACCACAATTGTTGCCTATTTTCAAACTTAAAGGTGGGGTAGATAGGTTTGAGAAACCGGCTTGAGATACACTTTTTGTTATATTCCATGGAATGCTCTTAACGTCAAGTGCTTTGACAAAAAAATCCATGAAAAAATGTAATCTGTGGAAGCCGTAAAACTGTAAAAAGTACGACCAATCATTTTAGCCGGCCCGGCTAAAATAACTGGATGGCCTACCTGCCTGTCAGACTTCCATCTGGGCACAAACTTATCTCCTGCCCTCATTGGTCATGTGCGCGTTCGTGTGTGTTGGAGGAGGGGCTCTGTAAGGAAGTGGCAGATTTTTTCCGGCTGTGTATTTTCAAATTCTAGCGCACTCGAGCTGGTTTCTCCAAAATTACCTACCCCACCTTTAAATCTTATGATTTATGTCTTTAGAACCCTTGCAAATATAATATTTCTTTTTTTAAAACAGACCAAAACATAAGAGAAACCATATATTGCAATACATATGAAATGCTTATTTGTTCAGGGGAGTGAACACAGTACAGAACCAAAGGTATGTTTGTTGTGAAACTTTGTGAACAGTGAACACTATTGATTTGTGTCTCTGTTGCTCTAGTTCCAGTGATAAAGAAGACCTGGGAAAAGGATGCCTTCTTTTTAGAGTACTACAGTGACCATGCTGACCCAGCCATACCAACCATTAATTTAGGAGTTCCAAACACAGAAAGAGGTAAGTGCCACTTTTATTTAGTTTAAATAAAGAAAAGATCAAGGCGTTGTCGGAATATCTTTGTATCATCCTAGAATTGAATCCATTAATGATTTAAAATGTTGCCAGCACTATTTTATTCAATCTGGATAAATGTTGTCATATTCCATACCTAGCAACAGACTCAGCCAACCTCTTTATGCATGCTATGATGTTCTCCCACACATAACATACTGCCTAACAAGCTGGTTATGAGCAAGCCAGACAACTCTGAAACTAAATCAGGTATTTCACAAACAGACACTTGCCTGAAACGCCAATAACTTTCATATTTTTGTTATTTTGTTTTGTTGCACACAAAGGCAAGAAATCAATGCAACAGAGCCCAAACATTTAATTTCATAACAATATTGCAGGTTATTTAATTTGTTGTCTTGCACAAGATATTCACTAACAACAACAAGGTTAACTTTTTGAAGCGCAACTCAACTTTTATAGTCATCCTGCCAAAAGCAATCAACAAAAATGTAATGTTATTTAACTCAACAATTCTTATGGCTGCAGACAAATAGTCAAACAGCAAGTGAACCTCTATCTAATTTCCATCTAGCTCACACAACAAAGGTGTCCAGACAAAAGTACAGTTCATTTAATTTGTATATGATTTTCCCACACTTTCCAGATGATTGCCTCATCTTTATAGTTTAACAGGGGCTTGAACCTCCCACAATGAGTCAGTATATTATTGGAAAGGATGGCAGTGGTAGGAAAGCCAGAGCAACTACCAGTGGTCTGTGTCCTGGAACATGTTTCCTGTTGAGTGAAGAGCGTCACCTAACCTTTAAACATAAACTGAAGAGATCTCTAAAGCTAAGCAAACCTTATGTCACCACGGTTACATACTCATTGTTTTTAAATATCTGCTCTTTTTGTTATATACTTTTGTAATGTACTATATTGTGTTGTATCATATTGTGTGGTTATGTGCTTTACTGTACTGCTTGCTGAGGCATTATATCGATACCACTATGCAAACACATGCCCATGGACTACAGATATAAATTAGGTCATTAGCTAACCCTGGCATATTTACATTGAGGTGGAAACTGAATGTTGATTAATGTGCACTGTCCCTGGTAAATAAATAAATATGCTAAACTCCTTCAGCCTCAACAACACAAACAGGCCTTGGATAATGCTGCAGGGTCAGCTGAGCTACATAGAAAAATACAATGTGTATTACTAAAGTGGAGATTTTACCCAATTATGTTGAGATTCCTTAACTGTATGATACCGAGATATTTTTGAAACTATTGCATGATTATTTTATTTGTTGTTTTCAGAATAATTCCGAGGTGATAAATGTGTCAGGGCCTTCTGTTTGTTTTGGATGTGAGGAGCTTATCGCCAACTGAGAGATATAAACGGCACATTTACTCACATCGAGATTGGCCAACATCCCCTGCTGATTTCAACAGACTGTAGAACTGTCAGTATTCGATGATGTGCTTGCTTGAGATATTATTTTCCCTAAGATTTGGTGAAAATCTGTCATTTTCATACATTTGCTAGAGTAACTGCTGGGTCCATCTTTACTAACGTCGTAGCTAGGCCAAGTGCAATTTTATGAAAAAGTAGTGGTCAATTTGTAAGACTAGTAATGTTTCAACTAATTTCTATGCTTTCTTGGCACAAATAAGATGATTGATTGATACACGTCCTATTTTCAAATATGAATCAACAGCAAGCAGTTAAACTTAGCTAGCATAATGACAGAGAACAGCTGGCCTGTCAAGGTAATACAATCTGCCTAAGACCTGTCAAGCTCACTGGTTTTATGGGGGGTTAATGTGCTTGAACATTTCTTGGCCAGAAGCAGTTTTTTCCTCGGTCTTGCCATCACCATTTGGTTTCCAGGCAACAAGAGTAGACACCAGAAACCGAGTCATAACCACAACTTAAAATTACAACTTTTCATTTATACACTTTTTTTGTACATACAAAATAAGCAATCAAAACGTATTTAGACAGAGCCACGCTAGCAGCAGTAGGCTGTTTGTAAACACAGATCATTTAAAGTCTGTCTATTCTCCCCCTGCTCAACGAATAAGCGAGAGAGAGAGCAGCGAGGTCAAAAGAGCTCGAGTCGTGAATAAGAGAAATAAAACCTTATTTTTTCAATAGTTTAACTGCGGTTACATTCCATAGCACACTAAACACAACCAAAAAACGGGAAACGCACCAGATTTTGAATAAATGAGGCAAGTTCTTCACCCTGCTGTGTCTCTGCAGCTTTATTTAGAGAACCTCATTTACAATTCTAGACAAGATCTCTAGTGTTATCATCAATATTGGAACTGCAGTTTGAAAAAGTATGTCAAATAATGCACAATCCCTCTTTGATGTTTTGATTTCATGTTATGGTGCACCACACAACAAACATCTTGTAGGAACAAGCTGATGAAACCGTATGGAAGAATTTTTTACATCTACCCAAAAGTAAGTTGAAAATAGGTAGAAGAACCAATAGTTTACTGTTCCTTTGCCTTGAGAAGATGCACCTGGCAACAAAGCCCACTGGTTCCCACTGTAGGTGTCGCGGGTATGGCTCTTCAGGAGGGAAAACTCCGCTCTCAGTCGATCTGAGAGCCGACGTCCCTCGGGAGAAGCTTAACCCCAACAACATCCTTAAGCTTCTCCTGAGGGAGATGCTGGATGCTAGAGATGAATAATTTATGATAATCAGACACATACGAAAACATGTAATGGAGTGTCAGACCACTCAAAGCTATCCAGGGGAGTTTTTAAAGACAGTGGTAGCTCTCTGCAGCCTCCTGGTTCCCTGAGCCAGAACCCATTTGGGCTGAAATTATTTTACATTCTGATGGCACAAAAAAAAACAGCACCTCAGACCTCTCATGTTGCACATAATGGGATGATGCATCGGCTGCTTTCAGCAAACTGTAGGAGGGGTGAGGGGTTGTTGTTCGAAAGAGTCTGGTTTAGTCTCCAGCCTTCCCTCAGTTACTGACTCCAGGAAGCTCAGCTCTTTAACAAGGGACTCCTTTGCATAGAGGCAGGGAAGGATGCAAACTGACATCAGCTCTCTTAAAAATGCAGACTTATCTGCTGTAAAGCTGAGACTCGTCAAGAATGAAAGTCGACCTTATCTCGTAAAGTTACTGTGTTATCCGTTCAGTTTGTTGTTGATATGCAACCCCCGTACTTGAGGGCCGCCTTGTCTCCACCACCTCTTCGTCGGGGATAGTGACAGGTCCCAGTGGCTTCTTGCTTTCTAACAAATTCTCTAGCATCTACTTTGCCTTCCTGACACTGAAGTGCAGATAGTTCTTGCACCAACTGTCAAAGCTCTCCAGAGGGGCGTTCACACCAAGTTCTTTTCCCACAATAGTTCATGAAAACTCAGTTCATGAGAACTCTTTTAGTTCTGATGAACTAAAGCAGATCGCGTTCACACCGCAATGAGTTCCTGGGGGTGGATTAGGCAAATGAAGCCACTGACGTCACTTCTTCTTCTTCTGCTTTGGGTTTACTGGCAGGCCGCAAACCACTTCACGGCGTATACTGCCACCCGGAGTCCCCGGCCGGAAGTCCCCGGAATTGGGGACTGGCCCAGCAGCTTCTACTGAAGCCTTCCGAGTAAATCGCCAGAACGCCGACACCTCCTCATCTCCACCACTCCCATGTTTTCTTTTGTGTTGCCATAAGTTAGTCTCTCTGCGTTTGTGCGCTGGGCTAATGCTAATGCTAATAATGCTAATGCGAGGATAATAAAATGGCGGCTTCACAAAACTTTTTGGGAGTTTTACGGGGCGTGGTTTGCATTCCGCCCAGCCAATCAGATATAGGAACCTTTTTCTCCCACGAAAGGGGGTAAAAATGGTTCTGATGAACTAATTTAGTTCAGGGAGCTTTTTGGTGTGAACGCAAATATATCTGAGTTCTGATGAACTATTGTGGGAAAAGTACTCCGGTGTGAACGCGCCACAGTTACTACTGTACCCTCGCTGGAGTCTTTTCATTAGATGATTTTAAACTTAAATGTAAATGAGAAATAGCCACAAAGAAAGTTTGATCAGGTTTCTGAAGATGCTTTTCACCCCAGCTAAAATCTGATTTAAAACAAATTAAACGTCTCACTAGGACTACATTTTGTTGGTTTGTGAAGAAGAGCATGAGGATGTGGTTTGTTCAGCCTAGTCCTTGTCATTTTCTGACAACAAAATGCCCCCGGTAAATGCAAATGTGTTTTGTTTACATGATTGCAGCAACCACTACATCCTGGCATCCTGATGCATCTCATCATAATGGCACAACAACTTACAATGGCATAATAAAAAGGAAGGTCACAGTACAATCAGCTAGGCTACCACTGTGCCACTCTTCATATAATGCA
The DNA here is from genome assembly GCF_902827165.1 of Trematomus bernacchii. Classification (NCBI taxonomy): domain Eukaryota; kingdom Metazoa; phylum Chordata; class Actinopteri; order Perciformes; family Nototheniidae; genus Trematomus; species Trematomus bernacchii. The sequence continues at coordinate 7,882,730 of NW_022987851.1, read as the reverse complement.
TCAATTATGTTTTATTGTTTTTACTTGGACCAAGTTTGGCTGAAACCTGCCTGCTCTTTCTTCTTTTTTCAAAACTTAAAAGACCTTGATTTTAAAACATCAAAACCACTGTCAAACTTGGAATGACGAGAACAATGACATGGCTAACTGATTGTATCATACAGTGTAATGACTACTTAGGGTTACACGTAGGTGGAGACATTTTAATTCAATGTGCTATAGTTTTAAAATAAATGTTCTACCTAAAAGAGCACATGGTTTTAATTTCATTTTATTGACTCAGATTGGTCATGTTGTAAACGTTTGCATTATACTGAATGGTGTTTATATTGTCTACTGATTATAATAGACCCCAGTACAACCTTGCTGTCTGACACCAAACAAACAAAAAACATTATAGGTAGGTATTACGTTTCTTTGTGATATGATAGGTATAGCTATGAAAACCACCAAATCTTCCCAGTTTACGAGGTGGAGGTATAGCGACTGTTACATTATTTCTTTAAAAATCTATCTATTAACTGACTAATTGTTGCAGCTGTAGTTGATAACGGAAAGATAATTAACTGTCATCTGTTAATTACCACTAAGGAAAGGAACATTATTTTTCTATTATGTTCATGATGTTCTCCCTCCGTGCGACAGATACCAGGGTCAAGGCAAGAAATGACGTGTGCTCACATTTTGCATACTTCCAAGCTAGCAGCTGGTAATGCCATGTCAACAAAAATCAAGTGTAAGTTGTCTGACTCCTCAAACCTGCTCATTTGCATAACTGGACAGGTTACCTTACTCCGGGTGCCAAGAGTTTAATGGCTTACTCCAGAAAACACTGCAGAATGATTCCAGTATTTTCTGAAGCCAGAGTTTGATAATTCTTTCTCATAGATCATCTTGGAGAAAGTGCCTTTTTTCCCTTCATTTTGCCTTGCACTGCATGCCAGCATTTATTTTTTTGGAGACAACAATTAAGTCTTGGAAGTTTGGCAGCAATCCACTGTCCATCATCAAGGCAGGGGGTTTTCTCTGGTTTGGTAAGCTGCCAAATACTTAAGCTACTCTCTGTTTGGTAACTATGCATACTGTCAATCAGACATAGCACTTAGAATGCAAACAGTAAGTTTCCTTACAGTGGTTGAAGTCTGATGTCTGATGTCTAAAGAAAAGGAGACTTTAAGACGACTGACCTTTGATTGAACAGCAACATGAAAACAAGTATCACACTGCGTCTTTAAGAAAAAATATGCATTGCAGTCAGTCACATGGGGATATAATGTAAGCCCCAGGCAACTGTGTTAATCAGATAAGCCTGTATAAAATGATATACGATAGAGGTCAAACATAAGCATCTGTGCCAAATACCCAAACAATTTTGGATCCATTATCAGACTAGAATTCATTCAAAGTCAGGACATACAATTTGTTTCTCTCTTTTTGTTCTTATCCTTCCATTTCGTCAAGATAGATAGATGGATTGAAACTATGCATTATACATTACATCAAGAAAAATGACCTAAAGGCTATACTTAAACCATAAAACCCATTATCTTGGTTGCCTTTTAAAAAGAAGCTTACACACCATTCTAAAGTCTTTTGGTAATCTTGCTGCAAACTGTGATCACAAGGAAATGTGAAGTCTGTTAAAAGCTGAAAAGCCTTTCAGTAAAATACAGTATTGAAAATTGAAAGGTAATCTCCACAGAGGTAACACGTTTTTGATAGTCAAGTGAGTGGGAAGGTGATGCAAGACCTTGAAATTGGAAGGCAAACTTTATCAAGTAAATACTGTATTCATAGTCAAGTTCATGTGGTAGGGTCTCTTTTTCGAGGTGACATTCAAATTATAGAAGATGCATGAGACATGAACATGGAACCTGCTGCCATGGCCCTGAATGTCACTCACTAACCTCCTCCAACTAGAAATAAGATTACCATGCTTGTCTGGAGATCTGCCTTTGAAACTGCATTTTGGGATTTTATTCCTGTCAGCAGTTCAAGGTGTCCTTACTTATTCTATATTCAGATTCCAGGAAAAATAACACAGTGGGAGCCTTATAAATAAAGCAGTAAGACCTCAGTATTCTTTGTGACGCTTGCCACCAGGGATTTTTATGTCTCAGCTCTGAGTCCTGATGGCATGCAGGTATTTGATGACTATATTTCTTTGAGTTCCTTATATTTGTTGTCTACTATCACGTCACTTTTTTTATTTCCAGGAGTTGGCAGAACATTTTGTTCCACATGGCAGGCATGTCAAATACAGCATACTAAAAATATGATCTTCTAGGTCCATCATACCAAACATACCATATCATTATATCTTCGGGATGCAAGATTATAGGCACCAGCTTTCTACCTGCACACTAAGCTCGAGACAGCGTGTCCTTGCATTGGGAAGACTTCCTTTAATGCTGTACAATAGGCATCTTACAAAGCTGAATGTGTGACTCAAGGTTCAAGGTTCTTTATTGTCAATCTGACATAGCTACAGAGTAATTATGCAGTTGAAAATCTTATGTCACAGGCTTCTCCAACAATGCAACATAATAACATAACATAATAACAATATGTTAACAAGACTCTTCTTTGATCACTGACGTGTCCGCCTACTGTAAAGCCCTGAATGCTTTTGAGGTGTCCTTGAGTAGAATACCACTTGTTCAAACTGTATGGTGCTGTTCTCCTCCTTGTTAGGCTTGGACACAGTAGTCCCACTTGTTCCTAAACGGCTCATATTAAGATAACAAAATGTTGCTATATTTTGTATATTGTTTTAAAACAGACTAATTATGATGATTATTTAGCTTATCAGTAAGAGCACAATATCAACACTACCCAGGCTGGATTCCCGCATTAGGCATTCATGCTGAAAAATTGATTCACTCTTTAAACTAAACAGAGCTTTGTCTATTAAGAGAAGACATTAAAGAATAAAAGGCTTGCTTGTCTTTTCTAAGTGAAGTTCTTTAGTCGGAATTAATTGTGACTCTTTGTAAGCTTAACTCCCTTTCAAATTCTTTGTGTGTGTGTGGGTTTTTGTTTATGCAGTCATGTTTGTGGATGTAAATGCCTGCTTATGCAAAGTGTGTTTGTTTTACCGCAAAGGTCATTTATCTTTGTGTTCCAGCATAGAGCACATGGTCAATGCGTGATTAAGTCGTACAGGCCAGTATATTGATAGCATGTCTCTGTTTGCAGGCCACTGTGGGAAAACATTTGCAATCCTTCAAAGATTTCTGACCAGCTCTGTCCCTAACACCAAGTGGCTCCTTGTTGTTGACGACGACACACTTATCAGGTATGTTTTCATGTTTCAGAAATGGGTTTTCAAACCGGCGTTTCTTCCCTTTTTTTTCGACTGGGACACAGTGTCTTGTTCTTTAAATGCCATGCTTTCATTCTTCTTCGACGTTTGAGTGACATGTATTCATACATTTTATAACAGATTCTGCTCACACAGCCATGAAAAGGCTTGCACATCGAAAGAGAGAAACGCTGGAAATGAAGTCATTTAGGGGAAAATGAGTTCCAGAGATATTACCATCCTGTTGAACATCTGCAAAGCTCAGAGCATAAATTCCAGTCCAGCCGGCTTCACTTATATCCGTAAGGTTGCCCCTTCATGTGGAAGCCTCTGGACGTGTTATAGTTCCTGAGGGAGGGCAGTCATTTCAGCTACTAAATGGACAGTTTCATATGTGTGTACCTGCAGAGACGTGTGTGTATAATGATCATGAGTGTATGATGAGTCTGATCTTTGCTTCCTGTAGCCTCTCCAGACTGCAGGTCTTGCTGAGCTGTTACGACCCATCTGAACCCGTGTGTCTGGGGGAGAGGTACGGCTACGGCCTGAGCCAAGGGGGCTACAGCTACATCACGGGAGGTGGAGGGTGAGTTTCATAGCTCGGACGCTCAGGGAATAATGATGAAAGATACAGACGCAACAGAGAGACTATAACATATGTAATGGAAAACCTGTAATATGTTATTTACAGATACATCATTTCAATTCAGTTTAAAGCTGTGCTGCTCCCTGTGGTTTGCAGGCTGCCTTACAGTAAATATACTCAATAAAAATATGGAATAAATCACCACAAAATGCAGTAAACAGACGGTCAGTTTATAAGACAAGAGAGGGAGTCATTACTTTATCCTCACACTACAGTATACAAACTGTTGGTTACTGCAAGAATACGTACTGTACACAAATACACATTCTAAAAGATACTTATTTTCTTATAACAAGTGGACAATAAGTAGAAGTTATATTTCAGCTGTCAGTGCTGGAGCAAAGCTCTCCAACAGATACATCAGTAGATTTGAGTGAGCAGTGTGAGAAACTCTATTCAGGGTTACTTCACTCGCCGTGACACTTAACAGCCCTGCAACTGCCAGTTTTTCTCAAAAGTGATATCTTCTAATAACTGTTTTGAGTGGCAATGAGCAGTTTTTATTTTGGCAGCTCGAGATTTGTTTCTTCATATATAATTGCATCTCTTTTCAAAGAGATGTTGCATCCTTGTTGTGCAGAGCCACATCTCCCTCACGGCTTGTTTTTCAGTTTTACTCTCTACGCTGCCGCCCTCTTACCGACTGAATAGAATAAGCTTAAGATGACAGTTGAAAGACATGCTTATTCTTTTCTGGTCATTTCTAACAATAACTCTAAACTGATAATTTACAGTTCAGTTAAATTGTCTGAATGTAGCTGCGTTGTGTATCTGCTCTCTCTCTGATGTCCCTCTTTGTGTGGCTGCAGTATGGTGTTCAGCAGGGAGGCTGTGGTCCAGCTCCTGAACAGCGGCTGTAAGTGCTACAGCAATGATGCGCCGGATGACATGGTGCTGGGAATGTGCCTCAATGCCATTGGACTTCCTGTCACACACAGTGCTCTTTTCCACCAGGTAGTATTCACAATCTTTCAATACATTCTGTGTGTCCCCATCTGTGTATTTGTACCTAAGGTGGTCATACTGAGTTTTTTTCCCCTCTTTTCTTGGAATGAAAATCCAATCACATCACAATCACAATATTTCTTTAGCAAAAATATACTGGAAAAATTGTTTCGGCTTAGTGCCAATACAATTCTTATTTGTAGTCAACAACACAACTGGCCAATTTCTGATATCAAAGGCATTGCACACCCCCACAGGTGTTTTTTCTTCACGATGCGCTTAAATCTCAGTACTTATGAGTTGAGGATATCAGGAATTTCTGAGAGCAAACAGAATAAATATGTGAGGCAGTATCATGTCACATTCACGCCACATGGGGCTCATGGGATGACTTGCATGTGTATAACTTGCAACTATCCACATCATTGGACATCTCATTGATTTCTGCAGAATTGTTTTTTTAAAGGTTAAAGATATTTTGCAATGACATTTAGGCACTATATAAATTATATATAAGTCTAATTACAATTACAATGGATCCGAATGGGCATCCATGTTGTCAAGTCGGAAGTCAGCTTGTCATACTAGGAAAAGCATGTGTGTATTTATACATAACAATACATTAACAAGAGCTCTATGCAAGTATCTCAGTAGGTTGTGACAGTGAGCCAGCATGCATAATAACAAAACTGAAGAATCTAAATGGAATTCAGCCATTGTTCATTTAATAACTTCAACATTTTGTGCTTTCCTACTGTGAAATGTCAACCTGCCTTCTGTGAAAAAGTTGTATTTGTTCAACACAGACAGCAGAGTGAGAGTTGTGTCAACCAAAAGACATCAAAACCACTCACTGTCTCGATTAGCAGAGATGAGTGAAATTAGTTTGAAAAAGCAACATATTGATTTAACCCAAAATGAATGGTAACTCTGTCAATGAATCAGACAATAACATTAACAAATTGCCTCAACATTTATTCTCGTTTGAATCCCTTTATACAAACAATGGTTCCAGTTGCTCAGTTTTCAGTATGCACTATCTGTTTCCACATACTCTTTCATGCCTTCATTCTTGTAGCCTGCAGCACTTGCACACAATCTCTTGTCGCTGCTTCCAGATATAAATTACTGTACTTAATCTTACCTTTCAGGCACGCCCAGAGGACTACGCCAGAGACTTCTTAGCTCACCAGGTGCCCATCTCTTTCCATAAACACTGGAACATCGACCCCATTGCTGTTTTCAACAAATGGCTGAAGGATGACTTGAGGACAAAAGCTGCAGAGGGACTCGATAAAAGCACTAAGACAGAGTTATAAACATTTTAAGCACACAACTAGCCTGTGTGAATGTGTGTGTGTGTGTGTGTGTGTTCGTGTCATGGAAGTCATGGACCTGAAATATTGCCCTTCACAGATGTAAATGTTTTTGTATTGTTAATGTTGAAGTGTTATTAAGAGGGACCATGTGAGTGTGTGTCCATGACTAAATCTGTGAGTGTCTTCATGACTGAGTTGCATGTTATTTTGGAAATATGCACACAATATGTGTATAGTTATATCCTATGAATAATCTCAACCCTACAGAGATCTTCTCTGGGAGATACTGTGTCTTTAAAAAAAAAATCACTAATGCTGTACAATGTGCTCTATTTTGACATAAAAGTATAAATACTTCAGAACTGTGTGCGTTCGTTTTCATTCAAGGCTTAAAATATGATTTAGTTTAAACCAGTAATTAACTGATATAAACTAAATTATATTACCAGAAGTTATTTATAATGTATGTTAAAGGTTAATTGAGGCTAAGACTAAGACAGTAAAACACATGCTGTGTTGGTGCAGTTTAAGGCATTACAGCTCTAAAGTAAGCTGAAGGTTTAGAATTACTCCATTATTAAAAGGGTCCAACTTCTGCTTAGGCAGATAAGAGTCTTAACTTTACATTACTTTTGTTTTTACTTACTTACTACTCCAAGACCATCTGTTTCTCAATGCTCTCTTTGAACCCAATTGCAGGAACTAAAAAGGAGCATGAATTTCATAGACATACTTTCTTGTAATATATAAGCTGATATCCTGCAGAATGAGGTAGAAATTAGTTTTATCAATGTCTATACACATTTTTCATTAGGACCTTTTTTCTCACACAATGATTTGTCTCATATAAAAAAATGAATTGGAAGACCCAATGATTTGCTGATCATTAAAGGTTGTTTATAGACCTTGAGCCTCAGTTGAAGAATTAAACCTTCCTCCTGGCTGTTTGCCACGCTAAAAGAATCATTTGCAGCTGTAATACTTCATTCAGAAAGAAATGGAGCCGGCTGCTGCCTCATGGTGGCGAAAGCATTAGAAAGACCTGATTTCTATGAATTGCTTCAGATTAATTACACTGCGCTAATGAAAATTTGAAAATGCCATTACTGTCAGTCCATGGAAGACCTACTGTAATACAGAAAATGTCCCTCTGTTAGTAATGTGGTGCTAAATTTACACTGTCCTAATAGCACAGAAGGCCAGCTCGAGTTCATGAGAAGTCATTTCGCCTCAGGCATTTGACCAGTGCAATAAGTCAAGGAGACATCTGCTCACACACCTATGAATTGTAGCCTTTTTGCAGGAAACAAGTTAAATTCCTTGAGGGACTCACCCACACATGGAGAGATGAGTGGTGGTAAGACAGCACTGAGGGAAATCCTCCTTAATTCTAAGCAGGTCCACACAACATGCTTGCTTCGCCAATTGTTCTAGTGTGTCAGCAACAACTTCCGACTCGGGTTAGACTTTGTTTGATGTTGAATTTAAAGCTTTAATCCTCGTCCAAAACAGTCAAACAGGGAGAAGAGTGTAGTTCTGTATTTCCTCCAAAAGACATTGTCTATTTTCTGTTCAGTGCAGCTTCTGAGTTTTTAGATAAACTGAGCTAACCCCTGTTGGAATTTTGAACTGCTGGTTTATATTATTATTAGGTCAGGAAAAATACAGAATTCTTTCATTATTATTTATTTTATTGGTCTACCTTGTGTTAATTTGACCTGTAAACTCCTGCAGAGATTTTACAGATTGAAATTATTTTTTAAGTGTCCTTAGTCTACAAAGTGATGTCCTTGCCTTGACATCAGCACTGCAGCTTTGAATGTAACATTTTAATGTGATGATCATTATAGTCACTCACTAAAGGGATTTTAGTGCCTTCATTTTAGACATTTGTGCTACAATATTGCTCTGTGAACTTTTCTAACTATGTTCCTTTTTTGTCCATTGTCCCCATTTCTATCATCCAGGGAGATTTGGCCGACTTGGTCATTATGTCTCTGAGGCTTAACACAATTCATCCTTTTAAGATTTTAAAAACTCCAACTACATATTTTGTTATAAAGGTCGTTTTTTGGTTTTGCTAGTTTAATATCTGCCTCTGAGATACTTTCTCTCACTAGGCCCTCTTAAAACTGTGGATATCTTATTTTGATGTTTGGACTAACCCTTTAGAATACTGTGGATTTTGTTGGAAACAGGAGCTGAAAAGGTTTTTTGTGGACTCTCCATCATGTGAAGCAGTAAATTACATGTAGTCTGCCTTTATCTTTGTGAAATCTGGGGTTCAAATGGCCGGATTAATATTCACAAAGCTTTGTCGAAATGAAAGAATGTGTGAGCCATGGAGAGATCGGCTGGATAGCACTTGGAAAAGTTTGAATTTTCAGTTATATCTGTTTGAACTTGAGTGCGTTTTCCTCAGAGTATTCACTGTGACCAGCAGGGTCTCCATAAGGGAGTAGAAGAGAAAAGCTGCCACAGTCATCTCAAATCACTGTCAGTCGGCTCAGCTGACGCTTTTATCATCACTCGGTGATCTCACTTGTTGCCAATCTGTTTTCCATCGCTTCAGGGAACAACAGTGACTGTAAGACTTCTCTTATATTTAGAAAAACATATATAAACTGTATATATACTGCATATATAAACATACGTTGCTAATTTATACACTGACATTCCCAAACACACATAAATCGTGCCAAATGAAGTGAGACTGGAAGATTTGATGAACCCTATGTGTAACATTGCTGACATTGTTAACAACTTTATATCAACGGACATTTTAACCGATACTATCCAATCAAGTTAGGGACTGATTTTGAACATTATGCATGCAAAAGGTGTTCATCAGCAGGAGCCATCTCTTTGCTTGTCTATTTGCAAGTGAATCATGCTAATGAAAGCTGACAAGGCTGTCCAATAAATTATTTTCATGTAAATGTATAATTGCAAGGTGTTCTGTAAGGGTAATATAATTGTGCTTGCACAATTTCACCTAACAGAAGAAACTCAGTGTCAAATTGTTATACGGGGCTTGAGAGGGATCTCTTGTAGAGAGGCAGAGTGGTTTTTACAGAGGGTGAACGTGTGCAGATGTACCGGTAAGTGGGCGGGTTGCAATAAAAGCCAGGACAAGGACAAGTGTTCAAGGTCAGATAGCTACAAGTTCTTAACCACCGCTTACACAAGATTAATGTTATAGTGAGGTCAATAGTAAATTATATATTGTGCTGTCAGACTGATAGGGAATAAGATCCTAATATTCCTGCATTCTCACTCTCTTATTCCAAAAGAAAATTAGATTGGATCAATATATATTGTATTCTGGTTGGCAGGGAAAATTGTCTTGAACATGGAAGTTGCAGCAACAAGGACGTGAAAAAAGCAGCGCCGGAAGAAAAAAAAAATATATATATCAAACTACAACTAATGACATACACCATGGGGGAAAAAAATTGTGTCAAATTACTGTACGCTCAGCATAAATAAATAATAGGAACTGAGGAAAGCATACTGTAGGGATGTGAGGCAGTATGTGAGTTTGTGCTGAGGAGACCCAGACTATCATTCTGAGTTAATCAGTTGTATTGGCAGGGGAACGACAGACTCTGTGTATCTGCAGAGACTGCATGCGACACTGTATCACCCGCCTGATGGGGAGAGGGGTATTAGCTGTCCAAGATGAGAGTGGAGTCTGCTGATATACTGGAGATGCACTTACCGTATGCATATTTTCCTGTGTGATTAACTTTTTATGGATACTACTATACAGTATACAAAAAGAGCAAAGATAAAATTGGTATTAGGGTCAAGAAGTTAACACCCAAATAACAAACCTCAACATAAATCACCAAAATACAGCATTGACAGTATAAAAATAACTAACATTTCCTGAGATTTTATGTTGGCAGCATGATCTTAAGTTGTTTTTTATGACCCAAATGTAGTTTTTATAGCGTCCCCATGGCCTTATGATACACTAACAGTTATTGGTTCTCTTCAACAGCTGCACATTGATGGCAGTAAGGACTGACCTTGAATCGTTACCTGCTGATGAATGGTGCTGCTCATGACAAGTAAACTGATCTTTATGAGGAAAATCTCTGGAGTGTGACTTTCTCTGGAGTGTGACTTTAATTTTCAACTGCAACTTGATATTTTTATGGGAAGGACCAGTCATCACATTTTGAGATGGACATGAACTGTATACAGTATAACCTGACGTGCTAATGATGCGGATGTTTGGAGTGTAGTTTTTTTTTTAACCAACCATTGGTGTTAAAATTAACAAGGTTTGAGGTGATATTCATGGGCTCAGGAAAAGTATTAACTTCAACAAGTTTGCTGAAAGTGAGAAAGGAGTGGGAGCACTTGATTATGTGAGCCTTCACCTCCAGTTCCCGACATTATATGAGCTGCACGTATGGAGGTTGACCCAGCTGCGGGATTAGGGGAGAGTTGGGTATTACTGTCATGGAGGAAAATATGCGCTGTATGATTTTACTCCAGCAGTATAACCCTACACCTCTTTTATTACCGCAGTCTAAGGAGTATATTGTGGTTTTGTCTGGTATGTTAATGTGAAATGCAGCATCTTGTACCCCCAGTATTGGCATGGTGTGGCTCTTTGAGGTTATTGGTGCTTTAGAAATACCTGCGGACAGTTTGTCCTCTGAATTTGACCTGACCCATCTTTTTAGGAGACACACTGCTTCACCTGGGGAGCAACTCCACTTCTGATTCAACTGTCCTTGACTGAGGCACATCCATTTCAGTGTGTGTTACAAAAACACTGGTCTGCTTTCACATTCAGCAAAACTGCCGTTTAATATGACATTTAATAATCATAAAATACGAAGTGAGCAAAGCAGCTTGGTGTGCAGGTGCTTTGATACTGTAAATGTGCAATGAAACAGCACGGTGTGATGAATTCCTCCCCCACATTTGAGACACAGAAAGCAGAGAAAAAAGCCACCTGTTCACTTTCATCTCTGCATGAAATGTAATTATTGTGAGAGGTGTGGGAAAGGAGAAGCAGCATAAGGTCCATAAGTCACAGCTGTGGGCTCTGATATGCGAAGAAAAGTCTGGAAGTACTGCCCTGTTCCTTCTACATTTTTGGATCAAAGATGGGAGGCCACTGTTTGAACTTCTCACTTTAAGTGTTTGATTACCTGAAAGGGAAGACTTTCTTTTCATCATACAGTAGTAAGGTGATGTTCGTTACAAAAAATTTTGAGTTCTTTAACAGTCAGTTGTGAGTCCAGCTTTCAAAAGTACAGGAATCTCATATAGTACTGCTTAAGGATGTCTGTGTTTTTCACACAATGTTAGATTCCTCACTTCCTGTGAACTCACAATGACCTTGCCCAATGTCAGTATTTAAGGTTGCCAAATGGGTCATTAATCACAGCTCCATTTGTAAATCAAATTGTGGTAATTCATCCAGATGGACATCTTGTTGTTTAAGCTGGTACATTTTAGGATCTGCACCACTAACAGTTGCCAGAAACACAGAAAACACTGTTGGAAACAACATGTGCTTGTGAGGAAATTAGGCAGTAAAAATACCATGCTTCATTTTCAACATCAAAGTTTTCTGACTTTGATGTTGATGGTGGGAAATAAAATTGGAATCGTTTCAGAATAGCTCATAATCCTCTTATGGCATGTTGTTAGTGGTGTTTTATGATGTTCAGAATCAAATCAGCCAGCAGCAAAGCACAGGTTAGAACCGGGGAAGACTAACATAACAATGTTTTTGATGGAGATAGCGCATCAAAGGAGTAAAAATAAAGAGACAATCTTCATCATGCAAATGTCCCCCCTGAAAATGACATATTTGTTGTCATTATTTATTTTACTAAAATGCAGCCTTGATCCCTGATTCATGACCTATTCACATTTTGTCCCAAACAAAATTCCCAATGAAAGTTCCGTATTAACATTTGTGAGGATATTTAGAGTGAAAGTGTTAGACTACATGAATAACTATACCGTGAACTTATGACCTGTAGCCCTTTAGCAAGAATAATGGGTTAGGTGGAGAGCAGTTTTGAAGCATGCATTTCAATGAAGAGCAGAATTAAAAATGAGAAACCAGATTACCCAGGAAGAATTCCAAAGTTACATTTCTAAATATGTTTTCATTGTTGTGTTTAACTGTGACCGGCAACTACTCTGGGTTCACTGTTAATGTTGGTTCATTGTCTTTTTTGTGTATTTTTCTTTTGATAAAGCTCGCCAGGATACCCTCCCTGAAAATTGCTTAATTCCAGAATGCGTACTGATGGTGGCACCACACAGAGTATGCAAACCTCATTAAAACTTCCTCCCCTGCCTGTGTGTTGACAACTGTTGGTAAATATCAAGCAGCATGGTAGCGACAACTGAATAGCAATTCATTTCATGCACACTTGATCTAGATTTCCTGGCTGGTTGTATTTCTTAAAGGGCTAGTGTTTAGTATTTAGGGGGATCTTTCAGCAGAAATACAGTATATTATTTACGTTGATTTATTTTTGTATAATCCCCAAAAGCTAAGAATCATTGTGTTTTCTTAAGTTTAGTGTGAGCCCTTCATAGATGTTTTTAAACTAGCTCAGAATGGACACACCAAACACTGGCTCTAAATAAGGCATTTCACATTACCTGAAGGCCTCACTATTCCTCTGAATTTCATATTCAAGTTACATAATTGACAGTAATGAGTTTAGGAATACACACTTTTTCTAGCATGCAGTGTTATATGCAGAGTTTTAACCCTTAAATCTAATATAATATCACGCTCGGCCCAAACAGTCTGTACCTAATCCTAACAATATCTTCCCCAGAAATGCTGCACTGTAAAAAGAAAAGCAGCAAACAAAAATGTGAATAATGGGTTAACATTAATTGCTGGATCCATTAGTGCCCACTCATCCAAACTCAAATAGCAGAGTACAAATATACATGCACATGGAGTGAGATGTAGAGTTGGGTTTGAAAAAACGTACAAATTGTTTTCTTCGTTTGACTACTAATTTATGCCATTATGACTCTTTAGAAGCTGGGGACCATGCTGTGAAAATGTAGGAGCTGTATTGCCGACAGGATGAAGGCAACAAGATTCAGGACCAGCGAGTTTATGTTCAAAATAGTTTGCCCTTCAGCTGCTTTACCATAACTTATAAAGACAGAGTTCTGGTCCAGTTCTAGTTTTCTGTGATTAGGTCAATTTGTTTTCTTTGATAACAATAACTCAGGGTACTCAGGGATAGATTAATTCTACCATTCAGTTTAAATCCACTTATAGCAGTCCAGTATTTCTACACTAATGTGTCCCAATGGTCATTAATATCACTTAAATGGCTGTCAGTATTATTATTATCTTTATTGTCTCCATTATTATTGCTCTGGCATGGCCTCATTAAAGTCAGGCCTCATGCAAATTCACAGCAGCAATGATGAGTGCAGAAACTTTCCTCTGATGAGTAGAAAAAGCATAGATGTAATGGAGCGTGACATTTAAATGGAATGGAGCTCTGTTGTTTCATCTGTCCTCTCTGAACAATAACTTTGAAGAGGGCCAGATAGAGACACTCTCCACTTTTGTTTTATGTAGTAATTTCACTGTGCTCCCTGTGTAGTGTACTTCCCTGTTATGAGTCAAAGCTGCATTAACAGCAGTGTATGACTCCAGGTACTTGACATTTCTTTTATTTTTTATTTTGTTGGAGAGTGTTCTGAAATGCTAGTGGCTCTGTTAGGCTGTTCTTGGACACAGCAGTTCGCTGTGCCTACATCAGCATGCTAACATGCTAATGGCTAGAAGGTATAATGTTTACCATATTCATCATCAGAGTTAAGTGTGTCAGCATGCCAACATTTGTTAATTAATACACACACATAAAGCTTAGGCTTATGGGAATGTCATCACTGCTGCGAGAAGATCAGTCGTATGTGTGATCTATTGAGGTTTTGACCTTATATACAGTAGCTAGATGAAAAGGCAGGAGATTCACAGAGTAAGCAAAGATTCCCCATGTTTACTCAAATGGTGACAATCTGTGAAAGTTGTTGTACTAAATGGCTAAAAGCCGTACACCATTCTTAGAAAAAAAAGAACGCTTTACTTCATCGTTCTCACAGAACAGTCAAAGGCAAACAAAGTTCAGATGCAAGTAAGCATGTCCTCATCACTGGCGATAACCTTCTCACCCAGGCATGATTGCTTTGGGAAAGTTGTAATGGATTTTTATTTTTATTGCAGTCACCTCTTGACTGAAAGGCTTTTTGTTCTGCAGAGTGTTTACACTACTTATCTGCAGCATTATTAAAAAAACATCACAGATGTAATTAGCAATACATTTGATTGAGTAAATAGGAGAGGATAAGCACTGTGTGTTGGTAAATGTTTGTCTTTATATAACTAGTTTCAACTTGTGTTAGAGATGGGTACTAGTCACTGATAGGGGCTTTGATTGAAGTTGTCCAATCCTGTTATGTGAGGCAAATTGGTGTACAGCACAAAGGGTAATACATATTCCTGCAGATAATGAGTTGATATCACTGCCCTTCATCCTTTACATCCATGCACACTAATCAAATTACGAGACAACCAGAGGACAAATTCCATGCCTTGCAAAACAAAAGCATGCAGAGAGCAGCTTAAATGTTCAGGTCTGAGACAGACGTTTGGGGTCTGTAAGTAGCATGTCAATAAGACAGTGACAAGTAGGATTAGAAATTCATTTCAACATTGTCAGAAACCTATCCATAATGTATTATGACTGTCACTCCTATCTACATTTATAGTTTTTGACGCTTTCCATGATGTCTTTCAAACTGTCAGTGTTATACCATTTCAATATTATGTGAGTTTGCTTCTTCAGCTTCTGAGGATGCATGAATGTTATTTGATTTATACCCTGCCCCAGAAAAACTCTGTCCTAAAGTGATTTGATAGGCTGATCTGGGCATGTATCTTTTAATTTTGAGTGGTATTCCTTACAGCAGCCCCATAACTTAAAGCTGTGTCATCGTGTGGTGTTATATATTTCCAGAGAGGCAGATTGTTGATCGAATCAAAGATAAACAAGCGGCCTTCCTGCATGCTTTTGTGCTAGGCCCATGCCTGATATCCCCGGGGGGAGATTAGCAGGTAGAGGACAGATTGAAACCAGACAGAGAGGGGATGATGAATTGGAGTATCAGTTCCAGGAAAATAATACACAGTACCCACCTCTGCTTTCCCAGAGTCCTAACAGTGTGGCCGATGTTGCTCTTATACCCAAAGAGATGTAAAGGTCTTCATATTTATTTCAAACAATGCTGTAAGCCCAGCACCAGTGAGGCAGCAACAATCAATCATCTTTAAAGTTGACAATAGAGTGATGCTCAGGGTACACAGAACAGATATAGCCTGATTTGTTTTTCCAATGTTGGTAATCATTCATCCTAAATAACATCAAATTGACAAGCCAGCTTTACAAATTCATAACAAAAAATGACAATGTCCAAAGTATCCATCACTGTGAAACATGCAAATTGAACATATCCATCATTTATTTACAGATAGGAAAGGGAAATTGTCTCTGAAAGATGACTCAGTGTCACTAGCATCTGTCTGTTCCATGTGTAGATAACAGATCGGCAGAACCTACGTCAGATAATCACTGCCTGTTGAAAGCGAACAATCAGGGTGTAAAGCTACAAGTTCCTTATACGTCACCTCAAGGCTACACTATGTTTGTGAAACTGATCCTGCAAATTGCGCTCAAACATGACATGTGTGACTCCACTGATGTCCTGACCAGCAAGTGACAGTAGATTTTGTTTCTAAATCTAGAGTGGAGAGAAAAACCCATTAAAGTCCTCTTAGTGGCACAGAGCATGGGGGCTGCAGAGTGCCGTGCATGGTGTGCCAAGTGGCTAGCTGTGCATAAAAGGAAATCATTTACGTGTCTGAAGCGGCCAGCTCCTGATTTGCACTTAAGTCAATCGTAACTGATGTATCTGAATAATATAATATATAGTCTTTTAATTTCTCAGCATACCTTGTTCCTTTTGACCTTGTATGTAAATGTATGGCTCTTCAATGAAGGAGAATTTATCTCCGGAAAATGGTGTGAATGAGAATACCATTAATATGCGGGATAATTATCTTTTGGTCTGAGGTTTGGCTGCACAATAGATGCTGATTCTTACATTCACTTACAGAATTTCATTGAACATTGTTCTCATGTGCAAATGAGTCTTCATATTCACTATGTCATTAAACATGCCATTGCTGTGATGGCATTAGATCGCATAACAAGAGGTGGCAGAACAGCGCAGTGGAGAACAGTGTCACATCTCTGCTAAGTGAGACCCTGACCACTTGACGGCTCACAGAAAATAACCAGATTCAAAAAACAGAATAGAAATACAATGCATGAGACAATTTTATTCAGCGAAGGATGGTCTTATTATATATTATGCCTCTCTCTTCCCTTTGGTATGCTTTGGCATAAAGCAATCAGAGCCTTGGTAAGAGAAAACATGAGCATGCTTTGTGAATTGTATGGATGATACATACATTCTGCACACAAGCAGTTACTTTGTACTATCATTTGGAGATGTCAGCTTGCAAGGGAGGTTTTGGAGATTATCCCAAAAAATTGTGATAAGGAGGTATTCTTGAGTATTTAGCCCTTAAGATGTCGGTATAAAAAGATCAACAATATCTTGTATAATTGTCTTTACGCCTTCCAAGGTCCTGTATGCAAATTGTACACTTTCCATCTGCCTGAAAACTGTTAGCTTCATCGACCAGCTGTTTGTTAGAGACGAGTTAATACCAGACATACATCTCCAGCTTTACAAGTAGCCTTGAAGTTTTTGCTTAGTCTTACTATCTACTCCCACCCATTTCTCAGTTTCATCGTCTGCAGTGAATAACTTGGTGCTCTCCAAGATTCCAGTGCTAATTGTGCTAAGTTTCTCTTTGTTAAGAATCACAAATAGTCAACTCTAAACCATGTTTCTCATATTGATACTCACTCTTTGGTATTTTTGATGGGAAGTCAGACGATAAAAACTATACCGTCTTCCTCATAGACACACACATCCTCCATAGCAGGACTGTGGCTCCAACACATCAGTGTGTCCAATGATTTTACAGTTCATCTGTGGCCTCTTCAATACTTCTGGTGGAATCATGCGTCACAGCATAGTCCAGGCAGTCAAAGCATCACTGCGAGACATGAGAGCTTTGATCCCCCCTACTGACCCGCCACTTCACTGCCTTCTCCCTCTGCAGCCACCTCTCAGTCGGGGACTGAACTCTTGAGCTGTATATCAAAGATTTCAAAGGACGACCCATATTCTCCATTAAAGGAGTGAATACATGAATCAAGGATCATCATGCTTTAAACTTTCAGCTGTGAGGTAGTTGGTTCCAAGCTGAAAACATTCACATTGTAGCAAGAAATCTCATATGGAATAGCTGCAGGAGTATCACAAATAACCCTGAAAAATGTCAAATAGTGATTGAACTTATACAATCCCCAAGTTGAAAGTAAAATGTAGCTTACTCTGAAGACGTATAGCTAATGTGATTGTATGCATGTCTGTGTGGGTCATGGCTCTCACAGCTGGTTTAAAGAATCTCTTTTTAATTGGTTTGCAGACTTTCAAGTGCTGAACACTACCTACGTGCTGTGCTGTGACAATCCTCCACATCCTGCTTTATCCGGATTTTTCTATATTCCTCGAAGAAACCAGAGGAACACTCAGATCAGGTCAGAGCTGCGGCGCTGAGCTATGCAACTGCTTTGAATTCTACCTTTCTTTTGTGTTGTGCACGCATGTGTTATTTCTTGATGGCTACCCTAACAGAAATATCACCACAGGCAATTTGTTGCAGCCAAGAACACCTGGCTCACTTTAGAAGAAAAAACACACACGGGAAACATGTTCTTAGGCTCAATTGGAAATTGCATCAGTGCTGTTTCGTATTGAATTGAATACATGCTGGTTTAATCAGAACAACACAGTTTTTCCATCTCAGTTATTTAAAAAAATAACAAAATTAAAACAATGTTTTAGGCTTGTCGTGCACCTGGTGCTATGTGACTCACAGCTCTGCTGTCAGCATGACAAGCCCTGTGTGCGCATACAGTTGACAAAGCAATGTTGTTGTTCTGGTCTAGACGGAGCTCTCGGGCATCCTATCATCTTGAATCAGTAGCTTGCTCTCCCTGAGTGCTAAAACAGTAAGAGGTTGATGGCCAGCCATTGAACTGCATACCAGCCTTGTCAGGAGATCTGCTCTTAACAGCAGCAGCTGTGTTTCTATGAGGCTCTGAGTTCACATATCACAGTCACTTTTCAAAAAGCAAGACCTTATTTTGATTTACTTCTGACCCATGTAAGAGCCCTGAGAGATATTTTTAGATGGTACTTTCTCAGGAAGTGTAGGTGTTTAAAGTTGAATTATGTACACCCTCCAACACTCATTCTCCCATTATTCTGTATATTATTATTCGGTATTCATAATTCTCATCATTATTGTTTTCCAAGCATACAGGTCAGTTGTGCTGCTTTCACCTTTTTCTCTTTGAACATATTTTCCCTCTTATCATGTTCTTTAACGCCATCTGCTGGACTTCTTTAAATAATTTCCCTGAAATTGAAAGAGGGGTATGACTCACTGTACACATCAATACAATACACATTATACTATATTTTGGTTTACGTGGCATTTGCAGCTTGTAGGTAACTCTTCCATATTCTTTTGTTTGAGGCAAGGCAATTGGCTAGCATTATCATTTTTACAGTTTATATTCCTCCTTCATATTCCTTTCTTATTGATTTGTTGTGCAACCATTAAACATTTGTGTAAGTGTAGAAATGGCTGACAAGCCAGGAAGCTCGTTAAGTGTGTAAACTCATTATATGACAGTTCTGTGTACTGTAAATATTTTATGTTTGCAGCAGTATATCCACAAATGACTCAAGATGTGGACAAACTTTTGATACAGTTATCGAAGAGGGATCAGTTGTAGTAATATATATATATTTTTTTAATTGTATTTCAGGTACCTTTATTGTAACATTGATTATGTTCTTGTATTGATGTGGTGTTTATATGGGGATTTATTTCCTGCTGAGTTATGTTTTGTGTAGAAGCCCATTAGAAGGAGAAGTGCTGCAAACCAATTAGCTGTTCTCATAAAGATAAAAAGTTGCAAAAATGAAGTGAAATACATTAGCAAGGCTTTTTATTTATTATTTCGATATGGTAGGCTAATGACCTTAGGCTACTAATAATAAATAGGCCAACCCAACTAATTAATAATGCATTGAATAAATCATTGTTCCATATGACTGTCTATTACATTTCTTGTGACTGTGGAGCACCATGCTTAAATGTTTCCTGATATTTTTAACTCGGTGTATTGTAGCCTCGATGATGTTAGCGTGTGTAGTCAGACCCTCCACAGGGCGCTGACATGGCCCCGAGCCAGGTCAGCGTGCAGAGGAAAGCCGATGCTTTGCATGCTTTTCATTATTCAGGAGGACATGAGCAGGGGCCTGCTGGGGGCGGAGTCTGTCTCAGAGCTGATGGAGGAGGACACCGAGCGGAGAAGTGCATCCGAACAAGTGGATCGCCTGGAGGGACGCTGAGGCTCAAACTTTGACTCACTTCTCGAGTGGAGATGGAGTAAGCAAAGCAAAAGCACCTGCTGTAGCCGAAGGTATTTATCATATTTTCAAACGTTGGCACGTCTGTTGAAGTTTGTGCACTTCATCTTATGGCGCTGTAACCGTATTGTGTTGTTTTCAAGCCAGAAGAAAACTCTCAGGCCTTTCATGAGTTATAGTGCCGTCGTATAGTGCTCTAGGTTCGAGTTGTACTCTTGTTAAATCGCATTTCGAGCTGTTGTAAATACAACTGAACGATAAGAAGTCTTTAAAGGAGTTTAGTTGTGACAGAAAAATCACAAAATGTCGTTTAGTTTTGACATGTTTTCTAAAAGAAAACCAATCCTGAAGCATTGTGTTCCTTTGTACATCTGCGTGACACCTGCAGTCTGTAATTCAGAGTTAACTTGAAGTTACTAAAGCGTGTTTTTTACTCTAACACGAAATACTTTACTTTATAAACATTTCTCTCTAAGTTAGGTGTCCGTAAAAGTAAAACCGTAGAGGGCATTGTGTTGCGTTGGAAAGAAGGAAACACCAATGAAAGAATAGTCTGGTCAATAACTGTTGCATAATCATTAAGTGGGTCCCTTCATTGTCTGTAGCTATTGGCCGTTAAATTAACTTTTCTCCTTCCATCAACCTCCTACATGATAGGCTACTTCAGCTGGGAAAAGTATTCGAAAACTGTACAATTATTA
The DNA here is from genome assembly GCF_902827165.1 of Trematomus bernacchii. Classification (NCBI taxonomy): domain Eukaryota; kingdom Metazoa; phylum Chordata; class Actinopteri; order Perciformes; family Nototheniidae; genus Trematomus; species Trematomus bernacchii. The sequence goes on along the minus strand of NW_022987851.1, from coordinate 7,862,147 downwards.
AGATGCCCCATCCCTAGTTATTGACTACTTGAGGCATCGAGACCATGGAGAGATAGACTTCCCCCCCCCCCCCCCCCTGCTGACCCTTGATGGATGTTTGGATGGTGCTTGTTTTCCCATTTCTGGTTAGTGAGTTTGGCAAACATAATTTCAACCTTATCGAAAACAGTTCCCGTAATGTATTATATCTATTAGACTGAAATGTGCCTTAAACTAAAGGAATCTCTTTTGTTTTTATGAATAGCATTAAAATAAATACCTTGCTTATTACAGTACGTTAGTCAGACATGGGACGAACATTTTGATATCTCTAGAGTAGAGACGCACCCTCACAAAGCCTTTACACAAAAAGCTTCTCAAATTATTTTACTCTTGATTATTTTGTGTGGTACGGTTTTTGGTAAACAAACAGAACAAATGTTTCTTTGTGCAAAAGAGCACCGTAAATAATGTTCACCTAATCTGACTTGACATTAATAGCACCAGTAAAGACTATTGTTTTGCATGTTAATGCCGACCTAAAAAGTTTCTCACATGAAAACTCTGTCAAACTTTCCATCAAAAATAGTTATATCCCTACTGTCAATACTGATCTATAATACTGTAATTCCAAAGTCAGTGCAAAGATGTTTTTCTTTAAGCTGACTTGTTTAATTAAGAAAAACAGGCCTGCATCTCGTACCATTAAAAGTACAGAATAAACATTTTAAGGGTTTTCATTTGAACCACATCCAATAACATTATCGAGGCCTCTTTAGGAGAGAGTAGCTCCCCCTCACAACAGAGTCTGTGCATGCCTGTAGGCAGTGGATATAATGAAGGATGTAAAAACATAATTTAAGTCTTTCCTTTTTGATATTTATAATCCCTTCTGACTTCCTCAGATAAACTCCTGCCCATGGCAATAAAAGACTGAATCAATGATGAAAATGTAATTAACAGTTAGTACCATGCCGACATTGGCCAAACATTCAAACTTCCATCAGGAGAATTAGATAAATTCCCACCAAAAGCTACGAATATCTGTTGAGGCACAAACCCATAAGGACATAATCACCTCCTGTAAGTGGATACGCATTGTGTTCACCTCACCTGGTCTCTTGTTTTCAGAGGCCACAGTGGCTGCATGTGTTCAGTATGAAGCCCCTCCCTCCCCAGGTTGATAATAGGCCAGCCGAGTAGGGAACAGGTGCAGATTGCGGGCTTGTTTGTAGCCCTTGAATAGTCCTTATGTGTATTGATCTAACCCTGCACATAGGACAGGTGCCCATTTGTTTCCACCTGTTATGTGACGTTATAATAAACGTGGAGATTGATGGATCAAATAGCCAAGATCCGGAGATTGGGCAAGCATGACCTGAAAAACTTGTAAAAGCTTCACAGCCTTGATCCCATGTGGTATTATTAAGTCATTATGCAAAGTCCTTCCACTTAGCATTCAAGAGATTTGTAAATCTTTAAACAGCACCACTGTACAGTAGCTTAAAGCTGCTTGTTCTTTGAGCGTCTAGAGAAAACAGATAAGTAAAACGCACACCAGTGGCACTTTTATATACATGGATATTTGTATCACTTGAAGTTGTGTTACGTAACAGTCATCTGTAGCTAGCTTCAGTTCCCACAGTGTGCTGCTGCCTGTTTGACCACTTGTTGCATGGGTGTGCTATTCTACAGTCCGTGAGCATAGCTGGATTTAACCTTCAGCTGGTTTGTGCTAACTTTAGCGCCTGATATCTATCAATTATTCATCTTGGTGTGGTCTCTACCTGTGCCAATCTAAATGTGTCTCACCATGGTAACAGCCCTGTGTCTCAGCCAGAGAGTATTTCAGTGGCCGTGCCGACCTTGTTTCTCAGTCCAGGCTGTTCTGCTCTGCTCCACATTCTCACACATGCAATGAGACAAACATAGACACAGTAGAACTTATCTTAACTTTAATCGGTCAACTTAATTGGTTTCTTTAGTTTTTAGACTTGAGAAAAGTCTTAATAAAAGAACTGCTGATATAGAATTATTATTATTATTCCCCATTGTTTTCAGCATTATTGATCACGGATCTGATCGGGTTGACATTTGTCTCCAATTCATAAAGTACTGTCCTAGTTTTGTTGCTATTTTATATGTTGAAATATACTTGTTAGTTGCTATACTATAATAACCACTGTCACATCTTAATCTGTAAAATCATGTTAATATATTTGAAACACTTCTCATTTAGTTAGAACATTTGATACAAAAGCTTGTCTGTTTTCTTACAAGTTTATAGTTGTTGAAAAATTAAAAGAAATAATAGTAAATATAAGCTTATAAAAACCCAGTCACATGATGCATTTCCTACTGAATGATGATCCTTTCTTTATCCAGATGTAGGTTATTAATTGACTCAGCAAATAACTGCACATTTTTATGTTGTCAGTTGTACATGTGTATAAACCTCAGGGCTGATTGCAGTTGTGAAGGTTTATAAGATACATGTCTGTGTATTTCGGTTGAACACTAGAGGGTGCACTATTACTGCAACATCCTTTGCTAGCTCGTGACATTTACAGTAATACTACACAATAGCATGTGTCCCAGTTACTTACTTTTTTTTCAGCTCTCTCATTATTTAAGATTTGTATTGTTATTTCCTTTTTTTAAATACAAAAATCTTGAATGTGAAGAGGAAAAGACAGTTAGTGAGACACGGTGCATTTACTTATTGAGCCCTGAGTGAGCGATTAATCATTTCTGATTAAAGTAAAAGTAGAAATGTAAAAATTAAACCTTAAAAATGTTATTCAGCACACAAATCGAAAAACTTAAAACGTGAAAAAAGAAGCAGGCTCATTCTAACTGGAATGGTCTTAGCGTAGGAAAACATGACTTGTGTGGTATGTTTGTGTTTTGGTGGCTATGAAGATGTGTTTGATAAGGATTCCTGCTGGAGGTGTACTGACTTTGGATCCTGTCTTTCAACCCAAAACACAAAGCATGTCTTTAGATGTTGTGAAGACACCTTTTTCTTTGCTTTTTTACTTACTATAACAACATGATGATTCTTGTCCTGAAGAATGTTTTTTAAGTACGTCAAGATGAATGTTCTTTGTTGTTTTTGACAGTTGTGTGTAGTGCGCTGCTGCAGAAGCATTCCTTTGTTTTCTTTAGGCTACCTTTTCTTTGACAGGTGGATGAAAAGTGAACTGCTGGACTCATTAGACTGGAAACCAGGGGCTCCCTGTTGTGCTGCTGTTCTCTTTGACATACTTCAACTCTGCATGTTCAGTCAGCTCTGAAATTAATCATATTCAGTAATGTTTGACGTTTTAATAGTGGCCACATGGCTCTGTGTTGTTCTGCAACACAAATTCTTGAAAAAAACACATCAGTGACGTGAAAACAGATTGTATAGTCTGGTTGTTCCATGTTCTAACTGTGGTTTCTTCCTAAAACAGAAAACGCCTTCACCTCACGCACTAACACAGGGTGTTTGTATTGCTGATATTGGTCAGACTTGGAAAAACTGGTTCATGTTGTAGGTGTGTCCAGTTAGTGTTCACGTCAGTGGTTGAAAAGACTGAATAGAGCATAAGCTTCAGACTGTGTGAACGTTTCTCTGGATTTACGTGTTACTTCACACCTCTCGTGAATGACAGCCGCCATAAACAGCAGGACATAGAGTGGTGGGAAGCCAACCTCAGCAGGACTGGATTTTGAAGAAAGTGTTGGGAATGTGCAGATTGTTTTTAACTGAACCAATGATGGATCCACTGAGGACTTTCTCCCGTTCATGTTAAGGATTTTTTTTCTCTATCAAACATCTCTGAATGTGAAGCGGCGTTTTTCTGCAGCTTTAAAATACAGCACATGAAATTTAAGAAATTAGTTTGCGCCTCATTTACGCTGCCAGAAGCAAGCCTTGAGTGTTTAAACTTTGATGTGAGGACTCCAAGACAAATACAGGATATTTATTCAGGAATGCCTCGTGGGCTTACAGTAGGCGGGGATGTTGTAGCTGTCAGAGTGGCCTCTTTTCCCCTCTCCCTCCCTCTTCAGTAATGACTTTGCCCCTCTCTTCTCTGCCTGTTGCTTTTTTGCTGAAAAGAGGAGGGGCTGTCTCAGTAATCCTATACCTGCCCAATTCATGAATGTTACTCTAACTTGCTGAACTGCCCTGACAAGTGCAGGGGTTAAAACACATCAGCAGACCGAGGCTGACAGCTGTGGCTGCAGATATCTGCTGCCCGACCAAGAGGAGCTTTTGAGGAAGGAAAAGGAAGAGAAAAAATAGACACTACACTAAAGAAAAGAGGGAGAAACCTGGCACAGCTTCAAATGTCTTCTTTGGAAGAATGACAGAAGTATCTGAGGGCTCCCTGCCATCCAACATGTCTTTAGAAGAGAGTGAGACGGATTGCTCTGAGGGACACGATGAGGTTGTCCCGGGGCGCATTGCCAGCTCACCTCTGGATCCATTCCCAGCTAGGGACTTCAGAGTGAAGTTCAAAAAGATGCGCCACAAGCAGAGGCCCACCATTCTCGAAAGTAGGTACCGCTTTGACTCTGTGAAGCGCTCGTAATTACCTCAAGAATTCCGTTTTTAATCTGGCAGAAATGTGTTTGATTGAAAATTGCTGTGCAGAGGCAAAACAAGAATGTCAGCTACTAATACCATCGCTTTGTGAAATGCCTCACCTCCCCCTTGTATTTATCATACTCATACTGAAATCTGATGGCTTGTTAATAATGGAGTCCGACAGTGCAAGAGTATCATACTGTTTTTGATTTTATTTAGCTGAGCTCATTGTACCAAATCTGCTTTTGTATCTGACCTCACTTTCTTAAATGTCTGTTAGGTTGTTGTCTTAAAGTACATAGGGTCATAAAAGAATATGTGACCAAGAAAGAGAAGAAGAAACTAGAGTGGCCAGGGGTAGAGAGTAGGGGTAATAGGGAGTCAAGTGTTTAAGCCTGATAACCACAAAGATGGCTGACCTGGACAGACATAACTCACATTCCTTACCTTCATCAGAGCCTGATAATGCTTTTAATAAGTGCTTAATGTGTCCGAGCCGTCGTCCACCTAAAGCCTATTTAAGGACAAATGTTCTGGAATCAGCAATGCTTTTCGGATTTATTCACCTGTTGCAAGTGTTGCTTCAAATCTGCCGCTGGTGAAGCTGCCAATAAACAGACCTGCAAAGCTAGGTTATTATGGAAGTATTACTGAAGCAGATTCCTGCTTAAGAAGTGACACGGATCCTATCCAGTGTGCCAGCAGACAGTCAGTGCTTTATGTCTAAATGTTTGGTCACATTTCTTCCGACAAGTTTAGAGCTATCCAGATAAAGGTAGTCCGATATTTTCACGTTATGCTCTCTTGGTTGTTATAACATCATATAACATTGAGTTTTCCTCTCTGGTATCTATTACTCTTTGATCTGCTTTGACAATTTAGATTTCTGCCTGATGAATGGCTCTCTACTACAGTCACCTCAAATCTCTCTCAGAGACAGCTACATAAACAACTACTTCTCCAATAATAGAAAGTTTAGGGGATGCCTCCATTTGAACTTTTTAAGATTATTCAAGTCAGGAATTGCATAACCATTTTCCCAGACAGAGGGCCTCTCGCTGGACAAGTCAGGCTGACCAGATTATAACTGATGGATAGATCAGGGAAGTGAACTGTTTCCTCAGTGTTTAAGGAAACCATTTGAGCTGACCTCTGTTTGCCGTGACCATAATGGACCAAGCAATTGCCCATAATTGGTCAAATTTGCACTGATAGCACTATCATATGCCCTATCAGTGTTTATGTTCAGTTTTTATCGAGATCTAAGATTTCTAAACATGCCCAAATCATATCTGAGAACATAGTCGCTTTGCATTTTCCTCAACTTTATCAGAACACATAATAGTTGTTTACAAAGAGGCTGTGCTCTTAGAATAAGACTGTAGAATCTAGTTCAAATGCTGATATCAACTCACGGTGTTAAGTGGATGTATGTTTGCTTTTAGAGGAAATATACTGGCAACATCTGAATATAAAATAAGCTATAATGTTCTATCAATAGATTTGATAAAGGCATAGGCATGCTAAAAAGACACCACGGATGGATGCATCACTGAGTGTGTGAAAGGTATATCATACCAACTACAGTATATCATAATGTGAATTGTGTCACACACCACTTTACGTAAGCTTTTGGAGCTTCTCTCTTAATTTCACCGTTTCATTATGAGCCTCAAAGCTCAGTGTCCACATACTATCCAGCTTAAGGTGGTTATTCTTTAATTAAAAAAAATTAAAAACACAATTCTACTTCTGTTGTTATATGAAACAAACGTGTAGCCTTTCCCCTTTAATTCATATGTTGTATATTCTGTATTTGCATAACCGTCAGAACTGCTCTGCAAACTACACACACATTGTCCCCAGTCATGTTTCAAAAGAAAGACTCTGACTCCATTCCCTGGAGTGGTAATAATTTATGGTGTGACAAAATGAGTGAGTGTGTCACTGTGAGCAAGTGTAACAAGTTGCAAAAACAACCGTCATAAATGATGGCACAAGTCACAACAGGACTTTGTGGTGGTTTATTTAGCAATGCCACATTGAAAAAAACAAATTCACTGCTGTGGGCAGGAAGTTGGGATTATATACACAGAGGCACTGTAAGGAGCAGTCAGCAATACTGCCAGGGTATAGTCAGGGCCTGAGCCCCTGAAATGTGTGTTTACTAAACAGTGCAGCCAGTGATGGCTTCTTCATCGCAGTGTGTGTTATGTAATGAAGGGCAAGTGGCTGTCGCTGGTTGGACAGACAGACTTCTGATAGGATTATACTAAGAGGAAGCAGAGGGAGGGGGGTTGGCGGGTGTGTTTATAGTCCATATGTTGATGACATGCATCTGATCTTTACATAGCAAATGTTGGTTTGAATGGTTACACATCCAGGAAAAAGCAACAAGGACATTTATTTTTATAAAAATGCAGTCAGATGAATTAGATTTAACGGCATGAAAAAAAAAAGAAGGAATTTTAATCTTTGACTGGAAAATATATAATGTAGATGGGTTTCATCACATTTTCAGCATTGCTACAAAAAATGTGCTTATTTATTTATTTATATTATGTTACACACAATACAGTTTTAAAGAGGAATGAATGATATCGGTTTATAAGTCATTTTAATCAAAGTATTAAGCTGGCAGGTTTCAAATGAATTTACTTTTTCAAAGGAGTACTTTTGGACTTCACAGCCAAAATAGGAATGCTTAATGTGTCACCTTGACCATTGGAACACTTTTCTCTATTTATTGATACAAATAATGGCAATTTTTGGGGGAAATAAACCAGGTTAAAGACATAAAAGGTTTAAAAACCAACAGTCAGCCCCTGATCCCATGCAGATCCCTTGTGTGCAGATAATCCTGTCTGCTTGATGATCACTTTAGTGTCTTCTTCTTTTCACTGTCCTCACAGATGTCGCCTGTTACATGTATAAATCGTACTTCCCTCGTTGTCCATCTCCTCTGTCAGTGCTGCAGCCTGTCAGATGCTTCCTGTCACGCTGAAAGACGCACAAACCCAGCTCTGTCATCGTTATCAGGCCCTGCACGCAGACAAACAGTAGTTATTATTAACTGCACTCTGCTAAGAGGATTGCTTCCTGCACTCTCAGCCTCCGCGTAGTTATTTAAAGGGAGCTTGCATTGCCGCCCACTGCCTGCCACAGCTTTAGAGGGAGAGAAAGAGAGAGAGAGATGTCGAGAGAGTGTGAAAGGAAGGAGAGAGCGAGGGCTGATAGCCAAGGACAGGACACAAGAGGAGGGGTGAAGCAGTGCTTGTGTGTTTTGCTCAGGGTCTCGTCAGCACGGCATTGAGTGCGTCACAGAGAGGTGACAGCAGGCACTACCTGCTGGTCCCAGCTCAGCTGCTGCTGCCGCTGCTACTGTAGGGAAACCAAAAGTAGAGGGGGACAGTCAACGGGAAGCTGCAGCCATGGCCAGCCAGCAGGACTCAGGCTTCTTTGAAATCAGCATCAAGTCCTTGCTGAAATCGTGGAGCGGCAGTGAGTAGCAGTTCGTCTCTTGTTGTTGTGTTGTTTGTCCTCAGCTGACAGAGCTGAGTGGCTGTCTGAGGCTGCAGCTCTACTGGGATCCTGACTTTATAGCCTCTTGTTCCTGTTGTGGTCTGACCGGGATGTGCTGTTGCTTGTTGCAGATAGAGCCGACTGTGTTTTATTCTTCAGCTTGCCAGTTGCTGCAAAGTTGGAAGCATTTTACTTTAAGCAACTGAGCACCACGCTCCACAAGGTTTTCAGTTGTCTCATGGCAACAGCCAGGGACATACATCCAAGTATCCAGCAGTAGTTAATAGCTAAGAAGAAGTTGCTCATTATACATGGGTGCACAACATTGTTGTACAGTTACTCCTCCTGTGATTAACCTGTGTACTGTTCTGTTCACTCTGCTAATGGTGATTCAGCAAGTCATCTCTCCTGCTTTAAAATGTAGCCTTATATTACTTTAGTCTATGAGTCTCAGACAGTCTAAATAGCTCTTATGAGGTGCAAGGGCACAGTAATAGGATTAGTGGAGCTTCAGCTTTGTTGCTTATTCTGTCCAGAGTTTGCAGCTCCACTGCCTCCCATTGTGGCCCGTGAGGATGAGATAGGACGCATCTCTGCATGTGATCATGGCATAATTCTGTTTTATGTAAGATATGAGTAGGCGGACTTTGAAGAAAAATTCTACAGTCATACAAGGATTGGAGAACTAAGCTTATGATACACAGTCTGCAGTTTAGATTACTAATTACAATTTAGCGACTGTGGCTGCGAGGGAGTGCGGTCGTCTTTCAACCAGAAGGTTGTGGTTTCGATCCCAGCCCATGCAGTCAACATGTCGATGTATCCTTGGGCAATATACTTAACCCTCAGTTGCTCCCGATGGCATGGCCAACGGTGTGTGAATGTGTGTGAATGTTAGGTCCTGAGTAAGGTACACTGCTCTGTATGATTGGGTGTGAATGGGTGAATGACATGTAGTATGTAAAGCGCTTTGATGGGTCTTAAAGACTGGATAAAGCGCTATAAGTACAGTCCATTTAACATTTACCATAAATCCATATCTGACATGTTACAATACTTAAGATCTGAAGTAAGTTATTATGCTACATGTCTACTGCAGCCTGAAGGCCCTTGCATATCGATAGCATCTGAATGAAAGGAGATACAGTACCGTGGAACATGCTGTGCTTGTCAACATTGAGCCATCCTCCGATGATGTTGCATAATCCTCAGAGTGCATCACTTTGCTGATAAATGTACAGGCACTCATGATGGCACTTTATCAGCGGCAACCCACGGCTATGCGTTTAACATTTTTCATTTAATATGTGATCTCCTAATCTCATCCCTCTGCTCCCATGTACAAGAGCTGTTACGTAAGCAATCACGAGATGGCAACAGGGACAATCTAGTTGATACAAATCTAACTTAAAACACCAGACATATTTATTGCTGGTATTGAATATGTATCTTTTAAATGTTGTATATATAATAACTGATCAGGTTTTAATAAGTGCCTGAAAACCACAGTGTGTGTTTTCCTGCTGTCTGTTTGCACTCTGACCACGAAGTAAACAGAGTCAAGGTCCTTGTGCTCTCTGGTGTGTCCAGCTCTAATCAAACATTGACAACCAGCAGCACAGAACTGTCATTGTGCAGCAGCGGCACAGGGTTTGGTGTTAAAAAATGCCTGAAGGCCGGTCCGCCATCAGCCAATCAGAGCAGGAGATGGGCTGCAGTGAGCCAGTAAGCACAGCAGTGCTTCTCTATGAGAAGTCAATCATGTTGTTCTCCAGGTCTGTTATCTCTGTTATTACATGCTATCATGCCCATTTGTTTTTGTCACATTTGACCAAGTTTTTGATTCATTTCCCACATTTTGGTCTGATGCAACTGTTGTGCAATGTGATGCTTGTGCTCTTGTTTTGAAGAGCTAAAAATAGTTAATCAATGCTGAATGAAATCGCAAAAGAGTCCCTAACGTGTAGCCGCAAGAGACAGATGCTGGCGTTTTCATAAATGAGACGCTCTCTCACAGCAGGCGGCTGTTTTCAGCATGATGTCAGCCTGCTAAAACAGGACTGATGGTCAATAATTTGGGACTGACATTTGAATCTGCTTCCCGCAGAGGTCTGTAACCACTCTCTCACTCTAGTTTTGTTTATTTTGGGACACTCAAACTGTGAACTTGTGATAATGTTTTAGTTTAATGATGTTGTTGCTTCATTGGCACCAGCTGTTGACTCCTTTTTTGATAAGTCTTTCAGGAAAAATATTTAAATTCCTGACAGCATTCCAAGAACCAATTTGAGTCATAGATTAAATGTGAGCTCTATTGACTTATTCTGGAATATAGTTAGTGTGGCACGTCTGGTTGTTAACAGGGACTCTGGTTGTTTCCTTTGACCTAAAACTTTATGACTCAAAACCTGACTACAACATTTTCCAGCTCATTACGTTACATGACGCAAACTCTTTTTTACTAAAGGCCATCTTTGTTGGAGCATCTAAGAACAGTGCGCCTTTATACCCAATCTTTAAGTATGCAATATGAATACTGTACAGTGGTGGAGGAGATGATTTAGAGAGCAATGTTTTGCATTGGTCAAAGCATGTATTGCCCATTCCTCTCCCACATAAATGCAGAGTCAATGTTTCTCACAGCAGCTGGACTACATACTCCCAAAGGGCTAGGTTGACACTGGAATTTCTGGTCCAGTAAAGGAGGTCAGTGGTATCTAAATATCCAACCACTCTGTTCACAAACGACTGCTAAAGTGCTTGTTTACCCAGAGGCACAGTCTCTGTGGATGCATATAGTGAACTGCATTCTTTCTTTTTTTACTTATGTGTATGTGTTTGATTGTGTGTGTGTAAGAGAGACACTTGTTAGCCTGGTTGCATTGTCCTCTCGGGAGCACCACCATGCTCAGGGTGTTTTCAGCATGGCAATGATGTAATGCACACTGTGCCCCAGCTCCTTGTTTGCAGAGTCACATGTCCCGCCTGAGAGTCTTAGTACAGCGCCCACAGCAACAGACAGGGCAGAATATTCACACTGGTTGCTTTCTTTACCTCTTATTTTAAGCAATTGGTGTGGGAGTATTAAGATCTAACTCAATTTGAATGTATTTGTATCCACTAGGTTGTGCTCTGTAAAATATCCGTTACCTCAAATGTGTGCATGCAGACTTTTTCTTACCATTTACCTATAAATCTGATTTTTTTTTGACTTACTTGGATGACTACAGTGTCTTTAATTCTTCTAGAACATGCCTAAAGTTGAGTGTGCCGAAGCAGTGCATAATCAACAATGGTGTTTACACTGGGGTGGTCTGACCCTCGTGCTGTCAGAGGGTTAGGAGAGGGGAGGGTTGCTCCGTCAGTATAGTGTGTACACCGGGTTAAATATAGTCCCACAACTATGCCACCATTGCATGTTGGACCTCATCACTGAGCTGTGCCTCAGCTAAAAATTCCTGCCTGACCTTCACTCTTGGAAGGCACTGGCTGGTCACAAGGCTAGAGGAAGCCATAGCAGAAGCAGCTCACAAACAGAGAGTAGGAGAGAGAGTGAGGGAGTGAGAGATTGCGTGGTCTCCCGTACCAAACACTACTCCCACATTTTAAAACACACCCGCCGTTGGCTCTGCGCGCCATGGAAACTATGCCCAGCTGGACAGTACCAGCTGATTCACAAGACATGGACGTTGGTGGATTTTTCTAGCAAGCATTTGTCTTGATTCAGAACAAACCTGGATACCATCTCCTCCTTCCCCACTATGGACGGGACGGCTGTGTGCTGGAGTAAGGCCAGCGTCATCAGCTTCATCAAGGGCCTGGGTAGGTGCTGAGTTGCCACATGTGAGGGACGCATGTTCTGAAAGCCATACGACATCGTCAAACATGCTGGGCATTCCTTGACAGATTATCCAAGCTCCTCGTGTCCTGAAAAGATCTCGAGAAGAAGACTTGTTTACTGATTCAACAGTGTCTTCGTCTGTCCTGTGTAGCTTTGTCAGAGATGCATACTCTTCACTCTACAGCCTCTTAAAAAATGCTGATAGGAACTTTTTTCAACAATTTTTTCTGCACAACACACTGATGTGTACTGTATCTCATTTGACTGTTGTTTTGTGTGCATTTGTGTGCAGTTTCCTTTAACTTACTGTAACAAGTTGATCGTTTTGAGTAAATCAGTTTAGCGTTAGAGCATTAGAGATCTTTTCACCTTCCTCAAATAAATTGTTGTCCCTGCTTTGAACTGCTCTTTGGCAGACTGCAGAAGTCATTAAATTAAATTACCACTTATCTGTTTCATCTGTTAAATACAGACTTCAGGTTTTTGTCTTGTCACAACACGACTACATGAACACGAATTACTTCAATTTCAAAGTTCATCGGGTCTGCAGGTGTTGTGCTTTAACGTGATTGTAAGGCCTCCTGAATACTTAGCAAAACTACTAAGCCCAAAAATACAGCAAGGCTGAGGTCTTTGAATTTACTATGTTATTAAGCTCTAACCAAACCCGCTTTCTAATAGGAATTCAACTTCTAATTTTGATCCATATGTGCTCCTGACAAAGTACAGGCAGGAATTTGCCACCAGTGAGGTGACTTCTTTCCAGTAACACTTACTGTATGCATTACATGCACACACTCACACATTTACACACTCAGGAGTCAGTAGTTGAAGCAAATGTGTCTCTCATTGTGAGGCAGTAAGTCTCCTCTGTCCTCTCTGAATATTTTACGCATCAGATTTACGACTCTTGGTGAGGTGGACGTGCATTTAGGGGTTGTAGAGTTTCAAGCTAAATAAAACTCAGAGTTATAATGAGATGTTTGTATGCAGTTCTTTACTATATTTAGCACTTCTGTGTCTGGAAGCAGCAGAGTGTAACGCTGAGGTACATTTGAACTTGTGTGTTCGTTTGGTTGGTTTTATGGCCTAAAGCAAGCCATCCGTAATTAAACGTGGGCCACATCACAACGCTGGGATGAAGGGTGGTCACATGCACAAGATCTTTGCTTCCCTCAAAGGGCAGTGACATCTTTGGTACGAAATGAAAACACCAGCTGCTGGCCGTGGTGTTTTAATTTCCATATGCACTCTGCTCACTGTAGCAGTAGGAAAGAAGGAGCCGACTCGGGGCAAACCGGTGCCCTTTGGACAGTCTCCACTCAGGAATGTTCAACATGTTGGGAACTTTATGTCCATGTTTGGAAGCTTTTCAGTAATACTCTATTTGGCCATCTCTCCTTGTCAACAGATCTGTGGTTTGTCCCACTCGTTTCTGCTTCAATTGGCAATGTTTAACTTAACAAAATTGTTTAACGTCTCGTTCTCTTTGTGTCATTTGTGCAGCCTCTCCCGTGGGGAACGGATACAGTAAACCCCCCATTCCTGCAGTCAGCTGTCCTCAGGGAGAGAAGGGTCCCCCGGCCATGATGCCCATCAGCATTGACCCGGAGAGCAAGCCGGGCGAGTACGTCCTCAAGAGCCTGTTCGCCAACTTCACCACAATGTCAGAGCGCAAGATCCGCTTCATCATGGCCGAGCCGCTGGTGAGTCCTCAGAGTGAAGGTTTCTGCTCTGTGTGTGTCGTGTAGTGTTGCTCCAGATGAAACATATGAAATCATATGATATTGGTATTATCTAAGGGGAGTGATGTCAAGACATTGGTACTCTTTGACAGACATCCAACTCTTTTTTGCTTGTAAATCTTGCAACTGCTCATCAAAGGTTGCATGATATAAATTGTGTGGAGTCTAATGAAAGCATAAGTTACAGACTAACAGATTATTACGTTCAAGTTTACAGAGGCTGTTAAAAATGCAATACATTTGACAGTAAGAAAAACAGCAAAGATTACAAGACATTTCACAGAAAATACAAAGTTTTCTGTTGGAGAAATTAGTTTTTTTCTTGTTTGCTAACTTGTTAATCATATCATGACCCCTTGTGGGTGTCCCGACCCCCAGGTTGTGAACTGCTATAGCAAGGTCAGACAGGAAGCCGGACAGACTGTAGCTGGTTTAACTCTAAGGAACAGTGGAGTAAGAAGTATTACGCTTATTTAACTAGTTCCTAAAGTTAAAACTTAAACCAAAAGTAACCATACAACTAGACAATGTGTTTTGTAAGGCACCACAAGGCGATAAGGTAGAGAATAACAGGTATATGTTTTAACCAAACATCATTTATTTTATGCTTATCATACTGTATGTTTGTTCACCCTGTAATATGCTGATATTTGTTTTTGTGACAACAAGCAGGCTGACTCATGCTAGTGAAGCCCTTAACAGTTTAAACGTCACTGTGACATACTACTTTGAAGGCCTTAGGCATGCAAATGAGTCTCGCACAGACACAGTGTGGAGAACATGACTACCTTGTCAGATGTAATTGATGTCAGCTGAATGCACAGTGGTTTGTGTAAGCACGGAATAGGAAGCAGACATGCTCCAGTGTTTACATGCTCCAGCTGAGTTTAGCATGAGAAACTTAGGGATGTGATTACAAATCTGGGAGAAGTCTGGCTACCTTACTGACATAATCTAAGTAACAAGAGAATTTGTAAAGAGGATATTTTTTAAGTCTCATAATAGCAGAATGATTGATCAGCATAGTTTCCTCAAACTTCCTGCTAGATTTATTGCTGATTCGTATGCATACATTTATATGAACTATATTTCACAGTAGAATATAACTTTAGTGAATTGTTACTATACAGCAGAGCAGCAACTAGACATCATTTTCATTAACTAATAAACATTACTTTTCAATTAATTAATTGATTAATTGTTAAGTTTATTGAAATATCCAGAAATAGAAGAGAATTGCCCATCATATTTGTGCAGAGCCAGAGGGGACATCTTCAAATGTCTTGCTTTGTTTAAACAAATAATCAAAACCTAACAATGTTCAGTTTACAAGGCTTTGTGACAAAGAAAAGCAGTTCCTCATGTAAGAGGACAGAATCAGAGAAGGTTTGGCTTTTCTTAGGAGACTTTTACAAATCACAATTATATAGACAAAGTTATTGGGCTTTAAGATCAAGGTCAAATATCTAATATTTTAATTATAGAAGAAGTTCAGGCTTGAATATGAATTAGCAAGTTGTAGCATGTGAAACTGACTAAGGCTTGTCTTTTCTATCCACTGATTTTATTCTTTTGAATTGTATGCCTCACATGCCTCAGTATCTTTATTTGTAATTTATGAATAAAGATACTGACTAATGAACATTTTAAGAAAATTAGATAAAGTAATAAGCTGATAAAAAAAAATAACCTTTTGTCTTGTGGAGTTAGAAGTGAATGTGTAGCACCAACAACAGCTGTCATAAATAATTCTGCTTGCAGACAGGCAGGCAGGCCGACAGAGAAGAGCCACTGCACCACTCACCACCTGCTCCCAGAACCACATTACTATCTTTACGAGTGCTGCTGAAAGTCAACTGAGAATGACGAGCTGATCCATATTACTAAGAAAAACGATCACCATAGCTGTAGCTTTATGCCCTCAGACACCGTATCATTGCTTAACCTTTGTTATGTCCCAGCTTAGGACAACAGAAATAAAGTAAAATGTAGAAACACAAATATGATATAGATACAATGCATACTCTGCTGTAGTAACGATTTATACAGATTGTACAAGGTTGTATTGTGGTCGCTATGGCTGTCTCCAGTTTTAGGGACAGTGATTTATAGGAAGCTGTTAGTCACCAGTCCCGGTCTACAGGGAAGTGTTAATTACCACGGGGAAAGTGAACACCCCCTCATGTCAGTGTAACTCCCTCTAGGGAGCTGACAGTAGGATGTCTCTCTCTCTCTCTCTGCTTTTCCTCTCAGTGGAGAAATGCCTGTCTTATTTGTTTTAGCCCTGCCTTGTAGTTATTGGCAAACATTGTGCTGTGTATCCTCATCATCCAGGTGAATTTGTTCTTCTCAACCTGGCACCATCAACCATCTGTAGTCAGTAATAATTCATCAGTACAGAAGACATTTACTAGTTACTTGCAGAAAAGGATATAGTAAACAATAATGCTGTATATATTAGATAATTCATAGTATTCATAGGCATCAAGTTGTCTGTCATTCTAGCGCGGATGGGCTTCTCAGATGGGCTTTTTTTCATCGGAAAAGTTCTTCAGAGCACGGGGCTTAGCTGGCGTGCTGTTACAAGAGAGAGAAATAGAGAGAGCCGCACGCCATCAGCCCACGCAGTGTCAGTGTGAAACACATCCGACTATCAGCTGTTTTGGATTAATCATCAACAAAGTGATGTGCTGTGATGTGGCTGTCCGACCACTGAGACAGCAGAGGGATGAATGAGGCAGAGCAGAGGAGCGAAAACGAAAGGAAAGCAGATGCTTCGATTTGTGCAAAGACAGTTTAGGTGGGACCTTTAGATAGTGTTGATTTAACCGTAGTGCTATTAGAAACCATAGTTGAAATAGATGACTTTATATTATACATTTTAACAATAATTATGCTACTCTCATCTTTATCCCAGATACACTATACATTCTGTTTTTCTTCTTACATTTTATATACTGTGTGACTATATACGTCGACAGTGACCCAGACCTTGATGTGTGGCAGAATGTGAGTGCAGTAGTTTGGACACAATAGGTCATTATGGTTTTTGTAATTGAACATGATGAACGTTATAGTTCATGGTTAACTTTTCAGTGATTGTAAACAGAATACTTAGTGTATATATTAATACTTAATTAACACATATACTGTAGTATCTCAAATGTACTAAACCAAGGTCTGCTTTATTGAACCAATAACACATTTCTTAAGAACAACAAATCTAAGAAGGAAATGGATAAATTACTGTTTGTTTAACAATGTTGTTGTCTTGTTTAAGATACTGTATGTTGTGTTTGTATCCTTTTCTTCTAAACTAAGAAAGCAGCATGTATCAGACAGTGTTTTTTTCTTTAAATCTCATCCAGCCTTCATTTACGAAAATATATGATATACAGAAGTCAGGACTGTCGGTACAGCAGGAGAAGACTGTTTAACCCAAATCCTTCATGAAGGCCTTTATCTCAGATGATAGAAGACTGTAATAATGGGAGCTGTCATGAATGTCCCATTTCTTATATCTGGCCCTGCCTGCTCATGCCTGGCATCAGACAGATTGATGGCTCTCTCATTAGCTGCTCTATAATGAGTTCAAAAATACTTCACAGACTCTTTGGACAGTGCGGATAGAGCTTTAGACCAAACTTCAGAAAACACCAGTTTGACTTTGTGCAAATAAAAAAATCTACAGTTTTTAAAATGACTTTTTTTCTGTGTTTTCAGGAAAAGCCTTTAACAAAGTCGCTGCAACGGGGAGAAGATCCTCAGTTTGACCAAGTAAGTGCTATTAAAGTAACAGGGGAGTCAAGATCAAAATGTATATGAGAGTGACCTACATAGCTGATGAACAGCATCACTTTTTGCTAAACTGTATTCATGTCACCCCTATAACATTAAAAGATGATTTTGCGGTTGTATTTTGTATCTGAACATTAAACTATTTGGCCTTTCCCTATGAACACCTATAGAAGTGAGTTTTAAATACTGCTCTACTATGATGCTCTGAACCATCAAAGCCCTGCTCACATCCCTAAAGGTCTTTCAGAGCCAGTGAAGGGCAGGAGTGTTTACCTCGGAGCTGGCACTGGCTCTTTGCAAGGTGTGTTCTTCAGGTCGGGGGCGGGGGGGGGGGGGGGGGGTCTGCAGAGAGG
Source organism: Trematomus bernacchii (assembly GCF_902827165.1). Taxonomy (NCBI): domain Eukaryota; kingdom Metazoa; phylum Chordata; class Actinopteri; order Perciformes; family Nototheniidae; genus Trematomus; species Trematomus bernacchii. The sequence goes on along the minus strand of NW_022987851.1, from coordinate 7,844,333 downwards.
GCCCTTTCACAGCCACAGGGGTGTGTTTGTGCTGCTGCGTGAGGCCTTTCAGCAGCCACACAGAGCCAGGATTCTTCTCCGGCCTCGTGCTGAATGAAGGGCTCGCTGTGTTCCCAAGCCCAACTACACTCTCCTCCCTTCCTGTGTGCCCTGCCCATCCCACCCGTTCCTTCCTTTCCCTCCCCCCCCCCCCCCCCCCCCATTAGTAAGGGAGGCTGCCCATGGGCACCTTGTCTCTCTGCTTAGTCTAAAAAGGGACCAGCTCACCCTTCAATCCCATCTCTCTCCATTAACGAAGCTTTGGTTGTTACTTAAAAGCTCCCTCCCTCCGATTATTGTTCAAATGCAGTAATAATAATGAATTCTGTCGTGCTGTTTGAAATTGGCTTTAAATTGCTGCACAAATAAACAAAGGAAACACTGATAGCCATCCCTTGCTTTGGTATGTTAACTGCCAAACACAAACAGTCATTTGTACGTCTTCTTCTTCCAGCTGATAAGCACCATGAGCTCTTTGGCTGAGTACTGTCTTCCCTCCATCCTGCGCACGCTGTTTGACTGGTACAAAAGACAAAATGGACTAGAGGAGGAGTTGCATGAGTACCGTCCAAGATCCAACACCAAGTCCAAAAAGTGAGAATCATTCAATTATTCACTGCGTGCAACAATGTGTCACACAACAATGGTAACACAAGCAATGGTGAAGCTCACATGCACGGTATGATTAAACAAAACGTGTATCTCTTGTTCTGTTTCTCTAACAGCGATGAGCAGCAGAAAGATTATCTACTTGAAAGGAGGGATTTGGCAATCGACTTCATCTTCTCTCTTGTACTTATAGAAGTTCTGAAACAGGTGACTTAACTATCTTAATATTTTGTAATATACAACTCACTAAGGAAGAACTGTTATTAGAAAAAACTGTTAATATGTTGTTCCTGAACATTCATTCTCCTGCCATTTTGTTCCCTTATTCTGAACTAGATGCCGCTCTACCCGGCCCTTGACAGTTTGGTCAATGAAGTCGTTAACTTAGCCTTTAAGCACTTTAGATACAAAGAGGGGTGAGCTCCTGTTATTTTCACAATTGTCCTTCTTTCTTTCAGTTTTAGCTAGTTCTTAAACTGGTTATTTGGAGTTAAATTGTCTTACGTTCTGTTTCCCTCAGGTATCATGGTCCTAACACTGGCAACATGCACACTGTAGCAGACCTCTATGCTGAAATCATAGGAGTATTAGCCCAGTCCAAGTAAGTACCAAAGAAAGAACTATGATTATATAATTTATTTTTTTCTAGTTTTCCCTCCGTCTACATTGGCACATAAATCTTCATCCTCTGCTCTGATGGGCTTTGGTGTCATGCCACATCATAATGCTGTGTTATCATTCCTAATGCCTTTCTGCAAAACATCTCCCGGCTCAAGAGACTGGAACAGACTGTAGAAACAAAACACTTTTAGACAGGTCTCCTTCACACCAAACTAGGACTGGAAATTGATGTCTGTTTATTTGAAGTTTTCAGATCATTGCAGCAAGGAACAAACCCTTTAAATAGAGATATGGTTAGTGAGCTTACCTCCTTTATAAAGTGCGCCCTGCTTAATCGCCTGCAGGAGATACTTCATGAGAAATATTTTCTTTCCTCTGAGGTCAAGAAAGAGGTCAGGAATTATACCATGAACTGTTTTTCATACTTTCACATGTGGTTTCTCAATCAATGTGTGTGTGGAAATGATAAACATTTCCTCCTCACACGATTAAGATCCAAAAACGGATTTATTCTGTTTGAGTACACTACCACCAGGAAGAGGTTAAGAGATGCTCATAGTGAGCTCCCATGATGAATTACCTTCTAAATTTAGACGAGCTGAAGAATCCCATCTCTGGTTCAATTTGGGCAAGGGATCAGGTGCTAGACAAGGAGTTCATCTTGGGGCACAGACTCAGAGTCTGCATGCTGGTGGTAAGACGTGGGGTGGTATTTCTGGATGCATGCTCACTAAAAATGGTCTATATTCTCTCTGCATCACGTCTCTGAAGTGACAAAAGTTTCTTTAGGAAGTGCTGAATTTGGATTTGTCTGACTGAGATATAGAGGCACATCCTTATATAGAATCTCATTTAGGTTTTTCTTTCTCTCTCTCAGGTTTCCTGCTGTGAAGAAGAAGTTTATGACTGAGCTAAAGGAGCTGCGGCAGAAAGAGCAAAGTCCGTATGTAGTCCAGAGTACCATAAGCCTCATTATGGGAGTCAAGTTCTTCCGAATAAAGATGTATCCTGTCGAGGATTTTGAAGCCTCTTTTCAGTTCATGCAGGTACAAAACACTTCTATAATCCTTACTCTATAATATTTGAATGATTTGTTTTAATACTCGTCACATATATAGTCTTATATTGCCATTGCGTAAACACATATACAGGATATTCTCAAGATTGTCAAGAATGCTGCCCTTTGACCTTGTCTATGTTTCCTATAAGCTTTGGTATGCAGCTACGAATTAGATTATTCTTGGGCCATTCAGTATCAAATCAGTTTATCTCCTGACTAAACAATAGTGTATACAGTATATTTGACCATTCACCACTGACTTTTCAACAGGAGTGCGCCCAATATTTCCTGGAAGTTAAGGACAAAGACATTAAGCACGCCTTGGCTGGTCTCTTTGTTGAAATTTTGGTTCCTGTTGCAGCAGTAAGTGTTTTTCCTTTATTTCTTACATCAATTCAAATGGAAAAAGAGAACTATTCTTGAGAGGACTGTGTCTTGTTATGTGACCTTATGTGATCTGGTCCTAGGCCGTGAAGAATGAAGTGAACGTTCCCTGCCTGAGGAACTTTGTGGACAGCTTGTATGACACAACCCTGGACTTGTCCTCCAGGAAGAAGCACTCACTGGTTAGTTAATGTGCAGAAAACAAATTGACACTGATTGTCGGCCCTGTACGTTTTGTACACCTCCATGTTCACTCTGACGCCCTCATGCTGCATGCTTACATTGCCTGGATGCCTGTGGGCTCTGTGTATCCTCAAGCATTTCAAGGTCACTGTTGTGTTATGCTCTCTTAGAACGTCATCGCCCACACTAGAAATAATTTATAAGGGGAAGACAGGCTGCCTTTACAAAGCATAAAATAGAGCATGAACACAGTGGAGTATATACCTTATATAACATCCCTTCCCTCCAAAGTATTTTCAATAAAGCATCTCACCACGGCAGTTCACTGTGAAATAGAAAGACAACAACCCTTATGGAACAGTACTTTGCTCTTACAGAAGGTTTGAATTTCCCTGAGGCAGCAATTAGGCAAGAAGACACATTTTAAAGTGATGTGTTGTCAGCAAAAAGCATAACCAAAGGAGAAAACCTCATTATGTCTTTTAAAAGTAAACTTACTTACGTCTTAAATTGCATTTATGCAGACATGGTTGCAAAATATTGCATAGTTGCTCAAAGTATCCCCTTAACAGACCATCGCAATAGGTAGAAACTATAATCCTTGAAACTAAATCAATGTGAAGCTATTTTACCAATGCCTTGTATAATAAATAAACACCAACTGTTCTCTGCAGGCGTTTTACCCGTTGGTGACGTGCTTGCTGTGTGTCAGCCAGAAGCAGTTCTTCCTCAACAGATGGCATATCTTCCTTAACAACTGCCTCTCAAATCTGAAGGTAATGTAACCTTGAAACCAGCCGCTTTGATTCAGACTACAGTGGTCTTTGCTTTTGATATATAGTAGTGCTATTCAGATACATTAAGGTTGTGTCAGTTCAAAGTCAAATGTTTGCCTCTGCTTCAGTTGTCAAACCGAATTGTGCTCATATACTTAGTTACTTGGTATTTCATTGTATGCATGGCATGAAAATAGTGCTCTGAATGAATCCAGGCTGTAATTATTATAACTATTCTACCCAGCTTTTATAGTATTATAGTATATAAGCCTGATCTGATTACAATAATAATCCCTGTAATTCTGTAATTGTATAACAACCTACAATACACTTAAAGATTGTTCTGTAATTGAATTAATTTTATTATTACATTTGTATTACAGAGCAGAGACCCGAAAATGGCTCGTGTTGCATTGGAGTCCCTTTATCGACTGTTGTGGGTCTACATGATCAGAATCAAGTGTGAGAGCAACACTGCAACACAGGGGTAAGAAAAGACATGCTTTTCTTTTATAACCGTGTTTTTTATGGATCAGTAAATACCTGTGAGATGCCCATTAATGACATAGGCTGAAACATTTGTTGTTACTAACAAAATATTTCCAGGTGTATTGGAAGAACAATAAAGTAAATTCCAGTCGCAGTTTTACAGCAAACCCTCCATTGTTGTTCCTGATTTTATTGGAGTTTGCAGGAAAAGGAATGCTCTGTTTTTATGCGTGGGTCAGGCCGACACCTGGCTGTTAGTGCCAGTGGCCGCAGTTTATCAGCATCTGTGTACACACCTTATTATGAGCCTGAGCTCAAACAGATCAAGCTAGACTTTTTAAACATGTTAATTGGGCCAAATATAAACTTGTCCTAAAAATAAACCTCCTTTCAAGCAATGAAGTACTGTGCATACAAACAATTGTCTATGTAATTGTACACAACCTTTTATTAAAATGTTGTATATGTTTATGTAAGGTGTGTCCATAACAAGTTATTTTCTCTGTGTCCACAGCCGCCTCAACACCATTATAACAAACCTTTTCCCGAAAGGATCCCGCAGTGTGGTGCCCAGAGACATGCCTCTCAATATCTTTGTCAAAATAATTCAGTTTATTGCACAGGTAAATGCAAGGATGGTGCCAAACTTAACTCGAGAAGTTTCACTGTCACACAAAAGACATTTGAAGTTACTCTTAAAAAACAATGTTGTATTTGTATCTTTTAACAGTCATGCCATTTTCCTCAACCTCACTTTCTTTTCTTGTATGATTTCAGGAAAGACTTGATTTTGCCATGAAAGAGATTATCTATGACCTTCTTTGTGTTGGGAAACCTGCAAAAGCCTTTAGTCTTAATCCAGAGGTAAGCATTCAACATTCACTTGATATGATGTGTTTGGATACTAATGTAAATTAGCCCTGGTTCAAAAAGTGTTGTTATGGTTAGAATGACATCTTACTCAGCAAATCTCTTTTTGTCACATAAAGTCAAACATGGACTACTAGTTATATTATCGATCTAAAAATAAATGTCGCTTTACCGTTAATTGTAACTCAGCTCAACTTAAAGTAACTTTTTTCTGTGCAGAGAATGAATATTGGACTGAGAGCATTCCTGGTCGTAGCCGACAAACTGCAGCAGAAGGACGGCGAGCCTCCCATGCCTAACACTGGTTGCACTTTACCCTCTGGAAATACACTCCGAGTGAAGAAGACATACCTGAGCAAAACGCTGACAGATGAAGAGGCCAAAGTCATTGGTGAGTGAGACAGACCATGGTGAGGAATGTCTAAAATGAAATGCTTGGATTCAAATAGCAGGGATTGCTCTATCATCGAATGTGGAATTGAAATGGTGCAGATATGTTACATTGATATCAACCATTTTTCCTTCTCCAGGGATGTCACAGTATTATTTTAACGTGCGGAAGGCTATTGACAACATCCTGAGACACTTGGACAAGGAGGTGGGACGCTGCATGATGATGACTAACGCTCAGATGTTGAACAAGGAGCCTGAGGATATGATCACGTGAGTACTAACGTCATTCAGTCATCAGAGCTGCCAACATATTTAAAGTTGGCAGAACTCCCGAGTGTGAAATGTTTTTCCAGTCCCATCCTTAAAAGAATTAACCCTGTAGGGTTATTTGTCCCAATGCTTGATCACATGAGAGTTGAACACATTGCAATCAACCTTTCAAACTTCAAATGTGATGTTTTCAGAGGTGAAAGGAAGCCCAAGATTGACTTGTTCAGGACATGTGTCGCTGCCATTCCACGCATCCTGCCTGATGGGATGTCCAAGCCCGAGCTCATAGACCTGCTCTCTCGGTGAGTCGCTCCTCTCTTTGGAAGAAACCCGTTTATAAAGTAGACAAAGCACTGGTGGCACGTAATTACATGGAGATCAGATCAAGTGTTGTTAATGTTTGCGTTTTGTAGAAACAAGCTCAACTGAGTAGGTTCCTGAATTACCTGCTGTCCCAGTTTTTGTTTTCAACTTTGATGTTTTATTGTTGCAGCCAACTGTAATCATATTTTCTAAAGCTATAGTACTTTTTACTGTGGCACACAATGTTTACTGTATGATTCTAAAACTATCATGACTGTTTTTTATTGTTGGAAGAATGGGGGGGGCACTGTCTAAATCGAATTTGACAAACACCTTTCAGATCAGCACTGTTACTAGTAACAAACCTACTATGTGCATCAGGCAAACTTAATAGTGCATTGATAAAATGTTGCCTGCCGGGTAATCTTGAGGAGTGAAATGAAACCTACTTATTGGTATTAAAACATGAATTTAAGTTTAATCGTATAAGAAAGTTTGATTTAGTTTTTTCTTGTCTTTGTCGTCAGATTGACAATCCACATGGATGACGAGCTGCGACTTATTGCCCAGAACTCCTTGCAAAGTCTGCTGGTAGATTTTCCTGACTGGCGTGACGACGTTCTGTTTGGCTTCACTAACTTCCTGTTACGTGAGGTCCAGGACACTCACCAGGGACTGTTGGATACATCCCTCAAACTCCTGCTGCAACTGCTCACACAGTGGAAACTAACGCTGGCCGCCCCAGGGAAGAGCTGTGACAACGCAAAAATACACACAGCTGAGGTACGAGCTTTGTGACAATTATGACTTACCTTTGTGCCTATTAGCGGTTGGAAAAATGTATCACAATAGGACATTTTTAAAGGTTTTCTTCTGTTCTGTGAAATCACTTGTTGTTATTTTTTGATATTTCTGTCATAGCTATTGCAGACTGGCTCAAGTCTCAAGACACCTGCAGAGCGAGGTCCTCACTCCACTGTGCTGCATGCGATGGAGGGACTGGCGCTCGTACTGCTCTGCTCCTGTCAGCTGAGCACCCGAAAACTCGCCATTGCTATACTGAAAGAGATACGAAGTCTCTTTATGACCATTGGACAGTCTGAGGTAAAATGAGACTAAAGTTGAAAAGACTCACAAGACAAAATACATACATTTTTGTGTTTACAGTCTGTGATGTTATGTTTTGTCCACTGCAGGATGATGATAAACCAATGATAGACATCATGGACCAGCTCAGCCCGGTAATACTGGAAAGTTTTGTCAACGTTTCAGTCTCAGACACAGTAAGTTGTTGATAGCTTGTAACTAAACCTACGCGTCTAAATCAAGATGTGTCTACAGTTTATTTGCGTTTTTTTCCTGGGATTCTATTCACACTGTATTTATATCAGGTGACTTCCAGATAGAAATGTGAGATGCTCATTAATTGCTTCAACTCCAGAAATTCAAGCTACGTTCATGAAAAGATCAAGTGTCATTAAAATATCTGGGCACATGTGGAATCTGGCTCATATAAACAGCAAATGCTTGTTACATTGACTGTAAGACAAAAGCTTGGTTTGGTAAGCTGGCATGTAAAAAACGGAATGAACAGCTGTAACTGAGCAGCTGTTGACCTTAGGACTCTCCCTTATATAATCATAAAGCTGTCAACATGATGCTAAGAATCCAGATTTTTCGAGAAACAGATAATACAGGAAATGCCCTTATATGGGATATCAAATTGTTATTTTTATACTGTGTTATTATCTGATGATTTATTTCCTTTATTCCCTGCCTATTCACATTGAATCAATTATTCCTAGACATAAGGATGTGTAATTTATTAAAATGTTGCTATTATGATATCCTGACCTTTGACCCTGCTGTGCCTCTCTCTTTGCAGGCCGCCCTGCCAGCTGGCCACCCCGTGGACCTTCAGTGGCTTGTGGAGTGGAACGCGCTGCTCGTAAACAGTCATTATGACATTAGGAGCCCCTCACACGTGTGGATCTTTGCCCAGTCTGTGAAGGACCCCTGGGTGCTCTGTGTGTACAGCCTCCTCCGACAGGACAACTTGCCCAAACACTGCCCCACAGCACTCAGCTACGCCTGGCCCTACGCCTTCACTCGAATGCAGATGCTCATGCCCCTAGTGGACCCAAAGTAAGTGTCCTCCAACTCTTCTATTTTCTATTATCTGTACATCCCTACTTTGTGTTTCTGTTGTTAGTATATCACCCTGATTTAACCCACACATCAACTCAGTTACAAATAATTATTTTCTTTCTGTGTTTCAGTAATCCAGTGTATGCAAAGAAGACCAGCACGTCTGGCAGTGGGGACAATTATGTAACCCTGTGGAGAAACTACCTGATCCTTTGCTTTGGGGTTGCCAAGCCCAGTATCATGAGCCCGGGCCATCTGAGAGCATCGACACCTGAGATCTCGGCCGCCACGCCTGACAGTGGTGTCAGCTACGATAACAAGGTAGCTGCCTCCCTCTCCTCTGGCCTCATCCGCTCCCTCAGTGCTTTGTCTCTCCAGGATCAGGTGCTCATACGGAGCTTGTTGACATATAAGCGCGAGGCATCAAATTACACAGTAGCTGTCTTTCATGAATGGCACAGCTGATATGTTTTTAACTGCACAGACACTTAGCTCAATGGCTCTCAGTGTAATTTGTGCAGTTTAGACATTTATTTGTGTGACTGAACCATAAATGTTTGATGTTTCAGGTTATCGGGAGCCCATCTGTGGCCTGGCTTCTGAAGCAGCTGGTTCCACTGATGAGGACAGAGAGCATTGAGTTGACAGAGTCATTAGTTTTGGGCTTCGGTCGTACCAATTCCCTTGTATTCAGGTATTTCAGAACAATATGTGATTTCATCTAAAGTATATTTGCATTACAAACCAAATTTCACATTTATTTTTGATTTGTTGCATTCAAAATCTACTGCGGCAATCCCTGATAATATTTAAGCTGCAATAGTGTCTTTTTGTTGACCTGTATTTGTGTGAATTTATTGCCAGTCTTTTCACAGTAGGGGTTTGATAAAAAAAGGGGTTTGATAATAAAAATGTATTATTATAAAGCATATATATTTTACTTCAAGATGATTGTTTATGTTTTTCTGCCTACACACAGGGAACTTGTGGAAGAGCTACATCCCCTAATGAAAGAAGCGTTAGAAAGAAGACCTGAGGTTGGTTCATTGTATTTATAGCACAGTATGACCAAAATGTATACTGTTGTTTTTAATTGGTCAAATAACTAGATAGTGGGCTGTGATTTGATCAAATAGCTCACTCATCCCAACCACTAATTTGAATTGTGATATATAATTACCAACGCTTTTGTAATGAAGGATTTTTTCTAAATTATACTTTTCCAGAACAAGAAGCGGCGTGAACGACGAGACGTGCTGAGGCTGCAGCTGCTGCGGATCTTTGAGCTGCTGGCAGATGCAGGTGTCATCAGTGACAGGTTAGTGAGGCAGTAGTTGACACATTACAGCCCCAAACTGCACTGTATGACACTCACTGTAGGGCTGTGCAATTAATCGTATTTTAATCGCAATTACGATTTTGGCCTGCCACAATTATGAAAACAACATAATCGAAAAAAACGATTATTTTGCTTTGCTTGGCTGTGACAGTGCACTGCAACATATTTAATCTAATTTATTTTAGTCTCATTTATTTGTATTTATTATATTTACATATGTTTAGTAGCTTGTTGAAGTGCGCTCCAAAATATTTGTTGATCTTGTTTATTGGTATTTATTATTTTGATATTATTTATTTAAATGTAAATATAAATGTATAATTTATTTTATTTATTTTTTGTATTGGTTTTTCAGTTGAATTATACGTTCAGGGTAATCAACAGCTAAAAAGATACTGTTCAAATTATTATTTGTATTTGTTTTAAAGTTCAATAAATGGATGTTTTCAAAGTCAATGAATAATCGTATTTAATAATCATGATATCAATTATTGACCAAAATAATCGTGATTATGATTTTTGCCATAATCGCACAGCCCTAACTCACTGTACACAAAGGCGGAGCGGAAGTAGAATAACAAAACTGGATCATCAACATTTGTGCTTCATATCTCCTCTTAATGACCTGCTGTATTAAAGTTTGTTGGTTGTATAACATAAAACTGTTAGGTAGTGTTTGGTTTCTAATAGTTTTATGTTGGGCGTCTCCCTGTTTTTCTTCAGTACAAACGGAGCTCTGGAACGTGACACCCTTGCCCTGGGCGCTCTGTTCCTGGAGTATGTGGATCTAACCCGGATGCTCCTGGAAGCTGAGAATGACAAAGATGCAGAGATCCTTAAAGACATTCGAGCTCACTTCAGCGCCATGGTGGCCAACCTCATCCAATGTGTTCCAGGTACGCAGAACACATTGAGCCTAAGGGCTTTTCTCATCAGGCCAGACAATGCTCTGCAGGACAGATTGATAAATGTCTAAATTAATTTCTTTATATGGATGCCTGATAAAATCCATCTCTCCTTCATATTAGTTTCTGAATTGTAATTTGATCAAAGGCTTCCATTCGGCTGGGGTTAGCATAGCACATGGAGCACAAGACTCCTGATATTGATCTATATTTAGAAGTAGCCCAAGGGGAGTAGAAACAAAAATAGTTCAGCTTAAGGACCGAGCAGGCAAAGACAGTTGATGACTCATCGGTTGCCAAGCATTGACAAGTCCCAACTGGATGGCTAATGATCTGTCAAGGGACCTCCACCCCCTTATTCATAGCGGAGCATTCACTTTAAGTAGTTAAGAGTTTAAAATACTTTTAGCTGACTCTCAATAAGTAGACGTATGACAGGCCTTCTTGTCTCCCTCCCCAGTGCACCACAGACGCTTCCTGTTTCCGCAGCAGAGTCTGAGGCATCACCTCTTCATCCTCTTCAGTCAGTGGGCCGGACCTTTCAGCATCATGTTCACCCCTCTGGACCGCTACAGTGACAGGAATCACCAGATCACAAGATATCAATATTGTGCCCTAAAGGTAAACCCTGGTAAACCATTCAGTTGTCTTTCACAAACTCTTACTCATCTATTACCCACTAAGGCTTAATAGGAAGAAGAAGAAACATGTATCTTTGTAATGGACTGATCTGTTTTGATCACAAAAGATTTACGAAAAGGTGCAGAATAGATCCCCAAATTACCTCTGACTATTATAGAATAAATCCATTTTGGATAATGATCTAATATATGTTGTGAAGCAAGCCCCATGCATTACAGTGATTCTGCATCATCATCAGATTGTGTCTTTAAGTTATTTATACTGTTTGGTATGGATTGTTTTCCAACCACAAGACAAACTGAAATACAGTAAACTCTCTAAACTAAAGTGTGCGCAAATGTTTTGGCTTCATCATTTTGATTATTACATCACGACCCACTTTTATCTCTAGGTGTAAAAAAACAACAGATTTTGTTGGTCAATAAACATGAGCACTGTAATTTAATTCCACATGATAACACCACGCATTTCCTATTGCCTTTCTGAGCTATGTGCAGTGTTTCCTATTACAACTGTTCACTGTTTGTTCTTCCAGGCTATGTCTGCTGTGCTGTGCTGCGGGCCTGTTTTTGATAACGTGGGCCTCTCTCCAGATGGATACCTCTATAAGTGGCTGGATAATATACTCGCCTGCCAGGATCAGCGGGTATGTGGCCAATACTTTACCACTAAGATGCATTTAAACAAAGCGCTGACATAGAAAGCTCATCTGATAGCTTGCTGAGGCCTGCTTTATGAAAACTCCTGTATACAAACAATAACAATTGCCAAATGCTCCCCATTATTATGGAGAAGTGTTGACAAGTTTGGTATCAAAGTCAATTAGTCTTAAGTTATTTCAGTCTACTGTGATCCAGCAATCCAGTGTTTATTTCACACATTCTTCCTTTTCAAAATTGACTTTGAGCTCTTGTTATCAATAGCAGGCTTGAAAAATAGCAGTCACTTGGCAGACTAAGAAGAACATTTTATTTATCGTCTTGTTCGTATGATGAAAGCAAAGCTTATTCATTTCACAAGGATTCACCCAGATCTTTGAAAAAATACACATAGCCTCAATACATTTGACAGGGTATCCTTACAAACCAAGTGAAATTGAGAAATTCATGACACGATGTTGATATCTATTTTGGTCTCAGGTCCACCAGCTTGGCTGTGAAGTTGTCATCTTGCTTCTGGAGCTCAATGCCGACCAGGTCAACCTATTTAACTGGGCTGTGGATCGCTGCTACACCGGCTCCTACCAGCTGGCCTCAGGCTGCTTCAAAGCCATCGCTACAGTGTGTGGCAGCAGGTACGAAATGCCACAATCATGCTTTCATCAGGGGGTGAATGTCAGCTGCCTGTGCACAAACACAGTTTTCATCAATGGTAGCAATGTACATCAGGCCTGATCAGTAAGCCATATCAGGGAGGATGTGAACTGTTTACCTGCCATACCTATCTCCATCCCCTAGTTGCTGCGAAAGTGCAGGCGAGAGGGGTTGTTCACATTAGCATCAGCTAAGGAGGGGATTAAACAACACCTTCCAAAAACGCCTTTGAAAAGGGAAGTTAGCTCATTTCAGCGTAACGTCCTTGCTGTTAAAACTGCCTTCTGGCTGTGATGAAACCAATGGCAAATAAGGTTAAGCCTCAAAACATCACCTCAGCTAATCCTCTTTAAGAGCTCACTATTCGTCTGACGTTGACCTTCCCCTTGCTTTATATGTGAAACACACATTACATTGAACATTGAGTACTTTTTTCTCTCTCTTTCCCAACTTGCAGAAACTACCCAAGTGATATAGTGACACTGCTGAATCTGGTCCTTTTCAAGGCATCAGACACCAACAGAGAAATCTATGAGATTTCAATGCAGCTAATGCAGGTGAGATGCACAAACAAACACAGAAACCTTTCCTGCTTTTGTGTGTCTTTTTGGGTCATATGGATGAATGACTCACCTGTCCTCTTTCTTCCAACAGATTCTTGAAGCTAAATTGTTCGTGTATTCTAAGAAGATTACGGAGCAGAAGCCAAACAGCTTCCTGTACGGCACCCACGGCCCTCTGCCACCTCTGTACAGTGTCTCCCTGCCACAGCTCTCCAGCCAGCTGGCCAGGATGTACCCAGAACTCACACTTCCTCTATTCTCAGGTAGCTGTTTGTGTGATACTGTATATGTGCTGTGTGTGTGGCCACAGTAGGGTTAGCTATGGTATTTCTGCCTGCTGTAATTCTCACACAGGCTTGTCATTTTCTTATGGCTTCCCACTAAATGCTGGTTGCTCATCTTCCAGAGAACTCTTCTTCCTCCAAGACCCACACACAATCTTTATCTATGGACACTCCCACTGACCACAGAAACACTGAGAGCTTAGATAGATTAAGGAACTCCTATGTTTAGGTTGAATTCAATGCGGATTAGAATTAAACTGACAATTATGGTTAAACTAAGTATACAGTATGTGTTTGATTTCAATGTAGAATAAAACGCTGGCAGTCGCTGCCGATGTTATTCTGATGGTATTGCATTTCCCCTGCTTGTTACAGAGGTTAGCCAGAGGTTCCCCACCACTCATCCCAATGGGAGGCAGATCATGCTGACATACCTCCTGCCCTGGCTCGGTAACATCGAGTTGGTGGATAGCGGCTTGCTGCTCCCATCCTTCACACCCTGCACCTCAGATTATGAGGCTTCTATCCGGACATCAAGCACAGGTTCCTCCCACCAGCTGAAGGGCAATGGCTGGGGCTCCTTACAGGCCTCATCTATGGTTCTCAATAACCTAATGTTCATGACCGCCAAGGTAAAGTCATGTTTTGGAAATGAAAGGAAAAGGGGTCATAGGTAGTCAATAAATGCTGATGCTATGTTGTTTTTTGTACCCCTCTTAGTATGGAGATGACCTACCTGGACAAGAGATGGAAAACGCCTGGAATGCTTTAATCAGCAATGAGAAGTGGAGCAACAATCTGAGGACCGCACTGCAGTTTCTCATCAGCTTATGTGGTGTCAGCAGTGACACCACCCTCCTGCCATATGTAAGATATATCATTTGGGCACAACTAGAAAATATCGTAGCTTCTTCTTTTTTAGTCCTTTCTGTTTTCTTACGGATATTCTGTAATATTTGTTCAGATCAAGAAGGTGGTGATCTATCTGTGCCGGAACAACACCATGCAAACCATGGAGGAGTTGATCTTTGAGTTACAACAAACGGATCCAGTCAACCCTGTGGTGCAGCACTGTGATAGCCCTCCTTTCTATCGATTCACCGCTACAAGCAAGGCCTCAACAGCAGCCTCAGGTACATCTGAAAAAAACCCTGAACAGATCGAATGAACCACATAAAATGGTGTTGCTCTGTACAGATCCCAGTGGTGGATATGAAGCGGAGCTGGTGTTAAATATCATGGTCAACTGACTTTCCTTGAACGTACTGTGAAATATATGATTTTGTCTCTTTTTTCTAGGCACCACATCGAGTAGCAATACGGTTGTTCCTGGCCATGAAAGCTTCCTTGACACAGACGATACCAAGAATGAGGAGAGGTACTCAACATGTTCTAGAAGTTTATCATTGCATTAATTATAGTCTCAGCAAGACCCATCATGATTAATTTTATTTTCTGACCTCAGGCTCAGCCACATAAAGAAAGCCCACAACCGCCTGGAATCACGCTACAGCAACAGTTCAGGAGGATCTTACGATGAAGATAAGAGTGAGTGTATTTCTGTACCAGACAACCTTTGAAGCAAATGTGGTGGTCATGGTCTGGTGAATGTGAAGTACACAGGATGGCCTTGAGGGTAAAATGGTGGCCGGCATGGGCTGATTGATAATGCATGAGCAGTGCAAAGTGCCCTGAGGTTCTTAAAAGGCTTCTGTGAGAACTGGCACTGAAATAAAAGCAGTCAAGCCCAGGGCCTCGGCAGTGCTGCAAGTGACCCAAAAACAGCTTTGTTATACTCTCTTGATCTGCATTAGTCCTGCAGACTTATGTGAGGAGGACTAATTCCACAATAAAAACAACACCCCCTTTTCACAATTAGCTTTAAGTTCTCTTCTCTGATGTTGTTGTTGTTGTAGATCATTTAATTGCATCTTCACTGTTTCCCATGTCCAGCTTTGGCCAATCCATAGACACTAAATGTTTGAAATGTTCCATATGTGTGCGAGACAAATGTCAGCAATATCATTTTCTGTCACTTTTTTAGGTGAACCTCTTTCACCATATTCTGATTGGCTGATGGTTGTCATTGAGACCAATCAGCCCAATCCTCTGCCCATGCCTCTGAATGGAGGATGTTGGGCTCCACTGGTGGACTTTTTGCCAGAGACCATCACTCCCAGAGGACCATTGCACAGGTAAGACTGCTGCATACATTATTGCAAAGTGTGCTCATTTTAAAAAGCCAAGACAGAACTGCTGCTAGTCACTGCTAAAGAATAGTCAGGGGTAATGAGATCTTCAATCTTTGCCACAATTCTTTAGTTGTATTTTTGTGTTTCATTTGATTGAGGTTTTTTTTACAGTTGACATGTGCTTTGTTTGTTTTAGGTGTAATATAGCAGTCATCTTCATGACAGAGATGGTGGTGGACCACAGTGTGAGGGAGGACTGGGCCATGCACCTGCCTTTGCTGCTACATGCCTTGTTTTTGGGTGAGTTCTAATTATAATATTATTATTACAGTCATTTCTGTTAAAATCCTATCCAAGTTATGACACGATACTCAAAATTCTAAATATTTCATGTAATACAGTACAAATGTCACAATTTCAAATGTTTTTATTCTGAATAATTATTTTTAATGAGAGCAACACATGGTATTGCCATGCCTCTTTATATAAAGAACAAATATGTCAAATGACATTGACAAAACAATTATCAATTAAATGTGTTGAAATAAATGAATACACATTTTAATTGTTCTAATAAATTCAACAATTCAAAAAAACATATTAATTGTTATAATGATGACAACAACAGTACTATAACTTTTGTAATACCCTACAGTACAATTCTTCCAGATTACTGCATTTAAGGACTATGGTGGATTCCAGATTTGGATAAAATAATTTGTTAGGTATTTTAAGTACAATAAGATATTTCCTTTTTGAATTTTAAGTATAAAGTGTGTGGGAATGTAGTATTAAACAGACAGATACAATAATAGATTTTGAGATCAAGGTTGTGAAGCGAGGAGAAGCATACTATAAAATAAACTCTTGTCATGGCTATAACAAACTAGTGTTTGAGTCCACAGTGCGCTGAAACAGGCTGACTGTTCTGTTTCTCTCCTCAGGTATGGATCACTATCGTCCAGAGGTGTTCGAGCACAGCAAGCGTCTCCTCCTGCACCTGCTCATCACGTTGTCCTGTAACAGCAACTTCCAGGCCATCGCCTCAGTCCTACTGCAGACACGTGAGATCAACGGCACCAAGACCCTCACCTGCAAACCCAGTCTTCAGCCGGAGTACTCACATTCAGGTAAATAATAATGTCTTTTAATCCTACTCACTTGTTTGATTTGATGTGTACAAATACATTCATCTTTACTGAAATGTTCAAGTAGACCTGTTGACTGAGCAGCTTGGCTTTACCCATTGTTCTGATAAACTTCCACAACAAGAGAGAATGGCTCACATTCCTTTCAGAGGATGAATACGTTTCTTATCAGGGGAGAAAATATTTTGACCCTGTGCCAAAAGCAATATCGAGCACAGAGGATATCAAAGGTCTTGATTAAAGCATTCCATGATTCTATTTGTGTCCTCTTACCCAAATTGGGGCCATCTGCTGGGGCTCAGATATGCTGCCCCCCCTCCTCCTCTTTCCCATGCTGATTATTTGTTTTGCAAACGTCTAGACATGCTCTGTCCATTTGACCATTTCAATACAACTCGTATGCCAAAAATTGTGTTGTTTTTTTGTTCAAACATACCACACAATGATAACACTACCATGTAAGTCAAAAGATCACATGTTCATTCCCATCTTTAATTTAAAACTAAGTAGTTCAACTTGACACCTCCGTCAGTAGAAAGGCAGTTTGGATAGAAATTCCAAACGTTTTAATACACACGGTGCTCCCTACGTGTTCTCTTGTTACGGGAAATGAAATCTAACATCCACATGAACCACTGGAACCTGTTTCTGATCACACACCTGCTCTCCTGTTGTCTTCAGGAGGATGTGTTGACTTTTTGCGGGAGTGTCAAGCGTCTCCTGTACCAGACTCTGGTCTGAGTTCTTCTTCAACATCGTCCAGTCTGAGTCTTGGCGGCAGCAGCAACAACCTGCCGGAGATCTCACATGAGGTGGAAGAGCTGGTGGCTCCCAATAAAATGGATGAGAAGACTAACAAGCTCATTGAGTTTTTAACCACAAGGTACTGATTTGATATAGTGTGCTCCTGTTAGTTAATCATTTCCAGCTTCCAGAAAGTGCAGAGGTACAACTCTAAGAATACAGTTATAAAAAAAGGCTTTTACAGAATAAATACAACACGTACAACAAAGATATCCTCAACTGATGTGCTTTTCAATATTTCTGGGTGTATATTGCCCCCTAGTGATGCTATATGCATACTGCAACCGATGCAATAGCTTTTGCTAGTTAAAGTACAGAAATGTCACCCCAAAAATGACCATTTGTTGACCAATTAATCAACTTGAATCATTAAGGAATCCTGTTTTTCTTTCATCCCTACATACTTAACAAATAATCTTACTGGTCTTGCGCCTGTGTTAAACAGCATTTACTTCAGTTTATCAAATGTTTCTCCGATATAGCATTCTCCACGGAGACATGCAAGAAAAAAAGTGTTCTTCACATATTCAAGGTAACACAGGCCAATTTATTTATAACTGAATGGTCATTTTGCGGAGAAGTATTACTGAATAGGCTAAACAAAAGCACGATAACTAGCGAATGGTGCAGGTTAATTTGAATATTCAGCTTGTTGTCCCATGTCCTCCCATAGCAGATCTGCACAAAGACAATATACTCTGTGTTGTAAGTAACCTTTAAACTGTTGTTTTATAGAGCATATGGACCACTGTGGTGCCATGAAGACATTTCAGCAAAGAACCAAATTTCCAAAAGCACAGGGCAGCTAACAAACTTTTTGCGACATGTCGTGTCTGTGTTCAAAGAGTCCAAGTCAGGTAACGTTTCAATATAATATTTACAGTATTATTTATTCATTAAAATACAGAACTCTCTCTTTACAGCTAAATCACAATTCATTTTCATAAGCACATTGTTGTTTTTGTTCTTGTCAGATTTCCACCTGGAGCAGCAGCTCAGTGACGTGGCTCTGCAGACGGCATTGTGTAGTTCATCGCGTCACTACGCCGGACGCTCCTTCCAGGTGTTCCGGGCCCTCCGGCAGCCCATCTCTGCCCACGCTGTCTCCGACCTGCTCTCACGGCTGGTGGAAGTCGTAGGCGAACATGCAGAAGAAGTGCAGGTTAGTGCTGTGTGTTTACATGTTGCATGTGAATGTAGATAACAGAGCATAAGACATTGATTGGTTCAAGTGTTAAGGGGTTATATATGTAGGAATGTATTTTTCTCACAGTCAGATGACCATAACCAAAATAGTTTATAGTAGGAGTTGTTGGTAAAGCCCCTGTCACACTGTCCCGAAATTGACACCAGATGGACACACGATAAAGGAAATGTTCAAATTCGGCTCTGATCGTAACAACATCGGGCCATTCGTGAGGGCATCTTAAGCCATCGTATGACCGCCGGTAGAGTTTCTCAGGCTCCGGCAGCAACCTCGCGAGCGGTGGCAAAATCTTTGGCATGCCAAAAAATTGCCGAAGGACCTTGCGAAGGTTCATTTTCGTGTTGAATTCGTCTGTCCATTTTGCCCTTCGTAAGGCACCCGTGAGGGCATCTTGTCAAATCGTGTCATCTTCGTCTGATCATCGGTTCCATCGGGGCGAAAAATGCCCGATGGCACCGATGATCAGACGAAGATGTGTAACAAAATCATGTAAACATATTATGTAAATAACCCAATTTGTGTTCTGTGAAACTGAAAAGGATATTACATTGTTTTTGTTACTTTCGTTGCAGTTGTATGTCTTAAATGTAATTTAGGTCAACTTCCTGGTCTATTTAGATGATTTTATTTTGAAGGCGAGTTGACAGGAAGTTGTTGTTGCTATGGAAACAACATGACGGAGAAAACGTAATATCTTCTACATATAAAGACGGAGAAAGTAAAGAACAAAGTCTGAAAATATCAGTACAGTATCATAGTACTTTAACATAATGGTTTTTGTTACTTTCGTTGCAGTTGTATGTCTTAAATGTAATGTAAATGTTGCCTTCGTGTGAGGTTCAGGGCCATCTTCGTGCGAAATTCACAATTCCATATTCGTGTGTCCATCTGTTGTCAATTTCGGGACAGTGTGACAGGGGCTTAAAGAAGAAGGAATTCCTCAAAATAAAATAAAACTGCCTTCGTAACTTATAATGTATCATAATTATTATGAGTTTACTGGAGAAGTAGCAACTAAATTCAGTTAACCAAAATCATTAACCAAATCAATCAGTTTTTTGTTTATTTTTTTCAGAAATGAATTGTTGTCTAATGATACAAGAAATCCTCCTCAGGACGTCATTTCTCTTTTCCTCTGTTTCAGGGCTATGTGATGGAGGTATTACTTACACTGGAATCTGTAGTGGATAACTTGGCTGAATGTCTCAAGAACAACGATCTCATGGCTATCTTGACAAGGTTTGTGGCTCCTTCACATTTATGTCGAAATAAAGTTTATGTTAAAAGATGCAGTCACTGTAATGTACTGTTTTGTTTTTTGAATTCCAGAGCCTCGTCTCCAGATTTCCTCACTAGTCTCAAGCTGCTGTCAAACAGGAAGAGCACCGGGCAGCTCAATCTGAGGAGAGAAGAGAGAAGCCGACATCAGAGGAGCTCTTCTGTCCCTAAGAAGTTTGGAGAAGCGGACAGGTGTTCTGATCCACCTCGCAGCGCTACGCTGGACCGCATCCAAGCCTGTGAACAGCAGGTTTTGTTAGCCAAGATGCGCAGCCCGTCCTCATCCAAAGACAACATCAACGACCCAACCAACATCAACCACCCCAGCAACCTGCTGGCCACCATCTTCTGGGTGGCAGTGTCGCTGATGGAGTCAGACTTTGAGTTTGAGTATCAGATGTCTTTGAGACTGTTGAATAAGCTGCTGGGCCACATGTCACTGGACAAACAGGAGAACAGGGAGAAGTTGGAGAAAGTGCAGAGCCAGCTTCAGTGGAGCAGCTTCACTGGGCTCCAGCAGCTGCTGCTGAAGGGCTTCACCTCCGTCTCCACCACTGAGCTCACGCTTCAGCTATTCTGCCAACTCACTCCTGTGTCACGAGTGCCTGTCGTGGACACGTCACAGGCCATAGGTACACTATAGGAGTAGATTGATACAGGGTTTTAAAGACAGATAATATGACTGTTGATTATCAGAGAAGTAAGAAAAAGCAGCTTTATAATGGCTGCTGTATATCCCTCCCACCCCACAATCTCAAAATAAAATTAAAATAAATGAAACAGGCAAACAAATTATAACAGTAGTAGTTATACAGTACATTTGATTAAGAGAATTCAATATTTTAGAAAAAGCTAATAAATAAAAGTAAATACAATTAGGTTTGGTTTAGGAAGTATCTTAAAGTATATCTTGAATAAATGTGTTTGTTTCATTCTTTAGGTTTTCCTTTGAATGTCCTCTGCCTGCTCCCACACCTCGTGCAGAACTTCGATGGTCCCACGCAGTTCTGTCAGGATGTTGCTCAGAAGATCGCCCAGGTTTGGCTCTATTCATGTTTCCCTTCTCATTTTCGCTCAAAGGTAAATATGTTTTAAGCTGATGCACTTTTTGTGTGCAGGTATGCCTTGAGGAGAAAAACGCTAAGCTCTCCAACCTGGCTCATGTCATGACTCTGTATAAAACACACTCCTACACACGAGACTGCTTCTCTTGGGTGAATGTGGTATGTCGATATCTTCATGAAGCTTTCTCTGACATCACTCTCAACCTGGTCACCTACATGGCAGAGGTTTGTGCAGCCTTACTGTTGTACAGTTATTATTAATATCACAACTTCTCAAAAGCACTTTATAAATCATTGGCATTTCATTTGTTTGTAACAGCTGTTGGAGAAGGGTCTCCCCAGTATGCAGCAGACGCTTTTACAAATCATCTACAGCCTCCTAAGTCACATGGATCTGAGTGGAATACAAGCCAAACCCTTCAACATGGAGGTGCTCAAGACAATTGAGAAATTTGTCCAGGTAAGTCAAAATAAAACATCAATACCTAAATAAAGGTCCTGCTCCAGATGATTACTTTTAATATGTGGTGACTGTAAAACTTATATTGCTTTTTGGTTAATAGCTGTTTATATTTTTAGGATAATGATGTAGTAACATTCCCTTTCTGAGTAATATGTGCTCAGAAAGTGAAACCATTCAGATCAACTACATCAGATGTGATCATTGGAAAGCTTTAGGCGTTGGGCTCTGAGTAAGAGTCTCGAGTTTCCTGTTCCTTTTGTAAGTGTTCATGGGAAAAAGGGAAAAAAAGCGGTCTTGTGTCAGCGCAGTACATTTGTAGACACACCCAAACTATAAACAGTCTGCCCTTTAGCTGCAGGCTAGGCCTCTGCCTATTCTCATACTGAACATATTTTCCTTCAGTTTCCTTCTGCACACTGCCAGGACACTTGCTCCAAAAATAGAAGCACATTAAAACACACAGAAAGATATTTGTGGTTGTTTCTTTCTAAACATAAGGTTGTGTGGGTTTTTGTCTGATTTGGTGTGTTTATGTCTGTGTTGTCTATAGACTGTCCATTGGGGGGAAGCGCTAAATATCTTGAAGCTGGTGGTTTCACGGTCAGCCAGTTTGGTGCAGCCTTCATTCCCGCAGAGTGACCTCTCCTACGAGGACATGAGCCGCGTGTGGGACCGCTCCTCAAAGGCCTTGCCTGGGAAAACACTGGATTTCCATTTTGACATCTCTGAGGTAAGGGACCCTTTCCCTGACTTTCTTTGTAATGTGTCCGTGGTTTGAAAGTAGCCTGAGGGGAGCTTAATGCATGTCTTTTTCCCTGTATTTGTTCCTGTATTTCCAGGGTGTGGTGCCTGTTGCCATTCTGTGGAATCTCGTTAAGCTTTTTGGAAAGAAAACACTTCTTCCCCTTCCTTAATGCTGATATTTCTTATTGAACAAACCCATTGAGATTAGCTTGAAAGCTTGAAAGGTAAACACAATCTACCAAGCAGTGCGGAGCTGGAAAGTGATGTCAAAGATACAGACAGCGTGGCGCATGTGTGGGAACTGAACAGGGAGCTATTTGTGTCGTTCATGAATGGCAGGAAATGATGTCAGCCCTTTGCTGCCGTCCTTTGTATGTGATTCAGTGAGTTTTAGCGAATAGCCAACAGCGTGTGTTATTGAACTGGAGACACACTGTACAAACCACTGGTATTTCTGAGAATTCCAGATATTTTTAGACTGAGGGATAAGGCAGAGGAAAAGTCAGTACGTTTTTCTCTCAAATACTCCATGAATGCAAGCCGAGTGGAATAAAACCTGTGAACATTGATAAAAGATACATTCGGGTTATGTTGAAACATTGATCACTCGGCGGTCATCTTGAAACGGTCTAAGTCAAGAAGAGAAAGGAGTTGCTATGGAGCCTGAGGCATGGATTGACTAAGCAGAGACGGACTTTCTCTTCTAAAAACTTCCCCTGACTCATCAAAGTTTCTGCCTGCACGTGTCTGTTTGTGTCCACGCTGTTAGACGCCTGTGATTGGTCGGCGCTTTGATGACCTGCAGCGTTCTCCAGGCCAAGATGTGAAGAGCAGGACCACAGCAGTGACCCGCAGCACCTCCTCTACCTCGTCTGGATCCACCTCCAACAACGTCCTGGTGCCGGTCAGCTGGAAGAGGCCTCAGTCTTCACAGGTGAGCACATCTTCACAGTCTTTGTACTTCCGCTCTCACTAATATGGGTGAGGGGTAAGGGCAATTACAAATGTTTAATTTGATAATGGCTGCAATTGGTACCAATTTAACAAATGTTATTGATTTGTTTATTATTAGTTTTTTCTCTTTTCATGTATTTTCCCCTTTTTATATTTCTTCTTTTTCTCTTTTATATTTTCTTTTCCTCTTCTTTTTTTTTTTACACAATATTACCTAATTTATTTCTGGCATTACAATGTCATCTGTATGTTTTGTTCAATATATTTTCATTTCTCTTGCCCTCTGCAGAAACGAACACGGGAAAAGCTGGTGAATGTGTTGTCTTTGTGTGGACAAGAAGTGGGGCTCACAAAAAACCCTTCAGTAAGATACACTTTATTTTAGCACTGCTATGAATTTTAACACTTAATTGTCATCCATTCAGAAGAGTCCAAAGTCTTGTTAAAATATTGTCTATTTGTTTTGCTGTGAAGGTGATCTTCTCCAGTTGTGGGGAGCTGGACCTCATGGAGCACCAGCCCAGCCTGGTGTCCTCCGATGACGGGACAAGGGAGCCGGACAGCATGGACGACACCACCTCAGAGCAGCAGTTCAGAGTTTTTAGAGACTTTGACTTCTTGGATGTGGAGCTTGAAGATGGAGAGGTGAGTTTCAGGACCTCAAACAGTGCTACAGATAATTATGTATCCTCCTTCCTACCTCCTTTTGCTTTTAATAGACAACAACATTGTCAAACTTGTAACCAGTAAGACAAAAGATTAGTGACATTAGCAAAAAGATCTTAACGTTTTTTCCAAGAACAAGAGCATTTCTAAGTGTACTGGGTGAGGTTTGCCTGCTCTTTGTAATGGGGTCTCTTCTTTTTGTTTTGTTTTCTGTCTATGCTAATGTAGGAGTTACAGGTAAGTTTAGTCATGTTACAATTTTTCTTGCTGTGATGATTGTTTGCTTGTGCAGTATCATTTAGTTATACTGATGGCAAGGAGTAGAAAACGTGTGTGTGCATGCCATGTCATTTACAAACAGGTTCTGCTATTTTGTGCAATTTGGTGTAAAACATATCCTCTTAACTCTCAAGGACCAGTAGTTTGTTTGTTTGTTTATTTATTTAAAGGACAGTGCACATTAATCCACATTGCTGTAAATGAGCCAGTATTAGCCAGCAGGCTAATTTTCAACTGTTGTCCTTAGTACCATAAAAGCATGTCAACAAGAGATATCTTTCACCAGGATTACCTATTTCTTTAGCTGATAATCGTACCTTCAGGGCGCAGTAGTTCAAAACGTTTAATCTCAATCAGATCCGATCAGATTTTTCAATTCAGGATAGGATCACCCTGATCCAGATTCAGACTTTTCAAGATTACTAGATCCTGAATATCAGTGCTTTAATCCTACCGATCTCCATCTAGTGGACATGAAAAATAATACAAGGAAGACAAGAGACCACATTGCAGAGACATCTATTGTCCACAATTACTTTTGAAAGTTGATGACAGATGATGGACTTTCTTTTTGTTGAAGATATTTTTTCTTTAATCTAAATTACATTTGTGATTGACAATCTTTGTTGTGATAATTTTATGAGCATAAACATTTATGTCATCAACATTTGGTTGAAAACAAAATAGGCCACCACAAACGTGACCAAAAAATGAAAAATAAAATTGATTTGCCATGAAGGCTTGTGTATTATTTCAGTTAACAAACTGCCATCTTATTTATATTGAAACATATTTTTAAATCAATTGTACAGTATATTTTGCTCTGGTAATCCACTGGAAATCCACCCCTCTGGTGGGATCAAGATAATCCAGTTTTTTGGGATCAAACTGATCCCAATCCTGTGTTGTCGGTTTGAACTACCCGTTTTGAAGATTTGATCCAGATTAAAGCTTGGATTTGATTTCCTGATCTGATCGGATATCAAAGTGATCCTAATCCTGTTTTTTGGTTTTGAACTACCCAAAATCCAAATCTGATCCGATCAGATAGGGATTAAAAGTTTTGAACTACTGGGCCCAGGTGATTTAAATGTTTAATATTTTGTTCTGGTTCATAAGTGAAAACAAGTATTAGTTTTGATATATGACACACAGTTGACAAATACTACATTGTTTCCCATTTGATAACTTTGCATATCTGACTAAATCTATTAGTGTGCACTGTACATGTAATTGTGGATTGTATGTTACCTCAATTTAGAGAAGTCAAATAAACTGTGTTCGATGTCAGTTATCCAATACACATCACACTTAAATCTTTATTTTTGCAAGCCAAACAGTGAGCTATGCACCTTAGTTCTACTGTTTATGTTAACTATTTGATACATTTATGCTGTGAAGATTGTCGCTTTAACTGGTTGAATTTAACATCACTTATGTTGCATTCAATTATGAATGTCCCTTTGTTTCATTTTTTAAAAGCTTAAAAAACACAGTAACATGCATGACGTTGTAGAAATAATATAACTACAGTAGATATATATACATATATCTGCTTTGTACCCTGGAACACAGTGTCAGCTGTTCTCCCTGTGCCTGCAAAGAAATCACATAGACTGAAAACTAAAACAACTGCTGTGGTCAACATAGTGCAACGCAGACAGTTTTATTAGTTAAAAAGCCTGACGAGGTGTAAGGAAGGTTTTTGACCACATACAAAAAAGAATTGTAATCGTAAATATGAAAGTCAAAGCTGTTGCTTTCTGCGAGTTGTATCCATTAAGCTAGTCGCCACAGGAAGTCTCTCTTGTTTGATGAGTTGATGTGGAGCTCTGGTGGAATGTGGAAGTTGGCTGACATCCAGAGCCATGTCTAGTTGAAGAGACAAGAAACAGCCCCCTCCCTTAACATGCACTGCATGGTTGTGTAAATGTGTGTGTATTACAGTGTATCCAGTTTGTGTGGGTGTGCATGTGTTTGTGTTAGAGAAGAGATTGTTCTTGTCTTGTTGTTGCTTGGTAACTCAAAGCCATTCTCTATTGCAGGGAGAGACTGTGGACAACTTCAACTGGGGCGTGCGCAGACGCTCCATGGACAGTCTGGACCGGAGTGACCTGCAGCCGCTGGAGGAGAGTCAGCTGTCCATCAGCATGCCCAGCCTCAGCAAGATCCCCCATGAAGACTCAGACGAGTCTTCAGAGGAAGACTCCCTGATCGCCAGCCAGATACTCTCCCACTCTCAACTTGTAAGTTCACCTTTGTTTGTAGGCCAATAATGAATGTCATTGGGAAGGGGAACAAATATTGAAAATGATCCTTAGCACAGGGCGCAGGTCTTAGACTTAGTTAAAACACATTACATTTAATTTTGGGATTCTCACATTAGATTGCATTTTTTTTAATTGTAACAACAACATCTTTATAATTCTGAAATGTGTACTTGCCCAGTTAAGCCCCATGCCCCCGGTACCGGGGACAAAACGCAACATCTTGCAAGAAACAGCGTCTGAGGGCTTCTTAACATTTAACAAACTATGAATGTGTCATACCCACCTAACGGGAAGAAACTCAGCTATCACACATTATTAACCATTTTAACCAACGAAACACAAGGGCAATATCAAGCCTCTGAATTAGCCCTGAGCGAAAAAATGCTGACGCACTTAGCACAGAACTCACGGTAGAAATACTTTATTACTTATCAGATCTGCACAAACAAGATATCCTGAGCTGAGATTCCACAGATTCTAGAGGTATAAGTATCATCACTGTGCGACCAAAACTCAGGGCAGCGAAGGCAAACCCAGACAACACACCACGTAGCTTTACGGAGCCAAAACGGCAAATATGTCTTACCTTTGCTGTTTTTCTGATCAAAAGTTGTGTTCAATGGCATTAAAACGATAAAAACGCTGCTGAAGGTTAATCCAATGTGTCTGTGTTCCTTTGAAATGATTACTGATAATCCATCATCATATTTATGGCTATAACCTAGTTTTCAGTTTTCAGAGCGTTACGTAGCTTTCGGTTTGGGCAAACTGCGTGTGCATCACTCTCATTCCTCAATGGTAATGTCTAGGTGGATTTAGGAACTCCCCCTTCGATTCTATTGGCTCTAACGGTTCAAAAGAGGTGTCAATCATCAAAATCGACCGAGGGGGGCCAGAGATACTGTATGGCAAATCCACCCAAATGACCCCAGAAGTGGTTTTTTTGTTGCTAAACCTCTCTAAAAAGGTCAAATGTCACTTGTTTTGCATCAATCTTGATACAGGGTACTTATTATATGTTATAGTTTGGATTCCTAAAGCTTTTAGTCTACTATCCCATCATTCAAGGGTGGTTTTCACTATAAGTAATTTTTCTTTTTTGGACGGACACTATAATTTAAAATGTTTTACTATGTTCAATCTGAATTTACTTTAAAATAAAAAAATTCTATATTGATTCTGACTTTCCTACATCCAACTCACAGGTTTATCATTGCTTTGAGAAAAAAGATTATTAATTTACCCCTTTTAGAAGTGAAGATATAGTCATTTGTTCTGGGAATGTCATTTTCGAGCCTGAGACCTGGAAAACAGGCTTGGGGCTCAACTGGTTAAATCCAGCCAAAAAAAAATTAATAGATCATAATCAATATTGTGATTTTAACCACAATCCTCTCGAAAAACATATTAAAGTCTAACTGGAATTAAATGCACAAGCTTTACTCTTGTGCCACCCTCAGGTTATTTTCAGCTTTGCACACAATATATCTTATTATTAAGTTTCCTGAGCACATCATGTTCCTAAGGTGATAGGGCGTTCTACATTGTAATGATCATGTAACTTTTACTTAAGTTTTCATCAAACGTCATTTTAACATTTCTAAAAATGACAATATTGTCCCCATGCTATTGTTTGTCCAACACAAATCAGGTGGTTTGTTGAGCATGCAAAAAATGACATGTGTTATTAAGAGAAGCTTCCAACAATGACTTTGTCTCTTGCAGATGGTCAACCTGTCTCCCACCTCAGAGAGCAGTAACAGGGACTCTCCCTCTGCCTTTTTTGACACAACCTCAGCTGATTCAACTCCCCTGAACACCAAAAATCCTAGTTTCGAGGCCCAACTGCCAGAGGACTCGAAGCAGCGGGTGAATAAGGGCTTCAGAGTGTCTGAGATACTGGGAACCACTCACAATTCCATACTAGAGTTCTTTACTAACTTTGCCAAATAGGGGGCTATTCTGGTGCATCTTTTCTTGTGAAATGTCTTGGATGTTGTATGTGCTTTGGGTTCAGTCTACGTTAAGTATTATTTTATGTCGCTGTGACTTTTCTACATTTCCTCTTTTAAGAATAGTGCATGTGGCGGTCTTCTCTTGTTTTTTAAGTCATTGCATGCTAGTAGGGAATGAACTAAAACTCTGCAAACAGGCAACCTATAATGCTTTGGGATATAATGGGCGTTTTTTTATTGTGGCAGTATTAGGGGGTTGTAGCCAGCAATAGAAAAACAAGGGTCTTTCTTTCTATGTCTGTCTGTTTAAGGCAATGTGTATACCTACTGCTTCTGTGGGGGCAACAACTAATAAAACTCTTGGCATGTGGGAGGTCAAGAAAGGTTTACACATTGCCTGTCCCAAAACATGAGTGTGCAGGGCCCGCAATGCTGGCTGAAGTAAATTATTTTATAATCTATTGAATTGGCACAATTAACGCACACTAAATTTACCAAATAAAAGAAAAACATCACAAGGAGTGTCCATAGGGTCCCACGTCAAGGTCAGTCTATACATTTTACCAACAAAATTGTCTGTTTAATGATTAAGCCTAAACGAGGGAACATATCCAGTTAATAATAACCTTTGTTGCATGCTGTCTCAGTATTTGTTCATGACGAGTTCATTTTGCCAAATTGCTGAGAAACGAGTGTCCTCTGTGTGTTTTATTTTTAGCAAGAAGATGAATACACCAATGTCCACGAGGACGACCTCTCTCTCTCCATCAGTGAACCACCCTTTGAATTTCATTGTGGTGACAGTTTGACAATAAACATGGTTAACATTGATTACAAAGGAGAACCTGACTTTGACAGCTGCTTACCCAGGTACTTACTTAAAACCTTTGTCACTAATAGATAACGTTTGTTAGACACAGCATCAATATCATGGCTTTGTGTCCTCCTAGTGTCTCAGAGGAGGAGAGAGACGACATGCTGGAGTCCCGATCTTCCCCCCCCACCATCCCCCTTCTTCTCCGCCATCCTCGCTGCATTCCAGCCAACAGTGTGCGATGATGCAGAGGAGGCTTGGCGGACTCACGTCAACCAGCTTATAACCGACTCGGATGGATCCTGTGCAGTCTACACGTTTCATGTCTTTTCATCACTGTTTCAGGTATTACAGCGTCACCCTCAATTCCATTAACATTGTGTCTTGTCAAACTGAATAATTAAACTAAAAGGGTAACAGGATTAATTATCTGGATGATTAACCTTTAGAGAAAGGGCAATGCGTGGATGCTTTCAACTGGAAAACGTAAAGAGATTCATTAAGCAGATGTTGTTCACTTGAATTATCAAAGCTGACAAGGGAGAATGTCAGGGTAGAAATAATGACAGAATGTAAATGCCTTAAATAATGTGACTGAAAATGTTCAACGCTAGCCTGATTTTGTTGCATTGCAGAACATCCAGACCAAATTTTGTTCGTTGACCTGTGACGCTGTGAGTTACCTTGGTGATGGCCTGAAAGGATTAGGGTCAAAGCTTTTGACCTCTTCTCAGATGCTGACATCATGTTCAGAGTGCCCAACTCTATTTATTGATGCAGACACAGTGAGTAACCAGTTGTAAATATTTTTCTGAAACTGTACGTCACGTTAGTGGTGATTAAACAAAACTCTTTTTTCACAGATTATGTCTTATGGATTGCTGGAAAAAATGAAATTCAGCGTGTTGGAACTTCAAGAGTATCTCGACACTTACAACAACAGAAAGGAGGCAGCTCTCACCGTAAGGACATTTTATATTGAGCCTTCTTGTCTGAATGTCACCTGTATGGGGTCATTGATTTGTTTACGTTATCATTCTGTTGTCTCCTACAGTGGTTGAGTAACTGTAAGGCCACCTTTACCAGGAGCGTCGGGGGAACCGTGATAACATGTCAACCAGCGGAGCATGAGGACAAGGTAAAAGCTTACCTTTTTAGAAATATAAGTTTTAATACTAATATGCTGGCGTTTATCAAATGAATGATAATGTAAAATACTGTTGTATATTTTAAGCTAATGAATTCAGTAAGTGTGCAAAAAGATAAAAGGCTGCATGATTTAGTAAAAAAAATGTTATTCTGTTAGAATGGAATTAAGTTAAAATGATTGAAAATATGAAAAGATTAACTTCCACTGACCTCTCATACTGTACTCTCTGCATTACAATCTCTGTGTGAAACTGTAGCTCTGTGAGTGTACCTCTAATTTCCTCATACTATGTAAAGACAATCCTGAGTTTCTGCATGTCACATTGATTATCTCATTCAAATCTGCATTGTGGTAATTCTTTTTCCAAAGTTGCATTTGATCTGTATGTAAACAATTACGCTCACTTGACAACTTAGGGAAGGAAAATGCAAAATGGAAACTTTTGCTGCTAAAACGTAGTATTTAACAGCTCAGAGACTCTCACGAAAGTGAGTGCTAATTAACAGACAAAACTGTAACTTTGCTCGACTTTTTTCACTTGTCATTTTGATTAAAGCTGCCCTGTGGAGTTTTCTTGTAAACAAACAAGTTATGGTTTCATTTAGTGATGCTTAACACAATGCAATGTGTGTATTCTGCTCTTTCAAAGCACCAAGTGAATTTCCTTTCATTAAAAAACAACTTTGCCCTGTAATCCAGCATTGTTTACATCAATATTTACGGCATAAGGTCTTCTTCTCCTTTTGTTGTCACATTGCAACAGTTTTGGTGTATTTCTGCCATCTGTAGATCAGAAGAATAATTTGCCACCATCGACAGGAATGTGTAGTGTGTCAACTGTGTTTGCTCATGTGCATGAATGTCATTAAGTGTGTGCACAGAATAAACAAAACAGTGACCCACTAAAAGAAAAACAGATCCATAGCCCTGCTTGAGGTCAAAAACTCCACGGGGAACCTTTAATTCAAAGCAACTACCAGCCTTCCTGTCGGTTCTAATTTGCACATACACCGACCCTCACTTTTTTTCCTCTCTGCATGCCAATAAAACCTATGTTTTTCACCCACTTTTATATGGACACAATGAGGATTGCATGCCCTTCTTTTGATTGTCTGTTTTCCCTACTTCTTTTCTGTCCTGTAACATGCTTGCTTTGTAGCAAATGGAATCTCTGGCTGTAAGTTGGAAGACTTGTTCCTCTATGTAGTTTCAAATATTTTTGGTTTTAAAAGCAAAACTTGAGTTTACTGTAATCCTTTTTCACCACTTCTTCTGTCTATTTAGCAGTAGTTCTACAGTAGTGTGTTTATAATCCACCAAATGTAGAACTATAACTGATAAGGTATGAGCTAATACCTAAGAAGAAGAAAAACTAGCCAAATGAAAAGGCCTTTTGACAACAACCATGTTTCTTTTCCTTTCAGCAACTGGAGCTCTGTCAAAGACTCTACAAACTCCACTTTCAGCTGTTGCTGCTTTTTCAGTCCTACTGTAAGCTGATTGAACAGGTCCATACAATAGGCTCTATTCCCGAGGTAGGTTCATCAGGCATTTTCTTGACTTCTCTTCTTGGAATCATTACAGCCACCGTCTAATCCATATCCCTGTTTAATAATATGAATCCCTCTTGACCTTTAGCTGACAAATATATCCAGAGAGCTTAATGACTTGAAGAGCTACCTGAGAGTAGCAGCAGCCTCGGTGACGAAGGATGAGATGTCTGCCTGTGAGAGCGCCTGCTCTGAGCCCACATTCAGCTCGTCTGAGGCCGCTGTCCAGGCGATCCTCGAGTGTCTGAATACTAATGAGTTTCCAACGGCCATCCGCTACATTCGAGAGTGCAGGTGAAACAAAGCTTTGTTTGATTGTAGATGAAGAGTGTACGCGGATAAATTATGTCCCAAGTCAGACAAATAACATTTTATTTTTTCATTGCAGAACAATGTGGCCTAACGACATCTTTGGCAGCCCCTGTGAGGAAGAGGTTCAGACCTTACTCAACATCTACTTCAGACATCAAACCTTGGGTCAGACAGGTACTTTTGCTCTGGTGGGCTCAAAACAAGACCTGACAGAAATCTCTGCCAAGTTAATGGAACTTAACGGAGAGATTCGGGACATGATCCGACGAGCCCAAGGCTACCGAGCCATCACAGCTTTCCTCCCAGACTCCAGGGTTTCAGGCTCCACTCTTTGATGGTGGTCTGGCAGCATTTTGACACCCATTTCCTGCACAATACCCCCTGTCCCCTGCCTAGCCTCTTGTCCTGTATGGGGCTGCTGCTATCATCTCAGTGGTTAACAAGCACTCTGCTCTCTCCTGGGAATAACCAAACTCCTGTTCCTCTTCCTGCTCAGAGCACATCAGAATGTCATAAAGTCATATCTTCAGATTTGCAGCAATACTGTTTTTTTTTTGTTTTTTTAAAGAAGAGAGACTTTGGCTTTTATTGCACTAATAGTAGAAATTGTCACAAAGCGACCACTTGCTACTGAAGTCATCAATTTTCACATTTAACAAATAACATACCAAAGCTAAGTGAATCTCTTTCATTTATGTTATTTTAATTGTCATGGGAAAATGTGCAATCGTACACAGAAGTGGAAGACTTTTACTGTATCCTGAAAGAATGTAATGATATATAATAGCATTGGAAAACATGGACATTGTTAGTACAGACAAAAGGGAGGCTTAATTTTTAGTTTAAGTAGCGGGTCTTTAGTGTGTGTGTGTGTGGTGTGGTGTGTGTGTGTGTGTGTGTGTGTGTGTGTGTGTGTGTGTGTGTGTGTGTGTGTGTGTGTGTGTGTGTGTGTGTGTGTGTGTGTGTGGTGTGTGTGTGTGTGTGTGTGTGTGTGTGTGTGTGTGTGTGTGTGTGTGTGTGTGTGTGTGTGTGTGTGTGTGTGTGTGTGTGTGTGCGCGTGCGCGTGCGTGCTCGCTTGTGTTGCGTGCTGGTGCCCAAGTCTGTGATTTAAACCTGACTATCATCAAAGATGAAATTATGGATATTGATTTACAGAAATTGTAACTACTTTTGACATGCTGCAAAACTACTGTGACGTCTCCCAAACCTAAATTACATGCTACTGTGTTGGTTATCTGTTACCTAAAACATCTTACTGTACATTTTAACTGTGCAGCTTTTAGCAATCAGATAAGTTATTTAATATTATTTGCTATAGGAAAACATGCATTTATCAAACTAGATTTATAGAAAACAAATATTTCATTTTAAACCTGCCAAGCTTACAAATTCTATGTTCTATAAAGTTTAAAAGTATGTTTATGAACAAATACAAAACTATTTTAACTGAATAATTGTACATAGTGCAATGGGGGCTTTGATGAGACTCATAAGATTGTATTTTTATGAACTTACCGAGTTGCATGTAAAGTGAAAGGGATAGTTGCAGAGTTGTAAAGCTTTCGCAAGAACTGTTTGTGTAGCCTCTCTCACTCGCCTTGTAAATACTACTGCCTTTGCAATGTACTGTACTTTGTTGTTCTGTATACTTATGAAACAGTAAAAATAAAACTTACATTTGTTAAAAGTGCTTTCATTTTGTGATTGTTGGGATGTTACATATCTGTTTGTTTGTTTCATAAACTATTGTTCTCTTCAAATTTGATAGGTTTACATGTTCAGTGATATTTACGCATTTGTGGATCCATTTTTACCGTTACTCATGAAATGACTTTCGCACATTAATCCGTGTATCTACCGTCCAATTGTTTTTCTTTATTAAACGCATAAACGGAAGAGCGTTTGAGAGGCCTTTTTGCTTTTTACCTCACTAAATGGTCTAATGGTCATTGGAGCGAGGGGCGGGGCGAAACTCTCGGAAGTGATTTCAAAACAAAAGTACTCGTTTGCTGTGATAATATTATAAACTAGAGAATGCAATTCCTGAAGAAATTGCTAGTGGGAATGCTTTATGCTGAAAAGCTGATGCTAAACTGCTATGCTGAAATGTAATGTGTAAGAAGAAAGTGAAGAATTTAGATTGAAATGATACATGAACACTGGGGGCTTGAATGTGTGATGAGAGAAGAAAAGAAAGTAAAAAGGCTTGGAAAAGCAGCAGAATATTTGAACTGCAAACTTTTGAACTAACTTGATGGCGAAGGATCTGTCGCCATGCCAACGGAATTTGATGACATCCCATAATACGCTTAGATGCGTTGATGGCTGCATCGTTACCAAACCTGTGAAGTTTTGGGCCGTTTGGAGCATTTTCACTGAAGTTATGAGAAAACCGTGTTTCATGGTGAGCATTGTGTTGCCATGGCAACGACATTTGAAAAAATCTCAAAACTGTCTCGTAGATGTGTTCACGGCTGGACTGTTAGCACACATGTGAAGTTTGAGCACTTTTTGAACATTTTCATAGGAGTTATAGCGACATCGTCTTTTATGTTTTAAACAGGACCCAGGCGCAGGCAATGACTGGAGATGTTTAAAAGGTTTATTGTTCTGAGACTCAGGCGGGTTTGGAGACTATGGAGGTCCGGAGTGGAGGTAGGCAGTTCAGGCTGGACTGAGAACAGGGCAGGCAGGTATGGTGAAGGAAGAAGCAGGCAGGTTGGCTGGAAGCTCTGGTGGCCGATGGCTGAGGGATCGTACTGGAAGTACAAGGAGAAACTAATTACAAAAAGTACAGAATAACACGCAGACAGGATAACTGAAATGAGCAGCCAGGAGGATGCAATACCATGGAAACGGCATATGATGACACCCCATAATTGACGTAGAGCTGTTGAGGGCAGGACCGTTAACCAATATCTGAAGTCTGCTGCTCTGAGCATGTCAGTTGGAGTTATGACATCATCGTGTTCCATGACACAGGTTTTTATATTTGAGCTAACGACGTGTCCAGAGATCAAAGGTTTCCACTGCATTAATCAGTGAGAGGAGAGCATTTTCATTGTTGTGAACGTTTTGTTGAAGAACCGTAACAGATATCGGTGAAATTTCAAAGCTTTTTGTGTACTTTCGGGTTAATAATGTGGCCTTTTTGGCAGATTAACTAAAGGTGTGCGGCTGCTGTGGTGGGGAAAGAAGAGGCTGAATTTACAATGGGGTTTAATGGAGACATGTTGAATGTTTTTGTCACTTCATGCCCTCAAGAGGCATTTTGTTTAATTATTTTGCTTAATTTTTTTTTTTTTTTTAAGCTACGAGATGTTTTCCTACGTTTCTCATGAAAAATGATGTCTCAGGAATGTAGGGTTTGGGAATTATGGCAGGTTTAAAAGAAAATATGAAGGCAAAATTAAATCTGTCCTCCACTCTGTGACATCACGCACTCTAAAATCTGAAGAAGGCCTCTTTACCAAGGTCTGAACAATGTTTAATATCTCTAAAAGTATGAATCAGATTTAAAAGTTGTGTTACACGCAGTGGCGAGCCGTGAGCTTTATACCTAGGCCCTCTGACCCCCACCCCTTCCTTCGAAAAAAAGACATTATTACGTCACAGCGTATACTTCAGCGGAATATCAAAACAACGGCCCAGGGTGCAAAACGCATCAATGACAGCGACCCTCTACCACACAAAACAACACCTGTGAACCCAATTTGTGTTCTTTGACATTGAAAATGATATTGCATTGTGTTTGTTACTTTCATTGCAGTTGTATGTCTTAAGTGTAATTTGGCATGCTTTTATTTTGAAGGCGAGTTCACGCTGTTGACAGGAAGTTGTTGTTGCTATGGAAACAAGAACAGTTTCACAGCGGGCGGAACTCGTCATAAAGTCCGCGATAATAAAACCCACCCATTTAGAGGGAAGATATGATTGGTCAATTGTACTGTCATTTGACATTACTCTCTCGTTCAGTTACTATAGCGGGCCCTCTGTGAATCGCAGAGAGGCCCGCTATAGTAACTGACATTCAAACAGAGACTGAACAGGCAAATTCGAAGGATTTATTTCTTTGGAAATGTTATTTTATTAAATCAAGTTTTTTTTCGGTAAAACTAATGAAAAATATAACAAAAATAATATTAAAAAAATATATATTTAAAAAAAATATATATATTTTTAATGTTTTTAAATATTATTTTTTTGAATATCTTAGGCCCTCACAGAGGGCCTAGAGGGCCCTAACGGCTCGCCACTGGTTACACGAATAATGTCAGAAAGATGTGTAACATTTTAAAGTTGGAATAAGGTTTCTGAGTGAAAGTATGAATGAACAGTTAGCAGTTGAAGTTGCATGAAGATTGTTCAAGTCTGAAGAGTTTCTCCATTGACTTCCATGTTAAAAATGTGATGAATTATGGGATGTATCTCTGGAATTATGAAAGTTATTAATAAGAAAAGTAATAGCCATCGATTCCCGACCGAGCTGAACGTTTTGATGTTTGAATTCACATTCTGCGATGTGGAATGTGGGAGAAGAAGAGGTGCAAAATAACCCGGCGGAATAATAAAGAATTTTGTGCGTAGCATAACAGATAGTTGGAACTCTGTATCAGCATTCCCACTAAACAAGGGGACACAAGGTGAATTTAGCGATCACAACGAAAACGTCCAAGACACATATTGAGCCCAGAAAATGAATGTTATTAAGGGCTGTAAATATAATAAGCTTATGTCTAAAATGGACAACATTGTTAGGAGATTTAAACTACAGCGATTCTGCACTGCGGTCAACTCAGCCGTCTCTCGAGTTTGTTTTTTCAAATCAGCTGCTCTTCATTTTTTGTCCTGCTATATTTGATGATCGATACAAATATGTGTTACCATAAATTCTTAATAAAACTGATACTGTTGGACTCGGTACTAGTTTGACTGCTACCAGAAATACAATTAAGTACTTTTACTTTGTGAGTAATCCTCTGTCAGAGTCCCCTCCTGAGTACAAGAATACATGTTTTTCTGATATTATTGGAAAGAGTATTTTAAGAGGATATGGTGCACATATTATCAGCAATACTTCCAGTCAGTACTCCGGCAGCAGTATTTGTACACCTTAGAAAGTCTTTAGAGACTGGCCTGGATAGCTGGTCACAAATATCCTTCAGAAAAGTGACACACTATGTCACTCTGGTTGGCCTCTTATGATGCTGCTGTCTTTTAATATAGTTATTTCTCTGCCGCTAGTTCGTTCCTCGCAGATTCTTCAGTCTCATCAGCCTCATCCTGCCATCAGTCCCAGTCAACGCCTCCAACACACTTCCAGTGTCTGACTCCATATGATATTGTCCTGATGCTGTATACAAGGGTAATGCCCCATGATCACAAAATGATCCCTCTAAAGTCTGAGTGCCAACTGCCAAGGACCTCATATTATGTCTGTCATTAATGTTACATCACCCATTATAACAATTTTCTTTCCTTTTTTTTCTTCTCTTAACTGTAAAGTCCTTTTCCTGCACCATTTTAAGGCTTCAAAACAGGCATTTTGACTGTATGTGTTTGGAGAAATAACACAATCAATGGCCCAGAATTGTACTTTAGAAACTATGAATCTTGTGGTGCTTGAAGAAATAGAGACTGGTTAAGCCAGCCAGGTTATATATATGCCTTTTTTGGAGCCCTTTTTTTCAATATTTATTCAAATGTCACTAGTTATTTAAACAAACCACTATCTGAGGATAATACAAGCAACCATAAAACACGCTTTATCTAGAGAGCCATTGAAGCCCATGAAGAATTTATCCTTCCACAAATATTTTCATCTGCTGTATTAATAAAGTTGCCAGGTGTTTTCAAATTCGAGTTAAGGCACTATCTGTGCAGGACATTACAAATATTCTTCATTTGCAGTATTTTATTTTAAAAGTGTTCAGAAAGACTGCATCAATTATATGCTATTATATCTATATATCTATATAATATCAATATTGTTAACTTCACCCAATTTAAATAGCGGGCAAAAATTGGTTAATTGCCATGAATGTGGTGTTTGATAAAGTTTACGTTGAATTTAAACTATTTTAGGCAGACAAATGTATATTGACTAAAACTTTTTTTACAATTTACTATAATTTTGATTTTCTTTTTTGTGAGAAATCATTTCAAAAGTAAACTTTTTTTTCATTTTATATTTAAATTTGAAATGTGTGCACACAACATTATTAATTTATACATTTTATCAATTTTTAAAAATGATGAATCCATTTATTTTATTGTATTTCCTTGAGGCTGGGGAAGATATCCAGCAGTTAAACATGCAAATGTTCTAATACAAGTAAGTATATAAGTATAACATGGAAAAGGAAATAAAATACGTTTCATAGGAGGATGTGGATTTATTTTCTCTCACCTTGTAATTACACAATCAAACAATCTATAATTTAGCTCTGGCCTTCACTCACAAAAAAACATTTTTCGAATCTCTATTGACTGACGTGCAATGACTGGGACTGATGGAAGAATCTGAGAGGAATGAACTAGGAGCAGAGAAATAGTCCTATTTAAAAGACAGCATTGTCATAAGAGGCCAACAAGAGTCACAAGGGTGTGTCACTTTGCTGAAGGCCAGTCTCTAAAGACTTTCCAAGGTGTACAAATGCTCCTGCCGGAGTACTGACTGGAAGTATTGCTGATATCATGTCTACCATATCCTCTTAAAATACTCTGTCCAACAATATAAGTCTAATGAAGAAAGGTGTTTTAACGCTTATTCAAAATAGCAGAGAAACATGCATTCTTGTACTCAGGAGGGGACATTGACAGAGGAATACTCAAAAAGTACACAGTAAAAGTACTTCATAGTACTTGTGTGAGTAGTTTCACTCGTACTGAGTCCAACAGTGTCAATCTCACGAAGAACTAATGGCAACAATCATTTTTTCCCTCATCAAACTTAGCAGAAGTGGCTTGATTTGGTTCTCAGGAGGGGACATTGACAGAAGATTTTTTTTAAAACAACACACTAGAAGTACCTCATTGTATTGTGGTAGTAGGTGTAAGATACTGAGTCCAGCAGTATCAATATAATTAAGAACTAATGGTAAAATTGTCTTTTTATCACTCATCAAAGATAGCAGAAAACATGCATTATGTACTATGGAGTGGACTCTGACAGAGGATTACTCACAAAGTACACCGTAAAAGTACTTCATTTTAATTCTGGTAGCAGTCAAACTAGTACCGAGTCCAACAGTATCAGTTTTATTAAGAACTTATGGTAACACATATTTGTATCGATCATCAAATATAGCAGGACAAAAAATGAAGAGCAGCTGATTTGAAAAAAACAAACTCGAGAGACGGCTGAGATGACGGTTAGATCACATCCAGGCATTGCTTTTAACCACAGGCTTTCACTTAAGGACCATCAATAAATGACCGATGTACTAGCTTGCCCATAATAGTGAAAACAAATAGATCAAACTATAACAAATAATACATGGCATGAAATGATTTCAAAAATGGTTTAATAATCATTTTTGGTGTTTTTCAATTGTTTCCATGTCATGTGATTGAATCATGCCATATCAATGCAGCACTGTATTATTACACTGGACTATGGATTGATAAACTGGACAAGTAGGACAACAATATATTTTTTTAATTGGACACTAGACAGGTAGGACAAAAATATATATGTTTTAAATACAAAGGAAAAAAAGTAAAATATCAATGTTATCTTTAGAAGTTAAAGTAAAACATTTATATTAAGAAGATAGAAATAAAGTAGAATACAAATGTATTTTAACATAGGAAGTTAAGTAAAAAGGTGCACATTGTATGGCACTATAAATACTGTAACATTGTATAAGACATGAAATTGTTATAACAACAATAGAGATGTAAAAATGTGTATATTACAATATATACAGTGGTTTAAAATTATAATAAAAGGTTACTTTTGGTGAAAACCAGAGTATTGCTCGAAATATACAGTGTATATTGGAAAACAAAAAAGTATTTCTAATGAAGGAGCTGTTTATTTAAAAAAAAGAATTAAAAGACAGAAATCTGAACTAAAAAACAATAAAACGTTGTGTCTTATTTTCAGGGTATTATTTAAATGTTTTTGAGTCACTGGCGCATGGAAGCCACTTTTTATAAACTATTGAAAATAACATTGGCTGTGTCATTCAAACGGTAGTTTATTAATGGTTCATACATTATTATCGTCAACCAATAGTAGTGTCTCCCCTTCGTTGTAAAGTAAAATTATGAATGTCTGTTTGTATCCACCGATTTATACATGACTCTTATTTTGAAATCGGACTGACTTCCGGTGTAGGACGCGCGAGGTTTGTTTTTGAAACAGCCCAACCTAGCTAGCTCTGATACTTTCTGTAAAGCTTTTTTATATGGTAGTTTTATGTTTTGTTGTCAGCATTGTGTCAAGAGACACGTCGAGACATGCCAGTCAACACACGCTGACATGGTAGGTAGAAATAACGTTAACTTAAAATGTAACGTACTTTGACGTCTGGTGTGTTTTTGTGAATGAGTAACGCTAGCAGTCAATATAAGTTCACCTCAGTGTTTTTTAGACATTGTAACCTAAGTCTAACTTAAGTCAACGCTACAATATCGACATCTATTATCAATACATCAATTGTCCTAAGTACTGACATTGACGTAAGATAGCTGAATAGCAGCTAATGCTAAGCTGGCCGTGCTCAGACTGTAGAATACATCTCATAATTCAGCAGACGAGTAAGAAGTTCTCAGATATTTTACTCTAGTAAAAGTAGAAATACTACGTTACAAGAAAAAGTCTTGCATTTAAGATCTTACTTAAGTAAAAGTACAAAAGTATTGGTATCAAAATATACTTAAAGTACCAAAATGACTTATTGTGCTTAATATCCCAATGTGTTCATCACAGCTGGTAAAAGTGGACATTATTGTATACACTGCTGCTGGATATTTAAACCTATAATTGTCTATTGTTTATTTCTTAGTTCATTTATATTTAGTATTGGCAAATAATCTGAATCTAGATAGTAACTAATATTGTCAAATAAATGCAGTGCAGTAAAGAGCTAAGTAAATTAAGTCAGTAAACATATTTGCTTCCAAACTGCAGTGATAAGTACTGTAAAGAGTAGCATAAAATAAAAATGCTCAAGTAAAGTACCCGGAAATCATACTTAAGTACACCAGCTTAAAGCTCGCTAAGGTTAACTTTGATGTTTGATGATGTTGATGAAGTTGCTGTTTTTTAACTTCTGTCATGATTCAATCTTTGTTTTTCTCAGTGCCACATGACAAACTTTAGGAATCACATAAATCAACTGGAATGGATTTAACGTTACCCTCTAAAAACATTTACGACACATACAAAGATGAAATCTGGAAAGGTAAGACAATAGTAGACGTTGCCTTTTTTATCAAAATGACACTTGAAAATATTAGGCTTTTTTTGTGCAATTACAAAAGACAAACATAATATTCTTTATATTGGAGGTTATGAACACTATTTCTATCAAATAAACTATTTCTAATTTCTCAATCTAGAGCTGGGCCCTCTGGACCCCGACTGGTTTGAGTCCCTGACAGCTCAAACGTTCACCAACGAGGGACATTTTTATGATCAAGATGACCTGTGTGCCAATCAAGAAGGAAACTTTAAAACACCTTTGGACAAAAGTGCAGTAGAGAGTCAGCTGTTTTCAACCCCAAAAGCTTTCAGACGCATTCGAGTTGTGTCACCTGAAACTGGAGATGACCATTCTTTCACCGGTGAACAAGGTAATGTCTGAAAAAAGATGATGTATTTATTCATAAATCTAAATGTATAGCACATTCCGTTAGCTCATACAGGATGTCCTCGCATATCATGTTAAATTAGTTGTTGTTAATTGTTGTTACTGACTGCATGATACACTTTCTTGATGTTTTATCTTAAAAATAATTCCTTGTATTTCCTAGAAAGAGAAACATTGCCATGGACGACAACACAAAGTCCATGTTTGTTTCAGATGTCAAAGAGGTGGGTGCAATAATTACTGCTTGCTGTCTATATGGTTTTAAAAGGTATATGTTTAATATATTCCAAATGGCAAAGTAATTATTTTAATGTGTGTAGGCATTCTAAATTAGTGCTATTTTAAAGATAATTTTGTTACTTTTATTGTCACAGCTGTTGGTAGTTTTTGATTTCTATCATGTTCTTTATAGGGGCCCAGGTGCTAGAAATGGAAGATTCCAGAGATTTGGTGAGCTACAAATATCTCTGTATTTCATCCGTTTTAATTACATTTGAAAAAAAGATTTAATCATCACTGATAATTGTTTTGCTTTTGCCATCTCTACAGATCCACTTCATACCCCACACAAATCCCCAGTAAGTGCAATGCATCTAACACTGATGTTAACTGTCATTCAGCAAATGTAACTACATGAATGTGGCATTATGGAATACATTAAGCTTTCCCCTATTTATACTGTTTTCTGAATGTTACAGGTCAGCTACAGCAAGCATATATCTGAAAGTTTCGGAGTACAGATTCATCCTGATATATCATGGACCAGTTCTCTGAATACCCCACCAGCAGAACCATCCACCCTCATTTTAAGTAAGCAAATTACTCAATTGGTTGTCTAAAATATAACAAATAAATGTATTTGTTTGTTAACTAATCATTGTCTTCTCAATTTTATAGCAAAAGCTGACGAGAGTCCCTGTCCAGTAGGTGTTTCTGCAGAACAAGATGTTGTTGTGAGTACTCCGTGCAGCCCCAACAGGCCAAGATATCTCTCCAAACCTTATTACATAATTTCCATGTTATCATCTATAAAAGACAGAATTCTGTTTATTGACATAATGTCATTTGAGGAATCAAGAGGAAGAAAAAGGGCAGAAGATTTGCACATTTAATTTGTATTTATTTAAAGGATTGCTATTCAGCGCTCACTTAAAAGTGTAGACAAGAGATTGCAGGTGTGGCATTTGAAATGGCTTCTAATTCTCTGTTTTTATATCTTGTTTTTCTTAGTTTGTACGGAAGCTTTTCCCTTCTCTTTCAAATCCATCAAAAGTTGAAGTGGTGTCACCCAAAAACAATGGTATACCTTCCGTTGCTCAAGGTA
The DNA here is from genome assembly GCF_902827165.1 of Trematomus bernacchii. Classification (NCBI taxonomy): domain Eukaryota; kingdom Metazoa; phylum Chordata; class Actinopteri; order Perciformes; family Nototheniidae; genus Trematomus; species Trematomus bernacchii. Next base: position 7,801,147 of record NW_022987851.1, on the reverse strand, counting down.
CTGTGATTTCCTTTACAACTTGCATCCAAGATGGTACACTATCTATCAATAACATGACTATGAATGGCAACAGATATTACATTAGATGCATAATGCACATTATACTGATAGCTGTTTTATTATCACCAGGTGTTGTTTCCCCTGAGGCTGGTCTGGATCCAGAGTCCCACCACTCCCCTCAGAGTTCACTGAATCTGAGTGACAGTGGTTGGAAAGAGAAGCTACCAGATGCTATTGAGGATGAAGACATTCGCAAAACAGAAGCAAGTGTTCTTGATGGAGCTGAACATGTTCTCTCTATATTTTTCAGTAACAGTAGTTCAGCACTGAGAAAAGTCAAATCGGAAAGAATCAAAAGAAAGCAAATCATTCCAACCAGAGAACATGGCTGCTGCTCTACAGACATCTCGTCAACAAACGATAAACAGAGAACAGCTGATCAGGAACCTGGCAGACTTCCTTCATCACCACCTGTAAAAACGGGAGATGTTGGAATTACCCAGTGGTCTCCGTTGAGTTTATCTGAAATTCCACCTTCTACTGTAGAGGCTTCTTGCTATGATAGTACTCCCGCTACGCAAGTGGGAAACATTATTTTAACAGAACAACTGCGGAGTCACTCTGGCCAGCTAGTCAGGCCTTTGTTGAAACTTACAGACTCTGGATTTACTAAGAAAAAGAGGACATTTATTTACACTGTTGGGACTTCAAAACCACAAGTTCACGGAGAAGGAAAACGGACTCAGAAGATGGACTCATCCCCAGTGATTCCAGATTATGGTAACACATTTCTCATGTATTAATAGTGCAACAATGCTATAATATATTCTCTAAAACAAAACAAATATGTATTCTATAATGAATACATTTTCATGTTTTAATCATACATTTTTCATTTCAGGAAACAAAGTAAATGTGACACAGTCGGGGAAATCCCAAGATGAAGCATACTATTGCAGCATGGGAAAGAATGAGATGCAAAAATGGGGAAATCTCGCTGAAGATATTCTACCTCCCTCTGTACAAGCAAAAGTCCAGGATCTTGACATGTCGCAGCTTTGCAAAGAATTTGCACAAGACTTCAGTCAATCGTCAGACCCCCGTAAACTGAGTAAAGTAGCAGAGGATACTCCTGGAAATGGCTTCTCTCCATCAGCTTGTCTGTCAGCTGTGAAACGAGCTAAACAGAAAGCCATACAAGCAAAACTTCACCATGACTGTGATGGTGACAGTGACAGTGGATTCCGGTCTACAGTTGCAGATTGCACTCACATTACTGCATCATCATTTGTTCATCCTAGCTCAGAGATTAATGATCAAAGTAAACCGATGCCTGGTTTTACATCTGATATCTGCAAGATCCCTCCTTTCACATCTACAAATAAAGGAAATGACAAGGATGTTTTACAAGAAACTGAAATGGATGCCAAGCTGTCCAGTGCAACCAAGGAAAGCCAGACACTGGTTCCTGGCAGAGCAATTAAGTTGCACACAGAGAGTACATCAGCACAACTACCCAGCGGGGCAAAAGGAACTGAGGATATCATTTATGGCATTCCCTTTAATGGTCAAGCTTGTAGCAGTCTGCCAGAGAAGACCACTGTTTCTCTTCCTTCCGTGCATGCATCAGGATTTGAAACCGCTTCAAATAAAGGGATACAAATTTCCTTAGCCAACCTACAGAGAGCCAAGCATCTATTTGAAGAAACTGAGGGGGGAAAAACGCAATGTGACCAGCCCAGCAAGTGTGTCCTTGACGATAAGAAAGAAATGAGTCGTGGATCAGTGAAAAATCCAACCACCAACTCAAACAACCCACCTTCTTCAAGTGAAACAAATGAGGATATCAGTTGCCAGTTAACAGCTTCACAAAAAGCTGATGTGACTGAGCTTTGCACTCTCTTGGAAGAAGCAGATAGCCAGTTTGAATTTACACAGTTTAAAACTGCAAAGGTGAAACAACACAGTCAAGATAAAACTACCTCTCCCAAAAAAGTTGAGAAAGAATTTGACCCTGATTCACTTTCAGGTATAGATTTTGATGACAGTTTTAGTTCAGAAGAAAAGCATCTGGCGGTAACAGTGATGTATGAAAAAAGGGACTTAGTTCCAGGTGGTAAAACAAATTGTGATACACCCAACATTACAAGTAAATCCACAGGTCTTTTATTGTCCAGTGCAATCAAAAATGAAAACTCCTCGACTGAAGTTGCGTCTACCACTAAAGGCCCAAGGCTTATTCTTTCAACTGTTCACAAAACCCTTGACAGAGCCCTGCACACGGACACAAGCAAGCTGGAGAACAACAACCCTTTACTTGGTGTGGGATTTAAGACTGCAGGAGGAAACAATTTGAAAGTTTCAAAAAAGTGTTTGAGCAAAGCTAGGGCTTTGTTTGCAGATTTAGAGGAGAATCTTGTGACAAGTCAAACCTCACCAGACAAGCTGAGACGGGATCCTAGGACACAGCACAAGACTACTGTGGACAATCGCAAGGATTCATCTTTGCATGATAAGTTGAAGGAGTCTGTCTGTTCAGAAAAACTGGTCACAAGCATAAGAGATGAAAATGCTGCACAAAGTTTTGAAAACATCAAGATGGACACCACGTGTCAACGTGGGTTCCAAATGGCCAGTGGGAAAGGGATTACTATCACAGCAAAGGCTATGCAGGAGGCAGATGTTTTCTTCGAAGACACTATGGACTTTAATGATGGCCTATCAGTAAAACATCAGAAGAGCACTGTACCGTTGCCTGGAAGTGTCAGTCATAACGAGACCCTTCTAAATTGTAAAACTGTTCAAGGGATAAAAGTTCCTGAAGAACTGATCAATAACCCTGAACTGATCAATAACCCTGAACATGTGAATGCTGGACCAGCTGCACCCCATACAGATGTACAACAAAATGTAAAGATTCTAAATGTTGGTTTTAAGAACGCACCGTCTTTTGGAGATGATGCCCCTTTCCATGAAAACCCGTCGACTGCAAAGGCACTTTCATCTCTTTCATGCACAACATCTACGAGTACTGGCTCCTCTGCCATCAATAAATCCAGCAACGATGTTGGCTTTTTTACAGCCAGTGGAAAGAAGGTATCTATGTCAGCTGATGCACTGAAAAAAGCAGAGTCCCTTTTGAATGAAATGAATCCTCTTGGGGACGCAAACCAACAACTGAAACAACAAGGAGATGCTTTAAGAACAGGTCATCTCACCAACAATCATATTCAGGTTACAGCCCCTAAACATTGTGGATTTCAGACAGCCAGTGGCAAAGGAGTGGCCATTTCATCTACAGCTCTCAAGAAAGCAAAAATGTTGTTGAGTGAATGTGATGAAGTTGTAGATGAAATCAATGTGACACCAGCACGTTCAACGATGCCAGTTCCTGGTCCACAACTTGGGAAGAGTGGATTTCCTGCAGGCAGCAGTAAGCCAGTGGCATGTTCTTATGAGGCCATCCAGAAGGCAAAAGCTCTCTTCAGTGACGTCAGTTTCAGTACAGAGATCCCAGCTGTTTCAGACACCATGAATAGAGAAAAGAAACAAGGCAATGCTGAAAATACAAAAGAAATGCATTGTGGTTTTACAACTGCAGGGGGAGCTAAAGTCCATGTTTCACATACAAATCTATTAAAAGCAAAACACCTCTTGACAGAATTTGATGATGGTCCTATTTCAACAAGAGCAATGCAAGAGGCAGATACTTTATTCAATGACTGTGACCTTATGAATAGAAACAATGGCAGGCCAGTAAAACAAAAGAGAAGTATAGAACCTGTGAGTGGAAGCAGCAGCAAGAAGAAAAACCTTTCACATTTTGAACAAGATGAAAAAATGATCATAAACATTTCTGAAGAGCCTAGAATGCAAAATCTGCCATTAGTTGTGAACCATGAAAAGGTGCAACATCCTCATGATGTTGAGACTCACAAAGACGATTTTAAGAAAACACTGGATTCTATCGAAGTTGCTTCTTTACATGGAAACCCATCTTTGATGTCAAAGCCGCTTTCTCCTACATTGTGCACAACTTCAAAGAACATTAGTTCCTCTGCAGTCAATGGATTGGGCAAAGGTGGTGGATTCTGTACAGCCAGTGGCAAAAAAGTATCCGTGTCTGATAGCTCGATCACAAAAGCGAAGTCTCTTTTCAACGAAAGTGCTATATTTGAGGACACAAACAAACCGAAAGAAGAAACTTTTCCACCAATGAACGGTGGATTTCAGACAGCCAGTGGCAAAGGGGTTACCATTTCATCTTCAGCACTAAAGAAGGCAAAAACTCTGTTAAGTGACTGTGAAGGAGTTGAGGATACACCAGAACATTGCAAGCCTCCAGTTCCTGGGCCGCCACCCAGGAGTAATGGATTTCTTGCAGCCAGTGGTAAGTCAGTGGCATTTTCTTCTGAGGCCCTCCAGAAGGCAAGGGCTCTCTTCAGTGACATCAGTTTCAGTACAGAGATCCCAGCTGTTTCAGACACAAGAAACAGTGATAAGCATCAAGGCCATGATGAAAAAACAGAGAAAATACATTGTGGTTTTACAACTGCAGGGGGAACAAAAGTCAATGTGTCACGGAAAAATCTATTGAAAGCCCAAAACCTTTTAGCAGAAGAAGCTGATGGGAAGTGTCATTCTTCAAACTCATACTCGACATGCCCTCAGGACACTAATATACCAGATCCATCAAAGGTTATTGATGTGAAACAAACATGTAAGCCTTCAACAGACAGTGGCAAGCACATATTCAAATCCTCAACCTCTTTGCAAAATCCTGAGCAAGAAAATGAAACTCTTCGAAATCCAAGTCTACCTGATTGCATTTATTTTAAAGACAAGGCACATACAGATACATTTCAGTTAAAAGAAGGCACAACTAGCCCAGCATCGGCTGGCAACCTCCATGACAGCCCTGAAGAGGAAATGTCCATTGGTTTGGACTATGAAACAAATCGGACAAGTAACAGCAAGGGATGTACGGTCAAAAGGCCACAAGAGTCTTCTGTTTTAAACGCTCAGTCACTTGACCTAAGTGGCTGCACTGAAACCCAGCAGAAGTTTTTCGCCCAGGAAGCTCTGGACTGCACTAAAGCTTTGTTAGATGATGAAAGTCTAGCTGGCCAAAGTCTCTCAATGACTTTAGAAAACATGCCACTGCAAGAAAACCCAAAATCCAGCTTCAGATCTGCAGAGGAGCGAAAAGGAACAGGGAAAAGATCAGTAGAGGACTCAGATATAGCTGGTAAGTGTTTTAGTTGTTTCGATGATGCAACTTTGAAGTATTGACTATTTATTCTTCATTTGATACATAAAATACATTGTTCCCATATTGCAAATAAACCATTATTTATGACTAACTAACTAAATGCTAGTATATTGCAAACATTAATCTATGACTATATGTCACAAAAATGACTATTTTACATAAAAGGTTGCCATGCTGTTTTGAATATTCTAGGTCAGCCTCCCCTGAAAAGGCGATTACTGGAAGAATTCGACAGGACTGTTGATGATCCCAAAGGTTCAAGACTCTGTCCGGAGACAAGTTGTCCAAAAGGTAAACCAGTAGCACTGTAACAAGTTATCTTAAGAATACATATTTTGTCTTATATATTAACTCTTGGTTTTATTTTGTAGGTGTAATGAAAGACCGAAGGGTTTTTAAATACAGCGTCTCTCTCCATCCAAACATTACAAGGCCACCTGGGTAAGTTGCCTTTTAAATTGTTTGTCCAAGCAGCTGACAAAAAGTAGTAAACTTTTTGTAATGTATATTTTGTCTTACGGAAGTGGAAAAAACGATATTGAAACCAGATTGCAAAAGATGACACCAACACAGCCATCGATCCCAGGAGACAGCAGATCATCACATCCCAAGATGCCAGCGTTTGTTCCTCCATTCCTCAGGAATGCAAAGACAGAGAGTCAAAAGAATGGAGTGCTCAAGGTCAACCAAGGAACACCTTCTGCATTTGTTCCTCCATTCAAAAAACAAAGAACTATTGTCCAAGAGAGCTCCTCTAAACCACAAGAGGAGGAAGATAATAACCTCCATCTCTTTGTAACGCCCTTCAGCAGCAACACTTTTGTGCCAACCACTAAAAAAGCACAGAGCACTACAGATGTAACTGGTAATAAAAGCAAAGAAGACATTCAGACGGTGTCCTTGGCTGGCACTACAAATATAAGTGTTAATGATCAAAACGTTGCTGTGGGCTGTGGATCAGAGGACTCTTCTGCCGAGGCGTCACAAGTGGAAGATATATTGTCCCCAAGCCAAGGTGCAGTAGATGATGAATTATTAATGTCAACATGATTAACTACTTAAATCGACATAACATGGGTCAATGTTGTTTTTTTTTGTCTACAGACATATTTCAGAATGTTCCTAATGTTGAGCTGGCACGAGATATGCAAGATATGAGGATCAGGAAAAAGAAGCGCCAGACCATTCGACCTTTGCCGGGAAGTTTGTTTCTTACCAAAACCTCAGGGGCTTCGAGGACACCGTTAAAAGCTGCAGTAAATGGAAAGCCTCCTGCAATATACACCCAAAAACAGGCAAGGCCAGAAGTGTTTTGTAAAAGGATGTTTTTGTTTATAAATGAGATCACTTCCATGTAAACAGCAATTTGACTTGTTCTTGTTTATCAGCTGTATGGACATGGAGTTAATCAGCACGTGTGTGAGATCACCAGTGAGACTGCAGAATCCTTCCGCTTCAATTTACAGCAGTTCATCAGACGGGAAGCATTAATAGAAGGAGGTGGTGTGCAGCTTGCGGATGGAGGATGGCTAATCCCCAGCAACGACGGGACTGCAGGGAAAGAAGAGTTGTATAGGTATTATTGAACCAAAGTTGAACATATATTTTTGGAGAAACAAGGTGTATTTTGGAATTTGCAATAAAGCCTGAATATCCTCTTGCTCTGCACTGTCCACAGAGCGTTATGTGACACGCCTGGTGTTGATCCTAAACTAATGAGTGAGGCGTGGGCGTACAATCACTACCGATGGATTGTGTGGAAGCAAGCCTCCATGGAAAGATCATTTCCAGAATCAATGGGCAGTCTCTGTCTCACTCCAGAGCAGCTTCTCCTTCAACTGAAGTACAGGTGGGATTCTGTTCAATATTTTTCTTTAGTTTATGTTATTCAGATGTGCGCTTAGCAAGACATCCAAGCATATTAATGCGAAATGTGTACAAATATGACACCTAAATAACTAAGACGGCTTAATTATTTATCACCTACTTCTGTTTTGTGTCAGATTTAAAGACTCCATTTATTTAGTTTTATAAATAAATTAGCAGAATTGTTTTCCTACCACATTTCACTAAATACACAAAGGATAATTTGTTGATATTAATGAAATGTTTACATTTAACATGTATTACATTTGTGTTGCCTGTTATTAATTGTTATGTGTATCAGATATGATGTAGAGGTGGACCACAGCCGCAGACCGGCTCTGAGAAAGATCATGGAAAAGGACGACACATCAGCCAAAACCCTGGTCCTGTGTGTGTGCGGGGTCGTCTCCAGGGGCCACTCCACAAACCGACAGAGTTTCAGTGACACCAAGACTCCTCCAGATGCTGAAGCCAAGGTTGAAAACCCATCTGCAGTTGTGTGGCTGACAGATGGATGGTACGCCATTAAAGCCCAGCTGGATGAACCTTTGACTGCCATGCTCCACAAAGGTCGAGTGGCTGTGGGGGGGAAGCTGATCATCCACGGGGCTCAGCTGGTGGGATCACAGGATGCTTGCTCTCCTCTGGAGGCACCTGAATCTCTCATGTTAAAGGTACTTCAAGAGTGGGGCCAAACGCTATTCTATCTCTCCACAAGGATACCAAATAACAAGCATTTGGATAATTAATTGTTTTTGTGTTTAGATATGTGCCAACAGCAGCCGACCCGCACGATGGGATACTAAGCTGGGATTTCACAAGGATCCACGGCCATTCCTGCTTCCTATCTCCAGTTTGTACAGCAATGGAGGACCGGTAGGATGTGTGGACGTTATTATCCTGAGAAGCTACCCCATACAGGTGCGTGTGGTCTCGCATTGATATATTGTTTCTGTTATTTCTGGAAGCTCATGTTATAATCCCTTTTGACAATATGCTTTTGACTGTATGCAAATTCTTCCAGTGGATGGAGAGGAAAACAGATGGAGGGGCTGTGTTTCGCTCTGTTCGTTCAGAAGAGAAGGAGGCGAGGCAACACGACAGCAACAAACAAAAAGCGATGGAGATCCTGTTTGCTAAGATTCAAGCTGAATTTGAAAAGGAGGACAAAGGTAGGAATCATGTTTCCAGCATGTTATGGACAGGTTCAAATGGAAAAAGTTTTGTTGTAGAGCATGTGTCCCATGTCTGAGTACTCTCTGCATCCAATGTCTCTCTCACCACTTCTCCTGTCTGTCTTCAGCTCTACTTGTTAAGGCAGGAAAAATATAAAATTGTCCTCCACAGGTAATGGCAGACCTCAGCGTAGAAGACGGACAATTAGTCGTCAAAGTATTGCAGGTCTTGAAGATGGAGAGGAGCTGTATGAAGCAGTGGGGGATGACCCGGCGTATCTGGAGGTGATAAGACATTTACTTAACAGATCATTAAAATAATGTCTGTCATGAATAGAGATTTACTTTCTCTCTTATTTCACATGCATGTCCAGGCTCAATTGAGTGAACAGCAGGTGGAGACTCTACGTAGCTACAGATGTTCTCTGATGGAAAAGAAGCAGGCTGACCTGCAGGATCGCTTCAGACGAGCTTTAGAAAATGCAGAGGAGAGCGAAGGTAGCTGTCCCAAGAGAGACGTCACTCCTGTGTGGAGGCTCTGCCTCGCGGACCTCATGGACCAACCTGGCAGTGGTGTGTCTTCATTCTTTCTCAGTTTAAATGTACACTGGTTGCTTTAATGTATTTACTACTGTTTTCTTATACTAATGTTTTTGTGTTTTGTAGTCTACCAGCTGAACTTTTGGCGACCTTCCTCGGATCTTCAGTCTTTACTGAAGGAAGGCAGTCGATACAAAGTCTATAATCTCACAACTTCAGACGGAAAGAAACATGTTGGTAACACAACTGTTCAGCTGACTGGGACAAAGAAAACACAGTTTCAGGACCTCCCGGTAGGCTACTGTAGAAACTATCAGTGTGTATATGGACTTCTAGATGAAGTATTTATAAAGTCAGATAGATGATGGAAATAACTAATATTACCTAATATTTGTTTTATCATTCAGGTCTCTCGGGAATGGTTATCAACACATTTTCAACCGAGAGTCTCTACCCATTTTGTGGATCTTCAAAACACAGAACTGCAGCCGCAGTGTGGAGAAGTTGATCTCACAGGATATGTCATCAGCATCGTAGATGGACAGGGTAGGTGAATTATTATTTCTTTACTGTTCCTGATGTAACTCCTTTCTAAATAAAATGATTGTTTGTGCTTTTGAACACAGGTTTCTCTCCAGCATTTTATCTGACTGATGGGGAAATGAACTTTGTTAAAGTGCGCTGTTTCAGCAGCTTTGCTCAGTCTGGCTTGGAAGATTTGGTAAAGCCAAAAGTTCTGTTGGCTCTGAGCAACCTGCAGCTGAGAGGTCAGTCCACATCTCCCACGCCTGTTGTGTACGCTGGAGATCTGACCGTCTTTTCCACAAACCCCAAAGAGGTTCATCTGCAGAAATCTCTCTGCCAACTCAGAAAACTGGCCCAGGTACAGTGCTAAATCCTCAGACCTATGAAGCCGCTGAAATGTGTCCAAAACTGTGTTTACCATTTTCTCAATTAAGAATCCTTGTGTGCTAAATGCTGGATGCTCTCACAGCCAAAGTGCCTGATGTTTTGACGAAATCACAAATGCATTAGCTATCATTGAATTAAGGTACAGGTGCAGGTGATGGTTGATGAAAATGGAAATGCTAAATAGGAATAGCAATGTTTCTCAAATATCAAGTAATGTTTGTCATACTTACTTAACCTCTAAAAGACGTTGTAACAGTATTTGAAATCCATTTGTTGAAAATGTTAGAAAACTGAAAATGTTTATCCAATGTGGCCTCTAATATTGAAGTATTGTATGATTGTTTTCATTTTAAACTTCAAAAGAAACACTCGATACACTCGATTATTCTTTAAAAACACACAGGTGCATGCTTATGATCAGATAATAATTGTTTTGGTAATCTTTTCCCTGACCTTAACCACATAGTATGTTTACCTTACCTTTCTCCATGTCCTTGGTTTTATGAATTAAAATGTCCATCTTGTGTTTTCAGGGTCAGGATAGCTTCTTTACAATTGCTGAGGAGAAGCTTTCACATTTAGGGAAACCTGATGGCAGGAGTTCCTTCTCTTCTCCAGCTCTGCAAACACGAAGCACAGCTTTCACAACAGTCAGAAGACTGGACACAAGCACAAGTGTGAGTTCATGTCCTTGCTGTTTGGTTCATTTGCTCTCATAACAATTTAGATATATTGATCAAATAATGTGTCCTTTTTATGCAGGTGACATCTCAGCAGCCAGTCCGAAGCCTTGGATCCTTCACACCTGTCAGCAGGAAGCCTCCTGCAGCACACTGCTCCACAGAGAAAGACCCCAACAGCCTGAAGAAGAGGAGAGCTCTGGACTATATGTCTCGTATCCCGTCCCCCCCACCTCTTTCCCCGTTTGGCCCAGTGGCTTCTCCATGTGTAAATACGACATTCAACCCCCCTCGGAGGTCTGGGACTGGGACACCTAGCACTTTAAAAACTGTACAGACTCCAGCTCAGACACCTGTTGAAACTCCAGTGGAGAATGAGTGGGTGAATGACGAGGAACTAGCTATGATTGACACTCAGGACTTACATGTTGCTGATCTACTGTAGGTACACAGACTGTGAGATGACAAGCACGCTACCACTTTAAAAAGAATATAAAAACTGTACAAATTACTGATTTTAACGGCTTATGGCGACATAATGCTCATATTCTGGCGTTGTTGACTAACTGGAGACATTAAAGAGAAGAAGTCTCTTCAGATTACTAAAATCACTTCATCCTGATCTTAATGCTTCAGTGTACTTTTCTTATATAAAGTTCAGAAAGTTAAACAGTACATTCCTTTTCGGCTCCATGATTCCCTTTTTCAAACTGTTTGAGGATAATTAAAGTAGGGCTGACTTCTATGCAAGTACATTCTATGATAAAAATACATATTTCTATAAAGGTAAATGCAATATTAAACACATTAACAATCATATGTGTTATTTTACAGTGGCTAAATTGCCTAAAAATGCCTGTGTCCACTGTGACAAAAATGGATCAAAAAGTGCAAAAATGTTTCTTGTTTGTATCAGTCCCAAAAAATTGTGACAGAAAATTGAAATAACAAATACTCACTTTATAAAAAGGTAGATATACAAATCTAAAATATATGATTATTGTAAAGCTTGAACAAAAACATTGATTATAATTGCGTCTACTTCCAGACATATTTAGTTTCGAAAGGATCCTCATGTTATATTCTGCATAATAATGGCCATCTTTGAGTGATGACCTTTAGCTGTGTCACACTCAGTGACTGTATATCACACTCCAGTCCAGCTGGCGGCGCTGTTCCAAGCCCGTTAGAGAGGAGAGAAGAAGAGTGACGCCACTTCCGTAAACACAAGGCACCTGCAACACATGCATGCTGTTCTTTTTTTGAAGGTTGTTTTTTTACGTTATTAATGCATCTTGAATGTATATGGTGAGTAAAACGAATAGTAACATTAACTATGTTTAAATAATTTAAGGCCACAGAGTTGTGTTTACATTTTTCACCGTCTTAACTAGTTCGTGAGTAAAACTAACGGGTGGATTAGTTTCGGTTTTAGCCTAAGTGTACTATCTAATGATATAATAATGAAAATAACAACACATTTAAGGTTTTAATATTATGTGTAATGTGTCGCCTGTGTTTTACTCTGTTACCATGCAGATGTCTCATACTGGATCCTCCTGTAGGATCTTTCATGACGTAAAAAAACATTGTGTGGGTCAGCGTGGAAGAACCGGTAAAGATGACTCTGCTGACAAAAACTCCAAATCTGTGAGCAATCACTCCAACAGTCGAGAGAAAAGTGTGAGGGAGCGTGTGTTAAAGAAGGTAGGGATCACTAGCACCACCTTCATTGGTCCAGCATTTCCTCCTCCAAAACCAACCAAAGTCAAGTCTGACATTGAAGACACACTGAGTGAGTTTTACAAAGAGCTTGAGAAGATCGATACACCTGATGGTGCTAATAATAATCCAGGGAAACAACATTCTCAAACACCCATTACTCAAACAACATCTACCAGCAGAGGAACTCAGGATACACGTGAGGAAAATGTACTTTATACAAGCAGATATGCAGAAACAGATGGCTGCCACAGAAGCAGTGGGCAGAAACAGCCACCCTGGTCACACTGGTATCAAAATGAGCCATATCCCAGAAGACCAAGGCCACCTGCTCCTTCTCAAAATCAATGGCGTTATCCTCAAACACCGAACAGACCAACAAACCCAGGCTTTCACAGACCTCCATTCCATCGCCCACCACCTCCATCTGCATTCCCAAATCCACAAAACCCACCGCCACACATGGATCAAAGCTGGCGAGGTTCTGGAACAACAAACCAGTCTGAAGATGAGTCCCATTTTCCAACATTTTCCAGCTCAGCACCTTCCAATGTAAGCAGTCACCCCTCTCAAGGCTTTTATGGAGATTCTCTACACCACTTTGACAGGGATGAACGGGATTTAAAACTTGATGTACACTCTGATAATGTAAATGGTGGATGGTCCAGAGAACGAAAAGAAGAATTGCGTCAGTTTGGTGAAGATTATGACAGTCACCAGAGATTTGATTCAGAACATGAACCGTGGGCGAGTCACTGCCGACCCCCTGCCAACACGGACACACACCCTCCTCCCTTGGTGCTGATCTTGATGAGGGGATTACCAGGATCTGGGAAATCAACACTTGCCAGGTACGACATTAAAGGTGGGGTAGGTAATTTTGGAGAAACCAGCTCGAGTGCGCTAGAATTTGAAGATACACAGCCGGAAAAAATCTGCCACTTCCTTATAGAGCCCCTCATCCAACACACACGAACGCGCACATGACCAATGAGGGCACGAGATAAGTTTGTGCACAGATGGAAGGCTGACAGGCAGGTAGGCCATCCAGTTATTTTAGCTGGGCTGGCTAAAATGATCGTCGTGCTTTTTACAGTACTACGGCTTCCACAGATGACATTTTTTCATAGATTTTTTGTCAAAGCACTTAAGATATTCATTGCTATCGGGATGTTAAGAGCATTCCATGGAATATAACAAAAAGTGTATCTCGAGCCGGTTTCTCAAACTTACCTACCCCACCTTTAAGTCTAGATAATTAGTGCATTTGAGTAGAGCTGCAATGATTAGTCGCTCAAGGGAAAAGTAATCAACAATTTTTGGTTGTCAATTTATTGTTTGTATGTTTCTTTAAAAAATCATTAAACCAAATATTTTTGTGGTGACAAAATAAGATATTTAAACACTACCATGGACTTTTTACATTTTACACAATACATCAAAAATAATCTACAGATACATTGATAATGAAAAGTGTTTGTTAAAAGAGTTGAAATCCTAATTTCTAAGACTAGATGTATTACTTTCATTGTACATGTGTCCCATCTTTCTCACAGACAGCTGCTCTCCACTGGTCCCAGTGGGCTGATACTGAGCACAGACGACTTCTTTGCTCACAGAGAGGGGTACAACTATGAAGCACGTCTTCTTGGAGAAGCACATGACTGGAACCACAACAGAAGTATGTTTTGTGTAAAATCTCATTGCGTCATCACAAAGGCTTTTCTGTCAAACTTCAATCAGGACAGTCTTTGCTGTGTGAGAGTGTTTTCAGACATATGAAGTTTAGTTATTTTGGTCCTTGTTTTAAGCCAGTGTTGTCTCTGCTTACAAAGTGGAGGAATTAGGGAAGTAACACGTTATCTTGAATAGATGGCAGATCATTTATGGTTTGATGAGATTTCAATTTCCTTGAGATAAATACTTTAAATCTTCTTTTGTGTCATATTATTTTGTTTACATTTCTCTTTCAGCTCAGGATGCTATGCATGATGGCCGATCTCCCATCATCATCGATAATACAAACGCCCAAGCTTGGGAAATGAAGCCATATGTAAAAATGGTGGGTATAGGAATGAAAAATGTAAATGAGAGTTTTGTTATGGTCACTTCATCGATCCTAATTAAAAGTCCACATTTTTTCAACAGGCCCTGGACAGAGGATACAAAGTGGACTTTTGTGAACCTGACACCAGCTGGAAGTTTGATCCTTTTGAGCTGGAGAAGTACAAGTTCTTAATTATCATATTATATTTGCATACCGTTGCAGACTTCTAAAAATGTATAGAAACACAAATTACAAGACTTTTCTCTCCCTCCAGGAGGAACACGCACGGTGTACCAATGGAGAAGATTGCACAGATGATGGATCGTTTTTCATTTCCCGTATCTGTAGACATTGTGATGAATTCACAAGAGCCGCCTCACGTGAACCAGAGACGCCAACCAGAGCAGCCACACGGGATGAGAACCAGAGACTTCCATTAGTTTTTCACAATAACTAAACCAGCCAAATGTTTTTACTTGAAGACCAAACTTTTTCAGTGGTGTGAATATTGTTAAATTCCTTTTTTATGTGATTTTATGAAGCTATATTTTTGTATATTCTATATACATGTAAAGAAAGATTACTTATTTTTTCTGAAGAGGTTTTCAGAATTACATATTTACATGAACCATCTTTGAAAGGAAATGTGCATTATTTTTGCATTTTGTATTTGATGGCTGGTTTTTCAGAACAGTCCTTTTTGCAGTACAATATTCAACATGAAAAGGCTGTTCTTGCTGCCTCCCTGTTGTTTTCCTCTGGTCTTAATTGGTTACCAGTTGGTTGTTAAGTTTCTGTTGACTTCTGATTCCTTGAAACTGCTAGAAAAGAGGAAAATAATGTGGCGAAATGTCCTTAATAAACAAATGTTATTTTCTGGTAAATAATGAGTTTTAAGTCACCTTTTTCATTAAGGCAACGAGCTGTTTTTATCAATGCGTGAATGGCGCCCCAAAAGCCCATTTTCTATTGTCTCCCAGAATGAGCCAAATATCTTCACATTTAATATAGGTCGTTGGTTAGAGACAAATACGGTGAATATCTTTCGATGTAACCGTATAAAACGAAATGATTGCAGGAGAAACAGGGCATGGAGACCTTATCACAGAAAAAGCCCTGATAACAGCAGAATAGCCAGTGGGTGTGGAGAGGTCTTTGTGCCTGATGGCAGTCATTATTGTGTTGCCGGAAATCACATAGTCCCTTTGTATTCTCTCTGGTGTTAGAGCAGCATACAGAGATGCTGACTCAAAAGTCTCCATTCAAGCATGAAAATATGATGCAGTTGGTTGGAATTTTACACAATTGATGTGTAGCTGGCTGAAATCTTTGTAATTATTTCAAATGTTCTTAAGGTAATAACACCATGTTAGTCGCCAGTGTTTTATGCTCCCTGTTGAAGTTCATATTTGTATGTGGAGCTTCATTTGACAGATCTGGATAATTTAGTGCTCTGCTTGGCATTATTCAAACTCCACTATTTCATGTTTAAAAATAGCACAAAGGAAAAGATCCCTGACATCAGGCTGCACAAGAATATTTAACCAAATATCTGTCATTTGTGTTACCTTGGGATATTCTAGTCTTCTCACTGCAACATTATTACATTTTGCACCAGTAATAAGGAAACATACTGCCTTTACATTGTCTTGTATTGTTTTTTTAATACATTTTGACACCACCTGTTGAACAGAAACAGCCATCACTCATTTTTCAGCAGCGCTTTCATCTTGGCAGGCATGCGTTTTGCAGTTAAACTGTCCAATCGGGTTTAAAAGAGTTTCACTAACCCAGAAGCTCTGATTTGTTGAGAAGCTTGCCGTAGGTTTATGAAGGATTAAGATAACAATAAAAGGAACTGTAATGTAACATTCAGTTAATGTGAACATGCCTCTTGGTGTTTGAAGGTTGACTCAGACTGCAGTATACATTGTCTGCAGCTTCCTGATTTTTCTCCAGAGGTTTATTCACACAGCACTGACCTTGATTTACAGAATCCACTGCCAATGTGCAAGCCAACTTATAGCAGGAAACAGTGTGAATCACAGTGTTCTCTGCAGTATATTCAAGGTCTAGTGTGAGCTAAGATGTAGTTGATTTGTTTTTTTAAACAGCCTGAATAATGTTGATCTTGAGGAGAAAAAAAGTGTATACATGATTTGGGATTATATTATCATAATATGCATTGTGTACAACAGGAACCGTGACAGGAAGTACAAATGCAGAAGGAAGTACATTTTTATTCTAGCATGAAAAACTACATTTTATACCTCAACAGTCATCTTTTGTAACTGATTGTTTGTTTAAATGGTTTTAATGCATATAATTGCAAAACAATAAGTGTGGTAAATTATACAGACGTAAGGGACATTTCAAATTAAATGCAATTTAGTAAATGAAAGCTGATCAGATCTTGCTAAATAAAGTGGCGCCTGACTTTAGAGTACGGGCTCAGCTGGTAAGTTGGGTCTCCCTGATATAACAAAGAGCCTGAGAAAGAAAACCAATGCAAAGCCCGTTTTTAATAAGCTTTCAAAAGAGTTTACTATCCGTCAGTTCAGTTGGATAGTAATGCCTCCCTCTCCAATGTCAGTTTGAGTCATTGTGAATTAATGTATCTCCTTTTATAGGATTCTAGACACTGGTGCTAGTCAGGGGCAGTATACTGAAAATGAGATCGATCAGTAAGTCAGTAACAATAAAAAGACAACATATTATATATTCCCAAGGAAAATCCCCAATTATTTTCACAGTAATATCTTTGGTAGATGATGTTGTTTACATATTTTCCATTCCTAAGTGTAAAATAGGTGCCACATTTCAGAGGATTTGATTTGTGCATCCTTTTTAAAGTATTAATGAATAATAATATAACTTATATGCAAATTAAAAAAGGACACATAACATTCTCACCAAGAAGAAATGTGTTAGCTGTCTTCCATATAAAAAAAAGAAAAGCTTTGACCTTTTTAATCCTGAAGCTGATAAAAATCCTAGACCTGGTCTGTACATGAGCAGGAGCTTTAAACACTGACAGGGTGATAGGAACAGCTCATGTTCACATCATAACATTATCCCGTTTTATAACCTGAGTCACACCGAGTTCTTTTCAACAGTTTGACCTTATGCAGAAAATATTTCAACGTTGACAATAATGAAAAGAATCTGCACACTCCAATAGTGTACTAATAAGACAAGCTTGCTCTGAAATCATCTTTCTATTATTAGAAAGTATATGATGTTCTTCCTAACTCCAGCTTCTCTGAACATGCTGTCATAGATCGGCATTAAAGCGTAAAGAACACCCTAGAAAGCCTTTCGTTAATGGAGACAAAACTGCCAGTAATGGAATGCCAACTGCAAACTGTTATTTTTGTATCAATTACACAACATCCTGCTGTTTTGTAACAACAGGATATCAGAAACAGGAAAAGGAATGCATTGTACAACCCATGCTGACACATAAGGAACATTCAATAGTAGGCCTAATCTCTACACAAAAATACATTAAATATAATGGATTCACCCACCATTTTGGATTGTTTGAGTGACTACATTTGAACAAATACTCAAGCAAAAGGTTTGCTTAGATTGGATATAAAAACCTGAGCATGCAATGAATAGACATTAACCAAATGTACTATACCAATGGCTTTAGTCAACACTAGCTCTAATTGTGACCATCAACTTTGTTCTCTCTCATGTCTTACATTCACAATGTTTTAATTTCCTCAGATAGAGAGACTCTTGCTTTTAAGTCCTTCAAACTGTGGGATGAGTTATGGCTTTTAGGAACATGTACTGCTGTACAAAAGAGCACACATCATGATAGAGGCTGGTGAGAGTCCTTGATACAAGAACATTATGAAATATGGAGCCTGACTTCTGTGTGAATCCATGATTTAATAGATTTAAGTGAGTGATGGCACAAAGTCACTGTTGTTTATGGGCCTCTAAACCTCACCTTGAGGGGACACATGTTTCCTTTTCAATATTTCACCCTTATCATTGTCCCACAGTGTGTTTGTGCAGTGTACTTCCAATGTCAATGTGTGTAATTGCAGCAGCAGAACAAGAGTGTGTGTGCTCTGAATGATGATAAGGAGGCAGATGAGGAGTGCTGTGTGCTCCCTAAATGGCAGTGATGAGCCACAATTAAAGCCCCGGCCACACGAGGACGATAACGCAAACGGACCGCAATCGTTATCAAAAAAGTATTCCGTCCACACGCAATAGGCAACAGAAACGTGTCCGTTCACACAGACCGCTCGAAAGCGGTGGAGACGCTGTAGTACATATGCCAGGCCTGTAAGTGGCGCTGTACTCCTGCACAAAAGCAGCGAAGAAAACTTCCCGCGCATGGTTGCCATGGTTGCCCTTCTGTTTATTCTCCGCTGTGGACGCTCTGGCTCTTTTTCTCCCTCCCCGAGACAAGCGTTTGCTCCTGCTGTAAATCTCTCCGGTAGTCCACCAGCAGATGAAAAACACCCACCTCTCCGCCTCTTCCAAGGGACGAGGGGACCCTGCGGCAGAGTTTCAGTTCGATTTTTTTTCGCAGGTCAACATGTCCGTTAAAGTTTAAATCTTCCGGACAAAATTAGAAAAGTGCCGGTCAAAGGTCTTCTTTGTTATTTATTGAGCTTTAAAACAAATGAATAACGACTCTATATAATAATATAAAAAAAAAAAACGGAGCCTCTCTTTTCCTCCCCCTCTTCTGACAGCCCAGCAGCTGATCTCTGAGCAGGAGAGGTGGGGAGAGGCAGGGCTATTGCTTCAACGTTATCAGGAAATGATCGTATAGGCGTAAACAGGAGCCGTTTGCCCCCCCAGAGCGTTTCGTTTGCAGATCTACCCACCTTGGGACCCGTTATCGTTATCGTTTTCTGCGTTTCCATGTCGGCCTCGTGTGGCCGAACCGTCTATCTGATAGTGAACTGTAGCAGATACGACCGTTATCATCCTCGTGTGGCCGGGGCTTTAATCTCGCTCATCGCCTCTCCCCACCTCTCCTGCTCAGAGATCAGCTGCTGGGCTGTCAGAAGAGGGGGAGGAAAAGAGAGGCTCCGTTTTTTATTCTTATATTATTATATAGAGTCGTTATTCATTTGTTTTAAAGCTAAATAAATAACAAAGAAGACCTTTGACCGGCACTTTTCAAATTTTGTCCGGAAGATTTAAACTGATGTCTGTTCAAAACATTGCGAGCTCGAATAAATCATTTAAACCAGCTATTGTTGCCAGACTTATTACTGAATATCGTTCTTAATGTGATACCAAGTCCATCTGAGACCTGTGTACACCTTCAGACAGCCTCCAAGTGAAGCATGGGATACGTTGTTTACTCACAGTTTGAAAGCAGCGTGGAGAAGTCTTCAGCTGTGGTAAGCTGTGATCCGCTCAGGTAAACTGCGATCCGCCCAGGGAAAAATGGGATCTGCCCAGGTTAAACTGTGTTACGACTTCTGTGGCTATCTACCAGCGATCATGTTTAATATGAAAGACTGCACTATTATAAAAACAGTATTCTGCAGCACTCATCCAGATAAGATGTGACTGTTAACTCGTTTTGCAAAGATAGCAGCAGAAATGTCATTGCTGTGCAGGGATATTTAGACTTTAAAATGCTGCTTGGTCATGAATGTTGGTCTCGGTAAACAATATTAGGAATCCTCTATTCAAACATAATATTCAGTGTCCATCAACATGAAAATAACAAAAAAGTTCATGCTGGACTCAAACCCGAGTCCCAAAAGCATAAATCACTCGAGCCTTGTGCGCAATGAGTGCGCCACAAATCAATACGACATCTTGGTTTACCACAGCTCATCTTGTTACATTAACATTGTTAAAAAGTTCGAGAAAAATGCAACCCGACCATCATTTATAATGTGACCGAATGTATGTACACTTTAAGCCATATAATATATAATATACATATTATAGTAGGCATTTGCTTATAAATAGTATACTGACTGAGGTCTGTATCAAGCCTCATTAAGACCCACTGAGATCAGATATCCTAGTTGTCAGCCTGCGAGCCTATTATGTTGTGATAAGTGTTAATTTTACATATAAATGTGTTCTAGTGCACACATAAAGTTCCAATATGCAAATCAGGCCATGTGTTTCGTTATATATATATAATTGCCATGCAACATTATGCTATACAATATAATATTTTGCCTCACAATATAGACATTTTTAAACGCTTACTTTCTAAATAGGCCCCCATTTCCTGTTGCTATGTCTGCTAATGCAGTAGCTGATAGGATGTAAACCTGGACCAAAGCTGTTGCGCTAGAAACAGAATGCAATTAAAAAAAGGTTTATATAGAGCGGCGAAGTCTCTCCCCTTCCGGTGGGACTCATGGGACCTTATTTCGGAAAAAGTTTGTATTGAAGTCAATGGAGAGAGAAAGATTATCTTTCGATCCCGTTTTGAATTGTGCCACGAATTACACATATGATGTTTGTCAATCTTAAATAATAATTTCCATGTCAAAAAAGTCACAGTTTGTCGTAAAACTGTTGAAATATAAGACTATGAAAAATACGCAACTAGAAAGACTACAAATCCCAGAATCCCGGTCCCGCATGCTGGCTCTTACGGAACCGACTAACTCCCCTTGTGTGTATGTACAGCTCTCAACATGCCCAGACTTGTAGTGATGTTCACCTCTTTTAATACTTTTCGCCTCATTCTGAAAGAAAGAAGTGAAATGTGCCAACGTGACGGCCGTCTTGGTGTGTGGTGCGAGACGGGAGATGTAGTTCATTGAGCGGTTTCATTATCTTTTAAATTGACAAACATCATGTGTAATTCGTGTTTGAAATGTGCCACGAATTACACATATGATGTTTGTCAATTTAAAAGATAATTTTACAAGTCAAAAAAATAAAAATGTGTCGTAAAACTGTGAAGTAACACTTTTTTTCAAAAAATCACTACAAGTCTGGGCATGTTGAGAGCTGTACATACACAAAAGGGGAGTTAGTCGGTTCTGTTTTTCATTTATTCTCTTATTTTTTGTATAACTATAATGATCATATGAAGGTGTGCCACGGAAATAATCTTTTGAATAATTTGTGACCAAACCGTTTGAGACCCACTGAGATAACTTAGACTAAAGTTAAGTATCTAAACACTCAGAGAGTCCTTTAGCTCACCTGAGAGGAGAGGACTCTCCTCCAGCTTGTTGTGGAACAAACAGCTCCTTATGTCCGTTAGTGCAGCTAGCTAACCAGATGCTAACAACACGGTCCCTGCTGGCACCCGTCCCTCCCTCTCTCCCTCTCTCTCTCCCTCTCTCCCTCTCTCCCTCTCTCCCTCTCTCCCTCTCTCTCTATCACACTAAATGCGCTATTGCCACACACACAGAGCCGAGCTTGAATGACACAAGCACACGTTTATTTCTATGCAACTCTCTGATTGGTCTGGTGTCATGCCTCTGTTGCATTCACTGAACACGGGAAATTACATTGCTGCCGTCCTCTCGTGTCATGATGAGGTTCACGTAAAGCACGGTTAATGTATTATATTATTGAGGGAGAATTGTCCGGGGCTACAGAAAAAACATTCGGGGCTAAAGCCCCGGATGCCCAGGCCAGGCGACGCCACTGGTTAGCACACACAACACGTGTAATGCAAATGTTTTACTCTTTTACGAATGAGGCTTTTATTTTGAAACGTTTTACCGGAAGTCCTGCTGTAATTCTCACCTCACTTGACAGGTGTGGAGCTCAACCTGCCATGGATTTGACAACGTACGGCGGACAGTCCGCAGTTGGCGGTCACATACGGCAGGCACTTCTCTCCGCTCACGTTATCCTTCCTCGCGATGCTGTTGATAATGTATTCGGTGCCGCCGAGAGGAGCGCGTGCCTGTGACCCGGATGGCAGATCGATGGTCTAGATCAGAGAGGGAAGTTTACCTCCAGCGACCCGAGCCCAGACGCGCTCCTGGCGGATCACTGCACGGCGGTTTACCCGTTGAACTCTACGGTAAGAGGCTTTGCTTGTTTGGCGTATAATCAAAGGATGCAGGAGAGGATGTGCAAACATTGGCAGTAATTGCACGATTTAATTATATTTTGGTTTGTCTTAACTCTGACCTTGGATACATTTGAATGTACAATTGAATTGATGTAAGGAACTTTGATGGGGCAAGTAGAAGCTCATGTGTAGTGCAAGTCCTAATAGCCTACCCATTATTAAAATGAAAATGAATAGAATAAATAAATATATGACTTTCTATATATTTGAAATATGTTTCCAATGGACAAACAATAATATTCTGAATTAATTTAGTTACTTTTGTCTGACCCTTACCTGGGCTCTACATCTAAAGCCTATGAATACATTAGCTCGGTATTGTAGGCATATTTTAAAGAAACACGTCATTGGAGAGTGATAATAATAGATGGATGCAGCAGTGAGGGGAGTCTAATTTGACCAGACTACCTCTCACCACATGTTAATGTCCAGTCATTAACTGATTTAATGGCTGGCAGGCAAACCGTTGATGTGTAAACCTGTTCTCTGTGGTTCTTCATGCAGCAGTTAGTGGCAGCTGGCAGCATCACTGTCTATTCAGAATGACACCACTAATCCCATTTAAGCACTGCTGAGGTCTGACCTAAGGTCTCAGTGATTCAGGAACATTTTGTAATTAAAAATATCTGTTTTTGGATCTAGTTGTGAGATTTTGAGATTCACCGGGCTAGCTTAATCCAAAAGCCAAATGTTATATAAGTGATGGCTGATTTTGAATGTCCTATACCTTGGACAAATCTGTATACTCTGATTACATTTTAGTTCCCGTTGTCAGTCAGAGGCAGTGCTGTGAGGCTCCCCAGCTGCCAGTTACATAATGTCAGCCAGAGACTGTGACAGTTTAGTGAGCAGCCGGGAAACTCAGGCGAAATTGAGCACCTAGGAGGCCATATTACAACATTACATAAGGGATGTTTTCCTTCCACTTGGCTGGGAGAAGCAGATGATGGAGGTCCAGAAATAGGACTGAGTGAAGGAAGAGGGGATGCTGCACACACACTGTTTACCAACAAAGGAGTACACAGACAAGCCTGGCAATGGATATCTGCCCCACATCGCCATCAGTTTATAAAGAGACATATTTGCCTTTTTGTGTATCCCTGGCTTGCCTTTGCTACTAATATCCTGCTGTTAATGATCCTAGCAGTATTCATTGTGTACACTGGTGCACACAAAGAGGCACTAGGCAGTATTACATGCAAGGGCATATCCATGTAATGTATTTTAAGAGAGGTGGAGGAGAAATGTCTGATTGCTTTTCTTTCTGGCTAACCTCATCATCAAAGTGCACTGGCTCATTAGGTTGCATCTGTTTTAGATTTGTTATTGTGAGTCTCTTTACAGGCAGACAGACTTAAAGCAGAGGTAGATATTGATGTACTGTTGACTCTTAACTTGGTGCTATCTAATAGGGAACTGAAACAACCATGAGCAGAGTTTAATACGGTTAATAAGGTGGATTGTATTATCCAGTGCAATACAAGATTAACGTAAATTATTTTCTCAAGTATATACTAGTATCTTTGCCAATTTTGTATTTATATTCAGTTCTTATTTATCTTAAAAACACATGGCAGATGTATGATGGCTGTGATATACAATGTATCCTGGTATTGATTGGCACTGACAACTCCAATCCATTACATACATGTGAGTTGACCAATGATCTACTATATCAAATTCCAACTATAACCACAAATTAAATGATATCTCCCTCAATACTTGCAGACCAAATTAACTTCAGGATAACACTAGTTGGAGATATGTAGCCCAGTCTACATAATCTTATAAAAGCAAAAATATCCAGCAGCACACACTTTCAAATGTCAATGAAAAAAAGTCAACAGTTTTTAATAAATAGTAATTTTGCTAAATATCTTTGCAGGCCTATTCAAACCAACTGATGCCATGCTGCAAAGCATGTGATGATGTTTTTGAACAAAGGCAGATCTGGCAATCTTATTAAGATTATTACAGTTTGATTTAATTATCCGACTTTGCCACCATGTGCATTTGTACAAATCTGTTTTTAAAATCTCTTGTTGGCAATGTTTTATGTAAATTGTGTTTTGGTGTGGGTTTGCTTTGCATGAAATTATGATGCAGTAAGCAATGACACGTCCTGATAATACATTATGAAACATAACCATTCAGGTCAAGTGGAACTTTGCATCTGAGATGTCTTTTGTATGAAACACTGTTATCCTTTGGACAATAACATAGGAAAACTCTTTGTACACAAAGTGCTTTGGGGAGCCGCAGCAGCACTGCAGGAGCTGTGGGCCGCATCCTAATAAACTGAGAAGGCTGCAGTGGGAGCTGTGAAAAACAGACGTGCCACAAACATCACAATAACTTCATGCCCACATTTACAATCAGTTCTGAAATTCTATGATTCACCTACAATATGAACGTCATAAAAGTCTGAATGTTTATTCTCAGTAATTCTCAATTTGAAAAAAAATGATTATGAATTAGCCAAAATTATGTATCAAAGAGAACGAAACATATTTTTCCATTTTACAATGAACGTTACAACCTCAACTTATAAGTAAAGTGATATTTAGTTATGCTGTGCTTTATTAACCTTAGATTATCTAATCAGACCAAATCCATCCACACAGATATCTTGGTTTCCTGGGAGGATTGATAGTCCTACTCAGAATCAATGAGGGTCAGCTTAGATGAAAGGGATTCCTAGAATGTGAGCGGATGCTTGTGACACTGAATAATATAATGTATAAAACCCCTTTTAACACAGTATAAAACGTGGCAAATGAGAACCATGAATAAGAAAATAAACTTTCACAATGACATTACTGTTGTTGGATTTGCATCTTGTTTACAAAAAATTGGATTTATGTGTTGACCTTTTGCTTCTGCGTTATTGTTAAAACAATTTGACAGAGCTGCTGTGGAAATGGACCTTCAGAGTGCTCTGTGGGATGGGAACAGCATCCTCACTGGCATCTTCAGATCAGATCAGAATACCTTTATTCGTCCCACAGAGGGGACATTTGCATTTGTTACAGCAAGAAAAGAGCCAATCTTGTTTGTTAAATTATGATTCCTGATTCGTTTTTATTCACAGTTACACATGATTGATGAACAAATAAACATGATGACTTTTATTCATAGTTCTGAACATCAGTGTTTCCTAAAGGAGGACTGCAGGGTTGATGTGGGTTGGGTGACTGATCGTGACCACAGCGGGTACTTCAAGTACAAATCGGAGGGTTTGTTGTTGAATCAACTCTGCTGCCTGATGTGTGATGAGTGTGTCTGCTGATTAAGGTGTCCTTTAGCTCAGGGGTTCCCAACCCCCGGTCCGCGGACCGGTACCGGGCCGCGGAGGTGTTGCTGCCGGGCCGCGAAATAGCTGTGAGTTTATCGTAATATTTGCAGAATTATAAATATATAAAAATATTTTATCATAATATTTTTTTCAAAAAGTGTTTAATTTTCGCACCTATGCCACCAGTCATATTATTTCATCCAGTAGCTAGTTAATCTTTCACCAGAAAACCGTTGAAAATGGCTTTTATGATGTTCCGAGGGATTCGGCGGCTCAGCCTAAGGTCTCAGCTTCTTGTGCGCACGAGAATGTTACTGGTGCGCCAAGTAGGAAGAGGAGCGAACAGGAGACAACCGTTTGATTGCAGACTGTTATGTTTATGTGGGGAAATGGTGGTGCATACATTATTTGAGATATATTTCAAACTCGGACTTCATTTTAAGGACATGTCGGCCAGGGGTGTAGAGCTATTTGTTTAAGCACCGGATTGGCAAAACAGGAGAGTAAACCAGTCTGCCTTGATCTATGAATTAATATCCGGGACTCTCACGGTATCTGCTGCCCGCAGCTGTTTTATAGAAGGAAACCCTCCTTCACTTCATGAAATGGCTGCAGCATCAAGAGGCAGCGGGACGTACTCGGTAAAGAGCTGTGTTTAACTTAATCAGAACAGTTTAAGAGTGACTGCAGGCTGCTACGTGTTAACCACACACACATCGAACTGCCCGATTACTCCCCCTTTTATTAGTTTTATGAAGGAGATGTCCAGTCAGTCACCAAGGCGCATGATGTGTGTGTGTGTGTGTGTGCTCTGCTCAGCTCAGCTCTGTGTGTTCGGTGTGTTTGTGTCTGTCCGACACCGGCATATATGCGGCTGTTCCCAAAATAAATTAGTTTAATCTTAATCTCGATGTAGTGCTAAATGCTGTCGGGAGTGCACCGGAACGAACGACACTATCATAATATCTTCTGAAAACAAATGCCAGTCACACACACACACACACACACACACACACACACACACACACACACACACCTCCCCTTCATAATGCGCCTTCTCCTCGTTTTCCCAGCATTCACTGGATTATCCGTAAATCATACAAACAAAACCAAAACGTTGATTTATCTGTTTTGGTTTAAAAACTGAATAACGTCGGTTTTAAAACCAAAAAACAACACCGGTTCTTTTTTAAACTTTGTTAATATGTTTTGGATGCATATTGTTCTAGTATTTGTTCAGGCTGTTACATACAATTAGCCTCTGTTGCTACCTGCTGGTGGTGAGTAAATATTAAAATCAGTTAAAATTGACAACCGGTCCGCGATTTTTTTTTGATGTATCTACCGGTCCTTGGCACAATAAAGGTTGGGAACCCCTGCTTTAGCTGACCTTGATTAACCTTTTGAAAAGTAGAGTGGGACTCCTACAGTATGTGCCGTTCCCTTTGGGAAGTTGACGTTGCTATTTTTTTTTTTCCTAATAAAACAGAATGCTTATTTTAGAGATGTGTTTGTCCCTGCAGACATGATATTGTGAGGCGTCTGCATGAGGCTGCCTGGATGAACATGATGGAGGAGGCTGCCAGTCAGCTCGAGAGAGACCATGTGCACAGCGTCTATGACAAGATTGCTCCATATTTCAACGACAGCCGCTACAAAGCCTGGCCAAAGGTGCAACAGTTCCTGCTGGATCTGCAGCCGGGCAGCATCGTGGCTGACATTGGTGGGTGTCATCTCAAGCCGCGATGTATTTCTTAGCAATCCCACAATACTTGATCAATAATACCTTGTCGTTGCTTATTTTAAAGGTTGACTATTATGCAAAATCTACTTTTTCATGTCTTTTATATATATATAAATATGTGTCCCCTATGTGTAAAGAGATTCTGAATGTTTTTAGGAAAAAAGATTCCCTCTCTTTTTGTCCTGATCCATTTATATAAAAACCTGTCTGAAAATGAGCTGATCAGATTTTGGCCACGTTGTGATGTCATAATCTTTTTTTTGGCTTGTGTAACCATTAGCCAATAACCAACCAAGATAACACCCGCCCACCTTACCACCTGAATCTCCTCCTAGAGCACCATTGTGTATTTGTTTTACCAAATATCTCTGAGGGGCGTGGGGAGTGTCTCCTTATTTTCATCTAAAGTAACAGACACAGAATCAGCACTTTTGAAACGGGGCTGAAACAGAGGGGTTTATGGCATGCTACAAAGCATGATCTGTTTGGTATTTCGAGGCAAACACTTCAGAGACATGTTTTGTATATAACTGAGAACTATAATATATTGATGAAAAGAGTATAATAGGGGACCTTTAAACAAAATAAGTAACTATAAAACTGGCTTTCCTAAGGAGAGGGAAGGAGCATTTTTATGTTATTCTACCACTGATAATCTTCTGATCAGCCGCTAGTGTTGTAGCTCACTGTCTTGTCCTTGGTAGGCTGTGGCAATGGCAAGTATCTCCACATCAACAAGGAGGTGTTCAAGATGGGATGCGATGTCTGTCGCCCCCTGGTGGACTTTGCCTGGAGCCAAGGTCACGAGGTCCAGATGTGCGACGGGCTGCATCTGCCTTACAGAGACGGCTGCTTCGACGCTTTGCTCTCTATTGCAGGTAAAGCATAAACACATGACATGGAGCTTTTGTGATTCCTCCCACTCAATAACAAACCACCCCTTCATATTTTGCATTAACCCTTACTGCTGAAGCCATTATTTGCCTAAAATTAAATGAAGTCAGAAATAATGCTAAACATCCGTTTACCACAAGCTTTTGTTGCTTAGAAAACAGTCTGAAATAATTCATGTGTGTCCTCCAACAAAAGCGTGTAATAAGACACCCACACTATTTATTAGTTGTGTGCTAAATACAGTGTACAGAATGTTTTTTGTTGCCTGCAAGAGCTGAATGTGACTAAACATCATCATTAATTAAATGCATCCTCATTATCCTACTTCATTCTGATGAATTCATGTTTTGTCACAGTTATCCATCACTTGTCCACCAAAGAGCGTCGTATTCGAGCAATAAAGGAGATGGCTCGCACCCTGCGAGTGGGCGGACGCATAATGATCTATGTGTGGGCCATGGAGCAGAAACGTCGTAAATTCGAGAAACAAGACATCTTTGTTCCTTGGAACCCCAACCCTCAATCGCCCACGGAGCCCGCCAAACCCAGAAAGAGGGCCACAGCTCAGAGTGTGAGCGAAGCCATAGACAACGCCGACAAGCACAGGAAGGTTAGAAGCACATCTTCCGTAGCAGACGAAGAAGAGCTGACCTGCACCACACCACAGCAGAGCACACAGAGACTGTGGTTCTTCTCTAGGTCTCTGGATTCTGTGTTCGACTTTGGGAGCTTATCCATCTCACGGTCGTCCTCCAGAGACCTGAGCACTTTATCCTCGCCCACAGGTGAGAACGAGCGGAACAAGAGCAGCCATTGGGGGAGAGGACGAGGCCTCATCAAACAGGTCTCAAGCTTCTTTTCCCCAACGTCTGTGATCGGATCGGAGGAGGACGTCTTTGACTCGGTCACAAACCTGCACAAGGGACAAAATGCTCCTGGAGGCAACAACAACGGCCCAGAAAACCAGAGTGTCTCAGTGTCTTTGGCCCAGGAGTGCGGCTCTCTGGCCCTGCCAGATCTGGTTCCTTTCCAGAAGGAGCACCTGAAGCAGTCTTCAGATGAAAGTGAAGGAGGGCTGCAGGGGAAAGAGCAGCATGAAAGCACAAAGAGTTCTCAGGGGAGCGAGAGGCAGGTGGAGGGCTCCTGCCTGAGGTACTATCACGTCTTCAGGGAGGGAGAACTGGCCGAGCTGATAGAGAATCATGTTGATGAGCTTCTTGTCAAACACACCTACTTTGATCATGCCAACTGGTGTGTGGTGGCAGAGAAAGTTCAGATATGTAAAATATAATTTTAACTTGATTTTATTGTTGCATAACTGCCTCAAGTTTCAGCACTCTCACACATGTGTATTACACTCATGTGAAATGTAGACATTGTTGAAGGTACAACAAACACTAAACTACTCCACTACGGCAGAGCTTTACTTAACTGTTTGGAAATTGTGATTATTAGGTTATTAGTTTCCCGTTGTCCTAGAACCAATCATATCTAGCATTGAAAAAGTTGACATGGCCTCACTAATAGTTTTGCAGCTGTAAAGTGTTTTGCTTTTGAATGCCTATTATTGTAAACTTTTCCACATTTTTTATTTATTATATGAAACCAACAAGCAGTATCCAGATATCCTGGGCATTCTTTTAGAAATTATAATTATATTTTTATTATCAAACCACAGTGAGCTCCAGTACTGCTAGTGATTTTAACTCTTTTATTTTGATGTATTATTTCTGCAAGAGATATGTTAAGAAATGCACTGTTTCTCTCTTTAGAATTTTATATTAACCAACTAAGATTTTGTGAGAATATACATACTCTTCCACCTGCCGTTAAATGTTTTAAATTGATTACACTGGAAAGTATTTCTTTGTTTTTTTATTTTATAATTATACATTCCTTAAATCTAACAATGAGCTAAACTTGCAGCAATTATACTTCTTGATAGAACTGTGTAAACGGCTCGTGTAATCTTTCATAACACTATCATAAGAGCCTGAAGAATATCTTCCAAAACATTTGTGCATTTGCCTGTTGCGTTTTGATTCAAAGAACGCGTTGCCAGTGTGTGTGTGTGTGTGTGTGTGTGCTTGATGTTTTAAATAGTTATTTACCATCTTGTGTGGAAGTAACAAGCTGAACTATACCACTGGTATCTTTTAGAAAATCAACTGCCTGATATACTGTGAATTAATATTGCACTGTACCACAAATATCTCACAGCTTGATGTCAGTGAATTACATAAAAATAGGTGAAATTTAAAACGTACCAATGTACCTATTTATGCCAAGGACTGTGCGTGTCCGTAACAGTACAGTATGTGTGGACCAACTGTGTATGTTCTGAAGTGACACTGGTACCTTGATGTCTTATCTTACCTGATGTAAATACTTTTGAGTTTTACTTTATTAAATATTTTTGTTCATGAGTTTAGTTGTGTTGCATTTACTTTCGTAAAGCATACATATTTGGTACATCTTTAATCATTGACAACCACATATAATTCAATAGCACATAGTGTGACACACCGTGAAGTGCTTCTATAGAAGTAATGAGACTGTATCCTGATGAGGTGAACAGCAAGTCAAACCACTTTCTATAATCACTTCTAGGTAATCACTTGCATGAGCATCACCAGCCACTCCCCCAATCAAATATCATTAGCAGATAGTGGAAAACATAGGGTGTTTCTCAATCGCGAGTACGCTTGCTTGGTAGCACATGTCTGCCGAGCATCTTGCTTCAGAAGCGAGGCAAGAATACTTCCTGGCATTCGGAAAACGAAGAGTGGAACAGGCTAGCAAGTGTGCAGGTGTGCGTCATATGAGAGGCCCCGCCTTACATCTTCCGCCACAGATTTGGGGAAATTGGTCTGTGAGCAAAGCATTGTGGGGATTTTAAGACCGCGGAGTCTACTCATGTGCAGCCTCGATATTTCTCCAAACGGAGTACGCCGGGCTCGGTAGATTTCCAAGTATGCTGGAGATTGGAACAGTACTTCGGCGGCACTCGATGACGTAGTATGCTTGAAATAGTGGCTCTGCAGCAGCTTTACTCGCGATTGAGAAACACTCATAGTCTCCAAAAGAATATTTTTTTTTATAATCCTTGATAAACATGAAATGTGTTTACTTGGATAACATTAACATAGAGAATACCAGATTTATAATTTCAAAATATAGATATATCACTCCAGTACATTTATTTTACGCATTTAGTAGCCACGAGCTGCAGATTTAGATGATTAGTTAGAGTTACATTTCATATATCCTTTTTCAAAATATAGATATTTTCATTGGCTCTAAAAGATCCACTACTGGTGAGGGTCTTCTGGATTCGGGGCATGAAGGTTTTACATTCCACAGTCCCTCCAAACCTGAAATATGAAGAACATTAATACAATATCATGTTCAATTAAGCTGTCATGACAAATTGTACAACGTTAGGTAAACAATTCTGTATTGAGAAGGTTAATTTCTGGTAAAGCATCTATGTGTTGTGTACCTGAGTTGCTGCTCTGTGGAGGATGGAGTGTCTAAGGGCCAGTTTGTCGTCGTCTCTCGAGTATCCTCCTCCGATAACGGCAGCGACGGGAACACCTCTGCTCACCACAGTCTTCATCACGTACAGATCTCTCTGATACAGCCCTGGGAGATACACACAGTCAATCAAAAAACATGCAGAAATTAAGTATTGGTGGAAATCCTCAGATGTCAAATCCTCACTCACCTTGGTCAGTGAGACGCAGCCGCCCGAGCTCATCCTCCCAGTGAGGGTCGACACCGGCGTCATACAGAACCAGGTCCGGGCGGAAGGTCTCCAGCAGCAAGGGGAGGTGGGTCTCCACTGTTTAAAACATCCGACATGTGACTTCATTCAGACACATTTTTTTATTTAGATTTAGTGACTTTACAGCAGGGGTGTCCAAACCTTTATCACCGAGGGCCACATACATTAAAATATTAGAGGTGA
This sequence comes from Trematomus bernacchii, assembly GCF_902827165.1. NCBI lineage: Eukaryota > Metazoa > Chordata > Actinopteri > Perciformes > Nototheniidae > Trematomus > Trematomus bernacchii. Next base: position 7,768,974 of record NW_022987851.1, on the reverse strand, counting down.
GGTATACTGCCGCTTATAAGTTAAGTTATAAGTTAGCAAAATCAATCAAAAGTAGGTAAATTATGCTTGATACTTGAATCTGCTTTAAGAAAAAATAAACAGCCTACATCCCAGCTCTCCAGAGAGTTTCATTTAATTTGTTAGCAGCTCATCCCTTACAACAGGAGTCCCAGATTGATTATCATAAGAGGAAATAGGAAGGGTATATTTCAAGTTTTTTTCTTATCGACTTAGATTTGTTAGAACATATTTTCAAATGTAATTGACTGAATTTATTGTAAATTGGGCTTATTAACATGAACACTACTGTGTAATATATATTTACAGATATATTTAATAAGTACAATACAAGAAAAGCTCAAGTTTCATTTGTGGGCCGATTCAAAATGTCCCGGATTTGGCCCCCGGGCCGTATTTTGGACACCCCTGCTTTACAGCAACACTACTTGGTTCTGAACACATCATATGTATTATTATGTCATGTGTCACTTGCCTGTGGAGAGGTACTCCTTGTCTTCCATCCCATCATCCAAGCTGATATCTAGGTCACTCTGTTGTTTACGGAGGGGGAAGTTTTTCCCACAATGCACTGAGAATGTAAACACACACGGCTCCTCTTTAAAAATGAAAGCAGTGCCGTCACCCTGTTGGATTCAAAAGATTTGATCAAATACAAAGACAAGTTTTGCATATAATTGTATGAGAAAATAAAAAGGTACGGTAAATCTACCTGATGCACGTCTAGATCCACGATCAGAATCTTCCTTTTGTGCGAGGAGACACCCATCAGGTATTTGGCGGCAACTGCCAAGTCGTTGAGGAGACAATACCCTGAACCGTAGCTTGGGAAGGCATGATGTGTTCCTCCTGCTGTGCTGCAGGCCAGACCCCTCTGCAGAGCTACCTCAGCAGCCAGAACAGTCCCACCTGTCAATCACAGAGAGGGTGTCATGTGGTGTGATCTCTAGGGGCCGTTGAGATGTTACATCGCCCAGACTTGTCAGATGTTCTTCTCACCTGTCTCATATCGACAGCGCCTCACTATGCCTTCACTCCAGGGGAAACCTGTCCTCCTCTGTTCCTGCTCATTGATTTTCCCATTAAAGAAGTCGTTTAAGTATTCCTCAGTGTGCACACAGCTGAGTAATTCTTTAGAGGCAATTTCAGGGACCCACACCTACTGTGAAGAAGGACATTTACATCAACAGGGTAATGTACTGTTTCCAGTAGTACTTAGCAACAGGTTTTACAATGTTTTTTATTAATAATCAACCATTGTAAAACCACTGAGTCTCACATATCTATACATAGTTTTCTAACAACTGTCCAAAACCAAAATAATTTAACACAATGATATATAAAAAATTTAAATCCTATTATTATCAAGTGTAAATTGTCTTAAAAGGTAGATTTATTTCTCATCATCAATCAATCAATCGAACCATTACAGAACAAAATAATTATGACATGGACACTAGTGTTTTCGTAGTTTAACATATGAATGCCTTGCTCACCTGTTCCTCTGTGATCACCTGATCTTTGATTAAGAAGTGCAGCACGCGGGGAAACTTGCCCATAGGAAACCTGTGGTTGGGAGGGAGGTCGCACACATACCTGCTGTGATGAATGATGGGAAGTGCGCTGGATTCACGTGATACCTGCAAGGTGCAAAGGCTCACTGTAAGGTCAGTTTGGAGGCATTGAGTTACATTTCATAAAAGTTATTTTTATGAATAT